>NC_080067.1:131049053-133449053 GCF_949987535.1 Balaenoptera acutorostrata | reverse complement strand
AGACTACACGCAAAAGAACCAAACTGGACTACTTTCTCACACCAAATATGAAAATAAACTCAAAATGGATTGAAGTCTTAAATGTAAGACCTGAAACAATAAAGCTTCTGGAAGAAAATATTATACTCTTTGATATCTGTCTTAGCAATTTTTTTTGGATATGTCTCCTCAGGTAAGGGAAATAAAAGCAAAAATAAACAAATGGGACTAATCAAACTAAGAAAATTTTACACAGTGAAGAAAACTATCAACAGAATGAAAGAGCCACCTACTAAATGGGAGAAGATAGTTGCAAAAGATATATCTGATAAGGTGTTAATATCTAAAATATACAAAGAACTCATACAATTCAACATCACAAAAACAAACAACCCGATTAAAAAATGAGCAGAGTAGCGAATATACATTTTTCTAAAGAAGACATACAGATGACCAATAGGCACATGAAAAAATGCTCAACATCACTAATCATCATGGAAATGCAAATCAAAACCATCCTGCTTTGTGACCACCTAGAGGGGTGGGATGATGCAAGAGGGAGGGGATATGGGGATATGGGGATATATGTATACATGTAGCTGATTCACTTTGTTATACAGCAGCAACTAACACAACAATGTAAAGCAATTATACTCCAATAAAGATGTTAAAAAAAAAACACAATGAAATATCACCTCATATCTGTTAGAATGGCTAATATCAAGAAGATAAGAAACAGCAAATGTTGACAAGGATGTGGAGAAAAGAGAACCACTGTGCACTGTTGGTGGGAATGTAAACTGGTGCAGCTAATATGGAAAACAGTATGGAAATACCTCAAAAAACTTTTAAAAAACTACCATATGATCCAGCAATTCCACTCCTAGGTATTTATCCCGCCCAAAATGAAAACTCTAATTAGAAAAGATATATGCACCTCTAAGTTCCTTGATGCATCATTTACAATACCAAGATACAGAAGCAATCTAAGTGCCCATCAATAGATGAACGGATAAAGAAGATGTGGTATGTATACATATAAATAATGGAATATTACCCAACCATAGAAAAGAAGGAAATCTTTCCATTTGCGACAACATGGATGGACCTAGAAGGTATTATGCTAAGTGAAATAAGTCAGACAGAGAAAGATAAATTTTGTATGATTTCACTTATATGTGGAATCTAAAAAACAAAATAAAAGAATAAACAGAAACAGAAACAGCGTCATCGATACAGAGAACAAACAGATGGTTGCCAGAGGGGTTGCCAGGGACTGGGATTAAGAGAAATAGGTGAGAGAGATTAAAAGGTACAAACTTTCAGTTACAAAATAAATGGGTCACAGGTATGAAATGTACAGTGTGGGGAATATAGTCAATAATTATGTAGTATCTTTGTATGGTGACAGATGGTAACTAGACTTATCAGGGTGATCATTTTGAAATGTATGGAAATATCGCATCACTATGTTGTATACCGGGAACTAATATAGTGTTGTAGTTCAATTATGCTTCAAGAACAAACAAACTTGTAGAAAAAGAGATCAGATTTGTGGTTACCAGAGGTGGGGGGGTAGGGGTTGGGGGAATTGGATGAAGGTGGTCAAAAAGTACAAACTTCAAGCTCTAAGATAAATAAGTACTAGGGATGTAATGTACAACATGATAAATATAATTAACACTGCTGTATGTTATAATATATAAAAGTTGTTAAGACAGTAAATCCTAAGAACTCTCACCACAATGAAAAAGAATTTTCTACTTCTTTAATGTTGTATCTGTATGAGATGATGGGTGGTCACTAAAGTTATTGTGATAATTATTTCATGATGTATGTAAGTCAAGTCATTGTGCTGTACACCTCAAACTTATACAGTGTTGTATGTCAATTATATCTCAATAAAACTGGAAGAAAATAAAAAATAAAAAAAATAAATATTTGAAAAATTAAAAAATAAAAGGGAAAAATGAATTTCAGGATTTTCAGTTAGAGGTTTGAGAATTCTGATCACACACTAACTAGATCCCTATGAGAAACTTCTCTAAATTTCCATTTCCTTAGCTCTATAACGAGCCTAATTATACTTTTTTGGAGGTTTGTTAGGAGAATTGAATGAGATACTATGCAAGTAGCTCTTAAACATTGCCTGGCATGTAAAAAGTCCTCAATAAGTAAAGAAACTCTATCTTTGTTAATGTTACCTTATCATAACAAAATTCTGATTGTTTTACTTTCCTGGTTATAATCCTAAAATTACATTCCAGTGCACCCAGAATAAGTTCAGACTCTTCATTTTAGTTTCTATGAACTTCATAATCTGGCTTCTGCCTTCCTTTCACTTCATCTCCTTAACCGACCTTACATGCCATGTCTTCCCTAGACACATGGGACAACTATAGTTTCCAAAACATACCCTGCTATGTCCACAGCATATCCACATTGCTGTCACTGCTCTTGAATGCCTTTATTCTTTTTATCAGCCAAAAGATTCCTATTCATTCTTTAAAACTCAGATCAAATCTCAAAATCTGCTGGGAAATGTCCTTTTTCCACACAATCTCATTTATCCACATTTATAGGAATCGCATCTTGGGTGTACCTACATCTTTTTGTAACTGCATCAAAGTTTTTATCATCTTCTTCTCTTTGTGCTTCTTAGCTTGACTCTCTCTCCCTGTCTCCCAAATCCAGTACCATAAACTCTATTGGTACATGGGTCTTGTCTGTGTGTTCACCTCCTCCTGTGCCTGGCACATAGCAAATGCTCAAAGTAAGTAGAGGAAGGAAGGAAGGAAGGAAGGAAGGGAGGGAGGGAGGGAGGGAGGAAAGAAGGAAAAGAAGGAAAGAAAGAAAGAAGGAAAGGAGGAATGGAGTAAATGGGAAGATAAGAGTAAATAGATGAAAAAAGGAAAACCAGTCATTTCTTACTATGCTAAAGTAGCATGGTATTAGTTCTTCAGCTTCTCAAGTCTCATAGACCCCCATTTTGCTGCAGCAAGAGACATTATTATCTCTCATATAGAGAGTTCGTGTCTTCATCTCCCTGCAAACAATCACCCAGGTAGCTTTGCTTCTATGCTCCCTATTCAATGGAATCCCTGCCTCCAGCCTTTTTTTTAATCCACTCTGATCCACAGATCTTCATCCTAACAAATGATCCTTTATTAATTCTGGAGAGATTTATCCCTTTGACTTTTTACAGTGCACTTTCAATGATGGGAACGAAAGGACAACCTGTGAAAAGAGCTAGAGAGAGGAATTTGTGCTTTACTTGTATGACTCCCCAGTAACTCAGAGATTCATTGAACAAATATATTTTGAACCCTTGCTCTTTGCCTAATAGCACATGATGCACAAGAAATACAAAAGTTGATATGCGAAGGTCCTGGTTTGGCAAGCTCACAGATTAGTGGATTCTTTCAACTGACATTGTTTTGAGTGCCTACTATGTGCCAGGCACTGTACTTGGTGCTGGGGAAATAGCAGTGAACAAAACATAAAAGTTCCTGTTCTCATGGCAGTGACACCCTAGAAAGAAAAGCAGACAATAAACATTTGGGCTGCTCTGAGGATGAAAGAATGAAGAGGAACAAAGGCGAGCCCTGGGAGATCAATTATCCACTTGAGGTGGACCAATCAAGAAGTGATTGTACACTTCTTGGAGTAGGGTGGTAATGGTGGTAAAAGAAAACAAAACAAAACCAAAAAACTATTGAATTCTGTGGCGTCAACTGAATCTGCTGACAGATTGAACATGAGTTCTTAAAAAGAAACATGAGTCACACTGACATCAAGTATTTTTTGAATAGTACCTGAGAGAAAAGAGCTGCCTTTCCTTGATTTGGAAAAGTCAGCAAGAGTAGATTTTTTTTTAGTGAAATAAGAAGCAAGATGATGATCTGAGAGTAAAGAATGAAGAGGAAGTGTAGAGAAGAGAGGTGAACTAGTTGTCTGGGAAAGTATTTAATTGTCTATCCCCTCTGGTTTGAAGGTGAGAGGAAGATGAAAGATAAAAATGTTTAATTTTATGTGGTATGTTTGAGATGCCTAGAAAGAATAACAGCATTTATATATAATCACTGGAAGATGTAATCACTAAAAGACATAACGGTGTAAATTTAAATCAGGATATGTTGTGTTGGTGAAACAGTAACAGTGATATAACTTATCACAGTACGGGTTCAGGACACCATTCTCCTGCATTAGAGTTAAGACAGGGGAACATTTTGTATTTTAGAAAAGAATTGTTTTATTCTTTGTGGATTAGGATAAAGGACCACCAATCCTTTAGGAGTATAATCTTTCTTTATGGCAGCAGAAGTTATAGATCATGAGTAATGGGGCTTATGTCGCAGAAATAAATGAATATTCACCAGTAGCCGAGAAAAGCATGGTTAACTCCTCTCTGCGGGGACATTGGCTTATTGCACGCCCAGCTTTATTAAACATTTAGCCTTAGTTGTAAAAACTGTGGAAAGCAAAACCTTCAGTTCATGTATCAGAAGAATCAGAACACATCTCAAAGTTTATCATCTGTATTTCAACCAAAGAACATTTAGTGGATTTTGGTAGTGCTTTATGTAGAATGTGCTGAGTTCTTATATTTCAATAAATAGAATTTATCCCCTGCTTACATGGTAAAAAAAAAAAAAAGTGTTTTAAGAAGGAAGAAATGATGAACTGCAACAAATGTTACTGGTGGTTAAAATAAAATGAAGGCTGAGATTTACCTTTGAGCTTGACAATTTTAAAGTCATTAGTGACCATGACAAAAACAGTTTTTGAGAAGTAAGGGGGAAGAGGGCCTGGCAAGAGGAGGTTCCAGGGAGAACAAAAGGAGAATAACTAGAAATACAGAATATAAATAACTCTTCTAAGGGGTTTTTCCCAAGAGGAGCAGAGATACGGAGTCATAGCTGCAGGAACATATGGGTTAAGGGAGGGTTGTTAAAATGGAAGAGCTTATGGTTCCTTTGAAAGCTAATAGAAATGACACAGTGTGAGTAGAAATGATGATGCAGGAGGAGAGAAGTCGTAGGGAAGTAGAGAGAAAATGGAAACTAATGATGAAATAGAGGAATTGGCTTTAGATAAAATGAGGGAGGACAGATCAACCATGGTTACTGGAGATTAAGGCAAAGAAAAGATGTAAGTATTAGATTTATTAAGGGAACATGTCAAATTCTCTTTTAAGTTTTTTTTTTTTTTGATGTGGACCATTTTTTTTTAAGTCTTTATTGAATTTGTTACAATGTTGCTTCTGTTTCTTTTTTTTTATGTTTTGGTTTTTTGGCCATGAGGCATGTAGGATCTTAGCTCCCCAACCAGGGATCAAACACGCACCCCCTGCACTGGAAGGCGAAGTCTTAACCACTGGACCGCCAGGGAAGTCCCTCAAATTCTCTTTTGATTGTTTTTATTTTTTGGCAATATACAAAGAAAGGTTGAGACTAAGAAATGGGGAGGTGGTGGAGGCTTGGGAGAGAGCAGAAGGGATGAACCAGTTAGTTACCTAGGACAGTTTTTAATTGTCTGTCCTCTCTGTGGAATATTTCCTGCAGAAGTCCCCCATCAAAACCACGTGAGTCTATGTCATGGCCACAAATCATGATGGAGAGGTGAGCCCTTGTTCTAAATCTGGTTAATTCTGTCTTCTCTTAAGACCTCAACCTCCTGGATAAGCCTAGGAGTGAGGACCTCACACAAGATGGGTGAATACTGATTCCTTCCATGGGAATTTTGGACCTGGAAATGAGAGTGTCAATCTCCCTCTGGAAAGGCTTGATTTGTGGAAACACAAATCCTTATTTCATGCCAGGGGAAAGTGAAAAGCACATCTGTGGGGGCAGGGGTGGAGGAGAATAAAGTAGATGTGAATAAACAGCAAAGTGAGAGAGTCCTGAGAGTGTGGTTAACCTTAACTCCAGGCATTCCTGAATCCTAGACCTTGGATTGCAAGAGAATCCTTAATACTGTCCCATACCCTTTTTTGCTTGACATAGCTTGACTTTGTTTTCTATCACATGCAGTTGTAAGGTTCCAGAATAAGCCACCCTCCACCATGGCTGGCCTGGTGAATAGGCAGAACAGGCACTAAGGGTATATAATATGAGGGATTCAGGAAAGTGAACTTTCTTGAGCAAAGTATCTTCCCCAATTCACCAGCTGTGGTTTATGAAATTCCACAATGAGGGTGGAAGGGACTCACCATTTACCGAGTAACTTCTAGAAGTCTAACCCTAAGCTAGGTGTCTTAAAAACATTATCTCATTGAGATAGTCAGTCCTTTGGCACTGGAGAAAAGCTTAATTTTCCAGAGTCCATGGAAGAAATATCCCTTCCTAAAATATACACATAGATGTCCAAAATATCATTGTATATGCCTTTGTCCAGCTTTAGGTGGGAGTAACATTAATTATGATATTTAGAAATGATAAAATTATGATTTAATGAGAAGAAAGCAGTGAGGTAAGAAAATATGAATTCTTGAGCTGGAGACAAAGACACTGAAAATAAGATTACAGTAGACAGAGGGCTAGGAGTGAAGTGGCAGTCACGAAAAATACAACAGCAGACAGAGGTAAATCAGGCATAAAAAGAAAAGCTATAGGCAGCTGCTGAAGCAACACATCCAGACAGATAAAAAAAGTGTCTGGGAAGGAGAGAGACTGGTGTGTGGAAATGCCTATTAAGGGAATCAATTATTGCTCAATATGTCAGGTGAGCGTTCTCAACTGGATTATAAGGTTGGAAGGGATTACATAAAAATTAATGTCCTTAGTTATCAGAACTTCAAAAAAGAAAGGTCTGCCTGGATTCATATGAAAAGCCAGTGGAGAAAAAGAATGTGATACAGAAAATAAATGTCCATAAAAGCCAACTCTCTATCCCATGGAAAGCTTTTTGTTTTCAACTAGAATAAATAACAGGATGTTGTACTTACTGAAATTTAGCTACCAAAACAGAGAGATATCTAATGCATATATATTTATATAATACATATACTGGATACATATTGTATATCTCTTTGATTTGGTGGCTAAACTTAAACTATACAAATATAAATATATAAAGAAATATGTATATATATATATATATATATATATATATAATGCTCTACAAAAAATATTATTAAGAAAGGTTTATGGGGCGGATTCAAAGTTAAAGGGGCAAGGTTGTCATTTGGGGTGGAGAAATCCTTAGCAATGAGCTCCCTGCAGTGGAAAAGATCAACAGTAGAATCCTTACATTCACCCCCCCTTTTGGAACCAGGAAATCTATGCAATACTTAGTTTAAATCTTTGTTCTAGAATTTTTCTTCTCCCAGCATTCAGGGCCTGCTGAAGGAGAGCTCTTTACAATCTGGGAAGTATTCATGCAATTATTTAGGCTCAATTCTCCCTTCTCCCTTTTCTTTTTCCATCTGAGTCTCATTTGAGAGACTTTTCCTCAAGCAGTTCTTCAATCGAGGTATGGGAAAAATATTTCTGAACAAAAGGAATTGCAATGGTTTTCAAAATGGCATATCCAAATGTGATTTAAAATGAATAACCCAAAACTTTAAAATTTTTCCCATCATCACAGACACATAGAATAAAAATGAAATGAATATGAAAAGGAATTTAGGAACCATATAGTACAAAATGCATATTTTGTTCATAAATAAACTAAGGCCCAGATAGCCAAAAAGAAAGGACCATGGCCATACTGATTGGATCACACAACTGGAAGGAAATCAGAGGTATTCCACTCCCAGCCCCAATTTCTTCTGAAATATACCTTCTGGGACTTTTGAAGAACTTTCATAAACTCCTGACAGCATTTGAATCTACACATTAATAGCTAACATAAAGGAGATCACTAAAAAGATGATTAACTAATTCAAAAATCTAAACAGCACATACCCTTTGTGAATGAAATGAAGCAATTCATTAAAAATTGGAAGGGGAGAAAAAAATCTTAAATAGTAAAAATAAAGCTCTGTAGTTAAAGTTATCCATGTACCACATAGATGAGCACCATAAAGTTACCCCTGAAGTCCCATTCATTATAGAGTCACCAAAAAATGACTCTGGAAAAAAAAAAAAATAGCAGAACCCTAGAAGGAGTGGTTACTGAGAGAGAATATCCAATTGATGGTCTTTTTCCATCAAAAGCATTGACAGCAGAACACAACAGGTCTGCATCCAAGAAGATAGCTGAGAAAACACGAGAGTAGCTGGACAGGTACAGCAGAACTGTGAATTTTCTCTATTAAATTCAGTGATTGTTCTACATAGAAAAGGTTTGTTAAAATATAAGAATGAAGGCATTGATTAAATAGTAAAATGAGGTAGATTTCACTAAAGTCACTAAAGGGGGGCACTCACCCCAGCCTAGATCTGGTGCTCCCTACCCTGATATGGGGCAGGACTCAGAGACAGAAGATGTCAGCTGACTGGACTGAGGTCCAGAAACTCAGATGAGGTCTTTGCCAGGGCAGTTAAGGAAGGGTGGAAAGATAGGAAACTTGGTGTAGGAAGAAAGGTAAGAGACGAACCCTGCAGAAATGTGAGGAATATGGGAATCAAGTTGAGTCAGGCACCAACAGAGAATCCATCAAGAACACAAATTGGGTGAGTAGCTTAATGGGTCATCAGCAGCCCCACCCGGTAGACAAGAGACCCAGTCAGGCTCAGCTGGCCAGCTTGGTTCTGCCTTAACGGACCCTTTGATGAGGCAACCTGGGGCCTTAGCTCAACCCAGTGACTATGAATCATGTGTTTCAACACTAAGCCATGTTAACATAACGCCAAATGAAAGTAAAGAAAATAGGGTGCCTGCCCAAAGGGGCAGAAATAATGGGCCTGTGAGAGCCCATTATTTCTTTGGTGTATTAACCTTCAGGGGAGAAAAGAGCTTTAAGGCCAGAGGAAGCAGCAGCTTCTCAGGCATTAAGAAGATTAAGGGAAATAGTACTGGACTGGAACAGAGAGGAAATTATTCACCTGTCTTGGAGGGGACATTTCTGTTGTTATTGCCCCTATAAACTATCTTCACCCTCAGTTCCAAATCAGGCAGGGCTGATGGGATTTGTTGAGGCAATATATCACATGAGTCTTGCTGAGGAAACTCTGGAGGGAGGCCTGGAGCCAAGGAGTGTCCTAAATTTATCTAAGTGACAGGACACTTATAAGAGCAAATGGAGCTCCTAGCTGCCACTGTGGACATCAAAGCCAAAATGATGCTGATTAGAAGGCCTGTGCCTTTAGTTCCAGGGAAGAAAGGAAGATTCGGAGAGCAGACCAATGTCCACCTAAAGTCTTTATTACCAGGCCTGAACTTGCGTGAAAATGAAAGAAAATGTCATGAACACAATCAGAAGTTCAGAGATTTCCAGCACCATTAGGAGAACACATGAGGGCTATAATGATGCACACCTACCCCGTTCATTGGATTGAGAATGATCAAGATCACACAAATATTATAAAAGCAAGTAAACCGTCTACTAAGCTTTAAGGCAAGAGGCTGTGGAAAGATATTCACCGGCTGAGTGAACCCTGAGAGGCCCCGAGGGGCCCTGAGGAGCCCCCTCCAGCCTGGAGAGCTGCCCTTTCGTCACCCTCAGGGTGTAGGAGGCATACATTGTGCTTAGCAAAGCCATAAGAGTCATCTGAGCTTCTCAGTGTAATGCAGTCGGCTTCAATAGACCACAGCCAAACACATCCTACGATTTATGTTCTTGAGGGTTCACAGCAAGTTCATCGTCTTCACACGGACCAGCTAAGCCCTCCTTGTCCCCCACCAATCTCCTCTGTCTCAAGCTGGGTTCCTCAAGAAGCAGACCCTAAGCGTTTAATGTGCAGAACGTTTACATGGGAGAGCCCTAAGTTTCAACACCTGAGCAAAGAAGGAAAAGGAAGCAAGATTCGGCAGAAGTTGAGTCATGATGCAGACCATGACAGCCTCAATCAATGTCATGGGGCAGCTCTGAGGCAAGATGCCCCTTCAGAGTTGTCCTGAGATGGGTCAAGATGGCCAGGACTTTAAACCCTCCCTGATCAGTCACTAGATGTGGACCACTCGGGGAAGTGTGCGACCATTGGGCAGGGCAGCTCACTGTAGTTCAGGCAGTCTCTGAAGCGGCTGACAGCTGAAGGCTGGTGCCAACAGCATCCCAAAAGGTGGAGCAACAAATCCTTCCTTAAAGGAGGATCTGGACAGCACATCACTGTATCTACCACATGCTCTCCACGGGTTTTCTAAATTTCCACGCAACTCCAGGAAGTGAACGTGGAATTGAAGTTTGAACCTCCCAACCATTTTCGATGCAGAAACCATGGACGGAAAAGAAAAAATGCCAAGTATGAAAAATGTTTTGATGCCAAGCACCCTGAAGAATTAAAGTAACAGCCTCTGGTATTGCAATTATGAGACCAAGACTAAAAAGTGGCTTTGCTTTAAAACAATGTCTTCCCTTTATCCCCTTCTGAGAAATGTTCACAAGTTTCATTCAATCAGTGACTTCCTATTGAGAGTCTGCTATGTGCTTGGTATTGCACTAGATCCAGCTGTAGGAGATGCCAGAGAAATACAGAACATGATCTCTAACTTTGAGGACGTTTTGGTCTAGATGGGAAGGAAAATAAACACACAAGAGCATAGGAGAGCATCTTTTTGCTCAACTACAAGCTCTTGGGAGGTCAAGGTAGCATAGTATAGCATCGTATGGCAAATTTTTACTTAATTACTGTATGAACTTGGTCACATTATTGATATGAGGTTGATCGGGACAGCTACATCTACAAGGACCACTTTCCTCTTTTTTTTTTTTTTTAAGTATGGTTGATGTATAATATATAAATTGCAGGTGTACAATAGAGTTTTTCACAAATTTTAAAGGTTATACTCCATTTATAGTTATTGTAAAATATTGGCTATATTCCCCCTGTTGTACAATACATCCTTGTAGCTTATTTTATATCTAATAGTTTGTACCTCTTTCCCTCCTATCCCTATATTGCCCCCTCCCCACTGGATCTAGAGCTACCATACCTAGCTTACAAGTGTGTTGTGAAAATTAAGTAAGGCAAGGGTTATAAGCATGCTTTGTAAGTTATAAGAAATAATGCGAATATTTGTTGCTCCTTCCATACCTGACTCTTAGTGTGTCAAAGAAGGGAGAGAGGGGCTTCCCTGATGGCACAGTGGTTGAGAATCTGCCTGCCAATGCAGGGGACACGGGTTCGAGCCCTGGTCTGGGAAGATCCCACATGCCACGGAGCAACTAAGCCCGTGAGCCACAATTACTGAGCCTGCGCGTCTGGAGCCTGTGCTCTGCAACAAGAGAGGCCATGACAGTGAGAGGCCCGCGCACCGCGATGAAGAGTGGCCCCCGCTTGCCACAACTAGAGAAAGCCCTCGCACAGAAACGAAGACCCAACTCAGCCATAAATTAATTAATTAATTAATTAATTTAAAAAAAAAAAAAGGGAGAGAAAAACTGATGAGCTGGACAAGTTAGCGATTTCAAAGAAGGAGACCTGAACATTGGAGCAAAGGCTGCAAGCTTTCAGTGCTCTGCTGGCCCAAAGTGCCCACAGCCTCGGTGATCTGTCCCACGCGATGTTACCTTCTGTTTATTCTGAATCCCTTTAGAAGGGGCGCGTCATTCTAAACACGTTCTAGGCTCGAGCCAGGCACATCATTCCCACTGTCTGTAAAGCCCAGTGATGAACAAGCACTGGGAACAGAGCCGTGTCAAAGAGTTTGTTATTGAACTTGCTGCAGCATGGAGTGAACACCCGAGGAACTGAGGGCCGTTGCGGGGGGAGGTGGGAGGAGCTTCTTACGGGGTGTAGGCCTGTGTGAGAGGAGTCCGAGGAGGACGGAAGGAAGCCGGAACCAGCTGTGGAGCAGAGGCTGTCGGGAGGTGGGGTTTTTTCATGACTGATTAGCTTATTAAGTTTTATCTAGGAGGTGGGAGGGTTAAATTGAGGTTCAGAGTTGTCATGGGTATGTAGTAGACAGAAGAGGGGGAGCCTTAGTCATTTTTGTGTCTATAGCACGGTCCTGTCTCGTCCCCAGCGTGGTGGCACTGCAGTCCTGTCTGAACAGTGTACACACTCTGTGAACACGTTTAGGATCCTCTGGGAAGGTCACGGCCTTGCTGGCAATGAAGCCACTTTCCATGTCCCGTATCTTCCATCCCACCACAAGCACACATTTGCATAAGTCTCTGGGTTTCTTTAGACATCTGGATTTGCTACTCTTATGGGCTGAATTGTGTCCACCTAAAATTCATATGTTAAAGCCCTAACCCAGTATCTTAGAATGTGACTGTATTTGGAGATGGGGCCTTTAGAGAGGTGATTAAGTTAAATGAGGCCATTAGGGTGGGCCCTAATCCAATCTGACTGCATCCTTATAAGAAGAGGAGAGTAGGACACACAGAGGGACATCAGGGATGTACCTCACAGAGGAAGGACCATGTGAGGACACAGGAAAAAGACAGTTATCTGCAGGCCAAGCAGTGAGGCCTCAGAAGAAACCAAACCTGCCAACACTTTGATCTTGGACTTCCAGCCTCTAGAACTGTGAGAAAATAAATAATGTCTGTTATTTAAGCCCCCCCAGTCTGTGGTACTTCATTATGGCAGCCCTAGGAAACGAATACAGCTACCCTCCCTTAATTGAAATAGGATTGAGAGTCCAGGCTGAAAGAAACCTAACTCTGCCGGGGGGCAGCTTTCAAGGAGCTGATATGAAGAGCAGTCTTAAGGATGAGTTAGAATGTGGCGCGCAGAGAGGCAGGCAAGGGTATCCGCTACAGCAGAGAATCTGGAAGTGTGGTCCCTGCACCAGCAGAAACAGCCTCACCTGGGAACTTGTCAGAAATGCAAATTCTCACCGCCCTTCTCACAGGTACTAAATCAGAAACTCTGGGGTAGGGCTTGGCCATATTTAACAAGCCCTCCAAGTGATGCAGATGCCGGCTAGGGTTTGAAAACCACAGCCCTACAGTAGGTGAGAAGGCTCCCAAGTGCAATCCTGAGTAGTTCAGTTTAGTAGCTAATAAATACTAGCGTGACTCGGGAAGGTTTAAAGAGAGAAGTGGGAGTTGAGTGGAGCCTTGAAAGAGGTAGAAAGGTGGGTCAGTGCGAGGAGGAGAAGAGGCAGTCGGGATACAGAAATAACGAGTGGAAACTCCTGCCTCTGGCTTAATCCTTGGCTTAGGACTTGAGGTCTAAACATTGCAGTGCTCCAAGGTCAAAATGACCCTAAAATTAAGAGGCTTAGGACCAAGGGCACATTATCCTGGATTTTCTACCAAAACAAAGACTTAATGAAGAACTTGTTCAACATTAATCTGAAGTGGTGAAAAACACTTAAAACAGTCCATCTGGAAAAGTTAAAAGTTCTCAAGCAGAGAATTGAAAGAGATATTGAAAGAGATATTTTAGAGCCAAATTGAAAAGGATGTAAAAGTTGCATTAATCGTCCAGAAGGCATCCTTTGTGTGGAACGCAACCTCAGCTATAGGCGTTTAGTGAAATGAAACCTCTTCACACCTCGCCAAACTTGTGACTTTCCCATATGAGGGACTGGAGCCCACCTTCTGGAAAAGGGTTGCCGCAATGCTCACCTGCCAATGTTTTACTGGCAGGGGGTTGGGGGAGGGTAGTGATGCAGAGGCTGAAGAGGAATGAAAACCATGCGCCCAGTGAAGAAAAGACAATCTGCATCATGATACTTTGGACTTAACAAAATTCGCTGTTAGCAAATTGAGTCATTCAAATCTAAGATTGGAAAGTTTTAATTAGTCTTTCATTCATGCTGGGTTGTTTTTGTTCTTTGTTTTTACAGAATTGATTAAGTTGCTTTTGCTTTCCCATGCCACATGAATGCACCTGACCAATTATTTATCGTTTCTACCCCCTTGACAGGGATGAGACTGTGTCCTGTAAATCATCATCCCATTCAGTTTATTTGCTTGGGACTTGGACTTCTGCGTTGACAGTGTGTGACTAATTTGCATGTTTCTATCTGCCCCCTTTCTCCATACCTTGCACAGATGTTATCATTTATGCTTTAGCTTTTTCAGATCCCTTTATAGCATAAACTAGTTTCTTCATGTTCATTTAATTGCACCCTGAGAAATTATCTATCCACATACTCAGTGGCAAAAGACAAGAACAGATGGCTCTAAAACTGAAATAGGAATTCTTCTGGAAACTTAAAGGGAAAGATTGTGTTCAGGGACTTGATTGTGTGTATTTCATGTTTTTAGTTCCCATAAAAAAGTTGACTTCCTCAAATCAGATATAGATTTGACAAAACCATTTATTCAGCAATGGCTTCCTTGCCCTTCTTCAACAGTGACATAAAATACCTGAGCATTTTCTTTCCTCGCTGATAAGAAAACTATTCAAATGCACTGCCATAATATTTATTTAATTAGTTTGCTGAAATCTTTCTACGGAGAAATAAATGCGACTCTACTCTTTCCCTTTTAGACTTGTAAAATGAAGCTGACTTCCAGTGCTACAATATTTTAGTGTCCTTTGAGTCTTCCAAAGATGAAACCTAGAAAATACAAATTTAAAAGAAGCCTCATATAAACTGTACTGTTATTTTAATCAGCACTTCTATTCACTTTCTTTTTTTTAATTTTGCCAGCTTTTCTTCTGATTGTATCATAATAACTGTCTAGACACTGTTCTCAACTGTGATGGATTTTAAGAGACTGTACAAACGGGGCCAGAAAAAAATAAATTAGCAGTACTGTGCATTAAAGTGCCACAGTTTAAAACGTTATGAATAGAAAAATCATTGACCACTTACATGTCAGCTAAGATAGCCTGCTATCTATTCATTTTCTTCAAGGTTATAGCTTTTGATTAGGAAGTTCTTATCCACCTTGCTGTTAAAAGGTATAATACATAGTGACTTACAACAGTATGTTTCTATGTTCCCCATTTAACTTTTTGTTTTACACTAGATGTAAAAGCTTCATGGGAATCTTGATTTGGGGTTAAGTTACAGCTATGATTATAATGGTCTTGGGGACTGGTCTTATGAGTTTCCGACTTCTTTGGGGATTTGCAGGACTGCCATAGGTTCAAAGCCACAGTTATTAATGTTTTACTTCAAGCAATACAACAATAACAATGACAACAAACAATATCAGAAACAATTCTCCCAGTCTGATATTTAATCAGTAGGAACTGGTATAACCATAATGAAAGACTTCCTAAAAGGCTGAAAATCAGCTTATGCCCTAAGCATCCCCTAACCCAAAGCCCTACCACTCCACCTCTGCTGCCTCAGCCCCTTCTCCAGTATCTCCATCTCTTAATGACCTGACACCTAAAATTTAACATCTGGCCCAGTAGGGAAACTCCGTTCATGGTATGTTCCGACTGGCTACTACTCACTGATAAGCATATATGCTATAAGTATTTTTAATGTTATTCCTGATTAAACCTCATCACTTAACCATCTCAGCGAGCATGTTAGTATCCAGCAAAGCCAGATAAAAATGGGTCTCAGAACAACTCCTAGATGTGTGAAACGAAAAAGAAGGAGGTAGAGGAAATCACGAAGGGGGGAATAAAAAAAGATGTATGGGGAGAGGGTTTCTGCTGCGAAGCTTCAAAAGACTGTTATAGTTGCAAACAAATCTCTATTTCAGCATTTTCTTTCAGGTCAACTTATCTTTGCCAATTACCTAATTGCTCTATAGGATTTTCTCAGAGGCAGGATGACTTACCATGTTCTGCAATGTGACAAAAGATATATTCAGCCCTTAAGGTTAGAATTTGGGAATATTCGTAGGTGGGCAGGATTCTGCCTGCAAGCTTACATGTATCCAGTAGATGGTACCCCACCCAGACCTCCTTTACTGAGCCAATGCACCCATCCCCCAGCAGCTGGGGTGAGTTTCTAGTGGTTCACAGGTGCACCCTCTTACAGGTAATTTGTGTCAGCCAAGGAGATCACCCTTGCCTGCAAATGCCTGGGAGGTATGCTTCCACCACCAGCAGAATAGCTTGCTCCTAAGGACTGATTCTATCCTTGCAGGATAATTTTCTGGTGCCATTCATGCTCCAGAGCCCTCGTGGAATCAGGTTGAGCTAGATAACCACACCTTTGTTTAGCTTCTTCTCCTGCACCAGCCTGCTTTCCTTGTGTCCTTGAAGACTTCTCCTGAAAGCACTCCCTTAAAGAATCCCTTGGGCTTCCCTGGTGGCGCAGTGGTTGAGAGTCTGCCTGCTAGTGCAGGGGACACGGGTTCGAGCCCTGGTCTGGGAAGATCCCACATGCCGCGGAGCAACTGGGCCCGTGAGCCACAACTACTGAGCCTGCGCGTCTGGAGCCTGTGCTCCGCAACAAGAGAGGCCGCGATAGTGAAGAGGCCCGCGCACCGCGATGATGAGTGGCCCCCGCTTGCCGCAACTGGAGAAAGCCCTCGCACAGAAACGAAGACCCAACACAGCCAAAAATAAATATAAAAATAAATAAGTAAATAAGACCCGGTGCAACCAAATAAATAAATAAATATTAAAAAAAAAAAAAAGGAATCCCTGTGTCAGTTTCCACTTTTAGGTAACCCAATACTTTTTTTTTCTTGAAGACAGAATTGAAGACTTTTTTTCCTAAATATAAATGACAAAAAATTATATTTTTACACTTTCATCAAGTCTAATTTTTAGACTTTTGTCAAACAAATTTGAGGGACGTTAATAATGTTTAATGTTGATTTTCTACAAATTATACCATTACAAATCTAAAATAGAATGTAGTCCTAGTTTTCTTTTCTGTTGCAATACTTTTTTTCTTTTTGTTGGACTTCCGTATTTGAAACTCATGTTTTCCATTATGTTTTCCCTATTTCTGATTATCCTGCACATACAGAGATATAAAGGAAAGTGTCAATACATTGTAGACTACAATTAGCTACCTCAGGCATCTGGGTATTTTTGATTTGCCCCCCACCCCGTCCACTCTCCACCCTTCTCCATCCGGCTCTGAGCCCCAAGACTTTAACTTCTGGGGACTGTACCAACAGGCTTCCTTGCCTTCCAACTTTCGGTTCAGCCAATGGAAGACATTTGCAAAGGAATTGAAGGATTAGTGAAGAATGAAGCAAGCATTTTTATTCCAGCAGCAAACTCCCTGCCAGGTCATCACAGGCTGGCTCTGACCCTCTATCCAAGGCACCGGTTCCTTCTGGGCAGCCCTTTCCATCCAGCTCTTTTCTCTGTATTCCAGTAACTAACTGCTCCCCACCCCAGACCCCTCAGAACTCCTGCTTTTGCTGGCTCTAGGGTACTGCCCTATCCTTTGTTACTTAACCCTGCCCACATCATTATAAACACTCCCTTCATTAAGCTCCCTTCAGTGGTCCCTTTGAGCGTGTGATCTTCTGTCTGGACATTGGGTGAAACAGTAGGATGTCCTAAGTTGGCTAACATTGGAATGGAAAATATTTCTTACTTGGGGAAAAATGAATCTGCTAAAAATACTTAAGTCATTCCTAGGGTATCTGTTTACTTAGGAACTCCTAGACTCATTATTACCCATTGATTTTTTTTGGGGGGGGGGGGGTTATAGTCAATCAATCATTCCTTTTTTTCATTTATTCCATAACCAGTTATTGATCACCAACTAAGACTGATGCTCTGTGAGCTATGGTAATCATGCAAGGCACAGAACTACAGTGTCATGCACTACATCATAAATTTCTCCCTGTGAATGATTTCCAGGTTACCTTTGAACAGTGACTGTAGGCGAAGGAAAATGCTAAAGAATGGAAGTAAACATGCTGACCTCTATTTGGTACTGAAATGCGAAAGCCCAGGGATTAAAGGAATGAAAGTGACTTGTAAGACAATTGCTCTTACAGTAAGCGATTGAAGTACCACTCTGGAGAGGTCTCAATGGATGAAGAGGTTATCAACCCTTTGTATGGAAAAGCCTGTGCCCTAGAAGATGCCTGGTAGCTCAGTGGATGGTCTTAAAGCTGTGCTGAAAATTGGGGTGAAAAAAGCTATGAATCCCAAATGCTTTGGAAACAATTTCCCAGGCTGTCTTACCTAAGGGACACGTCATTCAACAGTGACTGAACAGTCAATTTAGTGAACGTCAGTCAAACAAACTGTTTGATATTCTCAAGACTAAAAAAACCAGTTGTGTGGCCACGTTTTTCATTTTTCAAGGCAGTCATTGTCGAAAGAATCTCAATTTTTCAGATGATTGCTTTTAGAATAACACTGAGGTTTAATCTCTGAGTTGTTCTTTCTGCTACAGACATCTTGAAACAGAGGAAATAAATGCTGCAGAGTAAAAAAAAGTCTTCAGGACAAAAGTGTGGTTTAGGGTACCCCTTACAAAATATTTCTACATTTTGCTGCATATTCTATATTGCTGAATCATAACTAAATATGTTTTCCCCAAAAAAATGTATTTCTTTAAATTAAAGGAGCTAGGGAAATGCTGATATAACCAAGAAAAGGTATTGAACGTAACAAAAGTATAGAGGGTTGCCTTCATTCTTAACCCCTACCACTTGGTCCAGTTTCCTGGCACTTCTGATTAAGCCATGCAGATTGCTGAATGACTAAAAAAGAGCAGAAGTTATTTGTAGATGGCAATAATTCCATCTGTGTCTAAGAAGACGAAGAGACATTTGACAATGATATTGACCAGTATAATAAATATTTGAGAGCTGGCCAATCTATGTCAGGTAAATTTACCTGAAATAATATTATGCATAGATATGTAAGCTCCTATTGAAATATAAAGATTTGCTGATATTTTTGTGAAATACAGTGTTGTTTCTAGCCTATGCTCATATTCGTCATAGCTGCTATATGCAATCTGAAGACATTCAGATGGGGAATGGGAAGCACTAAATACTCCAGTTGCAAATTATCTTCAAGAGGAGTGGGACTAACTAATGAACATTCCTTTGGCTAAACAATCAAATGTGGCACACTGTTGGTTGGCTGATCTCTGTCAAATACAAGGGTTCCCTCATATGATAAGAAATTTGGGAGTGAAACAAATTGTCAGCACAGGGCCTCTGAGTGCCTTGGGAGCCAGACGGTATGCCATTTTTATCTTGATATTCCAAAACCTAGGTCAGTGCTTGATGTACACTACACACAGTATATGCAAACACTGGTCATAAATATCTGTGGAGTGAACCAGTGTGTTTTGAGTTTTAGCAAAGGGTAACAATCAGTGCCCCTCTTTAGGGCATGAAAGTGTCAAAACAATAAATGACCTCATTTGGCCGGGTAGGAAACAGCTATGTCCACAATTTGACATGAAGTAACGCTGTGAGAGAGAAACATAATAAGCACAATGGATTTATTTTCCTGGAAAACCAATGGCTTCCATTTATATTCAAGCCAAAAGGTTCAGTTCTTTATACATAGTCCTCAATGGTCAGCTCTGATAGAGATGAATTTTGTCCACACTAAGTGGGAGAAATATCACATCTTTGTTTCTTTCAATCAGCTTAGTTCAACTGTGATCCATCCCATTGGAATTCCTACTCATGCTTAGCCCCAGCCTCCAACGCCCACCTCCATGTGTGCATGAACGTGCACACGCATGCACACACACACACACACACACACACAGATGAGGCTCTGATGAGGCAAAGATAAGAATAAAACAAAGTTCTAGTCTTTGAAAAGGTCCTTCTAAGATCCTTCAATTTTCACTCTACTTCTGAGTATGTTTAGTATGGTTCCTTTGTGTCCCGTAACCTGCCCCTGGGTCACACTTGGGGTATAGGGATTTGGGGGAGTCTGAGCGAACAGAGCCACTCCTTCCTGAGGACTCCTCACTCTCCCTGGTGCTGTCAGACTGAAGAGCTTGAGTCCACAACACCAGCAGCCTGTGGTCCTTTCTCTCCTTTTCATTCTGACTTAGCTCTTTCCCTGCTTCCAAATCCTCTCCCTTGCTCCTCACCAACTCTGGCACTCCATCACTTCTAAAGGGCTGAGATTTTTATATAAAAGAAAAAAGAAGCTTTGGGTTTGACTGCTTGTTTTTTCTGCCAGGCTAACATTATCCATGAAGCAAGAAATTTCAAAACCTGGATTCTGCCTTGAAATAGAGCAAGGAAAAAGCAGAAGTAGAACAAATACGATTGAATGTCTTAAACTGTCTGCTGCAAAACAAAGCCAAAGTGTTTTTGGTGAAATTCAAGAGGATGGTAGATGGATATTTGTAATACTAACGTTGGCTAAAGGTGAATTTTAAAACTGTATTTTAGGAATTGTTTATTAATTACTCATTATGATTTTGAAGCAATCACTTTAACTGTACATTTTTACTTATGTCACCTGAAATTCTAGTAGATGATCTAGTGGTAGATTTGTGGTAGGACCGCACTCAGTGTGATTTGTGAGGGTGTATCTGTGTGTTTCCTTATAAACTCTTACCCTGCAGTATAATTTTCTCCTAAGAGCTTAGCTGCTTTGAGAAATAAATTTAGAACTCAGGTGAGGTGTCTGTTAAATAAAACCACAGAGAGCCTGGAAAACAATTTTTCTAATATTCTAATCTACCTCCAATTGGCAGGATTTACCATAATTCTATTTCAAACTTGACCCATCCTCTCCGTACATATTTTTCATATGTGGCATGTTTTATCAAATATTTTACTTTAAATACAAAGAAAGTTCCTTTGTGAAAAAAAACATATATTAAATCTTCTTCCTAACTGAGATGTTGGTCTAAAGCAATGTTTAAAATTAATGTAGAATTTTTTATTCTTTTTATAAGATCACTAAGACTACTTTTTGCCTAACAAAAAAAGGACCATTTATGGTAGGTAGGAAAGTGGATGGATAGGTGTATTTTACATCAGGAAAGAGTAATAAATACTTAAGACTCATAGGCGTATCACTGTGCTATATAGTTCGTGTGGAGTACATTGTCTTAAAATTTTGACCACCTATTTTTTGAGGAAAAATATGCCCAGGTAATGCAGTCACTAAGCAACCAATTGGATGCCTGTTTTCAAGGACAGTTACACATATACACATACACATATAATATGTTCGCATGTATTTACCAAGTGTTTCCAAAAGGCTTTGAAATCCAAACACACTCTAGGAATTAGCACTACTCTCAAATACGTCAAGGTCTCTGCAGTTCCCAGTAATAATCTGGATCACAGGCCATTATGCATCCCCAGCTGGGCTCAATATCTGCTCTGAATATGTATTTACTAGTGAACACTTTAAGAATTTAGAGGCTAATCTGGAAGGACCAGATCAATTTGACCTGTGTTTTAATGTTCCTGTGTTTAATGCAATCTGTATTTGAACTCTTTGCTGACTCTATGCACTTTTTCTTGAAGTTCCCGTCTAGTATTGAAGAGAAAAGGTGTGGGAGGATCCCTTTTTTATTATTTGTCTCATTTGGTTAACAGATGCAGTTTGACAAAGCGTAAGAAGTCTTCACAGGTGAGAAGGGTCTCAGATGTGGGCTCTCTCCTTGGCTCTATAAACTTTTTTACTGTTTCTAAAATAGACTCCCAACCTGTTATAGACAAATCGATTTCACTGCATGACTTACAGAAATGTTGGTTGTCTCTGGGGCTTGTATTTGGCTGGTATGACTGGTTATTAAAATAGAAATCCTTGGGTACCCTTAGAATTATCCTAAAACTCCCTCCCCCACCACCCTTCCACCACCCTTGGGTCCCACTGACCTCCCCTGTACTCTAGCTCTATGACTGTGTCTGCTCTGATTGCTTTGTGGCCATCCATCAAGTTGTTAAATATTTTTCACATTATCTAAGTTCTTTTAATTATACTTGTTCTTCTGTGCTTAGAGATAGTAAGCCACATGGATGGTAGGGTTACCAGAATATTCTTTGTCGAGTGAGCTGTTCTCCATTATGAAATGAATCTTTTAATTCAAAGAGTGCATTACTTTGGAGACCCTAATAATGTTATCATCAGGGCAGACAAGAATTGGAAATTAGATCATGTACCTAGTACTCCTCCACCCCCCAGATTCTCATGATGACCCATGGAGCTGGCTCTCTCTGCTCCGTTGTGTAGTGTGTATGCCTTCTTCCCATCCCACTCTCATACACCTCACATTCAAATTGGTTTTCTTCATTCAACTTGCCCTACCTAGGACATCCCATGTTCACCTTCACAAATTCCTCCCATCCTTTTTTTTATTGTGGTAAAAGCCACATAATATAAGACATACTATTTTAACCACATTTAACTGTACAGTTCAGTGGCACAAGTACATTCACATTGTTGTGCAACTCTCACCATTATCCATCTCCCAAATTTTTCACCTTCCTAAACTGAAATTCTGTCCCCATTAAACACTAACTCCCCTTTCCCCCTCTCCATGCCCCCCTGCCAAGCCCCAGCCCCTGGCATCAACCAATGTACTTTCTGACTGTGAATTTGACTATTCTTGATACCTCATATAAGTGGAATCTAACAGTATTTGTCTGCACCTACTGTATACTGGAATGCATTTTTAAGTTTAATTTAATATATGTTCTACAAACAGATTGTACCTTTTTTATTCCCCTGTGCTATACAGTAGGTTCTCATTAGTTATCTATTTTATACATAGTAGTGTATATATGTCGATCCCAATCTCCCAATTTATCCCACCCCCTCCCCTTTCCTCCTTTGGTGTCCATACGTTTGTTCTCTATGTTCATGTCTCTCCTCCCCTCCTCTTTATACAGTCCCTCCATCCATATGGCTCTGTGCTCATCCTTAGGACTCTGCTTTTGGCATTCAAAGAAATTGATTATCTAAACACATCACTGCTGATGTGATGTTTACTGCTATCATGAGAAGAAAAGACTTGTACCTAGTGAACTGGGTTTTGACTGTGACATTCTGGAGTCAGGGTCCTCACCTGTCCTTTACTAGCCAACCCAAAAGACACTCTTAATCGGTGAGTCCTACAGGCCTGGGAGGGATGCTGACCCACGAGAAGCTGGCTGAACCTTTCGGAGGCATCGTTACTCATGCCTCCTTCCCATCTGTGCAGTCCTTTCCAGGAGAAGGAGCATTTTCCAAGAATTGTACTGATATAGTCTGAATGAAGCAGAAGTTTTTATACCATTATTTAGTGAGTTTAAGAGACTGTTCACATTGCCTGCTTGCATGGGGCAAGCAAGGAAGAATAAATCAGTCTGCTTTAATTTTTCAGAACGGCTGGACTGGGTCCCAGATCATCAAGTTGTTATGGTACCTTCCTTTTGCTTTGGCCCCGGAGTCACTGCTGAGTAATATTCTTTAACCCAATTATATTCACGCTTCTGCCAAGTCCTCTTGTGTTCAATAAGGACAAACATTATTTAATGGCATATTACTTCTTTAAAAGGTTTCAAACAGCATGAACTTTAGATTCCATTTCTTCTAGCACAATCGATCAGCCACATCTCACTGTGCCTGATACTTCACACCTCAAATATCTAAAATCTACTCACTATTTGCTCATTCAAATTCATGTAAGAATCCATCATGCCAAATAAAATTTATCTCAGCTTATGGGTTTTCTCTGAGGGACCCCTAATATTCTGCCTCTGTCCATATTCTAGAAGGGTGGTCGTATAGCATAGTGTTCCTGTTCTGATATTTAAGAAAAATCATCAGAATATATAGGTTTGCTAAAAAGGACCCAAACCACTTGAAGGAGAAACAGTAGCCAAGAGTTTGGGGGTGGAAATGGCAAAGATGTTGCTGGTTTTCAGAAATATCAGGACCATCTGCTATGTCAACAACATTTCTGCCACAGTCAGAACCAGCTGGTGAGAATAACGGCTCGGCAGGATCGCAGCCCCTGAGATGAGAGAAGTCGGTCTTCCTGATAGGGGAAAGTTTGTTTTGGAAGGGGTTTGACAGGGGAGACAGCGAGTGGGGAGCTGCAGGCCCCAACAAGGTCTGTGTTTGCAAACACAACGTAGATCATACGACTGATGAGGGCTGTTTGTCCTGGCCTTGTCTCAAGAACGCCTTAGTCACACCCATGGCGTTTACAGAAGTCAGGTGCCGTATTACTCACTGGAAGGCCTTGTCCACACCTTGACTGGAGATGTTATGGGGCATCGATAAATTGGATTCTCTACTCTTTTTGGAGTTGTCCTGGGAGAGCATGAGAAAGCAGTAAATGAAGGCTGGCCATTGTGGTGTGGAGGATTATCTTGAGACTATTCTGAGCCGTGGTGCGTTTGCCTACATGAAGAAGCAGTGGGTCAGATGACTCACTGGGGGAGGTGAAGAACGCTCTCCCAAGAAAACATTCCCTAAGCTATGTCTGCGCAGAAAACATTCCTGTCACCATTTACTTCCTCCTGGCCCCAAATATCCATCCACTTGTCACCAAAAATTCATGATTTGGGTTTAATCTAAGGGCCACATGAAGAATGCCATCATCATTTCAAGGTAGACAGAATGTCATGTGATAAAAGGTAAAACAAAGACCTGCATTAGATCAGGTGTATCATTAAAGTCTGACAAAGTGGAAAAGATGTGATTCAATTTTACTTTGGTTTCAATTCTGTAGAATGCTAGAATTGGTACGATCTTGCCATTTTTAGGTCTAATCTATTATGGTATAACAGCAGTTACCTTTAGCCTCTTTCAAACCTGTATAAATATAATAATTAGGAATATGTTGCAGAGATTTTGTGTGTGTGTGTGTGTGTGTGTGTGTGTGTGTGTGTAACTGTTCCTCTGGCTTTCAGTCCAACTATTGACAAGTGCTGTTTTGTTGTACTGTCCTATGGCAATGGTTTTTCAAGAAAATTAAGCAAGTGATAGTCTCCATTTTAGTACATCTTAGGTAATCTCCTAAAAACGAAAATGACTTTTCCTATATAATGACAGAATGGTCCATCCTCCCAATTTGACTTTATTTATACAGGTAATTCTCAGAATCCTCAAAGCAGCCAGTTTCCAATACAGCTCCCTTGAATAATCCATAAGATCACTTTTATTGCACTGTAGTCCAAATGTGAATCGTGCAGAGATTTTTTTTTCATGGCAGTTCATAAACATTCTAGTTCCTTTTTAGCTAGACTTGTCACTAACAAAGCATTTACAGTCAACATTTGCAAGGTGGCTATCAAAACTGAATTCTGTTCCTCCATACTAAAGATATTTATGTACTTATAAAAACAACTACTCAGATTCATTAAGTACAGCTATAAATCTTCCTCCTGAAATGGTGATTCTGCTCTCTTCAAGTCTCTGCAGAAGCACAGTGCTAACTGCTGCAGGTTGACTTTAGCCTAGAGGCAGACTGCTACAGAGACCGAGACCGAGACCGTATGGTAGCGTAGATAGAGTGTGAAAAGAATCCACCCCCCCAGTCTGCCCTGAGGTCCCAGGCAACCTTGAGCAAGTCATTTGGGCTTTTCTTTGCATTTCAGAGTTTCTTTCTACAACAATGGAAAAATCCTTGCATCTTCTCTCTTTGCAAGAATCATTCTAATATTGCCTTAATTTCTTCCTATTATATATATTTTTACTATTGTTTTCCTATTTCCCTTATCATATGACCATCCAACATTCCTGGGTAACTGTGTGATTATGTCAGAGAATCAGAGGACATTTATGCTTTGGGCAGGAAGCTGGATTAGAATAATTAGGCAACTGTTAAGGCCTATGATTCTCCTTCATTTCTCATGCTTCATTGAAATGTTACAATATTTTCTTCATGGCCTTCTTTTTTTCATATCTGCTCCATGCCCCTTCCTCAGTCTTCTTTTATATAATCCACATTTGTTTTTAATATTTCAAACTTCCTAAACAAAAGAAAGGGCTACATATTACTGAGTTCTAGCATATGGGAGACGATTTATTCATTCAGCAAGCATGTAATCAATAACAGAGTTGAAGGACTGTCAGACAAAAATAGGACAAAGTTAGTAGAGTTTCAAAGAGAAAAATTTTTGACTCAGCATAAATTTTTTCCTTCCCATGTCGACTTGCTTAAATGTGAGACATGTAGGATAGAGAGCATTGCTTTGCTAGAAGAAGGCCGTGTGCTGAAAAAGAAGGAAATTCTGGGTACTACCACACCCTGCATACAACTATCCTAGTTGTACAGGCTGGGCCAGTGGAATCACTGGCTTGTCCAACAGGGTTGTCAGAACAGGCCTGATGGAATCAAGCAGTGATACCAGTGGACCCTGTTCAGCTATTGGGAAGGAGGTTCCCAGGCTATGATGTGAAGTCGGATTTCAAGATTTTGGAACATTATCCCATCCTCAACAGCACCCTAACCAGTGGCTAGAGAACCACCACCACCACCATTGCCCTCATTCTCAGTGAAAAAGGACTGCCTAGAAATGGGGATAGTATCTGCCCCAACATACCTGGGTTCTGGCCCTGTCCTAGTTTTAGAAAGAAACTGAGATTCTGGGTAGTATAACCATGTAGACTACTGAGAAAAGAAAAGGGAAAAAAGCAGCCCCTGACATCCAGAAGATGGCCTGGCACACACAGCTAGGTCATGTTATCTTCCTATTGGACATCAACAATCTCACAGAATACCAACATCAGACAAGGTTACTCTGAGACCAAGATAAAGTAAGACAAAACAAGCCTACTTCATAATCTTGTCTAAGTACAGATAAAACCGAGGTCACCGTACCACCCATAAAATACCAAACACCCCTTCTCTTGGCCACAATGACTGGCTGCTCCTTCTTTACTAGTTTGCCCTGTCCATAGGTAAGATTTCTTGATACCCGATTGTAGAACTGGCCCTGCTTTCTGACAGCATCCAATCTAGAGTGAACCCCCTGCTTTTTTAGACCTTCCCTCATATCACTCAACCATAGCCCAGATCCTCTAAGACAGTGGTCCCCAACCTTTTTGGCACCAGGAACTGGTTTCCTGAAAGACAATTTTTCCACGGACAGGGGACAGGGATGGTTTCGGGATGATTCAAGCTCATTACATTTATTGTGCACTTTATTTCTATTATTATTACACTGTAATATATAATGAAATAATTATACAACTCACCATAATGCAGAATCAGTGGGCGTCCTGAGCTTGTTTTCCTGCAACTAGATGGTCCCATCTGGGGGTGATGAGAGACAGTGACACCCAAAGTGTGTTGCTTATGTCCAGTCTACTCTGTGATCTCGTTTTGGTTGCTGTCACGGCAGAAAACCCTGCTTCACAAAGATAGGATGTTGGAAATGGAAGCAGGCATTTCAGTGCTTTTGTGGCAATATCAGGACATTCCACCTTGACTTTAATCCAGAACGTATGGAGATGTGAAGTTGTCTCAAACATGCGTCTAAGGCCACCGTCATTTGCGATCTCAAGCAGTTGATCCTCTTCTAGCACAGACAACGTCGATTCACCTGGGTTATTCACAAATGGGTCACGGATCCATTCCTTCCCAGTTCGGGGGTCTTTTGTGGTTGGGAAGTAATGCTCAAACTTTTGAAAGCTGACATAGGTGATGATGCACCAGCTGGGAGAAAGAAGGCCCTGACTCAGTCTCTTTCAAAATCTCTGCTAATGTTTGAAACATGTCAAAAATCCCAATGTTCACTCGTCGCCCCATAATTCCAGTTTGGCTTTGAATGCAGCCACTTTATCTGCCAACTTGAACCCAGTTGTCATTCCCCCCTGAAGTGACAGACTGAGTTCGCTGAGCAGGTTGAATATGTCACACAAGTAAGCAAGTTTTGCGACCCATTCTGTGTCACTGAAATGTGCTGCCAGTGGTGACTGTTTTTCTAAAAGAAATCTCTGGAGCGGCGCTCATAACTCAAAAGCTCTGACCAGTGATCTACCTTTAGAAAGCCATCTCATTTCTGGTATAAGAGAAGACGTGTGTGCTCTGTGTCCATCTCCTCACAGAGCTGCGCAAACAGACGTGAGTTAAGAGCATGTACTTTAATGTGGTTGATAATTTTGATCACATCCTGCAAAACGTTGTTAAGTTCAGGTGACATTTTTCGGCTAGCCGGCATTTCTCTATGGATGACACAGTGCGTAGACTCACATTCAGAAGCGACCTCTTTGACCCGAGTAGTGAAACCAGAAAGCTGTCCAGTCACGGCAGCCACTCCACCCAGGCATATACTGACACAAAATGACCAATTCAGTTTTCTTGATATGTAATCATTCAAAGACTTGAAGAGTTCTGCAGCTGTGGTGTTGGTTGGCAACAAAAGTGCACATAACATATCCTCATGCACATCCTCCTGAAAAATATATCACACAAAAACAAGCACTGTTACCTTGTTGCCAACATCGGTAGACTAGTCAACCTGGATTGTGTACCATGGTGACTCATTAATCCTCTCTAACAATTGTGCCTCAATATCCTCTGCTATTTCATCGATTCGTCTAGTTATGGTGCTATCCTAAAGAGGAACACGTGCCACCTTTTGAACTGCAGCCTCTGCTAAAAGTTCACAACAAATGTCCTTAGCAGCTGGCAGGATCAACCCTTCAGCAATAGTAAAGGGCATCTTAGCTTTAGCAATGTGGTCAGCCACTAAGAATGATGCTCTCAGTGCAGACACATTTGATGAAGTGGTGGCCTTCAATAATTGCTTCTGTTCTTCCTGTTCATGTTTTTTTTTCTTTTGAAAAACTCCAGAGTCTTGTCTTTTAATGCAGGGTGCTTGGTCTCCATGTGGCAAAGCAGTTTTGAAGCTTCCATGGCTTGCATGGCCTCGCCACATATTATACAAAGCAGGCTTGGAGAATGTGAATCACCTGTTGCAATGAACCCGTAATTTAAGTAGGACTCTTGGTATTTTCTTTTAAATGCAGTTGGCAGTCTTAGAGTCTTTTTGTTGGCAGTCTTAGAGTCTTCTGCTGTCTCATCACTAGGTCTTTCCCCCTTTTCAAAGAAGCTCTCCAGCAACATTTGTTTTTTACTCATTTTGTCTAGGATTAGCTTGTGGGCTTACCAAAACTGTGACTGAGACAAGTGCATAGTGCGGGAAAGAGCCGCCGAAGGAAGTGGTAAATAAAATAATGGGTGGGCCACACGTGGACTAAAATGTGTCAGATTCTGACTTAAATCCTGCCACCAGATGCAGCTGTACAATTGAAGTATAGCAACTCACTTGCCACTATAAAGCCTGCCACCAGATGCAGCTTAATTGTCACTTGCCATTCACTGATAGGGTTTTGATATGAGTCTGTAAGCAATTGATTTATTACAGTCTCTGTGCAGTCAAACCTCTCTGCTAATGATAATCTGTATTTGCAGCCACTCCCCAGCGCTAGCATCACAGCCTCAGCTCCACCTCAGATCATCAGGCATTAGATTCTCATAAGGAGCACGCAGCCTAGATCCCTTGCGTGTGCAGTTCACAGCAGGGTTCAAGCTCCTATGAGAACCTAATGCTGCCACTGATCTGACAGGAGGCGGAGCTCAGGTGGTAATGCAATCGATGGGGAGCAGCTGTAAATACAGATGAAGCTTCACTCGCTCACCCGCCACTCACCTCCTGCTGTGCAGCCTGGTTCCTAACAGGCCACGGACCGGTACTCGGGGGTTGGGGATCCCTGCTGTAAGAGGGTCTTTCTCATTTCTTACAGAGACACCCCATAGTTTCCTATGGTGTATGTTCTCCCTCGCTGAAACAAGTGATAAACCCAACTTGTCCAATTGCAGGTGTGCTCCTGATGGTCTTTGGCTGGAGGGATTGACACTGCAAAGTTGAATTCAAGACAGAAGCCCAGTTCTAAGGAATGAGCCAACATTTAGAGGATGAACATTTATTACAACTGTAACACGTTTGGAGTTACACAAGCAGCTGAGGTTTGCCGCTGGCCTGGACCTTGGAACTAGTTCTCACCACAAGTCAATTCCAAACTACTCTAGAAAGTAGAGCTGATGTCACAGTTCTGGCTGAAATTGGGATCTTTAGGGTAACAGGAAACACTACTTGGGCCTGCCATGGGGAGTTAGGGAAAGAAGAAGCAAAGAGGGAAGGAAGCAGCAATTAGTGAGCTGAGCTGTTTTTATAATACTCAAAAAGCCATGTAATGTTACAGGCAAGGACCTTTATAATCAGAACTATCAAATCTGTCAACCACCCAGAGACACATTAAAGAAAACCAAAAATAATGATATTACTGTTGCTAGAATCTAGGAAAACCTTAAGAAAGTCTAGCTATGAGGCCATTTATACAGTATCCTTTTTATTTAGTTTATGCTCTCTTGCTTTTTTCACTCTCTTTCATACACACAATACCTTGTTATCAGTGTATCTTTATTGTTTTCTATTTTCAAGCCTTTTATACTTATTCTCAAGGCTAGGTGTTCTAACTTGTTTTATTTTCTGCTTAAAGCAGTAGTTCTTGACTTTGGTGGCTATGCATTAAAATCCCCTGGGGAACATCAAAAAAAAAAAGTTGCGTCTAGGACATACCCCAGACCAATTCAGCTAGAGTCTCTGGAGTAAAACTCTGATATCAGTTTGATGTTTTGTTTTGTTTTATTGTCTTTCTCTTATGCAGAGGTGACTCCAATGTACAGCCAAGATTGAGACCCACTGGCTTAGAGTTTCTGCCTTAGCTTTGCTAAGAGTCTCCTTATTTAACTGGTGAGTTCTTTTCCAAAGAACAGACCATACCCTTCAGCCATATTCCTCTAACACAATTCTTGACTTGCCTAGATCCCACCTAGGGGCTTAATTTGAGAGTGCTGGGGTTGGCTCAGTCACCTGTATTGAGCACTGAACTTCCACCAGGTACACAGGGGGAATATTTAAAATAAGAATAGTTCATACCAACCAGTTAGAATAGGTGATGGCAGCTGTGCTGGGGGATTTGTGGGAAGAGGGTCAGAGAGACCTCCAAATGTGCCAAATATCAAATCTTAATTGCTGGATGAAGGTGAGGCACAAGGGATCCGAAGAAGCGGTCTGGGAAGCCAGGGCAGTCAAGTGTCGTTTGGAGGACCTGCAACCAACAAAGAAGCATTTTCATGCTTTAACATCTGGTGCAGGCTTTCCTGTGAGTATGACCAGAATATCAGCCCTCCACGAGCCTGCAGCTAGAGTAGCACCTGTCACTCTTGTGTAGCAACTATATATTTGCTATTTGAGAATGCATATCATGTGCTCAATAGATGCTTGATAAATGAATGAATGCATGAATTTTAATGCAGAGAGCCCTTTTATTCTTTCTCACAATCTTTAAAAATATTTTCTCTTTTAGACCATAGCCACCATCTTAGTATCTTTATAACTGTAAAGACCATGAAGAACATCATAACGCCTTTTTTTGAATATTGAGCATACTGTGTGCTTAACATGGTATTTGGTATTATAAGGAAGAGCAGAAAGTATAAGATAAGATTTCTGAGTTCCAGGTGCTTATGGACACCAGGTTAGACCCTTGGTGCCATTTCATCTCATGGTCTTACCAGGCCCTATGGAATCAGCACCCAGAGGGAGCTTCTACAATGACAGCATCTCAGGTCCCATGGCTGGCTACTGGGGAAGGACAATTGGGGGCATGAAGACTTTTCTTTTACCCTATTCCTTATAAATAACTTCTTATTCATAGACACAAGAGATGAAATTTCCTGATCTATATCAAGCTATATGTTGCTTGATATACATTATTTTAAGAGGCACCTCTTGATCCAATTACTTAACATAGCAGTGGAAGCCAAGGTCAGAACATTCAACCATCCTAACTCCAGTCATTAGTTCACATTATTTTTCATGCCTCCCTCTTGAAGAAAATTAAACCAAAGCCACCAGCAGGTAAAAAGCAGAAAGAAGAACTGCATTTTACTCCATAGACAGAGCCCATAGTGAGCATATATTTATACAGTGAGCATACATTTTAGCATTTCAGAAGTCTTGAAGTGATTTATTGATTCCAAAAATGTCCTACTTTTAAAGAACCTAGGCAAACAATTTTTCATTATATTTAAAATATATGGTTAATATATTTGATTTGGTTTAAATATTTGATATCCCCACAATGATTCATATGATACACACATTTTAATCAGTCTTGAGAATTAATAATGATTATATTTGTTACTGTGAAATATCCACCCAAAGGTGCTCTCATGGGCATACAGTGCCCAAAACAAGTGTGGTCCTTGGCCAGGACCTTAACTTTAAGGATTATTTTCCTGGTCTTTCTCCAAACAGTGCCTCCATAGATAGAATGACTCTCTTGATCTTTGGTCCAATGCACCTTCTCTTTATCTTAGAGTGTTTCTTTGCTATAGTGGCATTAAAATTTTTTACAATTAGTTAATATCCAACACAGATCCATGAAGATAAATACTGGTCTATCCTATCAATGACCAAAATAAATTACTCAGTTTTCCATTGCACAGGAAAAGCCCATTTTCCTGTTGGTATAAGGAAACACACTGATTGACCATAATTTAATCATATAACTACAGGGTATTATTGTATGAAGCTCTTATCATTCAGGGACTTAATTTGAAGGTTGGTATTCTTTATGATAAATGTCTGCATAATATTAGGTTTTGCTCCAGTTATTTGAATATCCAATGGAAGCCTAACATTCTATTAAGGTCAATCTTCTGAAAATAAGCTGTGAGTTTAAGTTTTTTTAATGTATTCTTTCTTCGGTATCTCTCTATGTTTGATTTCTGTGAACACCTGTGTCTACAGGACACAGCTGGATGAATCTGCAGCTGGAATAATACATAAGCAGAAAAATATTCTGGGAATTCATATGAAGAGATAAAGCTTTCAATGAAAGGCCCAGCTAGTACAGAATAGTTAAGTTGAGAAATCTAACTCACAGAAGAAGAACTGGCTCCCTGCAGAAGGAGTAAAGCCTTTAAGTAAAAAGGATGGAAAGTAAAAAGCCCGTTCCTGGCCAGCCCCACTGTTGAAGGGATCTGAACTGAGGAATCAGGATGGAATGAGGCACTGGGACTTGTCTGCAGTGCTAGCTGTCAACTAGTCATGTGAGACAAGGGGATTTGCAATTGGAGGCAAGGCACAGCAGGCTGAGAGCAAACACCCAGACACCTAGGGCATGGATTAGAATGAAATAGCAACAATAGGCTCCCCGGCTCAGCAACTGAGCTATCAGAGTAAGTACTACAGCCCACACCCAACCTGAACCCCAGTTGGGTCACACAAAGAAGGCAGTCACTGATGGAACTGTAAAAAGATGCTCTTGTCTAACATGTAAGGTTCCATTTACCTCCGGGCACTGAAACATCAAAAATGGCAGCCTGAAGAATATTTCCAGAACCTCTTGGCTACTTACTGAGGGAACAGCCAAGAGATTCATATGACAAATGTGTTAGAAAGGAGAATGAAAAAGATGGTAACAGAAAAAATACAAGGTCTCAGGACTTACTGATTGTTGTGTCCTGTTAGTAAATCAGATCAGTTCTAGGGCATATTTGCACTCCGTCAAGACCGAATTCTCAAATGCAAATTAGCTTTCAATAAAATTGAACCAGACTCAAAATAAATCAGACTTAAGAAGACAAAATTTGTAATTTAAAAAACTGAATGATAAAACCAGATGCAATGCCATTGCAGCTTAGGTGCATCAACTCATTAATTTATTCATGGAGCAAACATTTGTTGAACAAATAACATGTGGTAGGCATTGTTCTAAACACCAGCGGACAAGACGCAGAGATTTCTAATGGTGTGGGGGGGCAAAAGAAATTAACAATAAAAATACAGAATAATTCCAGATATTGTTTGTCACAGGAGGATAATAAAGTGGGTTCATGTGTTAGAGATTGACTGTGGAGGGGAAGTGAGAGGACTTCTTTATATAGAGTGGTCAGAAGAGGCCTTTCCCAGAAGGGGTAGTTTTTGACTGAGACCTGAATGGTGGAAAGGAGCTGGCAGAGGAAAGAGTTCCAAGCATAGAGTGAAGCCGTATCTGCTGCTTAGGGTTCAAGCACATCTGGACGTGTTTGATGAACTCATTTTCAGGTCCAAGAGATCCCAGTGTCTATGATTTCACCTGCTCATAGCCCTTGGTGTTTGGCTAAGACAGACAGGAACAAGGACCTGGTAAAAAGCAATGGAAGCATTGAGGAGGACTGAACAGTGTCTGTTACCCAGCGTGGTAACAGGGCGTGGGACCCAGAGACCACCGTCTGAGACAAATGAAAACACCTGCTGCAGGTCAAAGATGGAGGAAGGCACTGTTTTCCAAGGGGCTCATGAGATACAAAGGAACACCATCTAGGGGACAAAGCACATGCCAGGGTAGAGGAGGGGCATACCCTCTATTTTGCAGGGGGAAGCCCGGTATGTTTCAGGCTCATGGTAGACAAAAGGGAAAACAACACCACTTTGACACCATGAGGGATGCAGAAAGTGTAGACATCAGCATATTCATTAAGGGCCCCCCTACTGAGATGGTAAGAAATGCAACTCTCAAGAACTCTGGGGGAAGGATACTCCCCAAATGAGCTAGAGTGGAGGAGCAGGAGTAGACTGTTTACAGACGTGTATATGACACCTGACTCCCAGAAGTATCTGCGGTCCACAAGAGAAACAGGGATTTAAGTTAGTAAAGCATGTATGTTACCACATTCCCAGCCATAAAATCCCCTAGAAATTCACCCTCTTCTCTGAATCTTCCCTTCACTTTTTTGTACCCCTGAGGATACAGTTTTTCCTGCTGCTCCAAGGGGTGGCCTTGATAACATTGGGTCTGCAGGTAGGGTAGGTGTCCTCATTGTTCTTTGTTGCCTCTTTCAGACAACTCTACTCCCTTTATCCTAACCCCCATCTCCAGCATCAATAACATATAATTATCAGTGTTATGGACTCAAATGTGTCCCTCCAAATTCATATGCTGAATTCCTAACCCCCAGTACCTCAAAATGCAACTGTATTTGGAGACTGGGTCTTTAAAGAGGTAATTAAGGTTAAATGAGGACTTTAGGGTGAGCCCTAATTCAATATGACTGGTGTCCTTATAAGAGGAAATTTGGACACAGACACTCACAGAGGAAAGACCATGTGAAGACAAAGGGAAAAGATAGTCATCTACAAGCCAAGTAAAGAGGTTTCAGTAGAAACCAACTCTGCTGACAGACACCTTGATCTCAGATATCTAGCTTCCAGAACTGTAAGAAGATATGTCAGTTGTTTAAGCCACTCAGCCTATGGTATTTGTTCTGGTACCCCTAGCTGACTAACACAATCAGATACTCATCTTTCTTGCTTCTGTTTATCTGTAGTCATCTTTGAAATTTTTTATTCTTAATTTCGTCTTGTTCCTCTCTCCTATACAACCTCTGTCTCAATCTTTGGTGATTTCTAGAACTATATGCATGATCCTTCCAACACCTCAGCTTCCCAGTTCGTTGTTCCTCTCTCTGACCCAGTCACCCACTCCCAAGGTCATCATAGATCAGAACTCCTGAGTAGAGAGCTAATCTGCCCTCAAAGAGGCTGAGAATTGTGTGAGCCTGCAAAGCCCTCAGCCAATCACTACTGGCTTCAGGCCACATTACTGTACAGATATGCTATAAGCTGTTACCACTTTCTATGTGACCACGACAGGAAAAAGTGCTAGAAGGCACTGCACTAGATCATATCACTACTAATAACAGCACCCCATTCACAGCCTCACCTCAACAATGACTTTTTTACAAATCACCATCTCCCATTGTTCCGGCCTCCTTTCTCTGGTTATCTAAATCCAGAAATTTTTTAGCCCATTAGGGCCTATATGCTATTGAAACTTCCAAAATTAGTATTGGTTGAATAAATGAATAAATAGATGAATTTTTAGTGTCATCCCACCTTCTCTTTAACCTTTCTTTTTCCCAAAAGTCATGAGATTAGGATGGGGCTATTTGTGTTTCACTGGGGCTATTTGTGACTTTCCTAATACACATAGGGCAAAGGAATTAATCTCAAATTAGAATTATAATCTGTGGGACACAGCCTGAGAGCTAGGAAGCCCTCAGAGCAGCCCCACTCCACCTCTTCTCATGCCGCTCATCATGATTATCAAAACGGCATCAGGACTTTGCTTTTAGGGTTCTGAATATTTTTTTAGATGTTGTTCATCACAGCTGTTAACAAAAGCAAGTATTTTGCACTTGTCTTCAAGGACAGTGTGAAGCAACTGCTGTTATTCTGCAGAGGGTTGTCCATGTTTTATTTAAAGATTAGATGTGACAGTAAATTTGGAAAAAAATCCACTCAACGTGGATAGGGAAAAGTTCAATAGTCTACAGAAAATGTTGCAATCTGCTCAGATGTCCTATTATTACCTATCTACTATCTTCAAAAATGTGTAACTTCTTTCTTCTAAAGGTTTATATATGTATCTTCAAACTCTCCTGCTCAAATAATCTCACTGAGCTATGAAATTATAACTCTTGGCAAGACCATCAGAATTCACAATGACTGCAGCTTCCCTGCCAAGACCAATGTTCTGTCTTTCACCGGCCATTGAGCAGAAGCCTGTCACCCACATGGTTGCTTAAAGCTCTGTCTCTTTAGCTACCCTCATCTTACCCCCTCCTCCTCCAAATTACAGAGACTTCTCTGTTCTTGTTTTCCTCATTCCTCCATTCTCGTAACTATTTTACTTTTAATTCTCTAGAGTCTAGGAAATATATGCCTTGTGGAGAGAATATGTTCCAAAAATATTAAAAAGCATTACTGTATATCATCATGCAGCCTACTAGGATTTTTTAAAAAAGAATTTAATGTGTATTCATATCTCAGAGAGATATTTATATATAGCTAAAACTACATATGGTTTTATGGCTGTTACTAGCACTTTGTTCTTACTTTACAACACTTATTATGGTATATTACGGTCAACCATTTAGGTGTCTGTTTCCCAACTAAACAATAAGTTCTTCAAGGGCAAGTACAAGGTCTTGTTCTTATTCATATCCAAAAGAATCTTGCCAAGGGTCAAGCACTTAGAATAAGTTGAATAACTATTTTTTTCAGTGGAAAAGGCTACATGAAGTTATTTTATTTTTTGTGTGTGTTAATGTAAAAAAAAAAACTGGCTGTTGAGTTCTACCTTCAGGAAAGTAAATAAATACATAGGCCAAAATTCTATTTTAGGAATTTTTTAAAAAGACCTACAACCAAAAATATTTCATTGCAGAAAGAGAGAAGCAATCACAAACATGTGGAACAGTCACTCTAAAAGTGGCTTTGGAAGCTGGGCTTTGACATCATTGGTAAAACTGCATTGCCACCAAGAATAGAACAACAGATCAAAAGTTGCTAAAAAAGCACAATGTGTAATGCATATTTGAATCACTATGCTTAAGGTCAAAACATTTCTCTTCTAGTTCACTATACATATATATGTGTGCTATGTATATATATATATACTTCACACACACACACACACACACACACACTTTCCTAATTTCAAGTGTAGCCTTCAGGTCAGTTACAAAAATTTATACCCAACTATCCCAAGTCACTTTGAGAAGAAAAACAATTGATTGCACTAGTGAAAAAAACTGACCATTTTGTTGTTGTTGTTGCTGTTTTGAATTGGAGTATAGTTGTTTTACAATGTTGTGTTAGTTTCTACTGTACAGTGAAGTAGAATTCCCTGTGCTATACAGAAGGTTCTCATTAGTTATCTATTTTATATATATTAGTGTATATATGTCAATCTCAATCTCCCAATTCATCCTACCCATCCTTTCCCCCCTTGGTGTCCATATGTTTGTTCTCTACATCTGTGTCTCTATCTCTGCCTTGCAAACTGGTTCATCTGTACCATATTTCTAGATTCCACATATATGCATTAATAATGATATTTTTCTCTTTCTGACTTACTCCACTCTGTATGACAGTCTCTAGGTCCATCCACATCTCTACAAATGACCCAGCTTTGTTCCTTTTTATGGCTGAGTAATATTCCATAGTATATATGTACCACATCTTCTCTATCCATTCGTCTGTCAATGGGCATTTAGGTCGCTCCATGACCTGGCTATTGTAAATAGTGTTGCAATGAATATTGGGATGCATGTATCTTTTTGAATTATGGTTTTCTCTGGGTATATGCCCAGTAGTGGATTGCTGGGTCATATGGTAATTCTATTTTTAGTTTTTTAAGGAACCTCCATACTGTTCTCCATAGTGGATGTATCAATTTACATTCCCACCGACAGTGTAAGAGGGTTCCCTTTTCTCCAAAGCCTCTCCAGCATTTATTGTTTGTAGATTTTCTGATGATGGCCATTCTGACCAATGTGAGGTGATACCTCATTGTAGTTTTGATTTGCATTTCTCTAATAATTAGTGATGTTGAGCAGCTTTTCATGTGCTTCTTGGCCATCTGTATGTCTTCTTTGGAGAAATGTCTATTTAGGTCTTCCACCCATTTTTTGATTGGGTTGTTTCTTTTTTTGATATTAAGCTGCATGAGCTGTTTGTATATTTTGGAGACTAATCCATTGTCTGTTGATTTGTTTGCAAATATTTTTTCTCATTCTGAGGGTTGTCTTTTTGTCTTGTTTATGATTTCCTTTGCTGTGCAAAAGCTTTGAAGTTTCATTAGGTCCCATTTGTTTATTTTTGTTTTTATTTCCATTACTCTAGGAGGTGGGTCAAAAAAGATCTTGCTGTGATTTATGTCCAAGAGTGTTCTGCCTATGTTTTCCTCTAAGAGTTTTATAGTGTCCAGTCTTACATTTAGGTGTCTAATCCATTTTGAGTTTATTTTTGTGTATGGTGTTAGGGAGTGTTCTAATTTCATTCTTTTACATGTAGCTGTCCAGTTTTCCCAGCACCAAAAGAGACTGTCTTTTCTCCATTGTATATCCTTGCCTCCTTTGTCATAGATTAGTTGACCATAGGTGTGTGGGTTTATCTCTGGGCTTTCTATCCTGTTCCATTGATCTATATTTCTGTTTTTGTGCCAGTACCATACTGTTTTGATGACTGTAGCTTTGTAGTATAGTCTGGAGTCAGGGAGCCTGATTCCTCCAGCTCCATTTTTTTTTTTTTTTTCCTCAAGATTGCTTTGGCTATTCGGGGTCTTTTGTGTCTCCACACAAATTTAAAACTTTTTTTGTTCTAGTTCTGTGAAAACTGCCATTGGTGATTTGATAGGAAAACTGACTATTTGAATAGCCAACTGAATCTAGTCAATTTGTTAAGAACCAGCTATCAATTATAGGCATACCCTAGAAATACTGTGGGTTCTATTCCAGACCACCTCAATAAAGCAAATATAGCAATAAACCAAGTCACATGGACTTTTTTGTTTCCCAGTGCATATAAAAGTTATGCTTACACTATACTGTAGTCTATTAAGTATGCAATAGCATTATGTCTAAAAAAACAATGTACATACCTTAATTTAAAAATATTTTATTGCTATAAAATATTAACCTTTATCTGAGCTCCAGCAAGTTATCATCTTTTTGCTGGTGAAGGGTCTTGCCTTGATGATGATGGCTGCTGACTGACCAGAGCGGTAGCTGATGAAGGTTGGAGTGGCTATGGCCATTTCTTAAAATAAGACACCAATGAAATTTGCTGCATCAGTGACTCTTCCTTTCAGGAACAATTTCTCTGTAACATGCAATGCTGTTTGATAGCATTTTACCCACAGTAGAACTTCTTTCAAAACCGGAATTAATCCCTTCAAACTCTGCCACTGCCTATCAACCACGTTTATATAGTATTCTAAATCCTCTGTTGTCATTCCAAAAATCTTCACAGGATCTTCACCAGGAGTAGATTCCATCTCAAGAAACCACTTTCCTTGTTCAACCATTAGAAGCAACTCCTCATCCATAAAGTTTTATCATGAGATTGCAGCAATTCAATCACATCTTCAAGCTCCACTTCTAACTCCAGTTCTCTTGGTATTCCACCACATCTGTGGTTAATTCCTCCACTGAAGTCTTGAACCTCTCAAAGTCATCCATGAGGGTGAATCAACTTCTTCAAAACTCCTGAAAATGTTGATATTTTGACCTCTTCCCATGAATCATAAAATGTTCTTAATGGCATCTAGAATGGTAAATCCTTTTCAGAAGGTTTTAAATTGACTTTATCCAGATCCATCAGAAGAATCATTATCTATGGCAGCTATAGCCTTATGAAATGTATTTTCATTTTTTGTATTATTGACATATAATTGAGGTTCAATATTATGTTACTTTCAGATGTACTACATAGTGATTTGACATATGCATACATTATGAAATGATCATCACAATAATCCTAGTAACCATCAGTCCCCATACATAGTTACTGCAATATTATTGACCATATTCCTTATGTTCTATATTACATCCCTGTGGCTTATTTATTTTATAACTGAAGATCTGTACCCTTCACTTATTGTACCTCTGCAACTCCCTCCCTCTGGCATTCACCTGTTGTTTTCTGTATCTATGAATCTGATTTCATTTTATTTTGTTTGGGTTTTTTTGTTTGTTTTTTAGATTCTACATATAAGTGATATCATACAGTATTTGTCTTTCTCTGTCTGACTCATTTCATGTAGCATAATGACCTCTAGAACCATCCCTGTGGTTGCAAATGGTAAGACTTCATTTTTTTGGCTGAATAATACACACACACACATAGAGAGAAAAAGAGAGAAAAAAATAATACACACACATATGTGTGTGTGTGTGTGTGTGTGTGTGTCACATCTTTATCTATTCATACCATGAGCATGGTACATCTTTCTATTTGTTGGTGTAATTTGAGAAGGATGGGTGTTAGCTCTTCTCTAAATGTTTGATAGAATTCACCTGTGAAGCCATCTGGTCCTGGACTTTTGTTTGTTGGAAGATTTTTAAACACAGTTTCAATTTCATTACTTGTGATTGGTCTGTTCATTTTCTATTTCTTCCTGGTTCAGTCTTGAAAGGTTATACCTTTCTAAGAATCTGTCCATTTCTTCCAGGTTGTCCAATTTATTGGCATAGAGTTGCTTGTAGTAGTCTCTTAGGATGCTTTGTATTTCTGCAGTGTCCATTGTAAGTTCTCCTTTTTCATTTCTAATTTTATTGACTTGAGTCCTCTCCCTCTTTTTCTCGATGAGTATGGCTAAAGGTTTATCAATTTTGTTTATCTTCTCAAAGAACCAGCTTTTAGTTTTATTGATCTTTGCTATTGTTTTCTTTGTTTCTATTTCATTTATTTCCGCTCTGATCTTTATGATTTCTTTCCTTCTACTAACTTTGGATTTTGTTTGTTCTTCTTTCTCTAGTTCCTTTAGGTGTAAGGTTAAATTGTTTATTTGAGATTTTTCTTGTTTCTTGGGGAGGCTTGTATAGCTATAAACTTCCCTCTTAGAACTGCTTTTGCTGCATCCCATAGGTTATGGAGCATCATGTTTTCATTGTCATTTGTCTCTAGGTATTTTTTGATTTCTTCATTGATCTCTTGGTTATTTAGTAATGTATTGTTTAGCCTCCATGTGTTTGTGTTTTTTAGGCTTTTTTCCCTGTAACTGATTTCTAATCTCATGGCATTTTGGTTGGAAAAGATGCTTGATACGATTTCAATTTTCTTAAATTTACCGAGGCTCAATTTGTGACCCAAGATGTGATCTATCCTGGAGAATGTTCCGTGAGCACTTGAGAAGAAAGTGTAATCTGCTGTTTTTGGATGGAATGTCCTATAAATATCAATTAAATCTATCTGTTCTATTGTGTCATTTAAAGCTTGTGTTTCCTTATTAATTTTCAGTCTGGATGACCTGTCCATTGGTGTAAGTGACATGTTAAAGTCCCCCACTATTATAGTGTTACTGTCGATTTCCTCTTTTATAGCTGTTAGCATTCGCCTTATGTATTGAGGTGCTCCTATGTTGGGTGTGTATATATATATATATTTTTTGGGTGCATATATATTTATAATTGTTATATTTTCTTCTTGGATTGATCCCTTGATCATTATGTAGTGTCCTTCCTTGTCTCTTTTAACATTCTTTATTTTAAAGTCTACTTTATCTGATATGAGTATTGCTACTCCAGCTTTTTCTTGATTTCCATTTGCATGAATTAACTTTTTCCATCCCCTTACTTTCAGTCTGTATGTGTCCCTAGGTCTGATGTGGGTCCCTTGTAGACAGCATATATATGGGTCTTGTTTTTGTATCCATTCAGCGAGCTTGTGTCTTTTGGTTGGAGCATTTAATCCATTCACATTTAAGGTAATTATCGATATGTATGTTCCTATGACTATTTTCTTAATTGTTTTGGGTTTGTTTCTGTAGGTCCTTTTCATCTCTTGTGTTTCCCACTTAGAGAAGTTCCTTTAGCATTTGTTGTAGAGCTGGTTTGGTGGTGCTGAATTCTCTTAGCTTTTGCTTGTCTGTAAAGCTTTTGATTTCTCCATCGAATCTGAATGAGATACTTGCCAGGTAGAGTAATCTTGGTTGTAGGTTCTTCCCTTTCATCACTTTATGTATATCGTGCCACTCCCTTCTGGCTTGTAGAGTTTCTGCTGAGAAATCAGCTGTTAACCTTATGGGAGTTCCTTTGTATGTAATTTGTCATTTTTCCCTTGTTGCTTTTAATAAATTTTCTTTGTCTTTAATTTTTGTCAATTTGATTACTATGTGTCTCAGCATGTTTGTCCTTGGGCTTATCCTGCCTGGGACTCTGTGCTTCCTGGACTTGGGTGACTATTTCCTTTCCCATGTTAGGGAAGTTTTTGACTATAATCTCTTCAAATATTTTCTCTTGTCCTTTCTCTCTTTCTTCTCCTTCTGGGACCCCTATAATGCGAATGTTGGTGCGTGCGTTTAATGTTGTCCCAGAGGTCTCTTAGGTTGTCATCATTTCTTTTCATTCTTTTTTCTTTATTCTGTTCCGCAGCACTGAATTCCACCATTCTGTCTTCCAGGTCACTTCTCTGTTCTTCTGCCTCACTTATTCTGCTATTGATTCCTTCTACTGTATTTTTCATTTCAGTTATTGTATTGTTCATCTCTGTTTGTTTGTTCTTTAATTCTTCTAGGTCTTTGTTAAACATTCCTTGCATCTTCTTGATCTTTGCCTCCATTCTTTTTCCAAGGTCCTGGATCATCTTCACTATCATTATTCTGAATTCTTTTTCTGCCAGGTTGCCTATCTCCACTTCATTTAATTGTTTTTCTGGGGTTTTATCTTGTTCCTTCATCTGGTATATAGTCCTCTGTCTTTTCATTTTGTCTATATTTCTGTGAATGTGGTTTTTGTTCCACAGGCTGCAGGATTGTAGTTCTTGCTTCTGCTGTCTGCCCTCTGGTGGATGAGGCTACCTAAGAGGTTTGTACAAGCTTCCTGATGCGAGGGACTGGTGGTGTGTAGAGCTGGGTGTTGCTCTGCTGGGCAGAGCTCAGTAAAATTTTAATCTGCTTGTCTGCTGAAGGGAGGGGCTGAGTTCCCTCCCTGTTGGTTGTTTGGCCTGAGGCAACCCAGCACTGGAGGCTACAGGCTCTTTGGTGGGGCTAACAGCAGACTCCAGGAGGGCTCATGCCAAGGGGTACTTACCAGAACTTCCACTGCCAGTGTCCTTGTCCCTGTGATGAGCCACAGCCACCTCCCACGTCTGCATTCAGGAGACCCTACAACATTAGCAGGTGTCTCTGGTTCAGTCTCCTATGGGGTCACTGCTCCTTCCCCCTGGGTCCTGATGCACACACTACTTTGTGTGCACCCTCCAAGAGTGGAGTCTCTGTTTCCCCCAGTCCTGTCGAAGTCCTGCAATCAAATCCTGCTAGTCTTCAAAGTCTGATTCTCTGGGAATTCCTCCTCCCGTTGCTGGACCCCCAGATTGGGAATCCTGACGTGGAGCTCAGAACCTTCACTCCAGTAGGTGGACTTCTGTGGTATAATTGTTCTCCAGTTTGTGAGTCATCCACCCAGCAGTTATGGAATTTGATTTTATTGTGATTGCGCAACTCTTACCGTCTCATTGCGGCTTCTCTTTTGTCTTTGGATGTGGGGTATCTTTTTTGGTGAGTTCCAGTGTTTTCCTGTGGATGAGTGTTCAGCAGTTAGTTGTGATTCCAGTGCTCTTGCAAGAAGGAGTGAGCACACATCCTTCTATTCTGCCATCTTGAACCAATCTCTCGGTTGCATCGTCTTGTAGAATAACTATGAATAAAGCCAGCACTAGCCCCCTGAGGTACCCTGGATGTCAACAAGGTTTATTATTGGTGTAAGTAAGTTCCTCACTCCCTTTTCCATTCGACCACACACTGTTTGCACACCTTATTATAGCACTTATAATTTTGCATTGTGAGTGATTACGCTCTTTTCTGTTTTACCTGCTTTTCCTTAAATTCATCCAAGTAACTAACTACATCTTATTCATTTTGAATCACTACTGTACCTAGCAGAGTTCACAGTTAAAGAGAAGTAAATGTTCTTAAACTAAATTACTCAATTGATCAATTCTACCCAAAGATCAGTGCAGTTGCTTAACAAACATCAGGTCTTTCATTTAAAACCAGCTTTCTAAAATATGAAGGGAAAAGTCAAAATTAAGGTAAAAAGAAGTGCTAAGTAGAAAATAGCCTGAGTGAGTAGTCCCTTGAATATGTTAAAGGGAACCTGAAACCCACTGGTGGGTCACGGGCTCCCTCTTGCCATTACCTCTATGTCAGCACGGTCCATGTTACATCAAATATGTTCATTTGTGTGGCACTATATTAAAAGTTTCTCATGCCTTATTCATCTTTGCAACCCCAGTGCCTAGCACAGTGTGTGACATTAGGTAAGTGTCCAATAATATTAAACTATTAAAATGTCAAGTCCTGAATCTTAACTTTCTGAGAAAAATAAAGCTCTTAATGCTAACATGGATGAGATTTACATATTTTGACTCATCTTTAAAGAAATAAATTTCCTTCTCTTCTCCTCTTCTCTTGAGCATTATAAACTCATTCAAGTTTCTATCCAATTCTCATCTGTCCAAAAAGGGCTTCCCTTGACTACTTTTTCTAAAGTAGCTCTTCCTCGGTACCTCTCTATCCTTTCCCTCTATTTCTACCTTTTTTGTTGAATTGAGCACTATGTGAATTCATCTTAGCCACCTGTTTTTGGTCCTCCTTTTTCACTCTGGAACATAAGTTTCCTTATCATCTTCCTGGTTTGCCTCTGTATCCAGTATCTAGAACAACTTTGCCCAATCCTAATCTATATTGGAAACACAGGGAGCTTTTAAACAGATAGGTGCCCCGGCTCAATCCAGGACAATTAAACCAGACTCTGGAGCAAGAGACTCAAGAATCACTATTTCATCTTGCTTTAAGATTAACAAGTAATTGTAAAAGGCAGCCAAGTCAGAGAACCACTGACCTAGAACATAATGGATGATTACTAAGTACAAATGAATGAATTGACTAGAAGAACTCAATGCTCATTGTTCAGTATCTGATTTTTACATAGGATACACCCCTTTGCTTTGTTTCAAAGCCACAGCTGGAATCCTAAATAGCTCTCATGGATATAATGGCTTTTAATTTAAGCATCATCTCTTTATTGCAACTGGAAAAGCTACTTGTGATGAGTCAGTAGCAGATTCTCTGTTTATTAAAGGCAGTGCATTATGGAAACAGAATAAGTAAAGGAAATCCTCAAAAATTCTAAGGATAGACAATTCTGTACATGACAGATGGATCCGTGTGATAAAGGAATTGACTAGCACAAACCAAGCCATATGCAGATTTTGAAAAATGGGAGATGCCAGCTATACAGACAAAGCAAATATACAATATCCAAAATCACCATAACATGAAATTATTTTAAAATATTCTTGAAAAGATTTGTTTTATTCTGCTTTCTCTCAATCATTAAACTCCTCATGCAGTTCTCAGAGGAGGAAAGTCACGATTATATCTTATACTTAAGTGAGCTTCTTGGACTAGACGGATTTATTTCTGCATTTTGTAAGTTATTCCATCACACTCTGCTTCAGTCAATAGTAGAGAAAACATCAAAATTCCTATCAACTCTGACACTCTAAAAGGCAGTAATAATTCTCTTTTTGGGTATTCCATATTTTTCGTTAGTCCTTCCCATCAGCCATGGAATGACAAGGATCATTTTATCCGATTTCTAATTTAAAATGCTGCAAGCAACAACTAGGAACACTAGTTATTTAATAGAATCAACAATTCTTCAGGGTGGATACAAGCATAGAATTACCTTTGGGTAAAAATTATTGGCTAAACTATTTCTTTCCAAAGTAAGAGTAATTTATTTGACTCTAGGTAATACTCGAGAAAATAAAAGAGATAGAAAGGAATTCTATATTTTAAAAGAGATACCAACCAGTTGCATTGTATGGATCTTATTTAGAACCCAGTTCAAATAAACGGAAAAATAATTTTTAAATTCTATAAGACAACTGAGGAAATGTGAACACCGACAAGGTATTTGATGATATTAAAGAAATATCAAGTTTTTTTCAATAATGGTATTATGGATGTATTATATTTAAGGATCCTTTCCTTATAGAGATACATACTGAAATATTTACAATGAGATGACATGTCTGGGAATTGCTTTCAAACAAATATAGAAGTGGGAATGTATGGGGGTATTTATGAAACAAAAATGGCCATATATTAATAAATGCTGAAGCTACATAATTAGATATAGGTTTTTTTTTTTTTTACTCCTCTCCCTCTCTCTGTATAGATAGATAGATATGTATAGGTATGTACATCTATCTATACTTTTTTATTATAGGAATTTTCAAATATATATATGTATACCAAATATGTATATATATTTGAAAATTCCCATAATAAAAAAGTTATTTTTATGGGAATTTTTATGGAAATTTATGGGAATTTTCAAATATATATACACATATATTTGAAAATATATGTATATATTTGAATATATGTATATTTATATGAAAATATATATGTGTATATATGTACATATATGTATATTTGAAAACTCCCATAATGAAAAGGTAAACAACCAAAAACACATTAGACAATAGTAAGGCCAATGATTACAGTGATCAGATATTTCTTGGTGTGGTAATGCCAAAAAAAATAATAAATAGAAAAATGTGTACAACAAACTTTGATACATTGTACTTCGACCCTACCTTCATATCATTGAATGAAAAATAGATTTCAGTCCAGAACAATTGTATCTAGAACTCTATCCAAACACATTTAATTCTGAAAAGTAAAAAAAAATCTTACTATATTAGATAGTCCGCCACATGGGCTATAGAGTAAGACAAGCAGTCTAAGGTACTCTGTTTAAATTTTATGCTGTCCTGTTTAAATGGATTGCTCTTTACCATTTATTCCTTCAATAAATATTCTCCATCATATACTGTGTTTCAGGGACTATTCCAAGTGCTCAGAAGGCGGTGATGAATTGTATGATCTCTGTTCTGGAAGAGCTTACTGGCTATGGGATAAATGCTGTTGAACAGATCATCAAACAAATACACGGGCTTCTCTGGTGGCGCAGTGGTTGAGAATCTGCCTGCCAATGCAGGGGACACAGGTTCGAGCCCTGGTCTGGGAAGATCCCACATGCCGTGGAGCAACTGGGCCCGTGAGCCACAACTACTGAGCCTGCGCGTCTGGAGCCCGTGCTCCGCAGCAAGAGAGGCCGCGACAGTGAGAGGCCCGCGCACCGTGATGAAGAGTGGCCCCCGCTTGCCGCAACTAGAGAGAGCCCTCACACAGAAACGAAGACCCAACACAGCTAAAAATAAATAATTAATTAATTAATTTTAAAAAACCCAAATACACAATGAGATGTGTGATATAAAATAAAATAAAAGATTTTATTTTAAAGCACTATAAAATAAAAATTACAAGCTATTTATTTTATAGAGATATTTGTTATATGGAAACATATAACAAGGCCACCTGATCTCCTCTGTGGGGTGGTGATGAGTAGCAAGAACTCATAAAGGAAGACTTTCCTGAGTCTTGCTCCTGATAGAAATGGGAAACCTTTGTAGGGTTTTAAGCAGATATGACATGATCAGATTTTCATTTTTATAAACAACTAAAGTACATCAGTAGAACATAGAAGATAAGTATAGAAGTCCCAGTTTTGCCACTTACTAGCCATCACCTTCAGCGTCCACATCTTTAAAGTCATAAAACTATAATTCCTCCTCTGAGGATTGTATTGATATTAAAGATCAAATGAGCTAGTCCATAACAAGTTCTCAGAAATATTACCAATTTTTAACACAAGAGAAAGAAGATGGGAACCTGGGCCAGTCTGTCAAATGCCAAGGGTTTGATTTGATGATTGAAGAAAAAACACATTTTCTTTCTATTAAGTATGCTTTTTTTGATATCAGTACTTGGCTTTTAGAAGTCTTTAAAATTATAGCCAATTCTTCAAAATAAAAATAGTCAACTTTCAAACTGATAATTAATGTAGAATACTCCCTTGTTAAAAGGTTAATAACACTTCTAAAAAATCTATTTTATGTTCATAGGCTGTGCTCATTTCTCATTTACAAGAATATCAGTTCATCTAAAGTGCATTCATAACATCGAAGTATTCAACCACAGCAATATTTTCCTAACTTTATCATTAGGTTCTGTCATGTCCATAGTCATGAAAACTATAGCTTGGCCAAGTAAGGAATTAGTCTGCATTTTGACTCCTACTTAAATATCTCATCATGTAACATTCAAACAATTACAGATTTTTGTAAATCCTCAGATTTGTTATTGTATTCTCATTACCATTGTAAAAAAAAAAATCCACACGCCTACTATTCTTTGTTCACCAATTTTGGCTACTGTGAACTTCATGACAAGATAAAGAATTATGTTATTCCTTTGTTTCTTAAAAATTTTTGACAAAGGTTAAAATTTCTCTTCTAATAGCTAGCTATGTTTAGAATTCTGTTTCCTGAATTTTGTTTTTCTTGTGTAATGAATTTCAGTGTTGTTCTATTCACAAATATCTAGAAATGAAGAGCAAAGATGAACTGGCTGGTCACTACTGTCTGCCACTTTCACTGATACAGCATCAGGCCCATAGCACAAGTTACTTAGAGAGGAAACAGCACTGCCCGGAAGTAAAGGCAGTTTGCTTCCAGGGCCTGACTTTGCAATTGACAGTTGTGTGACTTTGGTAAATCTTTCACTGATGATGGCACTCTGATCCTATTATCAGCAAAATGAAGGAGGTTGACTAGATTAGGGGTAACAAGTTTGACATCTATGGACCAGGTTTCTTTGCAAGCCAAATCCACTGTCTTTTGTCAGCCTGCAGAATGCAGATAGGCAGGATATTCACTTTCTGGTACATCATAGCCCCACTCCTTCATTTTAATCTTTTTAAAATTAACAGACATCATTTTTGAATAGTCTTATATTTACAGAAAAATTGACCAGATAGTACAGAGTTATATGTCCCCTGCACAGTTTCCCCTATTATTACCATCTTATATTAGTATGGTACATTTGTTACAAGGAATGAACCAATGTTGTACAGATACATTATTATTAATAAAATCCTTAGTTATTTGAATTTCCTTACTTGTTGCCTCAAGTCTTTTGTAACAAAGAACAAACCTGACTCCATATTGGATCTGTTCCTTTAGCTTTAACCCTTGTGCTCTACTGCCTGTGCTTAGTCATGCTGCCTCTGCACCTTTTGTAAAAGGATATTGCCTATAGCCTGAAATATACATGACAGCCCACTCTCAAGGCTCTGACCTTTAAAACCTAACACTTTTCCATTCATATAGAGATAGAAAGTTGCAGAACAGAGAATAACATTTGTCTTGTTGGAGGTTTATGGAACGTTGTGACCTACATGGGCAGCTGCAAGAACAAGGATTCCTGCACCAATAAGTTTGCAACAGGCAGCCACACCCCCTCCCCTTTTAGTACAAAAAAAGCCTGAATTATAACTCGGGTAAGATGGTTCTTTGGGACACTAGTCCACCATCTTCTCGGTCTTCAGGCTTTCCAAATAAAGTCACCATCCCTTGCCCCAACAACTCATCTCTAAATTTATTGGCCTGTTGTGCTGTAAGCAGTACAAGTTTAGACTCAGTAACACTTTTTCTGTTCTGGGATCCCCTCCATGATATTATATTTCATTTAGTCATCATGTCTTTTGGGGTTAATCTGGATTGTGACATTTTCTCACACTTTTCCTTGGTTTTGATGACCATGACAGTTTTGAGGAGTACTGGTCAGGTATTTTGTAGGATGCTAATCTATTGAAATTTTTTATTTATTTATTTATTTATTTATGGCTGTGTTGGGTCTTCGTTTCTGTGCGAGGGCTTTCTCTAGTTGTGGCAAGCGGGGGCCACTCTTCATCGCGGTGTGCGGGCCTCTCACTATCGCGGCCTCTCTTGTTGCAGAGCACAGGCTCCAGACGCACAAGCTCAGTAATTGTGGCTCACGGGCCCAGCTGCTCTGCGGCATGTGGGATCTTCCCAGACCAGGGGTTGAACCCCTGTCCCCTGCATTGGCAGGCGGATTCTCAACCACTGTGCCACCAGGGAAGCCCCTAACCTATTGAAATTTGTCTGATGTTTTTCTCATAAATAGGCTGGGGTTGTAGGTTTTGAGAAGGAAGATCACAGAAGGAAAGTACCATTCTCATCACATCATATCAACAGTACATACTATCAACATGATTTATGACCGCTGATATTGATCTGATCACCTGGCTGAAGTAGTATTTGTTAGGCTTTTCCACTGGAAAGTTACTCCTTTTCTTCCTGCCCACACTACATACTTTAGAAGGAAGTAACTATGTGCAGCTGACACTTAAGGAGTTGTTAGTTAGTTAAACTCCTGCTCTTTGAGGTGGAATATCTCCACAAACTATTTGCAATTTTTCTATATGGGAGATTTGTGTCTTTTCCCCTTTTAAAATTTATTCAATCACTTATTCATATCAATATGAATTCATGGATATTTATTTTATACTTTGGGGATTGTCCTAGCATTTGTTATCTGAAGCTTTTTCAGTTGGATCCTTTTCTTTGACACACCCCCATCAACGTGGGTTTGGACTTTTCTTTTTTTTAGCTCTTTCTTACTTTCCGATACTATAAGATGCTCAAGATTTATGTTTTACATTTCCTGCCCCAGTCTTAGAATCAACCACTTCTCCAGGAGCCCTCGTTCCTTTTGCTGGAGAATGGTATTAGAAACCAAGATCTGGGGGGTAGGTATGCTCATTGCTACCAGGGTGTTGTTTCTTTTGGGTCCTCTCAGCTCACAGAACCTCTCTTTAATCTTACACCTGACCTGAGTCACATATTTGGTTACTAGTCTGGGCATTGAAGACATTTGAGTTTTCTTGACCCAAGATCTAAATTACCTCTAAGTTTCCTTCCAACTGTTATAGCATTGTTAGTATTCCCTCAGTCAATGAAAAGATCGCCAATTATGTGCCCAAATTGAAATGTAAGAAATGAAAATGGATAAATTTCAGGACAAATTTATTATGGGCTCTACCCAATCAGACACATCCTCCCATGAGTTCATTCTTTTCAATGACTCTGATATATATTGCTTCTTTTATTTACATTTCACCCTAGTCCAGATCTACCTCATCACCATGGACCTTTCCAATGCAAGATTTCTCAAACTTAACACTATCGACATTTTAAGCTGGATCATTCTTTGTTGTGTGGGGCTGTCCTGTGCAATGTAGGATGTGTATGCATGATGTCTACCTCCTAGATACCAGTAGTACCACCTCCCATTTTGGTGTGACAACCAAAATTATTTCCAGACATTACCAAATCTTCCCGAAGAGGCCAAATCGCCCTGGCTTGAGAACCACTGCCCTAAAATGTAAAGTTAAATTTTCAGAACCTGCTGTTAAATCCTTCTGACACCACAGTTCACCTGCCTGCCTGGATAGACATGTTCCTTTGGGAATGGAGCCTGTACTACAATGAGTACTATACTAAACTATCCCCAATTGTCTGCCTTGCCCCTGTGATCTCAGGGCTCTCGTTTTCTTATACTACCTTAGCCAACTACTGAAAAAGCCCGGGCTATGAACAACTCATTGTCTCTACCCTCTTGGTATTTGCTATTTGCTATTATCTCTTCATATGAATGCATCTATCTCTACTTTTAACCTGCAAACATTTCAAAGTCAATGACTATAATTTGAGCTTCTCTTTATCTCAGACATGTCTAGAAATGGCTACAATGTATAATTGTTGGTTCATTGATCATTTTCCAACTCACTACATTAAGGAATCTCAGTATATCAAAACAGTTTTTGGAAAAAAATCAGTAATAATTGGGAACAAGAGTAAAGCAAGTTTAAGTTATCTTCTTTGCCAAGTTAGCAATATTATTTTAATGGAGCAATGAGCTTTTATCGTTCTGGATCCCTATTCAAAGATTTATAAGGAGCATTTGGGGAATTATTTTTCCCCCAAATTGATTTTTGAGCTCTCTGCAACCCCTTGATTGTGGCAAAGATTTTTGTGTAACTATGGGACTAGGGAAGTGAAAATTTAAATGAAGATGGAAAAGTTCACCTTTTTCTATTGTTTCTTTATATTATGGCCTACTACCTTTCAGTAATGCCCACACAGTGGCCGTCTCTTCTGGACTTCCCAGCACTTGCACCTACTTCTAGCAACAGTATCTCCTGCCTTCCTTGAGGGAAACATTTTTCCCCCACTCAAGACATGATTACGGACAAGCTGAAATCTCAGTGCTCTACTTTTAACCACATAGAGTGGATTTTTGGGTGTGGCCAGTCATGGTTTTGTAAAGTAAAAGCTCCTTCTAACAAATCAGCCCGTCAGGGATGTTCAGAACTAATTCCTGGAGGGAAGTCCTTCTCCTTTTTGTTCCTAACAAGGAGAATGTAAACTTAGGACTGCTGTTCATGTCATCTTCCTTTCCATAGTTGGAAGAAGCAGAGATGGTTACAACTGTGCCCCCAGTTCTAGGTCTGTCTCCATCTTCAATGATTCATCTTAACATCTGTGGTAGATTCTATTATTGCTCACAATGATCTGTGGCCCTCTCTGTAAGAGGACTCTACATCCCTTCCTTGGTCATGTCACTTGCAATATCTCCTTGTGGGAGGTGATACTTCCCTCACCTTTGCCATCAGTCTTGGCCACGTGGCTTGCTTTAACTGACAGAATACAACCAGAAGTAATTTATGATACATCCAGGCAAAAATTTTATGAGCCACCACCAGGTTCTACAATTATTTCTTTTCTTTTCCACAAGACTGAAATCAGGGGTGCTCCTTCAGCCCAGTTCCCAGAATGAGAATGTATATGGAACAGAGACACAAGCAGAATGTAACATGAATAAGAAACAAACATCTGTTATTGTAAAACAAAAACTCCTTCTAATAAATCAGCCTCTCTCTCTCTCTCTCTCTCTCTCTCTCTTTCTGTCTCTCCCAGAAGATGGTTCCACCAGGTTTCTATCCTTGTAACTGGAAGCATTCTGACTAATTATCCTATGACTAATATATATTCTTTATTCCATGACTAATACATACAGTTTAGCAACACATTTACAAAGCATATTACGAAGATCCCAAAATGTGTGAACAAGTATACATTTAACTAGTCTATCCTAGAAATGGTTACTTTAATGCCAAAGAAGAAATTATCTTAACATTAAATATATGCTCAGAGATGCTAAACAAGTCTTCACAGTAACACTAATTTGTTCTAACACTCATATTTACATTATAGCTAATGTTTGTTTTAAGTCTCTTATCAAATACAAAAAATTATAATTTCAACTTCTTTTAATAATTCTTTCAATGTATTTTCACTGCTTTTTATAGTTTAATAAAATTTAAATAGCTCTTAAGAATTGTTAAATTTACTTTGAACATGCAATATTATTTGTTTCATGTTGAAACTGAAGCATATTAACATTTTCATATATGTTTAGATATATAGTAAAATTTTGAAATTTCTCTATTTCCATTAGCTAATGTGTTATAGACTACTAGTGCATATCCATATTTGGTTCTCCTTTCCTTCTTACAAACACAAGAAGACCATTTTTGACAACAATCTTGCAGTTCGAGCTGAATGACTAGTTCTAGTTCAATGGGTTTCAACCGAGAGCAATTTTCTCCCTCACTCCCCACCACTCCACCAGGGGACATTTAGTAATGTCTGGAGACATCTTTGGTTATCACAGCTGTAGAAGGTGCTACTGGCAACTAGTATAAAGAGCCCAGGATGCTGTGACACATCCTACCAAGTACAAGACAGCCTGTCAATAACAAAGGATTATTCAGCCCCAAATGCCAAGAGGGCCAAGGTTGAGAAACCCTGTTCTAGGCAATGAAACTTAAGTGGAAGTAATTTAGGTCACTTCCAAACTGTGGCCTTCACGAGCCTCTCTTTGCTTTAGGAAGCAACTTTGGAAGCCATGTGTTGAAATGGAAGAACCACAGGAAGCAAATGGACTGGGTTCCTGAGTCATCACATAGAAAGGAGCGACCCTGGAGAGTTGCTTGAGCCTTAACAGTCTTTGTGTAATCATTATATAAATCTCTTTTTGTCTCTAACCTTTATTGTGTGTCTTAGACCAGATTTCAGGGTTAATTTGTTACTGCAGTATAATTCATCCTTTCCTTACTAATACCACTAGTTTCACAAATTTTCACTTATATGCATATAAATATACTACATTTTTTTAAATGCCAGCTCATATCATATGCACAGTGTCAAGTAGCTTTCAAATATAACTTATTTTTAGGTAAATATCTTTTATTATTTCAGTCATTAATACATGCTGAAGATAGAGATTACATTATTCAAGCACGAACAGGATTTGAAAAATGTATTTTAAAGACCAATTGACAGTACACTCAATAATCTTCCAAATGTAGAACATAATTGTGGGAGTGTGAGAAGAGGAGATCACTCAGGTTTGAAAATGAAACTGAGAAATTCTGACTTCCAGGGAGTGTAGAATGTTTTTATCCACAAGTCATAAGAATATAAAATAAAGTTTGAAAATGAATTTTTTCCTCAGCAGAGTAGATACTGTGCTGCATTTCACAGCTGCCTAGCTACAGCGAGTGATGTACGCTCATAACACAGTGGCTGGTGGCTTAGGAAGGTAATCCAATAAAATCTATGCTGGAGCCAAGAATTCAATTCAAGGAAAATGCCTCTAGTTAATCACCATAATCACTCCCCCTGTGTGCCAGAGAAGGGCTCACTTTCTAATTCAGTCTTACTGTAGATTATTTAAATTAGCCAAGAGCAGTGCTACAAGGCTAAGGCTCCCAAAATTTTAACTTAAAGGTAAGAGTTACCTGTTTTTTCATACTTTCCACTTTTCTTCCTTTTTTAGTTAAAGGCATAATAATAATTTGTGAATCTTTCAATTCACGCTTTAAAGTCCTTAACAACCATCTTATTATGAGACATAAAGTTGTTTGAAAAGGAAGAAAAAATGAATAAGAAATGTGAGTCCTACTGTGATGATGCCAGCGTGCAAAATATTGACAAGCTCCAAAATGGCAATACTTGCAGCAACTGTGTATTTAACTTCAGATTTTCCCAATGGAAACATTTTATTGACAAGGAAGCAATGAAAACCAGAACTCATATATATCTTTTTTAATCAAAAATTAATTCTATGCGAGCATATCTCATGGTTACCTGGAGACCATTTTGATGTAAGCAAGGAAAACAATAGCTTTATCTAATAATTATGTTTTTCCTTGATCAATAACTTTGACCTTGTGATGGTGCTAATTATTCTAAGACAGTCTCACGCAAGTGACACTGTATGATGTTCTGGAAGGTGAAACTGGCTGTAGTTCTGGGATTCAAATTCTGATACTAAAGAACTTCTAAAACTCTAGACTGTTATGCAAATATTGCTGAGTCTCAGACAGTCTCCAGCACAAAACACTAGGACCTCACTTTCACCTGGAGAGGGGAAGAGGGAAAGTCCACATTTGAGACCACTGGATACTCAACTTTGCTGTAGGAGTAACCAACAAATTAATATATTTTGTTCAGGGTCATGTAGAGAAGTCAGCCTGGTTCACACAGGTATGACTGTTCAAGAAGGTCCAATCCAAAGGGTGGAATGGACCAATAGGAGCATGAGTGACAAGACTAGTTCCTGTTGATGCTCAGAGAGGGAGGACGATCAAGTAGCTGATAGTACAGGAAGGATGATACAGCATCATTTGAGAAACACCAGGGCCCTGGCCTCATAGACTGGAATTCCCAGTTGGGGGGTCCAAGCACTACAGGAAACTGAAGTGCTAGAGACACAGAGGTGCCAAACCCAACCCCATGACCTGGGCTACCGCAACAGAGGAATGCACAGGCTGTCTAAGGAAAAAGAGTACCAGGATTATGTCTGTAAAATTATATCACCTTCTACTTCCGGGTGGAACTAAAACTCCAAATTTACCCTCCATCTTCGTCAGAACTGGTGTCAAGACCAGAAAGGATGTTTGCTGGTACTTACTTTGGAGTTAGGGAAAGGCCATAACTGAGAAAATACAAAGAATGAAATTTTTTTCATCTTAACATTTTAAAAATGCTTCCATACTGTCCTTGGAAGTACAAATGTAATCTCCTAATCCAAATGCTATTCAGTGTATAAGCACTCCAGCACTGAGCGTAAATGGCGTCAGTATTCTAATTTCACATGGACAGTATATAAGAAATTAGAAATTCAAGAGTTAAAATTAAGAGAAAATACTCAGCTATTTAGAATTGTCACGTAGTTAGAAACGAAAATAAATATTGAAATCAGTTTATTCAAAGTATAACATAAACATTGTAAGAAACATTAAATTACATGACCTTTATTTTCTGACCGCATTTAAATTGTATCCACTGGTGCTAGACTGTGAAGATGGGTTATTCACCTTTCTAATTCTTCCAGTTTCATGACTCATAGTAGGTACTAATGTTCTCAAAAGGAATGTGTTCAAACCATGGCTGTGACATCTGCTTTATGATCTCAACTTTGACAGTAGGTTTACTGTACTGAAATCATGGCTATTTTACCCACATGGTCAATCAATAAAGTAACAACATTTTTAGCAAGTACAAAACCCCCTGGGGTTTCATGAATTCAGTTCTAACTTGGTCCATAGGGAAAGTCATGGTGATTATAGCTCTAAAATACAATTATCACACTGCAACAATAGACCTTCATGCAATTGATTAGAGTTAGGTAATAGCTGCCTCTTTAACCAAGCATAAGCACTCAGGTTTCTCATAGTTACAACCACTTCTTGACTCTGAGGTCTGTGTTATTTGCTATTTGTCACTCAATTTGAGTCGTTAAACTCAGCCTGCCCAATCCCTGTGGGCATCTGAGTTTGTCCCTGCTATTTAGCCTTGACAAAAAAGCATCCTGCGTTATCTTGCAAGTGTCCTCTCCTAGCTCTTGATTTCTCTCATATTTCTTGCAAAGCTTTGGAAAGGACCCATGGAAATATGACGAAGTCAGAAGACACTCACATAGCCAGCCAGACCAATGGCCTCAACCCATGCTATCAGTGGAAACAACTATTATACTTAAGAGCATTCTTTTCTCATGTCTGACATGTTACTTTTAAATGCCTCATTACAGTGATTTCCACTGACCACATATTTTCTAAATGCCAAATATATCAAGAACCTTAATTTTTAAAGGCAAAAATTAAGAAAGTTTTCTTGGTATCATGATGTTATAATCATTTATCATAACTTCACAGTCTGGGTAGGTATACAGTTGCCCAAAACAACTCAAAGATGAGGTCCTTATAAAATAAAGAGAGATAACAGGCTATGCAGAATATATTATTTTGCTGAAAGTCTTTAGTCAGCCACTAGTTCATTTTTCTGAATGCCCAGTTTTCTCCTTCAGTGATTTTGATTAAAATTCTGGAAACAGATGCAACTCTCTGGTAATATAGCAGGCAAAATGTAAAGCAGACCAGATTAACCTGTCACTAGCTTTAAATATTCCTTCTCTTGTCTCGTACAAAACGAGCCTCATCTACCATGTATTTTCATTCCTCTGGCTCCTTTCAGGTTATTGATCTTTGTATTATTTCTACAAGCACATGGAAAGGTTTTATTATGTGTCTGAATTAAATCTATGATGCATAGAGGCTGCTTTACTCAGCCGAATGTGTCTTTAATACACTTCAACGTGAATCTTTAAAAAAAAATCGTCATTAAGAACTGTTTCCCATTATAACTTCTAAAATTACTTGATAGTCTTATGTAGTTTTACAACATGCACTAAATATAAATGAAGAGCAAATAAAAATAAATATTACACATCAGGAGTGATCATAAAACCACTGTGTAACTGTTCTGTCCTCTAACTAAGCCCAAGAAAGTAGCATCTAAAATCCTATTTTTAATGTTCTACACTTTCTATTAAAACCTTATGACTGCTCCCAAGATAAGGCCATACGCTTAAACCAACATTAGGCAATTTCTCTTTTTCTCCCATTAAAGCAACAAAACAACACAAAAATTCCAGAAGCTAAGCAAATTTAGCTTTGGCTTTTTAGTATCAACCTTTTTAATTAGGAAGATAAAGCATTTTAATCTTAAAAGCCAATTATTTATTCCTCAGCAGTTTATTTTTCCATAATATGTAATACTAAATGTTCTGAGCACATTATTTAAAATAGTAGATGGGTCTCTTGGCCCCAGGGCATAAATACACACCATGATACTCTAACAATGAAGAAACAGTTTATTCTCTTAATTACTTACAATGGTTTTGTTCTCTAATAACATTTATGGTGTGTTAAGAAAATAAATCAAGAACAATTTAAAAGTAGAAATATATGGAACAATCTCTACAGAGGTCACAAAATACAGCTGAAAGAAAAATGGAAATCTGAGTAGTTGGGGGCTCTAACACTAACCTTGGGTGTCCACTTTCATGTAAATCATTTATTCTATTCCCCTCATTAATTATTATTATTAATAATATTATTGCTATAATATTAATTATTAAATAATGTAATCATATTAATGTGAGTTAATATTTAATTAATAATCAATCTGTAGGAATATGTAATTTATATACCCATCCAAAATGCTATTGTGCATTCTGACAGCAGACAGTATAACAATACCATCTGGGGGACTAAAATTAAGATAGGAAAACTATCTTAAGAACCAGAGTCAAAATCCACAATGTATACAAAGATGAACACAAAGTGCAGCAAGGTTTAAAGTTCTCTGGGAATAAATCAATACACAAAAAAATTAAATTCCGCCCATGAAGGAGTGACTATTTCTTCCCCTAATTTGCCTAAGTACAAATAGAAAGGAATTTTCAATTTTAAAAAAAGGGGGATTTTCAATTTAAAAACAGTCAAAAACCTTGAGAAGGGATTTTATGAAAGTCTATCAAAATAGCCAATAAGCATATGAAAAGATGCTCAACATTACTCAATAGGGAAGTTCAAATTAAAACCCAAAATAAGATACCACTAAACACCTACCTGAATGGCAATAGCTAAAACGACTAACAATTCTTTTTTTGTCTTTTGTTTTTTATGTTTGTTTTTCTGTTTTTATTGAAGTATAGTTGATTTACAATGTTGTGTTAGTTTCAGGTATACAGCAAAGTGATTCAGTTATACATACATATCTTTTTTTTTCAGATTCTTTTCCCTTATAGGTTATTACAAAATATTGAGTATAGTTCCCTTGCTATACAGTAGGTCCTTTTTGGTTATGTATTATATATATAGTAGTGTGTATATGTTAATCCTAAACTCCTAATTTATCCCCCCTTTCCCCTTCAGTAACTATAAGTTTTCTATGTCTGTGGGTCTATTTCTGTTTTGTATATAAGTTCATTTGTATCATTTTTCTTTAGATTCCACATATAAGCAATATCATATGATATTTGTCTTTCTTTGTCTGGCTTACTTCACATAGTATGATAATCTCTAGGTCCATCCATGTTATTGCAAATGGCATTATTTCATTCTTTTTTATGGCTGAGTAATAGTCCATTGTATAAATAGACCACATCTTCTTTATCTATTTATCTGTCGATGGACACTTAGGTTGCTTCCATGTCTTGGCTGTTGTAAATAGTGCTGCTGTGAACATTGAGGTGCATGTATCTTTTTGAATTACAATGTTCTCCAGATATACGCCCAGGAGGGATTACTGGATTATATGGTGGCTCTATTTTTAGTTTTTTAAGGAACCTCCATACTGTTCTCCATAGCGGTTGTACTAATTATATTCCCACCAACAGTGTAGGAGGGTTTCTTTTTCTCCACACCTTGTCTGGCATTTATTGTTTGTAGACTTTTTGATGGTGGCCATTCTGACTGGTATGAGGTGATACCTCATTGTAGTTTTGATTTGCATTTTTCTAATAATTAGCAATGTGAGCATCTTTTCATATGCTGAAAAGGCTAACAATTCTAAGTGTTGGCAAGGACATGGAGCAAGTAAAACTCTCATACATTTTTGGTAAGAGTGTGAATTGCTACAATAAATTTGCCTTGGAATAGTACTTGATAGTATCTATGAAAACTACTTATATACCTAACATATACTATCACCAAATAATTCCACTCTTATGTATATATCCAAGAGAAATAAATGTATATGTCCACCAAAAAAAAAAAAACAAGAATTCTTAGCAACCTTCTTCATAATCACCAAAACCTAACAACCCAAATGTCTACTAACAGTAGAATAATTACCTAGCAGTTAAAGAGAAAAAGAACATGGCTTAATGCAATGAACATGAATGATTTTCAAGGGCATAAACAGTAACAACTATGTAATATGATAGCATGTGATAGAGAATAAAATTCTTCATGTAAAACTTCCTAATAAACAAGTCAAAATTTCCTAAGAAACAAGCTGAACAAATGTAGAAATGTTTGACTAAAGATATAAAATTTGTCCTTAACTGAAGCTAAGAAACTATGTTTTCTGTTTTCTGTTTTCGGCCCACCTTAAGCAATAATAATATATATTTTTTATAATTCAATACATTTACTTTTCAAATATCAAACATTACGTCTACAAGTTTAGAAATAGCAGTGTCTTTTACAAACATGCATTCCTTCTATTCTTTCCAAAATTATGTTATAAATATGTGTACTTTATATGTACTTTATATGTATACTATATATGTCCCAAATGAATTCCCTATTGTAATTAAGTATCTGAATTTATATTAGTGAATATTGAGCAATTATTTATATAAAAGAGATATTCTACTAACAGAAAAAAAAACCTATAAGTAATTTATGGGTATTGTAATGTAATTCCATTTACAAAATGTAATTCCATTTACAAAAATTCGATTTTCATACAAGTATTTATCTTTGCATAGAATGAGACTCATCTCTGTCACTTATTTAAAATGCAGTGGTTATTGCATAAGAAACAACTTTGGTTTTCACCAGCTGGGTAAGTGATCATCACAAACCAAATATCCTTAACTGCTTTTTTGTCCTCTCAAACGTAAAAAGAGAATTTCTATTTGTTAAATAGCTGCACAAAAATGGAGAATTGTCTTTTATGTTGTGCAAAAGACAAGATTCTATGAAAACTGCTAAGAAGCATTTTCCTGCAATGGCATATTATGAGTTGTGGAGTTAAAAAGGCTTTTCTATTACCAATATTGTAACTGGGCAGAAGTCTGCTGCAAATATCCATGTCTGCGGGAATAAAGATGCAGACCTACTAGAGAATGGGCTTGAGGACACAGGGAGGGGAAGGGTAGGCTGGGACAAAGTGAGAGAGTGGTAGTGCATATATGGACATAAATACACTACCAAATGTAAAATAGATAGCTAGTGGGAAGCAGTCACATAGCACAGGGAGATCAGCTCAGTGCTTTGTGACCAGCTAGAAGGGTGGGATAGGGAGGGTGGGAGGGAGGGAGACGCAAGAGGGAAGAAATATGGGGATATATGTATATGTATAACTGATTCACTTTGTTATAAAGCAGAAACACACCATTGTAAAGCAATTATACACCAATAAAAATGTTATAAAAAAAAATCCATGTCTTCATTAAGAGCCAGATTTTCCTAAGAGTTGACTATTGGAAGAACTTTGGATTATAGCACAAAATACTCATTAGTTTGTAAATGAAAATTTTAGTTCTCGTGAATATTTTATAGGTGTTTTAGAAGATGGCCTTTAAAATGGAAAACATAGGCAGTTGGACAAGATGTAGCAAACCAGATACAAGAACATAAAGGAGAACAGCAGAGGCTGAGGGCTAGACCTTTCACAGAAGCCAGTAGCCGTGTCCTATCATGGAGGCATCTTCCTCAAGATATGCTGGGATTCCAAATGGTCTGGCAAAATGGGGAAGGGTGCCAGAAAGTAGTCTACCTGGATTAGGAGATACTACTTGGTTAGGGGAGAATAGCTAACAGTATAACAAACTGTGCTTAAGTTTCAGTCATAACCAAGTTCAAATACTATGTCAACTATTTATTAGTTGTGTGACTAGTAAATAATCTACTCTGACATCCTAAGACTTACTTTATTTATCCAAAAAGCATGGATAGAAGTGGTATCTACCTTGTAGAGGTATGACTGGCATTTAGTGAGTAGTCAGTAAATGGTATTATCATTATTATTATTTTATTATTGCTTAGGGAGGTGATGAGGTAAGGCTCAACTAGTGTTTTTTGTTTTATTAGAAATTATACCTTTTCCTTTTCCTCTTTACTGAAGAAGCTCTAGAAGAGAAGGTGAAGTGATTCTGATGCTCAATCCCAGGTGAGAGCCTCCATCAAAAGGAGAGAAGTTTGTCAAGAGCTAAGCAGAATATCCAGTCACCACCCATGCAGACTAAGATACAGGGCAACTGGAATATGCATTCAGGGGCCAATGGAAAGGACCAGATATGCAGATTTGGGAAACGCAGCAGGGTTTTGAGAAGATGCCATTTCTCTGGACAGGTAGGAGTTAAGAGTCTCAGCCCAGATCCACTTGCTTAGACAAACTCCTCTTGCTGATGGGGCCATGGCCCTTGTGCTATGTGGAACTGGTTGCACAATATCAAGAGGGACAGACTTTGCTGGAGACCAGTAGTCATGGGCTGAATTGTGTTCCCCCCAAAATCCATACACCGAAGTTCTAACCCCAGAACCTCAGGATGTGATTGTATATGGAAATAGAGCCTTTATTTAAAGAGATAATTAAGTTGAGGGGCTTCCCTGGTGGCGCAGTGGTTAAGAATCCCTCTGCCAATGCAGGGGACACAGGTTCAAGCCCTGATCTGGGAAGATCCCACATGCCATGGAGCAACTAAGCCCGTGCGCCACAACTACTGAGCCTGAGCTCTAGAGCCTGCAAGCCACAACTACTGAGCCCACACACCACAACTACTGAAGCCTGCGTACCTAGAGCCTGTGTTCCACAACAAGAGAAGCCACCACAATGAGAAGCCTGCGCACCGCAACGAAGAGTAGCCCCCGCTCGCCGCAACTAGAGAAAGCCCACGTGCAGCAATGAAGACACAATGCTGCCAAACATAAATTAATTAAATTAATTAATTTTTAAAAAATTTTTTAAAAGAGATAATTAAGTTGAAAAGAGGTCATTAGGGTGGGCCTTAATCCAATATGAATAGTGTTCTTATAAGAGGAATTTGGACACTGACACATACAGAGGGAAGGACATGTAAAGACACAGGCAGAAGACCGTCTATAACTCAAGGAGAGAAGCCTGGGGTAGATTCTTCCCTCATGGCTCTCAGAAGAAATCAAATCTGCAGATACCTTGATCAAACTTCTAGCCTCCAGAAATGTAAGAAAATAATTTCTATGTTTAAGCCACCCAGCTTGTGACCTTTTCATCTATTGTCACGTAATCTTAACCATGCAAATACACCCACACGAACACGTCTCCACAAGTTAGCCTGTACGATGGAGCGATATTTTATGGAGTAGATTCCAAGTTACAGATTTTCCTCAGAATCAGGAAGGTTTATTGTGCCTGTTCACCAATGTCCATGAGTCCTAGACAGCTGTTCCACTGTGAATGTTTGAGAGTCATTGGTACTTCTGATTGTGACCCTATAACCACCATTGCTACCAAACAGTTGGTCTTAATTCTAATTAATCAGGTGTATATTGAAGGTACTGTTGGATGGGGCCTCTAGCAGAGATGCAACTATTTTTAGCAAGAGAAAACCAGTGTTGTTTGTTTATTTTACAACTGTAAGATAAAAAAAAATTATGAGTTGGGTAATTACCACATATGGTTCTTAAATGTAAATGTTTAAATTATGATGGCTCTTCCTTCATATAATACACATGTCATTCCAGGCACTGTGCTTGGCATTAGGAGTGCCACTAGGTACAGGACAGGTATGATCCCTGCTGTTGAGGAGCTTACATTCAGGTGAAGGAGGTGGGAAAACAAACAAAGTGTCAAATAATTAAATAACTATTAGTGTGGTAGCTGTGTGAAATAAACTAACAAGAACGAGCTAGGGAATAATAGCAGAGAGCAGATATTTTACAGGATAGTCTGGAAAGACCTCTCTGAGAGGGTGGCCTTTCTTTCAGACTTGATAATTGAACCACAGTCACGGTAAATTCTGTTCCATGATCAGAATCTGAACATTTCAGCTATAACGTACAATGTAAAAACGACGAACTTCTTCAATTAAACCTAAGTTACACGCTTCATGTCCCTCTAAAAGCATGGCAATCACTTGGACATGAAAAAGTTGATGTAAAAAGAAGATAAATGAGTAGGTTCTCAGGCTTTGTCTTCTAGTTTTATGAAATTCCAAACTCACTGTAAATAGCTTACAGAAACAAGCAGTTCATTGGGTTCAGTCCCTAGCAAGAGAGCACACAGCACTTAATCCTCACCAGAGTATTACTGGTACATTCAAGTCTATAAGAGAAATAAATTTCAGCACTCAATTACCAGCTCTAGTCACAGTGAATAGAAACAGGGAAAGATGTATTTACCCAATGTGAGAATAACGTGAGTACTCAAGCAGTTTAGTTGCTTTGGTAAGTTGTAATAAATTACTATGTACTTTAGCCAATGGACTAGCCAAAGGTACATAATATATACAGTTCTTTCTAAGTTTTCAACAAATTTCAATCTGTTCTAGTTTGGAAATTTTCCTTTATTAAACAAACTGTAGGCTTTATTGTAGAAAGATCATAAAATGCAGGAAAGCAAGGGAAAAAAAGAAAAAAAGTATACCCCTGTGGTAGATCAAAGGTAATAATGGCCCGAGTTTGTCATTCATCCCTATAGCTATACCCTTTGTCTGTAACTCTATAGCAATCTCCCATCCTGTGCGCAGACATTTGACCCACTTTAGGCCAATAAGATTATGATGAGTGTGACACAAACAAAGGCATGGAAGGCACCGGCATGATTGAGCTTACTTCTGCCACTGCCATAAAAAGGACATGCCCCAGCAAGCCCTCTTGTACCAGGAGGAGAATGAGAGATGCAAGGACCAGAGCTGAGTTGCCCCAGTCATCCTAGCAGGACCATCCTAGAAGCCACCCAGACGTGGAAGAGAGCTTAGCCCAGCTCAGCAGAGCCCCTACCCAACCTATAGCTGACTGCTAACACATGCAATGAGCCCAATCCAGGGCTGATTGGCTGAACCTGCAGACCTAGAAGCTAAATAAACACTTATTGCTGTACCCCACTGAGATTGTTGTTGTTTATTAAAGAGAATTATTGTGACAATCAATTTCTGATAAACACACTACCCTGAAACAGAACAATTTAACATTGCTCTAATTTTACTTTAGCGTTTTGTCCAATTTATGGACTTTCTAAAGGTTAAAGATAGCAAACAACATCAGCATAAAGCACTATGAGTTCTAGCTTCCTAGATTTAATCATCACACTGGGCTAACAGAGATACTAGGAGAGAAAAATCCAACTGTAGTTCTGATATTGAAAGTTCACTACAGTAAATTAGAGTAATTTCTGATTTGCCATCCAGGCAATCAGCGAGGAAAAATCCTAGGGGAAAACAGTAGGCTATCCCACCAAGTCAAGAAAGTAAAATGGGCTAGATGTAGGGCGTGAAGCTGGAAATAGGGTTGTGTTGGGGGAAGACATTCCAAATGGAAAGAATACTGTGACACTTAGGACTCTTTCCTTGCCAGCAACTCTGGCTAACTTAGGTAAACAGAAGAACTTATTAGAAAGTTTCTGGGTAGCTCACAAAATCAGAAAGAAAGCCAACCCAGCAAGCTTAAGTAAGGATAGGTAAGGGTAGCCCAAGAGAGCTCAGTAGCAGTAACATGTCTCTTCTGGATGCTTCCTCTAGAACAAGTCAGTTTTAACCACCTTTAGCCTAAGTTGTTACTCTGTTCAAAGTTAAAGACCTGGCAAAGATTATCCAAATGTGCCAGGGTTACATACACTCCCTTCCCCCACTTACCAAGCAGGGGAAGAAGAGCAGGCCACTGTGGTTGACAGCTCTCCCGGATCCATGGAGTGAGCGGGAGGGATATGTATAAAGTAAGGGGAAAGTGTTTCAGGACAGGCAAAAATGATACATGTCTACTAGAAACACGAAAAGCAAGTGAGCAAGAGTTCTAGTTTATATGAGACAGTAAAGGGGAATAAACCACCTACTTTAGATTGGATTCCAGCTGAGATGGGAAATGGTCCATGTGCACCAAGGGATAGATGTCTCCAGAAAGGTCTCTCCATCTTAACGAGGGCTGCTCCTCTCTTACCCTAAAGGAGCTTAGCAGCTGGGAGGTCTGTCTTGCCATGAAAATGTGATTGCTTCCCAGCATGGCTCTCACTGGCCCACAGGACACTGGAAAACGACCCAGTAAAAATAGCAAAGCATATGCATCAGAGCAAAGGCAATGGGGACCATGTGACTGACTCCAATGGGTGAAATGAATATGACCATAATTCCTAAAGAGAAATTCTCTGTGCCCCATTATCTTTTTCTAAGCCAAGTAAACTGAATTATCATATGAAAAATTAAATTTAAGGATTTCAATTGGGAAAATTTTTACTTCACAAGGTATGCCAAAGTGAATCTCGTGCCACGGAAAGTTCTGCTGACTTTATCCAGAAATGATCCAACAGGGACAAGTGGTCAGCTAAAGCCCCCACATTTGCAGGGCTCAGGGCAAGAGTACAAACGGAGGCCCCTATTGCATCTATCTTTAAAAGATTTTTAAAGAATTAAATCAAGTTAATACACTGTTAAATTAAATAAGTCCTACTCTTCTGCCTTGACAAATCCTCCTGCATGACAACCTGGGAGGCCAGGTTCAAATTTAGAATTCTCCAACATTTTGGGGTACTTTGCCAGAACATGAAGTGAGGGAAGAGCCAGCCCCCAGCCTCTGGCCTGAGGCCTGCTCCATTCCTTCCTACCCCAGCTCCATGCCACACCTCAAAGGCCTTCATAAACTTGCATGTAGAAATCCCAGCTCAACACCTGAAGCTCAACCCCAAGGCCCCACACCCCACAGTCAGCCTCCCCTTGGCCACACTTGGGAGCAGGGTATGTGTGCCAGTGCAGTTATCTCCTCTTTTGATAACAGGCTCGAGGAAGGGGTCGGCCATAGTGAGCCCTGTGATGTGACTCCAAGACCCCCTTCAATGAAAGACTTGTTGCCCCATCGTACGGGAGCGCGGCAGGCAGATAGATCATTCTTTGTTATTAGCTTCTTTAGGATTGCTCAGCTGCAAAAGGCTGCCTCACCCAAGGTCACGCTCATTCCACGGGCATCCCACATTCAATGACCGACTGATGTGAGACTATACAGGCCAGCCTGACCTGGCCCATTGAGCTCCCGAGCTCCCATGCAGTCAGCTAAGACTTTTGCTGGACCTGTAACACAGCTCAACTTCTCCCTCTGCCCAATCCTGCTTCCTTCCCCGAGCTTCCCCAGGTTTCCATCTCAAGACCACTCCTTTCTAAACACACTGCATGCTGAGCTCCTCAGAATCTGATTCCCAGGAAATCCAATCCGAGCACAGGCAGAGACCCTAGAAGTAGGTTCAGTGATATGTGAGCAGGAATTCCAGGATGCTGTGGTCCAAAAAGGCAGGGCACAGGCTCAGATGCGCACATTCCCTCCACCCCATGGACACTTTATCTTATGGTAAGAGGTCCTTCAGAGTGGGGCCCTCGCAAGAATAAGGCATAGCGTAGCGATCCTCTTGACTGGATCTAAGAGCAGAACTAATCAGCTATGTTGCTTTTTAAAGGTCCCCAAATTGCTGCAAACTGAATGACTTACACACCAAGACACATTTTAATCAAACTATCAAAAATTAAATACAAAGAAAAAATATTAAAAGCAGCAAGGGAAAAACAACAGATAACACACAAGGGATTCCCCATAAGGTTAACAGCTGATCTTTCAGCACAAACTCTGCAAGCCAGAAGGGAGTGGCAGGACATATTTAAAGTGATGAAGGAGAAAAACCTACAACCAAGATTACTCTACCCAGCAAGGATCTCATCCAGATTTGATGGAGAAATTAAAACCTTTACAGACAAGCAAAAGCTAAGAGAATTCAGCACCACCAAACCAGCTTTACAACAAATGCTAAAGGAAATTCTCTAGGCAGGATACACAAGAGAAGGAAAAGACATACAATAACAAACCCAAAACAATTAAGAAAATGGTCATAGGAACATACATATCGATAATTACCCAAAATTTAAATGGATTAAATGCTCCAACCAAAAGACATAGACTGGCTGAATGGATACAAAAACAAGACCCGTATATACGCTGCCTACAAGAGACCCACTTCAGACCTAGGGACACATACAGACTGAAAGTGAGGGGATGGAAAAAGATATTCCATGCAAATGGAAACCGAAAGAAAGCTGGAGTAGCAATTCTCATATCAGACAAAATAGACTTTAAAATAAAGACTATTACAAGAGACAAAGAAGGACACTACATAATGATCAAGGGATTGATCCAAGAAGAAGACATAACAATTGTAAATATTTATGCACCCAACATAGGAGCACCTCAATACATAAAGCAAATACTAACAGCCATAAAAGGGGAAATGGACAGTAACACAATCATAGTAGGGGACTTTAACACCCCACTTTTACCAATGGACAGATCATCCAAATTGAAAATAAATAAGGAAACACAAGCTTTAAATGATACATTAAACAAGATGGACTTAATTGATATTTATAGGACATTCCATCCAAAAACAACAGAATACACATTCTTCTCAAGTGCTCATGGAACATTCTCCAGGATAGATCATATCTTGGGTCACAAATCAAGCCTTGGTAAATTTAAGAAAATTGAAATCGTATCAAGTATCTTTTCTGACCACAACGTTATAAGACTAGATATCAATTAAAGGAAAAATCTCTAAAAAATACAAACACATGGAGGCTAAACAGTACACTACTTAATAACCAAGAGATCACTAAAGAAATCAAAGAGGAAATCAGAAAATACCTAAAAACAAATGACAATGAAAACACGACGACCCAAAACCTTTGGGATGCAGCAAAAGCAGTTCTAAGAGGGAAGTTTATAGCAATACAATCTTACCTCAAGAAACAAGAAACATCTCAAATAAACAACCTAACCTTATGCTTAAAGCAATTAGACAGAGAAGAACAAAAAAACCCCCAAAGTTAGCAGAAGGAAAGAAATCGTAAAGATCAGATGAGAAATAAATGAAAAAGAAATGAAGGAAACGATAGCAAAGATCAATAAAACCAAAAGCTGGTTCTTTGAGAAGATAAACAAAATTGATAAACCGTTAGCCAGACTCATCAAGAAAAAAAGGGATAAGACTCAAATCAATAGAATTAGAAATGAAAGAGGTGAAGTAACAACTGACACTGCAGAAATACAGAGGCATGAGAGATTACTACAAGCAACTATATGCCAATAAAATGGACAACCTGGAAGAAATGGACAAATTCTTAGAAAAGCACAACCTTCCGAGACTGAACCAGGAAGAAATAGAAAATATAAACAGACCAATCACAAGCACTGAAATTGAAACTGTGATTAAAAGTCTTCCAACAAACAAAAGCCCAGGACCAGATGGCTTCACAGGCGAATTCTATCAAACATTTAGAGAAGAGCTAACACCTATCCTTCTCAAAATCTTCCAAAATTTAGCAGAGGGGGGAACACTCCCAAACTCATTCTATGAGGCCACCATCACCCTGATACCAAAACCAGACAAAGATGTCACAAAGAAAGAAAACTACAGGCCAATATCACTGATGAACATAGATGCAAAAATCCACAACAAAATACTAGCAAACAGAATCCAACAGCACATTAAAAGGATCATACACCATGATCAAGTGGGGTTTATCCCAGGAATGCAAGGATTCTTCAATATACGCAAATCAATCAATGTGATACACCATATTAACAAATTGAAGGAGAAAAACCATATGATCATCTCAATAGATGCAGAAAAAGCTTTCCACAAAATTCAACACCAACTTATGATAAAAACCCTCCAGACAGTAGGCATAGAGGGAACTTTCCTCAACACAATAAAGGCCATATATGACAAACGCACAGCCAACATCATCCTCAATGTTGAAAAACTGAAACCATTTCCACTAAGATCAGGAACAAGACAAGGTTGTCCACTCTCACCACTATTATTCAACATAGTTTTGGAAGTTTTAGCCACAGCAATCAGAGAACAAAAAGAAATAAGAGGAATCCAAATCAGAAAAGAAGAAGTAAAGCTGTCACTGTTTGCAGATGATATGATATTATACATAGAGAATCCTAAAGATGCTACCAGAAAACTACTAGAGCTAATCAATGAATTTGGTAAAGTAGCAGGATACAAAATTAATGCACAGACATCTCTTGCATTCCTATACACTAATGATGAAAAATCTGAAAGTGAAATTAAGGAAACACTCCCATTTACCATTGCAACAAAAAGAATAAAATATCTACGAATAAACCTACCTAGGGAGACAAAAGACCTGTATGCAGAAAATTATAAGACACTGATGAAAGAAATTAAAGATGATACAAATAGATGGAGAGATATACCATGTTCTTGGATTGGAAGAATCAACATTGTGAAAATGACCCTACTACACAAAGCAATCTACAGATTCAATGCAATCCCTATCAAATTGCCAATGGCATTTTTTATGGAACTAGAACAAAAAATCTTAAAATTTGTATGGAGACACAAAAGACCCCGAATAGCCAAAGCAATCTTGAGAAAGAAAAACAGAGCTTGAGGAATCAGGCTCCCTGACTTCAGGCTATACTACAAAGCTACTACAAATCAAGACAGTATGGTACTGGCACAAAAACAGAAATATAGATCAATGGAACAGGATAGAAAGCCCAGAGATAAACCCACACACATATGGTCACCTTATCTTTGATAAAGGAGTCAAGAATACACAGTGGAGAAAAGACAGCCTCTTCAATAAGTGGTTCTGGGAAAACTGGACAGGTACATGTAAAAGTATGAAATTAGAACACTCCCTAACACCATACACAAAAATAAACTCAAAATGGATTAAAGACCTAAATGTAAGGCCAGACACTATCAAACTCTTAGAGGAAAACATAGGCAGAACACTCTATGACATAAATCACAGCAAGATCGTTTTTGACCCACCTCCTAGAGAAATGGAAATAAAAACAAAAATAAACAAATGGGACCTAATGAAACTTAAAAGCTTTTTCACAGCAAAGGAAACCATAAACAAGACAAAAAGACAACCCTCACAATGGGAGAAATTATTTGCAAATGAAGCAACTGACAAAGGATTAATCTCCAAGATTTACAAGCAGCTCATGCAGCTCAATAACAAAAAAACAAACAACCCAATCCAAAAATGGGCAGAAGACCTAAATAGACATTTCTCCAAAGAAGATATACAGATTGCCAACAAACACATGAAAGAATGCTCAACATCATTAATCATTAGAGAAATGCAAATCAAAACTACAATGAGATACCATCTCACACTGGTCAGAATGGCCATCATCAAAAAATCTACAAACAATAAATGCTGGAGAGGGTGTGTAGAAAAGGGAACCCTCTTGCATTGTTGGTGGGAATGTAAATTGATACAGCCACTATGGAGAACAGTATGGAGGTTCCTTAAAAAACTAAAAATAGAACTACCATACGACCCAGCAATCCCACTAGTGGGCATATACCCTGAGAAAACCATAATTCAAAAAGAGTCATGTACCAAAATGCTCATTGCAGCTCTATTTACAATAGCCAGGACATGGAAGCAACCTAAGTGTCCATTGACAGATGAATGGATAAACAGGATGTTGCACATATATACCATGGAATATTACTCAGCCATAAAAAGAAATGAAATTGAGTTATTTGTAGTGAGGTGGATGGACCTAGAGTCTGTCATACAGAGTGAAGTAAGTCAGAAAGAGAAAAACAAATACCGTATGCTAACACATATATATGGAATCCAAGAAAAAAAAAAAAAGTTCATGAAGAACCTAGGGGCAAGACGGGAATAAAGACACAGACCTATTAGAGAATGGACCTGAGGATATGGGGAGGGGGAAGGGTAAGCTGGGACAAAGTGAGAGAGTGGCATGGACATATATACACTACCAAATGTAAAATAGATAGCTCATGGGAAGCAGCCGCATAGCACAGGGAAATCAGCTCGGTGCTTTGTGACCTCCTAGAGGGGTGGGATAGGGAGGGTGGGAGGGAGGGAGATGCAAGAGGGAAGAGATATGGGAACATATGTATATGTATAACTGATTCACTTTGTTATAAAGCAGAAACTAACACACCATTGTAACACAATTATACTCCAATAAAGATGTTAAAAAAAAAACTGAATGACTTAAAACAACACAAATTTTATTATCTTACAGTTACAGAGGTCAAAATTTCAAGACTGGGTCTTATGATGCTAAATCAAGTTGTCTGCAGGGCTGCGCTCCTTCTGGAAGCTCTAGAGGAGAATCTCTTTCTTGCCTTTTCTGGCTTCTAGCGGTGTTGCCTTCCTTGGCTCGTGGTCCCTCCCTCCAACTTCAAAACCAGCAGTGTAGGATCTTCAAATCGCTCCTGCCTCTCTCTTATAAGGACATTTGTGATTACTTTTAGGGCCCTCCCAAATAATCCAGGATAATCTTTCTATTTCAATATCCTTAATTTTTTTTCTTTTTAAAAAATTTTTATTTTATATTGTACTATAGTTGATTTATAATGTTATGATAGTTTGAGGTGTACAGCAAAGTGATTCAGTCATACATATACATATATCTATTATTTTCCCATTTAGGTTATTACAGAATATGGAGCAGATTTCCCTGTGCTATACAGTAGGTCTTTGTTGGTTATCTATTTTAAGTATAGTAGTGTGTATATGTTAATCCGGAACTCCCAATTTATCCCTCCCCCTTAACCTTTCCCCTTTGGTAACCATAAGTTTGTTTTCTATGTCTGTGAGTCTCTTTCTGCTTTGTAAATAAGTTCATTTGTCTCATTTTTTTTTTTAGATTCTGCCCATAAGTGACATCATATGGTAACTGTCCTTCTCTGCCTGACTTACCTCACTTTGTATGATAATCTCCAGGTCCATCCATGTTGCTGCAAATGGCATCAAGATCCTTGATCAGAACTGCAAACTCCCTTTGGCCATGGAATATAACATAGTCAGAGGTTTGGGGGATGAGGGCATGGACATTTTGGGAAGGATATTATTCTGCCTACCATACCATCTTAGAGTGGGAAGTCTACATTTTAGCTACGTTTGTGAAGTTTACTCCTTCAACTTGCTTCAGCCCCACTGGGCTTCCCAATATCCCTACATGCTCCAAGCATGCTCCGATCTTAGGGTCCATGTATGTGCTGTTTCCTCAGATGGAATATTTTTCCCACAGATATTGACATGGTTCACTTCCTCACCTTCTTCCAATCTTTATTCAAATGAGACCTTCTCAATAAGGTCTCTCCTAGAAATACTATCTAAAATTACAACTCACCCCTTCCCCCAGACATTTCCTATCTCCCTTACTTTTTTCTCCTTGGAATTTATGAAGTCTCATGAAGACAGCTTATCTGTTGTGTCACTTTCTGCCTGCCCCACTAGAATGTCACTCCATGATGGCAGCATCTGAGCCTGCACCCACATCCCTCACAACAGTACTGTCTGCCACATGGGCAGTTCTCAGGATGTAATGGCTGAGTTAGTTAACTGAATGTTCTACAGAGGAAGGGGGAAAGTCCAGCATTGCTGGGGAAGAAGGCAAAAGGATGATGCCTTAGTTAGAGTTCCCCTAAGAGAAGAGCCTAGAATAAGGACTTGGTTACAGTTAAGTTTTTTTGGAAGCTGATCTCAGGAAGCAGAAGTGAGGAAAGAGAGTCAGGCAGGGAAGGAGGAAAACCACTAGAGAGATGGTGCTTTAATGAAGTCTCTGCTATAGGCATCAAGAGTGGGATTCTGGGGCTTCCCTGGTGGCGCAGTGGTTGAGAACCTCCCTGCTAATGCAGGGGACACGGGTTCGAGCCCTGGTCTGGGAAGATCCCACATGCCGCAGAGCAGCTAGGCCCGTGAGCCACAATTACTGAGCCTGCACGTCTGGAGCCTGTGCTCCGCAACAAGAGAGGCCGCGATAGTGAGGGGCCCGCGCACGGCGATGAAGAGTGGCCCCTGCTTGCCGCAATTAGAGAAAGCCCTCGCACAGAAACGAAGACCCAACACAGCCAAAAATAAATAAATAAATAAATAAATTAAATTAAAAAAAAAAAAAAAGAGTGGGATTCTGCCAGAACTGCTGAGAAAGCACTCATGAAATGCCTCCCAGAACTGATCATCTGAAAGATGAGAGCGTGGAACATTTTCCCACTGGCTCCCATCTCCCATTGGACACGAATCCCTCCGCCATCCCTGCACCTCTGGGTTTCCCAATGTGAGCCAGCTGGGGGGCCCGTGCATTGAAGAAGGGTCTGGGGAAGACTACAGAGAGACAGATGCAAGTGCTTGCAGCAAGATCCTGTCAGGAAGAGAAGAGTCTGAGCTTCCACGGTCTGTCCACTACAGCTGTGGTTAAAATCAGAAGACAGCTGAGTAAATGCAACATGGGCACCAAGGGCCTCTGTTTCAGATGAGGACGGCAAAGCATGAAGCATGTTCTTTACAACTCACTCTCACTTAATGAAGATGTCTCATTCTTGCCATGTGGCTTAAAAACAATAATAAGTCCTAATATTTATATAGCATGTTCATACATATTTAGATGTCCCAATTTCCCCACAAGGCAACTATTACCATTGTTTTTCAAGGTTAAAGTAAAAGAAGGGAAAATTAATATGTCTTATGGAGCTACCAATGTGGCAATCAGAGATAAAAAGGATAAAAATAATTAAAACAATTAGAGACCATTTTGCCCAGCAAATTGGCAAAGTTCTTAGCATTATATTCCCCAGTGTCAATGAGAATACAATGAGATGGCACCCTTGTACACTATGAAGGGAGAAACTGATATATCCCCTCCAGAGGGAAACCTGAAAATAGGCACCGAACATTATTTTAAAATAGTCATTCATATGGAATACTACTCAGCCATAAAAAAGAAGCAAATTTTGCCATTTGCAGCAACATGGATGGACTTGGACGGCATCATGCCAAGTGAAATAAGTCAGACAGAAAAAGACAAATACTGTATGATATCACTTATATGTGGAATCTAAAACATACAACAAACTAGTGAATATAACAAAAAAGAAGCAGACTTACAGATATAGAGAAGAAACTAGTGGTCACCTGTAGGGAGAGTGAAGTGGGGAGGGGCAGTATAGGGGTGGGTGATTAAGAAACACAAATTATTAGGTATAAAATAAGCTATGGGAAAAAAAATAAAATAAAATAAGCTATGGGGATATATTGTACAACACAAGGAATATAGCCAATATTTTACAATAACTGTAAGTGAAGTACAACCTTTAAAAATTGTGAACCACTATATTGTACACATGTAACATAATATTGTATATCAACTATACTTCAATTTAAAAAATAAAGTAAAAATAGTCATTCATGACACTTGATCCAGTAATTCCCTCAAAAGTGAGTAGAAAATTTATGAACAAAAATATTCATTGTAGTCTCATTTCTAATAACAAATAATTGGAAACAACTGAAATGCTTTAAAACATAGGATAGTAAAATAAAATGTGGTGCATCCATATGTTCTTACCCTCTGCATGCCTCAAAATTCATGTTTTTGAAGAACACTCAATGACATATTGTTAGGTGACAAAGTATCATTTAAAACTATCCAGCATATGACAAATTTGGTTTAGGTATAAACATATACACATATACCGTATATAAGTACGGTAGTGTATATCCGTATATGCTTTAATATGTCTGAATAGAAAAACACTAGAAGGAAGTAGAACAATATATTAATAATTGATAATTCTGAGTAGTTATCAGTGTAGTTACCTGAGTAGTGGTAGATAATTCAAGGCACTTTTTATTTTGTTTTTATACTGTTCAGTATGTTTTAAATTTTTAGACGTAAATTCAGAAATGATTGTTTTTCTTTAAATAAATAAAAGAATCAGTACTAGCTTTCCCCAAATTTATAACTTAATGGGAAAATCAAAACAGAACTACCATAACTTTAAAAATCCTAAAATCAGTATCAGAAATTTATACATAAATTGCTTCTTAATCTCAACGATTCTTTGTTTAAAGGAAGAGAATTGCTAAATGTTCTGAAGATAAATAAGATACCAAATAATCTGTATTCTCTTCATTTGGATCCCTTACATTTTTCACTAACTGTTTTTGCTGTATTTGGGAAGACTAAGGACTAACCTCCTTCTTTTAAAACTAGAATTTTAAGTAAATCAATATCAAGTAGGTAAAGTGATCCACTGAGTCCTTTTGGAGGGAAAAACTATAGATTATATTGATTGTGAAAATTTTTAAGGGCAAATGAAAAGCAAGGCAGCAAACTTTATACTTAGATTCCTGCCCCTAGCTATAACAGAGTTAACCCAGCTACTTCACTTCATCAAGATCACAGGGGAGCCTGTCGGCAAAATACCTCTAAGGTCAGGCAGGTCCACTGATTCAGTACGAGTTATAGAATAAGAGCCAGCCTTGAGCAAAACTGGAAAGCCAACAAATTTTGTCTTCTTCACTTTATGTGCCACACACATGAGTGGAAATCTATCCTTCTATGGAATTCCTCCTTCCACTCTATGCCTGCAAAGCTCCTGTCCTGTATCTGAACACACCCTCACTCTTGCCCCAGCTATCAAGGTTGACTCATAATAGATCATGCTGCCTTCCTAGAAGTAGCTTGACTATGTGACTCTCCCACTCCTCTACCTATCTGTCCCCAGTCTCCAACCAATATGGAGAACTACTTTGCACTTAAAAAAAAAAAATTAATGGCTGATGAGGCAGGAAAATTGGTTATGAGGTTTCCTTCTTTCAGGAGACAGACTCAGATGAAAAAGGCCCTTCCAGAGGTCAGGAATAAGACAAAAGAATGCCTGTAATAGTGAGGACTGCAGATACTCTTGTCTGACCGATGATAGAAATACCCTGGGGTAGGCAAGCCTTTTGAGTCACACCATCCCAACAGCCACCCATCCTGGTAATGCCAAGCCCAGACTGACAGAGCAATGTTAGCAAACATTTTTACAGCATTTTGTTGGAGTTAGGCAGTAAAAAGGGAAGAAGAGAAGAGAGACAAGAAATGGGATAAAAGCTTAGAATCTGAGTTGATGGAAATGCCCAAGAGACTCCACAGAAACTGAAAGTGGGATATTCAACTCAACAGATCTAAAGCTGAGGTGTAACGTCCCTTTCCATTACCTGTGGCTTCAGTAAAGTTGGTGACACACAAATGCCTGTGTGCTTAATGGTCATCACTGGAACAACTAGATGAGGAAAAGGATGAGAATTCTCAAAATGACTAAATGAGCCATTTCCTGAATTTCTTCAGCAAAATAAGTCTCCGAGACAAAAAAAAGTTTAGGAAAAATGTTTGGCCACGTTTCTCCCTGGAAGCCTTCTGTGCTGCTTGGTCTCCTGGTCTTCAGCCACCACTGGGAGGGGACATCTAGCCAATTTCATCTGACTCTCAGAGGTCAAGCTGTCTCAAATGACATGTGAGCTACAGAAGCTAAACTGAAACATAAATAACATCAGTGCCATCCCATAGTCTCAGAACATGGCCAAAATAATGAGTCCTCCCTGCACCAGGCATTTCCTAGGAAAGTTACTGACAAAAGCTATCAGGTCATGAGTTTCTTTTCAGTCATTTCACTTAAATTTTCCTGGACTAGAAATTCTACCAAGACGTATCTGAGCAACAGTCTCTCAGAAAAGATGAACCCAGGGCAAGCCAATTAGTACTTGTTGCCATGGATACCTGTAGATAATCTGAATATATGACTGGTCATTATGTTGCTTCTTCAGGGTCTTAATGAAGATAACAGAAGACAATTACTCAACCTGCCTGCTAGCTGGCTGGTTCAAACAAACAGAATCAGCTGGTAGCACACCAATATTTTTAACTCTTTCCTAGCTAGCTGCTTTTCCTCTTTCTCCCTTCTCCCCTCAACCCAAATAAAATGTAGCATTTTCCTGAATCTCTCAATCCAAACGTTACCCCCTTAACTCACCAATGACTCGCTTGCTTACATATGCGTCTCCCTACTTCTCTAAAATACCTTGTTAGATCAAGGACATGAATTTTACATTTGACATTGAGCTTGGCATTTAGGAAATGTTTATAATACCTGTTGAATAAATGAAAAGTCCTTTTGCCCTTCGGGGGCATTGCCCTTCCCTTGGAATTCTTCTTCCATGGCTTTTTAGATGTCTAGCACAGTCTCATCCTTAGGTCTTTGACTCAACTGGAACTTTTTATTGACTCTTCTTATTACTTTCTCTAAAGCAGCCTCTCCCTGATTACTTTCTTAGGCATCACTTTGTTGATCTTCTTCACAGCAATTGTCACAATCTGTAATTACCTTATTTCTTTCTGTACTTTTTCATTAATGTCTCTTTTATAAATTATCTGAAAGAAGGATCCTTGTGTGTGCTGTTTACAGCTTTCTCCTTAACACCCAAAACACAGAAGCCCTCAAATTGTTGTTGAAAGAACGATTACCATGTCTGAGTTGACAGGGGAGTTCTGTAACGGAGCTTTCTGCCCAGGACACAAGCTAAGAAATACCAGCTACCCAAGCAGTAGTTTCTGAGTGTGATTGTTGTCGCTTATGTGCTAGGTTTGCACTTACTTGCTAGGTCTGTGAGGTGTGACACTGGATACAACAGTATGAATCTTACCTGTGTAGATGTCTAGACACAGAGCACCCTTGCCAATGGCAAGCCCATTGGCAGATGTCCAAATTCATATTAGAGCTCTTTAGGGCTGCAGAAGGATTCTGAAGGTTTTCCTTTTACACACATATAAATCTTTGTGATCTTTGACTTTATTTTGTTCTGACAAATCCAACTTTTTTCTTCCCCCACCCCTTTTCTTTAAGAGAGAGAGGATTGGGTTGTTCAGTCAAAAATGTTTCTAAGTCTTAAATTAAATTATTTAATCTTGTTCCAAACTTCCACAAAAACAGTGCTATTTTTGGAATGAAATATACTTACATGTGAGCATTACTTACCATCTTAAGTATCTGAATAAATTTCCCTTTAAAGCTCTGCATGTATACAAAAAGGCCTTCAAATATCTACTGAAGCACATTAATTTTTTTCTTTTCGGAAACCTCAGTTTATCTTGTTCTAAATGCTTTGATTATTTGATTTGTTTCCTAATTATGGCAAATCTTCTTTTAATGAGGGAATTAAAATTCTGGATAACGTCATCATGGGAAAACTAGCATTCTTAAAATTCTCTTTAGGACAAAGTTATGGTTTTGGAACATATGTTCATTTCCCTTAAGAGTTTAATGTTTCTTGATAAAGAGAAATTTTTTTCCTTGAAAATATCTTGCTGTCTCAACTTTGTTGAATAATCCATGTCAATTTCCTGTCAAAAGCTAATGTGGAAACAATATTTTGTTGTGGCCAAACTTTTTATTTCATTTCATGTGCAAATGTCACAAAATTGGTCAGTCAAGAAAAGTAAACTTGTATTTTTTAAATGAACCTTTATCTACTTGAAAGTAGAAAGTGAATTATTGTGTGTGTGGCGGGGGGGTGGTAATGAAAAGCCATGTAGTCCAAAATAAAATAAAATTTGATGTAACCTTTTGTCAGTAAACATTCCACATCATGTAGATATTTTTGATATATTTTTGTTACTCAAGTTCAGTATTTTTAACAAAACCAATTTTTACGTCTCAGCCACCCTTCTTTCTGTGTCTCATCCTTTCAATAAAGCAAGGTCCCTTCAGCCTGGCAACCAGGGTCTTCACAATCCATTGCTTGGGTTTTCTTTCACCTCTCTTTCCCACACTCTATTTTTCAGGCACACTGAGGATGATTCTCCAACCTCAGATCATTGACATAAACATTCAGACTTCTGTGCTTTTCTGTATGATGTTTCCTCTTTATCCTTCCCAGCTATCCAGCCTGCATAACCAATTAAGTCCTCTGTGCTTCCATTCAACTTGATATATCTACAGTTATCAAATTAATTGTTCATACATCTGTCTCCCCATCACCCCACCTCCTCAACTTCTCCAGAACAGAAATCACTCCTTATTCATTTTTGTGTTCCTAGTACAGAGCAGCATGTGGTCATACTCTGGCCTACGTAAACACGTAACAGTTGTCTCAGCTTTGTCAATTTTTAAAATCTGCATGTATATTTTTCTGCTTTGTTCTGATTTTTCCAACTATTGCCAGAAAAGAAGTTATTTTATATATATATACATATATATGTATAAAACATATCTATAATTAAAATGCTGTCAGTTAATATTTGGTGATTTAAATAATGGTCAAAGGAAATGATAGAATTTGTACTCCTTCGTATTTTTTGAAGGTCCTTATTGACTGACTGTCATGTAGTATTATCCGGGTGAGTTGTTCAACTGAATATCCACATCTTCCATCTTTTCTTTAAAACAGAGGGGAAATAACATGCATTATTCTGAGGACTAGGGGAAAATATCAAGATTGCTTACTCATTAATAATTCTTACTAATTTAAATAACTCATATTATGTAAGTCACTGAACCAGGAGTATACTGGGAAATCAAGTGAAGAAGAGCATATTTGCTGAAAGCCCTGATGAAAACATTAGAAAGAGAATAAATCTACACCAAGAAACGATGTGTCTATTATTAGCAATCTATGATTTATATTAAAACAAAATCATAGATCAGATTAGCTGTCTCTCTCAATCTCCTAACATAAATTACTTTTCCACCTTTGTCTCTCTGGTACAATGGAAAATTGCATAAAATCCAGCTCTTTTTGTTGAAGTCAGATCTATTAATATATATAGGTGTGATTTTTTTTTTTATGGCCATAACTTCATCTTTGATTTCACTGGATTATAATAACACTGCTGAAAACACTGGGGCTCAGGGTTCAGCAGTGCTGTGGTAAGTGAGGTTCTCTGAGGCCATGTAAACAGACTGTCTTTGCAGCCAGTGTAGCTATCATGGAAGGTCAGTCTAACTGGGGCTACCATTGCTATGCATTTTCCAGCATTATCATATTTTTAGAGCACATAAAATATTAGAACTCTTATTTGTGTACATAAGAATGTGTACCAAGATTTCGTTTTCTAAATGCCTATTAAAATAATAAGTTGCATAACTCTACCAACCTCTGGAAACTCTCCTTCCATGGCATTGGGTACACCCTTAAATTAAAGCCAATCTTTAAAATTCCAACAAAGAATACACTAAAATAATTAAGGGAGAGTTAGAGGAATAATAGGTAGAAAACAAAAAATGAAATCTTAATAAATCATTATTTAAATGCTACAAAGAGACTAGCTATCATTTTTTGTTTTGTCGATATCTAGAAAGAGACAAGAATTCTATAAGGAATGGTTGAAGAAAATCTACCTTCTGTTGTCACAAAGCACACAAAACATTTTCCCACGCAAAGTTTGCACTCCTCATTAAGACATCCCACATCATGTATGAATGTTTAAATTATTTAAAGATTAGTTAACACATTTCATTTGTTTTCTACTGCAGAATAAGAAAAGCATACTTCTATAATGAGAAATACCTTTTGCACATTCTATAATCAGCAAAGCTGATTTTGATTTTCAGAACATTGCAACATTCAATAATTTGATTTGTCAAACTTTCTTTTCAGACCAGTTTTACAGAAAACAACATTTGAAGAGTGGGAAAGAAATAAGGCATAAAAGAATAAAATAACAATTTTGATTACTGGTGTACAGTAGTTCTTAAGCTCAAAAAAATGGAATATTGCACAAGGAAAGATCCACTTTACAAAGAGATCATAATGATATGTAAAATTTTGCCAGCTTAGATTGTGCTCATTACAGTTGTAAGACTGTAATCTTGTGACCTTTCTCAGAGGTGGCATTCAGCACTTGATGGTTGTCTCATGCTATTTGTATATGCATCTATGTGTAAAGAGATCAAAGTGAAGCCTGAAAGTAAACATCAAAGTGTTAGAATGTACTAATGCCTAATGGGATCTTTTTCCCATTATGGAACCAATTAAAAAATCCTTAACCAAATTTGGGAGTTACTTTGAGCAAAAATTATGCACATATGTGCATACATATACACACACACGCACACCACATAATATATTGGCCTTCTTTTTTACAATAGTTTTATATTCTAAAGATTGTCAAGATAAGAATACTATAATACTACTGCCCTCTCCTCTAGAGACCAGATGATATGGCAGTTCAGACCGTGGTTCTGAAGCCAAAATACTCAGGTTTAAATCCTGCCTCTTCCATTCAAAGTGTATGAACTTGAAACAAATGGGACCTAATGAAACTTAAAAGTTTTTGCACAGCAAAGGAAACCATAAACAAGACGAAAAGACAACCCTCAGAATGGGAGAAAATATTTGCAAATGAAGCAACTGACAAAGGATTAATCTCCAAAATTTACAAGCAGCTCATGCAGCTCAACATTAAAAAAACAAACAACCCAATCCAAAAATGGGCAGAAGACCTAAATGGACATTTCTCCAAAGAAGACATACAGATGGCCAAGAAGCACATGAAAAGCTGCTCAACATCACTAATTATTAGAGAAATGCAAATCGAAACTACAATGAGGTATCACCTCACACCAGTTAGAATGGGCTTCATCAGAAAATCTACAAACAACAAATGCTGGAGAGGGTGTGGAGAAAAGGGAACCCTCTTGCACTGTTGGTGGGAATGTAAACTGATACAGCCACTATGGAGAACAGTATGGAGGTTCCTTAAAAACCTAAAAATAGAACTACCATATGACCCAGAAATCCCACTACTGGGCATATACCCTGAGAAAACCATAATTCAAAAAGAGTCATCTACTACAATATTCATTGCAGCTCTATTTACAATAGCCAGGACATGGAAGCAACCTCAGTGTCCATCAACAGATGAATGGATAAAGAAGATGTGGCACATATATACAATGGAATATTACTCTGCCATAAAAAGGAACAAAACTGAGTTATTTGTAGTGAGGTGGATGGACCTAGAGTCTGTCATACAGAGTGAAGTAAGTCAGAAAGAGAAAAGCAAATACGGTATGCTAACACATATATATGGAATCTAAAAAAAAAAAGAAAAAAGTGGTCATGAAGAACCTAGAAGCAAGATGGGAATAAAGATGCAGACCTACTAGAGAATGGACTTGAGGATACTGGGAGGGGGAAAGGTAAGCTGGGACAAAGTGAGAGAGTGGCATGGACATATATACACTACCAAATGTAAAATAGATAGCTCGTGGGAAGCAGCCGCATAGCACAGGGAGATGAGCTCGGTGCTTTGTGACCACCTAGAGGGATGGGATAGGGAGGGTGGGAGAGAGGGAGATGCAAGAGGGAAGAGATATGGGGACATATGTATATGTATAACTGATTCACTTTGTTATATTATTTATTTATTTATTTATTTTTGGCTGTGTTGGGTCTTCGGTTCGTGCGAGGGCTTTCTCTAGTTGCGGCAAGCGGGGGTCACTCTTCATCGCGGTGCGGAGACCGCTCTTCATCGCGGTGCGCGGGCCTCTCACTATCACGGCCCCTCCCGTTGCGGGGCACAGGCTCCAGACGCGCAGGCTCAGTAGTTGTGGCTCACGGGCCCAGCCGCTCCGCGGCATGTGGGATCTTCCCAGACCAGGGCTCGAACCCGTGTCCCCTGCATTAGCAGGCAGATTCTCAACCACTGCGCCACCAGGGAAGCCCGATTCACTTTGTTATAAAGCAGAAACTAACACACCTTTGTAAAGCAATTAAACTCCAATAAAGATGTTAAAAAAAAAACAACAGTGTATGAACTTGAAAAACTTACTTAACTTCATATTTCGGTTTTCTCACGTCTAAAATGAAAATCTACTTCATACAGTTGTCGAGAATTAGCACTTAAAATATGAAAAAAGTAGAATATGAATATTACCTGGTACTGTTGTAATAAAAGTAACCCTCTCATTCCTGCTCTAAAATATTGTTAGAAATTAAGAGGTAGACAACATTTTTGTTCATTAATTATGTAGAAAAAACAATGATTGGGTGATTTTCTTTTTCCAGAAACTAATTATAAGTAGCATCACAAGTAATAGGTTTTCTGTGAACAAGTTTTAATTTGTCACTTATTTTCTATGTTCAGTGTTTGCTAATTCACTCATTTATTTAGTCATTTGGAAGGGAAAAAACACCCTGAAAATAAAATTTTAATTTAATTGTATCCACATAGATATGTTCAATATTAATAAATCTCTACTCTTCACACATCAAATTATTTAAAATATAATTCATCACTTCTAAAATAGTTACATTATAATTATTTTAGACTCTGGAATAAAATATGTTATCTTTATAACTTATTAGATATTTATGTATTGGGTAATGTCTTTCTAAGAAATAAGAAGAGTTATAAGGATGGGTCTGCAATACATAGTTAATCAATGATCCACTTTTTTTTTAAGGAATTTTTTCAGACCTATATGGTAGTAAGTTGTCTCAATTCCATCTGAGGTAGAAAATATTAGTTCTAAGTAGACTATGAAAAGTTAAGTATGTGTGTTGTAATCCCTAGAGTACTAAACAAACTATAAACCATATAAAGAAACATAGTAAAAAATACAATAGACAAACTAAAATGAAATATTAAAAACATTCAAAAAAAGCAAAAGGAGGCAGGAAAAGAAAAACAGAGGAATAAAAAGGAAGAAATAAAATAAATAATAAATGGTAGCGTTAAACCCAAATATATAAACAATCATATTAAATATAAATGATTAAGCAGACCAATTAAGAGACAAAAATTGTCAGAATGGATTTGTTTTAATGACCTGACTATATTGTTCATAAGACACTCATTCAAATGTAATGAACTATATGCACTTTAAAAAGTAAAAAGATAAACACTAATCACATGTAACACTAGTGTTACATGTAAACATGTAAACACTAATCACAGTAAAGCAGGAGTGGTGGACTTAATACCAAAGTGGACTTCAGAGCAAAGAAAATAACCAAGGATAGAGAGGCAAACCACATAATAATAAAAGAGTCAGTTTACCAAAAAGCCAAAACAACCCTAAATCTGTATGTACATAAGAACAGAGCTTCAAAATACAGAAAGAAAACCTGACAAAACTAAAAGAAGAAATAGAGAAATCTATAGGTATATTTGGAAACTTCAAAACTCCTCTCATAAGTAGAATGGTGGTTGCCAGGGGCTGGGGGTTGGGAGAAATGGGGAGGTATTGGTCAAAGGGTACAAACTTCCAGTTATAAGATGAATAAGTTCTAGAGATCTAAGGTATAGCATGGTAAATACAGTTAACAATACTGTATTATATACTTGAAAACTGCTAAGAGAATAAGTCTTAAATATTCGTATCACCAAAAGGAAAAAAAAACCCAGGTAATTATGTGAGGTGATGGAGATGTTAACTAACCCTACTGTGGTAATCATTTCACAATATAAGTGTATCAAATTATCACATTACACATCTTAAACTCACACAATGTTATATGTCAGATATACCTCAATAAAGGGAGGAAAAACAAAAACTCCTCTCCTATCAAGCAATAGAAATAGTAGAAAGTCAGAAAGGTTACAAAAGGACTGTCCAATATCAACCAACTGTAATTAAGTGACATTTGTAAAACATTCCACCCAACAAAACCAGAATAGACATTCTTTCAAGTGCACCTGGAACTGATACAAAAATAGACTATATCCTGGGTTAGAAAACAAGCCTGAACAAATTTAAAGCATTTAAATCATATAAAATATGTTCTCTGAAAATAATGGAATTAAACTAGAACTCAATAACATAACTATAACACGAAAAACTCCACACACTTAGAAATTAAACAACAAACTCCTACATAATCCATAGGCCAAAGAGGAAATCTCAAGGAAAATTATAAAGCAATTTAAAGTGAACAAAAAAATACAATGCACCAAAATTTGTGGAATGCAGCTAAAACAGTGCTCAGAGGGAAACTTAGAGCAATAAATGCTTATATAGGCAGGCCTAGCTTTGGACCAGTTTCAGTATATATGAATTTCTGTTACCACAGTTTAACTAAATAATATCAGCCTCCCAACAACACTGTTCAAATTTTAGTTACTAAAAACTATATTTTTAGTATATATTTACTGTGAATAATTGGATAAAGTACAAGCTTTGTTTCTAGCTCTTTAGTCCACAAATCACTGCGTAAGTAACAGAAAAGCATCATAATCAGTGACCAATTGCTTCTTTCAAAGTCTGTCAATAATTGGCCACTATAAACTTATTACTTAGTTCATGCACAGACAGCAAAAAGTGTAGTTGTGTTGAATCCTTTTTTCCCAGTGATAAACCCATCTGACATTTTCTAAAATGTATAATCAAAAGAGGAAACTGGCCAACAAAGAAGAATGTGCAGCTAAGAAGTGAAATGAAATTTGAATCCAACATAAATGGAGTTATAGAAGAAACAGCTGGCTGTGGAAATGTTGACAGTGTAGCCGTTCAGGAGGTTCTGGAGGAGCCAGAGGAACTCTGTGCAGATGAACTTTTTGACAAACAAGGAAAGTGGTAGCAACCAAAAGGACAAAGAAGTCTCAAAGGAAATGACATTGACAAAACATCACATTAAAGAAACAATGGAAATAGTTCATAACATTAGGAACCCAAAGGATAAACTATTGGAAAATAATTCAAACTTAGAAAGCAATAAGACAAATTGTCAAAGCATAGACGAGACATTTGCTCCACACAAAGAGAAGTTCAAAATAGTTTGATTAAGTTTTGATAAATAAAACATTTCATTTCTCAAAATTTATAACATTTTAAATTGCAGTATATTAAATAAGTATTAGTTTCATTGGTTATTTTTTTTAATTTGCCAGACACTTGTAACCAAGAGGAAGAAAGTATTTAATGTATTTATGAAAATTGTTAACAGTCATGGAAAAAAATTAAAACTTTTCTATGATTATTAAGACTATTTTGTACCATTTCAGCTTACATGGTCATTTTTGCAGCCCAGCACTAGCAGGCAAAGCAAGAACTGCCTGTATTAGAAAATAAGAAAGGTCGCAACTCAGTAATATAAACTTCCAACTTAAAAAATTAGAAAAAGAAAAGTGAAACAAATTCAAAACAAGCAGAGGAAGAAAAAAATAAAGTAGTAAAGATGAGAGCAGAAATTGATGAAAGAGAAAAAAAGAAAAAAATCTAATGAAAGCAAAAGTTGATATTTTAAAAAGACTTCTAGCAAGACTGACTAAGAAAGACAGAGAAATTACTGATACAAGGAATGGGAGAGAACATATCATTACTGACCCTGCAGATATTAAAAGTATCCTAAGACTATACTACAAACAACTATGCACAAAAATGCAACAACTTTTACATGAAATAAACCAATTCCTCAGAAACTAACCCAAGATGAAATAGACAACTTGAATAATCCTGTTATCTGTATCTCATAAAGAACTGAATTTCTAGATAAAACCCTTTTGAAAATAAAATCTACAAGCCCAGATGGCTTCATTAGTAAATTATGTCAAATATTTCAAGAAGAAATAATACCAACTTAACACGGTCTCTTCCAGAAAACTGGAGAGGATGGGACACCTCTCATTTTAGAGGCCAGTATTACCCTGATAACAAAATCAAACAAAGATAGTGAGAAAAGAAAACCTCAGACCAATACCCCTCATGAAACAGACACAAAGAGATCCTCAATAAAATTTTACCAAATCAAATCCAGTAATATATAAAATGAAGAATATACCCTGACCAAATGGAGTTTATCCTAGGAAAGAAAGACTGGTTCAAGATTTGAAAATTGATCAATGCAATCTATCATATTAACAGTTTAAAGAAAAAAGTCACATGATTATATCAACTGATGCAAAAAAAAGCACTTGACAAAATTCAATATTCATTCATGATAAAATCCCTCAGCAAACTAGGAATAGAGTGAAATTTCCTCTATCTGATAAAGGGCATTAATTAATGAAAAACCTACCTCCACATTACATTTAATGATGAAAGATTGACTGCTTTCATCCTAATAGGAACAAGGCAAGGTTGCCCACTCTCACCACTCCTATTCAATATTATACTGGAAGCCCTAACCATAACAATAAGGGGGGGAAAAGTCATACAGATTATAAGGAAAAAAATAAAACTGTCTCTACTCACAGACAACATGATTTTCTACATAGACAATCTCAAAGAATCAACAACAAAAAAAACAAAAACCAACCCCCCCACACAAAAAACAAAACACTTCCTAGAACTAATAAGTGAATTTACCAAGGTCACATGGTACAAGGTCAACATACAAAACTCAATCATATATTCCCATCTACTAACAATAAACAATAAGCAATCCAAAACAATATTTAAACGTATACATTTACAATAACTGCAAAAAAAATTAAAATCTATGTTCATGGAATGCAAGGCCCAACATAGTAAGAGAAGCCAACTCTCCCCATGTGGATCTACAGATAAAACATAACTGCAATAAAAATCCCAGCAAGATTTTTTGGTAGATATAGACAACCTGATTCTAAAATTCATGTGGGCAAACAAAGTCAAAGCAATTTTGAGAAAGAATAAAACTGGAAGTATGAAATTTAGGCCTATTGTAAAGCTATAGTATGGTAATGGTAGAGGGAGAGACACATAAACCAATGAAACAGAATTGAATCCAGAAATAGACCTCCACATAAATGGCCAATTGATTTTTTCTTTTTTTTTTTTCCCCTAAAACTCCTCTGTGTTCCACATATTCATTGCTCCCTCTTCATAACCCCTGGTAACCACTGATATTTTTACTGTCTCTATAGTTTTGCCTTTTTCTAGAATGTCATATAATTGGGCTCATAAGGTAGATACATCTTCAGATCACCTCTTTCACTTAGTAATATGCATTTGAGATTCTTTCATGTCTTTTCATGGTTTGATAGCTCATTCCATTTTATCATTGAATAACTTTCCATTTTCTGGATGTACCATAGTTTATGTATCCATTCACCTACTGAAGGACATCTTATTTGCTTCCAAGATTTTGGCAATTATGAATAAAGCTGCTATAAACATCTGCATACATGTTTTTGAGTGGACATAAGTTTTCAGCTCATTTGGGTAAACATCAAAAAGCACAACTGCTAGATCGTATGGTAAGAGTATGTTCAGTTTTGTAAGAAACTACCAACTGTCTTTCAAAGTGGGTGTATCATTTTGCATTCCCACCAGCAATGAATGAGAGTTCCTGTTGCTCTACATCCTTGCCAACATTTAGCGTTTTCAGTGTTTTGGATTTTGGTGTGTAATGGCATCTCACTATTGGTTGAATTTGCAATTTCCTAATGACATATGATGTTGAGTATCTTTTCATATGCCTATTTGCCATCTGTACATCTTCTTTGACAAGTTGTCTGTCCAGGCCTTTTGCCATTTTTTAAACCAGATTCTTCACTTTCTTACTGTTGACTTTTAAGAGTTCTTTGTATAGTTTGGATAACAGTCCTTTATCAGATACATCTTTTGCAAATATTCTCTCCCACTCTGTGGGTTTTCTTCTTATTCTCTTGAACCAATTGATTTTTTTACACAAGCGTAAAGGTAATTAAATGGGGAAAAGATAGTCTTTTCCAAAACAGTGAAGACAATTGAACATACATAAGCAAAAAAAGTGAACCGCAACTTAAACCTCATACCTCACACAAAAATTAATTCAAAATGAATCACAGATATACATATAAACGTAATACTATAAAACTTTTTAAAGTTTTTCTTCATTACCTCAATTAAGTGAAGAAATTTTAGATATTACACCAAAAGCATGAATGCAACAAAAATAATCATAAATCAGACTTCACCAAAATTAAAAATTTTCACTCTGTGAAAGACACTATTAACAGAATGAAAAGATAAGCTATAGACCAGAAGAAGATATTTGCAAATCACGTATCTAACAAAGCTTTGTATGTAAATAGAATATGTAAAGTACTCTCTAAACTCACCAGTAAGCAAACAAATAATCTGATTTTAGAAACAGTCAAAAGACTTAAATAAACATTTCACTAAGGAGGATATACAGATGGCTAGTAAGCACATGAAAAGATGTTCAACAGTGATCATTAGCCATTAGAGAAATGTAAATTAAAACCACTAGAAGATATTGCCATATACTCATTAGAATGGCTAAAATAAGCAATACTGACAATACCAAGTGCTGACGAGGACACAGAGCATCAGTAACTCTTGTACATTGTTGATGGGAATGCAAAATGGTAAAGCCACCCTGAAAAACAGCTTGGCAGTTTCTTATAAAGTTATATATACTTACCATATGATCAAGCAATCTCATTCCTGGGAATTTACACCAGAGAAATAAAAACTCACGTTAACACAAAAATCTGTACGTGAATATTTATAGCAGTTCTATTGGTAATCACCAAAAAACTGGAAACAACCCAAATGTCCTTCAACATGTAAATGAATAAACAAACTGTGATAGATCCTTAGAATGGAATACGACTCAGCAATAAAAAGTATCAATTCACATATATCAAGCAACTTTAATGAATCTCAAGGACAGTATGCCTAGTGAAAGAAGTCAGTTCCAAAAGTTTATATACTGTATAATTTTATTTATATGACATTCTTTAAAAATACATAAACTATAGTGCCATAAAACTGATCAATATTTGCTAAGGACTGGGAGGAGGAGGGTAGTGGAACTGTTCTTATGCTGATTATGGTGGGATAATACAAATCTATCATGTGTTAAAATTTATATACCTGTACTCCAAAAATTGTCTTACTGTATGTTAATGTTACATTTTAAATTTAAAAATTATTTTTTAGAAATAGCAATATATCTAGGTGACTCATTCTAAGATGATTTTATCTTGAGATGCTTCTTTGAATAATTATTTTTTTGTATTCGTATATATTTCTTTTATCCTGTACTATCTCTTTTGCCTTACTGCTTTTTCATGTTATTAGTACTTGTGGTGTCATTCATTCTTGTGTTCTTTAGAACTCTATGCTTTTATTTAAAGGAAAGTAGATATATGAAAACCAGAGTAGCATTCTTCAACTTTTATGTACATGGGAATCTGATGAGATGTGTGTCAAAAAGCAGATTTCTTACCCTTCTCCCTCAGAAATCATTTAGAGGGCTAGATTAGTTCCTTGAAAATCACCATGTGATATCAATGTGGGGTGTTCCACTGACCACCCTTTGAAAAGCACTGTTAGAGGCACATGAGGCAAAAAAATGAGAACTCCCTTAGTTTGTTAAGTGTCTCTTCATGAAAGCACTCAATCATCTTGGAAACTGGTAGAACATAAGATCAACTTGAAGAACTTCAGTCATTGTTACCTAGAAGATACTCTTAGCTTTGCCTATGGGGTATAAACACCATGACCAGTATTTTAGTAATGCACCCAGCTATTTGCTGGAGGTTTGATGTCTGATATAAACACCTCCCCCAAATTTCACAAAAAATGGATCAAGTTTTTTCATAAGAAAAATATAATCACAGGTTGTATTTTCTCCAAGGATGTAAACTCAAATAAATTACAGATGTGCTTAGCAATATGTCAAAAAAAACAGAGCTACAACTATTAACAATGTATTTGTTTAACTATTTAAATAATATCCTGAGCCCTATAAAATGGATATATTTCTTCATGTATGTACATATTGGCATATATATACATATACATACATACACATGGCATATATACATGCAATATATATGTATATATATACATATATGTATATCTATATCTAAGTGATATTGATAATAATAATAGATTCCAGGTATTAAGTACCTGCTATGTACTAGACAATGAGCTAACTGCTTTGTACTCTTTTTTTTTTTGCTGCACCTCTCAGCTTGTGGGATCTTAGTTCCCTGACCAGGGATTGAACCCAGCAGTGAAAGCGCCAAGTCCTAACCACTGGACCGCCAGGGAATTCCCTGTACCCATTTTCATGTTTCATCTTGAAAGGAACATATTATTGTATTAACACTTTACAGATGATAAAATCCAGGAGCCAAGAGAAGCTAATTGTCTTGTCCAAGGTCACACAGCTAGAAAGTTCTATGATAAACATGTAGAAGCCAAATAAATGTAACTATATTACGTCATGCATTTAACCTACTAAAAGGAATATGCCAGCTATAATAACAATTAATAAACCATTTAGTTACCAGTAATTCAGCTTTCTTTTAAACTTGTAAGCATTTTCTTATAATGATTTGGATGGTGCATCCCAACAAAGTCATCCAGTAAAATTTCAGACAATATGTTATTTGAGTTTTCCAGAAAAATTCTCTGAGGCAAGAGAACTTCAAAGCTTATTCCAAAGAAAATAAATAAATAAATAAACACTGCTCAGTGTCATATTAAATTATGTCAGTTTTCTTGTTTTGATATTGAACTATAGTTATATAAGTTATCACTCACTGTAGGAAGCCGGGTGAAAGATTCAAGGGATTCTATGTACTGCTTTCGCGACTTCTTATAAGTCCATAATCATTTCAAAATAAAAAGTTAAAATAACTCTGCAGCATCCAAATATTTGAAGGCTTTCCAAAGCTAAGGTATGTAAGTATGGAGAACTTACCCTTACATTAATCCTGTCTAAATCCCAAACCACAACTTAGAAACAGCTTTGGAAGAGAAAGGGAGTCTCTTACGGGCGTTTGTGTGTGGGGAAGAGTAGAACCAAGACTAATAAGAGTCCTTGGCCTTGGTGCTATTGCGTTGTTGGATCTCTTGGGAGAACTGCATTTGCAAGTAACAGAGAAGCCAACATAAACTGGCTTAAACTGAAATTCACTGGCTCATGCAGTCCAGAGGACATTTAGGCTTCTGGGAGCTTTTATAAGGACATACCTCGCTTTATGGCACTTTGCAGATAACTGTGTCTTTTTGCAAATTGAGGGTTTATGGCAACCGTGCATCGAACAAGTCTATCAGCACCATTTTGCAAACAGCATTTTCTCACCTCGTGTCTCTGTCACATTTTGGTAATTCTCACTATATTTCCAACTTTTTCATTGTTGTATTTGTTACGGTAATCTGCGGTCAGTAATCTTTGATCACTATTGCAAAAAGATTACAACTCACTGAAGGCTTTATTTTTTAGCAATAAAATATTTTCTTAATTGAGGCATGTTCATTGTTTTTTAGACATAATGTTATTGCTCATTTAATAGACTACAGTATAGTGTAAACATAACTTTTATACTCACTGGGGAACCAAAAAGTTGTGTGCCTTGCTTTATCATGATATTTGCTTCATTGTGATGGTCTGAAACTGAACTCACAGTATCTCCAAGGTATGCCTGTAGTTCTCTGTCATTCACCGAGCTTTACAACCCTGGTGTGCCAGCTTTATCCTGAGAGTGGCTTTCCTCATAGTAGCAAAGTATCTATAGCAGTTCCAGCCCTCACATCAAGACACTACACCATCCAGAAGGAGAGAGAACTTCTGTTCTCCCAAGCTTTGAATAAATGCCAATCAGGGCTTCACTCTGATTGGAACAATTCATGTCATGTGAACCAATCTGAACCTATCACCATGAGCAGGGAGATGGGATTGCACTGTAGGCTAAGACAATTAGAGTCTAGTTCTAAAGCTAGAGCTCATGCCAATTATCTGGATTAGTGGCTCCTCTATTGTAAAGGAGGGATGGAATTGATGCTGGAGAAGCAACAATAATGTCCACTACAGACAAAGTCACATTTAAACAGAGGCTGTACCTGCCTAACAATCATTTAGATAGTATTAACCAGAAAAGTCTGTTCCTTCGTTCAAATAACAGATCTATGTAATCAAGTATGCAGGATGAAAGATATTTCTTGCTTATATGGTCAACCAATCATTTAAAAAAAGTGATTAAAGCATTGAATCATTATTTCACTATTTTAACAAGACACCTTGAGAGAGTGGGCATCCAAATATCGGTTAAATTTTATATGAGTGTGTATTCAGACTGTGTTTATATATGTCTATCATTTTTCAAGAATTTTACTGGCAGTTTTAAAAATCAATTAATTAAAGCAACAAGTAACTTACTCTTTTTAACAGGATTAATCAATAACCAAGTACTAATACCATCACGTTTTCTCTGCACAATGTAAATTCAACCAACTGCAAAGTTGAGGAGCGCTGGGGAGTAGGCAAATAGTTTCTTTCTTCTGCAAGTTGACATATAACAGATTTATTACTACTTTCTCCTCCACCCATAAATCTACTCGTAATTTTATCAGATCAACTGGTTGTTTTGGCACCGTAAAGCCACAATATATATTCAAGCTGTTCAACGAGTAAATGAAGTACAATATTATGGAAGCATTTTTCATATGCAAATGAAGTGCACCAAACAGAAAACCAACAGCAGTTTCCTCTAAAATTTGAAAATCAACTCTTAAAATTGATCTTCTTTAACCATCTGGTCATAGTGCTAAATGACTTAGTAGAAAAATTGTCTCACATTTTTATTGGCTTGAGAGAGGGTAAATGTTTGTTTTTAATATGTTCTATTAATTTTGTATTCAAAAGAACCAATAGAGAGCCACTGATATTAGTATATCTACTACAGAAAGCTCAGATAACTACTATGTATGTAGACTATTTTTGATCTAGAATTGTTCTTTTCCACATACTCCCACTTAAATGTTTCACTGTTATTCTCTTCCAGTCACATGGTTATTTTTTAAAAAGGGTTTTATACGTACAAAAAGATCTTTTCATTTCTTTATTCTTTTGATTTATCTTCTTATCCTGACTAACTCATGGTTATTCCCCTCCTATATTTTAATTATACTGTGTCATCCTCTACCTGATTTTCCTTAGCTAATTTAGAGCAAAGGACCATGCAAATCCACTGAGTCACTTTTATTTTTAAAATACAATATAAACCTTATTTCCTTTGTGATTTCTAGATCAGTATATTTTTAAATAATTGAATATGCTTTACAAATTCACAAAAAGAAATTTTGCTCCTCTATTTCTCTCAAGATTTAGTCCTCAGGGATAGCTTGAGACTTCCTGGAACAGAAAAAAGATTGCAAGCCATTTTATTTATAGAACAAGAAAGTATGTTAACTGAGCAACTATAAGAAGAACTATTCAAATGTAAGATTTTAGAAATTTCAAAACCACATATTTATCTTTCTCTCTGATCTAAATGTAGTTCTATTCCAAATTATAGTTTTTTAAAATGCAAAGTTAATTTCCTAAATCAACATAACATTCTATAGTAGAAAAGATTAGAAATAGGCCCTCAAGAAGACAATTTTCACAATCAAAGCTATTTCCTTTAGCTATTTGCTCTTCTTTCTCCAAATATCCATGATGCAACTGCAATACAAGCTGTCTTGAAACAAAAATATACTGATTCCCAGTGACCTCTGGCAAACATTAATACCTTTTCTTACTTGTATAACTTAATTTTTAACCAGCAAGAGAAGGAAGGAAGAAAGGAAGGAAGGAAGGAAAGAAGGGGGGGGGGAGAGGAGAAGAGGGGAGGGGAGGGGAAAGGAAAGGAGAAGAGAGGAGAAAAGAGGAGAGGAGAGGAGAGGAGAGAAGAGAAGAGAAAAGAAAAGAAAAGAAAAGAAAAAAGAGAAGAAAAGAAAAGCCACTGTTTTGCAAGGATACCTTTGTCTTATACTCCTGGGGAGACATGCCAAGTAATTTAGTAATTATATGACCAAAGGAGTTTTCATGCTTTTTGCTCTACTAAAATAACTAAGTAACCCAAAGGCAAATGGTCTCAGAGAAGGCAAAGCTAATGGTTCTGCTATTATGAGCTCACCTTTGCAGCTGGTCACAGTGAGGAAAGGACGCTGGCCATCCACATTCTGCACAAATGCCATCCAACCTCAATTGCACCTCAGGGGGACACCACCCCCACCCCAGCACTGCAATGACATCACACTGACTTGTGTTCAGATCCTGAACTCTACTCCAGTCTCTTCTCATAACCTCTTGCGTTGTTTTCCTCCATATGTAGAAAGGAGAAATTTACAGCACCAGTCTCAGGATTGGTATGAAGATTCAGTGAGATAATATACCAAAAATGTAAGACACATAGATTTTTCTTAAAAATAAATTTCCAATCTAACCCTCTTTAAAAGATCTAGAACAAGATTGTTTTCTTTTTTTTTTAATACATTTTTATTGGAGTATAATTGCTTCACATGCTGTGTTAGTTTCTGTTGTACAACAAAGTGAGTCAGCCATATGCATACATGTATCCCCATAACCCCTCCCTCTTGAGCCTCCCTCCCATCCTCCCTATCCCACCCCTCTTCACATGTCAATCACAAGATCATTCAAAGATTCTGACTCATTACAACCAACATTATCTGGTTTTTTCCAACAGCAAAGGTACACCTCCAGCATCAAAAAAATGGTGCAATAATTTGATACAGAGAAAGCTGGTTCCCTCATATTTTTCCTCAAAAAACCCACAACTGAATATTATAATAACAAACATCTATAAAGTGCTTACTATCTGCCATACACACATATTAGTCACTCTATCTTTAAAACCCTAGTACTGTATTATTTATTATACCCATTTTAGAGATGAGAAAATTGAGTAACCGAGAACTTAATTTTCCCAAGGGCACCAAGCAAAAGAATGGTAGAGCTGTGCTCTGAACCAAGTAGAATCTATGCTTTTTAACTTTAACTACCATATACTGTCTCCCTATGGATGAGATTCTATAATTGGGCCATTCTGTCATTAATGCCTAGCATTTGGTTCCTACTGGATGTGAACCAGTTCTTTCCTAGGAGACGTCTGCGATGCCCCTCTTGATATGGAAAGTTGCAATTTCCCATCCAGAGGGAAAATAATACATTTACAACGCAGTTGTTTAGCTCTAGCCTCTAGCAATTTGGCCTTGAGAAGCAGGACGAAGGGCCTTGAAAACAAACATCTTTGATGATTTAAACTATCTTTATGATTATTAATAAAAATCATCCAGAATGCATTCATTTTCCTCTTGTACTCACAATTAAGTATGAGAATTGTTGCAAATTTGCAGAAACTTGAAGCATCTTACACAGAAACTTCTGGAAATGATACAAATCTAACATTTCACTGCCATGTAATTAATCAGTATCACCAGGTGATGAGAACTAGTATGATGGATCTTGGGCTTGATTATGATGGGTTTTGAATGGCAATTTATTCCCTAAAATAAAGCTTCCTTCATCATCTACATTTGATAACCTAGGTTTTATGGTGCTCATGGTGTATCCTTCAGTAGCTCAAAAAAAAACCTTTTATGGGGCTTCCCTGGTGGCGCAGTGGTTGAGAGTCTGCCTGCCAATGCAGGGGACACGGGTTCGAGCCCTGGTCTGGGAAGATCCCACATGCCGCGGAGCAACTAGGCCCGTGAGCCGCAATTACTGAGCCTGCGCGTCTGGAGCCTGTGCTCCGCAACAAGAGAGGCCGCGATAGTGAGAGGCCCGCGCATCGCGATGAAGAATGGCCCCCGCTTGCCACAACTAGAGAAAGCTCTCGCACAGAAATGAAGACCTAACACAGCCATAAATAAATAAATTTTTTTTAAAAAACACACAAAAACAAAAAACGTTTTATGATAGATGCTGTGATGTACCCGCTCCAGAAATGAGACGTGTTCTAGCTGCTGCAATTACTGACTGCTGAGAGTTTTCAGCTGAGCCTCTCTCCAGGAGTTGGTTGTGCATAAAAAGAGTCACTTCACCCAAATTTCTGCCCCCTCTTCTGGGTCAGCCCACATCCAATGATGGTTAATATTGGGATCTAAGGCCCTGGCCCCTTTGCCTCTATTCGGAACACTCTAGAACCATCTCAGCTCCTCCACATCCCATGGGATCAACTGAGGCCTTTGTTGGAACCACACTCAAGTTCAACTTCACTGTCTGCCCAATCCTACTTCCTTCATTCTCCCAGAGCTATTGATCCCAAGAGCACTCCCCAGTAAACCCCCTGCCACAAACCTCTGCTTCAGAATCTGTTTTCTGGGAACGTGACCTGCAACAATTGTTTAACAAAATTAGTCTCCATATCGTCTGGGGCACATATTTCCTGCCTTCTGCAGACCACACTGGCCTCATCCTCTGCTTTCCCATGATGAACAATATTTGTATTCTGTGATAAACTGGCGGTGTCTCTGGCAAGGACATTTTCTCAGGTCAATATAATTATGAAAATTTCTTCAGTCAAGCACTGTCATTGAAGGACTTTATTATAAACTCAACAAAAGAGTCAATCCCATAAAATAATCTAAGAAATCCCTAAAATTTCATGTTGAAAAAAGATAGTACAGTCTGCAAAATAAACAGTAATAACTTTGCTGGACTACTGGCTCAACCTGTGAAATTCAAATCTCTTAACAGTGGCCAATAATTCAATGGAAAATTATGATTTCAATGTTCATAAAAACTCATAAACCACTGATCTCAGGTAAAATAGGGAGAATATTCTGCTAGAATATGTTGATTTCCCTCCAATTCTTCAGGAGTATACATGCATCTCTTCAGAGCTCTCCATTTTGTTTGCTCAAGATTAAGACATTTTCATTCTAATAAATGGAGAGAGATGACATCAAAGCAAGGTGTGCTCCACAGCCCAGAGCTTTGTTCAATTACCAACCCACACCAGCGTGTCTTCTTTATATACACTGAACTTGTGCAGCTTTTTTCTCAACAGAAATAGACTTTATAACCAGAAAAAAAAAAGTTCTGTTGGACAACAGCTTCAAAACAGGCAGACACACACACACACACACACACACACACACACACACAAGACATAGCATCTCTCTAACAACAAAACCTTTTGTTTTTACAAAACTACTCTAGTCTTAGAGCACCCTACTGGCAACTATGAGACCTTAGATGGACCTATACATTCGGGGCCTATGTGAACCTAAACAATCTTCCAAAGAATCTAAAATCTGAACCTAAGACTAAGATTAATAAATTATTATTGTATTCACCAGCCGAGCTTCCTAGAGTCTGTAACTTTTCACTTGCTGATTATTTTTTATTGATTCAACATTATATTTAGAGATATCTTTATGTGATCTCTGTATTTCTTTAGAGTTTTATCTCTGGTTCAATAAAGAGAAGATACTTAAACCCAAATTTGTACTGATTTGCTCTTGTTTTACTTACAGCCAACTGTGTTTTCCAAAGATGGCTGCAGCAATATCTCCCATCTTTCTTGCTTTTCTTACAATATGATCATGGCATCTCTCACATGAAGCTGTAGTGTCTTTCTTTGAAACAGTTGTATCCTTGTGACTGCCTTATCCAAGAGTATGAAAGAAGTGACACACTGTGAATTTCAAGGCTAGATCATAAACTGCATGTACTCCAGCCTTGGTCTCTTTTGGTTTGCTCTTGAAACCCAGCTGCCACGCTATAAGGAAGCCCAAGCAACCTGAGCAAGGGCATCCCTTCATCAGGGAAAATTCTTTCTGAAGGCCAAAACTGGGTTAGGATCTCCCTTATATACTTTCATAGTACTGTGTATTTTTCCCATAGATCCATTAAAACAATAGTAATTAATTAATTATTTGAATATTTATTCATTTCAGTCAACTTCTTCCACTAGAATTTAATTTCAGGAAGACTGCAACTGAGTCTGTCTTATTCTTATCTCCCTTATGTCTAGAATGCCTGCAGTGTAACAGACAGTCAACACATGTTGACTGAATTTAAAAAGGAATAAAACTGCCAAGCAATTGGCAATACCTCACACATCTGGTACTTGTGACCTTAAGGATAAAGTACAGCTCTTTCAAAGGATCTGAAAGCTTACAAAGGGACCATGACTATGGAGATATTTATATGTACTGCATGTTTTCCCAGGTCACAGGTATCTGGCTCCACACCCCTCGTTTGCGGCAGAAGCCCCTTCCCTTTGCAGCCCTCTCACAAGGCTTGGAGCCCCCACCAGGATGTTTGAGACGTGCCTGCGGAACAGATCCTCTCATTTACCCAGTGATGCCTCCATATTTGTCCTTTCTTGCTCAAAACCACTACAGTGATACAGTCATAGGTGCAAGTTAGTCATAGACGTTGGTGCTACTGACATTTTGAACTGGATAATTATTTGTTTTGGAGGGGAGGTGGGGACTGTCCTGAGTACTGTGGGATGTATAGCAATATCCCTGGCCTCCACCCACCAGACAGCAGTAGCAACACTCCCTCACCCTCCCACCACATCCCCCCAAATTGTGCTAACTGAAAAATGTCTCTGGACATTGCCCGATGTCCCCTGCAGGAAAAAACTGCCACTAGTTGAGAATCACTGGTCACAGAGAAAACACAGAAAAGCTGCCAGGCGGCCGTCAAGCCTCTGTCTAAGGAGCACAGTGCTGTCCCATGTGGACACCAAGGGCGTCAGTGCCCACACAGTGTGGCTCGTGGCCTTCCCAGCCTCCCCTTACAGCCAAGTCCAGGCAGGTCTGGCCTGATGCTACACGGCCTCATTTTGTTCTACGTTGGGTCCACGTGCCTACTGACCCTCAACAGCCAAGTACTCTTCATCCTCCTCTAAGGCTATACTCTGCAATAAAAGCCTCAAAGCAATGCTTTTGTGCATTAAATACCTTTTGGAGGTTTTAGACAGTTCTTTTATACATATTCTTTTTTATTGTAATCCCTCTTCATAGGGTCTGGGATGAGGCCAGTTGGCCCATCCAGAGTACAAGTGATAGACACATGCTACTCTTAGGATCCCCACTACCCACCAAAGCCTCCTTCAGGACTCAAGATATACCCAAATATATAGGAATCCAGGGGTGAGCATGGCTTAGATTCAGCCTGAGACCTTTACTGTAATCATGTATGAAACAAGTAGTGCTCATAGCAGGACAGAGCAATAAATAACTATATTGAGCTTCTGTTCACATTTGTATTCCCGAATCTTGCTGGAAACGTTGGTTAAAAACCATTAGCTAACATTTCTCATAGGGATACCAGGCAAGTAAGTGTCATGAAATGAGTGTCTCTCCACATTCCTTAAAATAGCCCAGGCTTCTCCAACGGTCATAATCCAAATGACATTCCCTCAAAGTCAGTTCCACATTTCAACGCAGTAAAATTGATGTTGTTTCCCAAGCCCCAGGTAGTAGAGATTCAATAGCTCACACGCTTTTCTGCTTTCCTGCTGGTCTGTTTATAGAGTAGGCAGCCTGCTTACAAATTATTGAAACAGAAAAGCCAGATAATGATGTGTTTTGAGAACAGCCTCAGAAACGTTGCCTGTGCTCACTCCCTCTTGTGTTTGAGGGAAGCCTATATCATCTGGCTGTAAGAGTTCTGGTTTAATGGGGGTGATGCAGTTAAGGCCCAGCCCTCACGTAGCTCTATTTAAAAAATAGGGATTCCTGTGCAGAAGACAGACACTCCCAGGAAACATGTGGCGGCCACCGTCTGATTTTAAAGCTCATGATTGCAAATAGCCTCACCTAGGATTCAAAAGTTAGAATGAGGAGAATCTGTCTTCCTTCTCAGTATTGCTCTGGAGATGAATTTAAGGATGTCTTCCAAAGACTAATTGAATCACCACCCCTTGCTTCAGTTGATCTGTGGAATGTTTTAAAATTATTTTATGTTGTTTAAAAGTTCAGATAACTGGGGCTTCCCTGGTGGCGCAGTGGTTGAGAATCTGCCTGCCAATGCAGGGCACACGGGATCAAGCCCTGGTCCGGGAGGATCCCACATGCCGCGGAGCAACTAAGCCCGTGAGCCACAACTGCTGAGCCTGCGCGTCTGGAGCTTGTGCTCCGCAACGGGAGGGGCCGCGATGGTGAGAGGCCCGCGCACCGCGATGAAGAGTGGCCCCCACTTGCCGCAGCTGGAGAGAGCCCTCGCACAGAAACGAAGACCCAACACAGCCATAAATAAATAAATTTAAAAAAAAAAAAAGCAAACCTTAAAAAAAAAAAAAAGTTCAGATAACTCTTTACCTTCTGTGCAGTGATCTGACATTGGAAATCATTTTTTGGCAACAAGAACATTGAGAGTGAGATTCGAGGTTATTTTCCACCGCGGCAAGATAGGTATATGTGTCGTTCTTATTGCATGCATGAAGAGGAAGGCTCTAGAATCTCAAATAGGACATGAATATTCAGGTTATTTACGAGGAAACAGAACTCATCATTTACACAGATGCCAGTGGCTCTGACCTGCCTACCCTGTATAATAGGGAACCTGTTGGTGACACATTAGGGATGCAGGGCGTGTGCTCTGGAGGATGGTACAGCTGAGCAGAGCAAAGCCCCAAGTAAGGAGAGCATCCCTATTCCTTCCCAAAGGGGACAAGTGAATGAGGAGTCACAGGTCACCAGCCAATAGTGTTTAACAATGACCTGTATCATAAACAGTAATTGGGCTCATCTACTTCAAGCGAGAAAAAAATGTTCTTTCACCTTAAGCAATTACTTCTATCAGCCAGTTAAAGTCCCAATCCAATGGAAAATGATTTCAGGCAACTGTGTTCTTTGATTCATAAGAAGAAAAAAAATAGACTATTAAAAATAAAACTTCATGAGAGACCATGACCTTAGCATGATTTTGAAGGGAAACCAAAACCATGAAATATCAAAATTGCATAGCCAATCTGCAAAGCAGATTCCAAGTCAGCTCAACTAAAGCTTTCATTTGGGGTGAAGCTGAGCAGCTTCTCTGTCTTATCTATTAGACTTTCCACATGCTTGACAGTGGATATCAGTTTTTGTTTCAAGACTCTCTAGGGCAAGAATTGCTGAAATTTTTCCACGTAGACTCTTTCCTGAGAACCAAAGCAGGTAAGCATCATTAGGAATAAAAGGGAAAGAAGATGTAATGCAGAAGCCATGGTATTTGAAATTACTAACCATGCTTGGGGTAGCATTTGGGATAGATTTCTGAGCTCTTCTGCTTCTATTTATATTGTCAGCTAACTGCGGGAAAGTCAATGTGGTGGAACAAATGAAGTAAAAATGGCAGAGAAAGGAAATTAAATCAGCATATTCTGAGATACTCTCAGGAACAACAGAAGCTGTGCCAAGGAACAAGCATAAACACAATGTTAAGCTAAATGTAGCTAAAACTGTCAAAACTTTTTAATATTTATTTACATGTCCAATTTTACCATTGCTGTGACCGCTGCCGGAATGTCTTTGTTGCTACATTGGAAATATCTAGCCTGTCAACAGAAAATTGATATGCAAGAGGATAAAATGTCTTCAGATTCTAGCGTTCAGATGTGTCCATTCTAGTTCGTATCGTGCAGTCTCAGGAGGACGTTAGTATCTGGGCTGCGATTTGGCTACAGCGTAGTAGTGGTCTGTCCAGATCCTCTTTTGAGGGGGGCCCACCCAACTCCCAGCGGCTGAGGGCTCACAGCTGCATCCCACACTGGGAATTACCTCTGTCACAGGAACTGCTTTGCCCAAGGTCACATCTCCTGGGGAAGGTGGTCCCACAGCTAATGGCGAGCTGCTATGGGGATGGAAGGCCAAGCTCCCTTTCCTCTATTTAGGAGGACCTGAAGGACCATCCCAGCTCTAAAATTCCCCTTGGGGTCAGCTGAAGCCTCCCTTGCAACTGTACGGGAGGTCAGCTTCTTGGTCTTCTCAATCTTATCACCCTGACTTCCTTACCAGTGTATTTCCCAAGAACACTCCCGAACAAACCTTCTACTGCTGCCTGCAGCTCCTTATCTCAGAATCTTTCCAAGGAACCTAGTTTAAGTGGGTTGATGCCAGGAGTGGTTCCAGGAAGAAGACACTAAATTGGGATTTGGGAGCTGGATCACATAGTATCTGGCATGCTATAGCAGTGCAATTGTTCAAACTTTCACTCGTACAACGGATGTGATAGCATTGGAAGGCAAAGCACTAGCCAATGCGGTGTATCTAGTGTTTGAGAGAGAGGAGGAAAGAGGCAACTATAAGAATAGAATTGGGTGGCTGTTGAGGTCCATTGATTCATAAAAAGAAGCAATGACTAACTAAGGGTGATTTGAGCACCGATTCAAAGCAGAAGTGAATGTACCTATGGCTCTGCAGGAGCTGGTTAAAACAGACGACCAGAAACTTGGAAAGTACGGTTGTGAATACGGATTCTAAAAGAATGTTGGATCAAGGGATAAAGGAAAGGGATGTGAAGTTGGATTAGGAAGAGTTTATTAATCTTCTTTCAGAATACAGATTTAATAATCTGGCAAGGACCCTGGAAAACAATGCTTCTACACAGCTAGGCTGGCTCTTGGAAACTTAGACAAAGCAATAGCCCACACTCAGTGAAGCAGAAATGCCAGAACCGATATAACAGTGGGTAGGATAAGGAATCAAAGTACTCAAAAAGGTGGGCATGGTAAAGTAGATATACTACATAAAGCCTACTATTTTCTGCAAGTAGGCACACAGAAGACTCCCTTTGCTGATGCAGTAAGAATGCACTGGTGAGAAAGTTTTCAGCATTACTGGGGAGCTCAGTAGCAGCCATATTCTGAAGAGCAGGGCCAGGATTGGCAACCTAATTTGCAGGGCCTGGTGCAAAATGAAAATGTGGAGTCCCTTGCTTAAAAAGAATTTCAAGCCTGCAACAGCAGAGCATTAAACAAAGTGTGGGACCCTTCCAAGTGCAGGGCTACGTGCAACTGCACAGGACACACGTTCACGAAGCCGGTCATGAATAGGGCTAATGGGAAAACTTGTTCTTAACAGAACCGGGCTCCCTCGTGGCAATGGAGATGACAGAATCCTGAAATAACAGAGACCAAGCGGCAGCACCTAACCCTGGGAAGCAAGTGAGCACAATGCCCACAATAAGAAGCAAGGTTGGAATAACAGCCGGGAAGCCTGATGCTCAGAGAACAATGGAAATGTTCCTAAAGGCGAAATGGGTAGCAGATGACAGTCGTTCTGAACTTACATAATCAAGATGACCAGGAAGCTGAGAGCAGCCATCTCAATAAAAACTGGGTATCTCTTGCTCAATTTCCAGACATGAGCCTGTTATCAGACCCTACAACCCACTCACTCTAGAAAGACCAGCTACCCTTTGAAGAAAGAGTCTGAAACGCCATAGTAAGTATATTCAGTAGTAAGTTCCCAAGTCCTCCTTCCAAGGGGCTAACGCCATTTACTTAAGTAACAGTGCATTGAGGACAAAGGAATGCCCAGACCTTTCAAGAATTGAAGGATTCTAAATTGGATTGATACCCAGGGATCCAAAGCATCACCACGGTCCCCTTGTTGGGGCACATAAAGATCAGTAATTAATGAAGTCCTCGCCTAGGTCCCTCTCATAGTTCATTCACTCGGTCCGTGAAGCCATCCAGTGGTCATTTCTACCAGACTCCAAATATATCACATTGGTTCCTTAATATGTGGTGTAAGCTATCATAGTGGAGAAGGTCAAGTGAAAGGTCTGAAACTGCTCCCTCCTTGACCAAGATAGTAAATCAAAACAAAAGCACAAGGGTGGGGCGGCATTGCCACCTTCACAGTTTAAGGAAGGCAGGGATGGTGGTCTCCGTGAGTTCTTAATTTAATCACTAGTCAGGCTTCTCAAACACCAAATTAATTATGGTGGGGGCTAACAAGCTGCTACCAAATTAAACAAGCATGAGCCCAAAGGCAGCTGCTGGGCTAGATAGGATACCTTTGCTATCGCAGGTTAACACACAGGGTATGCTACCTTTCATCTGACAATTTTGCATCCTTTTCTCTCCCTAACATGAAGAGGATCAGAAGCATTTTGTATTCACATAGAACAGAAAATGGTAGACATCTATGGTAGACATCTAATGATAATATACATCCTCTCACTCCTGTTATAATGTGGTCTGAAGAGGCCTGGTCTGTTTTTTTGCACAACGTCACATTGGTCCACTCTATAAACGACATTATATTAATCAAACCAGATGAACAGGAAGTGGCACATACAGTGGAGCCCTTGGTTAAGACGCATGTGACAGAGTATAGAACATAAATCCTATGGCAGTCTCAGGAGGCCACCACATCAATGATGCGTCCAGGAGCCGGGGGTTTGCCAGAACATCACTTCTGAAGTTAAGGGCAAATGATTGCTCATTGAACCTCCTAAGACAGAGGCATGTTGCCTTATAAACGTTTTCAGGTTCTAGAGGCAGCACATTTCCTCATTTGGGAATCCTATTTTGATCTATTTGGCAGCTGACAAGGAAGGCTGGTAGCTTTCAGAGAAGCCCAGAGCAGGTCCAGTCTGTGATCATTCAGCCCTGTCTCTTGGGTCATATAACCTGGCAGACCCTACGGTCCCAGAGGCCTGTGTGGTGGAAAAGGAACCATGTGGAGTTTATGACTGTTTCAAATAGCAGAATCACAATGTAGGCCCACAGCGTTCTACAGCAAGCCATACAGTCTCCAGTAAAGAACTACACACCATTCAAAAGGCAGCTTCTAGCATTGCCCTTTTATTATCTGACTGTGGGACCCCAAGTGATCATGTGGCTGGAGCATCAAGACCTGGGTTCTGTCACACCCACTAAGGTAAAAGGTTGGGCAGGGGGAATTCCCTGGTGGTCCAGTGGTTAGGAATCCACGCTTTCACTGCCAAGGGTGTGGGTTCTATCCCTGGTCGGGGAACTAAGATCCTGCAAGTCAAGCAACGGGGCCAAAAAAAAATATTTTTAATAAAAAAAATATTTTTTGAATTAAAAAATAAAGGTTGAGCAGGTCCAGCAGTCCACTGTAAAATGGATTAGATGCACACTCAGCCAGCAAACACAAGTAAGCTGCCTGCCTAATCAGGTGACCAAGACTATTATGTAATCCACAATTGTCGCTTCGTCACCTCTCCCTCAGCTCACACCTTTGGCCACATGGAAGGGTCCTTTATGACCAGCTGACAGAGGAGGAAAAAGGCCAAGCTTGCTTCTTGGATGGGTTAACTCAGTAAGCAGGTGCCAGGCTTAACACTGTTTCATGTGATCTCACTCAATCCTCATGGTTAGATTGAAAAAAACGCTTCATTAGGTCAGAAAGTTTGTCTGTCTTGTTCACCATTCAATCACCAGGGCCCAGTACAGTGTCTATATGGTAAGTATTCTTTCAAAAAATATTAATTGATCGATTGAAAAAAAACGCTTCATTAGGTCAGAAAGTTTGTCTGTCTTGTTCACCATTCAATCACCAGGGCCCAGTACAGTGTCTATATGGTAAGTATTCTTTCAAAAAATATTAATTGATCCCATAGTATATGCCTAGGGCTACAGCAATGAACACAACAGAATTTACTGAGTTATCATAGACTCAATAAATATTTGTTGAAGAATGAAAGAATAATAACCTTTTATCATCTGGGGTCCCATCAGGAATCAGAATCCAATTCAAATGGCTAAAAAGTCTTTCTCATGATATGGTCAGAGACCAGAAATAGTGAGAAGACGTTACCATCTCTAGGCCTCAAGACACGAGAGGAGGGGATGGTATGAGAGGGTTAGATTTGGAAATATGAAGCCAGGACCATCAGCAGAACGGTAGCCGAGGGACTCAGCTATTGCATGAAACACGGCCCACAGCAGCATGAGAGCCAGGAAGAGACAGCCCACCTCTCTCTTCCTTCACCCTCTGATCTCCACTGGTGCCTCTCTTTGGCAACAAATGGAAGCCAACCAACTGGTACGGAAACCTTGGTAATGTGGTCTGCAGGCATCTCCTTCCCAAAGAATTGACCGGAGCAGAGAAGATGAAACAATGGATGTGGGAGTGGGGGAAGAGGGCAGATGGAGAAAAGAGAATAAACACTTTGGGAAAGGTATCCTTTTCTCCATTTTAACAGATTAGAAAGCTGAAGCTAGCCCTGATCATACAAGTAGAATTGCAGAGACACTATTCAAACCCAGGGCAAATGATTCCAGAGTCATCACTTTTAACCAGTACCTTATTTTGACTCTAGACATTCTGATTTCTGGAGAACCAGAAATTGCATAGATTGCATAAATTATATTTTGTATTCCCACAAGCACCTGCAAATTAGTCTCAGTAAATGTTAGCTGATAAGGTGACAATACCCTAATAACACACCTGGAAACTTGATCATAGAAAGTCTTGTAATGGACAGCTCATTTCAAAGGGGAGTATGCACCAGGTCTGAGGATTGCTGACCCTCACACAGGACAGTATTTGCAATATTGGCCCTACTGATAAGCTGGTGTGAAATAACAATGAAAGTATCATACTTCTTACCCCTCCTCTGTGCATCTGGGTTTTATGCTCCTTGGCAGGGGGGCATGAAGACTTCCCAGCAGATATGCATCATGGTGGTTTTACGTGAATCCATTTCCAGATCCTCCATTTCCACATATATCCTTTCTACAATAAATTTGCCCAATAATGTGCCTGCAGGCTGCTAGTTTTCCTTTTCTGCCTCTCATCTCAAAATCACTGTTCTCTCACTTTACAAAAGAAAGGCATACCTCTCACTCATCCGGAGACCTACCATGATATCTTGCCCCGAAGCTTACTAGCCAACCTGACACCAAGCAAAAGAACACTGGGAGGGACTTCCCTGGTGGTGCAGTGGTTAAGACTCTGCCTGCCAATGCAGGGGACACGGGTTCGAGTCCTGGTCCGGGAAGATCCCACATGCCACGGAGCAACTAAGCCCGTGCGCCACAACCACTGAGCCTGTGCTCTAGAGCCAGTGAGCCACAACTATTGAGCCCATGTGCCACAACTACGGAAGCCCACACGCCTAGAACCATGCTCTGCAACAAAGGGAAGCCACCGCAATGAGAAGCCTGCGCACCAACCAAGAGTAGCCCCCGCTCACCACAACTAGAGAAAGCCAGCGTGCAGCAACAAAGACCCAACGCAGCCAAAAATAAATAAATAGAATAAATAAATTTATTTAAAAAAAAAAAAAGAACACTGGGGGGACCATATTGCTCTTGAAGGTCAGTCTTTAAAGCACAAATTACGAAATACTCATGGCAAGGCTTCCTGCTTTAGCTAGCTAACTAGTTTTCTGAGTATCGAATTATTTATTTAATCATCCTAGCATTTGTATTCTTTTTTTTTTTTCTAGCATTTGTATTCTAAAATGAGATGGCTGTCACCAGGTTGCATGTTAACAAATGTATATGAATGAAAAAAATAAAGTCAGACTTTTCTAATGAAAACTAAGTCTGACTTGGCTGAATGATTTGACAACAGGAACTGGCTTTGTTAATTAGATGATGTGGCAGGGTGTACCATAAGCTGGAGAAGCTAAATCTACAGGTCCACAGTTCTGATTAAAATACACTAAAAACCCTTATGCAACATACAATATGTTGGAAACTACATCCTTTGTAACTAAACTTACGACATGTGGACTTAAAATATGGGGGGGTACACACCTTTTAAAAATTATTTTAGGAAGTACAAGAGCAAAACAGTTGGAGGATACTATCCTAGATCTTATAGTAGAACAAAATTTAAATCTAGAAGGGATATGGCTATTTGGTACAACTTTATTTATAGAGAAGCAAACAAACACAGAGAAATTAAACAAGCTGCAACCAATTTGTGACAGAGCTGAGATTAGATCCTGAGTCTCCTGGTCCCTAAAGAATAATTCCACTGGATACCCTTCTCTCCTAGGATTCTGCCCTCTATCCCACCCACACCGAGCCACGAAGGAGCCCCCCTCGTGCAGAAAGCAGACATTAGTTAAATAAATGAACAAATCTCTTCAGAATAGAAGTGCCAAAGTAGGTAGAATCTGCTTGATTGCTTAACCTTAATGGCCTTTAACTGTGACACCAGTGGGAAGAAGCGGGATGTACAATCCTTGGAGTCTGAAGAGTTAGCATGAGTCACAAAAATATCTTGATGGGCCACAGGTTATTTCACAGTCCCGGGCCAGCCACTTAACTGGAAGATCAATTTCCCCCAGCCTCACACAGTGATCACATCTGTCTTCTGAAATGTGTTCCTTGAGCTCACCCAGCTCCTCTTACTCCACTGCCAGACTTCAGCCTGACACCTGGTTGCTTCTCAAAGTGTCTCTCTTTCAGATTTAATTAGCATGACGCTCTAGGGGAGCCCCTCGCAGAGGTACAATAGCCTGTGTCCCTAAGCACGTTTGGTCATGATTTTGCCTCACAGGCGATGAAATTATATCCCCTGTTGATTCAGTCATAACTTCCCTATGACATAGTTCATGTTCTCTGCTTTATTTTCCTGGTTTGGGTTTTTTGTTCTGTTTTCTTCCTACTCCAGAGAATTTCTATTTTTCTGTTCAGCTTAACTGAAGATGTTTACCTGCTTTAAGCTCAGAGGAATGAGGGCATATAAATTATCTCTGAAGGCAGGCAAGGGAAGGCATTTGGGTTTGTAAGATTCCACTGGCTTTCATTTGCAATGACTAACAATGCTAACTAGACTAAAATCCGAAAACTATATATTAATAGTGAAGGAATAGTCCATATTAATTGGGCATACAATTACCGTGGGACATTTAATAAGCAAAGTATAAGGGCCAAGAGGGCTCACAATAAAAATCATTGAAAGAAGTTCAGTGACCATTGATTTTGAATGGATGGCATTAATTTATGAGCAATCAATACTCTTTTAATTGGAATTTTGCTGTCTTTGGGTACATACAGAGCAAAGTCTATTAAAGCAAATGATAAGTCCTCTTTGTTTTAGAGCTTACGGCAGGGAACTGGAGATGAGATCTTGGATTAGGACATTTATAACACCCACGAGTATCATTTAGCTTTGAAATAAAATCAAAGAAGCAGCTCTATTTACACCAGAGACTCTGAATCTAAAGAAGTATTCTCTCTCCTTCTGTGTATACAAATACTGTCACCAATCACCCCCATCCTGCTTCCTTACTATACACTATTTCAGAGAAAGCAAGGCCATGTACTTTAGAAAAGGATTTTTTTTTTTCTTTCTTGGGAGATTAGATACTAGAAAAACCTATAGACAAGAGTGAGAGCTCCAGATTTCCTTCAGATACCATTACTTATCACTTATCACACGTGTGACTTCTCTGAGCTTTGGTTGAATCACCTAAGAAATCAAGATAATACTATTTACTTCCTCGGGTGGTAAGGATTAAATGTTAGAAGCACTATACAATGTAAGTCAGTATGATGGCCTCTGCTAATGGACTCTTCTGGGTGAAGATTTCACTTTCTAGCCTTAAATGCTCACCCACTTATCAAAACAAAACGTCCCCAAAATTCTAGGAGACCAGGTAGTTCCATGGACAGTACATCACGATCACATCCACATCACATTTTTCCTTGCCTTTCTACACCCTCAAAATTCATGTGATTCCACAGGCCATTTCCAGAAAAAGCCAAGGGCCCTCTGAGCTTGACCCAAGCCTGCTGAACGATGCCAAACCCTCTTCCAACTTCAGACAAACTGAAGAACAGGAGGGATGCAGCCCTCAAAATGAGGGAGGGGAGTGAGGGAAGATGCTACAGGGGCTGGCTGTCCTGACTGGCCTGATTCTAAGCAAATCAGTCCTGAGTGGACATTTTAAACATAATCTCTCCCCTTTCAGCACTAACATTCAATGGAGAAACGTGTGAGAGGAAAAGCCTCTTAAGAGGATAAGCTGCAGCAAAATTCCAAAAGCCTTGAGATGTGGGAGAAAAGTGCCAGAAGAAGATACTTGGAGCATGTTATATCCAAATGCATCATCTGTTCTGACGGGCAAATTTCATGAGAAGACAAACCTTGACGATTCTCCTCCCCTGTTTTTTAAAAACTGCTTCCCGGGGCTTCCCTGGTGGCGCAGTGGTTGAGAATCTGCCTGCCAATGCCGGGGACACGGGTTCGAGCCCTGTTCCGGGAAGATCCCACATGCCGCGGAGCATCTGGGCCCGTGAGCCACAACTACTGAGCCTGCGTTCTGGAGCCTGTGCTCTGCAACAAGAGAGGCTGCGATAGTGAGAGGCCCGCGCACCGCGAGGAAGAGTGGCCCCCGCTTGCCGCAACTAGAGAAAGCCCTCGCACAGAAGCGAAGACCCAACACAGCCAAAAATAAATAAATAAATAAATAAAAATTTAAAAAATCTTTAAAAAAACCCCAAAAAACTGCTTCCCTAGCAACCCCTCACTAAGCGGTACAGTCTGCAGGTGTGCAGGTGTGCTGTTTGCTGGCCCCGCCCTCTCGATGAGGCTAATTTATTCAGATGGGTGGTGCAGGTGGAGAGTGAGGAAGTGAGGAAAGTTGGGAGCAGCACATCTCCGCTGTCCCCCACGATGAGTCCCTGGCACATTTTCCCCTTATGCTCAGCTCTTGTCATGAATACATTTTCCATCTTGTAAATGTTATTGAGGGGGTTAGATTATTTGCTTGGGGGGGCATTTGTTTCATTTCTTTGATAGTAAGTAGGATAGCAAAACAATGCCAATTCCCTATAGGGTGTTGACATATTCTATAAACATCGTAGAAGAGCTGGCAACATAATGGGCATATCTTGCACAGTAAGAGTTTTGTATATTTTAATTGTGATAGTGGAAGGGAATTAAAGAGGAAGGTTAAAAATAAACAAAAACTACATTAAAAGTGTTATTGAGGGAATTCCCTGGCGGTCCAGTGATCAGGACTCCGCGCTTTGACCGCCAAGGGCCCGGGTTCGATCCCTGGTCAGGGAATTAAGATCCCACAAGCCGCAAGGCGAGGCCAGAAAAAAGGAAATGTTGTTGAGATGACTGTATAGGATGTGGAGCACGCATGCGCACACACAGAGACGCAAACAAAACTAAGTTTAGCGAATATTAGATCACAATCTAAATGGGAAAGAATTTGAAAAAGAATAGATACATGTGTATGTATAACTGAATCACTCTGCTGTACACCCGAAACTATCACAACATTGTTAATCAACTGTACTCCAATATCAAATAAAAAGTTAAAAAAAGGGACCCTATCCTGAAAATCTACCATATTAGCAGATGAAAAGATAGCGCTCTGAGCTATTTTAATAAGTATTTATGTAATATGGCTATCCCAGGTCAAAAGAGGTTAAGACAACAGAAGGTTTACCTTTAGGCATGGGGGGCGTGAAATACTACAGGCAGATGCTAATTCCATTTTCCTGTACTTTTTGCCACAATACTAGAAGATCTACCTCTCCACTGACCTATGTGTTTCTATTTTAAGCTCTAAACTATCTCCACTGCCTTGACCCAGAGGTGATTTGGAAGTCAAACCAGAATATCCCAGAGAAATGTAACAGCCCTTGAATTTTTTAAAGAGCTTGCTATTTGTCTCAAATGGTAACTCCCTTCTTAAAAGGACAAATGCTAGATTGATGTTGCTTTCCCGAGAAATTAAAATAAGTTATATCTTTGGTCCAAATCCCATTTCCTCTCCCCATTATGGCTCACTTAGTCAACAGACATTTATTTACTACTCCAGACCCAGATGGTGACATAGGAGGCTCCTGAATTTCCCTCCTCCCACGGATGCACCACATGTACAGCTACACACACAAAGCAAATCCCTCTGAGAGATTCAGGCACTAGCCAAGTGACTGCTACACATCAGACAACTAAGAAAATACATCGAAACAGGTAGGAAAGGCTGAGACACACTCTTGCCATAAAGTCCCCTGGCACAGCAACATACCATTGGAAGGGAATCCCAAACTCTCAGCTTCTCCTGAGGAGAAAAGGGTTTGGACCCCATATCTAGCTCCCCAACTTTTAAGCCTCTCACAGAGGGATGACACCCAAGTCCCCTACCTCTGATAGCCAGTGAGGTTTTGTTCAACCAAGTCCCACAGGACTGTAGCAAACCAAGAAAGAGTTGTTAACAGGACACAGGAGAACTCACCGCAGCGCAGAGAGAGCAGACAAAAAGGCCCACCCCCCGACCTTCCCCGAGAAGGGTTTGACTGCATACTTTACAAGTCACTGCCTGAGAGTCTAGCTTCTAATTAGTAGGCATCTGGGTGATGACTGCGATCCTCCCCACAGACTGAATGGGCTGGTGGGCACCTCCCCTCTCCCCGCTCCGGTTTGCCCCAACAATAAAACCAAGTGTCCAGTATCTCCCTGGAAGATGCTTGTCCAAATCCCAGCTGATAGCCAACAGGACTCGCATGCACAAGTCCCACAGGACTACAGCAAACAAGGAAGCAGTTCTTAAACAGGTGCCAGAGTAACCAAGTACACACACACACACACACACACACACACACACACACACACCCTGCAGCTCGACACCTGGACTCAGTGCAAAGGGAGCAGGCAAAAGTGTCCATAGCCCAGTTTCTCCCTGAAGGAAACTGACTGCTTACTTTCCCAGTTACTGCCTGAGGGTCCAGCCTCTAATCAGCCTGCACCATCAGGGAAATGCAAATCACAACCACAATAAGGTATCACCTCACACCTGTTAGGATCTCTGTTGTCAAAAAGACAAGAATTAACAAGTGTTGGTGAGGACTTGGAGAAAGTGGAATCCTTGAGCATTGTTGGTGGGAATGTAAATTGGTGCAGGCACTGTAGAAAACAGCATGGTGCTTTCTCAACAAATTAAAAAGAGAACTACCATATGATCCAGGAATCCCACTCCTGGGTATACAGGCAGATCTCGTTTCACTGCCCTTCTCTTTATTATGCTTCACAGATACTGTGTTTTTCACAAATTGAAGGTGTGTGGCAACCCTGCATCCAGCAAGCCTATTGGCGTTATTTTCCCAACAGCACTTGCTCACTTCGTGTCTCTGTGTCACATTTTGGTAATTCTTTCGATATTTCAAACATTTGCATTATTAATTTATTTGTTATAGTGATCTGTGATCAGTGATCTTTACTGTTACTACGACGACTTGCTGAAGGCTCAGATGATGGTTAGCATTTTTTACTAATAAAGTATTTTTTAATTAAGGTGTATACATTTTTTTAGACACAGTGCTATTGTACACTTAACAGACTACAGTACAGTGTAAACATAACTTTTACATACACTGGGAAACCAAAAAATTAATGTGACTCTCTTTATTGTGATAGTCACTTTACTTTGGAGGTCTAGAACCAAACCCGCAATATTTTCAAGATATTTCTGTACATGCAAAGGAAAAAAAATTACTATCTCAAAGATCTGGCTGTTTTCCCATGTTCATTGTGGTATTATTCACAAGAGCTAAGGTATGAAAACAACCTAAGCATCCTTTGGCAGATGAATAGATAAAGAAAATGTGACAGATATAGACACAATGGAATACTATTTGGCCTAAAAAAAGAAGGAAATCCTGCCATTTGTGACAACATGAATGAACCTGGAGGGCATTATGCTAAGTGAAATAAGCCAGACAGGGAAAGACAAATAATACATGTTGTCACTTGTATTTGTAATCTAAAAAAAAAAAAAAAAAAAAGTTTAACTCATAGAAACAGAGTAGAATGGTGGTTGCCAGGGGCTGGGATGTAGGGGAAATAAGGAGAGCCTGGTAAAAGGCTATCAAACAGTTATATGGTAAGGTCTCAGTATATACAACATGGTGACTATCATTGATAATACCGTACTGTATAATTGAAATGAGCTAAGAGAGTAAAACCTAGGTATTTAAGTGTTCTTACACACCAAAAAGGCAAGAATGCAAGGTGATGGACATGTTAATTAACTCGATGGTGGGAATCCTTTCACTCTATATGTGTATATTGCTTCCCAAATTTAGGAGCTTCCCCCTCCTCCCCACCAGTACACAGAGGGCAAGGAGAGACCAAAGAAAGAGGTAGACCACTGCAAGATTAGTATGTGGCAGTTTTAATAAGCAAGGGATTGAGGACACGGGGAGGGGGAAGGTAAGCTGGAACGAAGTGAGAGAGTGTCATGGACATATATACACTACCAAATGTATAATGGATAGCTAGTGGGAAGCAGCCGCATAGCACAGGGAGATCACCTAGGTGCTTTGTGACCACATAGAGGGTTAGGATAGGGAGGGTGGGAGCGAGACGCAAGAGGGAGGGGATATGGGGATATATGTATACATATAGTTGATTCACTTTGTTATACAGCAGAAACTAACACTACATTGTAAAGCAATTCTACTCCAATAAAGATGTTTTAAAAAATAATAAGCAAGGAGTCTGAACCAAGATGGCAGAGTAGAAGGACATGCTCTCACTCCCCCTTGTGAGAACACCAGAATCACAACTAGCTGCTGGATAATCATCGACAGGAAGACACTGGAACTCACCAAAAAAGATACCCCACATCCAAAGACAAAGGAGAAGCCACAATGAGACGGTAGGAGGGGGCGCAATCACAGCAAAATCAAATCCCATAACTGCTGGGTGGGTGACTCACAGACTGGAGAACACTTATACCACAGAAGTCCACCCACTGGAGTGAAGGTTCTGAGCCCCACGTCAGGCTTCCCAACCTGGGGGTCCGGCAATGGGAGGAGGAATTCCCAGAGAATCAGACTTTGAAGGTGAGTGGGATTTGATTGCAGGACTTTGACAGGACTGGGGGAAACAGAGACTCCAGTCTTGGAGGGTACACACAAAGTAGTGTGTGCATCAGGACCCAGGGGAAGGAGCAGTGACCCCAGGGGGGACTGAACCTGACCTACCTGCTAGAGTTGGAGGGTCTCCTGCAGAGGCGGGTGGTGGTTATGGCTCACCATGGGGACAAGAACACTGGCAGCAGAAGTTCTGGAAAGTACTCCTTGGCGTGAGCCCTCCCAGAGTCCGGCAATAGCTCCACCAAAGAGCCGGGTAGGCTCCAGTGTTGGGTTGCCTAAGAACAAACAACCAACAGCCAGGGAACCCAGCCCCACCCATCAGCAGTCAAGCAGATTAAAGTTTTACTGAGCTCTGCCCACCAGAGCAACACCCAGCTCTACCCACCACCAGTCCCTCCCATCAGGAAACCTGCACAAGCCTCTTAGATAGCCTCATCCACCAGAGGGCAGACATCAGAAACAAGAACTACAATCCTGCAGCCTGTGGAACAAAGACCACATTCACAGAAAGATAGACAAGATGAAAAGGAAGAGGGCTATGTACCAGATGAAGATAAAACCTCAGAAAAACAACTAAATGAAGTGGAGATAGGCAACCTTCCAGAAAAAGAATTCAGAATAATGATAGTGAAGATGATCCAGGACCTCAGAAAAACAATGGAGACAAAGATCGAGAAGATGCAAGAAATGTTTAACAAAGACCTAGAAGAATTAAAGAACAAACAAACAGAGATGAACAATACAATAAATGAAATGAAAACTACACTAGAAGGAATCAATAGCAAAATAACTGAGGCAGAAAAACGGACAAGTGACCTGGAAGACAGAACGGTGGAATTCACTGCTGCAGAACAGAATAAAGAAAAAAGAATGAAAAGAAATGAAGACAGCCTAAGAGACCTGTGGAACAACATTAAATGCAGCAACATTCGCATTATAGGGGTCCCAGAAGGAGACTAGAGATAGAGAGGACCAGAGAAAATATCTGAAGAGATTATAGTCAAAAACTTCCCTAACATTGGAAAGGAAATAGCCACCCAAGTCCAGGAAGCACAGAGAGTCCCATACAGGATAAACCCAAGGAGAAACACGCCGAGACACATAGTAATCAAACTGGCAGAAATTAAAGACAAAGAAAAATTATTGAAAGCAGCAAAGGAAAAACAATAAATAACATACAAGGGAACTCCCATAAGGTTAAAAGCTGATTTCTCAGCACAAACTCTACAAGCCAGAAGGGAGTGGCATGATATACTTAAGTGATGAAAGGGAAGAACCTACAACCAAGATTACTCTAGCTGGCAAGGATCTCATTCAGATTCGATGGAGAAATCAAAAGCTTTACAGACAAGCAAAAGCTAAGAGAATTCAGCACCACCAAACCAGCTCTACAACAAATGCTAAAGGAACTTCTCTAAATGGGAAACACAAGAGAAGAAAAGGACCTACAAAAACAAACCCAAAACAACTAAGAAAATGGTCATAGGAACATACATATCGATAATTATCTTAAACGTGAATGGATTAAATGCTCCCACCAAAAGACACAGGCTTGCTGAATGGATACAAAAACAAGACCCATATATATGCTGTCTACAAGAGACCCACTTCAGACCTAGGGACACATACAGACTGAAAGTGAGGGGATGGAAAAAGATATACCATGCAAACGGAAATCAAAAGAAAGCTGGAGTAGCAATACTCATATCAGATAAAATAGACTTTAAAATAAAGAATGTTACAAGAGACAAAGAAGGACACTACATAATGATCAAGGGATCAATCCAAGAAGAAGGCATAACAATTATAAATATATATGCACCCAACATAGGAGCACCTCAATATATAAGGCAACTGATAACAGCTGTAAAAGAGGAAATCAACAGTAACACAATAATAGTGGGGGACTTTAACACCTCATTTACACCAATGGACAGATCATCCAAAATGAAAATAAATAAGGAAACAGAAGCTTTAAATGACACAATAGACGAGATAGATTTAACTGATATTTATAGGACATTCCACCCAAAAACAGCAGATTACACTTTCTTCTCAAGTGCGTACAGAACATTCTCCAGGATAGATCACATCTTGGGTCACAAATCGAGCCTCAGTAAATTTAAGAAAATTGAAATCATATCAAGCATCTTTTCTGACCACAACGCTATGAGATTAGAAATGAATTACAGGGAAAAAACCGTAAAAAACACAAACACATGGAGGCTAAACAATACGTTACTAAATAACCAAGAGATCACTGAAGCAATCAAAGAGGAAATCAAAAAATACCTAGAGACAAATGACAATGAAAACACGATGATCCAAAACCTATGAGATGCAGCAAAAGCAGTGCTAAGAGGGAAGTTTATAGCTATAGAAGCCTACCTCAAGAAACAAGAAAAATCTCAAATAAACAATCTAACCTTACACCTAAAGGAACTAGAGAAAGAAGAACAAACAAAACCCAAAGTTACCAAAATGAAAGAAATCATAAAGATCAGATAAGAAATAAATGAAGTAGAAACAAAGAAAACAATAGCAAAGATCAATAAAACTAAAAGCTGGTTCTTTGAGAAGATAAACATGGATAAACCATTAGTCAGACTCATCAAGAAAAAGAGGGAGAGGACTCAAATCAATAAAATTAGAAATGAAAAAGGAGAAGTTACAAGAGACACCACAGAAATACAAAGCATCCTAAGAGACTACTACAAGCAACTCTATGCAAATAAAACAGACAACCTGGAAGAAATGGACAAATTCTTAGAAAGGCATAACCTTCCAAGACTGAACAAGGAAGAAATAGAAAATATGAACAGACCAATCACAAGTAATGAAATTGAAACTGTGATTAAAAATCTTCCAACAAACAAAAGTCCAGGACCAGATGGCTTCACAGGTGAATTCTATTAAACATTTATAGAATAGCTGACACCCATCCTTCTCAGGCTCTTCCAAAAAATTGTGGAGGAAGGAACACTCCCAAACTCATTCTATGAGGCCACCATCACCCTGATACCAAAACCAGACAAAGATACTACAAAAAAAGAAAATTACACACCAATATCACTAATGAATATAGATGCAAAATCCTCAGCAAAATAGTAGCAAACAGAAGCCAACAACACATTAAAAGGATCATACACCATGATCAAGTGGGGTTTATCCCAGGGATGCAAGGATTCTTCAATATACGCAAATCAATCAATGTGATACACCATATTAACAAATTGAAGAATAAAAACCATATGATCATCTCAATAGATGCAGCAAAAGCTTTTGACAAAATTCAACACCCATTTATGATAAAAACTCTCCAGAAAGTGGGCATAGAGGGAACCTACCTCAACATAATAAAGGCCATATATGACAAACGCACAGCAAACATCATTCTCAATGGTGAAAAACTGAAAGCATTTCCTCTAAGATCAGGAACAAGACAAGGATGTCCACTCTCACCGCTATTATTCAACATAGTTTTGGAAGTCCTAGCCTTGGCAATCAGAGAAGAAAAAGAAATAAAAGGAATACAAATTGGAAAAGAAGAAGTAAAACTGTCACTGTTTGCAGATGACATGATACTATACATAGAGAATCCTAAAAATGCCACCAGAAGACTACTAGACCTAATCAACGAATTTGGTAAAGTTGCAGGATACAAAAGTAATGCACAGAAATCTCTTGCATTCCTATACACTAATGATGAAAAATCTGAAAGAGAAATTAAGGAAACACTCCCATTTACCATTGCAACAAAAAGAATAAAACACCTAGGAATAAACCTACCTAGGGAGACAAAAGACCTGTATGCAGAAAATTATAAGACACTGATGAAAGAAATTAAAGATGATACAAATAGATGGAGAGATATACCATGTTCTTGGATTGGAAGAATCAATATTGTGAAAATGACTATACTACCCAAAGCAATCTACAGATTCAATGCAATCCCTATCAAATTGCCAATGGCATTTTTTATGGAACTAGAACAAAAAAATCTTAAAATTTGTATGGAGACACAAAAGACCCCGAAGAGCCAAAGCAGTCTTGAGGGATAGAAATGGAGCTGGAGGAATCAGACTTTCTTACTTCAGACTATACTACAAAGCTACAGTAATCAAGTCAATATGGTACTGGCACAAAAACAGAAACATAGATCAATGGAACAAGATAGAAAGCCCAGAGGTAAACCCATGCATCTATGGTCAACTAATCTATGACAAAGGAGGCAAGGATATACAATGGAGAAAAGACAGTCTCTTCAATAAGTGGTGCTGGGAAAACTGGACAGCTATATGTAAAAGAATGAAATTAGAACACTCCCTAACACCATACACAAAAATACACTCAAAATGGATTAGAGACCTAAATGTAAGAGAGGACATTATAAAACTCTTAGAGGAAAACATAGGAAGAACACTCTTTGACATAAATCACAGCAAGATCTTTTTTGATCCACCTCCTAGAGTAACGGAAATAAAAATAAAAATAAACAAATGGGACCTAATGAAATTTCAAAGCTTTTGCACAGCAAAGGAAACCATAAACAAGACGAAAAGACAACCCTCAGAATGGGAGAAAATATGTGCAAACGAATCAACGGACAAAGGATTAATCTCCAAAATATATGAATAGCTCATGCAGCTCAATATTAAAGAAACAAACAACCCAATCCAAAAATGGTCACAAGACCTAAATAGATATTTCTCCGAAGAAGACATACAGGTGGCCAAGAAGCACATGAAAAGCTGCTCAACATCACTAATTATTAGAGAAATGCAAATCAAAACTACAATGAGGTATCATGTCATACCAGTTAGAATGGGCTTCATCAGAAAATCTACAAACAACAAATGCTGAGGGTGTGGAGAAAAGGGAACCCTCTTGCACTGTTGGTGGGAATGTAAACTGATACGGCCACTATAGAGAACAGTATGGAGGTTCCTTAAAAAACTAAAAATAGAATTACCATATGATCCAGCAATCCCACTACTGGGCATATACCCCGAGAAAACCATAATTCAAAAAGACACATGCACCCCAGTGTTCATTGCAGCACTATTTAGAATAGCCAGGTCATGGAAGCAACCTAAATGCCCATCGACAGATGAATGGATAAAGAAGAGGTGGTACATATATACAATGGAATATTACTCAGCCATGAAAAGGAAGAAAATTGGGTCATTTGTTGAGACGTGAATGGATCTAGAGACTGTCATACAGAGTGAAGTAAGTCAGAAAGAGAAAAACAAATATCATATATTAACACATGTATGTGGAACCTAGAAAAATGGCACAGATGAACTGGTTTGCAGGGCAGAAGTTGAGACACAGATGTAGAGAACAAACGTATGGACACCAAGGGGGGAAAGCCATGGGGTGTGGGAATGGTGGTGTGATGAATTGGGCATTTGGTATTGACATGTATACACTGATGTGTATAAAATTGATGACTAATAAGAACCTGCTGTATAAAAAAAATAAATAAAATTAAATTTAAAAATTAAAAAAAAAAAAAGAACTGCTCTACTCCCATCATAACCAATTTTCAGATGAAGAATCTGAGACTGAGGACATGTAAACTGCTTAAAGTCAAAGTGCTAATATAATCTGGAGCAAGGATTTAGATGCAAGTCTGTGTGACTTTCAACCACTGAACTCAAGAATACAATTCAGGTGGTGATTATAATTCATGCTTCATTTTTATTTACTATTAAAACATTCCTTAACGCAGCCAGTATGTTGTGTACAGCACTGTGTTGGGGACATACTTGTGGAAAAATGTGTAACATAAACATAAATTATTATCTGACAGAAGCTTTAGATTTCTGGTTCTAAATGGGGAGATATCTTCCATGAGGTGGCATCTGGGAAGGTTTTTGGGAGAGACTTTGGTGGTCATGATGATGACATGATTTAATAGGAAAGCCTGTTTAAATTTAGGGAGTGGGGAAGACCCTGGGGAAGGTTTTAAATATTGCAATGTGTGGGATAACGATGCAAGATGAAGATGTGTCCCTTGCCCTGAAAGATTGTCGTGGAAGCGAGGAAGTTGTTTGTAATTATCTAAGGCTAGAACCCATCTTCCATGTATTAAACATTTTTTGTGTGTGATTAAAATATACAATGAACTTTTAAAAAAAAAAATAATAATAAGCAAGAGAATTTACATACTGGACTTGCTTTGGGCGGCCACAAGATGAGTAGATCTTCACACCGCTAGCCAGAACCTTAAAAGTTTATATAGAGGCCTTAATGGGGTTCAGTCACATACACAGTCCAGACGGTCTCAACAACACCTTGCTTTCTCAAGGTTGTGTCCTTGACAATGATTTCTACTGTGGGAACAGTGGGTGAATGTACATTCCAAGGACACGGGGAGGAGGTGAGGAACCTCTGATTGTCCTGGTCCGGCTCACAGCTAAACCAGCTGTCATACCCTCTTGATGACTTCCTCCAACAGTATATCAAATTATCACGTTGTATACCTTAAATACATTACAATTTTATTTGTCCATTATACCACAACAAAGCTGGAAAAGAAAACATTTATTTACTGAGCTTCTGCTATTGTGCACTGAAAACATACACGAACATTTTAAAACCTGGAACTTGCCCTTAAGGAAGTTTCTGTCTAAACAAAAAAGTTAAGACAGTCAATGAATTGTTATAATTCCAGACTGAAAATAATACACAAAACAAAAATGTAATAAAACAAAAATGTAATAATAATGTACTATGATGAGAGAGGAGAGGGACTATTTTGCTGGGGTTAACGGGAGATTTTGTGAAAGAAATAACATTTAAACTGGATTTTGAAGGAAAGATAAAATTTGGAAATTTAAATCATGGAGGAACAAAAAGCACTCCAGAAAAGGCAAGGACTTGAATAAAGCAGAGAACAATCAAAAATTGTGTTAAATATGAGGATAACAAGTAGTTTGGTCTGGCTAGAATACAGATTTCATGAAAAAGATAGAAATCAAGTTGGAAGACTGTGGAAGACCTGAAATGCCAGGATACGGATTTTGAGTGGAGACTCTTGAAGATATTTTGAGCAGCAGCATGGCATAATCAAACCCTTTGGGATGGTTGATCTGGCAGCCTTGACCCAGACAGATTTGTTAGGGAGAAAGGAATCAACTGAAATTGTTTAAGTAAGTGGTCCTGAAGGGCTAAAATAAGGCAATGAGAATGGAAATGGAAAGAGCGGAAGAGCTAGGAAAGCAAAATGGACAGGAGTTGGCATCAACTGGAGCAAGAGAAGTTAACCAGGGCTCATGAGTTTTAGAGCCCATGCAACTAGAAACACAGTGTCTCTTCCAAAGAAGACAGAGAAGATGTGAGACATGATTCCATCAGGAAGACACTGGCACAAATAAGTGGTACCACGGATAACCACTGCCAGGCTACAGAGATGGTTGCCTGTGTGGAGAGTGTTATAAGCCCACTGGAAGCAGAAAGAGCAATTTTTATACATAAATATGCACACATAGCTATGGTCGGATGGAGGTAGGTATTGTCATGACAGAGTCACAATGTGCTTTCAGGAAGAAAAGGTGGAGCTCTCCTGCTGGGGGCTAGTCAAAACGTGTCAAGGGGGTCACACAGAAAGGGCTGAATAATGCTGGCACTCTCCACTGCCTGGTGGGAATGGGCATGGACCCACCCTTTGGAAGCATTTGGGTAAAATGTCCATCAAAAATTTCATAAAATGAGCCCACATTATTTCCCTTCTAGGAGCATAGCCTAATAATCTAAATATACGGAAGCTTCTTATAGTATTCATCACTGCGTTATTAAAATGAGTCAAGTAAATATTCTGTATCTGGTTGGGGTTATGGTTACTTGAAAGTAAACGTTTATCAAAACTCATCAAATTATTCATTTAGGATTGGTACATTTCACTATAAATTTTATCTCAAAAATTAAATAATATATATAAATCAAATTTATTTCTTAAAAATAAAGAGCCAAATACCAAATTAACCCAAATGGCCCAACACAGGGAAGTATCACTCTTGGAGGATCCATTTGATTATATCCCATGATATTATTAAAGTAAGGATTTAATCATGAATGTTTCTAATAATATAGAAAACATGTGCTAAGACATAAGTTGAAAATAAATACAAAATGCTATAGAGAATATAATCACAAGAATGTTAAAATATGCATAAGGGACAGACTGAAGGTTAACATGTCTAAATATTAACAGTAATTGTCATGATAGGATTATGCATTATTCTTTCTTCCTTTTATTTTTCTGTATTTTCTATATGTTATACACTGAAACTCATTACAGCAAAACAAAACTGTTTAATTATTTTAAATATTGAATAAGATGCTGCTCCCAGTCACTCCCCAACACATCTCCACTAAGTTCTTGAGCAAATTAGCAGGCCTGGACAGCGCTATTCCTAATCAAGGATAAGAATTAATCCAAAAGGATCTAACATAAATACAATTCAAAAAGGAAATTCCCTCCAAAAAAGAAGTTAGCAAATTCATGACAACATTGGAAATAAGGCTGCCAGCAGACTAGAAAAATGAGGGATCTCCAGCAGTGATAGAGCAACAGCAAATAGCCTGGCAACATAACCCAAAAGAGCTGAGGAACTCCTCTCAGAAGACAAATAAAACATCCCCAAATAGTGCTCTTTCCCTGGAAAACTCCAGAATAACTCCACTGTCAAAGGCAGTGAAAGCAGGAAGGAGAGTATGATAGTGTTTTAGGTAATTAACTAATGAGTGACACAGATAAGACAGCAACTCCCCACTCACCCATTTACTGTATTCGTCCCCAGGTTAGAGCTATGAGTAGCCCCTCCTAAGAAATCTGAGGTGTGAGACAACCAGGGTGGCTATTGAGCAAAAGAAAGGGAGAGAGTTTCTGTCTGCCAGGAGGTATGAGCAGTCTCATTCCCAAAGGTCAAGCCTCCTTCACACTTTCCTCTCCTCGCTTTGGTCTTCTTCTCCTGTAGACTCACCAGAGGTCATCAGAGTTGTGTCAACTGCCAGACAAACAGGGATTCTCATTTGGGCTGAGAAAATACACCCCAAAAGCAACAAAATGTTCAATCTAGAACCTTAACCACAAATAAGAGAAAACAAGAAACACTAAATAGTTAAGGAATTTAACACTGCAAAAGAGATACTCTGGACTCAATAAATACCTATTACAGGAAAAATGATTTTTATTGAAAAAACATTATTATAATAAAAAAATTAAGTGTAAATATTGGAAAGAATAAGAACTATTATTATTTCAAACAATGTGAGTGTCCATCTAGAATACCCAAAAGACTCTGCTAATAAACTTTTAGAACAGACAGAGGGTTTAGTTAGGTGGATACAAGGTCAACATATGAGAATTAATAGTAGCTTTTATACCCCTGAAATAACCAATTAGAATGTATTTAAAGATTCCTTCATAATAGCAAAGAAAAATATTACATATTATAATTGAGTCCAACAAGAGATGTACAATACATTTATGAAGAATGCTGTATGATTTTTACTGAAGAAAGAAAAAGAAGCTCTAAATTAATAGAAGGGCAAACTGGTTCTGGATGGGAAGACTCAATAAAGTATAAGATCTCTCCAAATTTATATATAAATTTGATACAATTCCCAGTCAAAATTCTAAAAGGATGTCTTATGAAATAAATGAAATGAAGTGAAATATCCAGTAAAGTTTGGAAAAAAGGAATAGTGAGGAGGGACTTACATGATCATTCTAAATATGAAAAATAGTGTGGCACTGGTCCAAAATTAGATAAAGAGATCAATATGAAAAGATAAAGCAGGTGATATTTCAAATCGGGGAGAAAATAATTCAATAAGTGATGTTGGAATAACAGGCTAGCTATTTACAGACATTAAAAACTAAGCTCGGGCTTCCCTGGTGGCGCAGTGGTTGAGAATCTGCCTGCCAATGCAGGGGACACGGGTTCGAGCCCTGGTCTGGGAAGATCCCACATGCCGCGGAGCAACTGGGCCCGTGAGCCACAATTACTGAGCCTGCGCGTCTGGAGCCTGTGCTCCGCAACAAGAGAGGCCGCGATAGTGAGAGGCCCGCGCACCGCGATGAAGAGTGACGCCCACTTGCCACAACTAGAGAAAGCCCTCGCACAGAAACGAAGACCCAACACAGCCATAAATAAATAAATTTAAAAACAAACAAACAAACAAACAAAAAACTAAGCTCAATAAAACATTAAAAGCATTAAAAATGATATAAGTATTAGTAAAAATATATGAGAATTTTATGTCAATCTTAAAATGGGTAATGCTTTCATAAGCAAAAACAACAAAAGTCATAAAGTTAAAAGATTTGGCTATATAAAAATTCAAATCGTTTGAATAATATAAAAATTATAAATAAAGTTCAAAGATGAGATACTGACTGTGGGACAATATCAACGTTTTTAATAGGTAAGTATTAATAACCAATGTGAAGGGCCCCTAGAAATCAGTAAGAAGTGAAAAAAGGCCTTCGAAAAATAGGCAAAGGAATTCACAAAGAAAAATGTGTCTAATGAGTATTTTTTAAAATATGCTGAAATTCCACTGTAATTTGGAATATGCATTTTTTTAGAATAATGAGTTAATATTTTTAACTTATTGGGCAAAAGTGTAAAAGCAGGATAATACTGCATTTTGACAAGGGTGTGTGCAGGGAAACAGACTCTCATTAAGAAGACATCTGAATGGACTTGTTGAAAATTTTACTTGTGCCTTTTCTTATACCTACAAAGTCCACTTCTAGGGTTATATGTGATAAGCACACTTGCAGTATCCATGTAGAAGACTGTTCATTGCAGCATTTTAGGGTAAATATGCGGCCAAGAACAGTAGATGGTTAAATAAACAATATTACAACCACAGCATGCAATAAGTCATTTGGTAGTAGAAAAATAGGTACTGGCATAATAAGGTCACCAAGATACACTAGTAAAGCAGAAAATTCTTACGTATAAGCATGCACAGGAAAAAGTCAAGAAGTAGACATAGAAAAGCATTAAACAGTAGTTACTTTTTAGATAGGGATGGGTGAAGGTTTGGGACTAACTGTCACTTACTATCTATACTTTTTATGTTTGACTTTTTTAAAATGACCACATGTGGAGACCAGCAGAAATGATACACTTAACCAAGGTAAAGTAAATAATTTGGCCTTTTAACGCAAAGGTATACTTGATGGTAGTGTGATCATGGTTTTCTAGAGCTTTCCTTATGTGGGTGAGCTTACTCAGGTAGGTCAGGTAAGGGTCTTGACACTTAGACCAGCCTTGTTCCTCTCTTCACCCTCAGGCTCTATTTCCTCTAATTCCTGCAGCCTGGGAAGTCACATCCTAGAGCCAGTACCTACCTTACACAATGATGCTCTGCCCTGGGTCTCTCTCACCATCTAGGTCCAATTTTCCTAACACTGATGTCAGATTTCTAGCTCTCCCATCTAGGAATTGCTCTCAATATTGCATAAAGACTTTGCACGCAGCAGGACTGGTAATGGTATAATTGTTTAACACTTGTAAACCAAGGTGGGTGGGACTTACAAAGAATATACATCAAAAGAAGTACTGCAGGAAACAGGGGGGGGGGGGTGAAACTTTGACAAATAATTCTCTACACTCCCAAAGAAACAAAAGAGGGAAAAGAACTATCTGAAACGGAGAACCGCATGAAGAGGGATATGAAATTAAAGAGGAAATAAGATGGCGGTAAATGCGAACTGGCAGAGTTCATAAAAGATCTCCAAGTGAATGATACAGACACCAGAGAAATAAAAATGATACAGAAACACAAAAACAACACAAGAGATACTATTTTTGAAAAGAATTGTAACATGGAAGAGAGGCTTAAAAAAAATCCAAAATCTTAAATGGCAAAGGACAAAGAAACAAAGGTAATTAGAAAGGTATATATGGAGAGAGATCAAAGACAGCCAACATAAGCTTGACCTGCAAAGGAAGTCGAACAAATGGATCAGAAATAATAGTCAAATATTAAATAGAACATGTTTCTGAAATAAAGGGAAACCTGAATCTGAGGATCAAAAGGGCATACCGTGTTCCAGGGGGAAGCAATTTGTTCCAGTAATCAACATGCTGTATTCTGGTGAGGTTGCTCACCTTTAAGAATAAACAGAGAATTATATAAGCATTCAGTCAGAAGAAGCAGTTCACCTACCAAGGAGGAAAATCAGAGTGAACTCAGATTTCTTCACAGCCTCATTTAGTACCCCCAAAATTGTGAGCCAAGAAGTTTATACGCAGCCTTTCTTGTGGAATAAAAAACTACTTGATGATAAAGTCTCACCAAACAAGTGCTGTAATGAAAAGAATTGAGAAAGGAAGAATTCATGGCATAAAAGTATTTGTGATTTGCATTGCATTGATTAGAATATAGAAGTAAGGCTAAACAATTATGCAAAGTTATAAACATTGAAATGGGTAAGTAAGAACATAGCTAAGAAAAATGGGCAATGGTGTGAAAAGATCAGAAAAAAGTACAAATATGCTAATTTCTTAATCTTTCATGTCAGGAGTTAAAAGATATTATTTACTCTTGATGTTCCGATATTTCCCTTCTGTCTGAAAAAGTTCCTTTAGTAATCCTTTAGCTGTAATGTAAGGTTGATTTAACACTAGAAAAAATATGAGTCATCATATATTAATAGATTAAAATTGAACAACCATATGATCATCCCAGTAGATGCAGGAAAAAATATTTTACAAACTTCAACACCCATTTGGGATAGAAGCACTTGCAGCAAACTAGGAATAAAACAGAACCTCCTCAATCCAATAAAAAGAAATTTATAAATAAAACGCTAAAGACAGAAAGCTACTAAACATTACTGAGAGGAATTAAAAGACTACTAGATAAACGGAGAGATACACTGTGTTCAGGAAACAGAAAATGCAAAATTGTTAAAATAAGATATCAAGTATCCTCACATTAATCTATAGATTTGACACAATTCCAAAATCTCAAGTGTTTTTTGTAGAAATTACACACAGATTGTAAAATTTATAGAGAAATGCAAAACGCCCAGAATAGCCAAAAGAAAGGAAAAAGTAAAGTTGGGAGTCTTTTGAAAAAGAAAAACAAAGTTGGAAGTATTAAACTCCCACTTAGTACAAAGCTTACAGTTTGACTTAGTATAAAACTACAGTAATCAAGTTAGTCTGATATTGACGTATAAATCAATGTAACAGAATAGTAAGTCCAGAAATAGACCTATACATACATAGCTCATTGATTACCCACAAAGGGGCCAGTGTATTTCAGTGGTAAAGGATATCCTTTTCACAAATGGTGTTAGAAAGTTGGATATTCACATACAAAAACAAAAGAAAGAACTTCAACCCTCATCTTCACACCGTATCCAAAATTTAACTCAAAAAGGATCATATACCTAAATATAAGAGTTAAAGCTTTAAAACTTCTAGAAGAAGTTTTAGGAGAAAAATTTATTACCTTTAGTTACACTAGATTTCTATAAAAACATAAACCATAAAAGCAAAAAAAAAAAGTTGGACTTTAAAAATTAAAGTTTGCCAAATGTGTATAACAAAACAGAAACAGACTCTCAGACATAGAAAGCAAACGAGTGGTTACCAGTGGGAGAGGGAAGCGGGGAAGGGCAAGATATGGGTATGGGATTAAGAGGTACAAACTACTATGTATAAAATAAATAAGCTACAAGCCCATACTGTACAGCACAGGGAAATATAGCCATTATTTTGAAAAAACTTTAAATGGAGTATAAACTATAAAAATGTTGAACCACTATGTTGTACACCTGAAACTAATACAATATTGTAACTCAGCTATACTTTAATTTTTTAAAAAATTAAGTTTGCTCTTAAAAAGACACTGTTAAGAAAATAAAAAGACAAACTGTAGACTGGGATAAAATATTTGCAAAGCATGTAGCTGATAAAGGATTTGCTTCAAGAATATATAAAGAACTCTTACAACTCAATAAGACAAACAATCTAAATTTAAAATTGGGGAATTTTTTTGAAAAGACACTTCACCAAATAAGATAGATAAATGGTAAATGAACATATACAAAGATGTTCAACATTATTAGTCATTAGGAAAATGCAAGTTAAAACCACACTGATATACCACAAAACACTCACTAGAATTAAAAACAAAAAACAAAAAAACCCCACTTAACTTAAAATATCAAATGCCGGTGAGAATGTAGACCTCCTGGATCACTCATACATTGCTGATGGAAATACAAAATGGTACATCCACACGAAAAAAACAGTTTACTGGTTTCTTATTAAGTGAAATATACTCTTACCATACAACTCAGCAATCTCACTCCTAAGTATTTACCCAGGAGAAATAACATATGCCCAAACAAAAATATGTATTTGAATGTTCATAGTCATGTTGTTCGATAACCAGAAATTTGCAAACAACCCAAATGTCCATCAACTATTGAGTATAAATAAATTGTTGTACATCCATGCAATGGAACACTAAGTGAAAAAATCCAGACACAAAAAAACTGCATGTTGTGTGACTCCATTCACACAAACTTCTAGGAAGGGCAAAACTACAGTGACAAAAAGCCATTTAGTGGTCGCAGCAGGAGGCAGGCAGAGGGAGAGGCCATTGACTAGAAAGGACCAGGAGGGAACTTTCAGGAGTGAAGGATATGTTCCAGATCATGATTGTGGTGGTTACTGCACAACTGTCATAAACTTTATTTTTGTGTAACTACACAAAATACAACTGTATACCTTTGTCAAAACTCAGAATTGCAAACTTAAAATTGGCAAATTTTGTTGTATGTATATTTACTTCATTAAAGGTGATTTTTTTTTAATGCAAGATAATATATAATTAAGGGAAAGTCATTAGCATACCAAGACAATAACTGCAATGACACTTTAATGTTCTGAGTACTGTCAATGAATTATGTTACATACTAGATGTTGAATGTCAGTAAGGCATTGTCCCCTCTGGGAAATCGTAGTTTCTTTCTAGAATGTTAGCTTCATGGGGAGCAGGGATCAGATCCTTGTTTCCTACTATATCTTTTGGACCTAGTATGGTACCTGATACTTAATAGATGCTTAATAAGCATTTTTTTTTTTTTTTTTTGGATTGGCTGACTGAGTCCCTATACCCACATTTTTGAAATGTGAATACAGGGACTTCCCTGGTGGTCCAGTGGGCAAAACTCCGTGCTCCCAATGCAGGGGGCCCGGGCACCATCCCTGCCAGGGAACCAGATCCTGCACACATGCCACAACTAAGTGTTCGCATGTCACAACCAAGAAGTTCGTCCACATGCCGCAACTAAAGAAAAGATCCCACACGCCGCAGCCAAGATCCCTCGTGCCGCAACCAAGACCCGGCGCAGCCAAAACAAACAAACAAACACTGAGAATTATCATTTAATAAAAATAAAACGTGAATATAAAAAATGAAAGGAAGGAAACAATTTAAGGCTGAGAGAGAGCACTATGAACTAGAACGCTCTAAACCATGCCTTTGGATTAGGTTTTCAAGCTGAACCTTGATGGATGAGTATGATGTAGAGGGATTTAGTCATGGAAGGGAGCCTGGACATGACCTTTTGCTTTACAGTGTATCTGCTGGAGCAGAGGTTTCATCCTGCAGAGAAGAAGGATACCAGGTTACATCCAGATGGAGGACGGCTTTTAAAGCTGAATAAAGATGTTCAAATCTTTCAGAAGGTTAACATAAAGCCCACAAAAATGTTTGAACAGGAAAGTAAAGGATGAAAGTAATTTATGAAATATTAATTTCTTGGCAGAAGAAAGGCAATTGTAAGGCTATCACAGATTTGCTGTAACAAGCATCCTTAACATCTCAGTGGCTTAATACAAGCAATGTTTCACTTAGGTATAATATGATTATATGTTTGCTAAGTGGCCTTCCATGTCGTGATTTAAGATGTGGTTCCTTCCCTTTTTTGGTGCCAACATCCACAGCTTCCTTGGGGGTCCCTAATGGACACTTTGCCTTCAGCTTTCCAAGGAGTGAAGCAAGTAAGGAAAATGAGGTGACATCTGATGATCAGACCTGGAAATGGCACATATCACTCTGACCATGTTCTACTGGATGGAACCAGTCACATGACCCAACCTTAATAATAAAGCATCTGGAAAATGTGGCAATCCTATGTGTCTAGGTATAGAAAAGAGAAGTGGACAGCAATTAGCCAGTCTCTGCTGCGGAACTCTAAAAGCTCAGAGAAATCTTGCAGTAAAAAGTCTGTTTAGGGCTTCCCTGGTGGCGCAGTGGTTGAGAATCTGCCTGCTAATGCAGGGGACACGGGTTCGAGCCCTGGTCTGGGAAGATTCCACATGCCGCGGAGCGGCTGGGCCCGTGAGCTACAACTACTGAGCCTGCGCGCCTGGAGCCTGTGCTCCGCAACAAGAGAGGCCGCGACAGTGAGAGGCCAGTGCACCGCGATGAAGAGTGGTCCCCGCTTGCCACAACTGGAGAAAGCCCTCGCACAGAAACGAAGACCCAACACAGCCAAAAATAAATTAAAAAAAAAAAAAAAAAAAAAGTCTGTTTAACTACGTTTGGCTTCATGCTTTCTAAACTTACTTGACTACGATTTTCAGTTTTTAGAAAAATAAAAGGTGATATTTTTAAAAGCAGGAAATTAGAAAGGTCATATTCTCCTATAAAACACCCTTTATAATAAAAGTCTAATCTCATAGATAGGATACTTTATATTATTTGTAGATGATTATTGCCACCTTGAAGAGCCCATAAGAATCCTTCAAACACTAACATATGAAAATTCAGTAAGATGACTGGCTATGAAATTAATACACAAAGATATTGATTGTGCTTTCCTACATGCATATAATTAGTAAAAACTATAATGGGGGAAACATCACATTTAGGAATTCACAAATATACTAAAAAAATATGCAACACCTTTATAAAGAAAGTTTTAAATCACTCCTGAGGAAAAAAGAAAAAATGAGTAACTATAAAAGTGTACTCTGTTCTTGGTTAAGAAAACTTTGTGTTAAAATTAAAAGTCTTTCTTTTCCCTAAATTGAACTATAAATTAATTTCAATCTCAATAGAACAGGCTCTAGAAATAATCCCAAATATAATTTCTGATTTTGAATATGATTAATAAGCTACTTCAAATCATCGGAAACAAGACAAATTATTTAATAAATGAAATTGGGATAACTTTTAAGCTTTAGGAAAATATGTTTATGTGTATACTTCAATCCTTAAATAATAATAAATTCTGTTCACATCAAAGATTTATGTGCTAAAAATAAAACCATAAAGTTTAGAGGAAAATATGAGTATTTTTTTATTATCCTAGGGTTGGGAAGATCTACCTAAGTTTACATAAAATTCAAAATTCAGAAAGATAAAAACTATTAAATTTGACTTCATGAAAACTTTAACTATCTGTGATGCAAAAATTTACTGTAACTAAATTCAAATGATAAATGACAAACTGGGTTAAAAATAATCGGCAACACAAATGTCAAAGAGCTAACTTCCTTAAAATTAAAATTGTTCTCACAAGGAATAAAGAAGAGACAACCAACCAATAGAAAATACGGCAAAGAACATAAAGAGGTAATAATAGTAAAGGGGAAAAAAGTGCAAATGGCCTGTAAAATGAGATGATGCTCATTTCACTTCACTTACAATTAAAGAAATTAATATTAAATAGGGATGAGGTGCCATTTTTCACATAGACGAGAAGCCAAAATTTTGTTAATATTTGGCCATGTCCACTGCATGCCTCCTAATGCAGTAAGAAATAGGACATAGAACTTTATGACTAGGGGCAGCAGGAGTTGCCATTTATGGGAGTAACTACTCCATTGAGTGGTACCGTGGCCCCTGCCTCACCCAAATGGTATGAGATGCAGAGAGTATGCAGTCCTGGACACCTTCAATCTGAACCATAGATCCCCAGGTTCACCTCCAAGAGGCCTAAAGAAAGCTTTGGGCAAGCTCTACTGCAGTGGTTCTCAAACTTTGGTGAGCCTCAGAATCGCATGGGGGGCTTGTTAAAACTCATATTGCTGGGTCCTGGTGTGGGAATGTATGATTCAGGAGGTCTAGGGTGACACCTGAGAACTTGCATTTATAACAAGTTCCTAGGAGGTACTGATGCTCCCCGGCCAGGGACCGCACTTTGAGAGCCTCTGGTCTAGTGAATACCCTTTGCCCTGCTTGCTTGCCGTTTCAGTGGTAAACTGAAATAAAGGCAACATTAATCAGAGTCCCATTCTTCCTTGCCAGTCTTCAAAGCCAGACCAGCCCTCTGTGGTTTGGCTCAGTTTACCAGTTGGTAAAGACTCAGATAATAAAATATTTTCCCTCAGTATTAGTGAAAAAGTAAACACATGCAGTCCTTTCCAATTTAGCAATATTTCTCAAAATTCATATGCATATATTCTTGGCCCAGAAATTCCATTTCTAGATATTTATCCTGCACATATGCTCCCCCCAAAATGCAAAGATTATATGTATGAAGATGTTTATTGCAGCATATTGACAATAGCTAAAAACTGGAACAACTTAAATGTCATTCAGTTGGGAATTGTTTAAATAAATTAGGGTACATCTCAAGGGAATACTTTGCAGCCATTAGGATGAATGTGGTAGATTGATCATACTGAAATGGAAATATGCCCACAATGTATAATTAAATGCAAGAGAGAAACCACAGAATGGTACATGGAATGAGATCCATTTTTTGTCAAAATTAAAAAGATATATCTTGGGCTTCCCTGGTGGCACAGCGGTTGGGAGTCTGCCTGCCAATGCAGGGGACGCGGGTTCGAGCCCTGGTCTGGGAAGATCCCACATGCCGCGGAGCAGCTAGGCCCGTGAGCCACAACTACTGAGCCTGCGCGTCTGGAGCCTGTGCTCCGCAACAAGAGAGGCCGCGACAGTGAGAGGCCCGCACACCACGATGAAGAGTGGCCCCCACTTGCCACAACTAGAGAAAGCCCTCGCACAGAAACGAAGACCCAACACAGCCATAAATAAATAAATTAATTAATTAATTTAAAAAAAAGATATATCTTATATAGAAGATATGACATATGATACATATAATGTAATCTATATAAAGATATGATTGATACATGTGCACAGAGTATGCACGCATGTGTGTGTATGCAAAGGTTTCTGAAAAGCTTCTTACAGACTTAGCCCAGGGAAAGGGGGCTGGAGCCTCAAAGGCAGTGATACTGCATGGCTAGGGGGAGAGCAGGTATGACACTGAAGGACAATTACTTCAAAATTTTCCTGTTTGAATTATTTTACAACAAGCACATATACCATGTCCTGTCTCATTTATTTTTAAAGTACTTTTTCAAAGTCAAATCAAGAGCAACAACTCAATACCACCAGTGTCTTGGCCTTAAGCAAGTTTTATCTATTGATTACAGATGGTTCTCAAGGGCCTCTAATTGGGAACAATTTCTTTGCCTAGTTTTTAATCACTGGGTATAAATGAGATTAATAAAACAATGACATAAGAAAGATAAAAATAAGATAGGATATAAATAAGGGACCCACAGCAAATAGAGAGTGACCCAGTGGGCCTGTACTCCGGCCACACTCTGTCCTCTGTTCCATTTTAATTCTCTCTCCAACATCTTGAAGAAAAATTAGCATCATATAATTGAAAATGTAAATGTTTATCTTGTGTCCGCAATTTCTCTGTTGACTCAATGGTTGCTTCGATAACCGTAAACTGAGTTCGTATGACACCTGCCTACTTCACGTGGCTGCCATTTCTATGGGTTCTGGAAAAGCAAGGACAGTATATGATGCCAGTATATGATGATAATACACATGCCAGGTTATGCTAAAAATACTGGGGACCTAGAATCCCCTCATGGCAAGGGTGTACCTGAAATTAGCAACATTTAGGAGAATAACAGGAAATTACCAACTTGTAAAGAGAAATTAATGAATTCTGCTGCGGGCCTGACATTAAGGACTTTCAGGCAGCTAGGTCAAGCTGGCATTTCGATATGCAAACCTACTGCTCCAAGGTATAAGGCCAGCTCTCAGGGGAGAGAGAGCAGGGCTAAAGGTACAATCCAATTTTAAACTTCTCTTTAGAATCATGAAAGCTTAAGCCATGAGAGAAATATTTATATGCTCTGGATTTTTTTTAATTAAAAAAAAATTCCAAAAAGCCATAATGGAACAAAAGCCTATATCACTCCTCAATCTGAAAGAATAAAATAAGACTGAAAATTTCAAAGAATCATGCATTTTCTCATTCTCCCAAAAGCATATGGAAGAGGCCCTGGTACAATCTCTTAGCTACTCCACAAAGAGGCACTGATATTATCCGTAAAGTTTGTACCCTTTGGTGGAAAATTCTGTAAAACTGGATCACCAACATCCAAACAGACTCAAAAGTTTATGTGTCAAACAATATAAACTAAGAAGTTTCTTTCATCCTGGAACCAGTAGTTCTCTTGCCTTAGCAGGCCCAAAACATCATGTGTTATATGTCATATGTCATTTGCCATGGACTTAACACTTCGGTTATGTAACTGATTGATTTTGGCCACTCATGGATAATCTTTCTTCACTCAAACCACCTTAAGTGTTTTCCTTAGTCACCTTAAGACAGGCTAAAAATCCTCAAACTTTTCTAATTTTTTTTACATCTACCCAACAGGTTAATTTGATTATAGCACCATCATTTGGGATACAGGCTAGGACATCATTGCACCCTTGCAATTGTATAAAGGGAAATTGACTGGAATTGGGAAAGCCACAGAAAAGCAGTGGAACTACAAAGGAATCAGAGACTTGACTAATGGCAAAAGACTTTCCAATTAATAATACCAGATAAATCGTGTGATCCTGGCTTTCTCTAAGGGACTCAAAGTGCTTTACAACAATTATTGAATGAGTAACCCAAACATCCTTGCACATCGGCAGGGAGAATGTACTATAATAGTCACTTAATGGATTGGAAAAACTGGCACCGCAGAAAGGTTAAGTGATTTACCAAATATTACAAAATGAGTCAGGATGAGAACAGAAAATAGTCCTCAATGACCCCGATCTGGTCACTGGCCCTAGCTGCATAAGCACCTTTGTTGTCTGTTTTAACTTTCTCCAGGTAATAGTGACTAACAAAGGATTTAATCTTCTCCCCATGGACTGCTCTTTGTTGGTTCTCTTTTGTTCCTCCTTATTTTTACTCCATAATAATGAAAATGATGCTAGTAATATTTGAATAGCATCATATCTCACGAAGTGCTTTCTATAGTCACTATCTCCTCTAATTAAGCAAATCCAATCTCTGCATTCTGCATTTCTCTAATCCCTGACTCAAGCTGACTTGAAATTGTCAAAAGACACCATATATGAAATGCAGTGGCAAGAGTGGGATTTCCTTTCAGCCACTATTTTCACGATAGACACCCAATATGGGAGTGCCCTCCATCTTTTACTCTTTTACTCAGCAAACATTCATTGGGTACCATTCTGTAAAACAAAGCTAAGTACGAAGGATATGAAGATAATTAAGATAGAGACTTTAGCTTCAAGATGGCGGAGGAGTAAGACGTGGAGTTCACCTTCCTCCCCACAAATACATCAGAAATACAACTACATGCGGAACAACTCCTACAGAACACCTACTGAACGCTGGCAGAAGACCTCAGACGTCCCAAAAGGCAAGAAACTCCCCACGTACCTGGGTAGGGCAAAAGAAAAAAGCAAAAACAGAGACAAAAGAATAGGGACAGGACCTGCACCTTGGGGAGGGAGTTGAGAAGGAGGAAAAGTTTCCACACACTAGGAAGCCCCTTCACTGGCAGAGACAGGGGTGGCGGGGGGAAAGCTTCAGAGCCACGGAGGAGAGCACAGCAACAGAGGTGCAGAGGGCAAAGCGGAGAGGTTCCCGCACAGAGGATCGGTGCCGACGAGCACTCACCAGCCCGAGAGGCTTGTCTGCTCACCTGATGGGATGGGTGGGCGCTGGGAGCTGAGGCTCGGCATTCGGAAGTCAGATACAAGGGAGAGGACTGGGGTTGGCTGCAAGAACACAGCCTGAAGGGGGCTAGTGAGCCACAGCTAGCCAGGAGGGAGCCCAGGAAAAACTCTGGAACTGCCTAAGAGGCAAGAGACCATTGTTTTGGGGTGCGCAAGGAGAGGAGATTCAGAGCACAGCCTAAACGAGCTCCAGAGACGGGAGTGAGCCGCAGCTATCAGCACAGACACCAGAGACCGACATGAAAAGCTAAGGCTGCTGCTGCCGCCACCAAGAAGCCTGTGTGCAAGCACAGGTCACTCTCCACACCGCCCCTCCCGGGAGCCGGTGCAGCCCGCCACTGCCAGGGTCCCGTGATCCAGGGACAACTTCCACGGGAGAACGCACGGCGCACCTCAGGCTGGTGCAATGTCACGCTGACCTCTGCGGCTGCAGGCTCGCCCCGCATTCCGTACCCCTCCCTCCCCCCGGCCTGAGTGAGCCAGAGCCCCCTAATCAGCTGCTCCTTTAACCCTGTCCTGTCTGGGTGGGGAACAGACACCCTCAGGCGATCTACACGCAGAGGCGGGTCCAAATCCAAAGCTGAACCCTGGGAGCTGTGCGAACAAAGAAGAGAAAGGGAAATCTCTCCCAGCAGCCTCAGGAGCAGCGGATTAAATCTCCACAGTCAACTTGATGTACCCTGCACCTATGGAATACCTGAATACACGACGAATCATCCGAAAATTGAGGTGGTGGACTTTGGGAGCAGCTGTAGACTTGGGGTTTGCTTTCTGTATCTAATTTTTTTCTGCTTTTATTTTTATTTTAGTTTACTACTTAGAGTTTATTATCATTGGTAGATTTGTTTATTGATTTGGTTGCTCTCTTCCTTTTTTTTTTTTCTCTCTCTATATATTTTTTCCTTTTTCTCTTTTGTGAGTGTGTATGTGTATGCTTCTTTGTGTGATTTTGTCTGTATAGCTTTACTTTTACCATTTATCCTAGGGCTCTGTCGGTCTGTATTTTTGTTTGTTTGTTTGTTTTTTTAGTATAGTTATTTTTTAATTTTTATTTATTTATTTATTTATTTATTTATTTATTTATTTATGGCTGTGTTGGGTCTTCGTTTCTGTGCAAGGGCTTTCTCTAGTTGCAGCAAGTGGGGGTCACTTTAGTATAGTTTTTAGTGCTTGTTATCATTGGTGGATTTGTTTTTTGGTTTGGTTGCTCTCTTCGTTCTTTTTTTTTAATACTTTTTAACCTTTTTTATTTTTAATAATTCTTTTATTTTTTATTTTAATAACTTTATTTTATATTATTTTATTTTATTCTTTCTTTCTTTTTTTTCCCCTTTTCTTCTGAGCTGTGTGGCTGACAGGGTCTTGGTGCTCTGGCCGGGTGTGGGGCCTGTGACTCTGAGGTGGGACAGCTGAGAGCAGGGCATTGGTCCTCCAGAGACGTCCCAGCTCGACATAATATCAAATGGCGAAAGCTCTCCCACCAATCTCCATCTCAAAGCTAAGACCCGATTCCACTCAATGACAAGCAAGCTACAGTGCTGGACACCCTATGGCAAACAATTAGCAAGACAGGAACACAACCCCACCCATTAGCAGAGAGGCTGCCTAAAATTATAATAAGGTCACAGGCACCCCCAAACACACCACAGCATGCAGTTCTGCCCACCAGAAAGACAAGATGCAGCCTCAGCCACCGGAACACAAGCACCAGTACCGTCCACCAGGAAGCCTACACAACCCACTGAACCAGCCTTACCCACTGGGAGCAGACACCAAAAACATCGGGAACAATGAACCTGCAGGCTGTGAAAAGGAGACCCCAAACACAGTAAGTTAAGCAAAATGAGAAGACAGAGAAACACACAGCAGATGAAGGAGCAAGGTAAAAACCCATGAGACCAAACAAATGCAGAGGAAACAGGCAGTCTACCAGAAAAATAATTCAGAGTAATGATAGTAAAGATGACCCAAAATCTTGGAAATAGAATGGAGAAAATACAAGAAACGTTTAACAAGGACCTAGAAGAACTAAAGAGCAAACAAACAATGATGAACAACACAATAAATGAAATTTAAAATTCTCTATAAGGAATCAATAGCAGAATAACTGAGACAGAAGAACGGATAAGTGACTTGGAAGATAAAATAGTGGAAATAACTACCATAGAGCAGAATAAAGAAAAAAGAATGAAAAGAATTGAGGATAGTCTCAGAGACCTCTGGGACAACATTAAACACACCACCATTCGAATTATAGGGGTCCCAGAAGAAAAAGAGAAGACGAAAGGGACTGAGAAAATATTTGAAGAGATTATACTTAAAAACTTCCCTAATATGGGAAAGGAAATAGTCAGTCAAGTCCAGGAAGCACAGAGAGTCCAATACAGGATAAATCCAAGGAGAAACATGCCAAGACACAAAGAAAAAATATTAAAAGCAGCAAGGGAAAAACAACAAATAACATACAAGGGAATCCCCATGAGGTTAACAGCTGATCTTTCAGCACAAACTCTGCAAGCCAGAAAGGAGTGGCAGGACATATTGAAAGTGATGAAAGGGAAAAACCTACAACCAAGATTACACTACCCAGCAAGGATCTCATTCAGATTTCACAGAGAAAGTAAAACCTTTACAGACAAGCAAAAGCTAAGACAATTCAGCACCACCAAACTAGCTTTACAACAAATGCTAAAGGAACTTCTCTAGGCAGGATACACAAGAGAAGGAAAAGACATACAATAACAAACCCAAAACAATTAAGAAAATGGTCATAGGAACATACATAGTGATAATTACCTTAAATTACCTTAAATGCTCCAACCAAAAGACATAGACTGGCTGAATGGATACAAAAACAAGACCTGTATATATGCTGTCTACAAGAGACCCACTTCAGACCTAGGGACACATACAGACTGAAAGTGAGGAGATGGAAAAAGATATTTCATGCAAATGGAAATCAAAAGAAAGCTGGAGTAGCAATTCTCATATCAGACAAAATAGACTTTAAAACAAAGACTATTACAAGAGACAAAGAAGGACACTACATAATGATCAAGGGATCGATCCAAGAAGAAGATATAACAATTGTAAATATTTATGCACCCAACATAGGAGCACCTCAATACATAAGGCAAATACTAACAGCCATAAAAGGGGAAATTGACAGTAACACAATCATAGTAGGGGACTTTAACACCCCACTTTCACCAATGGACAGATCATCCAAATTGAAAATAAACATGGAAACACAAGCTTTAAATGATGCATTAAACAAGATGGACTTAAGTGATATTTATAGGACATTCCATCCAAAAACAACAGAATACACTTTCTTCTCAAGTGCTCATGGAACATTCTGCAGGATAGATCATATCTTGGGTCACAAATCAAGCCTTGGTAAATTTAAGAAAATTGAAATCGTATCAAGTATCTTTTCCGACCACAACGCTATGAGACTAGATATCAATTACATGAAAAAATCTGTAAAAAACACAAACACATGGAGGCTAAACAATACACTACTTAATAACTAAGAGATCACTGGGGAAATCAAAGAGGAAATCAGAAAATACCTAAAAACCAATGACAATGAAAACACGATGACCCAAAACCCTTGGGATGCAGCAAAAGAAGTTCTAAAAGGGGAGTTTATAGCAATACAATCCTACCTTAAGAAGCAAGAAACATCTTAAATAAACAGCTTAACCTTACATCTAAAGCAATTAGAGAAAGAAGAACAGAAGATCCCCAAAGTTAGCAGAAGGAAAGAAATCATAAAGATCAGATCAGAAATAAATGAAAAAGAAATGACGGAAACGATAGCAAAGATCAATAAAACTAAAAGCTGGTTCTTTGAGAAGATAAACAAAACTGATAAACCATTAGCCAGACTCATCAAGAAAAAAAGGGAGAAGACTCAAATCAATAGAATTAGAAATGAAAAAGGAGAAGTAACAACTGACACTGCAGAAATACAAAGGATCATGAGAGATTACTAAAAGCAACCATATGCCAATAAAATGGACAACCTGGAAGAAACGGACAAATTCTTAGAAAAGCACAACCTTCCGAGACTGAACCAGGAAAAAATAGAAAATATGAAAAGACCAATCACAAGCACTGAAATTGAAACTGTGATTAAAAATCTTCCAACAAACAAAATCCCAGGACCAGATGGCTTCACAGGCGAATTCTATCAAACATTTAGAGAAGAGCGAACACCTATCCTTCTCAAACTCTTCCAAAATATAGCAGAGGGAGGAACACTCCCAAACTCATTCTGCGAGGCCACCATCACCCTGATACCAAAACCAGACAAAGATGTCACAAAGAAAGAAAACTACAGGCCAATATCACTGATGAACATAGATGCAAAAATCCTCAACAAAATACTAGCAAACAGAATCCAAAAGCACATTTAAAGGATCATACACCATGATCAAGTGGGGTTTATCCCAGGAATGCAAGGATTCTTCAATATACGCAAATCAATCAATGTGATACACCATATTAACAAATTGAAGAATAAAAACCATATGATCATCTCAATATATGCAGAGAAAGCTTCTGACAAAATTCAACACCCATTTATAATAAAAACCCTCCAGAAAGTAGGCATAGAGGGAACTTTCCTCAACATAATAAAGGCCATATATGACAAACCCACAGCCAACATCATCCTCAATGGTGAAAAACTGAAACCACTTCCAGTAAGATCAGGAACAAGACAAGGTTATCCACTCTCACCACTATTATTCAACATAGTTTTGGAAGTTTTAGCCAGAGCAATCAGAGAAGAAGAAGAAATAAAAGGAATCCAAATCGGAAAAGAGGAAGTAAAGCTGTCACTGTTTGCAGATGACATGATACTATACATAGAGAATCCTAAAGATGCTACCAGGAAACTACTAGAGCTAATCAATGAATTTGGTAAAGTAGCAGGATGCAAAAGCAATGCACAGAAATCTCTTGCATTCCTATACACTAATGATGAAAAATCTGAAAATGAAATTAAGAAAACACTCCCATTTACCATTACAACAAAAAGAATAAAATATCTAGGAATAAACCTACCTAAGTAGACAAAAGACCTGTATGCAGAAAATTATAAGACACTGATGAAAAAAATTAAAGATGATACAAATAGATGGAGAGATATACCAAGTACTTGGATTGGAAGAATCAACATTGTGAAAATGACTCTACTACACAAAGCAATCTACAGATTCATGCAATCCCCATGAAACTACCACTGGCATTTTTCAGAGAACTAGAACAAAAAATTTCACAATTTGTATGGAAACACAAAAGACCCCGAATAGCCAAAGCAATCTTGAGAAAGAAAAACGGAGCTGGAGGAATCAGGCTCCCTGACTTCAGACTCTACTACAAAGCTACAATAATCAAGACAGTATGGTACTGGCACAAAAACAGAAGTATAGATCAATTGAACAGGATAGAAAGCCCAGAAATAAACCCACGCACATATGGTCACCTTATCTTTGATAAAGGAGTCAAGAATATACAGTGGAGAAAAGATAGCCTCTTCCTAAATGGTGCTGGGAAAACTGGACAGCTACATGTAAAAGAATGAAATTAGAACACTCCCTAACACCATACACAAAAAAAACTCAAAATGGATTAAAGACCTCAATGTAAGGCCAAACACTTAAACCTCTTAGAGGAAAACATAGGCAGAACACTCTATGACACAAATCACAGCAAGATCCTTTCGAACCCACCTCCTAGAGAAATGGAAATGAAAACAAAAATAAGCAAATGGGACCTAATGAAACTTAAAAGCTTTTGCACAGCAAAGGAAAACATAAACAAGATGAAAAGACAACCCTCAGAATGGGAGAAAATATTTGCAAATGAAGCAACTGACAAAGGATTAATCTCCAAAATTTACAAGAAGCTCCTGCAGCTCAATATCAAAAAAACAAGCCAATCCAAAAATGGGCAGAACACCTAAATAGACATTTCTCCAAGGAAGATATACAGATTGCCAACAAACACATGAAAGGATGCTCAACGTCACTAATCATTAGAGAAATGCAAATCAAAACTACAATGAGGTATCACCTCACACCGGTCAGAATGGCCATCATCAAAAAATCCACAAACAATAAATGCTGGAGAGGGTGTGGAGAAAAGGGAACCCTCTTGCACTGTTGGTGGGAATGCAAATTGATACAGCCACTATGGAGAACAGTATGGAGGTTCCTTAAAAAACTAAAAATAGAACTACCATACGACCCAGCAATCCCACTACTGGGCATATACCCTGAGAAAACCATAATTCAAAATGAGTCATGCATATACACACACTACCAAATGTAAAATAGATAGCTAGTGGGAAGCAGCCACATAGCACAGGGAGATCAGCTCGGTGCTTTGTGACCACCTAAAGGGATTGGATAGGGAGGCTGGGAGGGAGATGATAAGGGGAGGAGATATGGGGATATATGTATATGTATGGCTGATTCACTTTGTTATAAAGCAGAAACTAACACACCATTGTAGAGCAATTATACTCCAAAAAAGATGTTTAAAAAAAAAAAAAAGTCATGTACCACAATGTTCATTGCAGCTCTATTTACAATAGCCAGGACATGGAAGCAACCTAAGTGTCCATCAACAGATGAATGGATAAAGAAGATGTGGCACATATATACAGTGGAATATTACTCAGCCTTAAAAAGAAACGAAATTATTTGTAGTGAGGTGGAGGGACCTAGAGTCTGTCATACAGAGTGAAGTAAGTCAGAAAGAGAAAAACAAATACCGTATGCTAACACATATATATGGAATCTAAAAAAAAAAAAAGGCGGGGTTCTGAAGAACCTAGAGGCAGGACAGGAATAAAGACGTAGACGTAGAGAATGGACTTGAGGACACGGCGAGTGGGAAGTGTAATCTGGGACAAAGTGAGAGAGTGGCATGGACATATATACACTACCAAATGTAAAATAGATAGCTAGTGGGAAGCAGCCCCATAGCATGGGGAGATCAACTCAGTGCTTTGTCACTACCTAGAGGGGTGGGATAGGGAGGGTGGGAGGGAGACGCAAGAGGGAGGAGATATGGGGATATATGTATACGTATAGCTGATTCACTTTGTTATAGAGCAGAAACTAGCACACCATTGTGAAGCAATTATACTCCAGTAAAGATGTTAAAACAAAAAAAAAGATAGAGCCTTTAAATGAAGGAGTTTATAATCTAAACACGGAAATAAATTACAAATATAATATCACAGGTGCCTGAGTGAAGGAATGAATAAAATGTCCTTGGAAATTCAATGAGGGAGCAATGAGTTCAGCTTGGGGGAATCAGAAAAAGCTGCTCTGCTGAATTGCCTTCAGCAATTTGCCCTTTCCCCCCACATCCTCTCTCCACCTGATCTGAACCCCAGGGAGCTAATATTTGTGGACAGCACCACCATGCTCCCTTGCTTGCCTTCTAGCTTTTGGCAGGGTTGGGCAATGACTAGTTCCAGCAGGAGATCATAGGGCGTGCGGAGACAGGTGGGGTGTTTATTTCCCCAGTTCCCTCCCTGCCCAGTTACAGTTTCGCAGTGACCATATTCTTCTATCAAAAGCCAGCATGCCTGCCCTAAAGTCACAAGTTCACTCAGGGTCACTGTTCCCTTACTTACTTCCTCTGGCCCAGGGGTGGTAGGCTGCCATACTTACTAGCCCCAGAGAACCTCACCATCTTTGTACTATCTTAACCCTTTGTAAATAATATATCCATGAAGATTTTCAAGTAGGAGAATGACTGAATGAGTTTACAGTGGGGAGTTATTAAATAAGGACGATCCTGGAAGCAGGGGTCCTAATTAGAAGCTGCTGGGATTTTGAATTCATAGTAGAACATAAATTAAGGCAATGGTAGCATAGGATGGAAAAAAAAATAACTGACTTGCAAGATATTTTTGGAAGTTGAATTGCTATGCTCAACTGGACACTGAGGAGGGTGAGGAAATATGAGTGAAGCTAAAGGTAACTTCCAGGCTCTTTAAAAATATATATGTATATGTATGGCTGAGTCACTTTGCTGTGTACCTGAAACTATCACAACATTGTTAATCGGCTATACTCCAATATAAAATAAAAAGGTTTTTAGAAATGAAATAAACATTTGAAAAGTAATATATATATATATATGTTTCTTAAAAAATTTTAAAGCTATATTGGTATGAGTGATATATTTTTAATTAAAGGTAATTCAGCAAAAAATGCTGCTGTTTATTAAGTGTTCTGCCCTTACATTTGGCAGGAAATCAATAGTCACCTTCAAGAAGGTTTGCATTACAAACTGTGCCACCTGAGCACAGGTACCCTCAGGTGTACTCCTCCCACCACGGCCACGTATCCAACTGCCAGGGCCTCTCGTGGTGGATGTTCAGCCATCCAAAGCCATGTAGAACAGCAGAAAAGATCACACACCTTTGGAGTCAATCTTGTGCATTGAAGTCAATATATTTTGAAATTATCTACCTGAACTTATGTATCATTCAGTCTAAATATGCCAGAACGTGGATGAAAACATACCACATTCTAGCATTTATATGAATGGTGGTAAACCTGGTGTTTTTATGCTAAGTGAAATAAGTCAGAGAGAGAAAGACAAATACCGTATGATTGTTACCGGGTCCCAGCTCATAATGCTCACTGCAGGACAGGCCAATCAAACGAGAGACAAGGCGGTAGGGCAAGGAATGGCAACGTTATTCAGAAAGCCAGCAGACCGAGAAGATGGTACACTAGTGTCCCAAAGAATCATCTTGTCCAGGTTTGGATACTAATTTCTTTTATAAAGCAAAGAGGGGAAAGTGAGGAGGTAAAGTAAAAAAAAAGGTGATAAAGTGTTGCAAATATTTCCTGGTTCCCTCCGGACTCTGGAGGGGATTTGTTAATTTCTTCCTTCCTGCAGCCATTCATAGGTGGGCCTGGTCAGGATGTTTCCTGTGAGCTTAAACAAAGGTATTTCAGCTTAATGCTCAGACATGGGAGGCAGGGTCCCCAGAGATGGGCCACTGTGTATACTTTAAGCTATAGGCAACATCCCTTTCGTGGTTAACTTGTAGCAAAAACAATAGAATATAAAGGTTAAAGTAAAAGAAACAGATCCAGTATGGAGTCAGATTTGTTCTTCCCGATTCCATGCTCTCATTTATATGTGGAAGCTAAAAAGACCAAACTCATAGAAACAGAGATCAGATTTGTGGTTGCAGGTTGGGGTTAGGTGAAGGTGGTCAAAAGGTTCAAACTCCTAGTTATAAGATAAATAAGGTCTGGGGGCTGTAATGCACAGCATGGTGACTACAGCTAATACCGTATTGTGTATTAGAAAGTCACTAAGAGAGTAAATCTTATGAGTTCTTATGACAAGGAAACAAACTGTACCTTCATGAGGTGATGGAACTAAACTTACGTGGTGATCATTTCACCATACATACATGTAGCACATCATTATGTCTGTATATCTTAAACGTACACAATGTCAATTACATCTCAGTAAAACTGGGGTGGGCGAGAACTGCTATTGTTGCTTTCTCTCTAGGGCTCTGCTGCTTTGGGGGGAGGTCATCAAGAGGACGCGGCTGCCAGTTGACCCAAGAGCTGGACTTGGGCAATCAGAGGCTCCTCACTCGCTCCCCTGTCCTTGGAATATACACTCTGCCCACCGTTCCTGTAGCTGGAACCATTTCAAGGATTACCCTTGAGAGAGTAATGTGATACTGAGACCATCTGGACTGAATACCTGACTGAACCCCATTAAGGCCTCTATATAAACTCTTAAGATTCTGGCAGGTGGGTGCAGTGATATTCTTATCTTGCTGGCCGCCCAAGCCTCAAATATAAAACTGCCACCTGCCAATCTCAAGTGGTCTGCCTCTTTCTTCAGCCTCTCCTTGCCCTCTGGGTACGGGGGCCAATTTCCGATTTCACCCAGGAAGCTCCCGAGGGTGCAGACGAACAGCTTCCCACTTTACATTTCCATTAACCTCAAAAGCACAAAGTGCAAACAAAAGTTTCTTTAATTCTATCATCAGACTACTTCCACATGGCTGAAATTTCCAGAGAAATGCTTGTAAAATATATACTTATAAATAGATGTAGACCTGGGTGAGAATGAAATCTCAGAGGCCGTAAAAAATACATCCTTCTTTCTGGAATATGAATAATTAGGTATTATAACCATATTACAAATGCATTCCACTTCCACCAAAAGTGGAAACTGAACCTTAACAAATATTCATACTCAAATAAAAACAGAGGCTCAAATAACCTTAATGTTTCTTCTATTTATGAAATAAGGGGGAAAAACATTTTTAGGTCTTTATAAGGAAATCCCTTCCTTTAAATAAAATCTCACTAAGTCTGAGGAAGCAGTAACTTTTCTGGAGGCACTCTGACACAAAGCAACACATAAAATGTGAGGGTAAAAAAGAATAGCATGCAAAAATGTATGTACAAGGATATTGATGACACTATTCATAATAACTGAAAACCACACGCATTAGTGTTCAACAATAGAGAACTGGTTTGCTACATCTTCTTGGATGCCAAGGAGATGTTTTTTTGTTCAGCCTCATGTAGCCAACCCTTATTCCAGCAGCATAAGTAGCACGCTGGGTCACTGGTACAGTCTACTCTTTTCTCAAGGCGAACTTCTCTCTGGGGTTCTTGGTGCTCTTTCTTGTCTGCAGCCCTTGATCACTGCAAAGGTTTTCCTTAACACTGAATTTTGAAAAGAGAGATTAGTATTTCTTCCAGAAGGCACTGGGGCTTCTTATGCAAATTATTCCCCACCACTCGCATCTAATTCTGCATACCAAGAGAAAGGGCAAACTTGAAAAGTGACACAGCCCTTGAAATGTGGCTCAGATTGAAAACAAGTGTTTACATCTTCTGTTCTCTCGCAAAATACTGCTAAAATGATGATTTTTTTAAAAAAAAATTCACCTGCAAAAATAAGGAGATGAGGAGAGGAGACTACAGCCATCAAGCTTGGATACCAAAAAGTAGACAGCAAAGCTGTGACTGAGAGAGAAAAATATAGGTCATACACACAGGTTAGGAATTAGAAGGGCATCTTCCTTCTTAACAGAAGCACTGGACACAAGAAGAAAATAAAGCAATACCTTCAAAACCCTGAAGGAAAATGACTTCCAACTGGGAACTCCGTATTGAGCCACACTCTTATTAGAGTATGAGAGTAAAATAAAGATTTTTTTTCAAGATATGCAAAATTCCCAAAAACATTTGCCTCCTATTCAGCTTTACTCAGGAAGCTACCAGAGTAGGTGCTCTTCCACATCAGAGAGTTTACTAAGAAAGCAAATACAGAAACTCAGGGTCCATTTCAGAACCAGCAACATAATTTGCAGGATGAGACCCAGTATAAAATGAAAACACAAGACCCCTTGCTCAAAATTTATTAAGAATTTCAAGATGATGACAACCGAGCACTAAGCCAAATGCAGACCCTTCTAAGTGTAATGGCACAGGACCCAGACCCCATGAAACCAGCCCTGAGTCCAATCCAGGAGAGGGAAGAGAGAATTCCCAGGATGATGGTGAAGGGAGATCCCAGGACAACAGTTATGAAGCTAGTCTAGACAATCGCCAGCCCACACTGGAGCTAGAAAATGGAGTGCTTCAAGAAGGGTATCTTCAAGGAAAACAATGAATTACTCAATATAATTGGAAGGGGTTGAGAGGACATTTCCACTTCTTGGGGGAAGCACATGGAAGAACTAAAGATGGACACAGTTAAAGCAACTTTCCAGACAAATCCATTACTGGCAAGTGTCAATATTTTATGACAAGCCTGCTGTGAGAGCAAAGGCACTGTGCTCTGGAGCTGCGAAGACAGATAAACAAGAAACTGACCTCCAATCACTTACATATTCTTGGAAGACACAGGTGTTAAACAAAGCCTGTCTTGGTAGAACAGTGGGACTTTTTTAGGAATCTGAGATGGAGAGAGGCCTTCTGGTAGAATATAGAACAACATATACAAAGGCATGACAGAGCATAGACAATGCTGAACAAGCCTGGATGAACTGATCTCTTGGCTAATGAGTGCCAGAATGGGGAAATGTTCTAGATTTTCCCCCCATCATCCCTCACAAATTTCCATTCAAAGGCTGATGTGCTAGAAATATATGCGAGTGAATGGCTCCTAATTGGGATCCTATTAGGACCTGTAAAACAAGCACATTTTGTTTTGTGCATATTGATTCCAGTGTATTGATTTTAATTTATTTGCTGTAATTAAACTTGTGTAATTATTGCAAGGAAATTCAATGAAAACAGGCACAGGCGTTTCTGTTCCACCAGCTCTCTACGTTGCTATAGTTCATTGAGATTCTCTCGAGGCTTGAAGGTAGGCACTCGAGGTCAAAGCAGAACGCTCCCCAATAGTAAGGGAGAGAGTAAGAGGCACAATTCAGAGCAGAATTATTTTTCCTTTGAAAGTAGCTTTATTACTGTTCTTATGATACCAGAACTTTTTGCAAGTTCTAACAGCAAAGAAAATCTCAAAGGAGAAATAAAAAAGTAATCCCAAATCCCACCATTTAGAGGTAAGCCCTGTTCACTTTTATCAGTTATCCTGCTGGACGTCTCCCTATGTACATAAATACAAAGAGAAGAAGACGAACACTAACATGAATGGTAAAATTGCATGTTACTCTGTGATCCACTTTGTTCATTCCATAATATATCTTAGGTATTTTATATGTCAAAATATTTATTTCTATATCATCACTTTAATAGCTGCATGGTATATACCATCTTATGTATGCAAGAATTTATTTTAAAAACTTCTTTTGCTGAGTGTATTTCCAATTTTTCTTTATTATAAAAATAATTGCAGTAACTTAAGTGTACATTATGCTTGTCTAATTATCTCCTTCAGGTAAATTCCCATAGGTGGGTTTGTTGGCTCAAAAGGAACAAAATTGCCACCTGTCGTCCAAAGTTGTTTTTTTTAAATCAATTTACACTTGCACTAGCAGCATAAGAATATACAAATGCCAATAAGTATGTGAAAAGATATTAGCCATCAGGGAAATGCAAGTCAAAACCACAATGAGCTATTACTTCATATTCACTCGCAAGGCTATCATCAAAAAGACAGATAATAACAAGTGTTGCTGAAGCTACGGAGAACTTGGAGCCCTCGTGCGCTACTGGTGGGAATGTAAATTGGTGCAGCCACTTTGGAAAACAGTCTGGCAGTTTCTCAAAAAGAGTTACCTGACGACCCAGCAATTGCACTCCTAGGTATATGCTCCAAAAAATTGAAATCAGGGACTCAAACAGATATTTGCACACAAATGTTCATTGCAGCAGTATTCGCAATAGCCAAAAAGTAGAAACGACCCAAGTCTTCATCAACAGTGAATGGATAAACAAAATGTGGTATATCCATACAGTTGAGTATTATTCATCCATAAGAGGAAAGGAAGTTCTGATATACGCTGCAACACAGATGAACCCTGAAAACATCATGCTAAGTGAAATAAGTCAGACACAAAAGGATAAATATTGCATGATTTCACTTACATGTAATATCTAGAATAGGCAAATTCATAGAGTAAGAAAGGAGATGAGAGGTTATCAGGGGCTGAGGCAGAGGGGGAAATAGGGAGTTACTGCTTAATGGTTACATTTCTATTTAGGGTAAAGAACAGTTTGGAAATAGATACTGGTGTTTGTTGCATGGCATTGTGAGTGTAATTAATGCCACTGAATTATGCATTTTAAAATGGTTAAAATGGCAAATTTTGTGTTATATATATTTTACCACAACAAAAAAATGAAAAACATATAAGTTCTAAAATTTTTTTAAAGGAATTCAGTACAGATACATGCTACAATATGGATAAACCTTGAAAACATTTTACAAGATGAAATAAGTTGGTCACAAGAGACAACATATTGTATGATTCCAATCTATATAAAATGTTCAGAATTGGCAAATCTACAGAGACAGAAAGTAGATCAGTGGTTGCCTAGGGCTGGAGGCCCGGGGTAAGGTGGAGTGAAAAGAGGAGGGACGGGATGGGGGTATGAAAATGTTCTGAAATTAAGTGTAGTGACGGTTGTACAACTCTGTGAATATACTAAAAACCACTGAAATTTATACTATAAATAGGTGAACTGTATGCTATATGAAATATATCTCAAAAAAGCTGTTGTGTTTTTTTATTGCAGCTTTCTCTGTGATGGATGAGTTGGACCATTTTTTCCATATTTATTGGCCATCTGTATTTATTCTATTGTAAATGGCTTGTTCATGTTCTTTGTTCCGGTTGTTTTGTTTTTGTTTTTATAAATGCAAAGATATATTCAGAGTCTACATTGACAAGTATTTTTTTAAGTATATTATTTTCTGGTGGAAAATACTGCAGGTGGCATGCCTCAAACCAGAAGAGAAGGCCAGTTCTGAAGCTGTTGACAGTCTAACAGGCTGAATTGATTTTATTTGTAGCAGAGTAAACACAGCATGGAAGGGCAGCACAAAGAGAACACTCCTTGAATTCTTCAGTACCATACTAGGTGCTTTACAAATATGACCTCATGTAATCCGTCACACCCATTTACGAAGGAAAGAGGTCAAGTTCCCCAAGGTTACACAGCCAGCTGCTGCCAACTGGGATTTGGGCCTAGTTCTCTCTGTCTTCAAAGTGCTAGTCCATTCTAAGTGCCCTCTGTAGAGTACTGATCACATAAGCATGGCCAGTAATAGGAAGCTATGATGACGCCCTTTGTACTTTCTGAGTTCCAGACACCTATGACTGCAGTAATGCTGAGCAGCCACTGGCAATAGGAAATTGCAGCTGTCAGAATGTACATTTCCTTCACTGCTCCCAGAGATGCCATGTGGAGAAATTTACCAACACAAACATAAATTCTTCAAGGTTCCTCGAATGGCCCTGTGGGGATTTATGAGACTCCCTGGGTTATAAGGATTATACTTGGACATCCCTGCTCAGCCAAAGCTCTGATTCAGGATGTAGCAGTAATAGGTCAGATGTCACACACAGACCAAGAAACGTCAAAGTCACACGAAGAATGACATACAGCCATCAAAAGAGCTAATAAATACCTCACTTGGGAAATTAATTTGTAGATTCCACAGGATTATACATCTGTGTAATTATGGATAGTGTCATACAAAGATCAAATTTCTTCATTGAAAGGGATCTTAGAGTTTCTCTCTTCAGACCTGTTATTTTACAGATATAGAAACTGAGATCCTGAGATTTTAATTAACTATTTTACTTAGAAAAATCTCTGAGGAAAATCTCTGCAGTATGATTTCTGATGACCCCAAATCCCTAGCTTGGCTGCCTTTCCTCCTCACTCGGAAAAACCTCCGAAGTCATTTTTCTATGGCAAAACCATATCCTGTGAATTTAATATTTTCTAGCTTTCTGTACTGCACTGGGAATTGTTCAACTCCAACTCTCTTTAGCTATGAAGACTGAAAGAGAATACAGTTCTCAACACTGCTCATGTTTTCAAGTCACATGTCCTCAGGTTGCTAAAAATCTCCAGTCTGTGAAACACGAAATGAAATGCCAGGATGCTATTTTTGATTGACATAGAAAGCAAGGAAGCAGATTTATATCCACTGGCAAAATCGTATGCTGATAGTGAGAAACTGCTAGTGATGATATGAATGTTACCACATTGCATCGATGAAGATTCCACTTTTCCTGTTTACTGTGATGAGAGTGCTTTCCTTTGGCCTCTACTTTCTAAGATTCTAAAATTAGACATTTAACTTTATTTTTAAATTAATTGTAAATGTAATTGTATCATAAGTGTGATTCAGCAAAGAGTGAAAAGAACAACAAATGGAGGTCAGGAACCACTTGCTTTATCATCTTCTATTTCATCTATGTTTTCCTTTCCTTGGAATTTAATTATCTTCATATAACTTAATTTTTTAAAATACTTCTACAAATAGATATGCTCAGAAAATTTATATGAATTAATTTTTCAAGCAGATATTACAAGGGACAAAACTGAGTTCAATAACTGTAAATATATTTTTAATCCTTATGTATAATCTAGCACAATAGAATGGATTGCTTTAAAAGATAGAAAGTGTTCATTTAATTTTTAAAAATATATTTCATGTGTATTCTGGTATCAGCCAACCCTGTGCCCCAGTAGCAGGTAATTCAAGATAAGCACACTTAAAATATAAGGAAAATACTTAAAATGTCAAAGTCTGTGGCACATTTACATAGCAATATAGAATTCTGCTTCACTCCTTGGTTAATGAACATAATGGTCAGCCTTAAAAATAAATATTTAATATATATGCATATCTGACATATTCATATAATATATAACATTAAATAATATACGCTTATATTTAATATATATTAAATAATTATTTTAGAATACAGTTGGAATCAATTGGAAAGTCAAAATATAATTTTATATATAAAGAGGTAGATATATACTGAACTAAATATATGTTAAATACACAAATATATATCAATGTAATATATATATATTTATATATATATATATATAAAATAAAAAACCTGACATCTTTTTCTCCATTCACTTAACCGACTGGTGATTTTTCACAATCATGTAGATAAAAATACAAACAAGAATATGCACTTATATAGCCAAGAAAAATCTATAGTATTGTCTTTTTATACTAACTCCACTTTTGTCTTTTACTTTCTAAGGGATTAGACTACTTCTAGACTTCTGTGTTTTTATGTTAGCTTTTTTCCAAGTTGATTTTGTTTTACTCTTTCAGTTCCTGCCATTGTTTGCTGACATAGTGAAATGTGACTTAAAGCACAATAACCGGCCAACTGGAGAACATATTATCTGGAAACTGGGAATGCAAACAGTAAAGAACGTCAGGATCCACTAAAAATAGAAGGTTTTATACTTTCAGTTTAGTCATCTTTGTTTGGAAATAAAAATCTCTTACTTCAGCTCATCGTGAGTTTTTTGGGGTTTTTTTTTAAAGCATAGTGGGGGGAACAATTCAATGTGAAAGTTATTTTTTTTTAAACTTTTTTTTAGCCCATGAAATTTCAGTATACATAGTTAATAACCACTTCAAATTGCTATGCCAGGAGAAACCACTCTTACCTAATTGCCTGCCAAGGCTCATAAAGCACCTCTGTGTCACTGGTAATTCATTGCTCTATTGATATCGTAACTCACAGTGATATTTTCTGGCTGTCATCTTTTACACTCACTGATGCTCACTTCCTTCAATTTTTACATCCAGTAGTTCCCAAATTAAAGGCTATGTCTTAGCCATACGATTTTTACTAGGTTCTTTACAAGTTCTCCTAAGTGGATTTTCTCTTTGTCTAGACCACACACATATGCACACATATGCACGCATGCATATACACACACACAGACTTTAAATGGTTGAATATATTCTCCTCTGAGTAGAATTTTTTCATTAGATGTAAAACATTTCATTTTCATACTGATCTACAGTGCCTTTTAAAGCTACTCCAAAGCCTCATTATGTGACACATTGGTGATCAAACCACTTTATCTCACAATGCCAGACTCTTTACAAGATCACAGCTAATGACTTCGTTTCCAGCATGGTGTCACGCGGCTCAGTCCCCAGAACCAAATCATATCTGTCAGTTCTTTTCACAGGAGCACACGTCTCCTCTGTTGGTATAGAGTGTCATGCAGTGGCCAGCACTGTGCAATGGCAAACAGCTCATATCAGGACCCTCCGTCTCTTTCCCCCGGATGACTCTGCACGAGGTGAAGAATGTTCACACCTGCCAATTCTGCCAAATTTCAGCCTCTCAGGCCACACACTAATTCATTTCACATTCTCAAGAGTGTGAAGAGCTGTGTTTTGGCAGCAACCTGACTGTCCTCTACTACCTCGGAGGAAAGTAGAATTCATCCTTCCTAGTAGAATGGAGAAAAGTTTGAGACATGATGGAAAATGGTTCCTGTAGGGAGAAAAGTTTCCTCGGATGTGTCAAATCACTGTTAGCTTCAGTAAACATGGCGACTCAGCTCCAAGTGGGTCAAACTCCTCCTTCCTCTCAACACCACTTCCTGGGACATTACAGGGCACGAGCAAAGGGTGGAAACTTGATCAGTGAGGTTTGTGGAATCCAAGGTTGGCCAGGTTAAACGCCACAAAGAAATTAGTTATACAGAAATCAGTCCACTTCAGCTATAGGGCTGCCACATCAACCACAGCTTACAATTCTGTTTGAAAAAATGTACATTTGGATTGTTTTCCAGAAAGTGGCTAGGACATTATACCCCGACTGCATTTGCCTTTGAAAAAAATTAATACAATATTCTGTAAAACTGTCCAGCTTACAATGACAAGCTATTGAACTTACTGCCTGCATCTACCTCACAGATCTTAAAGTAACTCAGAAGAGCCATCTGAATGATTAAACAGTAATCTGTTTGCAAAATCATTTTGTCCACCAAAAATCACCTCCTAACATCCTTAGACCAATCAGTTCCTCCCTGGGTTTTTAAGCCAGAATTCTACAACTAACGTGGAAAAAGGCCACAGTTTTTTCTGACAGTGGTGTGAACTTTTTAACTTTTCTAGTTGTTGCTTCTTTAAGGATCATATTCTTGAAAATTTCAAAAGAAATGTTATTGCTGTCAAGTCAGCACTCAGCATTCATGTAAATGATGTGATGTTGTGATTCATAATAAGAAATATATTTTTGGGTCCCTCCCTGGTTGGTGCTTGGGGCCTTCTGTGTCGCCGCGGGCACAGGGTCGCTCACACAAGGGCTTGGGTCATGAATGCGCCACAGCCTCTCGAGAGAGACGTGGGTCCTCGGAGCCTCTTTAGTGCCGGAGCTTGGGCCGCAGGCGGCTCCGCAGAGGCGGAAAAACAGAACCTCTGGAATGGATGGACTCCTGCCGAGCAGCTTTGCTAATTTGCAGCAGCTGGACAATGCTCCTCTTTTTTTTTTTTTTAATTATTAATTAATTAATTTATTTTTGGCTGTGTTGGGTCTTCGTTTCTGTGCGAGGGCTTTCTCTAGTTGCGGCAAGCGGGGGCCACTCTTCATCGCGGTGCGCGGGTCTCTCACTATCGCGGCCTCTCTTGTTGCGGAGCACAGGCTCCAGACGCGCAGGCTCAGTAGTTGTGGCTCACGGGCCTAGTTGCTCCGCGGCATGTGGGATCTTCCCAGACCAGGGCTCGAACCCGTGTCCCCTGCATTAGCAGGCAGATTCTCAACCACTGCACCACCAGGGAAGCCCAATGCTCCTCTTTAATACCTGTCAGCATAATCTTCACATCATTTCACTCTGGTGGCAGGGACTCAGCTCTGAATTCTGTATAGAAAAAGCACCCGGATCCCAGTCTTTCAATGGCCTCGAGACAACCAGAAGTGCCTGCTCTTGAGCCTCGTGGGCCTCTAGGCAAGATGTCCCTGCCCATCGGGACGTACCGCCGGGCATTCAGCTATCATGATGCCCTGGAGGACCCTACGCCCATGACTCCTCCTCCATCGGACACGGGCAGCATCCCCTGGAAGCCAGTGATTCCGGAGTGCAAGTAACAGCACCTCGCCAAGGTGGAGGAAGGAGAGGCCAGTGTCTCGTCCCGTGCCCTGCCATCGGCCACTGACGGTGCGGACAAGGTCCCCGTGGTGAAGGCTAAAGCTACCCATGTCATCATGAGGTCTCTGATCACAAAACAGACCCAGGAGAAGGAGAGCACTCAGCGTTTTGAGCAGCAGGCAGGGCTGAGAGATGCTGGCTACACACCCCCCAAGGGCCTCACCACCTAGGAGACCAAGTACCCTCGAGTGGCAGAAGCACTCCACAAACTAAAGCTCCCAAGCGGAGAGATAACAAGAGAGGAGAAGCAGCCGGCCTCCACCCAGGCCAACCCAAGCAGCAACTCCCACTCTTCCCCTAAGCAGAAGCCCAGAGGCTGGTTCACTTCTGGTTCTTCCACAGCCTTACCTGGCCCAAATCTTAGCACCATGGATTCTGGAAGCGGGGAAAAAGACAGAAGCTCGGCAGATAAATGGAGCCTCTTTGGACCAAGATCCCTCCAGAAGTCTGATTCTGGAGGTTTTGCCATCCAGGCCTACAAAGGAGCCCAGAAGCCTTCTCCAATGGAACTGATCTGCATGCAGGCCACCCGAATGGCCGAGGATCCAGCAGTGTTCAAGCCACCCAAGATGGACATCCCAGTGATAGAAGGGAAGAAACAGCTGCCGCGGGCCCACAATCTCAAACCGTAGGACTTGAATGTTCTCACACCCACTGGCTTCTAGAGCTCTTTCTGTTCCAGGAACTCTGGATAGAGGGTGCCTTGAGCCCAGCTCCCCTTTACCTTGGCTCTGACACAGGAAAAGTTTTGTTTTGTCTTTTAAAAAATCTCTCAAACTGAGGCTAGAGCTGGAGACATAATTGATTTTTGAGAGACATTAGTGCAAAGTTTGTCCTTGTGCAGAAGATGCCATTTTGTACTGCTTTCATTTAAAGTTAGACTAAACCTCAGCAGTGATGTATGGGGACCTCATTACCTATTTTTGTATCTTTACTCTACCCAAGAACTTTGATCATTACTTACTAGGTAAATAATGTTTGTGTTGTTCCAAAACCAAGGCTTCTTGATTCCTTTACCACTATCCCTGTGTGCATGGACAAATCATGGCGTAGAGGCGTTCACTGACTAGTTTAGACGACTTTGGCCCTCTTGGCTGTGCTGGCACTGTGTGCTCCAGCCTTGTCAGTTATGGGGACCCAGGATCCGTTTGAGATCTGGGTATAGTTAAGAGCCAGCTTGGCAGGGATCCCCTCTGTTTTCTGCTGAAACCGGAATCTCCTTGCTTGTTGGTAGACCTCACGGATCACTTTGCCCTGCAGCCAGTTCTTACTGTAGTACCTCTTGGGCCAGTGCTGTTGGAGGGATGCTTCTCTTTTGTGTGTCACAGTACAAACACTACCCTTACATATCCTTTGTTGCACTTTAAAGTGAGATTAATTTAACTCCCATTTGGTTGAAAACTTCCTAAGGGAGAAAATTCAGTCTACTGGTTTGGTATAGATAAATGGACGTTAAACTTTCTTAAAGGAGGCGGCAACTGCCGTTTGAGTATAGTCTTGCGGTTCATATGAAACTAGTGTCACCCTATTTTGAGTTTCTTGTTCAGGCCAGGGCCTGAAAAATTTTTTCCTGGGAGGTGGAAGAATTAAAAAATTTTCTGTATGCAATCATTTTCCCCCCCAGATGAGCCTCATACCTTTATAAACACGTACCTCACTGAGGAAAGGGACTAGGGAAACCACCTTTTCATTTCTCCTCACTGTGTACATGTTCAATCATTGTCTTGAACACTGTCTCAAATTCCTGCTGCCTTTTGCTTTGGACAGTATGGTGTCTACACAAGGAGCTGAGCTGATCTTCCTACAGAGATGCCCTGGAGTCTAAAATGATCAGAACAATTAATTTATTTGTGTCTTCTGTTATGCTTGTTTCTCTTAACTTGTTTTGACAATAAAAATCCTTACTACTTTCTCAAAAAAAAAAAAATATATATATATATATTTTTGGTCTTCGTCCCTGTTTCTGGCACAGAGCTCCTAAAACTCTCGGAATTTCCTAAAGGAGTTTTGTCATGCTAATGAGGTGACTTGTGCAAAGCCCATAAAGATGGGATCTGGTTGCCAGGGGAACCAACCATATGATTAGAGCCTTGGAACTTTCAGCCTCACCACCCCAGGGAGGGGAGAGGGGCTGGAGACTAAGTTCAGTCATCAATGGTTAATGATTTAATCAACCATGCCTAGGTAATGAAGCCTCCATAAAACCCAAAAAGGACAGGGTTGGGAGAGCTTCTGGGTTGGTGAACACGTACAGATTTGGGGAGAGTGGCCCTCAGTGAGGGCGTGGAAGCTTCTCACCCTTTCCCCTTTCCTTGCCCTATCATCTCTTCCATCTGGCTCTTCCTGAGTTATATCCTTTTAAAATAAATAGGTAATCTAGTAAGTAAAATGTTTCCCTGAGTTCTGTGCTGCTCTAGTACTTTAATCAAACTCAAGGAGGAGGTCACTGGAACCTCCAAGCTATAGCTGATCAGTCAGAAGCACAGGTGATAAACTGGACTTGCAGTTGGGGTCTGAATTTGGGGGCGGGGTTAGTCTTATAGGACTGAGTCCTAACTTGTGGGATCTGATGCTACCTCTAGGTAGATAGTGTCAGAACGGAGTTGAATTGTAAGACATCCAGTTGGTGTCAGAGACTTGCTTGGTGGTGTGGGAAAATTTCCCCACACATGTACATCTTGGAACTGGGTGCAGAATCAGAGGTTACCTTGAGGGAAGAAGAACCTGTGACTTAAAATTGTGAGCTTTTCTATGTGGGGATGAGTTGTGGATGATGGATAGAAGGGTAGTGGGAGGGCTTGGGGAAGAAGAAAACACAGGTGGGCATAAAAACAATCTATGATGAAGGGCCAACTATTCTTCTAATTTGTATTTAAAAATAAAACAAAATGGAAATAAAATCTTAAAAGTCCAAGACTCACACAATATTCACCCGCAGATTCCACACTTGGATGTCATAGCAATAGCAAGTTGCTATCAAGTTCTCTCAATGTTTACTCTGAATCACTCGCCTAGGACCTAAGAAGCAATTCGCAGGCTGACTGCCTCATGTCACCAGTGGAACCTGCAGCCATTTCATGTTGGCTTGCTGATATGATGGGCCTGGAAGAATTTTAGGATCTGAGTTTTCAGTCTTTTCGCCAGCTGTGGCCCCCAGAAAGCAGCCCCTTTGTTCTGGGTTGCTGCATTTCAGCTCTGCAGTTACTCTGACCCTCTGGAGAGTCCTGGAACTCTGCTTCTCAGGTGAGAAAAGCCTTTCCCAATCTTTGCCAACCCCTCTTTCACTCATCCCTGTGGTCCTGGGACCGGGAGTTGCATTCTTACATCCTGGCTAGTACTGCTTCCTAAAATACGTGCTTGCTCTGCTAACAGCTGGTTTAACTGCTTAGAGAAGCTCAACTTCTTTCTCTGTGCTTTTGGACAGGCTGAAATGTCCATTTTATGTGGAATAAAATGACGGACTCCATGACCTTAATTCCTCCCCATCTCTAGATGCTTTAGATGGATTCCAGACCTTGTTTCTGAGCCCACTTTGATCCTCCTGCTTATTGTGGGGTTTTGGCCTGATAAATACACTCTGTCCATAGTCCATTTGAAGAGCTCAGGTGATTTGCAAACCCCAGACATATTGCTGTCCTTTACCGGTCCAAAATCTAATTTCACAGCTAACTGCAGGATGCTAGCTGTTGCCACCCACAATTATGGCACAAAAATTTGACATCAAAAATCCTCCCTGTGCATTCAGGAATGCTATCACATGTAAAGACAGGAGAGCTATCCTCTCACATCCCTTCAGGAAGGAAAATTAAAGATTTATGGACTTTGAGTGGAATTTTTCCTGACTCTTCATCACTGGCTAGACAGAAACAGAGATTCACTTTCTCACTGGCCCTCCTATGTGCAAGCTCAGTCAACTGCAACCCAGCTTATTAGAAAGGTCAGTGGTAACTTTTGAGTAAAGCAGAGAAAGAGACCTGAGCCAAACTGCAAATGTACATATTACTGATGACTGTGCCCCACTGAAGCAGTGGGAGGACTAAGAATAATGCTCACGCCTGCCCAGTGGAGAAGCTTTGTGAGACATTTTTTAAGGCAAAGGATTGAAGGCTACTGCGGGAGAGGTCACTGTCAGTAGGCTCGGTGCAAGATTAATAACGCAGCGTGGTTGGTACCATGTTACACTGTTCCTGCAGAAAGGAACGGCTGCATTATGGATAAAGGAAGGGTATAAGAATAAGAAAGAAAGATGAAGTATGAAATATTGCTCAATAATGGACCATAGCTGAGCACACAGAAGCTACAACATGCCACCTGACTCCTTCCTGTAGTGCAACGAAGAGTACCATATTTCTTGAGCATTTGGTACACTCCAGACACAGTTATTAAGGTAAATGTCTATACTATAGAAGTAATATACTACTGTCCTCTTTTCATCACTGAGAAAGCAGAGATTCAGAGAAGTTAAATAATACGCCTAAGGTTAAATAACCAGCGAGTGGAAAAGCTGGGACCAATGTCTGTCTGAATTTAATACCCATCCTCTATGTACCAACTGACACCACAAAGAAAGTAAGTAAAATGTCTCTGACGTCAGATCACTAGATACACTATTGCTACTTCAATTCTACTCTTCTATCAAAACAAAATACTAGCAGAGGGCAGACAGCAGAAACAAGGACTGCAATCCTGCAGCCTGTGGAACAAAAACCACATTCACAGAAAGATAGACAAGATGAAAAGGCAGAGGGCTATGTACCAGATGAAGGAACAAGATAAAACCCCAGAAAAACAACTAAATGAAGGGGAGATAGACAACTTTCCAGAAAAAGAATTTAGAATAATGATAGTGAAGATGATCCAGGGCCTTGGAAAAACAGTGGAGGCAAATATCAAGAAGATGCAAGAAATGTTTAACAAAGACCTAGAAGAATTAAAGAACAAAAAAACAGAGATGACCAATACAATAACTGAAATGAAAACTACACTAGAAGGAATCAATAGCAGAATAACTGAGGCAGAAGAACGGATAAGTGACCTGGAAGACAGAATGGTGGAATTCACTGCTGCAGAACAGAATAAAGAAAAAGAATGAAAAGAAATGAAGACAGCCTAAGAGACCTCTGGAACAACATTAAACACAACAACATTCGCATTATAGGGGTCCCAGAAGGAGCAGAGAGAGAGAAAGGACCCGATAAAATATTTGAAGAGATTAGAGTCAAAAAATTCCCTAACATGGGAAAGGAAATAGCCACCCAAGTCCCGGAAGCACAGAGAGTCTCATATAGGATAAATCCAAGGAGAAACATGCCGAGACACATAGGAATCAAATAGGCAAAAATTAAAGACAAAGAAAAATTACTGAAAGCAGCAAGGGAAAAGCGACAAATAACATACAAGGGAACTCCCATAAGGTTAAAAGCTGATTTCTCAGCAGAAATTCTACAAGCCAGAAGGGAGTGGCATGATATACTTAAAGTGATGAAAGGGAAGAACCTACAACCGAGATTACTCTACCCGGCAAGGATCTCATTCAGATTCGATGGAGAAATCAAAAGCTTTACAGACAAGCAAAAGCTAAGAGAATTCAGCACCAACAAACCAGCTCTACAACAAATGCTAAAGGAACTTCTCTAAGTGGGAAACACAAGAGAAGAAAAGGACCTACAAAAACAAACCCAAAACAATTAAGAAAATGGTCATAGGAACATACATATTGATAATTACCTTAAATGTGAATGGATTAAATGCTCCAACCAAAAGACACAGGCTTGCTGAATGGATACAAAAACAAGACCCATATATATGCTGTCTACAAGAGACCCACTTCAGACCTAGGGACACATACAGACTGAAAGTGAGGGGATGGAAAAAGATATTCCACGCAAACGGAAATCAAAAGAAAGCTGGAGTAGCAATACTCATATCAGACAAAATAGACTTTAAAATAAAGAATGTTACTAGAGACAAGGAAGGACACTACATGATGATCAAGGGATCAATCCAAGAAGAAGATATAACAATTATAAATATATATGCACCCAACATAGGAGCACCTCAATATATAAGGCAACTGATAACAGCTGTAAAAGAGGAAATCAACAGTAACACAATAATAGTGGGGGACTTTAACACCTCACTGACACCAATGGACAGATCATCCAAAATGAAAATAAATAAGGAAACAGAAGCTTTAAATGACACAATAGACGAGATAGATTTAACTGATATTTATAGGACATTCCACCCAAAAACAGCAGATTACACTTTCTTCTCAAGTGCATACAGAACATTCTCCAAGATAGATCACATCTTGGGCCACAAATCGAGCCTCAGTAAATTTAAGAAAATTGAAATCATATCAAGCATCTTTTCTGACCACAACGTGATGAGATTAGAAATGAATTACAGGGGAAAAAAACGTAAAAAACACAAACACATGGAGGCTAAACACTATGTTACTAAATAACCAAGAGAACACTGAGGACATCAAAGAGGAAATCAAAAAATACCTAGAGACAAATGACAATGAAAACACGACAATCCAAAACCTATGGGATGCAGCAAAAGCAGTTCTAAGAGGGAAGTTTATAGCTATACAAGCCTACCTCAAGAAACAAGAAAAATCTGAAATAAATAATCTAACCTTACACCTAAAGGAACTAGAGAAAGAAGAAAAAACAAAACCCAAAGTTAGCAGAAGGAAAGAAATCATAAAGATCAGAGCAGAAGTAAATGAAATAGAAACAAAGAAAACAATAGCAAAGATCAATAAAACTAAAAGCTGGTTCTTTGAGAAGATAAACAACATGGATAAACCATTAGCCAGGCTCATCAAGAAAAAGAGGGAGAGGACTCAATAAAATTAGAAATGAAAAAGGAGAAGTTACAACAGACACCGCAGAAATACAAAGCATCCTAAGAGACTACTACAAGCAACTCTATGCCAGTAAAATGGACAACCTGGAAGAAATGGACAAATTCTTAGATAGGTATAACCTTCCAAGACTGAACCAGGAAGAAATAGAAAATATGAACTGACCAATCACAAGTAATGAAATTGAAACTGTGATTAAAAATTTTCCAACAAACAAAAGTCCAGGACCAGATGGCTTCACAGGTGAATTCTATCAAACATTTAGAGAAGAGCTAACACCCATCCTTCTCAAACTCTTCCAAAATATTGCAGAGGAAGGAACACTCCCAAACTCATTCTATGAGGCCACCATCACCCTGATACCAAAACCAGACAAAGATACTACAAAAAAAGAAAATTACATACCACTATCACTGATGAATATAGATGCAAAAATCCTCAACAAAATTCTAGCAAACAGAATCCAACAACACATTAAAAGGATCATACACCATGATTAAGTGGGATTTATCCCAGGAATGCAAGGATTCTTCAATATACACAAATCTATCAATGTGATACACCATATTAACAAATTGAAGGAGAAAAACCATATGATCATCTCAATAGATGCAGAAAAAGCTTTTGACAAAATTCAACACCTACTTATGATAAAAATTCTCCAGAAAGTGGGCATAGAGGGAACCTACCTCAACATAATAAAGGCCATATATGACAAACCCACAGCAAACATCATTCTCAATGGTGAAAAACTGAAAGCATTTCCTCTAAGATCAGGAACAAGACAAGGATGTCCACTCTCACCGCTATTACTCAGCATAGTTTTGGAAGTCCTAGCCTTGGCAATCAGAGAAGAAAAAGAAATAAAAGGAATACAAATTGGGAAAGAAGAAGTAAAACTGTCACTGTTTGCAGATGACATGATACTATACATAGAGAATCCTAAAAATGCCACCAGAAAACTACTAGAGCAAATCAATGAATCTGGTAAAGTTGCAGGATACAAAATTAATGCACAGAAATCTCTTGCATTCCTATACACTAAGATGAAAAATCTGAAAGAGAAATTAAGGAAATACTCCCATTTACCATTGCAACAAAAAGAATAAAACACCTAGGAATAAACCTACCTAGGGAGACAAAAGACCTGTATGCAGAAAACTATAAGACACTGATGAAAGAAATGAAAGATGATACCAACAGATGGAGAGATATACCATGTTCTTGGATTGGAAGAATCAATATTGTGAAAATGACTATACTACCCAAAGCAATCTACAGATTCAATGCAATCCCTATCAAATTGCCAATGGCATTTTTTATGGAACTAGAACAAAAAATCTTATAATTTGTATGGAGACACAAAAGACCCCGAAGAGCCAAAGCAGTCTTGAGGGGAAAAAACAGAGCTGGAGGAATCAGACTCCCTGACTTCAGACTATACTACGAAGCTACAGTAATCAAGACAATATGGTACTAGCACAAAAACAGAAACATAGATCAATGGAACAAGATAGAAAGCCCAGAGGTGAACCCACACACCTATGGTCAACTAATCTATGACAAAGGAGGCAAGGATATACAATGGAGAAAAGACAGTCTCTTCAATAAGTGGTGCTGGGAAAACTGGACAGCTACATGTAAAAGAATGAAATTAGAACACTCCCTAACACCATACACAAAAATAAACTCAAAATGGATTAGAGACCTAAATGTAAGACCAGACACTATAAAACTCTTAGAGGAAAACATAGGAAGAACACTCTTTGACATAAATCACAGCAAGATCTTTTTTGATCCACCTCCTAGAGTAACGGAAATAAAAATAAAAATAAACAAATGGGACCTAATGAAACTTCAAAGCTTTTGCACAGCAAAGGAAACCATAAACAAGACGAAAAGACAACCCTCAGAATGGGAGAAAATATGTGCAAACGAATCAACGGACAAAGGATTAATCTCCAAAATATATGAATAGCTCATGCAGCTCAATATTAAAGAAACAAACAACCCAATCCAAAAATGGTCACAAGACCTAAATAGATATTTCTCCGAAGAAGACATACAGGTGGCCAAGAAGCACATGAAAAGCTGCTCAACATCACTAATTATTAGAGAAATGCAAAACAAAACTACAATGAGGTATCACCTCATACCGGTTAGAATGGGCTTCATCAGAAAATCTACAAACGACAAATGCTGTAGACGGTGTGGAGAAAAGGGAACCCTCTTGCACTGTTGGTGGGAATGTAAACTGATACAGCCACTATGGAGAACAGTATGGAGGTTCCTTAAAAAACTAAAAATAGAATTACCATATGATCCAGCAATCCCACTACTGGGCATATACCCAGAGAAAACCATAATTCAAAAAGACACATGCACCCCAATGTTCATTGCAGCACTATTTAGAATAGCCAGGTCATGGACGCAACCTAAGTGCCCATTGACAGACGAATGGATAAAGAAGATGTGGTACATGTATACAATGAAATATTACTCAGCCATAAAAAGGAGTGAAATTGGGTCATTTGTTGAGACGTGGATGGATCTAGAGACTGTCATACAGAGTGAAGTCAGAAATAAAAAAACAAATATCGTATATTAATGCATATATGTGGATCCTAGAAAAATGGTACAGATGAACCGGTTTGCAGGGCAGAAATTGAGACACAGATGTAGAGAACAAACATACGGACACTAAGCGGGGGGGAAAGCCGCGGGGGGGTGAGGGTGGTGGTGTGATGAATTGGGTGACTGGGATTGACATGTATACACTGATGTGTATAAAATTGATGACTAATAAGAACCTGCTGTATAAAAAAATAAAAAAACTAAATACTATTAAAATGATAAAATATTATGTTAAATTACTATAATTTATGTGGGAAAAAAAGACATCATCAATGATAAAAAATTACTATAATTTAATACTATAATTATAATATAACAACATCACATTAGATTATAATTAAAGCACTAGGACAGTGCCTACCCCATGTTTCTTAAATAATAAAACATATAAATAAGCAAAATGTGAACTTATGTAAATGCACAGACACGAATGTATTTGTTCTACTATGTTAGCCAAACAGCTCTATGAAATTTTATTCTGTTAGATTACATTCCAATGCAAGAACTACAGGTACACTCAGAGCCTCAGCACATTTATTAGCTGTGAGACTTGATGAAAAAAATGAAATTTCTCTAGAACATATCAGGATTTGAGAACAACAGGAAACTATGCCACCCATGGACACTGGAACGTTTTTTGAAGCCCTTTGCTACTGATGTGACTATTGTTTTATCTATAATAGAAGCTCTACCAAAAATATCCCAGCCCATTTGAGCTGCAGGCTCAAAGTTCTGCCTTCATTCCCACACGGTGGGTTTGATATATCCCCAGGGATACCTGCTATAAGTATGAATAAGAAGGTTCTAGCATGTTTGTGAACATGCAAATTCTTAGACCTCACCTCATGGAAATTTTGTTCCAGTCGGCTGGAGGTGGAGCCGAGGAATCTGCATTTTAACATACATCAATTTCTGACATAGGTGGTCTAATGCCTACTGAATAAGAATCACTGGACTAGAGGATCCTCCACTCAGTTTGCGATGAGCCCTCAGGTTCATGCGTGCACTCGCAGTGTGGCTGTCACAGGCTTTCCAGCTGAGTCTAAAGTGTTTGAGGTTTTCCTGGATTCTCGAATTGCTGGAGCATTGCTTAAATGGAACCAAGTCTACATATGATAAATCCCAAGGATATATCTGCATGAGTCTGGCCTTTACAACAGGAGTGCTGAAGTTCTATTCCGATAAGAATTTGCTTCCTTTTATTTGCTCTGGGCTGTTCTCAAAATGAAGCTGTGAACTGGAAGAATTTGGTCTTTGTATCCTACCTCCTATGCCGTCCTCACTTCTAGCTTCAATATCAAAACCACATGTGGGAAACTGAAACTTCTTGGCTCCTGGGGATCACCAACTGAGGCACCCAACCAAAGCAGCCCAACCCTCCTTCCCCTGCTCTGTATTTCTCTCTGTCTACTCCATGAAAATGCACTTCATCCATTTCCCATCTGGGCAGGATCCTAGCTAGCACCGGCACAGTGACAAGACTTTGATGTGATACAGCAAAATGAACTAACAGAGTAATATTTTATTTGGAAGCCAAGCTAGAGCTAAGAGAAGCAGATTTTCTCTTGGGTCTCACACATTGCAAAATAAAGTTAATGAAGAAAGTTAAAACGATGGTGCCCGGTGATGTGGGCATGCAAAGATGTTCCTTCCTCCACTTTTTTGTTAGAGAGAATAAGAACATACTCAATTTATCAGAAATCTACTACCTTTGTTGACAATTCAACCAGGTCACAGAAAGTCTTAGCCAACTAATAGGGTTTGGAATTCAACATGGCAAAACCTAGACCCTAAAGAGGTTTCAATTTTTGGAAGGAAAATTCGGACTAATTTATTAGAATACAAAATATAATAAAAATTAAAAATAGGGGTCATATACCAAAAATATTGTTTGGTTAAAATGAGGTTCCACCGCACCGTTCGAACTTAAGACCAACTATTGTAGCATTAGAACAGACACAATAGCCAAGCAAAACTCTCAGGGGAAAACAGAGAAAACCAGTTCTCCCATAAAAGCTCTAAAAAGGCAGTAGAGACTTACTATATTTTGGACCATCTTTGATGATCTCACAGTATCCAACATGATTAACACTTAAATATATCATGAAATAGTAGTAGTTTAGAGTAAGATAAAGGGGAGGAGAGGAATATCCTATAATTTACTGATATTTTTGCATTGTTAGAATCATTCAAACTTTGGTTCTGTCCTTGGATTCAGACATATCTAGAGGCCTTTGGCTTCTTAGTAGTAAATCATTTACCCATAACTTTCAAACTTCATGGTTACAATTAACATTTAAGCCTTAATGGATGATAATGGGTTACTTTTTTAAGGTAGCATGTTATTTTACAGGGGATTTTTATATACAAGGCCTTACAAATTTCAGGGAATGACTCAAAGTTAGAAACAGTATGCACTATAATAAGATAGGAAGAAAGATATCAGGAGGGAGGTAAGTAGTCTTGCAACCTCTAAAATAAACAATCCTATGTTGTCACCTACAGTCTCCAATGTATAGGAAAAAATCTTGCTGATTATAGGGCTTCCCATATGGTCCAATTTCAGCAGCAATCTCTAAGGGGAAGAGTAGAAATATGGTTCATATTGAAAAAGATCTATCAGGCAATAAAGCAAAATTCCAGCTCACATGGGCAGAAATCTTAATAACATCTATAACTTTAGGACAATTCATTTTGCTTTGCCTTGGACTGAGCTGTAGGTTTCTGAGAAGATCTTGTTAGCTTTGGAGAGCAGGAGAAGAAACACAGGCAGTCCTCTATAGAAACTCACTTTCAGGATGATGAAAGGTCCTGGGAAGTCGATGTGTCTGAATTGTATATTTTCGATACATGAGCATATACCTGGGGCTCAAAACTGACACAATGGTAGTAATAAATGGTCCTAGCTGCCATTGACTTATAGCCAACCACTGCACTCAGTTCTTCACTGTGTGACTGCAGTGGGGTTCTGCATCTCTCTCAGCTTTTGCTTCCACATCCGTACAGTGGATATGGTAATAATCCATATCTCTCAGGCTATGGTGAAGAAGAAATGACACCACAAGTAAAAACACTTGATAAATGCTCAAGCACTACACAGTTCTTCCGTAATCGTGATACAAAATCAGATGCTTTTCTCTTCTATGCATATTTTTTCGTAAATGAATAATTGGTCCCACCCAAATAGAGAGAAGCTTTAAGAACCGCATTCTAGGGCTTCCCTGGTGGCGCAGTGGTTAGGAATCCGCCTGCCAATGCAGGGGACACGGGTTCGTGTCCCGTTCTGGGAAGATCCCACATGCCGCGGAGCGGCTAGGCCCGTGAGCCACAGCTGCTGAGCCTGCGCGTCTGGAGCCTGTGCTCCGCAACAAGAGAGGCCGCGACAGTGAGAGGCCCGCGCACCGCGATGAAGAGTGGCCCCGCTCGCCGCAACTAGAGAAAGCCCTCGCACAGAAACTAAGATCCAACACAGCCAAAAATAAATAAATAAATAAATAAATAAATTTATTAAAAAAAAGAACCACATTCTAACACTCTTTAAGAGAGGCCTATTTACAACCTGATTGTTTGAGCTTCTGATAAACATAATTGGCTGAATCATAAAACATGTTTTAGAGATTTGTGAGAAACCAGTGCAGTTGAGTAGGAGGATGGCTGGCGAGCCAGAGCCCCTGACTGTCTGTCTGCAGAAGAACAGCTGCTGAGTGGCTAATTCCACAACCTCGGCCCTCTCTCCTGGTGTTCTAAACCATGTTGACCTTGTGTGCCTTGGTGGTAGACATCCTGTCGTCACAGATAACATCTCAGTCGAAGGTCATTTTCTCAGGGAAGAGTGAACCACTGACCCCATTCAGACTAAGTTAGACCCTTCTGTTACATTCTCATAGTATTCTGTATTTTCTTTCTAGCACCTAGCAGAGTGGATGAATAACATTGATAAATAGGATTCTTTGATTAATGCCTGCCTCTGCTGGAGTATAAGCTCATTAGGGTGCAAAGTATGACTGCGGACCTCCTCATTATAGCAACCCAGAACCTAGCTCGTGGTCTGGCATACAGTGGGAGCTAAATAAATGTTTGATACTTTAATGAAGAGTGAGGACGTGAAGCCAAATCCTCTGATGCCAAAGCCAGGGTTCATTTTACTACCAAAGAAATGGTTCTAAGTATTACCTGGGGAGCCCAGTAAAATACAGATTCCCAAGTATAGCTCCAACCCCATAGAATTAGTAACTCCCAGGGCCAAAGGACTCTTTATTTTTTGGTTGAAGCCAGTCATAGACCAGCTATAGGAACCACTGCACTGCACCCACATGTGCCTCAGCTTAACAAACAGTATACTTACAGAGGATCCAGAATCCTGGTATTCTCAGCTCCTACCCTCTGCTCAACGTTGGAAGGGAACACCCTCCAATCTGCCTCATACTGTGTCAGGTAAGTGGATGAAACTCAAAAGCAGTTCCCATGTCTTCACATAGAACGTGCACTGTGTAATCCTTCCCATAACTAAATCAAATGCATTTTAAAAAGCAAAACTTTAAAGCATATTGCTAAGTGAAAGAAGCCAGCCTGAAAAGGATACACACCAGATAATTGCAACTATGTGACATTTTGGAAAAGGAAAAGCTATAGCAATAGTAAGATGACCTGTGGCTGCCCGAGGCTTGTGGGGAGGGATGGAGTGATGAACAGGTGAAGCCCAGGGAATTTTTAGGATGGTGAAATTGTTCTGTTTGAAACCGTAATGGTGGATACGTGACATCACACATTTGTCAAAACCGAGAGAACTATGCAACACAAAAAGGGAGCCCCAATAGAAACTACAGACTTTGGTTAATAATAACATATCAATATTGGTTCACTGATTGTAACCAAGGAACCACATGAATGCAAGATGTTAATAATAGGGGAAATAATGGGGAAAATGGGAAGCTGGGTGAGTGTATGGAACCCTAAGTACTATCTGCTCAGTTACACTATAAATCTAAAACGGTATCTTTTCAAAAGCATAAAAAATGAAACATACCCCAAAAATGACGGTGGGAGTGGAGCACCACGGCTTCATCACACTCTCACTTACTCAGTGCTCACTGCATGGGGAGCACCAAGCTGAGAATTTTCAAACATCACCTCCTTTAACCCCAACAATGCTGCTCTGTGGCAGCTAATACCAACATCCTCACACTCCCTTGAGGGTTAGGGAACCGAAAGTAGGTGCTGTTAAGTCCTGGCCCAAGAGAACATAGCCAGCCAGTGTCACTAGGTTTCAAACTCTGGTCCAGGTTGCCCCAAGCCCCCCACGTTTACCCACTGTGGGAACCTGCCTCGATTTATTTACTTGTAGTTGCTTTGGCCTATGCACAAACGAGTGGTTTACTATGAAGTTTAATCCATAACTGTAAGTCAAAATGATTAGGGTATTATAACACAGGGTCAGATGAAAAGATTCTCACCATGAAGCAATGCCTGCAGATAAGCCTGGGACACACGCCCACAGAGGAAAACGAACACTGCCCTCCAGGAGCATGGGATGGCGGAAGAGCAGGGCTTATGAGCAGCGGCATAATGAAATCAGGTTTCAAATGTTGAAATAATTTTCTAGGTCCAAGATGGAACCACTCCTGCCCAGGGTCCCCTATCAGGGAACTGAAACTTAGATAACCTTTGCATCCCTATAAATGCTCCCATTGACCAGAAACACAGAATATCCGGTCAGCCAATCCCCAAACGAGGTTGACTCTGTGGCCCCAGCCAATCGGATATTTTCTATTTTTCTCTTCCTTGTTCTTTATTCTTTATCCTGGAAAAGCTTCCTGCCTTCAGTCCCATTCTGCAGTTCTCTGAAAGGAGTATTAAATCAAGTTTAGGTCACCTAAATTGTCTTCTTTAATCATTTTTTACCAAGAATAAACCAATCATGGTAACATTGATGTATGAACTTAAATGACAACGTTTTGCTTTAAAACCAAACTGTTTTTTTAATAACAATGACAACAAAAAGGCCATAAAAAAAGAGAGAAAGAGAGACGAGGAACCACCACATTGAAAGAGACTTAAGGGCCATATCAGCCTCGTGCAATGTGTGAGTCTCATATGGATCTTTATTCAAACAAACCGACTATGGAGAAATTAGTAAATTTTGAACGCAGATTGAACATTATATGATGCTAAGGAATTAAGTTTTAGGTGTAGTGATTTTATTAGAATTAGATCTTTTTAAAAAAATATATCAAAACTATTAAAGATAAACCTCATGGAGATGAAGTATTATATCTGGGATTTGCTTCAAAACAATTTGAGAATGGATGGAGAGTGGGTACAGGTCAAATGGAATTAGCTGTTGACTGATAATTGTATAATTGTTGGAGAGAACAATGGGTACATGGAGTTCATTATACTCCTCTCTCCTTTTGAAAATGTTTGAAATTTTCCATTATGAACATATTTTTTTAAAGTTTACTGTCCAGCATTAGTTCTAGCACTTATCTAACCATGTACATTGCTCTCATTCAATAAATATGAATATGAACATTAATTATAAAAATAATAATTGTAACTAAGACATAAGAGGTCCATATACAAGCATTTTCACTCTGATTGTTTTAATAAATCATGCTCTAAAGTTTCTGTTAACGTTTTCAGGAAACAGCTCTACATCAATCTTTTTTTTTTTGGCCGCGTTGGGTGTTTGTTGCTGCACGCGGGGTTTCTTTAGTTGCGGCCAGCAGGGGCTACTCTTCATTGCAGCGCGTGGGCTTCTCATTGCAGTGGCTTCTCTTGCCGCAGAGCACGGGCTCTAGGTGCGCAGGCTTCAGTAGCTGTGGCTTCATGGGCTCAGTAGTTGTGGCTCACAGGCTCGAGAGAGCAGGCTCAGTAGTTGTGGCACGCAGGCTCAGTAGTTGTGGTGCACAGGCTTAGTTGCTCTGCAGCACGCGGGATCTTCCCAGACCAGGGATCGAACCCACGTTTCCTGCATTGGCAGGCGGATTCTTAACCACTGCGTCACCAGGGAAGCCCACCCCCATCAATCTTCACTGTTTCTGTTGTCTCTCTGTCCTGGGTCTCTCACTGTTCATTTCCCTCAGGAGCCTGTGGCCAGAAAAGGGCATCCCTGGCAGAAGGAAGAAGTCCAAGGAGCACTGTCACCTACTGATGTCTTCCCCTCAAGTGGAGGCCGGGATGCACTCTCAGGGCTGCTTGTGGCTGCTCTGAATACAGTAACAGGTCTCCTTCATCCCTGGGCATCACACACTGCCACAGACACCCACATCTGGATCCAGGTGACCCAGAGCATCTTAGAATCTGCATCATTCCCCCCCACACCCGGGGTTTGGATTAGTTCTTCACCTAAGATACTTCGGAAGGACCATTCCAAGGACTCTGAGCGATTCATAGAAGATGTATAAGGGAAAATGAGGTTCTACCTCCTTCCCAAATGGAGCAGGACAAGCCCTTGGCTAGCCACAGGGAGACATTAGCTGGCAGGCTGGTGCCAAATGGGAGGAAATAGTGAAACAGGACGGAAGGGGGCAGGGCACAGCCTTTAAAAGAATGACGTAGCCATAGTACATGACGAAAACTAGTGAGAACCAACTAGGTCCAAGATGGCAGAAGACTCAACTTCCAGTAGACCTTGAGCCTCATTATATGCTCATTGTAATACATTAGCATGCTAAATGACACACCCAACAGTGCCATGACATTCTGAAGCCAACCATAAAAGGTCAAAAAGTGGGAGATGGCCCAATTCCTGGAAATCCCCACCCCTTCCCCAAGTAGTTGGAGTAAGCCTCCCACTCATTAGCCCATAAAGATTAACCATGCCACATTTCGAAGCCTCTTGCTCCTTGCTTCTTGCCTTTCGAGATGGCCCACACTCTGTCTGTGGAGTGTGTTTCCCTCTAAATACATCTGATTCTTACCTATCATTTTGTCTCCAAATTCTTTCGTGACAAAGAAAGAACCTTAAATTCACTGGCAACAGTAGGGATTCCATTTCCCCAGCAACAAAAGTATAAGCCTAAATCATGAAGTACCTTCATGAAATCCAACTTCAGAGACTGGCACATTATTTTGTTGCAGAAGTTTCTTTGACAGTAATGTCCTAGGCCTGCCCAGACGTGGGATGATCACGGCAGTCTGAATCCCACACCATGGGCGTCCTAGGATTATAAAGTTTAGTTTTGTGTTATGTTACATATGGAGCATATGAATACCTATGCAGCACATTCTGATTGCAGAGGAAGCAAGAGGTGAAAATATTTACCTGCTACTCTCTTTTCCCCAAGGAGTCCCTCACTCCAAGGAAGAAAAATTTCACAGACAAGTGAAGTGAACGTTTCAACTTTGGTTGATTTATTCAGCCAGCTGTTAAGGCATTCTTTTTAAACTCTTGTCATTTACTTGTGCAGTTTTGGCTTTTGGCATTCAAAACATTCCAAAATCCTGCATTCATTTTCCTTTCCATAACTTCTTAAAGGTGTCTGGGGAATTTCACTAAGCCCAGTGAATTAAAATTCTAAAGGTCAGGAAGTGTATCACTGTGTACTTAAACAGTGACCCTGTGTGGTACAAAAGTGAAAGATTGATTATGCAAATTGGCAAGTGCGTATTATCTGAGACGTTGTTGCAGAATATTGAACTGAATTCCAGGAGGGACAGGAGCTGGTCCCAGCCTGTCCATTCACAAACTGATGTTAGGTAAATTATGAAATTCCTTTGCGCCTCTGTAAGAGAAAGGACGCAGATTAGAGGAGGGTCACTCAAAATCTCAGATTCAGTGAAATGCTTATTAACCTAATAACCCTTCAATTTACAATGATTGGGCTTTCTCTGGTATCATAAAAGTTTGAAACATGATAACAAGCCCCCAAGAGGCTGCCTCAAACCAAAACTCCAATATGGTATTCCATGCTTTGGGAACTTTCTCTGAAAAATGGCCATTTGCACAGAAGACTCCCTTTCTGAGGGTAAGTTCATCCAGGATAGCAAATTGTAATAGGGAAGAACAAACCTGACGCCATATTAGATCTGTCTCTTTTACTTTAATCTTTGTATTCTACTGCTTTTGCTTCAAGTTAAGAATGTTGCCTATAGCCTGAAATACAGAGGATCACCGATTCTCAAGGCTCTGACCTTCAAGGGTATAACACTTTTCCGTTGATATAGAGATAAAAAGTTGCAGAACAGAGACTAACATTTGTCTTGTTGGAGGTTTACAGGAACATCATGACCTGACCTACCTGGACAGCTGCAAGAACACAGGATTCCGATAGCAAGAAGTTTGCACCAACCAACCAGGCCCCTCCCTCACCTAGCCTTTAAAAATGCTTTGCTGAAACCCTTCAAGGCGTTCAGGGGTTTGGGGGGCATGAGCCACCCATTCTCCTTGCATGGGCTGCAATAAACCTTTCTCTGCTCCGAACTCTGACATTTCGGTGTGTTTGACCTCACTGTGTGTCAGGCACATGAACTTGCGTTTGGTAACAAAATCACAGATCAGATGTCGCTTAATGAACTTAGGATCAGAACATATGACACTGTGTTTCTGAAAACCTGTTTCCTGCAAACGAAAATAGCTTGTAAGAGTTCAGCCATTGCAGAAATATATCCATTTAGATACTCAGCATTAACCATGAGAATCACAGCATTCTCTCTTCTGATGAATTCTAGAGAAATGCTTTCAACGCTCATTTTCCACTCCATACAGCCAGTGATCCTACAATTACAACATTATCTCACCTCTATAATAAATGATTACATAATGACTTCTCTTACACCCTCTGCTTTCTCTTCCTTGTAGCAGACACCTGGCCACATCGCCTGGCCCACCAGATTTCAGCACAGCAGTGAAGGACAATACTGTGCAAGTGACCAGCATCTATTTCAAGCCACACTGTGGCACCTCTCAGATTCGGGGCTTTCTCTGATGTCACACAAGGCAGCACAGCCCACACTTCCCCCCCACTAAGTGCAGCTTGGAAGTGCATAGAGCAAATGAGCCTCTAGGGGCGACCCTCCACCAACAGGAGACAGGAATTAATGGTGCCAGCCTCCCTGTCCTTCGCTGGAACATCTCTAAGGTGAATTCTTAAAGGGCTCCGACAGAATTGATCACCAACTGTCCACACAGGTAGCCAGCCCAATAACTCACCATTTTCCCCACTTCGTGTCTCACTCCCCCACTCCCTCACCTCCGCTTCCTGGGATTAACTCCCAAGTAAACTATGTGTACCCACATATTTGTCTCATGCTCTGCTTTCAGGGAGACTCAAACTAAGTCTGTTTTCATGGTCCCCTTATTTAGGATGATGACCATCAAAATATACTTCTTCCTTTTGTCTAATACACCAGGTTTGTTGAGGGAGATAAATGTCTGCCAGTCTGCTGGGGCCAATACAGTTTTCCCATGACAGAGAATTTTAACACATATTGGCTGAAAGAGTTACAGTGGTTGGCCCACTTTATGGTAATATCTGATTGCGTCTTCTGGAGTCTCTAAATCATTGTTCCCCTTTTTCGTTGTCTTAGAATATATGCTAGCTGACTTGGAATCAGCTGTGTGCTCTGAATAAAGACTTAACACCTCCCCTTACGTTAATACTCTTAGACTTACTGCTTAGAGATGATTTGGGGAAAGAGTAGGTATATTGTCCTTGAAATTAAACTTTCTTTCAAAGCAAGGCAACAACTTTTTGAAGTGAACATTTTTGAAACTTTTTAGAACTTACAGTAACTAGTTAAACATTAAGAGTAAATATATTTGCATTTATTAAATACGAAAACAAATTTACATTTGCAAAACCAAAATTCTCTCAATAGTTCTTAAGATAATTTTATTTATTACTTTGCTTTCATTTGGACTTTTCCTTATAATGAATTGTTTTACCTTTAAAGAAATGACTTCTTACAAAATACTAATAATGCCTTGCATTTGCATGGCACTTTCTTGAATTATTTTATTTGAGGCTCAGAAAAAACTCTGTGAGATAATGATAATACCCAGTTTTACAAATAAGGAAACTGAGACCACATTGCTAATAAGTAGCAGTGTCAGCATTCAAATCTAGGTCTTCCAGCTCCAAGTTCAATAATAAGCCATTTGTCTCATAAGTATTAACACTTCCATGAAGAATGCCTAAAAGTCACTTCCTAGCATTCCACAGAGTGAAAGAGAAGCACATTTCTCAGCAATGGTATTCCAAAAGTAAGAGAAAAAGTGAAGTCTCTCCTTCACGGAATGAAGGACAGAAACAAGTAACTACATCAGGTCATCAAGAAGAGACACTGGTCACCTTCTAGGCGTTCAGACTCCAGGAAAGACAGTTTCATTGAGCATGCAACCCTGATAAATCCAGCCACCTGACAAAACACGAGAGCTTTAAAGGGCTCATTTTGGTTTATCAAATCAATGATCCATAAAGTCAAAACTCTCTCCAAAGGAGAACTTGACATGACGGACAGCAACAATTCTGTAGGGGCCGTTAGGGTTTATCACATTAAAGGCATTCTGCTCTGATTGACTAGAACAAATCTTAGAGATACGCTGATACTCAGGAAAGAAGTGACCACTGATCACGGACATGAAATGGTAGGCTGTTAACACTGGGACCCTGGACGAATGACCCCTGTGGTTCCACCTGGACATCCCGTGACCTGCTTCTGTGTGACGAGGCTAACTTTGTTATGCTCTTGTCTTACTAGCAGTTATATTTTGAGGAAGTGGATCCCCATCCCTCATATAAAATGTGTTTGGTACTCTGTGACCTAGAAAAGTTAAAAAAAAAAGACTTAAATGACTTAACACGTCCAAAAAAATACTATTTAAGAGCATTAACACTGATGGTACAGAAAAGTAGGTCCTTCGCAATCACAAAATCCAGAACCATTTCTCAGTAACAAAGAAATGAAAAAGTAACCATTGCAAAGGGTAAAAAAGTATGATTAAGTGAATCTTGACTGAAGGAAGGGAACTAGGTGCTAAAGCTTGGTCTGTGGCAGGGATTGTATTGGTCACTCTCCTCCATCAACTTTAAGCTATCAATCAAGGCTTTCTTCTCCAAGGTGCTGCAATTAACTTTGCGAGCAAAGCTTAGTCTTCTTAGTCTTTGCCCAGCACTCTTTTTATAAACTAATACCAAAAAACCCCACCAAACTTTCCAGAAATATACTCCATCCTTCTCCTTTAATAATATACTCAGTCACTTAAATATTTTAGAAGTTTGACATTTAATTTTAAAATCTAAGGAGTTGTTTTCCCTTTCTGTTCCTTTACTTCTTGAACAATTTAATCATAAATCCAATAAGTAGGGCATAGGGTTCAGCAAAGTAGGCAAACAGGCCAGGCCAGCAGGGATTGGGGTGTGGAGAGCTGAATGGCCCAGCTCAGGGTGCCAGAAATTGAAGTGAGTGAGAAGGACATTTGTGTAGGAACGCTACCCAGAGTAGAGTGTCATAGCCTAGAAGAGTGAAGAAGCATCCTCATGGAAGAATGATCTGGCACGGGGTGTCAAAGGCCAAGCAGAGTGAGGAGAGCTTCCATGCAGAGCAGGGAATTGCAGGGGCAATAGAAGCCTGGTTACATAGTGATCAAATAAGTAGACATATTCAGTGTAATTGGAGCTGTTCACTGTCAGGGAACGAAGATACAAATACTGAAATGGAAAAAATTAGAAAGTACTCAATGAACAAATTTAATTAGACTCAGCTATTATCTGTCCCTCAACCCACAGCTAAGGAGAAGTTGAGGAAAATCATTCAGTAGAATATAGGTCTATTTAGATTCATAGTATTGCAGAATGAGATCTGTTAGACTTATTTTGCCCTCTCTGGATTATTTCCATACAGATTTGACTGACTTACATCAAATCAAAAGGAAGAAGGAGAGAATTTTATGGTTGAAGAAAATACAACCTCTTTCCTTTGTACAAGATTTAAATGTATATATAATTTTTCATAATTTGATTCGGTAATTAAATTTCTCTGGTAGCATTTGCCTCATTATACCAGTGATTGATAACTGGTGAAAACAAAGTTGCAGGTTGTCATTCCAGCTTGCCAAGTCTGAGATGGATGTTCCAGAATGGTGTTTCCTCTCCTAAATACTGTTGTTTCGGCCCATGTGTGATTACAGCTCACTATTTTTCCAATTGGCTTTTCTTAAGCAATTACAATTATCTGGCACGTGTTCCTCTGTCATAGGAGGCAGTGGCAGGCATGAAAGTGGACTGAAAGAGAGTCGGAAGCAGACTCCGGAACAATCTAACCATGACTTTGGATAAATCACTTAAGCTCAGCATGTCTCAGTTTCCACTCCTATAAAATTAGAATACCAAGCAAGACAATTTCTAATGTTCCTTTCAACTTGTCTTCTTCATTTTCATTCAAGACATTGTCTTCATTAAATTGCAAACAACCAATTTTAATTTTTTTTAATTTTCTCACAGTTTTTTTGTTGTGGTTTTTCGTGGATTTTTGTTTATCATAGGGCCTCAGACATGTTAACAAGTTGTCAGTATCTTGTCTTCAATTTGTAGAAACTTTTTACAATACTGCAGAAATTATCCACAACAAGCAAACTTGTTATTTCGGTGTTGTCTCAATTTATAGTTTCAATTTTGCACCTGCTAAGAAAATGTATTCTTATTAGGAGTGATAAAAGCCTGCCCAATTTCAGCCATCTCTGTGTTTGCTTTCTGACATACACACCTGAGGACCAACCCCAGTAATATGAACCATGTTAAAAATTTAAGCTATTTATAGGATACCAATCAATCAGTAAACATAGTAGAAATATATGTATTGCAGAAGCAGTGAATGGAATCTATAAAATATAGAATTTTTCTAAAACATACCTTTGCTACTTCGATACCCCTAAATAAAACCTTATTAAAGCTTTTTTTATAAATTAACAATTTACTTAGAAATTCATTTTCTTAGAAATTAACAATCTAAGTACTGATTTAGAACAAATGACCTTCGAATCAGGTTATAACTATTTGAATTTTTAATCTTTTGTAATGTATATAATTTATGTCCATTGTTTCATTATGTGAATTATTTGCAGAATATAAGCTTTTAACAATGTGGTGAAATGAATAGAAGGTTGCTAAGTAATATAATTTATTCCTCATAAGTTAACTTTCTCAGAGATTGAATGTTAAAAATGAAGAGCTCTTTGTAACATCAGATAAAATATTGCTTTTCTTTTAACTAGGTACTACTCTTATATTGAGAATCCACTTGCTTCCAGTGGATTTTTAAAAATCCAACAACCCATAAATGCCAAGAGGCTCTATGAGAATTAAGTTGACACAGGCACAAACACACTAGTAAGATTCCATCAATAAAGATAACTTATATTAAGAATCTGTTTACACACTAAATTAAGGCACAATAGTGTGAGAGTTCTCATACAGTCTGGTTTTATGAAAAGAAAGTCATTTATGGAAATTCAAAGTACTTGGTGCCCAAAGTCCAAATTTTATTTACATATTTCTATTCTAAAAATAAGATGCAAAATCCTTACAACCATTAAGAGAAAAATAACACTCTTCCATTCACAGATGAAAGAGCCATCATAAATAATTTTCTTTAAAGTATTTGGGAAATTTATCCCCATCAATCCATCTCCAGAGTTAGTCAAAATATTCATCAAAATATAACAAGCTATTTAGCACAACAGAACAAACTACTGTTCTTTAGAAGGTTACATTCTAGCTACATATTCAGAATCCTAACTTCATACACTGTTAAGATATTTAATTTACTTAAATAAAATCCTCAAAGTTGTGACAAACCAGATATAATGAAAAGAAATCTATAAATACTAGTTGCTGTGATTACTGAAATACAGATGGATTAGGGATAGAATAGGATAAATAAAATAACACACTAAATTCTAATGCATGACACAAGATGGTCCGATCTCTCACATGTGAGAGTTCTTGGGTCCAAAAATCTTGAAGAATTTTACAACCTGGTGGGGCTTCCCTGGTGGCGCAGTGGTTGAGAATCTGCCTGCCAATGCAGGGGACACGGGTTCGAGCCCTGGTCTGGGAGGATCCCACATGCCGCGGAGCAACTGGGCCCGTGACCCACAATTACTGAGCTTGCGCGTCTGGAGCCTGTGCTCCGCAACAAGAGGCCGCGATAGTGAGAGGCCCGCGCACCGCGATGAAGAGTGGCCCCCGCTTGTCACAACTAGAGAAAGCCCTCGCACAGAAACGAAGACCCAACACAACCATAAATAAATAAATTAATTAAATTTTTTTAAAAAATAATTTTACAACTTGGATGCCAATACTCAGCATAAGACTCCCAGAGATATAAGTAGCATTTTCATTTTCTCTGGGAAAAATAATTAAGATACAGAATATTTAATGAACACTATTCACCATTAAATTATCATAATTGTAGGGTTGGGGCTTTTTAGGGGCACGGGGAGAGAGATCCATTTTTCCCTATGACAATTTTGGAATGTGAATTAACTGAAGCGTTTAAGGCAATTGGGAAAAGCTTAGACATGGTTAAATATTTGAAAGCCCTAGGAAACCACACAAATGTAGAACGAGCCTGTAAACTCCAGAAATCATTTGCAAAAAGCATGGAAGTCAGACCAGGAATGATTACAATACAGCAAACTTGGCTTGGGAGCTCATTTCTGCCTTTTCATGTCTGTAACCACAGAACCCCAGCACCGAAGAGGTGCTCTCTAAATATTGGTTGAATCAATCAATGAATGATCCTCAATCTCAAATCTATCATATTTTTCTTTTGAAAAATCAGAACAGAACTTCTTGTCCAGTGCCTGGCTCAGCATTCGGCATTTCCCTATCTGCTCATTTCCCAGTATCGTACTTTTCTGGACTGACATAAACTCCTCTGGCCATACTGGCCACCCAAGCACAACACCATAAGGGAGATGTGTATTCCATCCCTGATCATTTAGGGTAAAAAGATTGCTTCAATTTCCTTGCCCTTTGGGAAACCAATTTAAAACATCTGTAATCTTCGTCCTCTCCAAACCAACAGTTTTTAGTCAATCCTTAATAAAATGTGTTAAAGATTCTGTTTTTGAGTGATTCATAATGCTAATGAATTCATCAATCCCATTATCACACATCTTCCTGTACATGTCAAACCAGATGTAGCTGACAAGGTCATGGCCATTAAATACAGGTTCATGGACATACACATTTGTTCTCGACAAGACTCATCTATGGCTAACCTTTGACTTTCTATGCTTCTATTACTTGCATGTCAATAATTGCATACAATTTTCACATTACTCTGTCATTGTATGTCAAAATTTCCAAACATCAATGCATATTTTTATATATTTAAATGGATATCCTTTATTACTTTGTAACTGTCCTTTTTCTGAAAATGGTTTATATCACTTTATTTTAACATTTTTCAATAGTTATCCTACTTTGGGACTAGTGAGCATTTTCACATAGTCTTCGTTTGAGTTTCCAAGAGGCTGAGCCTGAGATAAGGATCCTTATGTTACTGATTCTTTGAGGGAGTGTTTCAGAAGAAACTTGTAAGGAAGTGAAGGAAGCAGGATAGGACACAGGGGGAAAGCAAAGCAAAGATGTGGTTTCAGCTGAAGTCTAGTCTCAGCCTGATCCCATAGTTTTGGAACAAGAGTGACACCATAAACACTGTCCCACCTTAAGGCAAAGGAGCAGGACGTTCATATTTCCTTATCGGTCAAGTAGGTGTGTGCTGCTCCTGGTTGGGGGTGAGGGGTGTTTCCCTCCAGGCAACGTCCAGGAAGGTGGGTCCCATCTATGGAGGTCAATTCTTTACCAAATGGAGCAGCTGTGGCTTTTAGCAGCTAACACACATAGTAGCTGGGTGTGGGCATGTAAGCCTCCCAGAGGGATTTTTCCTGATATTTAATTTGACCAAAAAAAAAAAAAAAAAAAAAGAAGAAGAAGAACTTCCTATGGCTTGGTGATTGTTTTATTGTCTTAGTAATACATACATGAACTATGTTTTCAATATGTAGACATTTTATTGAATAAAATTGCAGTGATTTGGTAGCCCACCACTGGACAACTAAAAAATTACAAAGCGGATGAAAACAGAAAGCTTAAGTGGTGCTTGTAATAAAACCTTAAATTCCAAACGCAGTCTATCCTAGGAATTCAGTGCTGGAAATTGCATTCCATGAATGATAGCTACTGTGCAAATTTCATTAGATTATGCAAATTTTTATTTCATAAAAGAAAAAAATTAAAATGACTCAAATTTTTATGTCACAAATGGTAGTAATTCCAGAAGCTTCTGTGCCACATAAGTCAACAGCAGATTTACCAGCACAGGTGGGAGTTTTCCTTTCACCAGGGTAAGGTCTCCCTTCATTAATGGCAATGGACCCACTTTAGCAATGGCCCTTCCCAAGGAGCAAGGAGCACTATATGATCTTACAGCAACTTGGGAACCATAGACTTTAGTTACTTAATTGACACCTGTTCTCTAATAGCACAGTGTGTCTCCATTTCTTCTTTCTATGCCCCTTACCTATAATGTCTTGCAGGTTTCATCATGCCTTCTTCCCTGTTCATTTTCCATGCCATAGATTGCTTGTTCCTCTTTCACAGGATTGACTATTAAAGAAACAAGACTAGACTACCTCTCAGGTGGACCAACTGGATGGAAGAATTGGCAACAGCCCTTCTCCTTCCTTCTTGTGCTTCTGTACATTTACAGCCTGTGTTTGGGGACAGTTACATATGGGCACCAAGGTTACCCCCTGGTCTCCCTTGCTGCTTTATCAATATGGAGTAAAGTATGAGGGCAAAGGCTCTGGAGGCTGGCACAGACCCAACTTAAAGGGTTGCTGTGGCACTTGGAGTGTCAGGCTCTTTCTCTTCTATTGGCTTGTTGTATGGCTGCCTTGAGCTAGAAGCAGCAAATGAAGGTCAAAGACAACATGAAGGTCAAAGACAACAATGTATAGCTTTCAAAAAGGAAAAGGGGAACCAGTGACCACTGCTAGCATATAAGAATAAAATGTGATGCAGGCCCTGATACAGCCCCATATATCATCTTGAAGACCTAGGAATAGCCAAATTTCACAGGAGGACACAGCAACCACTTTGTGAAGAAATGAGTACCGTGAATACTATGGGATAGCTACACAGGCTCACAATCCACAACCTGCAGAGATGCATCAAAAATTCCAAAACAAGTATTAGGACAGGATTTGAGGTCAGATAATAGTTGTGCCCTTTTCAGGAATCATGGAGGGTGGAGTTTGGGAAGGAGAAGTGCAGACTTGAATTTGGGGCTTGGGAATTTTCTTCTATAGGCAGTCAGCACAACTGGGGCACCAAGCCAGGTCTGAAATTCATCTTTTTCCTTTTTGCAGAGTTCTTCAATCTGTTTAATCTGGAATCTTATCTATGACATACCTCCTTTATCTCGTATAGTTCTATCTTACCAGGACTTGGCTGTATTTGGGACAACATTAGAATGTTCTTTAAGACTTTCTTTTTAGCAATTTATGTGTCACTTTAGAAAGGAGATATTCGTGAAATCTGTTCCCCACTCAACATTTGATGACAAATGAGGCATAGAGATGTTAATGGCTTATCTTATGTCACACAGCTATTTAGCGGGCAGTTGTAAATTATTGCATAATCATTCATTCCCACTGGCAGGCTACATATTAATTAATTATATTTTCCCTGTGAAGATTCTTTATCTCAGACGCACTTTATGATCCAGCAATACTAAACTACTTGTACCATGATATTTCTTATTTATGTATCTCCTTACACTGTTCCCTCTTCCTGGAAAGTTCCCCACCTTACCCTGGCCTGTCTCTGTATCCACGCTGTACATTTTCACCCTTCAGGAAGCCTTCCCCAGGAACCCCAAAATGGGTTAGGAACTTCTCATCAATACCACAGTGTATTACAACAACCTATTTTTGTACATTTCTCTCCAAAGAGCAGTGTGTGTCTCATCTTTATATCAACTAAGTATAGTACAATGATTGAGTGTAGGCGCTTACTAAATTTGTATGGAATGAATGGATGAGGAGATTAATGAATGCAAATATCAATGTATAAATAAGCAGTGTGAACAACAAGCTTCTATTAGAGGTTATGGACAGTGTTTATAAGAGGAGCTAAGAAATGATGATGTTTATTTAGATAATCAAGAAAGATGCAGGGCTTCCCTGGTGGTGCAGTGGTTGAGAATCTGCCTGCCAATGCAGGGGACACGGGTTCGAGCCCTGGTCTGGGAAGATCCCACATGCCGCGGAGCAACTGGGCCCGTGAGCCACAACTACTGAGCCTGTGTGTCTGGAGCCTGTGCTCCGCAACAAGAGAGGCCGTGATAGTGAGAGGCCCGCGCACCGTGATGAAGAGTGGCCCCCGCTCGCCACAACTAGAGAAAGCCCTCGCACAGAAACGAAGACCCAACACAGCCATAAATAAAATAAAATAAAATAAAATAAAAAAGAAAGATGCAGGTTAAGTGCTATTTTTGCTTTCCTGCATAAGGTAGTCTTCAATTACATTTGCTACGGATAAAAGTAATTACCCTACTCTCAGGTTCCACCTAGATCTTGAAGAGTCTAGAACCCAAAGAGCCCACCAAAGTTGCCTGGTGCCTAAAGTGTTACCTGATTTGCAGTAATTTCTCAGTAATTATTAACTAAGTGAATAAAATGCAGAAAATTTAGGACTGTCACAGGAAAGTGTTTCAGGGAGATGATGGTAGAATCACTAACTCTTAACCTTCCCAGTGATAAGTATCAAGAGGAGGCTGAAATCCAGCAATTCTACTCCTAAGTATATACTTAAGAGAAATAAAAACATGTGTCTGAAAAAAAAAAAAAAAAAAAAAAAACATGTGTCTGCACACATACAAAAAATATACATTAATGTGCATAGCAGCGGTATTCATAATGGCCAAAAGACAGGAGACAACCCAAATGTCCACCAACCGAGACATCGATGAAATGTAGTACGTATATAGACAATGGAATATTATTTGGCCATACAGTACTGATACATGCTACCACATAGATAAACCTTGAAAACATTATGCTAAATGAATGAAGCTAGCTACATAAGACCACATATTATATGATTCCAGTCGTATGAAATGTCCAGAACAGGGAAATCTAGAGAGACAGATTAGCAGCTGTTTAGGGCACGGGGAGGAAGTGCAGGGGGTGTGACAGCTAAAGGCTATGGGGTTTCCTTTAGAGGTGATGAATTGACTGTGATGATAGCTGCACGTATCTGTAAATAGTCTAATATCCACTGAATTGTACACTTCACTTATGTTTTGGGGTGAATTGTATGATATGTGAATTATACCTCAGTAAAGCTGTTTAAAAATGAAGGCGGGGGGAGGGAGACAGAAAGAGAATGCTGAAAACATCTCAGACTAAAGGCTGCCCATAAGAATACTCCCAGTATGTTAACAAGATCCATTTCATTTCAGGCATTTGCTGAAGATGTTCCATATTAAGGACTTCATTTCTACCCAGCCAATTTCCAAGGCCCCAGTCAGAGCTCATTAACACTCAGCCTGTTTTAGCTCGCTACTGCACGGTGAGCTCTTCTTTTTTGCTGTTGTGTATAACCAGCCGAACCATATAAAAGTCCCTGTCTAAGCCACATCCATAGTTTCAGTACCAAACTGGCATTTATTGCATGCCCATTATGTGCCAAGCGCTTAGCATATGTCATCTCTAAGCCTCACCATAACCCCAGGAAGTAGGTTGTATTACCTCATTTTACAGAGGAAGATATGGGACAGGGCTTAGCTAATGGCCATGGTGTCACTATGTGGGAACTGACAGAGCCAGGTGTAAGGTACATGTGTGATTTACAAGATCTGTGCTCTATTCACCAGTTTGTGTCCTCGAAGTCTAGTGTGGTGGAGAGAAATACATAAAACCAGTATAAGAGAGGGAATAAAGAAGGAGAGAATGGACTGTCTGATAAAGACAACACAATCTGGTGTTCCAGTGTGGAATAGCGATGTGAGACTCCTGTTTAAAATCCTGCCCTAATGGCCTGCACGATGACAGAGTTCCCCTGGGTCTGGGACCACTCAGGCCGTCTGCCTGAAGAGGGAGCTTTTAAATTCTTGCTCTAGCTGAGCAAGCAATAGCACGCTCTCAGGTCAGTTTCTCCTGCAAAAGACCCCTGCTTTTGTTCATAATTCTAGTTGTCAGCCCTATTCCACCAACACTTGGTGCCGTATTTACTCTAAATACCTTATATTTAATGTGTCCAAAATTAAACTCCTGGTCCTCCCCATTAACACCTGTCCTCCCTCTAAAATTTGCTACTCCTACAGTCTTTCTTATCTCTGTGCACATTAACCCCATTCTTCCCATTGCTTTGGACAAAAGCTTTGGGTCATCCTCGAGTCTTTCCTCTTCCACATCACAAATGCAATCCATGAGAAAATCAGCTTGGCTCGAACTTCAAAATATATTCCAAAACTTCTCTCATATTACCACCTCCCACCCGCATATAAATTTTTGCAATAACCTCCTACCTGACTTTCCTTCTTCTGCCCTTGCCTCGCTATAGACAACTTTCAATACAGAAGCCAGAGTGATCCCTTTAAAACAGGAGACAAATCACGCTCTTACTCTGCAAAGCCTCAAATTGGCTCCTATTGCACTCAGAGTACGTACAATGGCTTTTGAGGTCCTACATTATCTGGCCCTTTACACCTCTGTATTAGTATGCTAGGGCTGCCATAACAAAGTACCACAGACTGGGTGGCTTAAACAACAGAAATTTACTTTCTCACAGTTCTGGAGGCTAGAAGTCCAAGATCAAAGTGTCCCCAGGGATGGTTTCTTCCGAGGCCTGTCTCCTTGGCTTCTAGATGGCCACCTTCTCCTCGTGTCCTCACATGGTCTTCCATCTGTGTGCGTCCGTGTCCTAACCTCCTCTTTATATAAAGATATCAGTCATATAGGACTAGGGCCCACCCTAAAAACTTCATTTTAACTTAATTACCTCTTTAAAGACCCTATCTCTGTATACAGTCATATTCAGAGGTACTGGGGGTTAGGACTTCATAATATGAATTTTTAGGGAGCAGGGACACAATTCAGCCTGTAACAACCTCTGTGACCTCACCTCCTACCACTATGCTCCCTCATTCCCTACACTAGGGCCTCAAGAGCCATCTTGCTGCCTTCAAACAGTCAGGCTTATTCCTGCTTCAGGAGCTATTCTTCAGGCTTGAATCCTCTTGCCCCGAAACAGCTGCAAGCCCTCCTCGTCTCTCAATTCCTTTGTATGTGCACATGAACATCACCTTATCAGCGAGGTTATTCCTATACCAAGCCTCAGACCTCCTAACTACACACAGATTCTCCATCTCCCCTTGATTCTGCTTAATTTGTCTCCACAGCCTGTATCATTATTTACCACACTACATATTTTCTTATTTACCTGTTTCTTTTTCTTTGATCTCCCTCCACTTAATAGGTACTCATTAAATATTTGATGAATGAATCAATAAATAAAATATATTCATGTGCAGAAAGGAATACCTCCAAAGTTCAGCATCATGAGGGATCTGGCAATGATATCCTATAAGCCACTGTTCAGAAAATCAAATGTTTAGATTAGAAAAGAGAAGAGAGGTCTAAGGGAACACTGGGGATAAATGAGCTAAAACTTCTGAAGGAGTGTCTTGTGGATGACCTCAAACTCACTCTTTGCATTTCACATTCCTCCACTTGGCCAAGTTGGGACCAACGGATAGAACTGAAGAGAAGGTAAATTTTAGCTCAATATAACAACAAAAAAAATTCCAGTGAAACGTTTATGCTTCCAGAAGATGGCTCCCAATCATAGAAAATAAGGAAGCAGAAACCAAGTAATTACCTCAAGAATATTGCAGGCAAGATACCTGCGTTCACGAGTGGATCAAACAGGTGATTTTTAAGTTGGGTTCCAACTCCAAGATTCTAGAAAGATAAATCAACTTTAGATGAGGAAAAACATCACCACTTCACAAAGTATGGCTGGTCTCAGTGCCCCACTGTCTTCGTGACTCTGGTCTGGTGAGATTGCCAGGTCTGGGAAGTATCACAAGATAAAATGAGAATGGGAAATCAGGGAGACGAGGGCCAAGCTTTGCCAAAAAATTGTCACACGACTGTAGGCAAGATACTTCACTTCTCTGGGTCACCGGTAAGTCCTCACTAAATTGAAGGCTTGGGTACATATACACAATGGAATATTACTCAGCCATTAAAAAGAACAAAATAATGCCATGTGCAGCAACATGGATGGACCTGGAGATTATCATACTAAGTGAAGTAAGTCAGACAGAGAAAGACAAATACCATATGATATCTCTTATGAGGGGAATCTAAAAAAAATGATACGAATGAACTTATTTACAAAACAGAAATACACCCACAGACATAGAAAACAAACTTATGGTTACCAAAGGGGAAAGGTGGGGGGAGGTACAAATTGGGACCGACATATACACACTACTATATTTAAAATAGATAACTAACAAGGACCTGCTGTATAGCACAGGGAACTCTGCTCAGTATCCTGTAATAACCTAAATGGGAAAAGAATTTGAAAAAGAACAGATATATGTATATGTATAACTGAATCACTTTGCTGTACACCTGTGTTAGTGTGTACACTAACACAACAGTGTAAACAGACTATAGTCCAATATTTAAAATAAAAATTTAAAAAATAAAAAATAAAAGTATAATTTGCATATCAAAATGAATAAATAAATAAATAAAGGCTTGGCCTAGATGAGTACTACGTCCCTTCTGTTCTAAACACTGTAATTCTGGGTTCTTTTTCAACTCATAGAAACCGGAAGAGGGTTGCGATGAAAGACGGTCACAGGGTATCATGGGATGGGGAGGAGGCACCCTGGCTCGTTTGGATGGAAGGAAAATCACGTTAAATCAAATTCTTTCTTACCAGAGGAATTCAGAAATGAGAGAACAAGTTCCTCTGGGCCAGTCATCCAACATCTTCTCTTCAAGGGTGTGAAAGGTGAGGGAGCTCCAAGCTTGAAAAATCGGGATGAAACTGCTACTTATAGAGAAAACTGCTTCTCACTCCCAAGGGACTAACAAAGCACTGGGGTGTGCTGTGCTATGGTTCCCGGAGACTCAATCATGCAGGGAACGATTATCACTGAAGACTAATTCCAAACAGAAGTAAGCCTGTGAGTGAACGCGCATTGCTGTGCTCGCCTGAGCTGCTTCATCTTGACTGAAAAACATCCCTTGTGGATGTTTCCTAGGTGTTGAACTGAGACTAATAAGGCAGCAGTAAAGACTTGAGTTATTCCAGCTCCGTTTCTGACATCTTGGTCTACCTTCTGCTAGGCATGGCCTGCATATGGCTTTGAGGGCTGTTTAGAGATTTCAATGGAAAAGTACCAAGCAATGTTGACCGAATCTGAATTTTTAAAAAAAAATTCCCAGTAGCGGGCTTCCCTGGTGGTGCAGTGGTTGAGAGTCTGCCTGCCAATGCAGGGGACACGGGTTCGAGCCTTGGTCTGGGAAGATCCCACATGCCGCGGAGCAACTAGGCCCGTGAGCCACAATTACTGAGCCTGCACGTCTGGAGCTTGTGCTCCGCAACAAGAGAGGCCGCGACGGGTGAAAGGCCCGTGCACCGCGATGAAGAGTGGCCCCCGCTTGTCACAACTAGAGAAAGCCCTCGCACAGAAACGAAGACCCAACACAGCCATAAATAAATGAAAAAAAAAAAAAAATTCCCAGTAGCTTCCAAGTAGTTGGGACTGAAATGGTACAATGGACTTTAAGCAAATCTGTGACCTGTTTTCTTATGTAGGCCCAAAATTAGTACCAACTTTTATATTCTCCAAGATTTAATCCTGGGTAGATGCTCCAACTCTAGAATTATCTGAGACCAAGATCTGTGTTTTCACCATTGTCCCCGTTTATTTCCATCTTATTCTACTCTTCCTCTGTGAAAGAAAGAAGGTCTGCCTGGTTTCCCTTTTTATTTCATCAGTATCTCTTCCCGGGCTTCACAAACTTACCAGAACAAGGTGGATTACTTGGACCCTCGGTCCCATGAGGTTTAGATAACAGAACCTGTTTTTACTGAGAGTTGAAAAACAGAAATGACAACATTCCTTTTCAGACCGGGCTCCCTAAGCCTTTTCTTTCTTCTTCTTTTTGGTACAATAATGAGGGCTGACAGGGCCCCTTGACACCATTAATGGTAAATGAATTTTTCAGTAAAGACTAACAGAGAAAAACTATGGAAGTTCAGATTTATTTTTTTTGACCCAGAGAGTTCTGTATCTCCTTATGCCTTTGATTTCCATGTATACTTTATGAGAAGTTTCAGCAAAAGCTTCTTAAAATTAATCCAGTAGTTGTCTCCTTCAACTCTCCTTCCTGGAATTCTTCACCCATCTGCATAGAGGTCCTAGACACTTCTTAAGGGCCCCTATCCTGAAAGATTAAAGGCAGTGCAGTCAACTCAAGTCTTATCCTGAACCTTATCTTTGTAAACTTAGCAATACTTCCTCCTTTTCACGTAAGAAAATTTACAGAGAAGCAGTCTCACACGTGAATTGGATTCTGTCCCATTGCTCTCCCAAACTGGGAAGAAGCTGGTCATATACTTGCACATTTGTATTATAAATATTCAAAGACTCTAATCCGGTATCTTCCATATAACACACATTTGAATTCCTACTTTAAACTTTCAGAATGCTTTTTATGGCATCTGTTATGCCCTACTTTAAAATGTCTGTCAGCCTAATATTTCTACTTTTTTTTCCTTTATTAATTTATCTTCAAGGTCATGCGTGGAAACACCTTTCAGGGGAAAGAACCCATCTGCTTTGGCGAAAATGTACACTATAAACCTTCATTTCTGCAAGGGTATAAATTAAAAAAAAATCTGAGAGTCTATTAGAATGCCTTCAAAGCAGAGTTCCCTAAAGCTTGCTTTGTGCAATGCTGGTACTAGGAGTCTACGCAGCAAACAAAACAAAAGCGGGGTTGGGGCGGGGGGATTCAGCATTAGGAGCTACCCTCTTTAAAATTCAAAATGCAAAGCAGCATTGTAAACGGTTGTAGGCATTCTAAAGAAAAGATATTTGCTTCATTTTACTTAACCGCTTATTTCTCAAACTTATTTGATTACAGACTCTTTTCCTGTATGAACACAACAAATAGTAACATGCTGCTGTACTAGGGTTCCACGGTACACAGTTAGGAAATTGTGCTAGGTGATACTACTCTTCATTTTTCAGAAAGGACTATTCCAATGCATTCCTGTATTGGAAAATAATCTCGAGATAGAAATATAGCTCACTTCTTTCTCACACTGTATTTACAGGGGTATCTAGGGTTCATCTCACAAACAGTAAACGTCCAAGTGACTATTTGGTTCTTATAAGTAAACACAAAAACGTATCTTCTTTTTTTTAACTTCATCTGAATCATCAACGGCTCATTGGCTGGGGATAAATCATCAATTATCACAGACAACAACCACAGTCACATCTCCAGTGTTCATCTCTCACTCGCCTTCCCTTGTTTTTATTTGTCACACTTCAGGTGCTTCTTACTGTATGTACTTCTGACCCCTAAATACAAACAAACACACAAAGAATCTAATTTATTATTTCCCTCATTAAAAAAAAACCATCATCAGTGATGTCCAGGTAAGACAGAGCAGGTGTCTCCCTCTTCCATCCCTTTTTGGCTGATTTAACCTCTCTCACTTCCTCATTTGTGACATGGAGAGTCACCCCAACACAACTGACAAGTATTCCCTGAGATCCTGCGTGTAAAGTCCTCAGCTTGGCACACAGCAATCCTGACGCCTTATCAGTCATAAAGTGTCCTACCATGATGTCTTCACACACTTTTTATGGTCACACCTGGAATATCTGGCATTCTCTTCTCACTCTTCCCAATCCCAAAGTTTTCATCCTCCAAATTACCCTACAACTTCCCCACTGACAGACCTTGCTCTAGAAATGTTAGAATATGTCCTACTGATGAGGAAACCTGTCGTGAGAAGCAGCCTACCGAAGCCCAGCCCATCTGACCGAAGCTCCGAAGCTCCTCAAATACACGCCTTCCTGCAGCTAACTCCCACTTACCAGCCCCATCAGGAACACTCTTGATGTATTCACATAACCCTTCCTTAAAACATTTTCCTTCTTGCCCCATTTTCTTCCCTTTTTATGGTGATATCAAATCCCCTGCAAAAAAAATAAAACCTCTTCCTGATGTCCCAGATTAACCCTTTCCAATACTACAGGTCTATGATTCTAATTTTCTTCTGATGAAATCATATATATATACACTCAAGTTGTACTTACTGATGTATGTTTTTCACTATTTAAAAACAATTTTTTTAATTGAGATAGTTGACATATTGTATTAGTTTTAAGTGTATAAGAATGATCTGATATATGTATATATTGTGAAATGATCACCACAATAAGTTAATATCCCTCACCAGCATAGTTACAATTTTTTTTTTTCCTGTGATGAGAACTTTTAAGATCTACTCTCGCAGCAACTTTCAAATACACAGTACAGTATTGTTAACTACAGTCACCATTCACTATGGCTTTTATTCTCCTGGATATTTTTCTCACATAAACATAAGCTCTTTAAGGGGAGTGAATGTATCAGTTTTTTACTCCGCCCACAGTGGAAGTGTAAAAAATTTTGATTGATCCACCAATACTAAACACTTTTATTCCTAGGAGTTATATTTACTTTAACCGGAATAAATTACACATAGGACAGAATATATTAATTGAGGGATATAGCAAAGTTGGGGTGTTTACTTAGGGACAAATGACTGTGAAGCTTTTATTTATTTGGTAGTTGGTTTGTGTTTGTTTTGTCATTCAGGATACTGTTTATTTACAAAATGTGTTCAGGAATACTCAAGTTTTATCTGCCTGGAATCTTCCCAATCATTTTTGGTTTAGGTAACACTTCTCTGGCTACAGCCTTAACTCATCAAAGACTCTAGAACTTCTCTCTCTTTAAAAAGGAAACCATGAAGGACAATCCCTGGGCATGATGTATGGAGACAAAGAGGTCTAGTTGCCTTGGAGCATAACAGCTCTCAGCCTCAATGTTTGTCACCAATGTTGAGTGACACAGGCCACAGCAATCCTACTGAGATCTGTGACTTCCAGCGGCTGCTCTGGGGAGTGACTCTTCTTGATCACATGATGTGGTCCTCCATCCTGCAGGAGGTGGCCAGCCCCAGGTAGTCCTCTCAGCACCTCTGGCAAGCAGCCTTTCCAAGCACTGTGCCACCTGCAGACAGGATGCCTGTCTTTCACGTACCTGGCACATGCCCTTGGGAGTGGTGAAGCTTTTTCCTAATTCTTAGCATATTGCCTAATCCTACATTACTGGAATACAAATGAGCAGCCTGATGAAAGAGTAACCTTGAGTCTGCTCTCATTTCTGTGTCAAAAAAGTAAATCACTCACAAATATGGAACTTTTATTAGCAACACATTACTTGGGGATCCACCTAAGTAACACTGAGTTGAGAGTCACTGTCAGCCCCTGGCAAGATCAACGCAAGGTCAAAGTCAGGACTGTCCCGGTCACTCAGGTGAACTCCTGCTCTCTCAAGAAAAGAGAACTGACTTCCATTATAAACTAAGCACTGTGCTGGCCACCTTCTCAGTTTGTCACACAACCTGATGAAGGGATGCATTTTCAGAAACTAAGGCTCTGGTAGGTTCCACAACTATATCCCAAACTGAGATGTAGTAGTCAAGGTTTCTCAAAGTCTGAGTCCTTTACACCATCGCATATTGCTGCTCTATTACTAAAGTTCTCTAAAGAAGCAAACCGGTGTAATGCCTGTATGGTCTCCATTAACTCTCCCTGCTACTGGATTGATTTTCTCACTTCTTACCTTTGGGATTGGCATGTATGGCCTACTTTTTTCTCCACTCTTGTTATTCCTTGTTATTCCATAAAATATAGGAATATTCTTTTAAATGAGTCCTTGCGGCAACCTTGGAATTACCATCATTCTTCAAACAAGTTATGTAAACCAGCTGCCAATAGTGGTCTCTGGTTAAACATTTAATTTTATTGTTCCATAGAGTTACTACTGAAATACACTTATTTCTAAACTATCTCTTATTTGAATCTGAAGGCTGTCTCTGAAGTAGTTTTGTGTAGTGATTGCAGAGGACTAATTTTTAAAGTGTTGTATTGTTTGAAGATATATGAACACTTCACAGGTGCACTAGTGAAGTAAAGACCCATGAATGAAGCAGTAACTTAAGAAACAGGGCAAATAAAATGTTGCATCTTCTGTATAGGTGAAGGTATGTTAGCTATGTGCAGTTAAATACAGGTATGTTAAGGGTTAATTACTCATTTAAAATTTTCTTTATGTCTGTTCATTAAAAAGAAAGAAAATCTTATTATGTGAAAAACTGTACCCATTATCACGAGAAAGAATTTTATCATGAAAAGCTTGAATGCCATGTACAGTTTAGCTGTCTGTGGATATTGAAGGCTATAGTCAAGATAAAGAAATATATAATTCCCTCCATCTCAGAGAAGGTAAAAAGAGATGAAAGAGAATGCAACTCAAGATCCACTTCTGGTCCGTCCACAGAGAGGAATCGGCACGAATTTCTAGAAGGGAAGACAGGTTGTGAAGCATGTGAAACTCTCAAATATATCACAGTATCTGCCATCACAGCTAATACTCAGCAAGGCAGCACCTCTCTAGAAGGTACCATGATTTATAACACTATTGGAAGTCCAGAGTGACCAAGTTATCCAAATATTCAACCAGGAGGCAGCTAAAGAAACCACTCTGGTTACCTAGGAAGCAGGCTGGTTTCAAAAGGCCGTGAATAAAAGGTGGCAGGAATCCACTCTCAAGAACAGATAGGAGAGTAGCTTAAATGTGAGGATAATGTTAGGGGTTCTGACATTGACTGAATTGTGTTCCCCCCAAATTCATATGTTGAATCCTAGTTCCCAGTACCTTAGAATGTGACTATATGAGGGATAGGGCTTTAAAGGGATACTTAACTTAAAATCAGGTCATTGGAGTAGAACCCTAATCCAATCTGACCAATGTCCTTATAAGAAGAGGTTATTAGGACATATAGAAAGAGATGCCAAGCATGTGTGGTCATAGAGGAAAAACCCAGTGGGGACACAGCAAGAGAGTGGCCGTAAGTAAGCCACGGAGAGAGGCCTCAGAATCCAACCCTGCAAGCACCTCGATGGACTTCTACCATCTGGAACTGTGAGAAAAGAAATTTATGCTGCTTAAGCCACCCAGTCTGTGGTATTTTGCTATGGCAGCTCTGGCAAACTAATATAGATTTTAATTGTCATTATAAGCTTAGGCTTTGATAACAAAATCTAAGGAAAAATGTAAAAGAACATTTTATTTACTTTCAGAACCAGATGATCTTGGTTAAGGTACCTGCTGGGAATCATAATGCAGCATGGGAAGGAGAAAAAGCAGAATTCTTCAATTTCTTTTTTTTGGTTGAGCTGCAGTAGCATGTGGGATCTTAGTTCCCCGACGAGGTATCAAACCCGTGCCCCCTGCATTGGAAGCACAGAGTCTTAACCACTAGACCACAAGGGAAGTCCCCTAAATTTCTACTTTTTTCTGTTGGGCTGAATGATCTTCCAATTGAAAAGGGCAGAAGAACCACTGATCATTGGTAATAAATGTCAAAGATTAGTGACAGGATTATAGAACAAGTCCTAGCTGCTCTAAATGAGCAGCTGTTATAGAATGAATTGTGTGCCCCTCCCCCCTGCCCCAAATTCATATATTGTAGTCCTAACCCCCAGTACCTCAGAAAATGACTATAATTGGAGACAGGGTCTCTAAAGAGGTAATAAAGTTAAAATGAGGTCTTTAGGATGGGCCCTAATCCAATATGACTGGTATCCTTAGAAGAGGGAATTAACACACAGATACACACAGAGAGAAGACCATGTGAAGACACAGGGAGAATGTGACCACTTACAAGCAAAGGAGAGAGGCCCCAGAGGACATCAACCTTACGGACACTTTGATCATGGACTTCTCGCTTCCAGAACTACAAGAAAATAATTTTCTGTTGTTTAAGCCACCCAGACTGTGATACTTTGTTATGGTAACCCTAGCAGACTAATACAGGGCCCACCTTCTGGCTCAGATTAAGACTGCTTTTGGTGGAAACCGCAAAACTCCTAGAAGAAAACATAGGCGGAACACTCTTTGACATAAATTGTAGCGATATTTTTTTCGGATCTGTCTCCTAAAGCAAAGGAAATAAAAGCAAAAATAAACAATGGGACCTAATTAAATTTAAGGCTTTTGCACAGCAAAGGAAGCCACTGACAAAACAAAAAGACAACCCACAGAATGGGAGAAAGTATTTGTGAATGATATGACCAATAAGGGGTTAATATCCAAAATATATAAATAGTTCATACAGCTCAACATCAAAAAAACAAATGATCTGATTAAAAAATGGACAGAAGACCTGAATAGACACATTTCCAAAGAAGACATGCAGATGGCCAAAAGGCACAAGAAAAGATGTTCAACATTGTTAATTAACAGAGAAATGCAAATTAAAACCACAATGAGATATTACCTCACACCTGTCAGAATGATTACCACCAAAAAGAATACAAATAACAAGTGTTGGCAAGGATGTGGAGAAAATGGAACCCTTGTACACTGTTGGCGGGAATGTAAATTGGTGCAGCCACTGTGTAGAACAGTACTATGGAGGTTTCACAAAAAACTAAAAATAGAACTACCATATGACCCAGCAATTCCACACCTGAGTATATATCCAAAAAAACTGAAAACACTAATTCAAAAAGATACACACACCCCAACGTTCATAGAAGCATTATTTACAATTGCCAAGATATGGAAGCCACCTAAATGTCCATCAACACATGAATGGATAAAGAAGATGTGGTATATACACACAATGGAATATTACTCAGCCATAAAAAAGAAAGAAATTTTGCCATTTGCAACAACATGGATGGACTTGAAGGGTATTATGCTAAGTGAGATAAGTCAGACAGAGAAAGACAAATACTGCATGATATCACCCATATGTGGAATCTAAAAAATAAAACAAACCAGTGAATGTAACAAAAAAGAAACAGACTCACATATAAAGAGAACAAACTAGTGGTTACCAGTGGGGAGAGGGAAAGAGGGAGGGGCAAGATGGGGCAGGGCATTAAGAAGAACAAACTACTAGATAAAAATAAATAAGCTACAGGGATATATTTTACAACACAGGGAATATTTTCTTGCCATATTTTATAATAACTATAATAACTATGCCATATTTTATAATATGGCATAATTATAATATGGCATATTTATAATATTTTATAATAACTATAATAACTACGGTGGAGCCAATATTTTATAATAACTATAAATGGAGTATAACCACCTTTACAAATTATGAATCACTATATTGTACACCTGAAACATTAATATCGCACATCTACTATACCTTAATAACAAAAAGATTGCTTTCGGTGATATTTGCAGGGCACAGATAACACCTTAAACACAAGATGACAGAGATGCAACTCAGCAGCACTCTGCATAAAACAGACGGGAGGGCTTCCCTGGTGGCGCAGTGGTTGAGAATCTGCCTGCCAATGCAGGGGACACGGGTTCGAGCCCTGGTCTGGGAGGATCCCACCTGCCGCAGAGCAACTAGGCCCGTGAGCCACAACTACTGAGCCTGCGCGTCTGGAGCCTGTGCTCCGCAACAAGAGAGGCCGCGATAGTGAGAGGCCCACGCACCGCGATGAAGAGTGGCCCCCCACTTGCCGCAACTAGAGAAAGCCCTCGCACAGAAACGAAGACCCAACACAGACATAAATAAATGAATAAATAAATAAATAATAAAAATAAAGGAATTCCTTTAAAAAAAAAAAAAAAACAGACGGGAGATTTGGGAGCCAATGTGACCAATGTGAGTCACCCAATCCAACGCAACACTCACCCGCAGGCGGAGGTGGGCGAGAGACTCCTCCATGCTGCAATGGCTGCGGCACCCTTGGACACAAACCGGAACACATTTAGAGGAGTGGAGAAGGAACCAGAAACAGGTGCCACTGTGCCATCTACACCCCTGTTGAGGGAAGTGGGGACAGGACGCTGAGGCAGAAGCAGCATGAAAACCGATGGTTTTACTTACGTGACGATCTGTGGTGCGGAAAAGACTGGCTTGGCTTGGTCACAGAGGTGCAACAAGGACATCTGAGTGGGAGGTTAAAGTAAAGGGAAGTGGGCTTTAAGTGGGATAAGAACTTTCTAGTGACCAGAGCAGCCCAAAGACAGGATGCATTGTTGGAAGAGTTAGTGACTGTCTCCCAAGCTGAGGCATTTGAGGCTGGGCTGGGAATGTTGTGAAGATTCCAGCCAATGGGTGGTCGGTCCCTGTCCCAGCGTTTAGAGTTCTAACTAGAGATGTTCTTGTATTTACTGCTCAGAGGTTCCTGAAGATACCTCAGGGCAGGAAATAGCATAAAGCATAGAACAGAGACAGTGGCTGAAAAGTAAAAGCCATCAGGATCTCTGAGTGGTGATGAAATGGGAGAAAAAGTAAAGAACGTCCATCATTCTGACAGTCAGCGGCTAGTCACCTTCCCCTAGGGAACGTCTTTTCCAGGGATGGGTGAGGGGGGCGTGTTTCAACAGTGGGAAGGGAAAATGCCAAATCTAACGACTTGTATTTTCACAGTTATAACCTCACCTCTATATTTTTGAATTTTGTGCTCAGTGAAAGTCCCTTACTCTTAAAAATTGCTTCCTCCCTCCCAGGCCTGGTTCCATGGGCATGCAATCTGTTGGGTCACACGGGTCCCGTGTCCAGGAGGGCCCTGTGCTTGGTTGAACATTCTGCCGTTGCCATCTTAAAATTCTTAATTTTGGAACAAAAGGTCCCACCTTTTCGTTTTGCACTGGGCCCTGCAAATTCTGGAGCTGATCCTGTTCCCTCCACATCTTTGAGTCATACTCCTATTTGCATTCAGATGCCTTCAATTGTTCCTATAAACCTGGGACAGACAGAATTGTAGTGGTGGGTAAACGTGTTTGGAAGCAGCTGGGTTTTGCTGTCACTGGGGCTTTTCTTCCCTGCAGTCCCAACTTTTTGTTACTTACTCGCTGTCAGATTAGTGTCAGCTTCCTAGCTTACAAATGCGAGTAATAACAGTAAGGGCCTCACTGACGTTCATGGGAAGTGAATGACATAAAGCATGTAAACAAATGACTCCCGGTAACAAATATTTGTCATTATTTGTTGAGGACATTCAGAGGTCATTCAGGGGAAAAAGTAATCCACGGGTCAGGCTTGGATGCCTAGTAAGTAAAGACAGAAGACAACACCTGGGGGAGCTGGCAGAGAAATACTGATTTCTTGGGAAAGAAGCCAGCGTCCTCCTGGCTGAGCCATGATCCCACATCTGAAGTCCGTGCCTTCCTTCCCTCCCACCAGCCCCACTTTGGACTGATTAGCTGATGCTCCTTCAGGTCAAGAGCAGAGGTATCTGGGCAGTTCTAGCCCATTCTAGACTCACTGGATACTAATCCAGCGTTGGATGGCTTGTGTTTAACCTAGGAGAAAGCGGCTTCCCGTAAGGCTGTTTCTGTAATTTAGGACAGACACGAGGAAGAACAAGGACAGAGTTTGAGGTCAAAAGTTCTGAGGTATGGGGGTCTAATGGGAATCATCTTTCCAGACCCTTCCCCTCCTAACTTTCACTTCACCCACATCTCAGATGATGTTACATCCCTGCCTGATTAAAAACAACAACAAAAACTCAGATGGCCGTCCCCTTCTCAAAACAAAAACAAAAACAAAAAACCAAAAAAAGTTTTTTTTAAAAAAAAAACCTTCTTTCAAGGAGAAGTAAATAGGTCGCTGCTTCTTCTTCTCTAGGTCCGGCGCCTTTCTCCTTCGGTTCGGTCTAAAGATAGAAATTCCAGGTTGCTCGTGGTTGCTTTTGACGGGAAAAAAAGGAGGCTTTTGCTCCCTTTACAAGCAAAGAAATCCTATTTCCTTTAAGCTTGTCTTGTTCTCATTCTCTTCCAGAAACGCCTCCCTCACCTCTTCAAACCGAGACAAAAAGCGAAATGCGGATAAAAACGCACCCCAGCAGCAGCCCTTTATACGCTACCCCCGAGAGGCCTGCGGGGTCGGATGAGTCAAGCTCACGGCTCCCAGCGCGGAGCGCTCTAGACTTTTCTGCATCCCAGACGTCCTAGGACTCACCTTTCCCTGATCCTCCGCCGTCCCTCTCCCGGCCCCAGACTCTCCCTCCTACTGCTCGCGGGGCTCAGGCGGCCGGCGGCCGGGGAGGCACTCGGGGAACCGGGGGAGCCGGGGTCGCCGCACCTGTGGGCGCCGGGGGCGCGGGCCCCTCCCGGCCGAGCGGGCGCAGCTCCCCGGCGGCTCCGCTAGGGGTCTCTCTCGGGTGCCGAGCGGGCTGGGCCGGATCAGCTGACTCGCCGGGCTCCGAGCCCCGCCGCCGCGCTGCTGCTCCGTCAGTTTCCTCGGCAGCGGTAGGAGAGAGCACCCGGAGCAGCGCGAGCGCGGGGCCACAGGAGACGGCGGCGGCGGCGGCGACACCGGCAGAGCAAGGGCGCGGCGGATCCCACTCGCACAGCAGCGCACTCGGTGCCCCGCGCAGGGTCGCGATGCTGCCCGGTTTGGCACTGGTCCTGCTGGCCGCCTGGACTGCTCGGGCGCTGGAGGTGGGTGCCGCGCCTCGGAATGGGGTGGGGTGGTGGGGGGGAAGGAGGGGACCCGCTCCCTCTGAGTCTTTAATTCAGAGAAGCCGGGGGGCAGTCGAGGGTACTCCTCTCCTCTCCACGCCCAACACCCCCGCTTGCGGGCGCCCTGCGCATCCCCGCCTCCGGCCCAGCCCTGCCCTGGGGACGCGCGCTCCGGCCAGCGGAGAGGGAGCGGGCGAGGCGTCGGGCCCCTGGGTCCGCGCCAGTCGGGGGCGAGAAGAGGAGGAGGCTGTCCTGAGCTCGGACCCTGACTCAGTCCCTGCCTCGGGGACGGGGGGGAGGCGAGAGACGTACAGATGAGAGATAGGGGGAGGGAGCACGTGGGGAAAACCGAAAATGCAGCGTCCCTGGATCCTGTCCCCGGCACTTAATCGCTGCCCTTCCCTTTCTCTCGGGCCCTGGCGAGGAGGAGTCGGGACAGCTCGGGAAGCTGGGCACCCCCCACCCCCCGCTTCCTTTGCCTTTTCCGCCCCGTTTCACCTTCTCTTCGCATCCCCACCACCCCTTCCCGGCCCGACCTCCTTCCTCCTCCTTCCTCTTCGCGGCTGTTCGGGGCTGCCGCCCGAGTGCGACCCCAACATGCAGGGTCGCGCAACACCCTCGGCAGGCAAACTTTGTACATTTCTGCGTCTCCCTTTTGTGTTAAGTTGAGAGAGAGGGGAGGGGTCGGACACCCGCAGCCGCCTCTCTCCTCTCTCCAAGCCAGGACATTGCGGGCGTTCGCTCGCACCCTCCGATTCTCCCGGTGAGGGCGAAGGTCCCCGGGAACAAAAGCCGCGACACCCCGCCCTCGCCAGCCCGGGGCGCGGTGGGCTGAGCCGCGCTGGTCTGTGCGCCACCGAGGCTGCCGCCTGACTCCCTTCCCCGCGCTGCGCGTCTGTCCCAGAGGGGGCTCTGGCGGCGCCTCGGGGCCCCTCTACTTCCCCCCCACTTCCCAACACCTCCGCGGCTTGCTGATTCTGTGCTCGGTTGTGAAGTCCTTGGGGAGAAATACGCGGAGAGTGGGGTGTGCGTCTGGAAAGGGCAGTGGCTGGTGGTGGGGAGGCACGAGCACTCCCCTCCTGTGCATCAAAGGAGGCGTTTGTCTGATGAAGGCGCGGCCTCTTCCCTGGCAGCGCTGGGCACTCTGGTTTAGCTCCCCTGGGGGCGCGGGCTGCTGTGGAGGGTCCTCAGGGTCTTTTTTTTTAGGGTGCAGATGAAAGGGTTGAATTGAGTGAAGATTAAGACGGAGAAGATGGCGCCTCTGCAGTGCAGCAAAGAAAATCTGTGGAGGCTGCAGCCTGGTGAAATCCACCCACCGCTAGGTGTATAGCAAGTCTTCCCCATTGATCTAACTCTCGAACATTCAGCTAACCCCTGTGCAAAATGACTATTTTCCTTTTTATCTGAAGATGCTTAGAAGTTGTTTGCTTGGCAGCTGGGGCAGAAAAGGTTGTATTTCGAATCCTTTGGGTTCCCATTCTGTATTTTACCATTGGTAACCTCCCTTCCCCGTATGTTTGTTTGTTTGTTTCTCCTTTTCCCCTACCTCATGGTGATTTTCCAAGAAAGCAATTTCTGGACAAATGTTTTCCTGTAATTCCACTGAGACTATACTGACTGTCACACCGTTACAGCTTTTTAGTCCCTAATTTACAAGGTCATTGAACTTTTTCCTCTTCTGTCTTTTTCCTACAAGTGGCTCAGGAATCACCTCAGGGCTAGTTAAGGCAGATTGCTTTAAGAGTTGAAGAATTTGGTTTTCTATTTAAAAAATATATTTAATTAAGGGAGCTGGGATTTTTCCAATACTTAAATTTACTTCTATGATTATTTCAGTTTTTCTGATTGTCTTATTACACATTAAAAGATACAAATTAAGTAATTAACAGCATATCATATCCTTTATAGTTAAAGCTTTTGCCAAAAAGTAAATATTTAACTTTTTTGAGCAATATTTTTTTCTGTGTAAAAGGAGGCAGCGTGTAGGCAAATATGATTCAGATTTCTTTTTTAACCTGTTTGACTGCATTTTTTTGCTCTTCCTCCCATCCTTTTGGACATTTTCACTGGTTACTGTCACCTCCTTCAAAGGGTGGAGGTGAGATTCACAGTTTGCATTTTGCAAAGCGTTAATTGAAAAGTAGGCAATTCAGTCTGATGAGGTTTGAGGGGGATTTATGCAGCTAAATCTCTGTCCACTGAAAAGATGTAATTATGAGTTGACTGTCTTTTGTAGGGCTTAGAAAATAGGTCTGCTGCAGATGGCTCGAAAAAAGAAATGAATAAGGGCAATGACAATGGGGCCTCAGCTTCTGGGGGAAGCGTCATTACCTGAATTGATGACTCTCCCTGGTACAGTGACAGAGTATGAGTTAAAAAGGCCCTGGCATTTATTTATTTAAACTTGATTCCTCTTAAGTTTTGTTTTCCTATATTGTGGGATTTAACCTAATCACAAGTATCTGCTTTCATAGTGGTGCTGATTCACAGATAATATATACCTACTCACACTGGCCAGAACTAACCTAACGGTAGATGCCTGAGCACAGAATAGTGAAGCTCAGATTTGATGGTGAGCTATAAGGAATCACTGTTTCTGCCTGATCTGTGGGAAGCCATGACACGGGCAGGGCACCCAAGTGGCTCTCTTGTCACCCTAACCAGCAGAGGCATGTGATGGGTACTTGGGAGGCCATTAGTACTGCAGAGAAGTACTCCAGAGAGAATAATGATCCCTGGTTCTGGTTGGGGAAATGAAGAGGAACATATAACTAAATAAATCACAAGGTTAAATTAGGAATGACCGATTGAAAAAAAAAAAAAGAAATAATGTGGCCCATTGAATATTGGTTTGAAGAAAAACAGAGAGGTCAGAAACAGATTCACAGACGTAGAGAACGGACTGTGGTTGCCAAGGGAGAAGGGGGGGCGGGGAGGTTGGATTGGGAGTTTGGGATTAGCAGATGCAAACTGTAATATTATATATAGAATGGATAAACAACAAAGCCCTACTGTGTAGCACAGGGAACTATATTCAGTATCTTGTAATGAACCATAATGGAACAGGAAAAAAAGAGAAAAACATAGAGGTTATCCTTGTGGAAAAGGCTTTCTCCCTGTTGCTAGAGGACCTCTATTTTGTGTTACTTTTCATGGCACACTAGAAATTTCTATACAGATATTTGTACGAAGATGAAGGTTGTCAGTCATTCTAGAAATAAACAGCTATTATGTGCCTTTCGTGTGGCCACTAAACTACCATTGAAGAGTGTGGTAAAATTCAGTAGAAATGTACCTTCTCTTTCTGCACGTTTGAGCTAGGTGGGGATATGTATTACCTTAAGAGACTTACAAAGCATCTTCGATTAATATACTTCTCTAATATCTGCCTAGTTATATCAGTTACAAATGCAAAGATAAGCCTTATACATGTACTTTAAAAATGAAGCTCCAGGAAGTAAGGTTTAGATTGACTTGCATACACCTTATTTCCCCTCACCCTCCTTCTCCTGTTCCCAGGAAGTTTGCAGAGTAAATAAGACGGGCACATGATTATGAAAGAAAACAGAAAGTGTTAAGTACCAAGAGGAAAGTACAGATTAAGTGGCATACTGAGTAAAATATTAACAGTATAAACATCTATATATAAGGAATAAAGGAACAGCGGGATGAGATAATCCTGGAGAATTTCTTGGTGGTTCCTTTCCAGTCAGATTTGTATCTCAGGTTGGGGGAAGGGAGATTAAGTCTTTGCTTTTACATATTTGTTTACATACTTCTCTCCATCTTTCCCCTCCTAGACACGCACGCGCGCGCGCGCACACACACACACACACACACACACACACACACACACCCCTACACCCCTGAGGGTGTGGGTGGAGCCAGTGTAGGATTTGATTTTCTTAGTTTCTCATCTATTCATTTGGGACCTTTTTAATTGACTCTCTTTTTGGACCAAGCTCTCTCCTGTAGCCCTGAAGATAGTCTGGTGAACAAAACCGTCATTTGCTTCAGGAAGCTTCCAGTCTAGTGGGGAAAACAGACCATACACAAATCATTATAAGTGTGTGCTCATGAACTGTGACAGATGCTGAGACAGAAAGCAAAGGTGCAGGGTACACTCTGGAGAGGAGTAGGGAATTCCAAATAAGGAGGTGAAGGACCGAAGGTGAGGGGCTGAAAGCAGGGTCTGAGAGCTCTGAGGTGGCATCTTCAGTAGGACCTTGACTGAGGGAATGAGTACATGATGAAAAAAGTGATTCACTGGGCAGCAATGAGGAGGCTGGGGAAAATAAAATGTTTAGCTTGTTGTTGTTTTTTTTTCTGGTACTTTTCTACCTCTTCATCTTCTACTTGACTATGAAATGGTTTCCTTTTTATAGTAGGACCTCACATACATATGTATGGAGTGAGAATTGATACTAGCACCATCTTCTGCAAATCCCTGGGGATGCTGTCACCCTGTGTTCACAGCCTGTATCCAGATACACCCTCATGAGTGGCTGGAGGAAGATGGAGGGTGGCAGGCAGAGGAGGCCAAAGTGAAGGAATGAGCAGACGCCCTGAATGAATAACAAGTTTAAGCCAGAAAATGTCTATTTCTTAGTTTTCCTTGTAGTTGTTAGTAAAAGGAAAGCAAATAGCACCTGAACCCTCAAACTGAATTTGGAAATGAAAACCAGAGGAAGGGGAAGATGTTATGTAACTGTTTTTTCAGTTTAATGTGGATAGTTTAAGAAATAACTGTTTCAGTGAGGACACTAGTGTTTTTCTTTGAAAAAAAAAAAAATCTGGTGAATTTTCCTCTTCAGATTAATGGTTAATAGATACGCTTTCCTGGTACCTTTTTAGAAGTAGAAATGCACCAGAAACTGGATTCGAATGTCCTGCTCTAGGAATAAAGTAAGTCATTGAAAAAATAAGAGGAAAAGAAAAAGCCTGGACATGTTCATGAACTAATAGATATATGAAAAAGGGATGCCGAATAGATTAGTTAACTGACTATTCAGAGTGGGATACAGAAGACTCAGTTTCACATGTGAAGTCTTAGCTGAGATGGGGAGCTCAGAGGCCAGTTTACTTATTTCGTGTGGCTACGTTTGGAAGAAACATCAAATACAGATTTAGCTTAAGCGTTGCTAGGATTGTAGTATTTTACGAAAGAAGGTAGTGGTTGAAATGGGGAAAATGAAAGGCTTTTAAAAGCCAGCTCTATGGAAAACAGTGCAACTGTTCCTACATTTATAGCCTTGATTTCGACCAACGTGATGTCAGGCCAGCGACCAAGTCGTGGAGTTTCTCACGTGTTCTGGGAAGGCAGCATTTCACATTGATCAGGATATTGACTGCGGGTAGCTCATGCCTCAGTTTCTTCCCTTGTAAAGTGGGGATAATAATGTTTATGGTTGTTGAAGATGGAGTAAATATATATGTAAAATTCTTGGAACGGTAAAGGAGTAAATACATGTGTAACATGATGGCACCTTATAAGCACTACCTGTTAGTTACAGTTACTATTGATGATGATGATGATGTAAAATAGATACATTTAATCTCATACATTGTTGAAAGTTAAAAAAAAAAACTACATGATGTCTCATGACTTACTGACTAATGCACTTACCGACCAGTTAAGACTGTTACAGGAATTTGGCAGCTTGTTTCTGAGAAGAATGAATTAATTTGATTTAAATTGTAAAAAAGACATTGCAGATAAAATTTTTATCACAAATAAAATTTTTAAAATATATATTATAAAATTTCATTTATTAAATATTCATATGTATTTTATATTTCAGTTGGCTTTTTTAAAAAACATTAAGACAATTCATGCTAATAGAAAAACTTGAACAATATACAGAAATATGTAAAAAGCATAAGCAGTTGTTACACAAGTGAGTAAGACCTATTTTAAATATGTGCACCCTGGCAGCTTGCTAGACATGTCTAAAATTGAGCAAGTTTGTATTCTGGCTCGATTATTAACTCACCTATTAGTTGATTATCAGCTGTGTGCAAAGAGCTGTGAATAAGCTTGGTTTAGTTCTCAGCAAAACCTTTTCGAGAAAAGTGAATAAACAGGTTTGGCCAATCTAGGCAGAAATGGAAGATTTCAAATGCCAGCAAAAGAATTTTGATGCTCCCTAGAATAGAAGCTTGAAATAATCTTCATCAGAGGACCAGGAAACCAAAAAAGCAGACTGCTTGAGAAGGTAACACTTCTGTAAGAAATCAGTTTTCAAAATAAAATGAATTATTTTACTAGCTAGATGATGAGAAATTCTATGCTGGTCTACTCTAAAACTTTATAGTGATCTACTGCTTAATTTAAAGCATAGTTTTTTAAGTCAGCATATTTTGCTCTTCATAAAATAAAAGGTTTCTAATCTCAGTTTCAAAATTAGGCTGAAGATATTTGAGAATACCCCAAATTGGTGATACTGTGGTTAAGGTATTATTAACACAGTGAAGAATCAATAAGCAAAATCCCAAGGAATCTATATATTTTTTTTAATCACACCAGTTCATGTATTTCTTTATCACTGTCCTGCTCAATCAAAAAAAGTGAGTTCAATCAGAGGATGCAATTATTGTAGCCGTGTTTGAAATAAACATGCTGCTCAGAGTGGATACAGTGAGGAATGCAGGTACCACAACCACTTATGTAGGGTGAATGAGCAGGGGCAAGGAATAAGCAAGATGAACATTTCAGAACAGAGAAAAGAACAATAACCCCGTTTTGTAGATGAACAAATTCTAGAATTCTTAAGGTCTTATTAGGGGTGGACCCCAGTATTTGTATCTTCTAATTTCCAGATCGTCTCTCTCTTTATTTTTTCTTCCCAAGTTGAGATGATTTTTAGTTGAGAAGTTTGAGCAAGAAAAAAAATTTTTGGTGATTTATTTTGTTGATATGAAATAGTTCTTTGCTTGAGTCTCTTTCATAGAGAATCTAATAACTTGTCCTATGCTCTCATTTTGCTTCCGCAGAAATCCACATTCTATCTTCACTAAAGAATGTTTAAGTCATCCTAGGTGATTGGGACTGATAAATTACTTTTCATCCTTAAAGGATGCTTATGAGAATAAGAGAACTGCTCTATCAAAAAGAGTCATTTGTATTAAGTGAAGAAATGCATTGTTACTCTTGTTGCTTTGTTAAATTTCAAAGCTTTAATGACTGATATATTTTGACCTGGTGGAGACATTTTACAGGAATAAAGACAAGAGGTTTAATCCTACACTTGAGATACATTTGTCTACTTTAGACCTGACCTCTTACCCCCAAGTGACCACAAACTCATTTGTTGTTTCTCCTGTCTAAACGTGCTGGATTACAATAAAACTAACAAGGCAACATAGTTTTTATTTTTACTCAAAAATGAAGAAAATAGTACTATTAAGGCTTGGTTAGTCCAAAAAAAGGACTTTTTATGTTCGCTCTTACTAATGGATGGCTTTTCAAAAGCATAATTATTGTTTTTATAAATAATACAACTCAGTTATTTTGTAATGGAATTAATAGGCACACATGATAAAGATAGATAAGTGCTGTTTTGTCACCATATTTATTGATTTTTTTTCATCTTTCGAAGAAAAGAGGCCTTATCAACTTTGAAGATTGAGCCTTTAAAACTGATGCAAACTTTCTGAAATCTTTGCTTAACTCTTCAGAGACTAACATAAAAACTTATCGTATGAAAAGTTATATTTGAGAGCAAATATTCCCCATGCTGATGCTCTTAATTACTTACGTTTTTTTTTTTTAAACAAATAGTTTTGTCATTGCGGTGTATTGGTTTGAAGATACAAATGGTGAGTTTTTAAGAAACTCCCATAGAAACTTGCAAATATGCAGACTGATCATTCCAAGAATAATTTATTCAGATACTTACATATTAGATGAATGAGCAATTTAAAATTAAAATCAAATTTCTATAGAGAAGTTACTAGCATATTTTCATACACAGAAACTTAGATTTTTATAGGCACACCCAGGAAAGGAAAATTCACTCCTTCATTTAACCAATATTTTTGAGGTCCCTCCCCTCATGGGAGTTTACAATATAATGAGGGGTAGACAGAATAAATAGCAGTAATAGGGGACTTGGAAAAAATTAAGGTGGGTAAGGATATCATAAGCAAATGTAGGTGGAAATCTGCTGTGTGATATTTTATGTGGTGTTATCAGGAAAATTCTCTGACCTGGTCACTACCCAAATGTAAACTTAGATATCTCGAGGAGAGAACTATTTATTCACTGTGATGTAAAACAATAACCAGAGACACAGATCTACTTTGGCGGTTAGATATTAAAAACAAAAATGGTGGGGCAGGAACTCAGGAAGGTCTAGGAGGCTGAAGGAAGCCTATTTCCTACAAACAAGAAACAGGGGAAAGGATTTTTACCTGAGAGGGTCCTGCTCAGTTTCAAATCCAGCTCACCCCATTATTTCAGAATCCCTATCCACATGCGTGGCATGTCCTCCACATATGTATTTGTAGAACAGAACAATTTTCCCAGGTGGTGAGAGTACCAGTTTCTTGTGCTTTTCTGTATTTTCCAAGTTGCCTAGAGAACTCTTGAACTGCTGCTATGACAAATCAGCATGTAAAAATTTAAATGGGAAGGGTGAAGTTATTCCTGCCTCAGAAGCATGGGAAAGTCAAGTAAGCAGAGGCAGAAAGCGCCAGGAGGGCAAAGAGTAGGTGTGGCCAGACTTCAGTCCATTCAAAATTTGCAAATCTGAATGGTCCCTGTGTATAAAGGAGTTCCAGAGGCACACTGCCCCCTCTCTTTGCCCGAAGATAGAAGGTCCACACAGAGTTCGTGAATCCTGGAGATTTCTCCAAATGAAAAACTTCCTGGGACTTCCCTGGTGGCACAGTGGTTAAGAATCCGCCTGCCGGGCTTCCCTGGTGGTGCCGTGGTTAGGAATCTGCCTGCCAGTGCAGGGGACACGGGTTCGAGCCCTGGTCCAGCGAGATCCCACATGCCGTGTAGCAACTAAGCCCATGTGCCACAACTACTGAAGCCCGCATGCCTGGAGCCTGTGCTCCACAGCAAGAGAAGCCACCACAATGAGGAGCCCGCGCACCGCAACGAGGAGTAGCCCCCGCTCGCTACAACTAGAGAAAAGCCTGCGCGCAGCAATGAAGACCCAGTGCAGCCAAAAATAAGTTAAAAAAAAAAAAAAAAAAAAGAATCCTCCTTCCAATGCAGGGGACACAAGTTCGAACCCTGGTCTGGGAAGATTCCACATGCGGAGCAACAAAGCCCGTGCGCCACAACTACTGAGACTGCGCTCTAGAGCCCACAAGCCACAACTACTGAGCCTGCATGCCACAGCTACTGAAGCCTGCGTGCCTAGAGCCCGTGCTCCGCAACAAGAGAAGCCACCGCGATGAGAAGCCTGCGCACTGCAACGAAGAGTAGCCCCCGCTCGACACAACTAGGGAAAGCCCATGCATAACAAGGAAGACCCAACGCAGCCAAAAATAAATAAGTTTAGTTTTAAAAAGTTTATTGTATACTGGAGTATAGTTGATTTACAATATTGTGTTAGTTTCAGGTATACAGCAAAGTGATTCAGTTATACATACATTTATTCTTTTTCAGATTCTTTTCCCGTATAGGTTACTACAGAGTATTAGAGATCCCTGTGCTGTACAGTAGGTCCTTGTTGATTATTTTATGTTATTAGTGTGTATATGTTAATCCCAACTTTCTCATTTATCCCTCCCCCAACCCCCAAATTGGGATTTTTAATATCCCCATTTAAGAGATGAGCAAAATGAGGTTTGGCATAGGGGGAAATCATCTATGTAGTGATTGACATCATGTCTTAATTGTGATAAGATCTCATTAATTGGGAGACTGCCATTATATCATTATAGTGATAAGTAATACTATTGTTTATTATTGTTTTCATAGTAATGTGTTACCATTATTTTTTTTAAATTTATTTATTTATGGCTGTGTTGGGTCTTCGTTTCTGTGCGAGGGCTTTCTCTAGTTGCGGCAAGCGGGGGCCACTCTTCATCGCGGTGCGCGGGCCTCTCACTATCGCGACCTCTCTTGTTGCGGAGCACAGGCTCCAGACGCGCAGGCTCAGTAATTGTGGCTCACGGGCCCAGTTGCTCCGCGGCATGTGGGATCCTCCCTGGACCAGGGCTTGAACCCGTGTTCCCTGCATTAGCAGGCAGACTCTCAACCACTGCGCCACCAGGGAAGCCCCTGTGTTACCATTATTATCACTATTTTTTGTTAGTACCTGTAAGAATTACCACTATTACTTATAAATATTGCTATGATAGTAATAAGCATTACTATTAGTAATATAATAAGCATTACTATTATAGTAATTAGTATTACTATAAATATGACTAAGTATTACTATCATCACTATTAGTAGTGCTTAAAATGACTATTATTACTTGCAGTAAGTATTGCTGTTTTTCTTGTAACAAGTGTTACTGTTATTATCACTATTGCTTTTTTATTATTTAGAAAAATAAATACTATTATTATTTGAAAAAAAAAATGCTGAGGCAGAGAAGGGACTATTGACTGTGATCACACAGTTTCCTGTAATTTGTTTCATAGCTCACTACAGTGCCTTACATCTAGTATTTATGAAATATTTGACAAATGTTTTAAAATCAGGACTCTAGGAATTTTATACTGTAATGATAATTATGTTTGATTTTTGACAGTTGAATTAACTTCTGTTTATGAAAATTGTGAATGACACCTAACCATAAGTGTACAGAAAAAAATTAAGCCTTTTAACTAAGATTTATTTTTTTCAGCCTTTTCTAAAACATTTTATTGTGAAAAGGTTATATAAATGCTGTCAACAACTTTATTTGCAACTCTTTATTTCAGACATTAAGTTGACCTAGCAGAAAAATGCCTTGTTCGTGAAATATTTCATCAATCCTCTGATTGATTGGGACATTTTCAATTGAGGATGCCTAGAAATGATTTTCTTTGAATAAGATAGTGGAATTTAGAAAGCAAACATTGTGTATTGGAATGAAATTGAGTGGCCATCAAAATGAAAATTTCATTATCATTGTCTCTTTTCAGTTTTCTGCTTTTTTGCCATTTTACAGCTAATATTTACTTTTTTACTTTAATGTGAACCAGGATCAAAATTGGCCCTTTAAGAAAATAACTGAAATTCTGTTACTTCTATTCTCTAAAGGAATTGTACTTTTCAAGTTCAAGGGCTTGAAGCCAATGCCACTATATGCTATTAACTTGACAGGCATTGAAAATCTAATTGAGGTCATTATGATTAGCCTTGTGTCTTGTCAGTGTTTTCTCAGGCTTGTTTTTAACGTTTTGTGTCAAGTTTTAAATCCTCTTACACCACAGAATCCAGAAAATTGCAATCCAATAAAAGTAAACTAAATTTGAAAATCCTATAGTTGTTTTGTGCGGGGCAGGTTCTTGGCTAACTGATAGGACGATGGAACAGGAAGGCAGCTTATGTACTTCTGTTGACTTGAGGAATTGTGAAAGGCTCCACTTTCAAAAATACATTTGTGACAAAACTGCAATTTTGGAATCACTGCATACTTGTTAATGAATTATGAGAGGAGGAAATTCTCTGAGCGTGACCATGTGACTGAATGGCTCAAACAGTAGAAGCAAAGGCTGCTGGGTAGAGAGCTATCTTAAGATAGTGCAAGTCCCGGGAACTTGGGACTGAGTAATTAATCAACGTGGCCATTTGAGACATCCAGGACAAAGATGGTGAACAGGGAGGACGTACTTAAATGAACAAGATAGGAAGCAGCCCCACCCAGCTCCCAAGCAATTCCTTTCCTTGTCTGTATTTGCCATTTAAATATTTCACTTCAGTTTCATGAGCCTGGACTCAAAGGTTAAATTTGTATCTTTGTGAATTTTCTGGGTGGTGCTGTAAGGACACAGATAGGAAGTATTGAGTTTGTTGGGAATATTTCTTGTGTGTGTGTTCTTAGTTGTATTATTGACTTCATAAATTGCCAGTAAAGAGAAAAACATTTTAGCTTAAGTTTTGGGTTTTTTTTCCTGGAAAAAAACAAAACATTGGTTAAAATATCATTCTCAGGGTTTATTGCCATTGTTAAATTATTTACGCTTTTTAAAAAAATCTGACATGTAACCTCATTGTTGGTTTGCTCATTCATCTCAGAAATGTAACACGTGAAACTCAAACCCAAGCCTGTCAATTGATTCTTCTGTTAGCAGATGAGGGGAAAGTTTAATGCAGGATGTTTAATTGGATACTTGGATTATGTGTTCACCTGTTTTGTCTCTTTTCCAAATTTTCTCAGGGTGTTGATGGTTGACTCCTGTGTTACTGACACTCACGTGGATTTTCGATTTTCATTATTCCTAACTTTTTAATCTCACTGCATTTTTCTCCTACTTTTTGAATTTTTAAAAACATCATTCATTTTTTCGGACATGTGCTGGATGCCTTCTGTATTTCAGGGTGACAGGAGCCCTAGAATCTTAATGGGGCTATGTGTAAATAGAGAAGTGATACAATCTGTTCCTTGGAGGATTCGCAGCCTGATGGGAAGAAAGAGATGCAGAAATAATTAGGTACAGTGTGCCAAAGGTCACAATGGAAGAAGGTACAAAGTCTTCATAGAAAAGACTGGCAGCCTTTGAACTGGGTTTCAAGGATGAGTGGAGGTTAATTGGATCATGGTAGGACTTTCCAGACAGAAGGGGCAGCAAGGGTGAAGAGGTTAAAAAGAGGAAGCCATGTGAATGTGGGTAAGGGAGATGGTGTGGGGACAGTAGGAGATTAAGAGCTTTGGATACCTTGATGAGTTTGAACTTCATTTTCTCAGCAATGGGGTCCTTTTAGATGTTTCTAAAATGGGAGTAGCCATTGATGACTGTGGTTCAATTAGGTTTAGGAACCTTTGCCGAAGTCCTTGTCAATGTCTGCTTCATCTTGCTAGCCAGATGGTAGCACCTAGCTGCAAGGGAGGCTGGTACATGTGGTCTATTAGCTGGGAGTATTGCCACCAGGAATACATTCCAGGTTCTTTTACTGATAAAGCAGAGGTAGGGTATTGGGTGACAGCTGGCATTCTGGGATGTAGAGGAAATACAATACAAAGGAATATAGAGGAAAATGGATAGATTAATAAACAAACTGAAGGGAAGGTTCTGTCTGAGCAATTAGATTAGGTTTTGGGGATTTGTCCACTTCTCCTTATCTGCTCGCTAACCACATAAGAAGCACATCTTTGGGGAGTGATGGAGGAGGAAATGGGGAATGCTGTTTTAGTTTTATGGCAGGAACACCCAAGAGCTAAGCCTTTACTGTGGCAGATTGTACCCAAGGTGGTTTAGACTTGGGGTCCTGGAAATCCTTGCAATCAGAGTGATGGAAACAGGTGTAATTCCAGTGGCTCTGTGGATAGTAATGGCAGTAGCAGTTTACTCTCTGCACTGGTAAACTATCTTTCATTTGATCTAGAAGCTTCCCTAAAGCACCCTTGTTGTTGTGCTTGTTCTTTGAAAGGAATAGCAGATAAAACAAGCTTTGAGGTTTTTAGAAAATAGGATGATACTGAGAATCTCTTTTGAGCTAGATTTCCCTACCATGTTCAACTTCTTTTCCATTGCTACACACCCTTTCAGATCTGCTTATGTGCACCTGTGTTATTAAAACAGAATTGAAAAATCTGTGGAAAAGAGGAAAATAAACCTTAATATATTAGTAAATTATTAGTAAATAAATCAGTAAAATTAATAAATAAATCAGTAAAAACGAGGCTGCCATTTTAAAACTCATCTTGACTACTTATCTATTTTCTTACTCATTTCAGTTATTCTAGATGTGGACAAATGAAGATATTTACCAAAAGTATGTGATGAAATAAAGATGAGGGAGAAAAACTTAGAATCTTGAGCAGGCTTGATATAATTATCCACGTTAGGGCGTAATTGAGTTTTTACAGTAGGCATTTTACTAGCACCTCAAGATTTATTTAAAATATGTCCCAATAGTTTGACATATTGTACATGTTTCTGTCTTAAGGAAATGTCTAAAATATCATGGTTCCTCAAAAACTACTCTTGGTTTTATTTTCCACATTATTTCTTTTTGAACCCTTGGTTCTCTTTAAGAGTAATCAAAAGCATAGTTCAAGTTTGATCATCTTAAATCTTGGCATTTCTTTTCTTTTTTCTTTTGAAGTGTCTAGCAAGGAAAATATTTTATCTTATCACTTAAAGAGACTGCCTTCAGAAAAACAATTGACAGTTTGTAGTGTCTGAAATAGTTGTTGATTAATCATGAGAATCAGAAAGAGGAGCCAATATGTGTTTGAACATATATTTCTCTCACATTATCCTGGTCATATTTTGAAATTATACTCTTTTTTTCCCCATAAAAAGAGGGGGTGGTAAATTATATGGAAGTTTGAATATGTGTTTTAAATATATTAGCTAGAATTTGAAAATATAAGAAAATCTTGTTATTTAATTCCTGCATAGTTTTCTAATGGTCATATAGATTATATAGAAAATTTATTTTAAAACTTTATTTATTATTTAAAAATTCCTCAAAGGGCATATTTTATTCTGAATTCTGTTCTGCTATCATATATCTGAAAATATTTGACTTAATTACTGGCTACAGTTTAAGCCCAGTCTGAAATGGTTGTGCCTTTAGTTGGCTTTGGATTTCAGAGTTAGGGACTGTTGCTTGCTTTAAATAATTGGTAGTTGATTTTGCAGGCAATTATCAATAGATGGATTCCTTTGTTTAAGATTTCCTAATTGAAAAAGTTGGCAGTCCAAGAAAATATTCTGAGAAGAATATTTATTCTCGACTTACCTGAATCTTATATTTTATTGGCTTTGTTCATAACCTGTTGTATTTCTAAGTAAACAAGCTCTCTAGAAACGATCTCTGCTTCCTTGATCATTTAAAATACATTAAATTAAAAAATAATAAAATAAAATACATTAAATTAATTGATACAGATTGTAAAAATTAGTGGAAAAGTTTCTAGTTAGATATCAATGAAATGTGCTCCATCCATGCAAGTTTATTTTAGTTGTTCCTATTAAATTAGAATGTGAGTTTTAAAAAGAGAAGATTGTGATCATCTTTGTGAAGGAAACTCAGTTATTACTTTAAATATATATTCAATCCAAGGAAACAGAAAACAGTTGTGCCTGTGTAAAGGTGCATCCATTTAGGATTATGCTTCAGTCCTGTAACACAATCCTACAGTTGATAATTAAGATTTAGCCTTAGAGTAAATGAAGTGATATTGATTATTTTTAGGCCCAGTGTTATTTGCTATTGATTCACTGTTGGTGAGCAGAACAAGAGAACAAAAGCAAGGCTTTAAAACAGCCATTTATAAGTATTGTGTGGAAATGATAAGCTCCATGTCCTAATAGTGAAGAGCCAGGGAATGGCAATGTTCCACTCAGATGCTCTCCTGATGTCATTTCATCTTAGAATTCCTCTGGCCCTCACTTAATGCCTAGGCCCAACTCCAAAACAATGCAGTTCAATACAAGTATAATGGGACCACAAGTATAATTTAAAAATTTCTAGTAGCCACATAAAAGAGAAAAGAAACTGGCAAAACTAGTATGTTTTAGTGCACCCAATAAATGTAAAGTATCATTTCAATTTATGGTCAGTATAAAAATTATTAATGAAATATATTACATTTTTGTTTTTATGTCCTCAAAATTTTACCCATAGAGCGTATTTTAATTCAGACCAACCACATTTCATGAAGTCAATAGCCGCATGTGGCTGGTGGCCACCATACTGGACAGTGCAGCTACAGAAGGGCCATCTCAACTCACTACTGTCTAGGAGAAGAATCAGTTTTTGGAGCAGGTAGTATCCATAAGACCTCCTGTCTATGCCTCTTCATCTTACAGATGAAGAAATTGGGACCTGGAGATGCTGAGTTGCCCAATATCACTTGAATATTAAGGGTCAAAGCCCGATCCTTGTCCTCTGGCTTCTAATCTTTCTTCATCGCCCTCATTCTTCCTTCTTTTCTATGTTGCAGAGTCCACTTAAATATGTACTAATGTTAGGTGGTTGCTATCGGGTAAATATTGAGTTTTAAGAAAGTCTGGCTCACCTGAGATAGGCATGGCCTGATCCAGACAAAACTCTCTTTTGAGGCAGGGGAAATAAAATTACCAGGGCTATCTAGAATCTCTCAGGGGAATAGTAATGTGAGATGATGCTGGGTCCAGTGATCAATTTTGTCCTTTTTTGATGTGGGCACTGTTGGAGTAGGAGTTGGGTGGACCCTTTGGGACTCATAGTATGTAACTCTGAACACTGGTTGAAATGTCTACTGCCCAGTGAAAGGAAAGGAGATCAACAAGGCATTATGTACTGTGCACAATGTGTTGTGTGTATGAGGTCTCTTCCTGGAAACACTGGGTTAAGCTTTCTTTTTCTTTTTTCTTCCATTTTTTGGAAGGCTGCCCATGTGTGTGCCCATAGTTCTTACCCAATTATACTTAAAGTATGATATTTTTTGACAACTTAAGCCCAGTGCACTCCTGGCATGTAAAGTAGTTATTTTCCAAATGCAAGCAAATGTGGAAAACTTACCACACAGCATTGTGGGTTGGCGAAGGCAGGAGGTTGATGTACTCCTGGGATCATTGCTGTAAAGTATTTGTTTTAAAGTATGAAAAAGCACGATGAGTGAACTTTTAAAGTTGGAAGTTGTTTTGAAATATTTATCAGCCTGAATGTTGTAGATTGTATGAGTGCTTTGAAGAGAGTTTAAATTTATTCAGTGACTTAGGTTTAGTGATTTTAGATTTAGTGTTAAACTTGACATTTTTTCTATTTGAATCTTAAGACTTCTCAACTGTGGCTAGACTTTACCCACAAGGTGCAATTGATCTTTAAGTTAAGCATGCACTGTGTTTTCTTCATATTCTGGGGTGAAAACAATTGCGTTTTTGCAAATGCTGATATATGAGACAATGCTTAGAGTATTCAGGGCTTGCAGGAATGAGTTAAAAGTACAGGGATATCTGTATCTCCTTTAGCAGTTGACTATTAAACTTAGGAAAAAAAATGTCTTTAAGCCTAAAAAAATTCACTTTTTTTAGCCATTTTCCATATATTTTTCATAGTACATATAACCAAGAGGAACAGAAGTTAGAGCTTTAAACTGTTTGGGGGTGTCATATTTTTAAAAACTATGTATAAGAGTTTTTGAGTTAGAAAAGTATTACAACTTCATTGTAGGTAACTTAGAGAAAATATAAAAATATGCATGACCCTACCACCCACAAATGTCTGTTTTATTTCATTTTTTAAAGCATTTTTGAGATCATGTTGTAGATTCCATTTTATCCAATCCTGCATTTTATTCCTTAACATTAAATCTCATGCCATTCTCACTTGTTCATAAGTATAATGTCTAATGGATGTATGAATCTGTGTAGGGCAACAGGAGCTCTGTAATAGTGGACATGTGCTTTTTGTATTTGGCATTTCCAACCCGAGGTTAGGATAAAAGTAGTGACGTAGGGAGGGACCCTGTGCCAAATACTTGTTAATATTTTAAGTAGTTATTGAATGATCTAAATTGCTGCTCTCAAGGAGTGTTCAACACAGTGGTCCGTCAGCTATAATATAGTACTCAAAGAAAATTAGATGAACAGAAACTAGGGATTAACGAAGCTGAAGAAATAAAGAAAACCTGACCTAGTAATTCAAACAAGCAGTTCTCTTATTCAATAGTTCCATGATCACTTTTGTAGGAAGAAGTTTGACTGTAAGAAGTTATTAGACCTGACAGACAAATATAGTCAGGGATCGAATGTAGACATCAGTGAAATTGTGATTTCAGTTTCTAGAGCCACTCATTGGGAGCGTTAATCAGGTAACGTGATTAGACAGATGTAAATAAAGCATCCTCCTTCCATTTCCCTGCTGTTTAAGTTTCTCCTGATTTTATGTGGTTAAAAAATAAGTCAGAAACATTTACTCCATTAAGTTCCCCAAAGTAAGAATCTTTCGCCACAAAAAAGAAGTAGATTTGTCTTTAAATTGAACAACGTGTGATGAAGTGTCACTTCCATAGAACCCTGTGTAGGGTTGTGGAACCCATTCAGCCAGACTCATATTAATCTTTGATTATTAACTGCTATTCACATGGACATTTAACCAGTTATATATTACCATATTTCATATCATAGGTTTTTGGAGCAAGGACTATGTTGTTTACTTTTACTTATTTTAAATAAATAGAACACAGTAAATATACAGTGAATAAATGCCACCCCTAGAAGCCCAGACCTCTTTTTCTTTGTCATGTCTCCACCATTAACTGCTCTTTCTTAAAATTATATAATCTCTCAGACCAAATCTCTTCTTTAGGGATGTCACTTCTTTTTTGTGACCCTCTTCTTACCCTCCCTCCCCTACAACCCATGTAAAAATGTTAACATCAAATAAAATTTGTATGCTTTTTCTCTGTTGATCTGTCTTTTGTCAGTTTAATTTGCATTGAACTAGGAACCAAACCTAAGAGGGTAGAGGAAAAAAACTGTTTTTCCTCTCCTACAAGTATTCAAGCTAGAGGGAATGGTAAATGCGAAGGCTGTGAGGAGTCTGAGGAAGTATGTGAGCTGTTACGTGAATTCTGTGTACATAATTTATCAATGATGGTTCACACTGATGAATCATTTATGGAAACGAATGGTCAGTGTCTTCCATATTGAATTTACTCAGTCTTGGAGAAGAATGTATGTTTCAATCAAGAGGGATTTATGGAAGACATTCTGTGTTCTAAACATTCAAGAAAGCTCTTAGAGTGTGTAATAATTCATCTTTGCCTCTATTTAAAAAGTTAAAATGGGAAGAAATACTGTTTTACAGTTATTTCGGGTTTTTTGTTTTAGTTTTTGTTTCTAACATGCATTAGAAATTTGGCAATCATGTCATGTTGGTGTGATTTATTAGTTCTGGAATAAACAGCTCTATTCCTGGCATATGTAAGTATAGATACTTCCTTGGCTTTTGCAATAATAAACAGGTATCTAGCTCTTTCTATGATCTGGGCAATGTTGGAAGTGCTTCTCATGTATTCAGCAGCTGCCTGTGAGGGAGCTACTGGTAAGCTACCCCCATTCCATGTATCAAGCCCATGAAGTATCAGCAGGGAAGGAGCTGGAAAGTGGACCAGGTTCAAGCTCTCTATCTTCACTGTCTGTATTCTTAACCACTTATCTCTTCTGCCTCTGGCAAAATGGAGTAGTGGATGGAGTTCAGCGGGTATTTCCTCTTGGACTAGGCATTTAGCTCCTTGAGGAAGCAGACCAGGGTTACAGTGGCTGCTTGTTTAGCAATAAGACTAATCTGTTCCACCTTCAGCTCCTGGCGGCTCCCCCTCCCTCCAGCCTCACCTGCACGAAATTCCAAGCACCAGTGTCTCTACATGGTGCCTTCTCCCCTTCTACAACCACCCCTTCCATCCCAATCCCGTTCCTTCCCTTTCTCTCAACCCCAAATAAGATTGTTCAGAGTGTAGACGTTGACGTCATTCAGACCTTGGATTTGAGTCACAACTCCTTCAATTAATTATAGAGTTATAACGAGCAGGAAAATGACTTAACTTCCCTAAACCTAAATTTCCACATCTACAAAGTATCTATAAATACGTCGGTCAGGAGGAAAAGTCAATTAAGAATCAGGTACAAAGCATAGAGCCTGACCAGTAGCAGGCCCTGAATGAATAATGGCCCTGGTTTTCATTTTAAGTCTCTTTGTAACGTCTCCTCGGATCCTTCACAACTATCCTTGATGTTCAAGTCAGCCCCATTTTACCCCCGTGAAAATGCAAAGGCTGGGGAAGCGGCCCAGTGGCCCGTGACACTGCACTGTTTAGCTTCACATTTCAGTGCTATCAAATAGCTGGAAGGCTGTGGTATCTCACCATTTCACTGGTTAAATTTTCAACATCTGAAAACAGGAATGACCTATTTTATTTTTCTTAACATCTTTATTGGAGTATAATTGCTTGTGTTAGTTTCTGCTGTATAACAAAGTGAATCCAGCTATATGTATACATATATCCCCATATCCCCTCCCTCTTACGTCTCCCTCCCACCCTCCCTATCCCACCCCTCTAGGTAGTCACAAAGCAGGGAGCTGATCTCCCTGTGCTATGCAGCTGCTTCCCACTAGCTATCTATTTTACATTTGGTAGTGTATATATGTTAATGCCACTCTCTCACTTCGTCCCAGCTTACCCTTCCCCCTCCCTGTATCCAAGTCCATTCTCTACGAGGAATGACCTATTTTAAATCCTGCATAAACTTTGGTTAAGTTGTTCGAGTCTGAGATGTCTGTGAACCCAGAAGAAAAACCACTAGGAAAGGAATGTCAAGCATGTGCATTGCATCCGGGATGCCGCTGTCTTCCCCGCCCATTTTCCTGCCCCTCCCAGTCCTGCCCCTTGTTGGCATGTTCAGCAGTGACCCTACACAAGTGACCGTCTTGGCTGTTGGGACCAGCTGGAAGCAGCCACAAAATTCCTGGCTGCTCTCTTTCAAAGATCTCTGCTGACCCCTTTGAAAATAAAGAGATTGTTTGTCATGTATCGAAGGGGACTGGGAAGGAGATAATTGAGACATCTTTCTGATGGGACTTGTGGCTTCTAGCACCTGCAGGAGCTTCCTGAAATGGTGGTGCTCATACTTTAGGTAGAATCAGCTTAAATCTCTGGGGACCTGCTCACATGTTGCTCATACTTTGTATGAGGAATGTGCATTTCTCTTCACATTTGATCGGTGTACTTCTGTTCTCATGTCATGCAGACATTAGATTCAGGAAAAAAATCACCATGTACCTTTGATGGTTTCAGGTGACTCTTAAATTTCATTAACTCACAAAGTATGAATTGAATGGAGCAGTCTGTTTTTGTTTTGGGGGAGTTTTATTTCAGAGTTTATTTCAGGGGGTTAATCTGGATTGGGGAGGGATGGAATTTTTCAAGATAATCCCAAGAGACTGCAGGGGTGTTTGATGTTTTGATTCTAGAAGGATATACATTCCCTCTTCTCCATTTCTTCCTTCTGACCTAGCAAGTGTGAGGCCCTATTAGGTGTTAGTCTGTGTGATCCTGTTACACTCACATCCTGTAGCTGCATCCAAGTGCTTTGAGGCTGACTTAACACAGATTAATTTAACAGTTGCTGTGTGAATGCAGATGCTCTCTGCTGCTTATTTCTAATAAGTTGATCAAGCCATAAAAAAGATATTTTTCCTCTTTAAGAAGTCTCTTCTTCCTATGAAGCTGTAGAGCAATAAAGAAAAACTGAAACGCTTAGGACTAAAATTAGTGTATTATATTTAAAGCTCTTCTCCTCAGACTGATTATGACATGCTCCTCTACTGAATTTCTAGTCAGATGCTTATTCATAAAAATAAGACTGACATAAATGGTAGTGTTCAAATGTTATACCAGTCTGTTTTTGCCGTTTGACCTTTCACAGTAGCTAAATAAATATTTTTTGCGCTGAGAAAAGAATTATTTAACATTCGTGAGCTAGCGGTATGTCAAGTGAATTCAGAATCTGAATGCAACAGATGAGACCCCAGGTAAAAACGTGAAAACATACTGATGTCAAAGAGAAAACCAAGCTACACTGTGTTAGAGGAGCAGTTCTAGAGGGAGAGATATTTATAAGCATAATAGATACTTAGGAAAACTAACACAATTATTAAAAAAGTCATCTGGGAAAATCATTAAGTAGGAATAGACAAAAAAACTCAGGAAATATGTCGATATAGAAATTAAAATTGCATAGCATATGCAAAGAGAAGCCAAAAGGACAAAATGGAAGTTTAGAAATAAACTTGTCTGTAGATTGGAAATGAATGCAAGATAAAAGTGGTTTTCCACATCAGAGGGGGAAAAGATAGATTATTCAATAAATGGTGTTGTTGATATCTGTCCATAGAGATTATTTACAGTTTCTGTAACAAAAGGCAAATTTCTTTATTCTGTAAAGTGTTCTTACAAATCAATTAAAATTACTACATATGATCCAGACAAAACTATAATTCGAAAAGATACATGCACACCTATGTTCACAGCAGCACTACTGACAATAGTCAAGACATGGAAACAACCTAAATGTCCATCGACAAATGAATGGTTAAAGAAGATGTGGTATATATATACAATGGAATATTATTCAGCCATAAAAAAGATTGAAATCATGCCATTTGCAGCTACATGGATGGACCTAGAGATTATCATACTAAGTGAAGTAAATCAGAAAGACAAATACCATATGATATCACTTATATGTGGAATCTCAAATATGACACAAATGAACTTATCTACAAAACAGAAACAGACTTGTGGACATAGAGAACAGACTTGTGGTCACCAAGGGAGAGAGGGAGTGGGGAAGGGAAGGATTGGGAGTTTGGAATTAGCAGATACAGACTATTTATTATATATAGAATGGATAAACAAGTAGGGCCTACTGTATAGCACAGTGAGGTATATCCAATATCCCATAATAAACCATAATGAAAAGAATATGAAAAAATACTACATATGAAAATCGTAAGAGAAAAATGAGAAAAGCACTTTAAAGAACTTTTATTATGAAAAAAATTAAAACATGCAAAAGAGAATAGTGTGATGAATCCCCAGGTACCTGTCACCCAGGCTCAGAAATTATAAACTTATTGCCAACTTTATTATCTGTTATCTTGTTTTACCTGTAAATACCTCCCCTCTTCATTCTCCTCTTCCTCACTGGGTTATTTTGAAATAAATTCAGTCATATAATTTTATCCATACATACTTCGTTATGAACCTCTGAAAGAATTGAAAAGAAATTGATCCGAAAAAAGAAAGAGGCGAAGAATTTTAACAAGTAGTAGTATTCAGGAAAAAAAATAGACATGGCCAGTAAACCTATAAAGATATGCTCAATCTCATTAGTAATCAAAGAAATGCAAATTAAAACAGTGAGATAAGTGTTTTTTTTAACCTTCTGATTGGCAGAAACTAAACAGTCTTGCCAGAGTCAGGAACTATGTGAAGAAACACATTTTCTCCTACTGTCAATGCTACAAGAGCATTATCAAGAGCAATCATTCACAACTTTATGTGCATACCCCTTGATTTAGCAATTCTAGGAATTAGAACTATAGTATATAAGTGCCCACAGATGAGGATGTTGTTGGAGCATTATTTGTATCACTTAAACAAACCTGTTTTTTCACTATGTTGCCCAAAGCGGAATGTTATGCCATCATAAATGAAAAATAATGTTAAGTGAAAAGAGAAATTTTCGGAAAGCAGGCATAATAAATTACATTAAGGAAAGTTTTACATATAAAACAAAATTTCTGTGCATAAAACGTATCTGAAATATTCAAGTAAATCTAACGAAATTTGCCTCTAGATGGTGAGACGGTGGAATGGAGGAGACAGTAGTACATATTTATTTATCATTGTTACCTTAGGTAATATTTGGATCTTTTTAACCGTAAGCAGATACTTTAGAGGCGTCCCACCAAGATGTCTTACCACATCTTGGATGTATAACTCCTTGGTTCTGTCATTCCTGATAGGTGATCAACTGGCTTCTAACAGTTGTCCCCAGAGACTTCCTTCCACAGACAAGCCATCCCATTCCATTTAAAACATCTCTAATTTTAGGAAGACATGTATTTTGATGTGATATCTAGAATCCTCCCAACTGTTCTTCTAAGGAACATCACTTTTATAAAGTTGAAAATAGCAAGTTTCAGTGTATTATAAAACTAGGTCATTTCAGTGAATTTCATCTATTTATTTTCATGGGTAACTGATTCTTATATCAAAACTTGCTTTTGAAAGTATTGGAAATATAAATTATTACTTAAGGCTCATTTGCCCTACATTGAACATCAAGAAGTAACTTCTTCACTGCGAAGTTTCTAGTGTGGATGCTTATAATATCCCTTCTTAAATTGATACTAATACTAGTGATGGAATTCTTATCAATTTAATGGAAATATTCTCTCTCCACTGAATTTAATTCTGAGATTTGTTATATTTTCTGCATTTTAACCAAGAAAGTTATTGAAAAGACTTGACCACGATACAATATTTGTCTTTATCTTATTTTATACTTTCTTAACAAATGGGAATTATAACTGACTTTTTAATTTAAGGTTGAATATAGACCCTCTTAAGGTAATAACAAATGTTTTAATGACTATGTGGGTATGGAGCAGTATAATAAAATGTACATTGTTTAAGATAGAAAGTATTTGTGCAGTATTATGCTGAATTAAAACTGTAAATTGAGGTTGTATCAGGGATAATGTAAACCAAATATGAAACATGGAGAACTTCTTTCCAATTTACCAAGATGTTTGTAGTATAAAGACTCACTCACTAACTTGATATTTTTTACAGCTTTGTAAGAAAGGCAGGGCAAGCACTATCTCAAAATAAAATATGAACAAAATTAGGTTCAGTGAAACTGCATAATTTGCCCCAAATTGTGGTAGACAGTTGGGTTTAGGTTGGAACCCAGGCTCTTGAGACTTAATGTAGAAATAACCTAACCAGGGCACCTCTCTATGACTCCTATGGTAAAGTCTGAAAGAACAATAACCAATAACTTTTGATTTTCAAAACTTCATTAGTTTTGAAGGCATCTCTGTTACTTATCCTTTTCTTTGGTTTATATATTAAACATTTAACATTTAAGCATTTTTTTTTCCATCTTAAGGTTGATTTTCCCACTCATTTTATGGATCGAAACTATTATCAAAATTCATTCCCATTCCACACTGGTTATAAAAGTTGGAGGTTATAGCCAAGTACAGTAATACTGAATTTTTCTAAACCTGTTTTTGACCTTGAATAAAGATTTTTAAATTTCTTATAACATCAGTGATTAAAAAAATTCAACCTCTTTTAATAAAAATCTAGTATTGACTATTTCACTTTAAGTTTTGCCTATTCCAAAAATAGAGGTAGGATTTATTTTTGCTAATTTTCTTAAGTGATGCTGAGTGACATTATCTTAACTTTGAAACATGTAATAGGGAAACATTTAATAGGATTGAAATGGTTCTGTGAAAAAATGGGTATGAAGCTCGGTGAAAAAAGCACGTGATATTCCCATCTTAGAAAAGTGTTAGTTACTGCAGTAAACCCGCAGCGTTATTGTTGGCAAAGCTCATCAGGAGGAGGCATCAGGCTAGGGATGTCTGGTGGAGCAACTTGAGATTTCCTAGTTTCTCAACGTTCTTAGCTTGGTTGCCAAGGTATTTCACCTGCCCTGGATGGGTCTCTAGCTTTAAAACCCAATGGGTATTTACCAAGCCACTTATACCCACAAACATGTTACAGTGAAACTCCAGCATAATCACCTTAATGGTTACAAAAACTTCTTTTGCAATACCCCATCCTTGGGAACTAACATCTGGATTCTGGGTACCATTCCTTTTCCTTCATCTTGCAGCCTTGTCCATAGTTTACATCGTATGACTAGGCAACTCACATGTGCTCCTTACAGCCATGTAGATGTGACCTAATGGGGCATACACAATTGGTTATCTCTGAGGTGTCGGCCATCTGTGCAGGTCATCTGTGCAGGTCAAGGGCCTTCCACAGTCCTTTCTGAATTCTTGAATGCTTTTTACTTGTGAATCTCTGTGATGTCTTAACTGTTATCGTTTCTTTTGAAAACTCACCTTACACCTCTCTGTTTATCTGTAAAGTGGGAATAATTAGAAAAGTACCTAACTTCTAGTATTGTTGTGAGGATTAAAAGAAATAATATAGCCCATAGGACATAGTATACGCTCAGTAAACATTTATTATTATTACTACTCTGTAAGCCAGCATTGATGATTGGCTTATAACATGTTCTATTTGCCAGACATTTTCAGTGGCTCTGCCAGTGTACACACCCATGTGTATATGTGACAGCGTGTAACCTTCTTAACCCTCTGCCTTCCTCATCAGTTCTTATCCCCAGAGTAAAAGAACTCGGTCATCCACAACCCTGTCTTGCAGTTCCATTTTTCAATAGAAAATTAAAAGCACTTTATCTTTCCTTTGGTTTCGTTGCTTTCTTTCCTCTTGTTATGTGACCATGCCTAAAATGCAGGCAAAAATCAGGAAATTGTAAAACACACTGTCAGGCTATTCATATTAAATGTAAAACATTTAAGTCAGATTCAAGGTAATTTGTGGCTTGTAAAAACTTCCAAGGCTCATGTAATGGACAAGTGATGTAATTTTCTGAAAATTTTAATTAGACTCTTTGTGTTGGTATTTCCAAGTTCAGATTTACATGACATCATTAGCATCCCTATTTTTGCTTCTTAAGCAATTTGCATGCTCATTTAATTCCTACTCTGTTCCTATGAGGTAGGTTCTGTTTTATCCCCAAATTTACTGATGAAGAGCCCAAAATCATAGCCTTTTGTCCACGATCACAGTTAGGTGTTAGAATTTAAGCCTATGCAGTCTGATTTCAAATTCCCTATTTTTTCTTCTCTATAAAGTCTATAAATGAATTGTTTTCTTAGACTTGTGATAAAGCTAGAAGGAAACTTGAGAACCTGTAGCCCAACCACACCCCATAATGTTTGCAATATTTGTTGCCATTTTTTCAATAGATAAGTTGAGTTTAAGGGAAAGCCTGTGAATTGACACCAGCACCAAAACCTGGTGAGAAGGTCAGGAAGGCTACTACTTTTTTAAAATCAGAATTTTTAAAGGTGTTAATTCATGTATCTTCTGCCTAATAGGTTTCCTATGTTGATTAATTTATACTATCCTCATTTTTACACAGATGCAGTAGACTTTGAATTTGTTGAAATGTGAATTTCACCTCGCATTGTTGAAATCTTGAATTCTTATCGTGACTCCAGCTGTTTTTTCAACAAGTTTGATTTAGAGGTGGGAGTTAGTGGGAATTAAATCACTGGTAAACCCTTAGATGGAATTTTTGGCCAATAGTTCTTTAGGATTCTGCCCCTCTTCCCCTACTCCTGACACTGGGCTTTGTGTGAAGAAATTTACAAAAGGAAATTGATTTAAGATACCCAGGCTGTGGTTTTCCTTTGTTGGCTCCATATCACCTCTTAACTTGGCCCCAGTGCCTGTGATCCATGCGTTGCTGTGTCAAGTGGAAGCTGGGTTAGTTCTGACGCTCTGTTGACTCACCCTGCCAAGAAGGGAAGCTCTGACGGGTCAGTTGTGGTCACTGCAGCAACGGTTTGTTGATTGCAGGGAACATTCCACAGCTGCTGATGTAACTGAAGATGATTGGGGGTCAGCTCTCGCTCAGATTCAAACGGACCAATCAGAAGACTTGGCACTCTGTTTATCAGCTTTTTGAGTTCTGTGAAGGAAGCATTCTTTTAAGTCTGTGTTTAGGTTTCTATTTGAGAACTCTGTTCTCAGATATTACTATCTTTTTGCAAATTACAACATTATAAAAATGTGTAACATCCAAAGTTGGGATGGGGGTTACAAATTACTTGGCACCTGTTTAATTCGTTAGTGTGTGAAATGCAATTCTCTAACCAGGGTGAAAATTCTCTTTCTAAAACACTGCTGCTCTGCCTGAAAATTCTGATTAATAAAATGCTTCTCATAAATTGTATATTGAGTTTTTTAGAAATTGCGGCTGCTTTTAAAATCTGGTAAATTGCAGGAAATGATCATGGAATATCCCATAGTTCTCAAAGTGTAATCTGGGGGTGGGCTAAGCAATCTATTTAACAATCCCTCTGGTAGATTCCGATGGAAGCTAAAGTTTGAGAACCACTAATATAATTTTACATATAGAGTTACAATCTGTTGACCTGGAGTTTCTAGAAAAACAACGTTTTGTATCTTTGGCAAGGTAAAGGATGATTTTTCACATAATCATTTGATAATGAGTAACCTTTGAAATTAAGGTATGTCCACATGATAAAATGCATTCTTTTCAAGGTCAAGGAGGGGTGCATCTTTGGCTTTTCTGTCTTTTTCTTTCCAATTATTTGGTTTTGTGCATTGACACACCTTTCCTTACTTAATTCTCATCTCTTACTTAACATTGCATCATGGTGTTTCTTGTAGCCACTGCAGTTCAAGGTATTGATCAGCCTTTTCTACCATATTAAAATGTACAGACTCCATCTAAAATCATGATTCAGAGTAATCCAATATATACAAAAGTGTAAGGATGTCACAGTCTTTTCCTCCAGTCTATATAAAATTGCAAACACCTTATTGCTTGCCAAGAAAATAGGAACTAATGCTATAGAAAACCTTCCTTTTCCTTTCGTTGGACCAACTAGCAAAGCAAATAAATGTCAGTTTGCTTTTCGATTCACTTAGACTTCCATTTTGTGTTTGCGATTGATAACTATTAACAGATACTGTATTGTTGTATCCATTGGAACCTATCCACTGACAGATTATTTGTGAAATTGAGAGAAGGATGTTTTATAAATTCTTTTAATCTGTTGGTTTAATCCTATATTTTGATCCTAGAACATGTATGATATTTGTGCATACTTTACATAATTTGCCATTTTCCCAAAGGGTTTAAAACAGTTTTTACTGTGGAAAATTTCAAACTTGTATCTCATCTAGCTTCAACAACTGGCTACATTTCACTGTTCTGCTTAGCACAGCCCCCAACACACACGTGTTTTTTGTTTGTTTTCTGTGTTATTGTAAAGCAAGTCCCAAGCATCATATCGTTTTACTTGTAAACACGTCTACCCATAGATTCCTAAAAGTATTTGATATCATTCAAACAGTACGGACAAGATAAAGGCCACCAGAAAATAGTACATGGTTTACTCTTAGTTTAGGCAGTCCTTGTAAAATACATTAGAGCCCTTATAAGTTTCTTAAAATATTCATTAGAACCACAAAAAAATACCTATCAGACAACTCTCACTTCAGGGGATGACGAGTTCCCTAGGAAGCCCTTTGTTTATAGAACAAATATGTATTTTGTTTCATCAGTAAAGTCCTAGAGACAGCCATGACTCATATCCACTAAATGAATAAACAGAAATAGGATCCCCCCTGTGTTTTTAATTTATCCCTGGGATGGGTGACTAGAATATTTTTATGTTATTGCTAAGTGTTGTTTTTTTTTTAACTTTGACTTATATTATTTGAATTTTAGAAATATATACTTCTTTTTTTTTTTCTTTTTTTAGTTCTATCTAGAGTTTCCAAACGAGAGATTGTAGCTCCTAAAGTTTGTCTGGTTTTGGTGTCTTGGTTTCTGCTCTCAGCCTCTGAAGGTTTCTGTAAATTCCCAGCAGGGAAGGGGTCCTGCTGGGAGTGTTCTCCTGTTTTGATGAACGAGCCTTCCTCACCCCAGCCCATCTCCGGCAACTTGTTTTGTGACAGTGAACATTCTTAGAGTGTGATTTCTACTTTTTTAAAAAGATATAATTGACATATAACATGCTAATTTCAGGTGTACAACATAATGATTAGATATCTGTATATATTGGGGAAAAAAATCACCACAATAAGTTTAGTTAACATCCATCATAATACATAGTTACAAAATTCTACTTCTAATTGTAATATTTTTAGTCCAAGTATAAAGCATGGGTTTTCACTTGGGTTTGAAAAAAAAGGCAACATAACCAGTTCTTTCAAACAAAAATATAGGTTGGGTAGGACCTAAATTCATAAAATAGGTTAAAAAAAAAAACCATTTGCTTTCACTGAAAACTTAAAAGACCTTTCTTTTATTTGGCCTCCTCTCAAATACTGAAGCACCTCTAAGGAACCCCAGGGCTCCTGAGAGCACAGTTTGAAAACCAATGGTCTAAGGGGGCTAGTTTGTGGTTTCTCAGGGGAAGGGTCTTTCTAATCTTTTACAGATCTAGCAGCAGAAGACAGATTTGCCTTGGAGTCGGGGCCAAGACTTGACCCTAGCTTAGAAACCAGCTTTATTTTTTAAGAAAACAACCAGCCTGTGTTCTGATTACAGTGTCTGCCTTGTAGGTTACTCAGAGCTTAGATACAAGGAAGTGATTGGCACAAATTTCTACAATAGCGTTCCTGAAAAAATAGATCACTAGATCGAGGTAAATAAACTGTCCTTTAAAGATCCACATTTTGAAAATCATTTGTGAATCAAATGGCTGTAGATGCCAAAGATGAATTGAAGGTCAACTTCTGTCTTAAATTCCAATTTCAGGTTTTCTAAGGGGATAAAACATTGCAGTAACTTACTAAGAGCCTAAACAAGCTTGTACACATTCAAAAATAACATTCCCTAGAGTCTTGACAGCTCCATGATGGAGTAGAATCATCAAATCATCTATTTATTTACTTCTTTAAAGATTTATCATGATTGTCCGCTGATTGCATCTATATGTAGTGGGGTGTGTGTGTGTATGTGTGGTGTGGTAGGGGGCGTCCTGCAGGGTGAGAGGGTATGGAATGTGGTGTATGTGTGGGTGTGGAGGAGGTATGTGGGAGGGGTGTGTGATATGTGAGGGCGGTGTGTGTAGGTGTGTATGTGTTTGTGTGTGATGGGGTGGGGAGGTGGTGTGCAGAGTGGGTGTGTGGCATGCGGGGGGTGTGGGTGTGTATGTGTGTGTAGTGTTCTCATCCAGAGAGGCAATGGGGTGCAGTATGAGAGGATTACAAATGTGTGTATGTGGCAAAACTATTTCTAACAGACAATTCCACATATGCAGGACACCCCTAGTTTGGTGAAATTGGGGAGATGGAGGTCTAAGGTGAGGAAGAGGGAAAGGCAGGTAGAACTCTTACACTTCCAGTATCTTCCAGGTAAGACTTTCATTTAACCTCTTTTGAAGGACTCCCCATGTGGCAAATGAAAAGATCTACTTAAGAATGAGTTTGAGATAATAGCCAAGTGTGTCCACTTCTCTAACTAGTTTGCATTTTTCCTGATATATGAATAGGGAAATTTAAAATTGAGATTTTGTGGTGGTTAAAATGAAAGAGGAGGTCTATATGAAGTAATTGGATTGAGTTTGCATTTAGGTTAAGCAGAAAACTCTTCTGGAATTTGCATGTCTTTTCATGGTTCTATGATTACTAGTTAGGAAGTTGTATAAAATTAAATGATTTATATCGATATGTACTTGAATGTCCTAAGTTATGGAAGTTGTGTATCTAATGTGGCTGTTTTCAATCCCTATAAGCTTTCCGAGAGATGGGGGAGGTCTTGAATTCCTGAGTGAGAAACTCTGGTGCTACTGTAGAGGTAATCATCTATGTTTGCCAGCTTCAACTTGTTGACAAGCTAAGAATTTAAGAAGGTAATTCTAATCCTGGCTTTATCTTTGGCTTGCTATCTGATTATGCACAGAGCACAATTATAATAAGGGATAATATCTCTTGCTGCCTTTTCACTAGCAATAGTGTGAGTGCAAAACTCTAAAAATAGTGGGAGATGGACACTCGTATATACAGAGAGATGTGATGAAATGTTAAAGTGGTGGACGATTTTGAAGGAGAATCTTATTGAAAGTAGAGTGGTGAAAATTTTATTTTTAGTCCTTTGTAGATCCCTTAGATATTTGGAAACATTTAGGTAATAAGAAATATCAAATATTTTTACTCCAGGAAAATGGTCAGCAGTGTTTTGTTTTTTTTTAACATCTTTATTGGAGTATAATTGCTTTACAATGTTGTGCTAGTTTCTGCTGTATAACAAGCAAATATATAAATAATCGTAGACAGGCAAACATTGCTTTTCCTCTAAATGCCGTACCGCTTTAACACCTTAGGAAAATTCGACAAAGGAATTCCAACGTCAGAGAAGTCAGTATAAAATATTGAATGTCATTTTGTTAGATGTCTGAAATCAAAGTTGTTAACAAGGTTAAGTTCTAGATCAGAGCCAGGAAGAGATATTTATTATCTAGTCATCCAAAAATAGATCTCTATTTTGATGGAAGAAAATTTTCTTATATTGGTTCTGATTGGTTGGATAATGAACGGGGAGTGTTTTCCTTTATTATCATTGTTAATCAGTTAACAGCCAAAAAGATGTAGAACAAGATTGTGCACCTAATCCATAGTCTAGTCTCCCTAGTAATTGTAATGAATAATTAAGACATTCAAACTTAGTTTGGATCTAGCATCACACAAACATTAGGCTGGTCCTCAAATCAAGATGTTGGCCAGTGTATTAATAAAAACTGCATATATGATATTAATAGGTTTCTTCCGATTACTCAGGAATTATCAGATTTTGTATCTTCTCTTTGACATTGTTTCAGCAATGAAGTATACATAGTGAACTTCTAGTATAGAATACATGAACTAGGAAGACCACTTATCCATTCACTCCTTATGTGAAATCAAGCCAATTCTTCATTCATTTTGACCTTTGGGGTCTTTTTACTAAGACGTTATCGTAGGCACTCAAGGAGGATTCTGCTGTGAGTCAGCACAAAGTATTTTCCTTAGAAGGTTTTAAAACTCAAAAGACTATATAATTATTTTTTTAAAAACTAAGTTGAAGTAACCAAATATTTGCGTGTTCTTTGGGCAAGGCGGCGCTGTGTCAGCAGATTCACGACTTGTGGAGATAAAATATACGCTGTGGATGCTAAACAAATATCCAGGTAATAAGGCAGATAATAATATACTGCATAATGGAAATGTAAAGTCCTGGAGTAGTTCAGGAGTAGGAGAGATTTTTTTTAATGTAGGGGAGAACTAAATTTATTAAAGAGGAGTGACTTTTACATCTTGGATTTTATAAATCTAATTCATTGCGCTTGGGGCCCTGTTCTTTTTGTAGATTTTGGTTAGAAAGAGCTGTAGTTTGCCAAATTATCTAACTGGTGCAAGGTGCAGATTTAACTGTAGGGCTGAGCTAAGGTCAGAATTCAGGAATATGGCATATGTATTATCAATTTAATTTTTTCCCCTTATACTGCGTTATGACTGGTGAGCCTTAAATGCCATATATGAGGCATAACTTCTTACCACAGCAGAGCATTTTTATCTTGAGTTTGTTTGTTTTTAATTTTCCCTATTTGCAAGATTAATCCTCTATCTAGGGGCAAAACTAGAACCATCGGTTGTCATCTAAAGATTAGATGGGCAGCTTGGGGTTTTTTCATAGCTGTTTCATGTGGTGAGGAGTTTGTTCTAGTATTTTTCCTTGTTTTAGAAAATAAGATGTGAGCAGAAAAACCGAATAAATTATCACCATCTCTTGTGAAGTAGACACCCATCTGTATAAATTGGGTTGTCAAATTTGAGCTTCACGGCTTATCATTCTGAAAGTTTGAGATTCCAGACTTGGCTATCTTTCAACCATATTGTGTTATGTATAACATTTATATTATATAACATTTTTCACTTATGAGAGCAATTAGTTGGATTTCTCAGATGAATTAGGTATTAGTTCAAGTCAGTTGTCAATAAATTAAGCTTTATAATTCAGAGGAGCTTGTTATGATTGGGCGTTTTTACTGAGTAGCTCATTTTGGCTCTAAAATGTTGTGCATCAATGCTGAAGTTTTACTTTATGCAGTAGACATTTTCTTATTATTTAAGCATGCCTCCATTACACAGTTGATGTTTCCGCAAGAGTTTGATAATCTTTGTCTTAGCTTAGTAAAAGGAGCCAACAAATATTTTGAATGACTGGCTGAGTACATTGTTCTAGGCTCAGTTGTTTTTGTTGTTGTTTTTTAATTTATTTATTTTATTTATTTATTATTTTTGGCTGCTTTGGGTCTTCATTGCTGCGCATGGGCTTTCTCTAGTTGCGGCGAGCGGGGGCCACTCTTCGTTATGGTGCGTGGGCTTCTCACTGCAGTGGCTTCTCCTGTTGCAGAGCACGGGCTCTAGGTGCGCGGCCTTCAGTAGTTGTGGCTCGCGGGCTCTAGAGCACAGGCTCAGTAGTTTCGGTGCACAGGCTTAGGTGCACCGTGGCATGTGGGATCTTCCCGGACCAGGGCTTGAACCCGTGTCCCCTGCCATGGCAGGCGGATTCTTAACCACTGCGCCACCAGGGAAGCCCTAGGCGCAATTGTTTTTAAAGAAAAAAAAAAGTTTATAGAACCACTGTGAACTGTCATATTTAGTGCTAGACAACCTTGGTGCTCCTTGGATAAGAAAATGAGTATTTTATTTTATGGGCCTTTTCACTACTTTAGTGATAACATCAATTTATATTCCTCAAGAATGGGTATACTCAAAGGAAAATAATAGAATTCATTCTCATCAAAAGATGGTGTTAGCTGTTTAAGTAAAAATGTTTTTCCTGCTTTGTTCTTTTCTGTGGCGGTGAGGGAGGAAGGAAGGGAAGAATTGCTGCTAAAACTACAGATTCATGAGTAGAAGTAAAGTCTTTGTTTGGGTGTCAGGCTCACATATTTGTGCTGTCCAGACCTGACACATTTAGAAATAGGAATTTGCCTTTGGCCATAATCGTTGTCAAACAGTTGAGCCATTGCTAAGTATTTTTAATGTTACAGACTGTCTTATGGAATATTCTGAATATCCAAAGCAAGTTTTCTTGAGGATTTTATGAGTTTTGTAAACATGGAGAGGTACTTACTGCTCAGAGCCTGTGCCTAAAATTCAAAGACAATTGTTAGTTGGTGTGCTTTTCAGCTAGAAGCCACTGTTGTCAGGGACAAGCATGTCTCCTTATGAAGAGTCCTTGTTCTTTTCTGCAGAGATTTGGTCGTCCTTTGAAAAGGTATGCATTGCTACCTCCAGAGAAACACTGAGAAACTTGGCGATCTTCAAACAGAAATTTAAAACAAGAAAAGTTTTCTTTTGTGGATGGTTTAAAACTTTTGCCTAAATCTAATCTGTGACTAACTATAAGGGCCTAATTATAGCATTTATTTTTAAAAATAACAGTACAAATTCTGCTGCCTTAAACATTACATACAAAATGCTCTGTGTCTAGTTTTGTTTGTGAATGTAACCTTCATATAAATTATCGTCTATGCATTTCTGATTGGAAGCATAACTAGTCTGCCTTTTGTGTGATGTTGAAAGCTTTCTAGCTTCTTTTTTTTAATTTTTTTTAACATCTTTATTGGAGTATAATTGCTTTACACTGTTGTTAGTTTCTGCTTTATAACAAAGTGAATCAGCTATACGTATACATATATCCCCATATCTCCTCCCTCTTGCATCTCCCTCCTACCCTCCCTATCCCACCCCTTTCTAGCTTCTTTGTAGTGAAAATTAGCACAACTTTTTCATGGAATATTTGCAGAAAACATTATTTAAGAAATAGTGAGGGGCTTCCCTGGTGGTGCAGTGGTTGAGAATCTGCCTGCCAATGCAGGGGACATGGGTTCGAGCCCTGGTCTGGGAAGATCCCACATGCCGCGGAGCGGCTGGGCCCGTGAGCCACAATTACTGAGCCTGCGCGTCTGGAGCCTGTGCTCCGCAACAGGAGAGGCCGCGATAGTGAGAGGCCCGCGCACCGCACCGCGATGAAGAGTGGACCCCGCTCGCCGCAACTGGAGAAAGCCCTCCCACAGAAACGAAGACCCAACACAGCCAAAAGTAAATAAATATTAAAAAAAAAAAAAAAATCACAACCCTAAGAGGTACAGAAAATTAAAAAAAAAAAAAAAGAAAGAAATAGTGAGGTTAGGTGTATTATATTAGTTACCTTTTACTTACCTGGTGCTTTTTATTTATCATCATAGATGAGCTCCACAATATCAGAAAACACATGTTAAAAATATCTGTAAAAAATAAGGTCTTCCTTATTTAGGAGCTGGGCTGACCTCTCTGTCACTTGTATGAAAATGGGAAAGTCAGAAGTAATTTGTATTCTCTATTGTGACCTCAGTAGTGACTCGCATGCTGGGTATTGTGGAAACACAAGCACTAATTTTTCCTCCTCTTGGGTATGTGCTTCAGTTCAGAGTTATGATAGCCGTGTCTTCTGCCTTTTCTTTTTTTAGTCTTTATTCACCCATTTTTTTTATTTAGCATCACTTTATTGAATTTTACAGATGTGATTTTGGAATCCCAGGATGTGATTTAAGCACATGCACCTGTCATCAACCTTCTCACATTTATTTCACAAAATGAAAATCTAACTTTTAACAAACCCCCTTAATTCAGTTTACCTGTATAGTTTAAAAGGCAAAAGACCTAGAATTTTATTGGGACCTTATAAAGTTCTTAAGTTTTCACTTTTTTGCATGTTCCTGAATGTTCATGACTTGCTTTTCAAGTATTTGGGGCATTGGGGAACACAGCTTCTTTCCTGTCATCTCTTTTCTTGCTCTGCATTCTACATGTCATATCATTACTTTGCCTAAAGCCAAATCGGATGCTTTATTATAATGAGTTCTGCGGGCACTTGGTAACACTCACCACTCTGTTCCCTCCAAGACTTCTTTTTGGTTTTATTTATTTTGTTTTACTTTAAAGTGACCTGCTTAAATTTTGCTTGATCATCCATTTCAGATCTCTTGCAATGTTTTTCAAACTCTCTTCCAAATATGTTAAATTTGGAATGGAAGGGTTTCAAGGCCAAATACGTTTGGGGAAACTTGGTGTAAAAATAGTCAAACTGGCTTCATTATTACAGGATTTTCTCAAAGCCTCCAATATCCATCTTGAAGGATCCATTTCCCATATGTGTTTGACAATGGAATTTCCCCACCAGCAGGAAATAACTGTTAAAGTCTTTTGGAAACTCTTTTTGAGAACATTGAGAAATTAATTGAGGCGTACATTAATTCTTTGAAAAACATGTCTTGAACTCCACCAGGCCATTTGGAGTATACATTATTTGTGGTATATATGTACACACACACACACACACACACACACACACACATGTATTTTTAATAATTTATTGGTACGAGCTTGCAACAAAAAATGTCTTAATGTAAAAGAAGCTTTCTATTAAAAATGAATTTTTATACTGTGGCTAAATAAACAGACCGAAAAATTCTTAACATCTTGAAATTTGCTACAGCTCCTTCACCCTGTTAAGAATTGTTGTGATTCACTGATAGTACACTGAGTGGACTTCATGAACCTATATTAGAGATTTTGAAAAGAGCTAAAATAGCCATTAGCCTGCATGAATTAAAATATCTTAGATGGTTTAAAAATACTATTTAACGCTTGGTGAGTCAGATCTGCCACAGTGAGCTTGCAGGTTATGGCTGGGAATGACACATGGGCTGCAGTGTCATTACTAGTTTGTCTCTCTTAGAAACCACTTGGCAGGCAGACATCTTGCAGATAAATGAGGAGAGATTGTCTATTTCAGGTAGCATAAGACATTCTTTACCAGTGTGTCATCTCTGGTTATACAGTCAGCATTTTCTTGAGGGCAGAAAATCCTCTCTTAGAATTCCTGAATAAACAGCAAACATCTTTGTGGGGATAACTCTCAGGAGATTTCAAGGACTCTATATGCATTAGTTCAGTCTCACCAGATGTCTCTGGAAGCTTCTCATCCTGGAATTCCTTCTTTTCTTTCTTCCTGCTAGACACAAGTGGAGTCATTATGGTTCGCTCTTAAAACAAATTGCTTACCATCCACTTTATGTATATTATTGCATTTTAATCCTCATAATAACCTGTGAGGTGGGGTGTTAACATACCCATTTTAGAGATAAAGGAAATCAAGAGTCAGAGTTAAGAAGTTCCCCCCAAACAGCAGATACGTGGTAGACACAGCATCTTTTCCTTTTGATACCAAGGTTTATAATGGTACCTTCAGGTGTGGGTTTCCTCACCTGGTCCCTCCTACAGGTACCCTGAACCTGTAAGTCCCTTGAGGTCTCTAGAGTTCTTTTAGTGATAGATTAAACTAGTTCATAGTTGCAGGTACAGACATAAAGAAGTCTCTGGAAACAAGAAAATTTTAGTCATGACTTGTCATAGGGTTTTTGATGTTATGTAACCTGTTAGCATACACTTTTTATTCCAGTAGAGTTAATAAATTATTTAAAGGGATTCCAGTGGTTTAGCCCTCTTTCCCTTTGTCCAGCTCATTCGTTATGAAATGATTGGATAGGATTAGAAAGTCTTTACTCAAGGAGAGAAGATCTGGCTGGATTCCTTGGTCTTGGAACCCTAGTTATGAGTGTGTGACCCTACTTTCATGTGAATTTTGCTCAGAAGCAGTTATCACCCCTTGTGTGTGTGTGTGTGTGAGATATCACAGCTGTGTGCCTCTCTTGGTTTATTTGAACAAATTCATTTAAAAAGTCTTGCTCACATAAACAGTCCATAGTTAGATTTCTCCGTGGAACTTAAATCTTTCCAGCACAATGTAATGCCTCTCTTCCTCAAGGGCAGGACATAGATTGTATTGCAAGCTCTTTCTCTTATTTTTCTGTAGACATGTCAGAAAGACATTCCTGTGGTTCGGGAACAGACTAGCAATGCAAGATTCCAGATCATTCTGTCCCCAGGTTACATAAGCACAGTGTTCCATGACGGAACAGCAACCCTGCACAGCTCCATGAAACATCGGCTAGTTTTGAAAATTAAAATAACTTCTTATTACTCAAGGCAAGGAAATGTAGATGGATGGATGTACCAGACTGACTATAAGAACTCCTGGTGTGATCTGGGGGGGGAGCACAGCAGTAGTGGCGGAATAGGTTGCTTGTTAATCAGGGAAGCGGTGACTAGCACGACTGCTTCCTTCCTTCTTCCACCCCATGGGGACGAACTCAAATCTTCTAGCCTGATGCCTATTGCTGTTAGCTGGGAAGGCATTGCAAACTCATACCCCGCCCATGTGCTCTCATCCTGAAATTGACACTTCTCAGCATCTTCTCCACCTCCACTTCTATCTTCTGTCCTCACCAGTGGGGCTCTACTTCTTATGCTTAAACTCATGCTGTGGTCTTGGCTATGCCCATCTCCCTTTTCCCTACACCCAAGGGCCAATTCTCCATTATGCATAGCAGACACAGTGCCTTGGGTGAAAATGTTTCATTGTTCATTTCTTTTAAAATCAGAAGAAAAATAGCTATAATAATGAATATATACTAATGAATCCAGCCTGAATTACACTCATGTTTATACCATCACAGCCCCAAAGTGTATCTTTTAATGATTTTTGTTAGAGATGAAGGGGGCCCAGTAAAGGTGTCGGGAGCCCACATATCCCCCTCGTACTTGTACGTGGCAGTTGCTCCCTGTGGCTTTGGATATTTCTTACAAATTCAAGGTTGTTCACACCCAACACTGTCCTACCTTTCACACCTCCTCTCCCCACACTCATCCTATGTAGATTTTCTGCTCCCGTCTTTGGTTCTGCCTATTCTACGCAAACTCCATTCTCCTTCTTCTCGAAATCAAACCAGTCAATGCTTTATCATATCAGCGTCTTTTATGAGCCAGTGGGGCCTCCTTGTTTTCATCTCCACCATTGTATGTCCATTGAAATCAGGGGTGTTTGGGTCACCCCTCCATCCCCAGCCTTGAACATGTTTGGTTCCAGGGAAATGTTTATCTTAATATATGGCATCAAGCCAGAACTTTCCTGAAACTTAACCCAGGAATCCAACAACTCTGGAACCTTGTCTATTTGAAGTGGGAAGGGCAAGTGTTTGATAATCAAAAGCATATGCTATTTGGCCTAGCTGAACAAATAGTTTCAAGTAGAAACAAATAGTTTCTGTCTCTTCCCTGTAGTATTTTCAGGTGTATTTTTTTTCACACAAACCTTCACTTTAGGTGTTAAGTTACACTGAAATCTCTGAGAATCAGTTCTGTGCCGCTGAGGGCTTTTAGCTGCAGGACTTTTTAAAATAGTTGATTGGATGCTTTATTAAAGGAGTCTGGCTGCCCACACTACTCGTGCAATTCTTGGAGTTTAGTGAGGTAATCTGATTTTTAAAATTTTTATTTTTAATTTATTTTATTTTATTTTTTTTAAATTTTTGGCTGCGTTGGGTGTTCGTTGCTGCACATGGGCTTTTCTCTGGTTGCGGCGAGCCGGTCTACTCTTCGTTGCGGTGCACGGGCTTCTCATTGCGGTGGCTTCTCTTGTTGCGGAGCACGGGCTCTAGGCGCACGGGCTTCAGTAGTCGTGGCACATGGGCTTAGTTGCTCCGCGGCATGTGGGATCTTCCTGGACCAGGGCTCGAACCCGTGTCCCCTGCATTGGCAGGCGGATTCTAAATCACTGAACCACCAGGGAAGCCCTCTGATTTTTTTATAAACCTTCCTGAATTGCACACTGATGCTTTTCTCAGGAATGTGTTCTCAGAGAGTCAGGAAATTAACTCTGAAGCTTTGGAGCCACCTTGCTTTTTGTGCCCTATTGTTTTTTGTTCTTGTTTTTCTAGGAGGAGCCTGAGGGTCTCCAACAAGTTGAGCTGTAGCTGGTATTCGGGAGTTGGTAAAGGCAGGGGAGTGTGGGTGCTGCAGTTTCCCTGCTCCACACGAGGAAATCACTCTCCTGGTGCCACAATAAAAGAAAATCTCACAAGTATCTAAGTGGAATTATTGTTCCACGCCTTCGTCAATAATTACATTTTCTACATTTGACTTTATTATTATTTTTATTTTTCATGCCAGGCATTCCTTAATGCTTTCCATAAATATTTATTGAGTGCTTGTATGTGGGAGAGAGACAGAGCGGGGAGGGCAAGTAGTAAAGAGCAAGGCAGATCTCACGTAGGCAATGAAGTAATCCTCATCTTGTTTGCATTTATGTTAAAAAAAAAAAAGGACTAGGATGCTTGTTCCACCTACTTGAAGCGTTTAGACATTGTCTTTACTCCAACAGAGAAAAGTTAGATGAATACAGGTAGTACCATCAACTGCATCCTCATAGGAGCAGCACCTCACAATATTATCATTGCTGCTTTCCGATTGCCTCTGTGTAGATCATATCTGGGCCCCCAATCAGCCCTCTGGGTTCTGTCCTCACTTAGAGATAAAGAAACTAAGACTCAGATGTTGTGTCACTGCAACTGACAGAAGTAAGGCTCCAATATATTTTTGGCTCCTGGCCTTCTATTGTTTCTGCAACAATTTTTTTATGTAGCTGGGAAAATAGAAATCAAGTCTTCACTGCTACCTTTCTTCTGAATTATTTTCTCCTCGTGTTGTAGTTCCTAATAGTCTTTATTCTGATAGAAAAGGCAATTTGAATAATTCTTACTGTGAGTCTTAGGGCTTTAGAGATGGAAAGCTTCTTTGAGAAGTGCCTTGGTGCCTTACTTAAGAAGGATAATCTATCGGTGCTTATCAAGCAAACAGCCTGAAACTTGAACCTTGAGCATTCTTTAATGTTATAACCCTGGAGGAAGAGAAATAATCTTGGTTTAAGTTAACAGAAAACACTTGGAACAATGAGCAGGAATGCTGTTTGAAAGTTATCATAGATTTTTCACATAAACTTAAGCTTCTCTCTGATTTCTATTATGTTTGCAAAGCAGTTTTCTCCTATACCAAAAAGTCCCAATAGCAAAAACACGGAAAAGGTAGATAAGTAAATATTAGGCAACTTTGCAAGGTTGTAAACCAAAGGATAGAATGTAAATATCCTTTCTGCTTATCGGAAGTAAGATACTTAATGTTCTCTTCCTGAAATCATTCTATCAGTGTTTTAAAAACAGAAAGGTAAAGGTATAAGACCATGAATTCTTTGATGCACCTTATAAATATTTGAACTCTTATCCCATATAATGCATTTATTTATACTGTCTTGTTCCAGCAGGGTGTAGGTGGCTTCTTCCTCTCTAAACATAAATTGTGAAAGTGTGTACATATGTGTGTATGTTTGAAGACGTGAGAAGAGAAGTAAATGGTAAATATCTGAACCCCTCTGTCTCAGTTAGCTTTCATGAGTAAATTCTTTTATTTCCTCTTCATTCTCTTCCTGCTCACCTGACCACCTCCAGTGTGACCTGCTTTAAGGACTTTTCAGGGTACCGATGAACTTATTTGCATAGCAGAAATAGAGACACAGATGTAGAAAACAAACGTATGGATACCAAGGGGGGGGATTGGGGGTTGAACTGGGAGATTGGAATTGACATATATACACTACTGTGTATAAAATAGATAACTAATGAGAACCTGCTATATAGCACAGGGAACTCTACTCAATGCTCTGCGGTGACCTAAATGGGAAGGAAATCTAAAAAAGAGGGGATATATAACTGATTCAGTTTGCTGTACAGCAGAAACTAACACAACGTTGTAAAGCAACTATACTCCAATAAAAATCTAAATAAATAAATTTTTAAAAATTGAAAAAAAGACTTTTCAGAAACCTTTTCATGAAAGCTGTTGATTATCATTCTTCCACTTAGGATATTCCTCACACTGTTCATTGAAAACCATGTACCGATGTCAAGGACTCGTTGGTACCATCTTATAAAACACAAGCCTTTGTTTGTGTTGGGCCCATGCTAAAACCTACAAGTACCTTACATTTGGCATGTAACAGCATGCTAGCTGTCTCTCAACTGCTCCGCCCCAGGCTAGTAGGAAATCTGTTGGAAATGACTTCCTAGAGGGTTTAACAGGGCTCTGAGGTTCCTGTGAGCTCCCCTCATCCCCCTGAGAGCTGCTCTTGAGATTTTAATATACATTGAAGGACAGCATTATATCTTAATTTACCTGGAAAGTGAGCATCTTTGTAAGGGTCTTCAACCTTATGAGTAATTTCATGGCATTTTAGTATTAGAAATTATGAAGATATTAAGGGATATGGATGGTCTGGAATGTACTGGGTCCAGATATGTGCCTGCCTCACTGCAGCCTAAGACTAGGAATTCCATTAACCACCTCTCCTCATTTTAGTCTCTCCACCTATGTTGGTTTCACAGTGGCCTGAAGCCTGAAACATAGTTGAGGCTATAAAGGAAAATAGGGATGAATTTTTGGGCTGACAGAGTAAAGAAGTATGCTCTCTTTTCCCCTTGTCCAAGTAGTATGGGTAACTCTTAAGATAAGGATGTATGAGTTTGGCCCTACCGTACCTGTTCTAATTAAATGATGATCTGGCTCCATTTATAAATCCACTTCTTCTGGAAGCTTGTTTTCCATTTATTTCCCTCCTGCCACTTGTTCAAACACTGTTGTCTTCTCCTCTCCATCCAGTGATCCCTTGGGGCTCTGTTTCTTCTATGCTATATACATCACGAATGGGTCAATATTGTAGTAAGTGAAAGAAATAAAGAGAAGAAAAAAAGAACTAAAAAACTGTAAAATTTGCACTTATCTGTACCTTAAGCATAAGCTTTATGCTTTAGAAAATCCATTGTAGTGCTATAGATAAAGTGCTGTTGATAAAGTAAAGGTTCATTTGAGAGCTGTGTCATTAGATTGTGAAGAATATGATACTGCATAAAAGATAAAGGCTAAGTGCACCTGCCAGGTGATGAGTGAGGTACCGCAATTATGTCAACATCAATATCTCATATTAAGAAGTGAGGGAGGGGGCACTTCCCTGGTGGTCCAGTGGTTAAGACTCCGTGCTCCTAATGAAAAGGGCCCAGATTCGATCCCTGGTCAGGGAACTAGATTCCATATGCATACGGCAACTAAGAGTTGCATGCCACAACTAAGGAGCCCATGAGCCACAACTAAGAGTCCACATGCCTCAACTAAAAGATTCCGCATGCTGCAACTAAGACCCGGAGCAGCCAAATAAATAAATATTACAAAAAAAAAAGAAGTAAGGGGAATCACCCCAGGAATAGTCCTAACAATTTAGCTTGCAAATTATGTGGTGATAGTATATTCCAAGGCAATAAAATAAATTGTATCTAGAGCTCATAACTATTCCACTTACTTGGCTGTGTCTAAGCACTAAACTCAGGTGACACTGAGACTTTAACTTTGGGACTTGTTTGGTGCCACCTGGGTGAAATCTGGTATGATCTCAATGTGAGGTATCAAATGACAGAAGTACTTGACCCCACATTCCAGAACTATGTGTGTCCCCATTTCTCACCCCACCTTCTTCTCTGCACACACATCTCCCTCTCAGAGAGAGCTGGGCCTGGGCTATGTGTGGCAAGAACCCGCTGCTTGTGTTCCATGGATTTCAACAAGCACATACTGGTTGGTAGAGTGTGATCTTAGTGGCTTGAGTATTTGGTGATGAAATTTGCATGTCCTTTGCTGGAAGAAGTGTAGTTAGAATAAGATGTATTCACACAGCCACATGTAAAATGTGAGCAGGAGCGTGGTCTATTTAATAGCATTGCACTGTTTTTATTAAAGTATTTCCTTTTAAAAACATATTGAGTGACAGATATACAGAACAAACTAGTGGTTCTCACTGGGGAGAGCAAAGTGGGGAGGGGCAATATAGGGGTAGGGGACTAAAAGATACAAACTATTATGTATAAAATAATCTACAAGGACATATTGTACAACATGGGGAACATAGCCAGTATTTTACAATAACTATAAATGGAGTATAAGCTTTCAAAATTGTGAATCACTGTATTGTACAGTGCACCTGCAATTTATATAATATTGTATAATACAGCAACTATACTTCAATTTAAAAAAACAGAGTGAAAACAAAATACATTTAATCTTTAAAACTGATGCACTTAAGCAAATTGTTTATCACTTACAGAGGTATAGAGAAAAAGAAAGAAAAATTAAGAAGCCCACAAAATCAGTCAAATTTAAAGATAGCAGTCGATTGCCGTCTTCTTAAAAGCTTCAGTGCATGTGTTTGGAGCACCATCTTATTTCCCTCCAACTCAGACCTTCGTTTCCAGTTCTAGGAAATAAAACCAAGAGAGTATGGCTCACCATGCCCTAGCTGAGCCGTTTTCTTACCTGATCCCTACCTCACTGAATACATGAAATAGCAAATATTTGTTAGATTTCTGAATATCAATGTGCTGGTTTGTGCTAGTTGAACTAATTGAAGCCCGTACTTTCCAAGAGTTTACTATAAAAGGCTGAGAGGAAGTGATAAATGTGCAGTGAGATTAATGAAAGACAAATGGGTAATATGTTGACATGAACGTAATTTATTATTGTGTTGTAGATTTTGTGCTGCCTTATGTCTGACAGTCCAGTAGAAATATAATGCAAGCCCCATATATCATTAAAATGTTTCTAAGAGCCACATTTTAAAATGTAAAAATAAAATTAGTTGTAATATTTTATTTTACCCAATTACCATTTCAGCTTATAATAATGAGGTATTTTAAAGCGTATCTTTCATACTAAGTCATCAAAATCTCAACTGGAGATTTTCATTGGAAAAATTTGATAGAGTGTATAAAATTTACAGTCAGAAGGTAGATTTGCTTACCCAAGTTGTTATCAACGTGCTTTAAAGTTTTTCATTAATAGGATTGAGTAATCGGTTTTTTTTTTTTTTTTTTAAATATGACACATTTTCACAGAGCTATGCAATCTGAGTCTTGTGCAGTGGTTCTCAGCCCTTGCCATGCACTAGAAATACCTGAGTTTTTTTTTTTTTTTTTTTAATTTTTGCTTGTGGCTTTTTTTTTCCAAGTTTGTTTGTTTGTTTGTTTATTTATTTATTCATTTATTTATTTTTGGCTGTGTTGGGTCTTCGTTTCTGTGCGAGGGCTTTCTCTAGTTGTGGCAAGCGGCGGGGGCCACTCTTCATCGCGGTGCGCGGGCCTCTCACTGTCGCGGCCTCTCTTGGTGCGGAGCACAGGCTCCAGACGCGCAGGCTCAGTAACTGTGGCTCACGGGCTTAGTTGCTCCGCGGCATGTGGGATCCTCCCAGACCAGGGCATGAACCCGTGTCCCCTGCATTGGCAGGCAGATTCTCAACCACTGCGCCACCAGGGAAGCCCGAGTAATCGGTTTTTTAATTTAAATTTACATTAATTACAATGAACTCAAGCGAACAATTCAGTTCCTCAGTTGAACTAGCTAGTGCCCACCCTCGTTGGACAGTACAAGTTCAGGGTGCTCGGCGGTATAGTCAGCCCTGGGTATCCAGGTTTGGCCTCCAAGGAATGCGTACTGTGTACCACTTCGTTTTGTTTAAGGTACTTGAGCATCTGGGGATTTTGGTAGGGAGGCATGGAGGGCGGGGGCTGGGAGGGAGGGCCTGGAGCAAATCCCCTCTGGGTACTGAGGGACTGTATAACCTTTTTCTTGAGAACTAAGTAATAAGACCCATAGGCTAACAATAGAAAAAGTAGAAAAGCAGATTTTCTGGGAGACCAGTGCCTCAATAAGCTGGGTGGGGTTGACATCCCAGTTCTGAGAGGAGAACCCAGCTGTGAGGGTTTCACACAAAATATGATTTGAGCACAAGATCCTACTGCTTAAAAGCTTTTGGAAACTGTTAACTTCATCTACGTCCCAACCCGGTTTAGCAGGTGACCCCTTCTGAAACCCTGATTGCTGGTTATCCATCCATTTAAGTGCCTCCTTGATGAGGTTGCTCCTTCCCAACAACTGTTCATCACTGGTTTCCTGTTTATAGCTTCTTCCTTGTGAATTTCCTTCTAATGTCTTCTTCTACCCTTATTCTTTCCTATGTTCCTTAGAGTCTTCTGATAAAATTTTTGTTTCCCTCCAGGTAACCTTTCTTTAATTTTTTAATGTTTATCTAAAAATATGAGTACATCATTCTAGATGTGATTTAACACAGCAAGATTTCCCATGATATTTAGGGCCCTGTATTTGTAAAGCATGAGACTGCATTAGTTTTTTTTTTCTTTTATTTTCATCTCTTAAAACCTTTGGAACTTTTTCTTATGAAACAGTTACACAGCTATGCCTTTCCTGTCCTGTACTACTTCAAAGAATTATTTCAAGCAAAATATAGGATCTTGTGTATCCTTTAAAAATTCAACTTGAATTTTTATCTTCTGAAATAATTTTGAGCCCTGCTTCTATCACTTAGTGCTTTACTTATTCCTGGCAAATACGTGCCTGTATTAGTTTCTCTTGCTATAAATAATGCTGCAAAGCCACAACCCACCCCAAAATTTAGTGGCTTAAAATAATAATCATTTTTATAGCTCACAGGCCAATGGGTCAGCTGATCTTGGCTAAGCTTGGCCAAATTTGATAGAAAACAGTAAAACTTAAGAAACTGAATATGTATAAATTGTCTCTTGTATCTAAAGTGGAGAGGAGTAATAGAAATTGATTTTTCTGTGTTGCATTATGTGCTGAATAATAGCTTATCTGCCCTAGCTGTCAGAACTAATGGAAATCATACTGGAAAATAGTTCAGTTGTTACCATCAAATTTCCTTACAAAGAATGCCATTCAAACCAGCATCCCTGAGGACCCCAATTTCCACATCCTTCAGCTTTTTAGCAATATGACTTAAATGCAGTAACTCTACAGTGAGATTTTTAGCAAAGCACTGTCATTTGAGATTTGCTCTAATTGCTCTCTACCTGTAAACTCTGTGTGTGTGTGTGTGTGTGTGTGTGTGTGTGTTTATTACTGTTAACACCACCACTACATATTATACAGGTGGCCATATATAGTAGGTATATATACAGGGATATGCATATATAGGTATATGTTCATTGTTGAGAAATTAGCAAATAGAGATTAAATAAGGTAAGCCTTGAAGAACATGCGTTCACAATTTGGAATGTTGGAGATTCTGGACCCCTACTTTGGTAATTCAATTTGCTGTTTCTGATTTAAGGAAAGAACTAATTTAGGAGAAAGTTGTTTGTTTCCATTTCTGGGGAGGTTTCTTAAAGAGGAAGCTACCAAGTGTAACTAGATGTTAACGTCTAGGGATTTAAATTTAAGACATGCAGATTAAACATTTTTTAAACTAGATTTGCTTCCCCTTTACTTGGTCTAAAAATAATTTTTTTAAGAACCAGTAACAAAGAACTGCAAAATACTACTATCATCAGGGGAGAAAGTTATTTGAAAATAATATTCAAGAATTGAAAATAAAAAGGCTTGAGAACTAGTAGCAGGAATGCCACCTGGCTTAGTATGAAAAAAAGTAAGCATGGGTTTTAGAGTAAACAGCCTTGATTAGACTCTTTGGCAGGTTTTGAGCCTTTCTGATTATCTAAGTAGATGTGGAAGTGAATTATCTAGGTTCTTCTGAGTCAAATGAGATAGTGAAGGGAAAGGCCTCAGCAGATGCTTCAGTCTTTGCCCTTAACTCTTTTCCGATCTCCACGTTCACATGATCAAGGCTGATGAGATATAACAATATTGAGAGAGTCAAAATCGTATAAAGATCATGATACTGTATGTTTTTGTATGTGAAACATGCCAGTAAAACTACAAGACAGAATTAGAGAGATAAACATCAAAATGATGTTGAAAAGAATTTGACTGTTACCAATGTCAGAGCACAATAAACACAATTATACATGGTCTAGTATACATATATATATGATGTATATGTGTATATGCATGCAGTTAGAATATAGAACATTTACTGTTTAGGACTAAATGGGCATTAATTGGATCAAAAACTATAGGCAAAGAGTTTGTCATACATGAGGCTCTGTTTTTTTTTTTATACAATCTTTTTTTTTTTAAACGTTGGATTTATTTATTTATTTATTTATTTATGGCTATGTTGGGTCTTCGTTTCTGTGCGAGGGCTTTCTCTAGTTGTGGCAGGTGGGGGCCCCTCTTCATCGCGGTGCGCGGGCCTCTCATTATCGCGGCCTCTCTTGTTGCGGAGCACAGGCTCCAGACGCGCAGGCTCAGTAATTGTGGCTCACGGGCCTAGTTGCTCTGCGGCATGTGGGATCTTCCCAGACCAGGGCTCGAACCCGTGTCCCCTGCATTGGCAGGCAGACTCTCAACCACTGCGCCACCAGGGAAGCCCCCCTTTTTTTTTTTAATTCCAGTTTTATATCTGTTCTAGGCAGTGGGCATCACTCTTTCTTGGGCCTACCTAAATTCATGCTTTCAACATTGGTAATTAATTCCACGAGTGTTGAATAACAAAGGTTTCTATTGGGAGAACTGATTTTCTACTGGGCACCAGCAGCAAGAATTTATTTACAGGCCTTTATTATGAATTGGAAGAAATTTGGGGTCAACTTTAGAATATCTATCCTTTAAGCAGAAAAAAAGCTTCATACTGTCAAATGACAAAACCAAAACAATTTAATAATGAGTTTGTTGTCCTTTATTCAAAGGAAGACAATCCATGGATTGGGGGAATACACTGCCTCATAAGCAGTGGATCACTGTTCTAATGGGATTTGGGACAAGAGCGCGTTTATAGAGCTTTAGAAGGGTCAACACTGAAACGGCATGATTGTCTAGGAGGTCGGGAAGGGAATTTCCTTATAAGGCTAGCAGGTCCTATTTTTAGGGTAAATCAAGCTAGCTTAAGCTGAGTTGGAGGCTTGTGATTGGTTTGTTAGGATTTCTTGACAGGTGTTTACCTTACGTGCAGGCTGGTATAGGTTTAGATTTGTGATGTGGACCACACCACTGGGATGGCCTTCATTTTTGGGGTCCCACTATAAGAATTAGCTTTATCAATATTAACAGAGGCCATGGATCCATCAAGGAGCTATAACTTGTCATTTGAAGCCAGGTCAACAGTGTCCCCAGAGGAATGTCAAATTTCAAGGAGTGAAATATGTGGATTAGCTCTCTGAAAGGAATGTTTACTCTCTTCACTCACTTTTTTTTTTTTTTTCCAATTTATTTATTTATTTTTGGCTGTGTTGGGTCTTCGTTGCGGTGCACGGGCTTCTCATTGCAGTGGCTTCTCTTTGTTGCGGAGCACAGGCTCTAGGCACGCGGGCTTTTAGTAGTTGTGGCATGCGGGCTCAGTAGTTGTGGCTCACGGGCTCTAGAGCGCAGGCTCAGTAGTTGTAGCGCACCAGCTTAGTTGCTCCGCGGCATGTGGGATCTTCCCGGACCAGGGCTCGAACCCGTGACCCCTGCATTGACAGGTGGATTCTCAACCACTGCGCCACCAGGGAAGTCCCGTCTCTTTTCACTCACTTTTGTGGTGCATCTTTTTTAGCCTGAAACTCGAGCTCTGAAATAATTGTGCAGCACCTAATGGATGTGAGGAACACGGCCGCCTCCCCACACAGGTAAATTGAAGCTGTGTACAGTTTGGGTAATCACATTTCAGTTCTCTGTACGCTTTGGTTAGCTCCTGCATTCTTTCTCACCACAAATACGTGCACACACGCACAGGGGCAAAACCTTGGAAAATTACCATTTTCCATTTTAATTTGAGAGTCAGCCTGGTCACATCAACAAAACCCTTGATGGTGTAGGTCCAACACCCAGCTCTGCCTCTTCATAATTCTGTGGCCTTGGACAAATCCTTCAGAGCCTTTTCCTTCTGCTTAGGGTTGGGATGGATGATTTTACAGATTCTTTCAGTTCTGTGATTCTGATTTTAATTTCAGTTCTCCTGTGTTAGAGATAAAATGGGCAATTGCAGGTGTTCTGGTTCTGCTTAAGTTTTGTTTTGTTTTGTTTTGCTTTTTGGCACGTAAAGGAAAGCCCTACAGATCGTCTTTTCCTTTTGAGAATGAAAATTTGTTTATGTTAAGGATTAAGTGAGGTACTTTATTTGGCCTTGAAAGGGGTTCACACTCAAATCTTCTTGATTGTGATTCTACAGAATAATTACGTTGAAAATGGAATATTTGAATGTTTTAAAAGCATTTTTGTGGGGTATAATTATATTATGCCCAGGCTAAGGGGAAATTATTTATGTGAGGCAACCACAGCTGGGATAGAAATAGCATCACTGTATGCTTTTTAAAAGATACTCACGATACAAGAATCTGACCCCGAGGAAATTGTGAACTGATTAAATAGTACCAAATAAGTGACTATATGAGGCCAGCTATTCAGACCAGTGAGAAGTTCGTTTAAATGCAGAAACAAGATGGTTTTCATTAGCCACAAACCTTAAAATTACATAAATCCACGGATGCACTGAGCTATGGATCCGTGCCTTCTCCTTGCCAAGCAAGACTTTTCAGCCAGTGAAACAGAGAGTTCCTTGTTCCCTTTCCCTTTTAGTTGGGACTGTGTGGGGAGGAATGTTGCCAAGCCAGCTCTATAAGGAATTTTGATCTCCTTGATGATAATAAAGAGAAACTTTTTGGGGAAAGGGAACACCCAGTTTGAAAGACAGCGGGGAGAACTTGTTTGAGAAGCTGCTTTTGCGCTTGTAAATTGCATTGATTCTAGGTGTAGGTTTCAGGGTCACCTCTGCAGATTGGCCCAGATTAGGTATATATTTATATTTGTTTATTTTAATTTCCCCTTAAGCTTTTGGAAAGCCATTTTCTAGCTAACTTCCTTTGGAAAGTCCATTTTCACTTGAGTAGCTTGTCTATATAGTATGACCCTAAAATATTCTTCTGGCAGCAAATGGTTATTTTTAAAAGATTGACAGCATTTTTAGGTGTAGTGTTTGAATCTCTGTAGTTCAGAGCATTCTGTAAATAGCCTGTTGCTTTTGAGGCAGTGTGTGCATGTGGCATTGTTTCAGCCAGTTATTCTGCCCATTGTCACTGAGCACTGTTTTCCCATGGGAAAGCATCTCTGGTCTTATGATGTCAGTGGAAAGTCATTCAGGTTACAAGAATTATCTTCATCTTCAGTCTCTCAGAAATGCAGGGACCGTGAATGGCCATTTATAGCAGGGTGCCAATCTTTTAGGTGTTGTCTTGGATTTCTGCCAAGTAACCTTAAGTTACCTTAGATAGTGTTAAGATGAAAACAAAATTAAAATGTAATAGTTATTTAAGTGGTTATATTTCCCATCCACTAAAGCTTTTATATTTCTTTTTATTAAAAAGAGAAATGTATTTTAAAAGTTAGGAATAATTATCTTTAGGATAACTTTGACAGGGTATGCATTTTCACTGGCTATAAATAACTTACTCTAGGACTGAAAGATTTAAGTTTTAAGAGCATCCATTTTAACACGTTCTGAATAGGACCTTGTGTATGATGTATTAGGCCATTTTTTGAGGCTTCATTCAGAAAAAAGGGATTTGAGTAAACCTGTTGGGCCCTTGGAAGGCTAAGTATTATCTTCCACGTGACCACCTTGGCTGGTGATGGTTTCCTTCCGGATGAATGCCAGGGAGTGGGCTGCTTCTAGCAACTAGGCTTTGTTTCTTAAATGGGTTATTTGATTCCAGTAAGGATCCTGGGTTGTTTGTCTTGTTTTAATTAACTGAGCCAGGGATATGTTTCTTAAAACATGAAATCCTTTGCAGGTGGGCTTCATTAAGAATAGAAAAGCTTCTGGTTCAATCTGTTATCTCCCAGCGCCTTACTCTGATCTGGTGTTGGCTCGGGAAAGAATTTTTGCCCAAGAAACATGTCTTCGTGATTTTAAGTATTTATTTGTGAAGGGCCTCTTGTAATGTCAAATGTAACAGATATACACATACAGCCAATTTTATAATTTCTAGCATAATAAGTTACCCTAAGTATTGAGGAATCAAAGTTTGAACTATTACACAGCTCCATTCTAAGAAAACGGGTCATGTTAATGATCATACTTATTTTTTTAAGTTAATATTAGATCTCATCTGGTGGAAAATCCAAAAGGAACTGAAGCATCTGTTTTCTTGTCTTAGCGCCCATTGTCAGAAGGAAGAGATCATAAGGCAATTAAAGATGTTTTCCAGTAATTTGCTAGGGCCATAATCAATTAATTTGAAGGGAATGGGAGAAAGATTACCACCATTTGGTAGTTGGAACATACAAACATGCAAACAGATGGCATCAAAATAACTGTAAAGTCAAGAAGACAGAAGGATAACAAAGTGAAGAATGGAAGAAATAGAAAGATGTTAAGAAGTCAAGGTAGGAAAAAATTGAGAAACATTTGATGTGTTTGTCAGGTAGGGTGACCAGTTGTCTCAGCTTGCTGGGGAGTCTACCAGTTTTAGCACTAAAAGTCTCACATCCTGGAAACTTCTCAGATCCAAGCAAACTGATCGGTCATCTTATTGTCAGGATAAGGACTTGCCTGACTTACTGCTTTGTCCCCGAAACTATTGGGCCAACCGAATACATCAGTGCCTAGCATGTGTTACGTACGCAAACTTACTGAATGAAGAAATGTTAGCTGCTGTCATTTATTATTGTTGCTGTTGTTATATTGGAGTTGCCTCTCAGCAGCTAGGAGGTGAAAGCATGCAAACACCAAGACTTCTTAAAGTAGGTAAAAGAGAAGCAATGGCCTAATCTTTAGGAATGTCTTATGCTGTGGAATTGAAGGATTTTGAGTTAGTAATGGGATAATCAGGAAAATAAAGAGAGCCAGGGTAGTTGATTGTGACAGAAGCCAAGGGAAAAGACTTCCAAGGAAGAATTCATGTATGGCAAAGAAAATGAAAAGTGACAGGTATTGAAGAAAAAGGCTTTCCTTTCTCAGGAGATTGTATGTAACCTTTGAGAAAATTGTTCGGATGGTAGGAATGTAAACCAAACTGCAAGGGTCCTGAGAAGCAGGTAAGAAGGTGGTATCAGTGAGTGTTTAAATCACCACCTGCTAGAATTTGTTGGAAGTAATGGGAAGATGACAGTTCCTCTAGAGCAGAGGCAGGCAAACTATGGCCCACTGGCCAGATCTGGCCTACTGCCTGTTTTGTAAAGAAAATTTTACTGTAAAGTAGCCACACCCATTTCACATATTGTCTGAGACTGCTTTTGCATGGCAGCAACAGAGTTGATTAGTTACAAGAGACTGTAGGGTTCACAAAGCCTAAGATATTTACTCTCTGGCCTTTTACATAGAAAATGTGCTGACACCCTCCTCTAGAGGATAATAGAATGGAAGGAGGTATTTTTTGTCTATTTGCTTTCTTTCAGTAGAGGAGATCAGAGCCTATTTGTGGATGTATTATGGAGCTGGAGAAAAGGAGGAACTTAGTGGGTATCTACTGCTGTGTAATAGGTTACCTCAAACCTAATGGTTTAAAACAATAAACATTTACTATCTCAGTTTCTGTGGGTTGGGAATTTGGGAGTGTCTCTCTTGAGGTTTCAGTCATGTCAGCCAGGGCTGCCGTCAGATGAAGGCTGATGAGGCTGTAGGATGTTTCCCAGCTCACTTAACATTGCTGTTGACACGAGACCTTGGTTCCTCATCACATGGGCCTCTCCACAGGAATGCTTGAGTGTCTGTACAACATGGTAGCTGACCTCCTCCACAGCAAGTGATCCCAGAGAGCAAGGAGGAAACCCTAGTGCCCTTAATGACCATGCCTTGGAAAACACATATTTTTGCCTTATTTTATTTGTTGCTACAGACAAACCTTGATACGTTATGGGATGGCCGTGACAAGAGCATGAATCCAGGAAGCAGGGACCATTAGGGGTCATCTTGGAAGCTGGCTACCATGGGGGAGAGAAATTGGTACTTCATTGTTCCTTGAGGGGAGGATAGGGAATGAAGGGCCTTTGCACTGACAAGGAGATAGTAACTATGGAACACACTGTGGAGAGTTAGAGGTACAGAGAAATGTTAAGATGGTGGAGGTTGAATTTATTCAGCAAGATAATTGCCAACAGTGGTAAAGGGTCACTAGTCCCTCTGTTCAGTTAGGGGTAAGGCCCCAAGATTCTAAGACTGGAAATCTTTGGGACAGGACTGAGTTTGAGCAGAATAAAGTACCATGGGGAATGCAATGGTGATTTCATTATAAGATTTTATACTCCTTGGTAATGGAATTTAAAACATGGGCAAAGCCCATATTTTATAAACAAATACATTAATAAATTTTATATATTTATTTATGTATTATAACTGTATTTTATGTCCTTCATTGCATCTAAGATAGGGCCTTATCTATAGGTATCTGATCATTATTTGACTTTTCCGCAATGTTATTATCTTACTACTTACTTCAGTAAAATGGACAAAATTTATATTCTGATTTTTGAGGATCAAAGCATTGAATTTTCTCTTATTCCCTCAGGAAAGCTGTGAAACTTAGTTTATGGAGCATTCTGCTTAGGCCGCTTCTTTGTATCTGTTGGGGAATGAGCCTGTCAGTTTCTGGCTTGGAAATTGCAGGTGGTGGGCAAGGCCCCAGATTGGGGAGTTGAGGGGTCCTAGCTATTCTGCTGATGATCCGATACTGTGGCCTCAGCTGCCGTTTGTTACATCTGGCAGCAGAGGGGTAGAATTTCACTAAACATGCCTTATAAAGTAGAACTAGAAATGCAGAAAATGTTACCTGAAACATGGTTTTAGAGATTGTGCCAGGAGCTTTTGCACTCAGGTCTGTGATAGGTCCCAGCTAGGTTCAGTACAAGATTATTTTTTTTTTAAAGGACAAAAATCCTCTTATGGATTTATGGACAAAATATATATGACGATGACTAGAACGGACAGATGTTTGATCTATTTTTGCATTTCTGTGGGGGGAAGTGTCAGGAAGCTATTTCTTTAACTGAAATCTCTTGGTGTAATTTTAGTGTTGTTTTTTTTCCCTCCTGTGAACAATTTTTAGAAATGATACAAGTTATTATAGAATCACCCAGTTCTCCGCCGCATGAATGGCTTCTGTTGGAAGTTAACTCTTCTTAGCATGGATCTCACACATTTCCTCCGAAGCTGGATTTAACAAGGGAGGGATTACTTTGCCGCCGTGTCTTTTGATACCTTGGTTTCGCGTAACGCTTGCACTCCTGTGGATTTATTTTTCATCTTTTGCTGATTTTTTTTTTCTTTTTGAGCTATCAGAACCTATTAAGTGAGGTAGTATGGATATTTCAGAACTTCCATTTTCCCTTTTAAAAATATTTATATGGGGAATTCCCTGGTGGTCCAGTGGTTAGGCCTCGGCTCTTTCACTGCCCAGGGCCCGGGTAGTGCCGGCTCTTTCACAGCTGTGCCGTGTGGCCAAAAAAAATATGTCTATATTTATATGAACGTAATACCGGTGGGCAGAAGGGTTTGGAAATACAAAAGGGCACCCATTTCAAAGTTATTTTGGCAAAATGGTGTGTTGCCTTCAGTGGTCATAGCTAAGACCTACTGAGAGCTTGCTACAGTAGGTGCTCTGCTGGGCCCTGGGTGAGACTTGTTACCTCTTTGCAGCGTAGCTGAGGAGATGAGACACCAGCACCCTTACTGTACTCTTCAGAGCTGACAGAGTGATAACCAGAGAATGTTCTGGAGAAAACTGATGGATTGGCCAACATATTCATTCATGTTTGTGCTTGGTAAATTCTACAGTAATTTTTCAGTCCAGAAAGGTATATAAAGTTGTCACTTGCTAATTAGTAAAGCTCCACTGACACCACGCCCTCAGCTCTGGGAGGTGACATACAGCCTTACTCACAGACCTGGTCACCACGCAGGGACTTGGCATTGTTCTTTGTGTGAGTCACTTGGAGGTTATTATGAGAATATGGTTTCCTCCAGAGTGATTCTATTTATTTCAGAAAACCATCTGATTTTATTGTCAGGATCTTGCAGTAAGCAAAATGGATAAACTTGTCAATGAAATCTGCCATAAGCTTTTCAATGAATAAATTCTTCTCAGTACTGCTAATTTCTTCATTTCAATGTTAAAAAAACAACACTGTATTACACGCGGTTGGAGATGTCTGCAGCATCCATAATGCTTAACCCAAAGGAATTCATAACTGAGAATTAGGAGGAATAGAACTATTTTTGGCATTGCTCCAGGCCACGTTTCTCTTTACAGCCCTTCTCCCCAGCCTCCACCCCAGAGCTATGGATTTTTGTAACTAACCAAAACTTATTTTTTCAGGTGCCCACTGATGGCAATGCTGGCCTGCTTGCAGAACCGCAAGTCGCCATGTTCTGTGGCAAACTGAACATGCACATGAACGTGCAGAATGGCAAGTGGGAGTCAGATCCGTCGGGGACTAAGACCTGCATTGGCCCCAAGGAGGGCATCCTGCAGTACTGCCAAGAAGTAAGTCTCCGCCGGTGGCCAGCAGTTCATGTTGGATCACATGCACGTTTTTTTAATTTAATTTCTTTTATGTTTGTATTTTATCTCTTGCAGTGAACGTCTTGGTTCCTAATGATTCACCATACCATTAATGTATTTACTTGCTTTACCCTACAGTACGCATAAATATTTAAAAAATTATGTCATATAATAACCATCAATAAACCAACTGAAATATAATCTTGTGTATGTCAGATATACTTTAATTTAAAAAAAAAAAGAGAAAAAACCCAACTGAGTAAAGTTTAAGATACCTTGGCTCTTCCTTTTATCTTTAGAGTATATCCCACTGTGGCTAATGCAAAGTATTGTGTTTAACAGTGACTAGAAATTGGGAGTTTGGGATTGACATATCACACTACTATATATAAAATAGATAACTAATAAGAACCTACTGTATAGCACAGGGAACTCTACTCAATACTCTCTAATGACCTGTATGGGAAAATAATCTAAACAAAAGTGGATATATGTATATGTATAACTGATTCACCTTGCTGTACAGCAGAAAGTAATAGAACGTTGTAAATCAACTATACTCCAATAACAAATTTAAAAAAATAAAATTAAAGTGACTAGAATTAATTTTCTCTGTTACCAATTTGATATATTTTAGTTCATTTATTTGTTTATATTTAATTTTAGTTTTTCTCTCCTTTTTACTATTTGAAAACCTAAAACATTTACATTGTTAAAACATTGAAATAAGAAGTTGCACTCCGAAATCTCACTTGCCATCCATCCTCTGTTAAAAAATATTTTCATTGTTCTTGATTTATCCTTCTTGAAAAGAGAGAATTTATATTTTTCCTTCTTCTGCTTATACAAAAGGTAGCTTACAATAAGCACTGTTCTGTACTTTGCTTTTTTAACATAACTTTTAGATCCTGGAAATCACCCCCTTGCCATTTGTAGAGATCTTCAGCCTTTGTGTAATTTCTCCTAGTTTTCTTGCTGTTATTGTACAGGGTTTTTTTTTTTAATTAATTCAGTTTAAAATAACTGGAGTCCAAGGCATTTTGTCCCACATTTCCAGACAGTTATATATTCCTACAATATGTGGCTCTTTGTGTTTTAAGAACATTTAAAGGAATTAGTCTTATACCTCTTGGCAAAGCAAAATTTCTTACCCTATATAAACAATGGATAACCTGGCAACATTTCCTTTGTTGTAATCTTTTATGTACAAGAAAATTTTCTTTAGCCCTGTTGGATCCAAAATGAGTGTTTAATGAAATATATATCTGTGTGTGTGTGTATATATATATATATATATATATATATATATATATATATATTTAACATATACATATATGCCCACATGTATTTTTTTTTATTGGTAGCACTATAAGAAAGGACAATCTAAATTCTAACTCCTGTGTTTTGAGAAGCAAAGAAGCATCTGCATTATCACAATATATTGCATATCAAGTAATTTTTGTCTTGAAGGAGCATGAACCATGATGTGAAAAGATAATTCTTCATGTTTAAGTAGAAATCACTAATATTGGCATCCTTTATATTTTTTTAAAAAACCATTTATTATATAGGGACTGATAATAAATTCGCTTTTGCCTGGATATGACATTTCTAAAATATACATTTTTGGAAATAATATTCACATTCTATTGAAGAGTTCCTCTAGTACAGTTTTGTAGATGAGTTATGAGTTGGTAAATGGAGCTCTGTGCATGCATGCTTTTAGGTTTTTTTTTTTTTTTTTTTTCCTGGTCCAAGCATATAATATATATCCCCACGCTGTGGATCACAATGCTTTTAGGTTTTTGATACCATTTTACTTATCTGGATACACATGCAGATTATGCATTCTGAATGTTAAATAAATTTTTTTAAAGGCTACAACTCAAATTTACTTAATGACGTTGACAACATCATTTTCTGTTGAATGGCTATTTTGATGTATATATCATAGTTGGCATCTAAGTTTTTCTTCAGTGTCAGTCATGAATAATCAGATGTTTTTACATTTGTATGATGACTATAAAAATTACTCTTCATGACCCTGAGAACAACCCTATTCCCACTCCACTTAGAGATCCCACTAATGCCTGGGTAACTTCGCTTCCTGTTTTAGTCTGTTGTTTGTCCCAGTGATAAGCCACAGAGTGGTTCTTCCTAGTCCCAGCCTTTGCCAGATTGTTGGTGGCCATGGGGTGGAGGTAGGGGGAGGGAAAGTGAGCCCTTTGGTTGTTTCTCCTTTGTCTTGAAATTCTGGTTATATCTGCCTATCTCAGCTTACCACCCACTGAGGTCTTGTAGAACAATACACAACAGGCCAGAGTCTTAAGATGGATTAGACAAACATTAGGCTAGAGAAGTTAAGAAAGGGCCAGACCATCAGGCCTTGTGGGCCCTTTTAATGAATTTGATCTCTATTCTGTAACAACAGGATGTGTCATGGAAGGTGTTTATTTTTTTAAAAGAAAGAGAATGACTGTACATTAGCATTTCCAAAAGTCACCCTCTAATAGGAACGTACTGTATAGCACAGGGAACTCTACTCAGTACTCTGTAATGACCTATCTGATTCGCTATGCTGTACAGCAGAAACTAACACAACATTGTAAATCAAGTATATTCCAATAAGAATTCATTTTAAATTTTAAAAAAATAAATAAACTTATCAATCACCACTTTATTGTGAATCATCATGAAGGGCTGAGTCAGAAGGCTGGTCAATATGAGCACTCTGACCCTGAAAAAAATAAACAAAAATGAAAGTCACCCTCTTGCTTTGTCACTCTGACCTCATATCTAGTTTCTCAGTTCCCTGGGACCCAACTGGAGCCTCTACTCCGGAGCTGTCCAGGGCAGTAGCCGCTAGCGGTGCATGGCTGTTGAGCGCCTGCAGTGTGGCTATAATGTGTGCTATAAGTGTAAGATATCAATAAATACCATATTTCAAAGATTTACATGAAGAAAGAGTATAAAATAATCACATTAATAATTTCATATTGATTGCATATTGGAATGATAATATTTTGTATATACTGTTGTAAACATCATGTATATGTTACTAAATTGTGAATATGTATGTTATTAAAATGAATTTCAACTGTATCTTTTTACTTTTCAGTGTAGCTACTGTGGAATTTAACATTACACTGGCATTATGTTTCTGTTATATTATATTTCCATTGAACAGTGTTGCTCTCCTGCCCCGCCCCATTCCACCAGTGACTCTGGGCTGTAAGGGTCTTAGATCCCATGATCTAGCAAGTGGGAGAGGGAAGCGGAAGTGAAGAGTCCCTCCAGACCTTCCCCCAGAATTTTACTGGTGCTTGGGAGTTAGAGAGGCTTATTTGGGGCCTTTTAAATACATCTTTCATTAAAAATATTTTAGTGCAAGATGATTATATGAATACTTTTCTAGAGTCCAGTGGTTCTCTCTTCCTCCTTCAGACTTATATCTCTGAGTGCTAAGGATGCAATGATGAGTAAGATACAGGACCTGTTCTTAAAGCGAGATCGCAGGGGCGAGAAAGGCTTATAAAATAATTTTAGCAACTTAAAAACTGATGATGATGATGTTGGCACATGGCGATAATGTTGATAATGCTAGTACCAACTAACTTTTATTGAGCATTAACAAGGTACTGAGCTACCCTGCCAAGTGTTTGCCCTCGTTTTACCCTCATGATGCCTCTGGGAAAGAATCCTGGGAAAGAAACTTGGTGATTTGCAACATTTAAGGGGAACAAAGTGAAAGATTCAATGGAGGAGGAGCAGTGGCCAGAAACCTAGGATCAGAACTAGGTGGTATTATGTGCTGGAAGTCAAGCTAGGTTAATATCTAAATGATGAGAGTGCAAGTGTGATGCAGACCAGAAGTGACTGAAGTATAATTTTTGACAAGGCAACTCATGACTGTCTTGCAAAATGAATGCGTATCAAAACTTTTACTCAATTCACTAATTATTGAGGTAACCTGTAAGATGTTAACCAGTTTGACTTGAAGAGATTTAAATCCTTTTTCAACAAACTTCATTCACATGGCTGTGAACAGGAATTATCTGATCTGCATTGCATGAGACAGGAAACATTTGCATTGCTATCAGGTATCTACAGTATCTACTCCTACAGGGTTGTAAAGTAGCCTATAGAGAGTCAATCAGAAGAACATAACCTGTTTAATCAGGTCATCTTTTCCCCTGCCACCCCAGGCTCTGGAAGACAACACCTGCATTTCACTGCTGGGACAGCCAGTACCTAATCTCTTTTGCCCATTTCTGAATAATGGACATTTTTTATAATAAAACAGTCTCCTAATTTGGCAAATAAAAGTTCATTATTGTGGGCTTCCCTGGTGGCGCAGTGGTTGAGAATCTGCCTGCCAATGCAGGGCACACGGGTTCGAGTCCTGGTCTGGGAAGATCCCACATGCCGCGGAGCAACTGGGCCCGTGAGCCACAATTACTGAGCCTGCGCGTCTGAAGCCTGTGCTCCGCAGCAAGAGAGGCCGCGATAGTGAGAGGCCCGCGCATCGCGATGAAGAGTGGCCCCCACTTGCCACAACTAGAGAAAGCCCTCGCACAGAAACGAAGACCCAACACAGCCATAAATAAAATAAATAAATAAATAAAAATTTGAAAAAAGAAAATGCTCCCTATTAAAAAAAAAAAAAAGTTTAAAAAAAAAAAGTTCATTATTGATCTTTAGGATAGCAATTTCAAGGGACTAGCATGGGAAGAGTCAAATTACAGTAGATTACAGGAAGAATAACATGTATGGGTGTTGAAGCCATCTGTGGTCTCTTTGAGGAAAGTCCAAGAGGCAAAGAGCTTGTGGGCAATTCATGGAAAAAGGAAAGGCTTTGTTTTTTGTTGGGCTTTGTTTTTAAAGGGAAGGAACTTTAGCTGAAGGAAGCTTAAACTAAACTGTAGGAAGGGTAGATCCATCATAAGAAAACTAGTGACTGGCTGAGTCTTAGAAAAGAGAATAAAAGATGGGGAAATAGGGTGTGTTAATTAGGCAGTTTATGTTGTCAGGTGACTGAAATCTACTCGTACATGGAGAATATTTTCTCCCATTGATGAAGAGGATCTTGGGGTAGGGATAGCTTACAGAATTTTTAAAAAGGCATCCAGTAACTGGGTCCTCAGATATCGAAACTGAGACTCAGTGCTGCCTGGAATTTCTCTGTTGGGGTCTCTTGTTTTCTGCTTATCCTTTCTCCTTTATTTTCACCTCATTTCTCCTGCAAAGATGGCTTCCTTTAGGAGGACAGGGAAGATGGCAGCTCTGGGAGTTTGTTGTTCCAGTTTGGATTTCCAACCCCATTCTGCCAGTGTGCATTCTAATTCCCAGATAGGGTTCTTGTTGGTCCTGCTTTCAGTCACCCATCTACCTTTGGACTAGTCACCGTATCCACAAGGACTCAGTATGTACTGGGACTGGCGCACCTTGGTCATGAGGGTGTAAGGCTTGTTTGGCATCCCAACCAGAGCCAACTGGTGTGGGAGAGGAGCTCTTGCCAGAAAAAAGGTTGAAGAGTGGCATGGGGGCAAGATAGAATAATGACCAAAGCCCAACACAATGGGCTTAGAAACACACAGTGCCTTTGTAAAAGTTTTATAGGTTGGAGAGTGGGTAGCTGAGGGAATTCACATCATGACTTTAACCAGCTTTGGGGAAGGTATTGGGGGGTGGGTGTTGGAGAGGTGTTCGCTCAGAACGTTTAAACAGTGTTCAACTTTTTCTATTGAATGGTGCATCCTAAACTATCTAGAATATTGCTTATTGATATTTTAGGGTCTTTCTGCCACTTTCCACTTTGTAGGTAGTCTGAAATTTTTCTTTTATAATTAGAAATAATAGTTTCATTTGTAGGATTGAATTTTTTTGTGTGTTGTTGGAAAATGTTTATTTTCCTTTTTTTTTTTAGCTCCGTATTTTTATTTTAGACAGTCGATTGATTCCCTAAGAAAGCCAAAGAAAATAATGTTCGTAATTTTTCCAACTCCCCTTCTCACAGATTGTGTAAGCTATATTTTTATATTTTTGAAGTTTAATATTATGGTCTGTTCTATTGTCATAATTCTCACAGTCGTAGGTTCTGTCTTTAACTGGATTCAGTGTTTACAGCCAATCCTTTCACCAAAGCATCTCTATTCCCATAATGTTTATTTTGATTCCTCTATTTTTTTGGGTACCTGTCATCTTACTTAGTTATTTCCAGAAGTTGTTCTTATTGAACAATAGTTTAGTCATGTATAGAATTCCAGGTTGACAAGTATTTTTGTTCAGCACCATGAAGATACTTATCCACTATATTCTGGCATCATTGTGCAAATTCCCTTTTTTTAAAATGTACAAAAACCATTACTGTCACCATTTAATGTGCTATTCATTTACTGATTACTTTCTCTCAATAGTGATGAATCCTTTTTTTCTTTATGTTCTCAGTCCCTCTTGTGACCAAAACACAGATGTTTTAGAGACAGCTGGCTGAGTCAGAGAGGCAGCTGTGAGCAGTCTGTGGTCCTAGGACAGAATGAAACCAACTGAACTCATGACTGTGACCTCATTCTGACCTTTTGCTAACCAATTTAACTCACTTGTTAAATTTGTTTTTCCAAAGGACTGCCTTTATAGCTGCACATCGTATCTGTTGGTGCTTAGCTTAATATGATGTGTCAAATATTATTATTTTTGATGGTGAATTATCTAGTCCATATCTTTCATAGTTTCATGTTCCTCTCAGTTTGTATTCCCTGCTGTTGGTTGTTTTATTGTTATTATTAATATTGGCATTTTTGCCTCGTGATTTCTTTGGTCCTATTGTTGGTCAAGGGCAAGATTAGGGAGAAAAAAGTAAAGATCGAGTCTTTTACCTTTGCTCTTATAAAGCCTTTATAAAGTTTGATTGGGAAGATAGTTTGAAACTTAGGTTTGTGTAATCAGCGTTTTATCTCATAGCGTACACATTCTTGGTACCCATAAATTCCCCCCTGTTCCCCAGTCATAATAGTTATGTTTTTGCCCAGTCATCATTCAAATACTTGCATATTTGAAATATAAAAATTTTCTTTACATTTTTTTATTAGCACAGTCAGCACTATTCTTTCATTTTTTTTTTTTTTCATCAAATGTGTATTGAGGACTGCTATAGACTTAATGTTTGTGTCTTTCCCAAAATTCATATGGTGAAGCTTTAAGGACCAATGGGATGGTATTTGGAGATGGAGCCTTTGGTAGGTAATCAAGGTTAGATGAGGTCATGACGATGAGGGCTTTGTGATGGGATTAGTGCCCTTATAAGAAAAGACACCAGAGAGCTTGCACAGTTTGCTTTCTCTGCCGGTTCACACAAAGAGATAATGTGAGAACCCAGAGAGAAGGTGGCAATCTGCAAGCCAGGAAGAGAACCTTCCCCAGAACCCAACCATGCTGGTACCCTTATCTTAGACTTCTAGCCTCCAGAACTGTGAGAAAATAAATTCCTGTTATTTAAGCCACCTGGGCTATGGTAATTTGTTATGGCAGCCTGAGCTAAGACTAGGACTTACTTTGGCTCCTTTGGGCAAAAGGATTATAGGCCCAAAGTGTCACTGAGAATTACTGTTTCTAGAGATCATGCTTTACAAAGCATTTTATGCAACACTCGGCTCTGACTCAGAGCATGTGGGTTGTCATTTAGTAACTGCTTGTGGACGGCCTGTAGTTGGCACAGAGATTGGAACTGAATAGGGCAGATGTTCTGCCCTGCTCTCTACACTGAAAGAACCTCCCCTGAAATGGCCTTGTGGTCTCCTCCTGCAGAGACTGTTTCTTTCCATTGATGGAATTCTAAAGAAATTTTTAAGCAAGAGTTAGGGGTTGCTGGCCCTCAGTCCAAATTTGCCCTCAGTTTATTTTTACCCAGTTAAGATGTAGGTGCCATGATAATGCTCAATAGTAGAGTGATAAACATATAGCAGGGCCTTAAATATTCAGTTAAATGTACTAAATGATCACTAAGTACACTTCCTGAAAACAGGAAGCAACCCTAGATTGTTCTTTATGTGACCCTGTGTTAATATGTTCTACCGTTGACTATTGATGAATTACGTTTTCTAGCAGTTACAACCTCCCCTTCAATCTTGGTTGGACATGAGACTTGCTTTAACCAGTAGAATAGAGTGGTAGTGGTGCTGGTTTAGTTCTGGGTCTAAGCCTTAATTCGGCCTAGAAGTTTCTCCTTTTGCGCTCTGGGAAGGCAGCCATGCGGAGAAGCCCAAGTAGAAGAGAATGGAGGCCCTCACTCGATAGCCCTACCTGAGCTCCCAGGCAGCTGCCAGCACCAGCCACGTATGCAAGGCCAGGATGGACTCTGCAGGCCTCCTTGCAGTACTCTAGCTGACAACACCATGTGAAGAAGAATCACTCAGTCAACTCACAGAATTGTGAGGAATTCTAAATTATCATGTGGGAGCTAACCTCCAAGATGGCTCTCAACAGCGCTTGCCTCCCTCCTCGTATTCGCATCCACACGTAGTCCTTAGTCTCCTCCCGCAGCGTGCAGGAGGATGTTACAGAAATGATGTGTGTGGCATTTGAGGCTAGATCATAAAAAGCACGTGGCTTCTACCTTGCATACTTTTGCTATGGTGGAAGCCGGCCGCCATGTCATGAGGACCTCAGTGCTTCTGCCAGCAGCCAGCACTCGCTGGCCAGGCAATGAATGAACCACTTGGAAGTGGATCCTGTAGCCTAGTCAAGCCCTCATTTGACCTCAGCCCCAGCTGACATCTTGACTGCACCCTTGTAAGAGACGGGATCACTCAGCTAAGTCTCTTCTAGACTCCTCACGCACAGAAACTGTGTGAGATAAGAAATGCTTACTGTTTGAAGCTACTAAGTTTTGGGATAGTTTGTGTGCAGTAATAGATGACCACAACAGACGCTCCCTTGACGATTATATTCCTCTGTGGTCCTTTGGTAGAAAAAAGTTCCTTTCCTTCATTCTATACTAGATATAGAAAGTGCTGCCATCACAGAAACAATTTGAAAATAACTATGTAAATTATTAATCATTTAACAGCCTAAAGTGGCCACTTGCCTTAATGAACTGTTACATTACCCAGATATTGGCCTAAGGAACCTAGAAGTCTTATAAGTAGATCAAAACTAGGATAATATTCCCCTTGAAACATACATTATAAAGCCTAGGAAGAAAAATTAGAATTTTTAGATTTTGTTGTCCTCTTTCTTTTGAATGAAATGAGGTTTAAAAAGAAAGAAAAACAACATTGATCTATTTAAACCAAAGGCTTTAGGTTGAGAGAAGAAAAAATTGGAAGTATACTTCAGTTCTTCATCTGAAGAATTTTATTCTGTCCCAGATTTAATTCAGGCAAATTGAGCAAATATTTACTGATTCAAGATAAGATTTCGTGTCAGGTGTTGCTGAGTGGCCAGACAACATTCTTGGCTCATAGGAGCTTCTAAATACACAATTAGATAAATTGAGAAAAGAATTTAGGAAATTGAAAATGTAGAATGAGGCTGTAAAGTAGAGGATCTTGATTATAAATCTGGGTTTTGGGATCTAATTCTAGAGATGAGTAAGGGCTATGGGATTATTTTTAGCAGGAGTGTTTTCTGGTCAAGACACTTTTGGAAAAATTAGCCTATATCTAAGGGTGATTTGGATTGGGGAGAGAAGGGAATTCCAATCTCAAGATGCTAGTGTGAAAGGGATGGGAAAGATCATCCTGCCCATCCTTGTTGTATAGATGAGCACATATGAGATACCCCAAGATGCTGTTATAAGGGAGCCCTTAGGGTCAAGTGCAGTGAAGGCAAAGCATGGGCTTCCCTATCAAACCTTCATTCAGATGCCGCCTTTGCTCTTTGACACCTGAGCAGTCCAGGAAAGCTGCCTAACCAATCTTAGACCATGTCCTCCTTTTATGATAGGAGCACACAGGAGTGCATTGCAAAAGTTAAATATGGTCAGTTCAACGAGAAATTGTGTAAGTCCCAGTACCGTTCTTCCTCCTCTTTTAAGGAGAGAACTTAAAACACAGGCTCTTCAACCCTCTGCATCCCTAACATGCAGAGCACATCCTGGGAGGCAGGGGCTTAGAGCAGGTGTCCACGGCTCTGCTAACTTACACTGGGAGCAGGTCTCTGGAGGGAGCTTTGAACAGGTTAAGCCTCAGGTGCTGGCAGAGATTTCCAGCTGGGAAACTTAGGTGAATGTGGCTTTGCTTCTAGTCTTTCTATTAATTAGATTTTGGGTATACTTTCTTTTTCCCAAGTGTTTTCTTTTCCACAATTAATAGTATGTGTTTTTTGTTTCTTTAACCTTCTTGCTCTAAATGAACAGTTGTTTTGGCTATAAGTTAACAGGATCGGCGAACAAAGCACACCAGTGCCTGGACCAAACAAAAGCTGATGAGTTAAACAAAGCCATTTCCTTTGCCCAGCTGTCTACTCTAAAATATATAACATGACAGGGACTCCCAGACGAGACTTGTTTGTCAACCTTGCTGCCTTCATTCTATAGTGATGTGAAGTTAAAATGAATTAAAAAACAAACAACACGAGATCCTTTTAATCTAACCAACTTTGAGGGCATATCATAGACACACTGCTATGGTAGAAGCTGTGGAACATTCTTGACCGTTATTATTTTCCTCTGTGTGCCATCTAACTTTGTGAGCTTAAAATTGACCCATAGATGACAGGCACCTATGCATTGTGGTTTTGGTATTTGAAAGATGCAAAAATTCATATTAAGTGAAAATTTTTAAGTGGAGGTATCCAGCTATCTATATACGAGTACAGATATATTTTCTGCATTATTGGTCTGTATGCTTACAAGGATTGCTTGCATAAACCATAGGATTCAGAGGTAAAAGAGATGAAACCAGTTTGGATATTTTTTCCCACACAGTTTTCATTTAATGAGATTAATGTTTGATTTACATTTGTCCTTGTTACTGTCTAGCTGTTTCCTAAATGCATACTCAGTTATTACATATTTGCAGTAACACTACGGACTTTTATATTTGCCGCCTTATTTATTTAAAATGTTTTTCCGTAATATATTTTTCTTTTTTCTTTTTAGCTTTATTGAGGTACAAATAACAAATAATCTTGTATAGATTTTTTTTTAAGTTTTTTCTTTAAGTTTGTTTTTTTATATATCTTTTTTTAAGTTGTTTATATATATATCTTTTTAAAATTTTTATTTTATATTGGAGCATACTTGATTAACAATAGATTTGACATTTTCAAAATGAGAAAATTAGACATAAATGGACAGAGAGGGAATGGGGATCTTAGCTGTACGTGGACACATCTGTTTGTGTTTTCACATTCGTGTCCTGTCCTATTTATTTTGGTGTCCCTACCTTCCTCATTTGTCTTTACATTCAGCATGTTGTTATGAGTGATTAAACGTCATACAAGGTTCTTGCACAATATTTTCCAACTCTGAGTATGAATGTATGCATATGACAATATATTTATATACAATGTCAGAAACAGACTTGGGCCACATTATTGGGAAGTAGGCTGGTGCCTATTTTCTGTGCCTTGCTCTTAGATAAGGTCATCATTGTGAAAACACAGCACCGCACGTACTTTCCATTATTGCACTGGTGTTTCATCAGCTGCATCTTGCTTCCCAGCACCTCATTAAATTGTAATCAGAGGGCTCCCCTGGTGGCGCCGTGGTTAAGAATCCGCCTGCCAACGCAGGGGACGTGGCTTCAAGCCCAGGTCCGGGAATGCCGCGTAGCAACTAAGCCCGTGTGCCACATCTACTGAGCCTGTGCTCTACAGCCCGCGAGCCACAACTGCTGAGCCCGCATGCCACAGCTGCTGAAGCCCACCCACCTAGAGCCCGTGCTCTGCAACAAGAGAAGCCACTGCAATGAGAAGCCCGTGCACCACAACAAAGAGCGCCCCCCCCCTTCGCCGCAACTAGAGAAAGCCTGCACGCAGCAACGAAGACCCAATGCAGCCAAAAATAAATAAATAAAATAAATTTTTAAAAAATTGTAATCAGAGAACAACTTTGGTTTCCAGTTCTCTTTCTCAATTAAATTAGACACTGTCTCCAATATCTCTCATTATTACAAGAATTTATGTTGAGAAACAATTTAAGGTTTTATTTTTCTTTGTGTTCCAGAAAATTTTAGAGGAGAGACTATGTTATTTTAATCCAGAAACAAAAATATATTGTTTAGCACACACTTTGTTTTGGCTTAGACAGTGAAGTGGAAGTGGTTTAGAACTTAGAATTAATACACTCTTTGAATGCTCAGGGATATCATCTACTTTTTTTTTAAGTTTATGATAAATTTTCTTTTTTTAATTTATTTTATTGAAGTATAGTTGACTTACAATGCTGTGTCAATTTCTGCTGTACAGCAAAGTGATGTATGGAATCTAAATTATGACACAAATGAGCTTATCTACAAAACAGAAACAGACTCAGACATAGAGAACAGACTTGTGGTTGCCAAGGGGAAGGGGGGGTGGAGGAGGGAAGATTGGGAGTTTGGGATTAGCAGATGCAAATTATTATATATAGAATGGATAAACAACAAGGTCCTACTGTATAGCACAGGGAACTATATGTTTAATTTCCTGTGATACACCATAACGGAGATGTCACCTACTTTCATTGCTGTGTTCTAACTTCATCAATTTCATCTTCTATGAAATGGAGCCATTATCAACTGATAGAGGTGTACATGACCTGCTACACATAAAACATTTGCACATAATAAACCTTCAATTTTATATATTTTTTATCCTCCTCTTGGATATGTTCTTTGAAAAAGAAATTGATATGTAAAAACTTTCACAGGATGAAAGTATCCTATGATTAGGCTACCTCTATACCATTTTACTATAGAGTTTGATTTTTTGTTTCATGTATTTGTTCATACATGCTACCTAGGTGCCATTATGCATTTACAATTAAGATCTTGATTTGTTTATATTTTTGTTTTTTCACTTGTAATGTAAATTTGGAAGTCTGACTTTGTTTCCACTGGACTAGTTTTTTAACTTTTAGTTCTTTTTAATTCAAAATTTCAAGCATATGTAAAAGTAGAAAGAATAGTATAATGAATGCCCCCTGTGCTTATCACTCCAATAATTATAAAATCTAGTCACTCTTGTTCTTTGAGAAGTCTGGAATCCCAGTTCTCTATCTTACCTCCTTCAGAGTCCACATTATTTTTGGCAAGCCCCTTGTGCAGATAGATGGGTTATCCCTTTTGCACAGCTGTAAATTGATTAAGATGAACTAAAGGAACACACGTTATTTATTGACTTCTAACTCACATGTTTAAAACACCATTTTAATAACTACATAATTTCTAGCATATTTTTTCAAAAAGAAATATCCTGGAGAATTTGATTAAAAATTGATTTTCAATGTTGAAAGACTAGAAAGAACAGTAAGTAAATTTTTTCAGAATTAGGAGCAATTCCCATGACCCTGACCATTAACTCTGTTTACAGCTTTTTATTAGCCACATTTGATTTTGTGTTCTTGAAATATCCTTGGTCATTTGAAATCTAGTTGTGTGTAAATATGACTTTTGTCATGAATTAATCCCTTGTCCCAGGTGGCCTGTTGCAAAAGGATACTCCGAGGGTTCCCCTGTTTGTCCTTAATGTTGCAAATAAAGGAAAGCTTTTGTAGGACTCTAACAATATACGTCTTAAATATTTTTATATTTCTGTATATATACCTATGTGTTCTTGGCTTTCTTAAATATCATCCATGTATTTTCTTGGTTTGTGTATTTAACAACTTAAATGTCATCTTGTCTGAGATTAATATATTTTCAATTTGGATAGATAGAGAGAGAGAGAGACAGAGAGAAAGGGAGACTCTTTTGATTTTTAAAATTTAGAATGAAAATGTTCTGATGGTGACCAAGTTTTAAGGTACTTTTCTGTAGTGAGGAAAACCAATTAAGTTATCAACTACAACCTTCTAATATGGATCTAAGATTGTTGCTACTCTACCTCTCTTGGTTGTTGGTATTTGAAATTTCTTCAGTTCACTTAAAAAAATTTTTTTTTTTTAAATTATTATTTATTTATTTATTTATTTTTGGCTGTGTTGGGTCTTCGTTTCTGTGCTAGGGCTTTCTCCAGTTGCAGCAAGCAGGGGCCACTCTTCATCGCGGTGCACAGGCCTCTCACTATCGTGGCCTCTCTTGTTGCGGAGCACAGGCTCCAGACGCGCAGGCTCAGTAGTTGTGGCTCACGGGCCCAGTTGCTCCGCAGCATGTGGGATCTTCCCAGACCAGGACACGAACCCGTGTCCCTTGCATCGGCAGGCAGATTCTCAACCACTGCGCCACCAGGGAAGCCCCCAAAAAAATTTTTTTAAGATATGTACAGATAGATTTGCTTTCAAAGATAAAACATGTTTGTATGGCCAAAATAACTGCTTGTTACAGATGCCTGGGCCAGTCAGATGGGCCTCCTTAGCCTAAGTGAGAGCCTCGCTTTTAATCTTCCTAATTATCTTCCTCAGCTCTGTATTTATTAACATTAATCTATTGCTTTTTGTATAAGATGCTATCACTGGTAAAAGTTGCTACATCATACTTGGAAGAATAATATTAGAAGGCACTGAGATGCTTATTTTTCTCAAAAGCTTATAATCCAACTATACTATCATACTATTCAGATAATCTTTTTTAAGAGATACATTGATAATACCCATGGGAGCTGAATATATACTAAATTTCCCTATGTCTAATGGATTCTGAACTTAGCAAGAAATAATCATTACCTATTTATCAGGCGCTTACTGTGCTATCACGGTGTTGACCACCACTGAGGGAACACAGAAATGAATCATATCGTCCCCGCCTTCAAGGAGTGTATGTTCTAACGGGGCAGGAAGGCACATCAGCGTAATAGGAGGTGGAAAGTGGTCGGTGATCAAATACAAGCGATCGGATCAAGTGCTTTGGATTCAGAGGTTGAAGTGATCAGGGAAGGGAATATTAGTGAACCAACTTTCGAGCTGGGCATTTTTCTTGGGTGTTGTTCATTCAGAAGGGAAATAAAGCTACCAAAATAGCTTATGTTTAAAAGGGGGCTTATTGAAGGAGATGCGGCACGCCTCGCTGGCATTAGAGGTGCTCAGGTGGTCCCTGTCTTGTCCGCTGTCTGTCTCTGTCTTGGGTACACAGCTGTCTCATCTTGGCTTCTCTCTCTGTACCTCTTATTTCCCTGCTTCTTCCAGAGGCCTAGTTCCCACTCCCCTGCGGGTTTTGACAGGCACCATCTCTGGCTATGACTGACCCTGCCTGCCAGCCGTGTATCCCCCCTCATCTAACCGGAGCCTGGATGTGTTAGTTCACAACTCTCGAGGAAGGAGAATGCCGTTGTCAGTGTGCTTTCCTCGGGCTGTAACCAGCTATGGGGCCGGAGCTGCAGAGTTAAAATCTGGTCACGAATGAGTGCTCTTCCGGAGGACGGGGGGCTGGAGCGCTGCAGAGAGGGGCAGGCATGTTGGCAACCTCCTGGTCACCTTAAACCAACGTTAATGAAGGTGGAGCACCACAAGGAGGAGGAAATTGTGTTTCCTGCCCTTGGAAAGTGTATTTTCACTGGGGAGGCGGTGCACATATGTACCTAACCCAAATGTGAGGAGCATTGCGATAAATACAATAAAGCATTCCTGACGTGGGAGAGAGGGATTAACATCTATTACACTGTGAGTGGAGGAGGTTTGTCTACATGGGAGACCCTGCTGGGCCTGGGCATCTGAAGTGTGGTGTAAGGGTCTTAAGAAGAGTGTGTTGGGGGCACAGTGTGTGTGTATTTCTTCAGCGGCTGCCTGTGTAATTCAGGAAGGTTTGTAGGAACTGAGGATGGTTTGCATTTCAAGTAACTGGCACAAGCTGGATTTGTTTCTGCTTTAAGTATTTCTTAATACAGAGGTTGTCATCTAAATCTTTTAATAATAAAAAAACAGTCACTCATAATTGGGATGCACATAGGATACATTTTAGAAAAGGAAGGCTGTATAAAAGTCGGGTTTTGCTAATGCCTGCTGTTTCAGCAAATTATCAGCAATGCTTGTTGTGTTAGCAAGACGTGCAGTTGCGTATGTTGGAAAACATACAAATTAAATAGGTTAGGGATCTCAGATATCTTTATTTCCTGTGTTAACATGTGAGATGCACAAAGAAAATATAAAACATTGAGCTATGCTTATACTTAATTATGGTGAAAAGTCAGGGACTCAACTGACCACGAGCACATTTGCATGCCTAATTACTTTAATTTTTATTGTTGCCGAAGACTACGCTACTTTTTCAACATAAGACGCTTATTTGTCTCATAACACAAAAATGCTTATTTGTCTCTGGTGATATACTGGAGCTGCTTAATAAAAAATAAGATATAGTACTCGGAATTTTTGGCAGAAACTTTAGTATGTTTTTTGTTGTGTTTTTTCGTTTTGGTTTTTGCTTTCTGACTTGGAGGTTACTTGTGCATGTGGTAATCACTGTGATTTACTGGGACTAGATGTGCTTCAGAAGAAATTTTATGACTTTAATGTTTGGTGTTCCTCCCCTGTTTAAAATAAACCTCCTGAATTGAGAACAGCAAATTTTTATACTCTTTGGCAAAGTTGAATTAATAACTCCTTGTCTCAGGATAAAAGTGGCTGGAAGGGTGGAAGTCGCCACTTCCGTTTTCATTGTTAAGGCAGTAGGCAAACTACGTGTGGGATTCACGTGGTTCAGATTTTATAATCTCCTCCAACTGCCTATTAACAATCATCCTTGTCCACGTTCTGGAGCGAGAAGTTGAAGCACAATAAATAACACATATGTCCTAGATTTCCGGGTGGGAACTGGAAGGGAATTTTGCGTTTGGCTGATCACCTCGTGAAGCTCTGGTGCCCTTCAGGGGAGAATCCCTGTCTTCACTGACCTTAAATGGTCCGTATGCAATTCTATCTGCTAGAAAATTATCCACCAAGTAAGTTACTGCTCTGTTGTACCAGATATTATTGGTGCAATACCTTAGGACACTGAAGATGGAGCACATCATGAGCAAGAGACCTTTTTTTTTTTTAACTTATCAATTTGTACCCTACAGATTGCTTTTTGGTTTTGAATTAAAAAGAAGAAAATATGACTTGACTGTGCCTGTAGGAATTTTTTTTTTATAGAAAACTGAAAGCTCCTGAGAAAATCCTCAGCAGGGTAATATTTCTGTGAAGTGGCAGCTAGAACCCCTTTAGAAAAATATAGTAACTCACACTTTACTGCACATAATGTTGTGTCCCTCAGGGCAAGCTCTCTAGTGTCATAGAGTTTATGACTCCTGAGTGCTGTACTTTGTGATATAATAAACAAGGAGAGGTGGTGGGAGAATTATATTGCTGCACAAAAAGCCACTTCACCTTTCATCATATAGGAAAAAACCCTGGGGATATTAAATTTTAGTGGCATTTTCAGGTTGAGCATTATCTACGACTGAAATGCATGCATTGAAGAGTTAAGATATGTAAGAACAAAATAAAATAAACGGAAGGAGCTGTTTCCATTTAGAGCTAAGTTACTGGCAAGTGTTTTGGAAGAATAACTTTCTCAGTACCCGCCCAGGATCTGATTTAGTTATCCTTTTCTGTGTGTTTTCATAGCATGTACCTCCCCATTGAACTTGCCTTATACTACACTGATCAGCGTTTTATTTTTTAGAGCAGTTTTAGGTTTGTGGCAAAATGGAGAGGAGGGTGCAAAGATTTCCTGTGTACCCCCTTCCCCGACTCATGCATAGCTTCTCCCCCTTTCTCAACATCCCCCAGCAGAATAGTACATTTATTTCAATTGATGAACCTACATGGTCACATGATTATCACCCAAAGTCCATAGTTTACCTTAAGGTCCACTCTTGGTGTTGTACATTCTGTGGGTTTGGACAAATGTATAATGACATGTATTCACCATTACAGTATCATATAGAATCATTTCACTGCCCCCAGAATCCTCTATGCACTTCCTGTTCATCGCTCCTTCCCCCTGGCCTCTGGTAACCATTGGTCTTTTTACTGTCGCCATAGTTTTGCCTTTTCCAGAATGTCATGTATTTAGAATCATACATGTATTTTCACACTGGCTTCTTTCACTTAGTAATGGTCAACTAAGATTCCTCTGTGTCTTTTCATGGTTTGATAGCTTATTTCTTTTTAGTGCTAGGTAATCCATTGGATGTACCACAGTTTTTATTCATTCTCAGTGACTGATTTTTTAATTGATTGACCTTGGGGTTGGGACAAGGGTGAGGCAAGTGAGGCAATCAGGAAGCAAGATAAATAATATTTTAATGCACTATTTTTAAAAAATATGGGCTTCCCTGGTGGCACAGTGGTTGAGGGTCTGCCTGCCAATGCAGGGGACACGGGTTCGAGCCCTGGTCTGGGAGGATCCCACATGCCGCGGAGCAGCTGGGCCCGTGAGCCACAACTACTGAGCCTGTGTGTCTGGAGCCTGTGCTCCGCAACAAGAGAGGCCGCGATAGTGAGAGGCCCGTGCACCACGATGAAGAGTGGCCCCCGCTTGCCGCAACTAGAGGAAGCCCTCGCACAGAAACGAAGACCCAACACAGCCAAAAATAAATAAATAAAAATAAATAAATTAAAAAGGAATGTACCACAATTTTTAAAAAATGTATATATATATATAACCATTTTGTCTTTTATTTATTTATTTATTTATTGTTGGCTGTTTCACACGGCTTGAGGGATTTCCAGTTCCCTGCCCAGGGATTGAACCTGGGCCACGACAGTGAAAGCCCAGAATCCTAACCCTTAGGCCACCAGGGAACTCCTTTAATGCACTAAAAAGTAAAAATTAATGCCCAAAACTCCACAGTGAACAAAATATCAACATTTCAAATAAAGACAGGATCATGGCATGCTCTCTTTGAATGTGACTGACAATCATAAGAAAAATTCCTTCTATCCATAACCCACATTGTGGACAGTATCTTCTTGCTCTGAAACTGGTTTTTCCCCAAAGGCACTGCTTCCCCTGTAGCCCCCTCAGGTAGTTCTTCCCTTGCAACCCTCATAGCATTGTGCCTAGAGGTAGGGATGTGTTCCTTCTCACTCATTTTCACTTCCAAACCATTTTTTCCTTCTCCCTAAAATGCCCCCACCCAAACTGTGACATACATGCTCTTGGACTAATTTACCCCTCTCCTGCACCTGTTGGAGGCATCTGGAGAGCTCTTTCTACTGCAGTGGCATCCTCCTCAATCTTTGAAGGTTTTAGGTCCTGATCTTATGTCATTCAGTCAACTGCATCTTTGGTAATTCTTAGGTGATTTTTAATTTATTTATTTTATTTGTATTTTTTTTTGGCTGTGTTGGGTCTTCATTGCTGCGTGCGGGCTTTCTCTAGTTGTGGTGAGAGGGGGCTACTCTTCGTTGCGGCACACGGGCTTCTCATTGCGGTGGCTTCTCTTGCTGCGGAGCATGGGCTCTAGGCTCACGGGCTTCAGTAGTTGTGGCTTGCGGGCTCTAGAGTGCAGGCTTAGTAGTTGTGGCGCACAGGCTTAGTTGCTCCGCGGCATGTGGGATCTTCCCGGACCAGGGCCCGAACCTGTGTCCCCTGCATTGGCAGGCGGATTCTTAACCACTGCGCCACCAGGGAAGCCCCATTCTTAGGTGATTTTAATATCAACCTTGATGATCCAAGATTCCAGCTTCTGTTTTTTTTATTTTCATTCCTCCAGTGATCTTGCTTTTATCATTCTTCTTCAGCCATGCCCTCTGATACTCATGTTATACTCCTTGCAATTACCAATAACTGTTACTCCTCCAGAATCTTAATTTCAGCTCTCTGACTCTCCAAGTACTCCTTCTAACCACCCCATTTTCTTTGGTATCTTTAGGACAAAATTCTGTAGCGCACACCAGGACTCATTGATACTACAGCCTTTTAAACGTGTATCTCAACCTTCATATTCCCACTTTAGATTTCATGGCCCATTATTATAACCATTCCCTTGCTTCTACCCTCAGTTCTCGTATGCTTTTCTCTCTTCATTGTATTTAACTGGCAAAACAGCAACCCCGGTGAAATGCAAGGGAAATCCCATTTTAGAAATAAATTTTTGTATTTATATTTTTCCTTCAAATCTCTACTATTATTATTAATAAATAGAAGGGATTTGATATTTTCACAAATGTATTTTAGTTCAACAAGTTTCACATTTCTTTCCAAGTGCTCGGTAAACACCGTGATTTGTTGAGAATAGTAATCAGAGCAAAGGGCTATAATTAACAAGGGAAGAGATTCATCAATGCAATTCTTTATCTAAATGACAGTCATGATAACTGTTTGATAAATTGTGCTTATGTAAATTACTTTGAATAAAGAGAAAGATTTTTATGTAGGAAGCTTGCTGTGTGTCATATCCTGTATGTGAAATATTTGCCTAATTGAGTAAGACATGGGCGGTTTGAATTTAAGTCATGGTGATATTCCCAGGTGTATCTACTATAACATTTATTTAGGGCATTACAGAGTATCATCGTCACACCAGTTTATTTTGCATTGAAATGACCCCATGCTTTTAAGAGGGCCCCCTCCTCCCTTTCTATTTTATCTCCCCTAGAAAATATGTTAAGCCGGAATGGGTGCAGTAAAATAAAGTAAAAGTTATATTGCTTAATGTTTTGAATGGAATGATAGGTTCTTGATCTTTTACTTTACTCTGAATTCCCCAAGCTAGATCACAATTAGAGCAGGCTTGAAAACCTTAGAATAACAGTGGCGGTTCAACGTGTGCTTGTGTGCCGGCCCTGCCTCAGGTAACGATTTACCCTTTTTGTGTGCTCTCCCAGGTCTACCCTGAACTGCAGATCACCAATGTGGTGGAAGCCAACCAACCAGTGACCATCCAGAACTGGTGCAAGAGAGGCCGGAAGCAGTGCAAGACCCATGCCCACATTGTGATTCCCTACCGCTGCTTAGGTGAGCTGACTGACCTTGGAGCTGGCGTTGATTGGCTATGGGCTTCGGGGATGAAAAGGAAGGATGCTCTAATTATTAGATCAGATATGCAGGCTCTTCCTTCAGCATATTGCCACTCTGCGTTGGAGTATATTTTGGACTCTTAAAGTAGCCTGTGTCCTGACAGTAAAGGAGCAGTATGTCTGAGCTTCCTGCCTCAGAATGAATTTACCGAGTGTGTTTATTATCATGAAAAATTTGTGGACCTATCCCATAACTGCTAAATGAAAATGCCTAGTCGTGGGGCCCAGGAATCTTAATTTTATCAATTTCTGTAGATGATTCTCATGCACACTAATTAACTGGACTTAGTAGAATTCAGACCTTGTGTGTTTCTTCAATAGACTTCATAGAAAAGAGAGCCTAATGTGCATTTTGCTAATTTCTTAAAAATCTCTTTCTACAACAACCCACTACACCTCCTGTTTGAAGATAATTGGGGAATTAGAGTTTAAGTTGTTTTTTTTTTTTTTCCTGCTTACATCAAACTAGAGGGAAGAGTTTGATCACTAAGGTTTAAATGTGTGTTCCTTACTGACCTCAAATTTTACTTTAATTTGTTATTTTAAAAACTGAGTTGTTTTATGTGGTATCATATTTTTTCCTCTGGAAATACTCTCCTACTCTATATTTAATCTGACTTGGTTCTGTCTCTTCCTAATTGATTTTTTTATGTAACCAGGCATTGGGAAAATCAGCAGTCTTTGATCTGATAGCTGGCATCTAGATGTTTTCCCGAAGTTTATTCATCGGTAGGATAGTTGTAAATAAGGACATAGGGATTTATCTGTGGAGGTTGTGGATATTCATTCCAATGACATCTTGTGAAGACTAAAAGGGGTCTGTCTTTAAAAAAAAGTCCCAACAGCAAACTTAGAGGGTCAGGATGACAGATTCTGGAGATCTGTGTAATACTTGGGTCAAACATGAATGTCATAAGAACATATTGATTACTGTTCATGCCTGCACACAGTTTGAGACATTAATAGAAAACTGGGCTAATGCCCAATGAATGAAGATTTCATCTGGTGGATTTATTATAAAGAAAATGTGGAAAACCAGATTCTTAAACATTTGGCAATTAAAGAGTTTCCTTGTTCCTCCTTATCCATTGTTCCTAGATACTTTACAAGGCTTCTAAGCCATTTCTGTCTGACTGGTCAAGAAGTGAAGTTTTAATAAGATGAAAATAAGTAATGTTTAAATACTAGGTGCAGAACTCCAATGTCAAGAAATATTGAGGTCAGCTGTCTTCAGGAACTGTATATTTCAGTCTAATTTAGTTGTTAAACCTAAAAACCATTTCATGCAGTATAAGTTAGGAAGTAGATCGGGATCCAGTTAATTAGGTGGGCCAGGTCTTGTTAATGATTTGTTTCTTTTGGTTCTCACTTACCCATTCTATGAAATGTTTCAAATACATTTTCTTTACGATATAAGCTCACTGGGAACAGGTACTAGGTCTCTGGATGCGTGTTATTGCTGATGACACCTGATACAGCACTCACAACTGTAGCTGTGTTTCAGAAGTAAACTCATAACATTTTGCTTAGATCTCCCTGCTTCATAATTCTATTCTGAATTGTCAGAATTAACTAAAAGGTGGAATCCACATTAAGATCGTGCTTCACGACCATAGTGCCACTCATTGTGGCAAATTTCTTTTGACTCCAGATGGATTGTATCCCCTCTGCCAGCCACTCTCCCTGCCCCTACTCCATACACCTCCCCGTCTCTGGAAAGCTCTCTTCCTATGGCAGGAGTATTGAAACTCCAAGGGAAAAACCACGGTGAGAAGGAACAAAAGATACCTAGAATGTGTTCAGATCTAAATACGAAGTCAGGAGATTTTGTGATAATGCTGTGATTACTATCAGATACATGTGTTTATCATGATCAGCTGAGTTATGTACCATTTGGGAAAACTCCATCCTAAGTAATTTCGTTTTTGATAATTAATCTCACCCAGAAAACACTTATTTGATAGTAATGTTAATGACCTCTCCTCACAGAATTTTGTTAACCACTGTGGAAAGAGGGCCACTTCAAAATGTGTCATTCCACTATATTTACAGAGCTATATTCCACAAATATTTACAGAGCTGTAATGTGCAGGGTGAAGATGGGCAAGAGGAAATGGAAAAGCTGATAAAATCATTCTTTCCCTGAAAGGCTGTGTAAAAGGATGGAAAGGAGTTGATTCCTGCTGAGGCTTTGGCATCAGCATGTATCAGATTTCTTTTTCATCTTTTGAACAGATTGCATAATTGCAGAAGACATCGCTTGTGATGTGTTTAGCCAGTTTCCCAGGTCTGGTATAGTAGCTGGTATTAAATTAACACATCGACACTACCGCTTCTTGACTACAAGTGGGACTAGATAATCATAAGTATTTCCAGTAGGTAACTGGCTTGTATGAATCCCTGGTATTTTTCCACTGAACCAAAAATTAGACCCTAACATGACAAGTATCAGTAGAACATACAATGCTTTCTACTTTGTTACTGAGCTTAGATTAGAATTGAGGAATGTGGGTACTACTTGATTCCTAGGTGATACCAAATTTTCCAAAAGGCTTTTTTTCCTGCTTTTTTTTTTTTTTTATCAAATGAAAGATTCTTTAAATTCTATGGTGCTTTACAATTTTCAGAAGTTTCACACACATGATTTCATATAATCCTGTAATAACCCCGTTTTTTCCCCTGCCCCTCCCCCCTTCCCTCTCCCTACCGGTAACCACTAGTTTGTTCTCTTTATCTGCTTCTTTTTTGTTTCATTCATTGGTTTGTTCTATTTTTTAGATTCCACATATAAGTGATGATATCATACAGTATTTGTCTTTCTCTGTCTGACTTACTTCATTTAGCATAATGCCCTCAAAGTCCATCCATGTTGCTGCAAATGGCAAAATTTCATTCTTTAACTAATAATATTACAAAAGGTGGTGTATAATATAACCACAATGAATACAACAGTGTGTTGTTTTCAGGAAAAGGAGTGGGAAAACATAAGTGTGTAATTTATATATTATTTTAATTCCATTAATACTGCACAGTCCCAATAGTTTAAATATTGTTTTTCCTATTTTCTTCCTTTCCCTTTCCCTTTTGTTTCTTCCTTCTTTGCTCCCTGCCCTCTTTGTTCCTCCCTAGATTTTAACATCTGTTACACATAGCGCTGTCAAGCTCTTTATACTTGTATAGGGCACCCACTGAAAACTTCCTCTGTGAGGCAGGCAATGTTGGTTTTATTAGTCTCACTTCACAGGCACAGATAATGAGGGTCAGCGAGACTGAATTTCTTGCAGTAACTCACACAGCTATTTAGTAGTAGAAAAAGGACCGAAGCCCAAGATCTTTCAATTCTCAATCCAGTGTTCCTTACAGTATGAGAAGAGAATTGTACTAGAGCCAATAACCACCTGATTTACAAAGTCAAATCATTGAGGGAAGGCTACGAATTGGAGGCACTAAGTAACACTTTAAAAAAAATCTCACTGTAAATGTGTCTCATAAAGGACACAGCCATGTCGCTGGAACCTCCGTGGTTCCAGGATAAATTTCTCTGCGTGATCAGGTTTCCACTTTATGGTAGTAACAGGCAACATTCTTATATATTACTTGCTGCTTGAACAAAAAATTACTGTTTAGCGTTACCATAAGTACCCTCTAAAATTTCTGTCTGTATCTAAATAAATACTTTAGACAAAAGAGATTATTTTACTAAAGTTAATACTTAGAAAGGTGCTACCTAGAAAACAAATAAGATTGTCTTAAACATTAAGCGTATTAAAATTCAAAGCAAGGCTTGAAGAGAGAAAAATGCCTGTTATGTTCGGCACGCACCCTTCCTGACCTTTTTATCAGATGCAGGATCCGGTGCCACACTGGGTTATTTTTCTCTAAGCCACGTATCTGCCTTGGGCATCCCTGCTCTAAGGTGTCTTGCATTCCTTGTCTAGATGGAGAGAGTGTATTAGGTTGCCGTTGCCCCTTTCCTCCCATGGAGTGGATGATTTCCCTTGAGAGTGAGCTGGCTTTCTCATTTCACCCTTTGCTTTTTAGTTATGCCTCTGGCACCAGACGGTAAGATCTGTCTTAATCATTTGAACATTTTATTAATTATCTCATACGGGATTCAAGCACATCATTATTACTCAAGAATATTTTCTTTGCAAAGCATTCAACCCCTTTCCACTTGAAGTACTACTTTTCATGGTGTTACAGGTCCGCTATTGAAACTGATGCTCTTCTGCATTTGCCACTGTCCAGTAAAGGCAAGGTACGTTGCGTAAGGAGAGTTACTGTTGATTTATGGGGGCAAAGTAGGGTTAATAGTTTAATCCAAAGGAATTAGAAATTAAGGAATTACTACCTTGAATCTCATTTTGTTTCATTTTATACTCAAGGCTTTCCAAACTTACAAGTAGTAATGACAAGGAAGCTATTCAGATATGGTCAGATGAGAAATGAAAGTTACTCAGTTCATTTTAATTTTGAATTTTACTGTTTTAATAAAATTTTAGGGCAAGCAAACATTGTTTTCTAGGTGACTACTTTTGTGTCAATTACCTACAGCTATCTTGATCTTCTTTAGTGTGAAAAGCATGTATTTGGATACTTTGACAGATATTTTACCAGCGTCGTTTTTTGGATTTATCCTAAACAATTCTCTTGAGACACAGTAAACAGCAGAACAACATTCAAGATTGCTACATAAGACTCCATCTAACTTTTAAGAATGGGGATAGGGATGGGAAAACATTTTTATTGTGGACTCTAAGGACTTTTTTAAATGCCCAGATGCCCCAGTGCGATAATCGAGTAGGATAGCTAGTCAGTGCCTCTGGCTCCTCCAGTTCTATGACCTCTGAACTCTGTAGATCCGATCCCTTATGAAGTCCTGGAAGATGTGTGTGCTCAGGCTGTATAAATGTACAGTGGGAACGATGCTTGATGAGCCTGGCCTCTGCACATGAGATGGATACCAAACCCTTGAATATTCTATATTTTTAAGGATTGTCTACATTGTGCTCTCATAAGGAATGATCAGAATCCCTGGGCATTTCTTCATCAGGGAAGGCTAATCACTCACCTCAGAGAGACCTCAGACTTCTTTTTATGTGATCTTCCACTTTGAATATTAGTCATACTCCAAAACCAGTTTATAGAGTCTGATTCTCAACTGTGTAAAACAAAATATGCATGGAAAAGAAATCTCACCAGTGTTTATCTCCAATCAGTGGGATTACAGGTTATTTTTATTTTATTTAAGGCTTTTTCTATTAATTTCTATAATAAACGAATAGTTTTTATGTTCAGAAAAAGCTGGGCCATGAAATCAGTACATAAAATTTTGTATCTACCTTCAGTTTAGTGATGGTTAAAAAAGAGTCAAAAGGCTTGAAAGGACACACAGAATGATTCTTAATTTGTTTTATCTATTGGTAGATATGCTTTAGGAGTTTTATATAGTAGGAATAACTTCTTATGGGAAAATATATTTTAGAAACACCATGCTGCCGAAATAAAAGGATAATGTCTCCCTTCTTACCTTTACCCAATTTTAAGCAGCAATAATCATCAAAAATTCTTCAGAAAAGATCCTTTTTTTAATATTTATTTATTTTATTATTTTAATTTTGGCTGTGTTGGGTCTTAGTTGCGGCACGTGGGATCTTTCATTGTGGCTCAAGGGCTTCTCTCTAGTTGTGGGGCACAGGCTCCACAGCACGTGGGCTCTGTAGTTTGCGGCACGCGGGCTCTCTAGTTGAGGCGCATGCACTCTGTAGTTGTGGCACGCCGGTTCCAGAGAGAGCTTTGTTGCCCCGCAGCATGTGAGATCTTAGTTCCCTGACCAGGGATCGAACCCGAGTCCCCTGCATTGAAAGTTGGATTCTTCACCACTGGACCACCAGGGAAGTCCCGAAAAGATCCTTGATCTTGCTTAATGTTTGTTTGTTTGTTTTCTCAAAAAATTGCATCTGGAAGCTACATTTGTTTCAGGGTGGATTGTTGAATAGGAAGACTACATTTATCCTATAGAGTCCTTCTGGGTAGGGAAGGACTTAGAAGGTGAAGCCCCTCCCATTTGGTAAAGCAGGAAAACCCATAAAAATGTTTTCCTTCCATTTAGGCCATCTGCCAAGATCAGTGATCCATGTTGGTCCCAGTCATGCTGGCTCCAGCTTGATTTGCTTTCTGAAAGTTTGTGAAGGGGAATGAGTTGAAAGATTGATTTTGTAAATCAAACTTAGAAAAGAGAAATTTCGTGGTTTTTGTTGCCTCCAATGCCAATTTAGCTTCCTCTTCTCGTTTTAATTGTTGTATCTGCTATTATGTTCCTATTCTGGGACTTTTAACAACTTATGTTTTGTCGGGATAAGAGCTATGATAGCATGAATAATTAGTGAAATGTTTGATTTTGTCTTTTTTAACTGGAGGTATATTTAGGAGTTATTACGTAATATGAGTCATTAAGAAAAAAACAACAACTTTCGAAAATTTGCCGTTATACTTTATGGGTGTGCTCCATTGTCAGTGTTGTGCTAAAATACACAGTTATCTGCATGGGTCCTAGATGATAGGCAAGAAAAAGAAATCTCAGTTTATTTGACATGATATTGTCCCAACACTTCTCAGTAATGCATTGAAAAGTATATATACTGAGGTTAATAGGCATCTCATTTGTAATATGTGCTGCAGGTTGCAGTTGTGTGCTTGAAATTCACTGATTACAGAAGTAACACATGTTCATTGTATGAAGTTTAGAAAATGTGACCACTACCAAAAAATAATAACCAAAAAACCATCTGGCTTCCTTTCAGTCTATTTTTTGGCATATATGTTTTGTTTTTATTATTTTTAATAGTTATGTAATTCTGTTTCCCATTTTGTCACCAGCTTTTTTTTCACCTAACATTTTTATACTTTATTCATGAAATTTAATATTCTTTGAAAACACTCTTTTTAATCTAGCATTACACCGGGCACTACAATGTGTCTATTCCTTATTTCTGGCAGTTAGGTTGCTTGTTTTGTTGTGATTGTTGTAAATGATGCTGTGACAAACATCGTGGTAGATATATTTGCTTTCATTTGATTTTTACAAACAGTTATTACCTGCACGTGTTGCACATCTTATAGTTGCTTTTATAAAAGATATGTACTATTTAATTGTATGTATTAAAATATGGAGGAAGTTTTTTAACTGATATGTGATCCTGAGTATACAGATACCTCTATATTTAGCTCTGATATTTTTATTGATAATTAGTTAAAAACCATTCATAATTTCTATTATTTGTTAATAATAAAGAGACTATTTAAAATATGTTTTCTCTAAATTTCCAACTTGGGAAATAGTCAATTGACTATTCACAAAGACATAAACCCTGCAAAAGTGACTAATAAGAGTTGTAATTTATATATTCATTGTGTAAGGTTTTATTGACCACCTGCATGTGCTTGATCCTGAAGATAGGTGAGATGTGGTCCCTCTTTCTGGGTTTATAATGTAGGAGTAGGGGGCTTCTGGCTAAGAACTTTGAGGAAGACTTGGCAAGAAGTAGCATTGTGCCAGGATTTCAAGGATGGGGGCAAGAATGGAGATATATTTTAGGTATTTAGACAATGATGAGCAAAGTCCTGAAGGTAGGACCTTAAAGGCTATGCATCATTTTCAGGAAGAGGGAGTAGTTGGTTATGATAGGGTATTAGTTTTTTAAAAGCATTAGTGTTTTCATTCATTTATAGTAAATACTATTATGTTATCATTTTAAATTTAAATTTATATCTAACTACTTATTTTCAGGCTGGCATCGAATATATACCTCTTTCCTTTTATGTATATGCACATGATACTTAACTGTTGTCTTTTGGCAACTGAGGTTAGAATTTTTGAGAGTAGAAAACATTTTTTTTTAAGCTAATAATTCAATCATAATAAAAAAGATGAGTAGAAACTCAGGAATCACCTGCTGCTCTGGTTGCCATTTTTATATGAAATGCCAGCACTATTTGAGTTGTATATATGTATTGTGGCTCTCTCCAAGAGATACTGGGATATGAATTTTTTTTTAATTGAGATTATTATGGATTCTCCATACAAGTAAATTATGACCCCCATTATTTACTGTTTGCTTTTATAAACAGCAGTTAAATTCATGAAAAGTATATTCTGTGTTTAATTTCTTTTATTTTTTATATTGCTTTTAGATTGTTTCCATATAAGAGAGACAGATGCTGGCATCCAAGAAATTTTTAAAAAATCACATGTAACTTAAACTTCACATGGTCACATTTTCACCTACTTTATTAAAAAAGGGCAAAAATGCCTTTAGATATAGTAACACATCAGCTAGAGTGGATGTATGTTATTTTGAGTTTTTAATTTATCTATGTATTTGGAATCGGTACTGTCATATCAGATCTGATGGTCTTGAAACATTTACTTTTCTGTGCCAACCAGTAAACAGATGCTTCCTGGTTGCATCTGCATAATGTAACCATGGTAATCATTAGCTTGCTGTTTTAACATAAATTTAATATGAAGGACCATAATGTTTCCAGCTAACCTCAAGTTGTGTCTTTTGTCATGGACTTTTCTTTTTTCCTGATGTGATTGAGTAGAAGTGATTATGGTAGGGAATCAAGAAAGAAATGGACTTCCATCAAAGTTCTCTTTTCACTCTGGGAACTTCTTTTTTAGGTGATGTGTTGCTTGCCATCACTTCCTACCTGCAACAGAGAAAGGAAACTGATTTTCCCTTTTGTGTTTACAGCTCAATTCTCATCATGTTATTTCCCAAAACAACACATTTGAGATCTTTTCTTGATTTTGCTTACTGTTTTGGCCAGTAAATAACTTTCCAAAGAACTATAGTAGAAAATATAATTTGTATGACAGTTGTATAAGATTTGGGGGGAATTGGGGTACCATGTTTTAATACCACATGAATAATTGTAACCAGAAAGAGAAGATAAAATGTAAGAAAATCTCTAGAGTGGTACAGACAACTATCATTATGGTTCCTAGGACGGGAAAGTGACTTAAACCCAACATAACAATTGGAATTCAGTAAATTAACTCAGACTCTTACCACGAAATCCTAGTTTTCATTATATTTTAATTAGCAAACTACATTTTAAAAGTTATGTAAATAATATGTAAAATATATTAGACATAGACTTAATGCCATCACAAATTACAGGAAATTTTTGATGTATTTCTTCTTTAGGAAAAAGTACTGAGAAATGCTTTTTTGTGGACTTAAAAAAATTTAGTTTTGATCATGTTTAATTAGGTACAGCATATCTTTATAATATCTCCAAACAGTACCCATTAAAGTATAACTGTATTTACTATGAAGGGAAGAGTTCATTATATCAAGCATACTACAGTGAAATTTGGGGAAATAATTTCTCTGAGGTATTTTAATGCATTTCAGAAAAGTAATTTGATGTTTGTATGTAATGAAAGAATTGACCAAAGAGCATTGAGGCAAAAAGTATACACAAAAGAAAACATCATGAATGTAAGAAATGACATAAAGATGACAGCCAAGATGAAGCCCGAGTAAAGATGTATTTCAATGTTCAACTTTTAGTACTCGACACTGCGAGCGCTCAGTGTTGGTTTTACTCAGCAGTCTAGAGATAAATTCTGTTAGTTTTCTTTTTTATCGCAGTAGTCACAGAGTGGCTTCATTAAACTTTTTCTCTTCCACATCCCTTGATAAATTTCAGCTCTTGCTGGCGATGTGATGTGTCCCAGGAATCTTTTTTTTTTTTTTCTTCTGTCAGTGAGTCTCAGACTTTAGCTTTGAATCCTGGCGGTGAAGGGAAGTCCCAAGGCAACAGCTGTGCTGCAGTCTGGAGAGAAGGCAGTCCAGACTGGAGGAGAATGCGAAGGCTCCCAGGAAGGAGGTCTCCAGACCAAAAAATACCATAGCACTGACGCAGTACCTGATGGGCCTGCCTGTACTTAGTGTGGTTATAGAGTTCTGTTGCAGAGTTCGGGAAAGATGCAGTACGGATGGGTGCAAGAGAAGATGAAGCAAGTGTAAAAATGGGGCAGGTATTAACTTTAGAAAAAGAAAAACCAGAAGTTAAAAAATAACAAACAGCTGTAAGAGAAAAAAGAAAGAATATGCCATTGCCAGGGTCTGAACAATACTGAGGCAGTCACGATACAGATGCTATTTACATGATAAAACTATACTGGAAGGAAGGTGGGAAGGGAAGGGGTAGACTCACCTTCACATTAGGAAGACTGAAAGTGGAAAAAGCAAAGAAAATAGCTGTTTAAGTACAGAGTTTAAAAATATGGGGTGTATAGCAGAGAGACAGCTAAATGACTTTTATTACCTCTTTTTGCTACAGAGAAATTTATCAAGTAGGTCTATGGCAGGAAGAAGTTGAGTTTAGGCTTCCGGGGATTTTTTTTAATCTAGAAATTTTCTTTTAAGATTAGAATTTGTGAGTGAAAGTAGTGTTAGAGGTGTCCTTATTTAGCTAACTTTGAGCTGGATAAAGTTAAACTGTGATTTCATAGAGGGGAGCTTGTTGTGTATTGTGTATTTCCTTAGAAGATGTTTGCTTCTCCATGGGCATAATTTATGACTATATGTATATAAAATTATCCTTATACCTATTTTACAGAATTCAGGGCAGAATGTTACTGTTTTAGATGTTGTAGAGGTTTGTAGTTGTGATTGTTTTTACTCTGGAAACATGCTGATCTTCTCTGCTGATTTAGTGACAGGTGTTTGTTCAAGGACCCAAACTCAACATGATCAAAACTCGACTTCTCTCCCCCGGAAGTTCTCTCCTAACCACAAATCTGTTGAAATCTCTAATCATTTTTACACTTGCTTCAAATTTGCTTTATGACCAGATGGTATGAACTTTTTCTGTGAGTAAGATGAGGGATTGCTGTAAGAATAGGAGATAAGGCTGGAGCATACAGTAGAAGTTTCTGGAAAGAGGATGAGGCATAGTATGGATCCTAAGGCATAAGTAGAGAAAATGAAGAGATATGAATTAGAAAACATTTTCCGGGGACAACAGTTTGTGTCGGTAATATTGGTACATAATGTTGGAAAATTAGAACGGAACTAAGATGGTTGATTAAGTTTGGAATAGCACAGAAATTACAGTTTTATTTGCAAAGACATTAAATTCATTTGATTGTTTCTTTTATGTGGTGTCTAGAAAAATATCTGAACAGTCAATGCGGTTTTAAGCCTTTAATTATGTCAGTTCTTTTAATAGATAGTATATTGGATTAGAGAAAAAACTCCTTATACTTTGGAGTAATATTTCCATTAACTGTAATAACCTGGCCACACAGCGCCTCAACATGTTTTGAATTTAAATAGTCCATAATAGGATAGTAAATTGGGAGAAAGTTTTACAATTAGTGGATTTGAGGGCCTATTGAGGGAAAAGAATAATCATAGAGCTATACTGGGAATAAACAGTACATGGTCCTGAAGACTAAGATGCCCTTCCTGCAATGCTTGTAAATTTGGAAATAATTGTTTTTTTTATCAGAAATGTAAGCTCTATGAAAATTGGGACTTTTGTTTCATTCACTGAAATATATTCCCAGAGCTTTAAGCATGTCATGGCACATAGTAGGTACTTAATTAAGTGCATATTGAATGAATGAATTGAGGAGTTAGATGAATGTCTTAAGGAAGGAAATCTTAAAGAAGAAATAACCTAAACACTGGGAAGGCAAAGGGCGTAAAGCAGTAATTTCACATGCCTAAAAGAATCTCCAAGACTATAGAAATAAATGTCATTTACTTATGCCAGTATTTATCAGTAGGGGAAAGGCAGGTTTTACTTAACAACCAAGAAATAACATAGGAATCTCAGATTAGGTAGAAACTAAGATTTTTTTGGACCTGGATAAAAGAACGTTAAATTCTTATCTCTGGGAAATTAGGGTCTAATCTATATGTGTCTAGTTTAAAGCCAGTGTAAAAATTAATAAAGAGAAACCTCATTTAAAATGGAATCAGGCATCCCTGAAGTGGGAGCTCTTACGTACACACCACCCATCGCAGCTTTACATTTCTGAGCAGCAAGGTCTCTACTACCCCAGCAGGGGGAAGGAAGATTTCCTCCTTGCCCAATAACAAGCCCAGCCAATGGGAAACTCTGCAACTCGGCCAATGAGAAGCCATCACCACCCTGAACTCTCCCTTTCCCTTCAATGGACTTTTGCTTAGATCAGCCCCGCCCAACTTCCTCCTCTTTCTCTATAAAGTAACCTTCCTCTCCTTCATTTGCAGGGCTTGCCTGTGATATTTGCTATAGCTTGATTGTCCCGAACTGCAATTCCTCTGCTATTCCTGAATAAACTCACTTTGCTGGTGAAATAACTGGCTGTTTTATTTTAAAGGTTGACACCAGTATTACCAGAGGCATCTGTATTCAGACATAAAACATACCATTAGATTAGTTTATGACAGTTTCATTATCTTTAGCTTTTAAGTCTAATAATAACAAAGGGTTGTTTTAACAGAAACCCATTTCTAAGTATCATTTATAATGGTAATGGAATCTACAAACTTACTTCAGATTTTTATGTTGTATCTTAAGAGTTAGGATAATATATGTGTATACTAACCATTAATTCCTATCGTATTGAAATGCCTTTATTAGATGATGAGGTGAATGTGGTGCTTAGTAGGTAATTGATATGTAGATATTAATTACTCCCCTTCTAGAGGTTTAAATTTTCTCATGACATTAAAATTTGGGCCATCCTATTGATTTATTAATTTAGGTGTACATGTATTTTCAAAAATGTTATCCAGCTGGAGTTCCCCTAAATCTTCCCCTTTTAGTCTTAACTACTTTGAGAGAAATTTTTTTTTTTTTTTTTTTTCCGCTGTCACTGAAGATCTCCTTCTTTATTGTATATCTTCATCAGCTCCAGGTTGCTGGTTTCCTATGAGTTGGTCATGTGACTCTTTCCTCTTGCTTTATTGAAAACAGAATTAATTGTCAGTCAGGAGCTTATGATATTCTGCATTATCTAAGCATATTTAATATAGTAGGCTCATTTTCAGTATGCCAAGAAGTTATCCTGTTTTGCCATTTAAAGAATTTTAGCTTCTTTTTCTATTTTTGTTCTCATTTTAAATTTTTAGCCAAAATTCTCAACTGAGTCATGGGTACCAGTGCATATATTTTCTTCAGTAGGTTCTTTAACTTCACTGTATCTGAGATTGACTTCATAATGACCTTTGGTCAGTAGACCCTTTATTTTATTTTATGTGTCAGCAATTTTTAGCCTTCTCATATTTTGCTGTTCATCAAAGACCCCTGGGTCCTCAGGTCAATCACTTAACCCCATATCTTTAATTTCCACCCTTGCTCTACCCATTCACAGCTGTGCTTCTTGACACGATAGTCAGCCATTCCTATCTTATCTTTGCAACATCGGCCCCCCTCCAGTTAGCCATTATCAGGTATCCATCCCTTCAACTCCAGTGAATGAGCTCTTTGCCCAGACATTTTTTTGTCCTTCTTGACGTCTCAGTGGTATCTAACCCTGCTGATCACTGCCTTCTCCCCACACTATTATTATGCTCTTGCCTTTGTTATTCTCTCCGCTGACTCCCATTCTTCCTCTGGCTCATTTTTCTGTAGCCTTCTCAATATTGGTGTTTATATGAGTCCTCCTGGGTTGTTTATTTTCTCACAATACACATACTAGGAAACCTCATCAGTGCATTGGTTTCCCAAAGCCCTGGCTTGATGAATCCTGAGTTATTAAATCCAGCCCAGGCCTCCAAGTACTTACCCATCATCAGACTTCCTATGACTCCCAGAGTCTTGATAATTAGCCTTGTCCCTGCAGGATAACAGCAGGCAGCAAACTGCTAAGAGTGCAGAGTATTGGTTGGCTCTTAGCTTTCCTGGACATTTCATCTAAGATGTATGCCAGATTTCCTTACCAATAACTGGTGAATTTAGGAGTCTCAGATTAAACACAAAGCACATGAGCATGGGATATGCCTATCCTATTTTTCTCTGTTGGTTTATTGTATCATTTGGGATAAAAATCTGTTTTAGGCAAAAGGTAGGATTGTTTTCAACTTTTATTAATATCTCCTGGACCCTTGATTTCATGCAAAGGAATTAATTGCATTTGAATGAGCTTAATGCATCAGGCTATTGATGCAAAAATACACCTCATGCTGGGCTATCACCATCATCAAGGGCTTTTGTTGTTGCTTTGTTTTATTTTGCTTTTTCTGTGGGTTAATGACAACTAGTATGCAAGAATAAAATGAATCAAACTTAAGTCCCTAGTAAATATTCATGTATTCATTTTTCACATTTTTTAAAGAAATGAAGATATGCAATTAAGCATAATCCCCTCTTAAAATTTGACTTTAAAAAACATTTAGCTATTTTAACTTATATATAAATTTCTTACAAAATATATATTTTTTATATAGATGTGATCTCAGTGTTGGATTTACCATCTTACGCTGTGAGGATATCTTCTATTCGTACTAAGATTTGTAACTGGAAGAAGAGAATTAAATCATTTGGAAGCAAAACATGGAAAACTGCCCCAGCGTAGGAATATTAATTAAACAGCTGCCTAAATGATTAAAGAACGATAAGATGGTCTTATCAAGTGCTCAGATTTCCAAGAAAGCACACATACCACCTATTACTTATTGTTATAGTTGATGAATGTTTATATGCACATGAGAACTGTTATCAAAGATGTCTTTTGTACTTACTTGGTGTGCAGTTGGCTTTTTCAATACCTCAGCCCTGTCTTCCCAAAGAGATGGCCTTCTATACATGGCCTTTGAAATATGCATTTTCTAAGATTTATGTAAGTAGCCAACTTCTTCCCTGTTATAGAAATTTAAAAGCTAAGGCTTTGAGATATCCAGATAGTTTAAACATCAGTCAAAAATGAAACATCTAGAATCATCATGTAATGGCATGAGTGGGAAGGGTGTCAGGCCAAGAGGGGGAACTGACCTTATGCTTCTTTTGACTGGGAGAAAGGCGGACATGCCTGCCTTATGTAATGGTGACCTTGAGTAAACCCTACGTTAAGCCATTAAATGGGTCACCTTGAGCTTACATAATGTAGATCCTGTGACCTGTTAGCCTAATTGCATTGTTAGAAAGTCTGCTTTGGACCAGAAAATAGCAAATCACTTACACTTTTCTTAGATGATTCTGATAACCAAATATTCTTGCCAAAATCAAAAGTTTTTCCTCAGCATTTTCCCAAAACCAGAACATTTCTAGGTTAAAACAACTGAGACTCTAAGTATGATTTTCCTTTGGTCTACATTTTAGTCATCTTTACAATTTTGAGTGAAAGCCAGAAACTGTATTATTTGGAATGAGAGATACCTTGGAATTACCCCTGTATTTGAAAGCCTTAATCATATATAATTTCCTCATTTATAAATGTTAAATCTGAAATGAGAGATTTGCCTTCTTCAAACATGTTTTGTGTGCCTTCTCTCTGTAACAGGGCCTTACTTTGAAAAACTAGCTCAGATTTAGTGTGATTTAAAGGCTGAGCTTCTGCATGCCTGGAATTCTTGCTCTTCAGAGTATTTGCTCCCTGGAAAAGTCAACTGAAGACGGAGTTGTCACGTGACTTTGGACTGTTGACCCGGAAGACGTTTGGGTAATGGAATGGGCTTTGGCAGAGTTCTGCTGCTTTCTGGTTGAGGAGAGCCAGGAGAGGAGGGCAGGGCTGCACAGGGCTGGCTGTGTTCAGATGGGAAGAACCAGTCTGAAAATGTTTGAAGCCTGAATGTGCCTTCATTTGATCATTTACTTTATTGCTTAAGAGAATTTTAAACTGCCACATCCATAGTGGGCTGTAGCTTGTAGTGACACATATTTAAATGATCTTGCATCTAAACAAATGCATTCACTCTCTGCCTGCTGTGTAAAATCGGAATGACACCTGTACTCTGTTGGAAAGGAACAGACGTTTTCATTACAAACTTCAGTCAAGCAGAAAAGTAGCAAAGTGAGCAGAAATTTTCATTTACATCCATGATTGAAGTTGCAGTGATAAAAAGAAAATCGCTAGGTTCAAGAATAGCCTTGTTCTCATTCTGTTATACGACACGGGGGATTTGGTCAATACAGAAATAGTTTTTAATACTTAATGTTGTTGAGGATGGCTCTGATCAATAGTTTCAAATTGTGCATATCTTTTAACTGACCTTAGATTTTTCTAGGGTTTTTGTAGTATCTTTAAACAGACTCCAGTATCCCCTTATTATCAAGTCCATTATTTATTTGTTAAAATGTGGGCTTTATGTTCCATTACCGCAGAGATTCACAGTAATTTCTTTGCTTGTAGTTGTGAGTTTCAGCAGGTGTAGACAGATAACTCAGTTGGGCCAAACTTAGAAGCCATCATAAGACACTGGATTAGAGAGTAGGATCAGAATCTTCCAGGGGAAATTCTCCAAATAGTTCATGATATACCTTTTGGAGTATATATATAAGCTTTAATGTAGTAATTTCCTGCCCCAAACCCTCTTCCTTGGAAGTCTAGAAATTCAGTTATTTCAGTTCTCTCAGGAGCAATAAGCCCTGGCAAACTGATTGACAGTAATGAAGCTAAGCCTTGTTTCCAAATCTGAGTGGCAGGTCCTAAGTCCACCGTGGAGTGGTAACAGAGGGAGAGATTCTAATTTAGCCGGATCTATCCCCATGAAAAGATCACATGATATTTGAAACATGACTCAGTAGAACTGGATAATTTCTTTCTTTTTTTTTTTTTTTTAATAAATTTATTTATTTTATTTATTTATTTTTGGCTGCACCGGGTCTTTGTTGCTGTGCGCGGGCTTTCTCTAGTTGCGGTGAGCAGGGGCTACTCCTCGTTGCGGTGCGCGGGCTTCTCATTGCGGTGGGTTCTCTTGCTGCGGAGCACCGGCTCTAGGTGCGCGGGCTTCAGTAGTTGTGGCACGTGGGCTCAGTAGTTGTGTCTCGCGGGCTCTAGAGCGCAGGCTCAGTAGTTGTGGCGCACGGGCTTAGTTGCTCCACGGCATGTGGGATCTTCCCGGACCAGGGCTCGAACCCGTGTCGCCTGCATTGGCAGGCGGATTCTTAACCACTGCGCCACCAACGAAGCCCAGAACTGGGGAATTTCTTAAACATGTTTTTATTGAAGAGCTTGATGAATCATGTATACTTATATTTTCTTCTGTTAGATATTGTGTCCCTCTCCCCTCGATAGTGTTTCGGGTACAATGACAGAATTCTAATCCTTTTTTCTGTGTTTTAACAAAGCCTTGGGAATTTAGAACAGTGTATTCATACCGTAAAAGGCTGTACTAATTCCAAATACCACATCCTAGATATTTCCTGGCTAGCTCTTTTGTTAAATGCCATGCTTTTTTTCTGCGTCATTCTCTCCTTACCTACTTCCTCTTGCCCTAAATAGTTTTGCATCTTTTAAGATATAATTTTTTGGGGGGGAAGTTGTGAATTAGAACATTCCTGAAATATAGAGCAACATTACTCCTCTGAGTGTTAGGAGACAACTTCATTGTCTCCTAAAGCTAGACATTTCAAGTCTAGTCTGTACACAAGAGAATCCAGAAGGGACACTTAATAAGCTCTCGAGGAGCACAGTGTGGCAATTGGGTGTTAGGGGTCTCCCACTTAGGAGAGAGGTGGGCTGGAACAACCAAGTCTGGGCATCATGAACATGTGGAGTGGTAGCTGGTTGTAAGCACGGATGATGAATGAATGTGTTAAAGGTCCTAGGCCAGACCAGCAGGGAAACGGAATGAAGGTAGTGAAACTCCTCTGCTAACCTTAGCAAGTGATAAAGAGTCCGGGATGTGGGGTCATGAGTAGTAGCTGTAGAGGTGAAAAGGAGAGGGGAGAACTAGAAGGATATATATATATATTTTTCACTCAGAGAATGGTTTACTGGAGTTCAGAATTTCAGAACATTTTTACATCTGACATGATCTGAGTTCCATCTGCAGAAATATGGATAGTTTGAGTGGAGTAGAGGTACAGCCTGTGGGGATAGGGACACAAATCGGTGATAAATATTCCTGGAGAAAATAGAAGCATAGCTTAGTGGGAAAGGGGACCTGGGTTTTACAACCAAGTAGAATTTGTTCAGCCCCCATTTGGGGCTCCCTCAAAATGTTGAATGTTGTGGTATGATGCACAGTCTGAGAAATCCCCCCAAACCTTCACCAGAAAGCAGTAGAAAGGGAGCAGAGCAGATGTCAGTGGAGGGTAGGAACCTGGATGAAGATGAAGTGGTAGAGAGTAATAGCTACTCAGAGGGGTGTGTTCCCTCCCCTACCCGGCTGGCCCAGGTCAACAAAGTGGATAAGGCCACCCAGTGTGACAGGAGCTGGTGGTACCAACGATGCACAGCTCTAGAAACCCCCTGGGCAGATGCCCTCCATGGGTGGAGTGTCCTCTCCGTAAGGGATCATGGGAAAAACCAAAAGAAGAAGTAATCACAAATGATGAGATTGAGGAGGTGTATAATGAGAACTTCAAAAAGTGTGCAAAGGGCTTCCCTGGTGGCGCAGTGGTTGAGAGTCTGCCTGCTAATGCAGGGGACACGGGTTCGAGCCCTGGTTTGGGAAGATCCCACATGCCGCGGAGCAACGGGGCCCGTGAGCCACGACTACTGAGCCTGCGCGTCTGGAGCCTGTGCTCCACAACAAGAGAGGCCGCGATAGTGAGAGGCTCGCGCACTGCGATGAAGAGTGGCCCCCGCTTGCCACAACTAGAGAAAGCCCTCGCACAGAAACGGGGACCCAACACAGCCAAAAATAAATTAATTAATTAATTAATTTTTTTAAAAAAAGTGTGCAAAGATTAAGAAGACTGTGAAAGCAGGAAGCTGGAAGACCTGAGTAGCTGCTCAAACGTTAAGAGAGTCTCTTAGTTGAGGAAAAACGCTGGCTTGAGCATTGTGCTTCCTGAGGATTCAGAAGACTCTTGAGTTGGAAGAGGAAGTTGTTAGAATGCATGAGGTAGACTGTCTCCTTGAAGAAGTTAGCCCACAGGGCTAACTTCCTCTGACATCTTCCATCTTCCCCTGACATCTTCCAAAGGAAGGTTTTATCTCAAGGCTGGTACGATAATCAGGGTGCCACCTGAGAGCTCTCTCCCTCCCCAACTTATTGTCTGACCCACCAGAAATAAGTACGATGAAAGCATGGTGAATACGAGCACATCCCTGTGGTTCACAAAGTGAAGGGACAGGATGACTGAGAAACCCCTCACAGCAGGATCTGAAAGGAACATACCATGGCTGAGCAGGAGGGATTGGAGTTTAAGAGAGCCTCTCACAAATCACTGGCATGTAACTGTGAGAGATCGAAAACCAAGGTACCTTGCAAAGTAACAGAGATTCAAGGAAGATGCTATAAAGTTTAGGAAATATGCAGCAGATATAGAGGAAACAAATTGCTGAGCTCCAGCTACAAGGAAGAGCTAAATATTGCATCGTCATGATGGGTTAGAATGTGTGATCTCCCTCTTGATTGGAACTACTAAAGTTATTTTACCAATAAACAAGTTAAGAAAATGTATTATTATAAAGCCTTCGGAATTATAAGTTGTAAAACAGCAAATAAATTGAATTGTATGTGAAAAAAAATGTTGAATGTTGGTTTTATTCCCTTATATTGCTTCCATATAAGATAGATTTTGACCCAGTGAGGAATTGCTTATTGTTCTTTGAGTACAGTTCCAGGAGTTGATGGTCCGTTGGTACTTGATTCTAATGATTGCTAAAAGCAGTGCTCTCCATGTGAGTGTCCAGCAAGGGAATGGAAATGTTGACTGAAAGGTCAACATTGAGAGTAGAGGAGGCCGTTGAATCCTTAGGCATGACTAAGGAGTGAGAAAGTACTAGCAGAGGGTCAAGGACAGAGTCTTACTTTATAATCAGAGTTACTCAAAGAGGAGTCAATGAGAGGGAAAGGATGACTAGCTTAAGATAGAGAACAGGAGGACAAGTATGCCTAGAGAAGACAGAATTTAAGGAAGAAAGTGATATGGTAGAGAGCAGACAGCTGATTTGAGGGCTGAGAAGAGACTAATGCATTTGTTGCTGCTGACCTTGAAAGAAGACTTGCCGAAGATTGTTGGAGCAAGGTAAGATGGTGATGGGTTGGAAAGAGCAAGTCAGGGGCTTGAAAGTGACAGTCCGTGACTCTGTTGAGAAGTTTATCTGTGAAAGCACCTCTTCCTGTTTTTGACTATAGCCTGCCTCACACATGGGTTTCTGAGTAAGGTATGTGGACAAAACATGCTGTATGTTTTTACCTCTCTGTATAATTTAAGATTTTGGTAGTAACTGGTGGTTTTTTTGCCTCACCGTGCATCAGCCTGATTGGTATTTAGTTGGCAATTATGTGGCTTTTTAAAAGCCCCCATACATAACCCCAATTAATTGTATCTTTAAAACCCATCAGGCTATGAATTTTTTAATGTCAGAAAGCAAGAAAGGGTTAGGAGAAAGCAGCGAGTGAGGATACTTGCGTTTTCAAGAGATGAAAAAGAGAATTAAGCAGGATATCTCTATAATATCAGCTTTTTACTTCATCTCTCAAAATATAGAAGACTGAACTAGGCTAAAAATGAGTAGGTGTAAAGGAAACCCTATTTAAATTTCCATATTTGGATTAATCGCATGCTCATGAGTACAAATTATAATATGAGAAGTGCAAAAAGAGAAATGAGGGAAGAAAGGCCATTTGCTGGTAAATAGGGTTAACAGTAGTAACAAATTGAATATCCCTTTCAGTGATTAAATATATGGTGTTGTGATGGCATATAGAACTGTGTATATAGTCTTCTCAGTGTATTCAATCTTACGTTTATTTCTGTTTAGACACGTATCCTTAGATTCAGTTTCCCTCAGAACCTCAACCTGTCCACGTTCAACTCACCACTCTTTGAAAGATACTCGTGATCTTTAAAATTTGAAGCTAAGCTAGTACTGACCACTAGCCACACGTGGCTATTGAGCACTTGGAATGTTCTAGTCCAAAGTGGTGTGTGCTATAACTGGGATATACACATCAGGTATCAGAGAGTTAGTCTGAGGGGTAAAAAAAAAAAAGAATGTAGACTGTCTTAGTAATAACTTTTTACATTGATTGCATGTTGAAATGATAAAATCGAGGGTATACTGGGTTAAAGAAAGTATATTATAAAATTAATTTTACCCATTTCTTTTTCCTTTTGTAATGTGGCTACTAGAAATTAAAAACTACATATATGGCCCACATTACATTTCCATTGGACAGGGCTGGTCAAAGCTCTTCTGGTGCAGGATTATGTCTCAGTTCTTTTGTATCCTTCATGGAACTGAGTACAGAGGGGTATTCAGAATTACTCAGTGGTAATAGAGATGATCCATTAAAGTTCAACCAAATCATGTTGGGTTTTCTACCCTATTTTGTGATAACTTCTGGGATTAAAGAAACAAAAGACAAAACAGGAGAGACTTGGCTCTTAGGGATCAATTCTTAAGATGGTGCCAATGTCACAAATCGATGGAACAGAACACAGGCTTATGGAAGGAAGGTGTAGAAGGTTTGATTGTTTTCTTCAAAATAGGGACAGACCAAGCCAGTCACAAAAAGACAAATACAGTAGGATTCCACTCATCTGAGGTACCTAGAATAGTCAAATTCATAAAGACAGAAAGTATTGTAGAATGGTGGTTGCCAGGGGATTGGGGGAGAGGGAAATGGGGACTTGTTTTAATGGGTATAGAGTTTCAGTTTTGCAAGATGAAAAGAGTTCTGGAGATTGGTTTCACAACAGTGTGAATGTACTTAACGCTGCTGAACTGTACACTTAAAAATGGTTAAGATGGTAAATTCTATGTTATGTGTATTTTATCACTATTAAAAAGAAAAAGAAAAGCCATTCTAAAAAGTGTTTCATAATGCAATAATCTGTAACTTAAAAAAAAAAAACACTTAATGAGTTAAAATGGATTATCTTAAGGAGACCCTTGCTACCTGAAGGAACCGCTGAATCCAGTCACTTGGGAGCTTGTTAGAAAAGCAGAATCAGTCCCACCCTGGACTTTTCCCATCAGAAACTGCATTTTAACAAGATCCCCAGGTGATTCAGGTACACGTTAAAGCTTGAGAAGCCCTGTTCCAAACATCATTTCTCAAAGTGTGGTCCATGAACCACCTGAATCCGAATCCCTCTGAGGAGGTGTGTTTTCACACCCATCCCAGATCAGGTCCAGGTCTTGGGGCCAGAAGGGGATGGATCTACTGTCTGATCAAGCATCCCAAGGTGACTCTGAAGCACGTTAAAGTTTGAGAACCCCCGACCTGGAAAGATTTAACAACCATTATTTTCATAATTCCATCTTTTAATTGATGTTGGGATAATTATAAATATGAGTAATAAAAGGGCCCATTATTAATAAAATCAAGAATATGAGTAATAAAGCAATAAAAAAGGGGCAACAGAAAAAGCACATGTAACTTAACGAATCTTGGGTGGTTTGGTGAGGAAGGCATGATTCAGAATTTGTGGAATATTGTCATCTGCAGCAACATGGATGAACCTAGAGATTATCATACTAAGTGAAGTAAATCAGACAGAGAAAGACAAATATCATATGATATCAGTTATATGTGGAATCCAAAAAAAAATACAAATGAACTTATTTCCAAAACAGAAAGAGACTCACAGACACAGAAAACAAACTTATGGGTACCAAAGGGGAAAGGCGGTGGGGGGGGGGGGGGAAGGGGTAAATTAGGAGGCTGGGATTAACATATACACATGACTTTGTATAACATAGATAACCAACAAGGACCTAGTGTATAGCTCAGGGAACTATACTCAATATTATGTAATAACCTATAAGGGAAAAGTATGAAAAAGAATATATATATCTGAACTGCTGTGCTGTTCACCTGAGACTTATACAATATTGTAAATCAACTATACTTCAATAAAAAAATGAAAAAGAAAACCAGAAAAAGAATTTGTGGGATACTGTAACACTTTGCTGAAATAGTGAGCATTCCAATAGATTTAGGGCCCAAAGTTGAACCTGGTTCTGTTATTAACTAGACAGAAACCAGATCAGGCCTAAGATTCCTAATCTGTAAAGAGGAATTGAATTCTGTGATCAGTGACTTTTACATTTCTAAGACAAGGTTAAACTTGAAAAGCAAAGAATTTCCTTTATTATTGATATATGTGTGAATATTCTGAAAATTTTTAAAAGAATTTAAATGCCACACATTACACAAATTATTGAAAAAGAGATTTGCTAAGAAAATCTAAAACTAAGCTTTGTCTAGTTATTTTAGATGCCATAGACGAGAAACCCAAGTTAGTAAAGATCTTTTTTAACACAAGTTCTTTTCAGTTGACAGTAATTTCATGGACAGTTTTTGAAGGCCACAATGTTGATATAGATGCAAATAAGTAGGTCCTTATTAAAATTTGTTGCGGAAGCTTCCAATATTTTTAAGTAGGCATTACTTTAAGTTTTAGATTGACAGAAAAATTGAGAGGATAGCCCAGAGAGTTCCCATACACCACCTCGCCCAGTTTCCCCTAATATTAACATCTTACATTAATATGGTACATTCATTACAGTTAATGAACCAATTTTGATACATTATTATTAATAAAGTCTGTCCTTTATTCATACTTTATTTATGTCCTTAGTTTTTACCTAAAGTCCTTTCTCTGTTCCAAGATCCCATCCAGAACACCACATGACATTTACTTGCCAGGTCTTCTCAGCCCCTTCTTGGCCATGATAGTTTCTCATACCTTACTTTTTGATGACCTTGGCAGTTTTGAGGAGTACTGGTCAGGTATTTTGTTAGATGCCCCTCTGTTGCAGTTTTCTCATGCTTAGGCTGGGGTTATGGGTTTTTGGAAGAAAGACTACAAAGGTAAAATGCCCTTTTCATCATATCACATCAAGGGCACCTATTATCAACATGATACGTAACTTTTGTTGACTTTGATCGCATGGCTGGGGTAGTGGTTGTCAGGTTTCTCCACTATAAAGATGCTCTTTTCTCCTCATTGTGTATTGAACTCTTCAAAAGGAAATCACTAGGCATAGCCCACAATTAAGAGCATTATGCCTTACCTCCTCAAGGGCATAGATGATTTGGAATTCTGCACAGGCAGAATTTGCCTCTTTCCACCCATTTATTTATTCAGTTATTTTGACTCATAAATAAATATTTTCTATTTTGTGTTATAATCTAATACTACTTTATTAATTATATATATATATATATATATATATATATATATTATTGCTCAAATTGTTCCAGTTTTGGCCTTTGGGAGCTCATTCATTTAGCTCCTGTGCTTATTTGAAATACCCTCTTTTATTTTTTTCTCCGCAAGATGCTCCAACTCATCTTGTATATTTTATGCCCCAAGCCTAGAATCCATTATTCCTCTAAGGAGCTCTGGTTCCTTTTATTGGAGAATAATATTAAAATCTGGGATCTGGGCGTCAGGTGTGCTCATTGCTACTGGAACATCTTTGCTTTTAAGTCCTCTCAACTGACAGAGTGAGGCGTTATATTTGTGTACGGTCCTCCTCGTATGAATATTTCTTTAGCTAACCATCTGTATCTATATTAAGCTAAATATCAGTTCATCCTGATGTCTCCAACTCTAATCTATTATTAAACGGATCCTTCTTCCTCCTCCCCTTGCTCATCTGTAAATTCTCACTCCAACAGTGGGAAACCTGGTCCCACCATCCACCTTCTATTTACACAATTGTTCAATTGTGCACTTGCTGAGCAGTATCAGAATTGTTAACTCATACCTTTGTGAGGCTTTTAAAAAGCTGCAAAATTGCTAACAAATGTTTATTTTATTCTTGTCTTCTTAACATATGTCCTTTGCACTGTTTTCATCATCTTAAGACCAGTGTTATTCAGAGCCTGGGTCAAACACTATTTCTATCTAGGACAAGCTGCCGTTTGTGTATGTACGTGAGACGGGGCTCCGTTCACTTGAAAAAATTAGAGGATTTAGGGGAAACTTTCAGTTTTCTCTTCTTTTGCCTTTTTCTTATCTTGATTCGTGTAATTTCTGCCATCTGGCGAACAGTTCTGATCTGAAGACTGCCATCTGTCAGTTCTCACTGCTATCTGGTGATAGTTACTGTGAAATGTTGGTGATAGCAACAGTCACGGTTTTTGTTGTTGTTTTTTTAATTGAAGTATAGTTGATTTACAATGTTGTGTTAGTTTCAGGTGTACAGCACAATGATTCAGTTATACATATGTGTGTGTGTGTATATATATATATATGCACATATATATGTATTCATTGGTTATCTATTTCATATATAGTAGTGTGTATATGTTAATCCCAACCTACTAATTTATCCCTCCTCCTGCTTTCCCCTTTGGTAACCATAAGTTTGTTTTCTATGTCTGTTGGCGTATTTCTGTTTTGCAAATAAGTTCATTTGTACATTTTTTTTAGATTCCACATATAAGCGATATCATATGGTGTTTGTCTTTCTCTGTCTGGCTTATTTCACTTAGTCTGGTAATCTCTAGGTCCATCCATGTTGCTGCAAATGGCATTATTTCCTTCTTTTTTATGGTTGAGTAATATTCCATTATATATATATATATATATATATATATATATATATACACACATATATATATATATATATATACACACACACACACACACACATCTTCTTTATCCATTCATTTGTTGATGGACATTTAGGTTGCTTCCGTGTCTTGGCTATTGTAAATAGTGCTGCTATGAACTTTGGGGTGCATGTATCTTTTCAAATGGGTAATTCGCCCTTGTCCCACATCCTCTTTGAGAACCCAGTAACTACCCATTCTCTGAAGCAAAAACCGTAACAGTTCTATCCCATGAAAAGTTTGTTGAAAAGTATTTTGGGTGCTTCTGTAACTATTCTTTCCATCTCTTGAACACAAATACCTTCCAGAAAAATGTCCCAGCCTATTTGTTAACATGTGAAAGTTACAAAATATCAATATGTAATGAGCAAATTCAATAAAAATGTTAGCAGAGGAAGAGTCTGACATGGTAAAATTAAAAATCGCCTGAGTGAATGCTTGTTTACAGTTCTCACTTTGATGTGCATGGATGCAGTAGTGTAGATTACTAAACACATGAATCTGGAATGTTCTACTCATCTGCACATGCCGGGGGAAAGATTAGGAGAGTCTTGCCCAATCGTTTTCTGCCGTCTTCAGTATAAAGCATCTTCTAGCTCCTGGAATGGAACCAGTTAGATCCTTGACACTTTTTCTCTTATGCCCCTCAGTTAATCCTTTAGATTCTATCTTCACACTGTATCCAGACTCTTACCACTGCCCACCATCTCTACTGCCATCATCCTGGTCCAAGCCATTGTCATCTCCCACCTGGATCATTGCCACAGCTCACTACCTGGTCTTCCTCCTTCCAATCCGGCCCCCTTGGGCAAGAATAAGTCGCTTAGAAAACCACGCCAGAGTCTTCCAGGGCTCCTCAGAGTACTGGCCAGAGTGTGGGCCATGTTTAAGGCCCCATGCAGTCTGCTCCCACTCAGCGACCTCCTCTCTGTCATTCATCTGTGACGACACTGGTCCCCTTGCTATTTCTGTAAACCCTCCAGGCAGGCTCCTGCCTCAGGGCCTTTGTACTTGTCCCTCCCTCTGAGATCTGGTTGGTTTGTTACCTCACTTCCTCAGGTCTTCACTCACGTGTCGTATTTTTAGTGAGGCTTTCCCTGAACACCATTTAAAATTTTACCCACTCCTCCACCAAAGCCTCTATCCCTTCATCTGCCTTATCTCCGGAATGTTCATTACCGTCTGACATTCTCTTTTACTTTTTTGCTTTATCTTTCCCCACCAGAATCCCATTTAGTTTCATCTCTTTAGTCAACTGCTGTATTCCCAGCACTAAGGAAAAATAGAAGGTATGCCGTGAAGAGTTAGTGCAGGAAGGACGGGGAGCACCGGAGGGGGTTCAGGAAACGCCCTCACAGCCAGGGCGCGTGAGTCCGGTGTGAAAGGTGAAAGCACTGATCGCTCGGATTCCCTACTTCTCCAGTCCTAGGGATTCCACCCCACCCTAGTGACCACTGTTTTTTCCTCTCACATCATAAGCAATACTCAAATGTAATACCATTTATCTATAGAACTATAACTTGGTAGAGATGGCGTAATGAAAATAAAACCCCATTGCCTTCAGTAGCTATTACTGTTCTAAGTAACTATAATTAGTATTAATATGAGAAGCCTTAGTGGTTGATGACATACTGGGGAAAAGGTATTAGTAATAATACTAATAAAATAATTTATTGAGCACCTTTGCTGTGGGCACTGAGTTGAGTGCTTTATGAATATTAACTCATACTCCCAACTCCACCATTTACTACATGTGTGAGCTGGGCTGATTATGTAACATCTTAGTCTCACCTTCTTCTCTTATAAAGTGAGATCATTGTAGCTGCTTCGGTGTGTGGTTCTGAGTGTGATGTGAGATGATGTCCAGGAAGCATTTAGGCCAGTGCTGGGCACAGGGTCCAGAATTACTGGAACTATTGACATCTTACCTTTGAGAGCCAGGTCTGGGCCACATCTCATCTCTCATAGAAGAGTATAGCACAAGGAAGGACACTAAGGCTTTGCCATTTTTCAGGAATTCCATCGCTAGAATGTTCTCCCGCCCCCTTTCCCTTAACTCTTGAGAGAAAAGGAAGAGAGGTTACACCTTGGGCCAAAATACAAAGACTTCAGATGTTTCTAGCCAACACCATTTTAGTCTTTGTGAATTCATAGAAACACAGTTTATTCATCTGAGCTCTCTGTGTCTTGAAGAACATATGTGTGGTTCTGGAATCTTTTTTAATCAATCTGTTCAATCCCACTCTGACTCTCAAAAACTTAGCAGCCTCAGTTTTGAGAAATTCTGTTCTTTCCTCTGATATCCTTTCCCCCCTTTTCTCCCTGTGCCATGGATTCACAGTCTCTTTGGTTTTTTTTTTTTTTTTTTTTCCATTTCTTTTTATGGCTGAGTAATATTCCATTGTATATATGTGCCACATCTTCTTTATCCATTCATCTGTCGATGGACAGATGCTAATAAACTAAATACTAAACTACGATAAACATAAAACCAGAAACAAATTCGATTCAGAAAGCAAACCCCTAGTCTACAGTTGCTCCCAAAATCCACTGCCTCAAAGTCTCTTTGGTTTTAAATTTTATTTATTTATCTATTTATTTATTTTTGGCTGTGCTGGGTCTTCGGTTCGCGCGAGGGCTCTCTCCAGTTGCGGCAAGTGGGGGCCACTCTTCATTGCGGTGCGGGGACCGCTCTTCATCGCGGTGCGGGGACCGCTCTTCATCGCGGTGCGCGGGCCTTTCACTATCGCGGCCCCTCCCGCTGCGGGGCACAGGCTCCAGACGCGCAGGCTCAGCAGCTGTGGCTCACGGGCCCAGCTGCTCCGCGGCATGTGGGATCCTCCCAGACCAGGGCTCGAACCCGTGTCTCCTGCATTAGCAGGCAGACTCTCAACCACTGCGCCACCAGGGAAACCCTCTTTGGTTTTAGTTGTAATACTTTCTCACTCTATTCTATCTTCTTCCTGGAATCATCCGTCTTTTGAAAAGGAACATAAAGAAATTGAAAAATACATTCCTATCTTCAAATTTCATAGTACTTGCCTGTTTAATATTCATTTCCAATTCTTCTTTTTGAACAGAATTCCAGATCTTTTTTTATTCATGGTGACAATGTGCTCAGCCAAAAATACTTTTTGCAGATTCCCTTGCAGCTTAGTGTGCCAGATAACATAGCTATGGTATATAGGATGTTCCTCCCATGTAAGACAGCAAAGCTTTAATAGGGAAAAAAAAACAAACAAAAAACCTTCATCCCTTGGCCTTTTCTTCCTGTTCCTGTCTGCAACTTGGATATGAAGTCTTAAGATTCTGTGGCTATTTTGTGACCATAAGACATCATGACAAATGCCAACATGCTAAGGACAGCAGTGCAGAAAGATAGGAATAACCTAGTCCCTGAGGGCATCATTGAACATCTGCAGTAGCTTCAGCCTCAATACCAGACTTCTTATGGGAGAGAAATAATCCCATTGTGTTTTTAAGCCACTGTTTGTCATGCATTCTCTTCTGTGTTTATCCTGTGTTCTATTATGTGCAGTGGAATGCATTTTCAGCTGTTTCACATGACTTGCTAGCTAATTTAAATCCAGTTTTATTGTCAAACTGACCACATGGTGGATCACAACATTGAAGTATTTTGTAGTCCAAAAGTGAATCTACTTTTATAAAAGCCAAAGGGAATTAGCCAAATAACCCATTTCGAACAGACTTTAAATGGCAGCAAGTTGAGTTACCACACTTGGATGGAGAATCCAGAGATTCAGATTTTCAGGCCATTTCCACCGCCAGCTGGCTCTGTGGGCAGGCCACTTGACCTGGATTATTTTCCTCCCATCTGCAAAATGAGGTAATTTGAGTAAGCCAATCCTCTCAAAGACCACCAAAGAGCCAGTGGATTGATGCCTGCAGAGTCCCAGCTGAATTTGGCATTATTGTTTACCTTGCCAAGACTTTTTAGCTAAGAAGCCAAGCACAGATCTTGTTCCTTAGCTGTGAAAATTCCCTTTCAATTGCAGTGTGTGTAATATAAATTGTGAATTTTTAAAACAAGAAACCAGGTTGCATGATTATCAGTAAATATGCACAGTGTACACTGAATTGAACCACTAGGATTAAATGGTGCCAAATTTCTAAAGTTCAGCATTAGCCGAAACATTATGATACTTAATTATCTCATTATGATACTTAATTTATTTTGGTCTCTTTCACTTGAATTCTGTTAAAATTTTTTTTTAACCTGAGGATCAAACCAAATAAACAGAAGGTTTGTTTTAAAAATTAAAGTATGCATTGTTCTATATGGAAACTCCAGGTATATATACTATCAGTTTTTTTTAAGTAAAAAACTATTTTTTAGAGCAATTTTAGGTTCACAGCAAAATTGAGTGGAAAGTACAGAGAGTTCCCACATAATCCCCTGTCATATCATAGGTTTTTTTTTTTTAACATCTTTATTGGAGTACAATTGCTTTACAATGGTGTGTTAGTTTCTGCTTTATAACAAAGTGAATCAGTTATACATATACATATGTTCCCATATCTCTTCCCTCTTGCGTCTCCCTCCCTCCCACATATCGTAGGTTTTTAAGAATAATGCTTTTAGAATTAAAAAGAGAGGAAACAGGGGCTTCCCTGGTGGCGCAGTGGTTGAGAGTCTGCCTGCCAATGCAGGGGACACGGGTTCGAGCCCTGGTCTGGGAAGATCCCACATGCCGTGGAGCGGCTGGGCCCGTGAGCCACAATTACTGAGCCTGCGCGTCTGGAGCCTGTGCTCCGCGACAAGAGAGGCCGCGATAGTGAGAGGCCTGCGCACTGCGATGAAGAGTGGTCCCCACTTGCCACAATTGGAGAAAGCCCTCGCACAGAAACGAAGACCCAAGACAGCCATAAATAAATAAATAAATAAATAAAATTTAAAAAATATATATGGAAAGTGAAAAAGGCAGATGTTTAAAATAAAGAGAGGAAACATAAACCATGTTAAACTAAACCCGTTTCTGAAAAAGGATTTGTTATATTTTTACTAATTCTCTTTAATTCCTTATTAAAATTTTTTTAACAGATTTTTGTGGTTTAATTACTTTAAAATTTCTGATGTGTAACATTCTAGTATGTTTCATCAGTTGCGAAAGTAATATAAGCAAGGTTGTAAAATCCAGTCTTTGCTGAATTTTATTTTGATGTTAGAGTACAATGAGTTTTCTATTTTGCCATTAGTCCCGAGGGCCTATTAAATAACCAGTATTAGTCCTTTAAAAAAACAATCTCATTTGAGGGACATACATTTCTTGGCTTATGTGCAATATTAGAAACCTAAGAGCATCTTTACACTACAAAATGAAGTGTCATTTTCCAAATTAAAAAAAATTCAAATATCCTTTTATAAATTAATGCTGTACGTGTCCTTTTGATGAACATTAGATTTTACCAAGATAAGTATCTTTCAGTGACTTTGACTTTGCATTAAAATCTACTCCTCAGCAGATTGGCCTAAGGTCAAGTAAAACAAGACACTTTGTTGTCTGGCAGCTTTTACCCAGTTTATGCTGCAAGAACTATTTCAGGACAAAGTTGGGAGTATCCGATATCTTCTCCTGATTGTCTCATAAACTGATTTAATAGCTTTGGGCCAGACATTGACTCTTTCCAGATAACTACTTGTAAAATAGAAAAACATTGCTTAGTATTTCGGACATTTGTAAATATGCCAGTATGGCTTGACAGACCAGAGCTAATAAATCAGGCAAGCATCTTCAGGCCACTGGTCACTTCTGGCCTCCTGTGGCCTTGAAAATTGGGATGCCTCAGATATAAAGTATTCTTGCTATGGTTGATTGCCTGCCCTGAGAACCCGTGAAGAGTCCACTTGGAGAAAGGTATATTGGTTTTGGATGAGGATTTTTTTTTCCATTCTCCCAACTCATCTGGGTTTTAGTTTGGTTTTTTTTGTTTGTTTGTTTTATTCTTTTGTTTTACAGTATTCTACGTAAAAGCAAAAGAAAAATGTGACATCACTTACATTATGTCATTTCTTTCCATATAATTTATATCTTAATGTTTATCTCTGGGGCTAGGTTCTAATCTCCTGAAGGTAGGCGGCCTTAGACATGTTTCTGGGAAATGAGATGTATATTGTAAGAGGTCCATCACACAGCTGTTGCGGAGCTGAGATGCAGTGATGCACATAGAGAGCTAGCCACTCCATGGACTCAAGGGTTCCTTCCCCACCAAGTACCAACTGCTCACAGCCCTTGGGAGCACCGTGTCTCATTACTTCTTGCATTCTCTGTGACTCACGATACGATGCTGTGGGCACCATCGATTGTTTCAAAGGTTTGAGGAATGACAAGATGACGCTGTTTATCCCCTGTGATTTGCTTAGATTTTGATCTAAATATTATTTATTTATTTATTTATTTATGGCTGTGTTGGGTCTTCGTTTCTGTGTGAGGGCTTTCTCTAGTTGTGGCAAGCGGGGCCACTCTTCATCGCGGTGCGCGGGCCTCTCATTATCGCGGCCTCTCTTGTTGCGGAGCACAGGCTCCAGACGCGCAGGCTCAGTAATTGTGGCTCACGGGCCTAGTTGCTCCATGGCATGTGGGATCTTCCCAGACCAGGGCTCGAACCCGTGTCCCCTGCATTGGCAGGCAGATTCTCAACCACTGCGCCACCAGGGAAGCCCTAAATATTATTTATTAAAATAAATACTTAAGTATCATGAGACGTGCATGTTTGAGCTAGAAACAGACTAAAATTTAAGCGCCTTTATAGAAAGAGAGTTTTAAAGAACTCTTTTAGGGAATTCCCCAGTGGTCCAGTGGTTAGGACTCTGCACTTTCACTGCCAAGGGCCCGGGTTCAATCCCTGGTCGGAACTAAGATCCCACAAGCCCCTTTTATATAAAGTGAATGGAAAGTTTTTTTCTTCCCCTTCTTAGGACATTTATCTCTTTATGTAGCATTTCAAAAAATTTCATGTAATGGACTATGAAAGTAAAAAAATTGTTCTTATCTTTGCTGATATGTGGACAACTTGTATTCCTTGCTCATTTGTAGTCGTTGCTTTAAATCTCTTCTTGCATGTCTTGCTTGAAGGATTGCAGTACCTTACTCAGTGGTCTCCCTGCTTTCATGGTCTCACAACGCTAGTCCATCCTTCACTTGATTAAAGAGTTCACCTGAAAATCAAACGTGAGCACATCATTCTTGTTTAAAATATCCTTTGGCCTATGTTGCATCCAAAATGGCATCTAAAACCTTTTAGACTCTAAAACTGGAGTCCACCATATTTCTCCAGTCTTATTTATTTCTGGACATTTTTTCCCACTTACCATGTGTTCCAGCCACAGTGAACTTCTGCCTCTTTTACAGATATGCTTTGTCCTTTATTCTTTCTTTGTACAGAAAGTTTCCTTTTGCCATCCTTCCAACCATCCATCCATCCAATATGGTCATGTTTGCCAGCACTGGACCATGGATTGGGAATAGGATGTTAAACAGGATAGATACTGTCCTTACATCGTGCAACTTCCCATTCATTACCTACACGTCACACTCCTGCTCATCCATTTAGACTCACCTCTAATGTTATTTCTATTTTGAGGTCTTTCCCAGGGCACCCAAGCAGATATGTTCACTATGTTGGCCCATAACTTTATCTCTATTACAGCATTTAATTTCTTCATTCATCAAGACATTTATTGCCTACTGTGTGCAAAATCTATGCTGAAAGCTGGGGATACTGTAGTGAACAAAGCAAATAAAAATTAAGCCCACAGCTTATACATTATGTTGTAATTATCCAACTTTCACCCTTAGGAGAATGTGAATTCTTATAGGACTTTATGTGTCAATAATATCTTTATATCTGAAGTACCAGCAATGCTAAAAATAGTTTGCATGATATACAATTTAAAAAATATATATATAGCAAAAGTCTAAGGAGTTTTCATAATTTAATTGAATTAATCTCTCTGTGTATGTGTATATATGTGTATTGTATATAAACATATAACACACATATGTGTATTTGCTTCAGATATTTTTTTAAGAAGTAACATTGTATAGATCTAGTTGAATTTCTCTGTTTTCCTCTGTGATTCCATACACTTGAAAAGTAACCATTACTTTAATTAAATTTCTTGATAACCAAAAAAATAAAAACACTAAGCATATATTAAAAATAATAATAATACACATATGTGTATATATAGATTTTGTTTGTTTAGGAAGTAGAAAAATGCTAAATTTTCTATTAGTTTACAAAGAGATTAAAATGTCCAAGAAAGAGGAGTGGACAATTATTTATTTTGATTCTTCTCAATGATTGCCTAGGCAGTGTCAATCTGTCATTTTTTAATCCTTGTTGCAATTGAATGGCAATTTTTTGTATGATTAATTTGCAGTCAGAGATTCATACTAGTTAAGTTAAGATTTCACTTAAGACACGTAGGAAGTATTTTAACCATCAAGGTAATGTGGCAAGGAACTTGGCTGGTTAAGGAAGCAGGACTCAACATTCTAAAGGTACTAGCCTTTCCTGGATTGATTACTTCATCATTCTAAAAGCTGTATAACCTCTCTGAAGTTCTTTCAGCCCATCTTTCCTTGTTACTGTCACTGGGATAAGACCCTTGGGATGCAGATGGGATGACACGAAGCTGTTTTCCTTTCTTGCAGTGGGTGAGTTTGTAAGCGATGCCCTCCTCGTTCCCGACAAGTGCAAATTCTTACACCAGGAGAGGATGGATGTTTGTGAAACCCACCTTCACTGGCACACTGTTGCCAAAGAGGTACCAACCCATTCATTCTTTCTACTTTTAAAGTGAAGACTTCCTAGGAACTATGCACAGTGACATTTTAGAGGGTATTTGGAGGCAACAGTGGTGTTGATAAATATGGTTTTTTAATTATTATTGTTATAAAAGACTTCATGAATATTTTAAGAGGATATCTTGAGGCAACAGCTGTGTTGATAAATAAGTTATTATTATTTAAAAAACCATCCAGGCGTACTTTATATTTAGTTAGATTTATTATGTCTATGCCATGTTTTATAATTTAGAAACTACAACTTTATACTCCCTATAAACCTTAAAATATACCTTTAAAAATTTTTTAAATTTATCTCCTGTTTTCTTTTGTCATATACCAAGTTTTTATAATTTAACCTTCTTCTCTATTATCTGTTGGGGAATACAGTGGTAGAACAATAGCTTGTCCTGTACCAACCTGAAAGCTACAGTTAGGAAGCTCACTTTCTAAGTTGTGCCACCCAATTTTGCGTTCACCATGCCGTGCTGCCACCTTCACTGATGCATAGCAGATGAGTCTACGGCACCAATTCTAAGCTTTGCTAACCCCTGCTTTTGACAAAGCTGATAAGAGACATAAAAAAATTAGCATAAAATGTCACCTTTTTTTTGGGGGGGGGACCGTGCCACATGGCTGGTGGGATTTTAGTTCCCCCACCAGGAATCAAACCCGGGCCCTCAGCAGTGGAAGTGCAGAGTCCTAACCACTGGACCGCCAGGGAATTCCCCAAATGTCACTTTTTGATATTACTACCTTCAAAACTGCTTTGTCCCTTTGATATATTATGAGGTTTTTCTAGTAATTTTGTATAGCTTTTTTGTAATGCAATCAGTCTCCTAGAATTAGCCTACTTTATCTAGCTCAGTGGTTCTCGAATGGGGTCAGTGTTACTCCACATCCCTTCCCAGAAACATGAGCCAATGTCTGGAGACATTGTTGCCTTAAGGGGTGGTACTACTGGCATTGGTGGCCAGAGGCCAGAGCTTCTGCTAAACATTCTTCAGTGAACAGGACAGCTTTTCCTCTCCCCTTGCCCTGAAGAATGATCTGGTCCAAAATGTCAATGATACTGAGGTTGAAAAACCCTGATCTACGTTCATTTAAACATTGCGTCATAGCCTTAACGCTATTAGGCAGAAAACACCACTTAAGATTCAGCATTAATTTTGCCTTTTTTAAAATAATATGTTTTAATTTACTGGCAAATGACATTGTCTTTATATAAAAATGTTTAAGAGCAGATATTAAGAAAACAAACTAGATAATTTAAAGCCCAGTACCCATCTGATAACCTCATTTTTCATTTCTTCTTGAGTTTAAAAAAATTTTTTTTTTCGTTGCTAAGAAACAAAATGACTCTAATTCCTATGAGGTCAAAATACACTCTGTAAAATTTCATTGTTTACCTATGTGTGTTGAATTATCCTCTGTCACCGCTGGATGCTTTCAAAGCTTTATGTTAATCTAAATGTGTGGGAATTTAGCAAATCCCAGGAAAGCAAAAGGATATTGAAGGAGAAATCTCTACTGACTTTAAGTTCTGATTCATAGCAGAGGATAATTTCTTCTCTTCCCAGGATTGTTATTTTGGAAGTGAGCCAAGAGAGTTAGAATTTCTAGAATACGATAGGTCTGAGTGAGAGAGGCTTCCATACCTAAGGGAGGTAGAAGTGAGTTGGGGGTATATACGTGAAACTATCACTACTTCCCGATATGCTAATGAAGCCAGAAAGCACTGATTCTCTGATAACTATTCACAGTGCAACCTCTTCTACATCTTAGCTCCCAATTAGTTTCTATCCCTATTTTTTAATTAATTTCTGTAGTATAACAACATATCCTTATTAAATAAGTAACAAAGTTAAACATTAAGGGTACCAAAAAAGCCTGTGCTAAAGAAACTCTGTTGTAAATCCCCTCAAAAAGCAAATGATTCTTTCCATTGTGAAATTGGTTCTTGATCTACTGGGCCTGTGTGTTGTTATAATTGCGATTTTCTTACAATGAAGCACATCTATTCCAGTACTCTCACTGTTTTCTCCTTACCTTTTGTAGACCTGTAGTGAGAAGAGTACCAACTTGCATGAGTATGGCATGCTGCTGCCCTGTGGAATTGACAAGTTCAGAGGGGTGGAGTTTGTTTGTTGCCCACTGGCTGACGAAAGTGACAGTATTGACTCAGCAGACGCAGAGGAGGATGACTCGGACGTCTGGTGGGGTGGAGCAGATACAGACTATGCAGATGGGAGGTAAGGTGGCCTTTATGTTTGGTCTTTTGTAGGTGCCAGAACATCTAGCATATAGTTTCGTTTCTTCTATAAATCTGTCTTTCTGTTTCTCATTTAAATAATCTCTGCCCACTCCTATCAGATTTCGGTTTTATGGAAAAAAATCTAACCATGAGGTTCTGTTCTGCTTATGGCCTACCATTTAATTTTAGTATAATTGATCAGCCATCACTGAGTTAATTTTAACTATTTTATTTTAATCTCAAGAGTTGGGATCAAAATTCCACTGATATTCTAATAGGTCACTGGCAGTACTACAGAGAATTGAGATCTGGGTGAGGGACATAGCATTTTGTTTCGGTCTGTAATTTAGAAATTTGCAGGGGGGATTTAGGGATCATTTCATCACTCATTAACTAAATCTGAATTTTTGTTAAGAAAGGTTTGGTTTTGTTTCTGTTATTGTGGGGTTTTGTTTTTTGTTTTTGTGGGGTTTTTGTGTTTTGTCAACTTTTCCTATACAAATGAACTCAGAGGCAAACTTAAACATTTGCTAAAGTTCTTTAACTGGGAGGGACCTTCAAGATGACAGAGGAGTAAGACGTGGAGATCACCTTCCTCCCCACAAATACATCAGAAATACATCTACATGTGGAACAACTCCTAGAGAACACCTACTGAACGCTGGCAGAAGACCTCAGACCTCCCAAAAGGCAAGAAACTCCCCACGTACCTGGGTAGGGCAAAAGAAAAAAGAAAAAACAGAGACAAAAGAATAGGGGCAGGACCTACACCTCGGGGAGGGAGCTGTGAAGGAGGAAAGGTTTCCACACACTAGGAAGCCCCTTCACTGTTGGAGACAGGGGGTGGGTGGTGGGGTGGGGGTAAGCCACGGAGCCACGAAGGAGAGCGCAGCCACAGGGGTGTGGAGGGCAAAGCGGAGAGATTCCCGCACAGAGGATCGGTGCCGACCAGCACTCACCAGCCCGAGAGGCTTGTCTGCTCACCCGCCGGGGTGGGCGGGGGCTGGGAGCTGAGGCTCGGGCTTCGGAGGGCGGATCCCAGGGAGAGGACTGGGGTTGGCTGCATGAACACAGCCTGAAGGGGGCGAGTGCACCACAGCTAGCCGGGAGGGAGCCCAGGAAAAAGTCTGGAACTGCCTAAGAGGCAAGAGACCATTATTTCGGGGTGCGTGAGGAGAGGGGATTCAGAGCACCGCCTAAACGAGCTCCACAGACGGGCACAAGCCACAGCTATCAGTGTGGACACCAGAAACGGGCATGAGACGCTAAGGCTGCTGCTGCCGCCACCAAGAAGCCTGTGTGCAAGCACAGCTCACTATCCACACCTCCCCTCCTGGGAGCCTGTGCAGCCCGCCACTGCCAGGGTCCCATGATCCAGGGACAACTTCCCCAGGAGAACACACGGCACGCCTCGGGCTGGTGCAACGTCACGCCGGCCTCTGCCGCTAAAGGCTCGCCCTGCATTCCGTACCCCTCCCTCCCCCTGGCCTGAGTGAGCCAGACCCACTAATCTGCTCCTGTAACCCCATCCTGTCTGGGCAGAGAACAGACGCCCTCAGGTGACCTACACACAGAGGCAGGGCCAATTCCAAAGCTGAACCCCAGGAGCTGTGTGAACAAAGAAGACAAAGGGAAATCTCTCCCAGCAGCCTCAGGAGCAGCGGATTAAATCTCCACAATCAAATTGATGTACCCTGCATCTGTGGAATACCTGAATAGACAACGAATCATCCCAAGACTGAGGCAGTGGACTTTGGGAGCAACTATAAACGGGATTTACTTTCTGCATCTAATTTGTTTCTGGTTTTATGTTTATCTTAGTTTAGCATTTAGAGCTCATTATCACTGGTAGATTTGTCTATTGATTTGGTTGCCCTCTTCCTTTTTATTTTATACATATATTTTTTTTTCCTTTTTCTCTTTGCGAGCGTGTATGTGTATGCTTTTTGGTATGATCTTGTCTGTATACCTTTGCTTTTACCATTTGTCCTAGGATTCTGTCTGTCCGTTTTCTTTTTTTTTTTTTTTTAAGTATAGTTTTTAGCCCTTGTTATCATTGGTGGATTTGTTTCTTAGTTTGGTTGCTCTCTTCTTTCTTACCTGTTTTTTTAATTTTAATAATTTTTTTTATTTTTTATTTTAAGAACTTTATTTACTTTATTTTACTTTTTTCTTTCTTTCGTATTCTTTTTTCTCCCTTTTCTTCTGAGCCATGTGACTGACAGGGTCTTGGTGCTCTGACTGGGTTTCAGGCCTGAGCCTCTGAGGTGGGAGAGGCGAGTTCAGGACATTGGTCCACCAGAGACCTCCTGGCTGCACATAATATCAAACAGTGAGACCTCTCTCAGATATCTCCATCTCAGTGCTAAGACCCAGCTCCACTCAATGACCAGCAAGCTACAGTGCTCAACACCCTATGGCAAACAACTAGCAAGACAGAACACAACCCCACCCATTAGCAGAGAGGCTGCCTAAAATTATAATAAGGTCACAGACATCCCAAAACATACCACCGGATGCCATTCTGCCTGCCAGAAAGACACTATCCAGCCTCATCCACCAGAACACAGGCACCAGTCCCCTCCACCAGAAAGACAACACAACCCAATGAATCAACCTTACACACTGGGGGCAGACACCAAAAACAACGGGAACTACGAACCTGCAGTCTGCAAAAAGGAGACCCCGAACAAAGTAAGTTAAGCAAAATGAGAAGACCGAGAAATACACAGCAGATGAAGGAGCAAGGTAAAAATCCACCAGACCAAAAAATGAAGAGGAAATAGGCAGCCTACCTGAAAAAGAATTCAGAGTAATGATAGTAAATATGATCCAAAATCCAGGAAACAGAATGGAGAAAATACAAGAACATTTAACAAGGACCTAGAAGAACTAAAGACCAAACAAACAATCATGAACAACACAATAAATGAAACTAAAAATTCTCTAGAAGGAATCAATAGCAGAAAAACAGACAGAAAACGGATAAGTGACCTGGAGATAAAATAGTGGAAATAACTACTGCAGAGCAGAATAAAGAAAAAAGAATGAAAAGACTTGAGGACAGTCTCAGAGACCTCTGGGACAACATTAAATGCACCAACATTCGAATTATAGGTGTCCCAGAAGAAGAGAAAAAGAAAGGAACTGAGAAAATACTTGAAGAGATTATAGTTGAAAACTTCTCTCATATGGGAAAGTAAATAGTCAAGTCCAGGAAGTGCAGAGATTCCCATACAGGATAAATCCAAGGAGAAACACCAAGACACATATTAATCAAACTATCAAAAATTAAATACAAAGAAAAAATATTAAAAGCAGCAAGGGAAAAGCAACAAATAACATACAAGGGAATCCCCATAAGGTTAACAGCTGATCTTTCAGCAGAAACTGCAAACCAGAAGGGAGTGGCAGGACATATTTAAAGTAATGAAAGGGAAAAACCTACAACCAAGATTATCTATCCAGCAAGGATCTCATTCAGATTCGACAGAGAAATTAAAACTTTTACAGACAAGCAAAAGCTAAGAGAATTCAGCACCACCAAACCTGCTTTACAACAAATGCTAAAGGAACTTCTCTAGGCAGGAAATACAAGAGAAGGAAAAGCCCTACAATAATAAACCCAAAACAATTAAGAAAATGGTAATAGGAACATACATAGCGATAATTACCTTAAATGTAAATGGATTAAATGCTCCAACCAAAAGACATAGACTGGCTGAATGGATACAAAAACAAGACCCATATATATGCTGTCTACAAGGGACCCGCTTCAGAACTAGGGACACATACAGACTGAAAGTGAGGGGATGGAAAAAGATATTCCATGCAAATGGAAATCGAAAGCTGGAGTAGCAATTCTCATATTAGACAAAATAGATTTTAAAATAAAGACTATTACAAGAGACAAAGAAGGACACTATATAATGATCAAGGGATCAATCCAAGAAGAAGAAATAACAATTGTAAATATTTATGCACCCAACATAGGAGCACCTCAATACATAAGGCAAATGCTAACAACCATAAAAGGGGAAATCGACGGTAACACAGTCATAGTAGGGGACTTTAACACCCCACCTTCACCAATGGACAGATCATCCAAAATGAAAATAAATAAGGAAACACAGACTTTAGCTAATACATTAAACAAGATGGATTTAATTGATATTTACTGGACATTCCATCCAAAAACAACAGAATACACTTTATTCTCAAGTGTTCATGTAACATTCTCCAGGTTAGATCATATCTTGGGTCACAAATCAAGCCTTGGTAAATTTAAGAAAATTGAAATCATATCAAGTATCTTTTCCGATCACAATGCTGTGAGACTAGATATCAATTACAAGAAAAAAATCTGTAAAAAATACAAACACATGGAGGCTAAACAATACACTGTTAGATAACCAAGTGATCACTGAAGAAATCAAAGAGGAAAGCAAGAAATACCTAGAAACAAATGACAATGAAAACACAATGACCCAAAACCTATGGGATGCAGCAAAAGCAGTTCTAAGAGGGAAGTTTATAGCAATACAATCCTACCTCAAGAAACAAGAAACATCTCCAATAAACAACCTAACCTTACACCTAAAGCAATTGGAGAAAGAAGAAGGAAAAAACCCCAAAGTTAGCAGAAGGAAAGAAATCATGACGATCAGCTCAGAAATAAATGAAAAAGAAATGAAGGAAACGATAGCAAAGATCAATAAAGCTAAAAGCTGGTTCTTTGAGAAGATAAACAAAATTGATAAACCATTAGCCAGACTCATCAAAAAAAAAGGGAGAACACTCAAATCAATAGAATTAGAAATGAAAAAGGAGAAGTAACAATGGACCCTGCAGAAATACAAAGGATCATGAGAGATTACTACAAGCAACTCTATGCCAATAAAATGGACAACCTGGAGGAAATGGACAAATTCTTAGAAAAGCACAACCTTCCGAGACTGAACCAGGAAGAAATAGAACATATAAACAGACCAATCACAAACACTGAAATTGAGACTGTGATTTAAAATCTTCCAACAAACAAAACCCCAGGACCAGATGGCTTCACAGGCGAATTCTATCAAACATTTAGAGAAGAGCTAACACCTGTCCTTCTCAAACTCTTCCAAAACATAGCAGAGGGAGGAACACTCCCAAACTCATTCTACGAGGCCACCATCACTCTGATACCAAAACCAGACAAACATGTCACAAAAAAAGAAAACTACAGGCCAATGTCTGTGATGAACATAGATGCAAAAATCCTGAACAAAATGCTAGCAAATAGAATCCAACAGCACATTAAAAGGATCATACACCATGATCAAGTGGGGTTTATTCCAGGAATGCAAGGATTCTTCAATATACGTAAATCAACCAATGTGATAAACCATATTAACTAACTGAAAGAGAAAAACCATATGATCATCTCAGTAGCTTCAGAAAAAGCTTTTGACAAAATTTCAATGCCCATTTATGATAAAAATCCTCCAGAACGTATGCATAGAGGGAACTTACCTCAACATTATAAAGGCCATATATGACAAACCCATAGCCACATCCTTCTCAATGGTGAAAAACTGAAACAATTTGCACTAAGATCAAGAACAAGACAAGGTTGCCCATTCTCACCACTATTATTCAACATAGTTTTGGAATTTTTAGCCACAGCAATCAGAGAAGAAAAAGAAATAAGAGAAATCCAAATTAGAAAAGAGGAAGTAAAACTGGCCCTGTTTGCCAATGACATGATACTATATATAGAGAATCCTAAAGACGCTACCAGAAAACTACTAGAGCTAATCAATGAATTTGGTAGAGTAGCAGGATACAAAATTAATGCACGGAAATTTCTTGCATTTCTATATACTAATGATGAGAAATCTGAAAGAGAAATTAAGGAAACACTCCCATTTACCGTTGCATCAAAAAGGATATAATACCTAGGAGTAAACCTACCTAAGGGTACAAAAAACCTGTATGCAGAAAACTATAAGACACTCATGAAAGAAATTACAAATGATACAAACAGAGGGAGAGTTATACCATGTTCTTGGATTGGAAGAATCAACATTGCGAAAATGACTCTACTACCCAAAGCAATCTACTGATTCAATGCAAGCCCTATCAAACTACCAATGGCGTTTTTCAGAGAACTAGAACAAAAAATTTCAAAATTTGTATGGAAACACAAATGACCCTGAATAGCCAAAGCAATCTTGAGAAAGAGAAACAGAGCTGGAGGAATCAGACTCCCTTACTTCAGACTGTACTACAAAGCTACAGTAATCAGGACAGTATGGTACTGGCACAAACACAGAAATATAGATGAATGGACCAGGATAGAAAGCCTAGAGATTAACCCACGCATGTATGGTCACCTTATTTTTGATAAAGGAGGCAAGAATATACAATGGAGAAAAGACAGCCTCTTCAATAAATCGTGCTGGGAAAACTGGACAGCTACGTGTAAAAGAATGAAAGTAGAACACTCCCTAACACCATACAGAAAAATAAACTCAAAATGGATTAAAGGCCTAAATGTAAGGCAAGACACTATCAAACTGTTAGAGGAAAACATAGGCAGAGCACTCTATGACCTAAATCACAGCAAGACCCTTTTTGACCCACCTCCTAGAGAAATGGAAAGAAAAACAAAAATAAACAAATGGGACCTAATGAAACTTAAAAGCTTTTGCACAGGAAAGGAAACCATAAATAAGATGAAAAGACGACCCTCAGAATGGGAGAAAATATTTGCAAATGAAGCAACTGACAAAGGATCAATCTCCATAATTTACAAACAGCTCACGCTGCTCAATACCAAAAAAACAAACAACCCAATCCAAAAATGGGCAGAAGACCTAAATAGACATTTCTTCAAAGAAGATATACAGATTGCCAACAAACACATGAAAGGATGCTCAACATCACTAATCATTAGATAAATGCAAATCAAAACTACAGTGAGGTATCACCTCACACTGGTCAGAATGGCCAACATCAAAATATCTACAAACAATAAATGCTGGAGAGGGTGTGGAGAAAACAGGACCCTCTTGCACTGTTGGTGGGAATGTAAACTGATACAGCCACTATGGAGAACAGTATGGAGGTTCCTTAAAAAACTAGAAATAGAACTACCATACGACCCAGCAATCCCACTACTGGGCATAAACCCTGAGAAAACCATAATTCAAAAAGTCATGTACCACAGTGTTCATTGCAGCTCTATTTACAATAGCCAGGACATGGAAGCAACCTAAGTGTCCATCGACAGATGAATGGATAAAGAACATGTGGCACATACAAACAATGGAATATTACTCAGCCATAAAAAGAAACAAAATTGAGTTATTTGTAGTGAGGTGGATGGACCTAGAGTCTGTCATACAGAGTGAAGTAAGTCAGAAAGAGAAAAACAAATACCATATGCTCACACAAATATATATGGAATCTAAAAAAAAAAATGGTTCTGGAGAACCTAGGGACAAGACAGGAATAAAGACACAGTTGTAGAGAATGCACTTGAGGACACGGGGAGGGGGAAAGTTAAGCTGGGACGAAGTGAGAGAGTGGCATGGACATATATACACGACCAAATATAAAATAGATAGCTAGTGGGAAGCAGCCGCATAGCACAGATGCTTTGTGTCCACCTAGAGGGGTGGGAGGTAGACACAAGAGGGAGGAGATATGGGGATATATGTATATATATATATAGCTGATTCACTTTGTTATAAAGCAGAAACTATCACACCATTGTAAAGCAATTATACTCCAATAAAGATGTTTAAAAAAAAAAGTTCTTTGTCTGGTTTTGTGATTTTTTTTTTTTAATTTTTTTTTTCTTTTTTTTTTAATGTACACCTGAATTATACATTATTTGATTTTTATTTATTTATTTATTTTTGGCTGTGTTGCGTCTTCGTTTCTGTGCGAGGGCTTTCTCCAGTTGCGGCAAGCGGGGGCCACTCTTCATCGCGGTGCACGGGCCTCTCACTATCGTGGCCTCTCTTGTTGCGGAGCACAGGCTCCAGACGCGCAGGCTCAGTAATTGTGGCTCACGAGCCTAGTTGCTCCGCGGCATGTGGGATCTTCCCAGACCAGGGCTCGAACCCGTGTCCTCTGCATTGGCAGGCAGATTCTCAACCACTGCGCCACCAGGGAAGCCCTGGTTTTGTGATTTTTAAGACATATATTTTCACCTCTTTTTCTTTGGAATCTTAATCCCATAACTTATAGATTCTTTTTTTTAATTAAAGGCAAACATTTATATTCAGATCATAAAATTATAAAATCAGCAACTTTTGGTTAGAAAAGCCATCTGGTTCAGCCATCAGTTTCATCCTATCTCATCCCCCAAAGGTGATGATGACATATCACTTCACCTTTTCCTTCAGTATTTTCTCAGATGTTCCCTAGTGTTACAGATTTCCAAATAACATTAAATATGAATTGTAAGACATAATAATTAATATAAAGTTTTCTGATTTTTATATAGTCAGGCACAGATTTTTTAGTAACATTTTGTAGAATTTTAAAAATAATTTTACAGAAGTACAATCTATTTTACAAATATATAAGAATCTATGTACACGGAGGTACCCTAGTTGTCATTTCTTATCAGTTAATAATGCAGGCTTCTCTGGTGGCTCTTGCCCAATTTTATCATGACTCTCTTATTGTTTGTTAAGCTCTTTTGTGTTTCCTCTTTACGCGGTTTAGAAAAATTGAGTTTAATGTAGCAAACATAAAGCTAAACAAACATTCTAAAGATGGGGAGAAAGAAATAAGGGATAAGTTAACTGTATACTTACAATATTACTTTATATTATTTTATTTTTTTTTATGGTTGTGTTGGGTCTTCGTTTCTGTGCGAGGGCTTTCTCTAGTTGCGGCAAGTGGGGGCCACTCTTCATCGCGGTGCGCGGGCCTCTCACTATCGTGGCCTCTCTTGTTGCGGAGCACAGGCTCCAGACGCGCAGGCTCAGTAATTGTGGCTCACGGGCATAGTTGCTCCGTGGCATGTGGGATCTTCCCAGACCAGGGCTCGAACCCGCGTCTCCTACATTGGCAGGCGGACTCTCAACCACTGCGCCACCAGGAAAGCCCTCTTTATGTTTCTAAGAGATGAAAGTTAAATAGTATAAATTCTTCTTCTCCCGTGGCAGGAAACATCAGTGAGAGCAGGACTGGCCGGTGGGAAATCTTCTGAGCATTGCATTCTGGTCCATGGCTGGTCCCCTCACCTGTGTTCCACGTGCCAGGTGTAGAAATGTCCATTGGTTTGGGTTTAATTGCCACTTTGTCTAAAAGTTGGAGTTGCTTACTTCTTATTATTTTTATAGCTTTTTCATATTATTCCTCAGTCATATCTGGATTTGAAAGTTTAAGGGTGACTTCTTGAAATGATTCTTGTCTTGTCACCGGGGCTCTTACTATATGATGCCAATGCAATCAGTATTAAAAAGGAAATTTGAGGTTGGTCAGCCATTTTCTTTATTCCGGTCTGTTGGATACTTGATCACTTGTTACTGAATTGACTCCGTACTTAGCTGTGTACTTGTAACCCTGTATCAAGGTTAGTGACCCGCCATTCATGATCATTTATATACGAGGGACTTTTATAATTAAAAATGGGTATTTGTGCTTTACCTGAGAGTGACAGACTTTTGTGAGGCCCTCCTCTGCAATTAACATATCTTTTGTGCCTTGTAAAACCTACTTTTTATTGGGAATAGATTTCAATGTGTCTTGATCTTTTCCTCCTACACTCCTTCCAACTTACTGACCTACTTGAAAGCATTACTAACATCATATCTTATGAAATCGTTCTCAGTGGCCCTTTCTTTTCCTATACCCCGTCTCACCATTCCTGGAAAGAGACCCACAGGGCTTCCCGTTCTGGCCTCAAGTCCCTCATTTATTTATTACCATCAGTCAGTAACTGTACCTTCTTTTATACCCATCTCTCTGGTTATGCGACTACTATATGCCTTCTTTGTTACAATCACCAAACTGTAGGACACTAGTATACTGTTCTTTAACACTTTTTTTTCTTTTAATTTATTGCATTACCTATTACTCGGGCAACTACACAATTTGTTATCCAAACCAAATTTGACACTAGGACCACAGTCTTAACTAAAGGGCTTAGACAAAACCAGGTCATATTGTCACCTTGCCTATTTCTGTTTTCAGTTACATCACTGTTCAAATTGACATTCAGTTGAAACGTAGCTGGCTTTTCCTAGTCACCTTCATTTATGTGCCATTTCTGCTGTCTGCAACAGTCATCCCTTGAACTCTGTCATCACTAAGAAATGCTGCACCTACAGGGTTTCCAGATTTGACAGTACTCTCTAAATTTGATCTTCTGATCTTAGACCTACAACACTAATTATGTCCTACAGATTTCACCCTTCCCTCATAATAATTATCTCCCCAATTCAGACTTTTAGTCCATTGTCCTCTTTCTTTTTTTGGTTCTTTCTGACCAGGATGGACCCAATGGATAACCGTTTTTACATATTCATTTGAATATCCTGGACTTATTGATACCCTTCACATTTTCTAAAGATATTTTCATCAGTCCTCCATATTTGGGAAAAATTAATTTCTCCCTTTAACTGCTTCTTAGTTTTCTAAGGTTGATGCATCATGTCACATAACCCCACCAGTTAATTCCATTTCTTATTCATGCTGTAACATCAGCTGGGATCTTAATGTTACTAGATACACCGAATTATCACTATTTGATGACCTATTACCTTCCACATAGCAATTGATCCCAGCCAACTCCATTCTCCTTGGTTCCCAGCATCACTCTCCTTTATGCTCCTCAAATGACCCCTTCACAGTCATTGGTCATCCATTGTGAATTTCTGCATCGTGGTACCTGCGATTGGGTAGGTGCTTGGTACATGTTTGTTGAATAAATTAATGAATTTTCTCCTCTACCTCAACATCTCTTTTTACCTTCCTCCATCTCTTGGTTCCCCATCGGTCCCTTTTATGATTATGTTACATCTGCATACTTGATCACCTCCACCTCCTGTCTTGGATTTTTTTTAATTTATTCAATATTATTTTTTAGAGTAATTTTAGGTTTACAGCAAAATTAAACAGAAGGTACAGAGATTTCCCATATACCCCCTGCCCCCACACGTGCGTAGCCTCCCCCAACGTCAGTATCGCCACCAGAGTGGTACATGTGTTAACAATCAGTGAACCTGCATTGACCCATCATTATCACCCAAAGTCCATAGTTCACTTTAGGGTTCACTTCTGATATTGTACAAATGGGTTTGGACAAATGTGTGATGACATGCATCTATCATTCTAAGTGTCATACAGAGTATTTTCACTAAAAATCCTCTGTGTTCCACCTATTCATTTCTCCCAACCTCCCAAACCCTGGCAACCACTGATTTTTTTATTGTCTTCATAGTGTAACCTTTTCCGGAATATCATATAGTTGAAATTGTACAGTATGTAGCCCTTTTTTGTTGTGTTCTTTCACTTACTAATAAGCATTTAAGGTTCCTCCATGTCTTTTCATGGCTTGATTTCTCATTTCTTTTTAGTGAGGAGTAATATTCCATTGTCTGCATCTGCACAGTTTATTTATCCATTCACCTACTGAAGGACACCTTTGTTGCTTCCAAGTTTTGGCGATTATGAGTAAACATCTGTGTGCAGGTTTTTGTGTGACTCTAAGTTTTCAACTCCTTTGGGTAAATATTAAGGAGCTCAGTTGCTGGATCACATGGTAAGAGTCTATTTAGTTTTATAAGAAACCAACAAACTGTCTAACATGTGGCTGTACCATTCTGCCTTCCCACCAACAATGAATGAGAGCTTCTGTTGCTTCACATCCTTCCCAGCATTTGCTGTCATCAGTGTGCTGGATTTTGGCCATTCTAATAGGTGTGTAGTGGTATCTCATTGTTTTAATTTGCATTTCCCTGGTGATATATGATGTGGAGTATCTTTTCATATGTTTATTTGCCATCCACATAGCCATTCTTTTATTTTCAGTCTCCCTTTTCATTTGCTCCTTCACCTCTACCTGCAACCGTGCTGTTTTCCTGAACTGCCACTTCCTGAGTTCAGACCATCATTTACCTCCTACTAGACTAACTTCCCTGATTACTCCTTACTACATCAATGCCTTATTTTCTTCTGTTACCCTTGTACTTTCCTGTGTTCTTATAGGACCTTGACTTCTATTCCCATCCCTTGGAATTCATTCTTCTTGCCCCACAAGCCTTTGTTTTCTCTTTTCCCAGGAATATTCCATGCCTTAGTAATGTTTCTATTCTGCATTTTCAATCCTATTGACACTTGCTGGGAAACAGTGATGGTTCCTGCTGTCTATAGAAAAGTCTAAATTCCCCAGAAGGGCATTTAGAACTCTTATTACTTGGCTCCAGCCTGCATTTTAGCCTTACACTAAAATTTGGGGGTTTCATTTGCCTTAAATGAAACCCCCAAACCTTGGCCATTTCTTTCTCTGAGGTTTTGTTTTCACTTCTCTGCCCCTTTTGAGAAGTATTTCTTTTTTGTCAAATGGTGTTAACGTACCAGAAAGACATTTGTCAATTCTAAGTTGCTACATCTTATCAGGATGTGTAAAATCCTATGTATTTTTTTTTTAATAGGCAGTGTATTAGAGTTACTGCTAGATAGCTTTGACTTTCTTTTTTTTTTTGGCTGCGTTGGATCTTCGTTGCTGCATGCGGGCTTTCTCTAGTTGCGGCGAGCGGGGGCTACTCGTCATTGCGGTGCGTGAGCTTCTCATTGCAGTAGCTTCTCTTGTTGCGGAGCACAGGCTCTAGGCATGTGGGCTTCAGTAGTTGTGGCACTCGGGCTCAGTAGTTGTGGCTCGCGGGCTCTAGAGCGCAGGCTCAGTAGTTGTGGTTCATGGGCTTAGTTGCTCCGCTGCATGTGGGATCTTCCCAGACCAGGGCTTGAACCCGTGTCCCCTGCATTGACCAGGGCTTGAACCCGTGTCCACTGTGCCACCAGAGAAGCCCAAATCCTATGTATTTTTTAATGCTCCCCCAAAAAGACACCTCCTTTACAAGTCTTCTCTGATTTCCCCTTGAAATACTCTTTCTTCTCCTACCCTTGCTCTTCCTTTGTATTCTTTTATTTATACTGTGATATCTCTTCCAATTAATTGTCATCATTTCTCCTTTTATCTGCTAGAATTCAAACTGCAGATTATGTACCAGATATATTTTGCACATTGGTCTTTAAGAAATATTGGCCAAATTGAATTGTTTATTTTTTTAAATTTTTCATAGCTTTTGGTAATGATTTTGTGGTCCATAAATGGATGTTACAGAATCTCTTGTGTTTTAGCTCAGATCTATCCCATAGAAATATAATATGAGCCACATAATGTACTTTTTACACTTCCTAATAGCCATTGTCAAAATAGTAAAAAGAAACTGGTGAATTAATTTTAATAACATTTTATTTAATCCAATATATTCAAAATATTATTTCAACATGTAACCAATATGAAATAGTTATCTATGAGATACTTCACAATCTTTTTCGTTTGTTTCTTTCATACAGGGTCCTCAAAGTTAGCACATATTTTACACCTACAGACCACCTCATTGTCATTTGTCACATTTCATGTGCTCGGTAGTCACATGTAGCTAGTGGTATTGGTCATTTGGTCATTGTAGCTCTAGATACTTAAAATTTCTAATCACTCTTTATTTTCCATTCAGACGAAAGATTTATACACCCAGTAATACATTCTAAGGCTGAACTAGGAATTTTTATTTTTTTTGTAACTATTGATTTTTTAAGATTCAAAGACATACAGAGGGCCAACAGGCACATGAAAAGATACTCAACATTGATAATTATCAGAGAAATGCAAATCAAAACTACAATAACGTATCACCTCACACCAGTCAGAATGGCCATCATTAAAATGTCTACAAATAATAAATGCTGGAGAGAGTGTGGATCAAAGGAAACCCTCCTACACTGTTGGTTGGAATGTAAACTGGTGTAGCCACTATGGAAAACAGTATGGAGGTTCCTTTAAAAACTAAAAATAAAACTACCATACGATCCAGCAGTCCCACTCCTGGGCATATATCTGGAGAAAACTCTAATTTGAAAAGATACATGCACCCCAGTGTTCACTGAAGCGCTATTTACAATAGCCAAGACATGGAAGCAACCTAAATGTCCATCAACAGATGAATGGTTAAAGAAGATGTGGTGTGTGTGTGTGTATATATATATCCACATATATATATATGTGGATATATATATACACATACATATATACACACAATAGAATTTTACTCAGTTATAAAAAAGAAGGAAATAATGCCATTTGCAGCAACATGGGTGGACCCAGAGATTATCATACTAAGTGGACTAAGTTAGATAGAGAATGACAGATATCATATGATATCACTTACATGTGGAATCTAAAATATGTTACAAATAAACTTATTTACAAAACAGAAACAGACTCACAGCCATAGAAAACAAACTTATGGTTACCAAAGGGGAAAGGGGAGAGAGGGATAAATTGGGATTAGCAAATGCAAACAACTGTGTATAAAATATCAATAGATAAACAACAAGGTCCTACTGTATAGCACAGGGAATGATATTCAATATCCTGTAATAATGGAAAAGAATATGAAAAAGAATATACATATGTATGACTGAATCACTTTGCTGTACACTAGAAACTAACACAACATTGTAAATCAACTATATTTCAGTTTTCAAAATAAAATTTTTTAAAAAAAGAAAGATAAATTAGAACCGGAAAAAAAAGTAAAAGAATTGTTTTGAACTTAATGTAATTAGGATATCAGGTCACTTGCATCACTTCATTTTGGAACGTGTTTTTCTGTTCGCCCTGCGGGCATGTATGCCTTCTTTCTCATCTGGCAAAGCCAGTTGGCAGAGCGAGAGAGGTATTGCATCACTGACCCACACACAAGCTGGGCTCCTGCCGCTGGTGGTTGCCTGGTTCCAGGAGCAAGCCTGCCTTGTGACACTGGAAATGCAGAATCAGAGTAAGAATTTAACACATCCTGCTTGGGAGGTCCTTAGGGGACACTGTATGACACTTCTTGAAGAGGGGAAAAGAAAGGGGAACTCTGCTCCTCCAAAATGAAATTTGATCCACAGCTTAATGCACTTTGTTGGTTGGTAGGTAATGAGATTTCTTTTGGAAGGAGATGAGTGTTTTCCTATTGGTAATGAGGCATTTATAGAAACATTCTTTATAGGATGAGCTCTGTTTTATGACCTCATTGAAAAAAAGGTAAGTCTTTTAAAAGCTTGAGTAGAAACAAATCAGTCACTGTTCCCAAAATTTGTTGGTAAATAACTCAGTATTTATTTCTCCGGTATTGTAGTGATTAAGTTCTCAGGCCACCTCAGAATACCTAGTTATGTGATCAGTAATGCAGCTTACTTATGTTAATAGTATACAGATTCCAGCCACCTTGGGTAAGAATTTTTCCGTGGGAAAATTTATTGGAAAACTAACGTGTAAAGACCAATCACATATCCAGTCTAACGTTGGGAATGAGGGCCTGGAGGGTGAGTTCTCCCCCACCTGGAACTGCAAAATCTGACTGAAACCACATAATCCACAGAGGATGATGAATTTGTAGTGCAAATGACTTAAAGGAAGACCCTCTAATTCTTTTATAACAGCACATTGCCTCTAGGGAGTATGTCCTTAGATTTTTTTTCAAAACAATTTCTAAGGATACAGTTTCTTGTTTTTAGAGTTGCAGGCATTAGTGAGAATATGCTGACAGGTAACCTGATATATCTTCCTGGATAATTAGATGATATATTTTTCTTTTCCCTTTTAATTAAAAAAAAAGTCATTAAGATAGAACCAGATGAGTGATTGCTTGTGACCACATCTCACCATGCCCTTCTTTAAGGCTGTATTTTGTAGCTCAGGATAGCTTTCTTTAGTTGATGAAGGTTTCCTCAGTAGTGTGTGCACGTGTGTGTGTACATGCACGTGTGTGCACATGGGAACATGTAATACCTTACGATGCTCACTGAGCCCAGTCAGCTGAATCAGTTCTGGTGATTGCCTTGCCCTGCACTGTACTTGAAAAGCCAGTCCACCATCATTGACTCTCTGGGTACAGTGGGCCCTTTTTATTATTATAGTTTTTATATTTTTAAATTACTTTACAGATGATTTACAAAAACAAGAATAAAGGGATGGTGAGCAATAACTTCATTTAGAAATTTTAATAAGAATTAATATAGTAAATATCTTAATTTAAATTAAAATTTAAATACAGTTAAGCCAGGGACTTCCCTGGCAGTCCAGTGGTTAAGACTTCACCTTCCAATGCAGGGGGTGCGGGTTCGATCCCTGGTCAGGGAGCTAAGATCCCACATGCCTCGTGGCCAGAAAAACCAAAACATAAAACAGAAGCAATATTGTAACAAATTCCATAAAGACTTTAAAAATGGTCCACATCAAACTAAATAAATAAATAAATACAGTTAAGCCAGATTTTTATTTCATCTTTTCCTGGTTTTGAAGGTAAGGATTTCTGAAACGGGCAGTATCCTTTGAATAAAACTAGCAGCTAATCATCTGCCATGCATGAACCCAAACTGTAACCGTCTTACAAATACTGATTCCAGGTTCAAATACATCTCTGTTCAGTTCTAGCCTCGTACTTCTTGGTCGTTTTCTTGCACTTGCATTTTCCCTTGATAATTGTAAAAAAAAAAATCAATACTTCAAAAACTTTTAAGAGCTCATAATTTTGTTGAAGAGAAAACAACTATCTTCTATCCATAATTGCAAAGTATTTTCAAGTTTGGATTTATAAACACCCTTGAGAATCATTAATCCAGTCCTTTTTTTATTCATTTTACATTTGTTCTTTACTTCTCATTGCTTTTTAGATACTCCTGCATTTGGTATTTGTCTACTTCTAAAGTATATCAAAAATATTCTGTTGCACAAACATCATAAAATTTGTTGCACATACATCACAAAGGAGGAAATACTGTCACACATGTATTTAGCAATTTTAGCAGTAGTTTCTGCTTTTGTTGCAAAATACTGAATGATGTCATCCAATGACTAACTGGATGAGAATACCATATTTTCTTTTTGTTCTTAGAAATGCATTGCTCACTTTGCAGTTCTTGAGCTTGAGAAAATTCATCTAGGACATCATCATCTGAAGACTCATGGTCTGAGGTTTTGCTTATGTGATCAATTTTAGTCATCTTCTGATTTGTTTAATAATTGTGAAATATCTCCTGTCAATTTTCTCCTATTTGCCAATGTGGGAAATGAAAATTTTTGATTTTCACTTGTATTCGGGGAATGTCTCTAGACTTATTTTATTCCTTCTTGAAAGATGATGCAGTATTTGGGGAACACAGTAATAAAACTGACAATTCACCTCTTGCATCATCCTTCTAGGCAATTCCTTCATTCTTTTATTTTCATATTGTTTGGTCTTCCTTAACACAGTGGGAAATAATTAGTGAGTATTGATGAAATAATTCTTGGGATGATAAAAATAAGAAAATTGCAGGAAAAAAAGTCTTAAGCATCAAAAAAAATTCCAGTTGAGTGATATGGTAATTACAAGGTAGAATGAGTTTTATTCCATTTGAAAAAAGTATTTTAAGAAAAAATATCTTAAGAAAGTGTAAAAGTTAGAATTATTGACCCTTAGAAGTAGATACAACTGCCCAAAATGAAACTTAAAACGTAAAATTGTGTCCAGTGGACCCTGGTGGTATTCCAAGGGTCATCAGGAGTTTACATTTATTATGAGACCTGTGTGACTTTATTAAACACTTGACCTAATTTTCTACAAGCTAGGTACTCAACAAATATTTGAGTTGAATTAAATTGACATTCGGGTTAAACGCATACACAGACATAATTGGTATCTCAAGGTTAAGGTAATGGGGCTTTAAAACAAAAGCTACCAAGGAATATCATTGCAGACATGCAAGAATTAAGTGAAATTGCATCAGGAGTCTCTAAAGCTAGAAATATTGGGGAAAAAAATACTAGGGCCTTTAGGAACATTTATTACAACCGCTTAGCACCCTTACTGTAGTTACTAATAGGATATCTTTCCATTGCTTCAAAAAGTAAAATAAAATACAATAAAATGAAATTAAATTGGAGTTGTAAATGAAGGTAAGATTCATCTTTATTTGAACTTTTGGATAAAAGTCCATTCTTAAAGTGACTTTCTTATTTGAACCAGCAAGCATTTTTTGTTCCCTAGTGTCAAATTGGAGCTCTTTATTAAAAACATGAGTAGGCAAAAATTTCAGGAAGTACAAGTTATGGTCATGAGACCATCTCACCTCCCTTAGCTGTTGGCAAGCATTGTGTGATTTTAAAAATGAGTAAACAAACATTGGTTTAGAGCAATGGTTGTCAACTGGGGGCAATTTTGATGCCCAAGGAACCTTTGGAAATATCTGCGGACATTTTTAATTGTCTCAGTTAGGGGGGTGGATGTTCCTGGCATTTGGTGGGTAGAGACCAGAGATACTGCTCAGCCTCCCAAATACACAGGACAGCCCCACAGCAAAGAAATGTTCGTAGAGCTGAGGCTGAGAAACTGGTTTAGAGGTTTCTTTAGTATGGGAAAGCTAGGGATATTATTCTTTTAAAAAACAAAAAAACACAACTTCCATTCCAAGCTTTTGCTTCACCCTGATCTCCTATGGACAGAAAAGCAAACACCCCAGGAGTCTGCCTCTTGAATGCAGCTTTTGTGCACATGGGCATATTTGAGATCAAAATAAATCTTTCAGACATAACTGCATCCAGAGCTTAAAATGTGCTCAAATACAGTGGATGTATTAAGTCTTCTTATTTGCACTCAGTTATTTCATTAATTCTAATCATTATGTCAATTATTTTTTTCCTTTTATTAGTATCACTACTGTCCATTTTGACTACACTAATATCAGCATACTTTCTGGGACAAAATGATCATGTTTTGAAATATTTGATGTATTTAGAGTCCTGGAAAACTATCTCCACTTAAAATATTTTCCCTTACATCTAATTAGAAAAATGTTTAAAGTATGATCATTTTTCAAATGGAGTTGCGTCAAGGAAAATCACCTATAATTTGACCTTATTGTAAGTTTTATGTTTCTATTTATTCTTGTTTTTATTTAGTTCTGTTTGAAGTATAAATTTTTCATTTTTAAAATAATATTTTTAAGTATTTTAAAATACATTTATAATTTTCACATTTACCCCCTTAATTATGTATATTCCTTCAAAATTTATTCGTCCATATCTTTATTGTCAGACATTTTTTTGCTTCCTTTTTTTACGTTATAGAAGCCAAGCTTTTGAATTCCTTAATGTGTCTAGATTTTCCTCCCATATTATATAATATTATAATTGCTTTAAAGTACTTTTCCAAAAATAGGACAACTGGGTTAAAAGATATGAATGTTTTGACAGGACTTAAAGTTTATCTAAATGTTTATGGCCATTTACAGTGAGATATGGACAGCAGGTGGATTTATTTTGTCATTGCATACTTACCAGTACTGGATTTTTACTGTTATTAATAACATGTTCCTTCCACATACTGTCAAGTTTTCAGTCTTTTCTAGACTATGAGTGTCATGAGGGCATGGACTAAATTTTATTGCCTTCTTATATCCTTGTCTGTGGGCAAGTAGTAATAATCGTAATAGATATTATGTAATCTTGCTATGTGCAAACCAGTGTTCTGAACACCTAGCATATATTAACCTGTCTAATGTTCACCGCTTTTTAATATCTGTTAGTTTCTTGTAGAATGATTTAATGAATGTTATTTGGGCTTTTCCAAAACTAGGAATAGATTTGTGCTGATTCATCTATTCTGGAGGATTTACATTTTTTTTCTTCTGTCAAATAAACATTACAGGTATTTCAGGTGTAAAATTCAACAGAACCCTTCTGTTGATTCTCATTCCATTAATTCCACATTAATGAAATATCATTAAGAATCTGCACTTTTGTCATTCAACTAAATTTCTTCCATTCTACCTTGAGCACATATAAATTATAATTTTAAGAATGATTAATTTATTCACTTTTGATTAAAAAAGTTTCAGACTGATAAATAATTTTGATTGAATAATTCATACTTGAGAGAAGTTAAAAATGTTTGATGTTTACTGACAGTATAGGGTACATTGGTTCCATGTTTAATCTGCCCTAGTTTCGAGCCTTCCATGGGGGAAGCGGGGGCTGGGAGTATGTATCGTCTCAAGCTTTAGATTAGTTTAATATTTACGATGGGAAATGTGAAAAAATATATATACGTTGTGTCACACGCCTAGAAAAAGGCCAGAACCTGCAGAGGGCTAACTTAGGATACCTAAAATAAGCGAGCTATTATTTCTCTTCAAGGTCTTGCCTTTTATTTATTTGTTTACTGGGGGGGTTGGGGGGCAGGGTGAGATTAATGGAGGGACAGAGAATTTATAGACTCTACTTCTAGGTTAGTAGAGATCTCTTCAATCTGATTCCCTTTAAAAGGAGAAGCATCTTATTTCTATGTAAAATGTTCCACAGAGATATGTCTATTTTATAAAGAATGGGATTGTTATGAACAGAGAGAAATATACATTAAAATTACATCTCCCTTTGGTCAATAGCTAAGCCATTGTAATGTTGTTATTGATGTTTTCAGTTGATTTGGTCGCATTATTAGAATCAAATAAGGTAGAGATGGAGCTGATAATACAGCTTGTGAGCCCATCATGTTAAAACTGACTATTTATGGAGGGGGAAATGATAGTCCAGTAACCCCAACCCAAGGTAACGTGTCAAAGTATAAAACATAATGACGGTCAGCTTACTTTGAATTGAGGGCAGTTGTGTCCATGGCTTCATTTGAAGCTGTTAATGGAGTTCTAGTGTAAATAACAGGAATATGATTTCATGGTGTCTTGATCTATCTTTCCTGTAAGAATATGTGGCACATGAAATATGTTGACCTAGCCACAAGTATTGGGAGCATTTTATTGTACCCGCTACATGAGCACGATTATGAGATTTTTTTAAAATCCATTTATTAAGCCCTCTAGGGACTTGAGACGCACTCACCTTTGCTCCAGAAGCAGAGAGAATTGCTAATAACACTGGGTACAGACCATTTCCAGTCATTTCCCAGAAACTTGAGCAGAGACCGACACAAGCTGATGCTCAACATAAGGGATAAAGTATTGATCGTGGTCACTATTGCAGTCAGCATAAAAAGCTCTTCTTAAGGCTTGATTTGTGGGTGGCACAGTGCTAGGTATAGTTGAAAGTCAGATTAACTATGGTCTGTGTACTCCAAGAACTTTTCTCAGAAAATAATCACCAGATGGTAGCGTGGAGGGTACATTTCACAAACATGTTATTTGTGGTTTGTGAAAAGTTGTCATTGAATCATGGAGTAAGTTATGCCCACGTTGTCTTCCAGTTACCTTGGGATGCGGAAACATTCATAGCCTTACCTGATCTCAGGCTGTTGTGAGAATGTGTCTGCTAGTGGATCAGTACTTTCTCTGTCTTTAAAATTGGTTCTGAGAAAGAGAGGAAGAGAGAGAGGGGGAGAGAGAGGCTTAATTTGGCTTTATATCTTATTTGGATGTCTAGAGTTAAAATTCTTTGAATATATAATCTTTCAGCTGCTTTTCTGCCTTGCATTTTGAGAAGGTGGTAGTAAGTGCTGACAGGGGGAAAAAACTAACAACTTTGGAAGAGGGTCACAAAGTGAATCATGCAAATGATACGTTACAGCCTTAAATCTTTGCCAGTGGATGAGTCAAGAAAGACTAGATTTGATGAAACAGTTTGTGGCTTTGAGAAATGACTGTCACAGTGATGGGCTGGCAGCATCTAGCACTGTTTGAGGCTGTAACTGTATCACTGAGTCTTGTACTGAAATATGGGAACTAATTTGAAAATGATGAATAGGAGAGAAGCAGAAGCTTGCATTTTCTCTTGAGGGAACTGGCTGCCAGCTCTGAGGTCTTACTAAAAATGCTGAATTTCTGTATTGAATAATCTTGGACCGCATGTATGTCAAAAAGAAAAACAAAACCCTTTAATAACCTTAACCAGATTATAGATGTGCAGCCAAACCAGTGGGGTTTGTTTTGGTTTCTAAGCAGGTGACGGCTGGAAGAGAAGATGCCTTTGAAGTTCAGGGTTGGGTAGCTGCCATCCCAGCTACATCTGGCAGTGATCACCGTGCTCACTGGGACCTAATGGCGCAAGCTGCCCCAGTAACCAGATATCACTGAATGAGAAGTGCTGGGGAATGATCCATTTGTAAAAGTTACTTGGACAGTTGGATTATTCGGTGCTGAGAATTTTATGCCTTTGAGGCATGGACAGTCTCTCTTTATCCTCCCAATGTGTTTTTTTTAATTTAAAAAAATTTTTTTTTAATTTTTATACAAGTTTTAAAGGTTACTTTCCATTTACAGTTATTACAAAATATTGGCTATATTCCTTGTATTGTACCATATACATCCTTGCACCTATCTTACACTCAATAGTTGCTGCCTCTCACTCCCCCAGCCCTATATTTCCCCTCCCCGCTTCCCTCTCTCCACTGGTAACCAGTAGTCTGTCTGTGAGTCTGCTTCCTTTTTCCTGTTGTATTTTTTAGATTCTCATGTCATACAGTATTTGTTTTTATCTGTCTGACGTATTTCACTTAGCATAATGCCCTCCAAGTCCATCCATATTGCTGCAGATGGCAAATTTTGTTCTTTTTATGGCTTAGTAGTATTCCATTGTTTGTGCGTGTGTATGTGTGTGTGTGTATACACATATATATCACATCTTCTTTATCCATTCACTGTTGATGGACACTTAAGTTGCTCCCATATCTTGGCAATTGTAAATAACGCTACTATGAACATTGGGGTAAGTGTATCCTTTTGAATTGGTAATCAAAACACTATGGTACTGGTGCAGAAATAGACACATAGATCAATGGAACAGGATAGAGAGCCCAGAAATAAACCCACACACTTATGGTCAAGTAATCTACAACAAAGAAGGCAAGAATACACCATGGAAAAAAGATAGTCTTTTTAATAAATGGTGCTGGGAAAACTGGATAGCTACATGTCAAAGAATGAAATTAGAACATTCTCTACCACCATTTACAAAAATAAACTCAAAATGGATTATAGACCTAAATGTAAGACTGGATACTATAAAACTCCTAGAGGTAAACATAGGCGGAACACTCTTTGACATAAATCACAGCAATATTTTTTTGGATCCATCTCCTAAAGCAAAAAATAAAAGCAAAAATAAACAGATGGGACCTAACTAAACTTAAAGGAAAGAAAACCATAGCCAAAACAAAAAGACAACCTACTGAATGGGAGAAAATATTTGCCAATGATATGACAAATTCAGGGATTAATATCCAACATATATAAGCAGCTCATACAACTCAAAAAACCACACAACCTGATTAAAAAATGGGCAGAAGAACTGAATAGACATTTTTCCAAAGAGGAAATGCAGATGGCCAGCAGGCACATGAAAAGATGCTCAACATCACTAATCATCAGGGAAATGCAAATCAAAACCACAATGAGATATCATCTCACACCTGTCAGAATGGCTATCATCAAAAAGAACACAAAGAGCAAATGTTGGTGAGGATGTGGAGAAAAGGGAACCCGTGTGCACTGTTGGTGAGAATGTAAATTGATGCAGCCACTGTGGAAAAACAGTATGGAGGTTTCTCAAAAAACTAAAAACAGAGCTACCATATGACCTAGCAGTTCCACTCCTGGGTATATATCCTCCCAATGTCTTTTAATTAAACTGTCCAGATTTCCTGGATTACAAAATAGTAGAAGAGGAAGAAAATACCAATCCTTATGATTATGACAGGTTTCTGGCAGTAGTAACCCCCAAACACTAATTCTTTGCTAAAACCAACATTTGGATTTTGTTATCTTCAGTGTAGAACCCTTAGTTTAGATGGGATTCACCATTGTTCATGTCTAGGTGGCCCTTAAAGTTATGTATTTTTTGTGTGTGTTTTCTTTTGGCTTCAAGATCCACATAACAGCATATTATGCCTAGAAATGTTTCCTTCACTTGAGCCATGTGGCTCATCAAATCCCTGGTAACTAACAATTGCATGTTGGAACTTTATCTTGAACTTAGTTACATGTAAGTCGGCTTCTGGGAGCCCTAAAATAGAAGTACATGAGGTTTCCCCCACTCCGTCTAAACTGGTACCAAGACCCTATCACAAAAAACTTAGCAAAACTTTCATAACCCTGTGTTTGTTTTGGAAGGAAGTCAATCATATGGAAAGTAATTTCCAGATACAGTTGGCCCTCCATATTCGCGATTCTGCATCTAATGCTTCAACCAACCATGAATCAGAAATATTCACACAAAGAAGTTTTTTTCAGGAAGTTCCCAAAAAACAAAACTTGAATTTGCTGTGCACCAGCAACTATTTACATAGCACTTGCTTAGTACTTATAACTGTTTACATGGTATTAGGTATTAAAAGTAATCTGCAGATGACTTAAAGTATAATGGAGGATCTATGTAAGTTATATGCAAGTACAGTAGAACCATGAACAACTTTGGGGGGCGGGTAGAGGCTAGGGGCACAGACCCTATGCGCAGTGGAAAATCCCAGTGTAACTTTACAGTCCATTCCAACCAACCTGGGATCGTGTAGTATGCATTTAGTGAAAGAAACCCGCTTATTCGTGCACCCATGCAGTTCAAATCCCTGTTGTTCAAGGGCCAACCAGACAACATCATTTTATATAAGGGACTTGATCATCCACAGATTTTGGTATCCTGGTTGGGGGGCACCCTGGAACCGAACCCCTGCAGATACTGAGAGTTGACTGTACTCAAAACTATTTCCTTTGATTAGAGGTAAACAAAATCTATCCCAAGTAAGAACTAACTTCAGCTTCCTTTTTCACCTTCCATATTTACAAAGTAACATTTTCGGTGTTTTCTGTATGTAAATGGAAGAGGGTAGCATTATTCCATTTAGTTGAAGCCAGTGTTCACCTGAAGTATATGTGTGTGTGTTCAGTGTTCATGATCTATTGATGCTTCATTTGTTTTGAAATGATCCTAAAGGAATAGTATCCTTTCCTTCCTTCAAAAATAGCCTCACTTAGACACAGGCATAGAGAACAAACGTATGGATACCAAGGGGGGGGAAGGCGGGGTGGGATGAACTGGGAGATTGGAATCGACATATATACACTACTATGTATAAAATAGATAACTAATGAGAACCTACTGTATAGTACAGGGGACTCTACTCGGTGCTGTGTGGTGACCTAAATGGGAAGGAAATCTAAAAAGAGGGGATATATGTAGACATATGGCTGATTCACTTTGCTGTACAGCAGAAACGGACACAGCAGTGTAAAGCAATTATACTCCAATTTTTAAAAAAAATAGCCTCACTTATCTGAAAATGAAATTGTCTCCTCAGTTAACCTGTAGCAAATTTCCTGTATGGAGTGAGACATTAGAAGAACAGTCTTCACTAGTTAAAACTTTAGAATGTACAATATTTGAAAGCAATGAACTTATTACTACCAGATAAATATAGTAGCTCAAACTAATGATTTTGTATTCACATTATGAGTAGTAATATTTTCATCTACCATTTGTATTATTTTGTATATGTATGTGTCCTATAGTATATATATTTATTTATACAAATAAATTGTTATTTGTTGTAATTGACCCAAATAGTGTGAGCACATTATACATATCCTTAGTGTTGATAACATTATTTACTTAAAAAACACACATGTCACATAAAGATAGGCATATTTTTATTTCTTTTAAAACTGTATCACTGATCATATTTAAGGGACTTTAAATGGGTATGATTTTACTTGCATCAGATGTTATGGTTATCTTTAATCAATAAGATTCCTGTAGGAAATAAAAACATTATATGTGGAATACTTTATTGACTCCAGCTGGTTTCCCAGTTTCTTAATTGTATACATAATCTAGTATCAGAATTTTATAGCATCTTCATAAACTTTTTGAAGGTAGCTAAAGTGCAAATTATGAATGTTTATATGTTTTAAAATAATCCTAGCAGTAGTGGTTTCTTTAGCTCTACATTTTATTAATCTCTATTCATTTGTCATCAAATTAAAAAAGAAGAACACACAGACCATCGATCTGGTTATACTGTCTTTACACACTTGAAGATACCACAGATGGATATTCACTGTAATTTATGTCCCCTTTTACAAAACACGTTGTGCCGTATAGATAGTTGTAAAGAGAACTGAACACTGAGCACATAATGGGCTATAAATGCTTGTGTATTGACTGAATTGTTTTAGTAAAGTATAGTGTATAATTCTGGAAAAGATTTGCCAGTGGATATCCCAAAATAGAGCATTGTATTAGAAGTCACTTGAAAAAATATTTATAGGAGAGCACCATTTTATTGAGAGCAATAGTAACTCAAATTATATAAATGAGTTGCTATTGTGTCTCCTTGTAGCATATAATGAAGTTTTCTTTTGCATTTGAGACCATTGTTTACTGTTAGTTGAACTTGTCTTCCAATGTGTTCTGCTTAGCAACCTGTTGCCAGGACTATGTGAAGAGCTCTTACTGTGGTTATAGAGGTTGCAGTGGAAATTTGCTATCTTGTTATGTCAGCTGTTTCAATACAAGTAGTCGTGAGATTAATGTGTTAGATACTAAAAATGCTAACACATGTTAGCTACCAACCTGGAAAAGAGATAATCATCATGAAGGAAAGGGCAATATTGCATTTATGGTCATTTAATGATGGTAGAACTAATCTGCATTTAAAAAAAAAATTTGTGTGGAGACAGAAATCTAATGTAATAGATGCACCCAAGTAGTTTAGAAAAGAAAGGACTTGTTAGTGAATAAGATGATCTTTGCTTCAGAAGTGTCTTTGAAGGTTTAAAGTGTGCTTTGAACCTAATAAAACTTTCTTGGGCCTGTTTCTTTACATCTAACATGGGAAAAATTAGAATAACCTGTATCATAGTACTTGCTTTCAGAACTGAGTTAAAGAATAGGTATCGATGCATGTTGAACTGCAAAATGTACAGTTGACTTGTTTGTAATGCATGGCTTGGAATTGTAAGGGCAGGCCAGTGTGGGCCTGGTGTTTCCTTAATCAATTCATTCTCACACTGTCAAAGAGAAAAGCTCTCCTTAGGGTGTAATGACTAATCTACTACCTCTGGTTTGATAATCATGGCTATTATAACATGTCTCTTTTTAATTAGGTCTTTAGAAAGTAGTGTAGGCCTTGTAATTATTATAATCAAAAATAATAGATAATGACTTAGGTACTTTCTGTCCTAGATGAGATTGAGAACAATTGTTAAAATAAATTTTGGTAGTAAACAACTAATGATATTTTATGACTTGAAATATGCAGGAGTCCTTTTTATTATAGGGAAGCAAAAAATATTAGAAAATATGATTTCCTAGGATTGGAAAATGACTAAAAATTAATGTAGATTAATTTGGGCTCTTTTGTACATTTTAAATAAAAATTCAATAGATGTTCAAATAACAGTAAATCATTTTGCTTTCAACTTCTGTATGTTTGAAGACCTTCAATTTTATATTTAAGTTATGTTTCAGAAACAGTTTCAGAAGAACTATGGTATCTTAAACTTTACTGATAAATAAGGGAAAGTATATATCAAAGTTTTAATCTTTTTCTTCCTGGAACGTGCTGTTCATTTTTTTCCATTTAAGTGTTTGTACCTCCTTTGAGTGTTAGGTGGTTCACCTCAAGTAGTTCTCAGGAGAATTTTTTAGTTAAAAATTATTAGAAAATTGGAACCAAGGAGTCATACACATGTTGAAGTGGTAATGAAGCACTTTGGTTTTATGAATTGTTTATAAAGTAGTCACAGGCAGCAACGTTGCATTTGAAGTAATTTAATGATGGTGGGACCAATCACAGAGGAGCAGGATGCCAAGATCACACTTTCATAGCGTCTATATGTACCTAATCCACTTCGCGTCCAACCTCAAATACAACGCATTATCGGTGCTGAAACACACTTAGCAATTCTTATGCCCAGGCCGTTCTTAACAAGATAGGCTTTCCCACTTCCTTCCATTTGGAAATGTTCTTCCCCAACATGCATGTTGGCAAATTGACTCTGTAGGTCCAATTTCTGTCTTGAATACTATATCTAGAACATCTGTGATCTTTGACCATGACTCCTAAATAGGACACTGTGTTTTTGTTCTGTTGTTGGTATTAGTTGACAAACAAAGTAGTACTTTTCCTCCTTCTTCATCTGCCTAATCAAGGTACCAGTACAAACAGGCCCAGATGGCCTCTGGGTTCAGGAATCTAAATATTCATAGGATAGAAATTTCCATATAAAACTCCTTAGCATAAATAAGCTCTTAAAACCAATTATCTTTGCTATTTCTCAGAAGCCCTTTTTCTTACATAACTTGTCTGTCATTGTCATTTCCAACCAGTCTTTCCTATACATTCTTTGCACAAGGCTTTGGAGGTTTTTTGTTCTTTTGTCGTCAACTATCCTGCCATCACTGTTTTTGTTGCTGTTGTTGTTTTACTGTTGTTCTTTAAATTCCTGATTCTGGTTATTTCTTTTTGATCATTATAGTGTCTCCCTTAATGGCCCTTTGTTCCTGCTTGCTGCAGTCCTACACCCTTGACTTTAAATACCAGTCCTAACTCCAGTTAGGCCAAGGTTTATTTCTCCAGCCCAAACTCTACTTGGATATTTCATAGACATTTGAATTCTAATATGTCCAAAAGAGAGTTCGTAATTCCCACCCTCCCTGCCCCTCCCGTGGTTCTCTCAAAGCTGTTTTGACTCAATAGTGACCCCACACCCTCTCCTAGGAATTAGAGCTAAGACCCTGAGGCTCCTATTGTGCCTTCCACAAATCCCGTGGGTTCTGGATTCATGTACTTCTTTCCATCTTTTCCAATACAGTCCTAGTCTAAACTACCATTATTTCTGGAGTTACTGCAGTATCCTATTCATTTACTGCTGGAGTTAACTGCAGTATCCTATTCATTTCTGTTCCCATTGTCTCTGCCCTGCTCACCCCACCCTTTTCCACTCACATACACCCTAAGCCATTCTCTATACGGCAGCCGGGATGTGGAGTGTATAGATAGATACATAGAGCCGATCATGGAACTTCCAAGGTGAAGTTGTGTTAGTGGCTTTCCTTAAAAAACACCAACACACAGAGAAAATACAAGGAAGCCCTTTGTGGGAGGCTGAGGATGACGTTAACAATTACTGAACGTGTTCTTTGTGCCAAGCCCTCATCCACGTTCTTTTTAGCATTAATCTCTCTTACCCAGCTTCTCCCTACCTCTCTCCCCACTGCTGACTCCACAGCACGCAAGTCAACATGGCAGGCTTTCCGCACCCCAAGGCTGATGAATCTCTCGATAATGTTTTCTTCCCCAGCTTTCTGGGTTTCTGTTGATCCTCAACCTCAGCTTCTCAAAATGAAATCCCCTGACCGTTCCTTTCAAAACACCCTCCTCCAATAGTCTCAGTCTTAGCAGCCTATTTATTGGGTCCTAACACTGATTACACCTTCTCTGTTTTATTTGCTTATTGCCTGTCTCTCCTCAATAGAATGGAAGCTTCCTGAGGGCAGGGACCTTATCCTTTTCTCATTTAGAGCCTCAGATCTAGCCGAGTATCTAGTCCACAGTCTCTATCCACTAACAGTTTTGACTGAACTTTTCTTATACTGTTGTTTTGAACATAGTAGAATGTCCTGATTAGGCTCTTTAATCGATACAAGAGAATACCGTCTCAGGGAATTTTTCACATCGATCTCTGAACTGGGAAGCAGCTTGAATTAATGCTTGTAGGGTGTGAGGGGAAGCAGAGAGGAATGGCGTAATTAGACCTCAGAAGGCTAGATTCTATTTCTAGTTACATATGGTATCAAAGCAGAACCTATTAGCAATGCAGAAAGTAAGTGGCCATCTAGTCAGTTATCTGTGATCTTTCAAGAAGGGTAGCTCTTCAGTTTTTAAAAAAAAAAAATGTGCAGCACTGTTTACTTAATGGAAATAGAAATATAGTGCCTCCCAAATTTGTGTATTTGTGTCCCGAATTTCTAGTCCTTTGTTTCCAGCTGTCTGCTGGAGGCCTCTGCAATAGATTCTTACAGCATCTGAAATCCATCATGGTCAAAGCTGAACCCATTCATCTGCATTCCTGGCCATCCATTCTTCCTGCTGTATCCTCTGTTACCATGAGTAACTGTTCTCTACCCAGTCTCTCCCTCTGGAGACATCAGCCTCATCTTCTCACTAACCCCCTCCATCCAGACGGTCACGAGTTCTGTCGTGTTATTTTTTCACTTCCTGAGTGGTCCTCAGCTAGAATCCTCAAGAGCCTTCCCCCCCCAACCTATTTATCCTTTATACTTCTGCCAGCTCATAACTGTTGAAATGAAACTAATCTTGCCACTCTTCTGCTTAAAGCTTTTCTACTAAGCTCTGCATCACTGGTAGAATAAGGGCAAATTCCTTAGTCTGTAAAACGAGGTCCTTCCTAGTATATCCGAAGCCTGCCTTCTGCTCACTTCGTGGTGTCCACTCCCAACCTCCAGCCATACTGAGCCATTTACAGTTACTGCAGACACTTCATGTGTTTACAGCTGACATTCCCTGTTTCTGCAGTGCCCCTCTGCCATCGTCTTCTCTGCAGACATTTATTCATTCATCAGTTCCCAGTTCACCTGTAACCTCTTCAACCCATCCCTCCCAGGTCCCCTTAGCAGATAATCCATTACAGTTTATGTGCACATCTCTTACAGCAGCACTTTATGCATCTTTACGTGTCCACCTCTGCAGGACTCTGAGCTGTGGTCAGCGATTGGAACTCTACAGGCATAATGCCTGAGAAAAATAGGTCTTCACAGATTTTTTTCTTAAATAATAAACCCCAAGGGAAAAATATATGAAAAGCAAATGATAATTTTAATTAAACCATTTTCAAAACCTAATAGCAGGGCTTCCCTGGTGGCGCAGTGGTTGAGAATCTGCCTGCCAATGCAGGGGACACGGGTTCGTGCCCTGGTCCGGGAAGATCCCACATGCCGTGGAGCAACTGGGCCCGTGAGCCGCAATTACTGAGCCTGCGCGTCTGGAGCCTGTGCTCCGCAACAAGAGAGGCCGCGATAGTGAGAGGCCTGCGCACCGCGATGAAGAGTGGCCCCCGCTTGCCACAACTGGGGAAGGCCCTCGCACAGAAGCGAAGACCCAACACAGCCATAAATAAATAAAAATTAAAATTAAAATTTTAAAAAAAACCTAATAGCATTAAAAAGGGAAAAAATATATATTATAAATATAAATTTAAGCCATAGTCTAATTAAGAGCAAATAGGTACAATATTTGGCTCCTACCATGTACTTGACATACATTAGCTGGTCACAGCATCTCCTAAGATAGAGAATGGTATCATTCCATTTTAAAGGTGAAGAGACTAAGTCACAGCAGGGTAAGTCACTTGGCCACAGTCACACCAGAGTGATAGGTGGCTTCCAAAAATAATTACCATGCTGTACCTCCTCTCTACGACCCAGAGAACTAGAATATTCAGTTGACTGCAGTATGGTGCAGCGTAATTTTTCCTTGAGAAAAGGAAAAATATTCACAAAAATGTTCTCAGCAGTTCAACCTAAAATGTAATGCACTTACACATTAATTTCCTTGCCCTGTACCTTCTGCATATGTCATATTGTACAAGGAGTGTTGATACTTGGTAGTTTGACTCTACAAATTTCTCAGATGTCAACTACAGATAATCTTTAAAGATATACTTACCAAGGCAAGGACGTGGGCTTGTTTGTTGGAAGAGGAAGAGAGTGGGCTCATTAATGGAAAATGAACTAAAAGTTTCATCTCTCCAAAACATGCTTTTCCTAAATATTCTGGCTCATCAAGGCTTTCATAGTAGTGAAAAGTGAAAGCCAGGCTATACTTGGCGCTCTACCTTTTGTCTTTCCCCTATAATTTAAAATACTTATTTCAATAAAGAAGTGCTAAGGATGTAATGTAATGAACACTGCTGTCTGTTATACAGGAAAGGTGTTAAGAGAGTACACCCTGAGAGTTCTCATCACAAAGAAAAACATTTTTTTCTATTTGATTTTGTATCTATATGAGAGGATGGGCATGAATTGAATTTACTGTGGTCATCGCTTCAGAAATAAAATGAATACTTATTTCAAGCCCTCAGAACAAAGAGGCAAGGGGAGCCTTGTGGCTTGTTTTCCCTTAGGCATAAATGGCACTTTGTACCACCTGAGGATTGGTGTGAGATGTACAGGCAGACCTCAGAGACATTGTGGGGTTGGTTTCAGACCACCACAGTAAAGCAAGTATAACAATCAAAGGAAGCACACACATTTTTTGGTTCCCTGGTGCATATAAAAGTTATGTTTACACTATGCCGTAGTCTCTTAAGTGTGCAATCGCACTGTCTTTAAAAAATGTGCATACCTTAATTTAAAAATTCTTTATTGCTAAGAATGCTAACCGTCATCTGAGTCTTCCACAAGCCATAATCTTTTTGCAATAGTAACATCAGAGATCACTGATCACCGGTCACCATCACAAATATAATAATAATGAAAAGATTTTAAGAATTGTGAGAATTACCAAAATGTGACACAGAGACGTGAATTGAGCCAATGCTGTTGGGAAAATGGCACCGAGAGACTCGATGCCACAAACCTTCAATTTGTGAAAAAACGCATTATCTACGAAGCACAATAAAACGAGCTATGCCTGTTTCTCTTTCTTCCTGGGAATCACCCCCCTCCCCGGCCCCCCGCTCCACCCCGCCCTGTGCTGGAGGGAGGAGGAGAGTTGCTTGTTATTGCTTCCCAAGTAGAACCGCTTATTTTTTCACAGGAGAGATGGTGGGGGGAGCCACAGAATCGGGGAGCTTCTCTCCTTTCTAAGGAGCAGGTACTTAACAAGGTGTCCCCAAAAGAAAGGTTAGGCTGGTGTCTTGCTTTGTGGCTTTTCTAAAGGGCTTTGTGGCCGTTTTGTGCAGAAACCACCTATAGCTTTCTATCAGTGCCCATGTATGTAGATCCAGTGGAAAAGGATGCTAGGCACGTTGCCTTTGCTGAAAGGGCACCTGTTCAGGGCATGTTCTCTTACTACTCTCTTTATTTATTTTTATTTCTTTTATTGAGGTATAGTTAATTTACATTGTTGTGTCAGTTTCAGGTGTGTAGTGAAGTGATTCAGTTATACATACACACGTATATATTCTTCTTAAGATTCCTTTCCATTATAGGTTATTACAAGATACTGAGTAGAATTCCCTGTGCTATACAGTAGGTCCTTGTTGTTTTTCTGTTTTATATATAGTAGTGTGTATGTATTAATCCCAAACTCCTCATTTATCTCTCCTGCCCCCAGCCCCTTTGGTAATCAGAAGTTTGTTTTCCATGTCCGTGAGTCTATTTCTGTTTTTCTTACTACTCTCTTTAAAAATGTTAACAGTCCTCCAACTACCGACTCCAGTGTACCTTACCTAGCCTTCCTGTGTTCATTTTCTCCATAGCGGTTGTCACCTGGCATGTGCTGGGATAACATTTTTGCTTTGGTTTCTTATATTTCTATCTCTCACCCCAGTAGAATATAAGTACCAGGAGGACAGGGAAGTTTATGTTTTATTCCCAGCAATAACTTCAGTGTCTGGAACAGACCCTGTGGAACCTAGTACCCACTCAAGTATGTTAGATGGCTAAAGATCATATATTTCCAACTCTTCACCCAGAATGTACACAGATCACCTATACTTACCAGCAACCTTAATCTTTGGATATGAGGAATTTGCTCCTTCAAAGTTTTCTGGCATAGCATCTGAATAACCAAGATTTTGTTTCAGGTATCAAGATTTTTAAATGACTCTGAAAGTTTTTATCACCTTACGTGCTTCTCTTTAATCCTACTTGGTCATAAAGCTGTCAGGAAAAGAACCTGCTTTTGATTATATATGGCTTTTCTTGCCTCCAAGATAGTCTTTTAAAAAGCAATTTAGCTTCTTACTATAATTATATTCCAAACTTAATATTTCTTAAGTCTTGCCAGAATAACATTTTCTCCCTTGCAACATATTTTTTATGATTTAAAGGTAAGACAGCAAGTGTACTAAGTACTTTAGACTATATCTTGAAAATCTAAGAACATTTTCCTACAGAGCCCAAATGATACCATCTCACCCACAAAATTAACAATACTTTTAAAATATCATCAGGTAGTCATATTTTCCCTAAACCTGAGGAATGACCTTCCCTGCTTGTTTTTCCACACCGTATCCCATGCAGGACCAGGCCTAGCATCTTACATCCTTAAATCTTAGGATTCAGAACAGCCCTGTTTGTATCATGACATCGATGTACTAAAGAAGCTGTACCCGTCTTCCTAGAAACTGCCCATCCTTTGACTTGCCTTAGGTCCTAGAGGTATTATTTAGATTGCTTCTCTATTCCTGGAATATTTTTCTTTTGATGAGTGTGTACTGAGAAAATGAAGAAAAGATCAATTCTTTTTCAAATGTTCTAAACAAGTGCTGCTAGCTACACCAGACTTTGCTTTAATGCTTCTCTTATCTCTTTGCTGTTCTTGTTTTTTTAGACATTCACTAAATTAAGCAGGGTAACATTTAAAAGCTGGTATAAAGAAAAGTTGATTTTATGCTAAACTATCATTTTTATAGTCTTTCTTCCATTTTCTTTCATGTCTAGCATCTTACAGTGAATGCCATTAGTTTTATTCTTAGAATTGGCAAGAACCTGAGTAGTTAATACACCCATGAATTTAACACTGGATTCTATAATCTTCTATTCGTATCAGTGTGCCAAGTGGTAATAGAATTCTGAAAATATAATCTGTAGCATAAGCGTTTTTTTTAACTTTAAAGATTAAGTACTTTTGTATTCCCTCCCTTAAGATCTTTCCTAGAACTGCCTAACATCTGACTCTTTTACGTTTTCTAATAAAGAAAGTCAAACTCTTCATGTAATTGTCATAGACTATTTCAGTTCTGAGTGTTTTGGAGGACTGTCTCCTTGGGATTTAGTCATGACATCATTCATTCATTTATACGCATGAGCCACGTGTCATGCCAAGCACTGTGCCTGTGGCCTTGGCTTTATTTCTCTCTTACGTGATACTTGCTGTGGGTCAGGTGCTCTTCTAAGTGCACTGCAAGTTTTAGCCCATTTGTTCCTCATCATACCCTATGAAGCTACGTGTTGTAAGTCTGCCATTTACAGATGAGAATAAGGAGGCACAGAGGTTAAGTAATTTGCTCCTGGTCACAGAGCTGAGATTCAGATCCAGGCAGTCTGGCCCCAGAGTTCATACGTTGAACCACTCTGCCGTGCTGAAGAGCCTCGCCTCCTTGGAGCCTGCATTCTGCCCTCTCTGAAGAAGGCGAGAGAGGCAGGGATCACGTTGCTTCTGCTGTAGAATTTTAGAACTTGGACACCCTAGAGCCCGTGAGGCCTCTCTCTTTGTTTCCTTGTATCTCCTTTGTCCTCAGATCAGGACATAGCAGAGCCTCCCACTCTTCCCATCTCCACCCCACCCCAGCCCACCCTCTATGCCAGGGGTCAGCAATATTTCTGTAAAGAGCCAGATAATAAATAGTTGAGGCTCTGCAGGCCACATATGGTCTCTATCACATATTTTTCTTTCTGTGTGTGTGTGTTTTTTTTTCCTTTTCATCTTATAACACTTTAAAAATGTGAAAATCACCCTTAGCTCACAAGATGTCCAGGAACAAGTCACGGGCCGTAGTTTGCCACCCCCTGCTCCACGCCACTGCTCATTTGTCCTTCTTTGAGCGCTCTGTGTTCTTGTCAGCTGATCTGTTTCAGGCACTCAGGTTTTCCTCTCCCCTCCACCACAGGACCTTTGCACATGTTCTACCCACTCTGCCTTTCGACAGCTGTTTTTAGCCTCTGGACTTCATTAATTTGGGGCTTTTTTTAGGCCACATTTCAGAGCCCTTCCTCGTGGATGCCTTGTTATACACCCCCAGATCTGTTCAGGTCTCATTTTTTTGGGTCTCCTAGCCCTCCATAATTGTTATCACAGTAGCAATTTTACATTTATACAGGTGATGATATCATTGTCCTTTTGGCTGTTAGCCCACGTGAATTACCCTTGCGCCCCAGGGTATCTCTAGCTCCCAGCACGTGTCCCTAACCAGGCTCCCAGCTCCACTCTCATCTCCCTAGAGCCCACTCTCCACCCAGCAACCAGAGTCATCTTTAAAACAAATCAGATTTAGTCATTCCCATTGCATATAAATAAACATGCTATTTCTGACCATAACCAGCATGGCCTTGCTGGGTCATGCCCCACCTGTCTGTCTCTACCACCCTGATGTACGCTTCTTCCCCCTGCCTCGCTCCCCGCAAGCTCACTGGCTCTTTGTTGTATTTTTTTTCGCGATCTTGCTAAGCTTGCCCTTGCGTTCAGGGCCTTTGCACATTGTCTTACTCCTATCTTAGCCATCCGCCCACCTTGACTTTCAGCATTCCAAGTCTCGGTGCCCAGGACCCTTTCTCAGTGGCCTTCCCCTGATCGTCCTATTTGAAATGCTCCCCCTGCAGCCCCCCCACCACACACACATCTGTTATAGCCACTGGTTAACACATTAGCCTTTCTTTTCTCAATCAACTTCTTTGCATTTTTTTTGTGTGTTATTTATTTGCTCATATTGTGCCTCCCCCGCTAAAATATGTTCCGAGAAAGCAGAGGCTTTGTCATGTTCACCCATCTACCCCCGGTGCCTGGAACAGCACCTGGCACTTGGTAAAAGCACAGTCAGCGCTGTTGATTGAATCACTGGTGTGTGGCATTGAGAGGCACTTAATGGAATGGTCGGATGGAGGGGCGAATTAATGCATGACCCTTTTTTTTTTTGCTGATTATCAATCGGTGCACATCTCTCTCAACTCAAATACTCAACTGTTCACTGACTAAAGAAAAAATATCTGAATACCTGGTCTCCGCAGTTGAGCATCCATCGCTGTTAAAACCCAAAGCCTGTGTAAAATTCCGTTGTGGTCAGGCTTAGGTACTTGTTATTCCTGGTTGTGCATTATTAGGATATCTCTTCTTCATCCTCACACCCACTTTTCACGTCCTACCAGCTCCAACACCTCTAGCTCACAAGAATCACTTTCCCCTTGGAATTTCTAAAGCATTTAGAATGAAGGACGTCTATTACTCAGTAATTAGTGTAGATTCTCTCCCCTGGAATAGGGATTCATTAAATGTGTAAGAATGATGATACATCCTAGTTTAGACTAAAGTTGTGACCTATCTAGCTCACTCCTAATGCCTGAATCATGAATTTTTGGTGTCTCAATTTGGTCCTTATCTTCCTAAAGTAGGAGTCTGTGACCTGGGGTCCAGAGTAAGCTAGGGAATGGTCTGTAAGGAATGCCTTTAGCTGCAAGTAACAGAAACCCGGTCATCGGTGGCAGGAGCGCTGGGCTGGTGCAGTGATACAAAGGTGCCACCTTTTTGTATCTTTCCACCCCACCATCCTAAATCAGCTTCTGCATCCTGATGTTTATCACCTAACAATTGACAGCTGGCTGTTGCCCCTCCAGGCGGAGACCAAGTAGAAGAGCAGGGGGTAAAGGAACAAAAGTGCTCTGACCATCAGTAGGAATCTTCTCATCTGGAAAGTAAGAACCGTCCTAAAAGCCCCACCGAAAAGTCCAAGCAGGTGTCCTCTGGCATCTGATTATCCAGAAATATCTCGGTCACATGGCCTTCCCTGTCCCCAGGGGCATGGAGTGTTTGGTCTCTTACTTTCTCTGGTCAAAAAAGGGATGGAGAAAGGAGTTAAGAGTGGCTTTGGGGTAGCTTTCAAACAGTTTCTGCTGCAGAGCGTTTTTCAGGAGAGATGAGTCAGATTCTCAGAGATCCTTTCATGGACAAATTAATAATACCCACTACCTAAGGAATGCCATCAAAACAACTATACCGAAATTCAGTAGACTGCTAAAACGGGGGTCAGTTTTAGATATTACCTATAGGTAACAGAGATTCTGACAGTACATTAAAGGTAGATAATTTTTTTTTTTAGTAATCATCAACATATGATGGATTGAATACTATGGGCATCAAATTCATTTACGAAATATCTAAACTGATGAATTCATTTAGAGAATTAGTTACTTTAATTCAGTGAGGCCATGACTGAAGGAGCCATAGATCTGTAAGTATCATAATTTTCTCCTTTTTTGTGTGTTCAGCTCCTTATAATTTGTGCCCATAGGGGGTTAGGGGCTTGGAGTGGAGGTATATTTCTTCAGATTTGGAGGCCCTGAAGATAACAATTTTATTAATTAACGAGCTCTTATTCTAGGCCAGTCGTGAGAGTATTTAAGAAGAGTGAGGCATTACAATAGCAGTGTCCTCTTCTTTTTAACCCTTTTTGCTCAACTGTAACGTACATAAAGAGAAGTGCGTGTAACACAGGTGTACAGCTCGATGAATTTTCAAAACTGAACACAGCCAGATAGCTGACGCCCAGATCAAAACACAGCCTTGCCAGCCCCAAGAAGCCTCTCTCCTGTTTCCTCCTAGTCACTAAACTTCCCCTTGCCAATGTGTAACAACTCCTCTGAGCTCTATCAGTGGCGAGGAGTAACTGTTTTCATAGTTTATATAAATGGAATCAGGCGGTGTGTCTTGTGTCTTATATGTTTGGCTTCTAATGGTGCCTTTAGGTGGGAGAGAGAGTGGCTTTTTCTTACTTAGCTGTCCCCCGTCTTGAAACATTTACTCAGACCCAGGAAGAATATGCTTCCTACTTTCTCACATTTTCTGACAGCTTCTGATTTTCTAATTTAACAGCAATAATTTCAGAGATTGCTTTCCTCTGGGACAGACTGACTTATCCAGCCATTGTACCTTCCAGGCTAAACTGGCAGCACTAAGACCTGGGGAGGAATGGGTGGGAAAGAACTGTCTGTTTCCTTTTTTTAAAATTTTGCTTTATTTTCTTTCTCTATTTCCAGCCCTGGGAGACTCTTTCTTCCCCGTTCTAGATCAACACGGAAGTGTCTGAGTGTCTTCCTGTTGAGACTTGCCCTTCTGGCCCCCGGTTGGTCCTTACATTCTGGGAGCTGACAGCTGTTCTGCTTTCACTCTCCCCTCGTCACTGCCGAAGTTCAGGTCTCGTGATTGTCCAATTCACATAAACCATGGGAATCAGCTGTCTCTCTGCCATTTCCTCTCCTTTGTCCTACAAAGCAGAAAAAACATCAGTCTTAACAGAGACAATGAAAGAATAAATATAGCTTTTTTAGAGAATGCAAATGGTGAATTGTTTTGCATACTTAAACAAAAAGGAATTAAAATGTGAATAAGAATCTTTGACTATCTCAAGGGACTATCAGGGAGGCAATGGCAAGTGGAATCAAGGTCATCCTTTACTTAGAAATACAAGAAGAGCTACCATTGTGATGCAGTATAATCTTCACCAAACTAAAGTCTTGTGTGCTGACACATAAAATCTTATCATCAGTGATTTATTTCCTCAAAATAATGTCCCTTTGACCCTTTAACCTTCTTCTTTAATTCAGATACTCCTGAGATGATGAGCATTTTCAGAGAAGTTCCCTCATGCTTTAGAAGTATTTTTTATTATTGGAATTTAAAAGCTGTAAAAGCTGTCTGCTTTAAATTGACAGATGCTAAAATGTATGAGTGAATGAATATTCCACCGTGTTCTCAAGGGACTATTTTATTGTGCCTTGTTTGTTTATAAGGAAATTGCTTTATGACGCTCAGCCTCACATCTCCATAAACTAGCCCTTCCTTGCATTTTCTTGCACTGTGATCACCTCTCTGAAACCAGCTCACCTTGGTCACATCACAGAACAAAGCCGTCCAGCAGTTGAAAAAAAGGTGGAAAATATTTTGTCCCCTTTCTGTGTTTCCAGTTATTTATGAAAACTGCAGCTGGAAGTTGTAATGTTGGCATGTTGCGCCTTCTTTGGGAAGATGCCACATCTTTAAAACATAACCGTGCGCTACTGTTTTAATGGTGTCCAAATAGATAATTGAATTCGTGGACATCTAAATTTAATTCCGGAAATCAAAGCTATGGTAATAAGAACTGGACGCGAGTTCTCTTAGGCCAAGTAATTTAATTCCTCAGCCAGCTGAAATATTATGTGTCTCTGTTCCTTGTTATGATGCCAGTAAATTGCTCAGGCAGATGCAGTGATGGATGGTGGGGACCTATTTCACTCTTTTTCATGGCTCCACGCATACTAGAATGCAGATCACTTTAAACACAGCTGTTTTTATACACATGTTTTCTGTTTGGAGTTTTAAATGTAACATTCAAGTCATAACAGAGATGTTTGGGGCCTAGGGTCGTGACGTTTTCACCATCCCACCTGGAAGCACAGTGCTGTCTTAACCCTGGATCACATACCTGGACCCTGTCACTCCATCCGTGCTTCAGGACAGCATGCACATGTCATGATTTAAGGAGAAGACTCATTGAATTTGATTTCTCTCCCTATTTTTACCTGAATTGTCCACTTACTTTGGATAACTAAAGAATATTGGTGCCTATGATTTGATTGAACACAGAAGAGAGCTCAAACACAAGAAATTGGCTGATGGCATGCACTAGGTCATCTTTATTTTATTCACTAGCAGTACAACATCAAGATTCTGTAGAAAAATAAAGAGGCAGTATCCTGGGTAAAATTGGCATCTAAGCAACTGTTGAGTTTAGGATTCTTTTGAAATGTTGTCTTAAGTGGTAGACTTTTGTGCAGGAATTCAGACAATCAAGAAATCAATGATCGTACCCCATTTATCTCTAAGCAGATGAAGGCTTATACCATCTGATTATCAGTGCGAATGTTTCTCTTCCTCTTCTTGCCTATTTTTCACGGTCTCATGGAAGTGTTAAAATAACTGGTTAGGGTTTTCTCTGTATTAACACTTCATTTGTTCAATTAATAATAATTTATCTATAAATAAGTTATTATTGATTTTACTCTGCCAAATAAGTTTCTCCTTATTCTCTTATTTAACCACATATTTCAGCTGCTTTTGATGTGTCCATTTATTATCTGTAAGTCATATTTAGTCAGAATTTAAAAGGCGTTCCACTTGGGGGACGGGGGGTTATACACAATTTTTTAGAACTTATAAAAGTCCTTTAAATTCTGAGTTAATCAGGGAATTCCTTTTTTTTTTTTAATACATCTTTATTGGAGTATAATTGCTTCACAATACTGTGTTAGTTTCTGTTGTACAACAAAGTGAATCAGCCATATGCATATGTATATCCCCATATCCCCTCCCTCCCTATCCCACCTCTCTGGGTTGTCGTAAAGGGAATTCTTTCTAGTGCTATATTCATCTTTTTAAATATCTTTCTCTTTTTCACCCTCAGTACTTATGGCTCTCCTGTCAGACTTTCAGTCTTTGAAAGCCTTTTGCCATCTTCCTTTCTGTCCCCATACACCATGGAATCCTACCATTTTCTTTCCCTAACAGGTTTGAAATCTGATTTTCTGTACAATGCCGAACTCACACTAGCATCCCAAGGCTCCAGGTTGTGGCTGACACAAACTCTCCAGATTCCTGTCATGTCTCCCAAACAGTGAGCTTCTCCTTGTGGGCAAGAATCGACTCTGGGGTAAAATTTAAATGTCAACATGGCAGTTCTCAATCCTATCCTGTAGTGCTTCTTGTGAAATAGAACTGTGGCAGATGCTCTGGGGAGGTGAAGTCCTCCACCACATCGAGATCTTTTTCCCGTATTGATTTTGTGATCTGATCAAGGATGAAATATCTATTTCTCCTCTCCAGCCAGATGGCACATGAGATACTGTCACTGTTTAACACTTAGATTCCTGTCTTCATTTATTATCTTCCAGATGCTCTTGACCATGTCTGTACTGGCAGGTATATGACTGCCACAAGGATATCTTACTTGGACTTTCTGATTTTGTTCTAGACATACTCTTCTTTGGCCATCCAAATCTGCTGATTTATTACTTACCACTGATTAAGTATATACGTGTTTAATGCCATAAATAGTATTTCTGATCCCCTTCCCAATTATACTGTGACTTACTACCTATCTGTTACCACTGTCCTCAGTGTTGCATATTTCAGTGGTTCTCAGAATATTGTCCCCCCACCATCAGTATCAGCATCACCGGGGAAATTGTTAGAAAGGCACATTCTCAGGCCCTGTCCCATCACTGATTCAGAAACCTGGGGGTGGCACCTGGTGATCTGTGTTTTAATAAGCCTTTCAGGTGCATCCTTTTGATGCTCGCTGAAATTTGGGAACCAGAGAGATATCTGATATTCTAGAAAGCTTACACAACGAGCAAAAGGGAGCATAGGTGTAGTTTCAGTAGGCATCCCTGACCATTGAGCTTACAGGCTTATTTAAGCCAATTTCTTCTTCCCCTTTCATTTCCAGTTTAAACTTTCAACAGTAATTTTGAACGAATTTCCACCTTCCCTTATTGAATATCTACTCTGCAGGTGCTGTGGGGTATTTTCACCTACAGGAGGAGAAGTAATCCCAGTAACACAGTAAACTTTGTTTTGGTCTCCCCCCACCCCAGCCTTTTTAATAGACGTTATTTTTTAGAGCAGTTTTAAGGTTAGAAAAAATTTGAACAGGAAGTACAGAGAGCTCTCCCCACCGCATTATTAACATTTTGCATTACCATTGCATGCTTGAACCAATATTGATACATTATTATTAAAGTAAAGTTTACATTAGAGCTCACTTTTTGTATTGTACAGTTCTTAGGGTTTCGACAAATGCATGATGTTGTATATGCACTGTATCAGTGGATATCCACTGATGCAGTATCTTATAGAGCAGTTTCACTGCCCTAAAAATCCCCTGGGCTCTGCCTATTTATCCCTTCCTTCCTACCGCGAACTCCTAGCAACTACTGGTCTTTTTATGGTCTCCATAACTTTGCCTTTTCCAGAATGTCATACAGTTGGAAGCCGGGTATCCTCTTCTTTGCAACAGCAGAAACTAAGAAGAGCTGTGCTCAGGGGTAAAAAGTTGCAGATATACTGAGCTGGAATTCATTTCTGACCTGCTGGCTTCAAACCTTGTGTGTGTTTTTATTCAATGTCAGGTTTCCTCTCAGATGTCCAAAATTCCTCGTCACTGATTTTTTTTTTTTCCTCTCCTGAAATTTGTTTAAATGACTATCATTGTTATTTCTCTTTCCTGCTCCAGTGAAGACAAAGTCGTGGAAGTAGCAGAGGAGGAAGAAGTGGCTGATATTGAGGAAGAGGAAGCCGAGGATGATGAGGATGAAGAGGACGGTGATGAGGTAGAGGAAGAGGCTGAGGAACCCTATGAAGAGGCCACAGAGAGGACCACCAGCATCGCCACCACCACGACCACCACCACGGAGTCTGTGGAAGAGGTGGTCCGAGGTAATCCACTGTTTACTCGGATTTTCTTTCTCGGGGGAAAGGAAAGCATCACACCAGAGTTAGAAATTTCTATCCACCCTACCACCATTGCGTCCCCCAGCCAAAAAATAAAAATTCATAATAACAAGTTGTCTTGTGCTTGTTGAACTCTTTTTGGTTGAACAAGCAGTCTAACAATTCATTTCAAATTAACATGACATCCTGATTTTACAGTCTGTTCTGTGCCCTGTGTATGCTAGTTGGTACACGGTTCTGTAAAACTCCACCTAAGTGGGGGCCATGTCATTTGACAAAGGCTGAGTTAGGCAACCTCCTTGGTATTCTCCTGACAGTGGGTGTTTATTACACTCCATTGTATGTTGCCTCTTTCACATCTAGACTGTGAGGTCCTTGATGTCAAAGACTGGATTTTACTTAATATGATGCAGAGTGCCTGCCTTATAGAAACTTTTCAGTAAATCTTGGTTGAATGAGTAGTTGCAATTAGATTTCGTTAAAGCAAAAGAAGGCTATTTGGTGAGTATCACATTATGTTTTGCTGTGAAATTTAACTTGGATGACTTGTGTTGCCTTTACAGTATTTTATTGGGGGAAGTGACAGTGAGAGGTAGATGTAGTGTTACTATCTTAGGCTTTCTTTTTCTGTTTCATTAATGCTCCTATTGGAAATGTGATAAACAGAATGAACTAAAAGACTTCCTTTTTGTCTCCATGAAATAAAAGCAAGCATTCAGTTTACATTAAACAACCAAAGCTAGTGAATTGTTGAGTTGCCTTTCTTAAAGTGTATGCATTTGTTTTGCAAATAGTAAAAGATGGTCCTAGGATTAGATTGAATGAGTGTGGACAGAATTATTGTTTTAATGTATTGCAAATACTTTTAAAGTCCATCCACAAATGCTACAACATTGTAGGTGTTTTTCTCACTTTTATTAAAGTAAAATGATTTCTGCTCTGCTGTTAAATTAGAGTTTAAAATGGGCTACTTTTTTGCCTCAAGTAGGTTCCTGATGATCACTGTAGTATCTTCTTCCCTCACTGCATTTTTTATAACTTTATTGAGGTATAATTTACATATAAAATTCATTCACTTTAAGTGTATAGGTGTGTAATTCAATGGCATTAATAAATTTACCAAATTGTGAAACCATCACCATAATCCAATCTTAGAACATCTTCGCCATCCCAGTACGAGCCCTCACACCCATTCACAGTTAATCCTTGTCCTCACTGCCAGCCCCCAGCAACCATTAATCTACTTTTTGTCTCTACAGATTTGCCTTTTCTAGGCATTTCATATAAGCGGGGTCATACGTAGTCATTTGTGTCTGGCTTCTTTCACTTAACACAGTAGTTTCGAAGTTCTGCATTTCTTTAACTTGTAGCTTTTTTTTTTTTTTAAATAAATTTATTTATTTATTTTTGGCTGCGTTGGGTCTTCGCCGCTGTGTGTGGGCTTTCTTTAGTTGCAGTGAGCGGGGGCCACTCTTCGTTGCATTGTGCGGGCTTCAGTAGTTGTGCCACGTGGGCCCAGCAGTTGCGGCTTGTGCGCTCTAGAGCGCAGGCTCAGCAGTTGTGGCGCACGGGCTTAGCTGCTCTGCGGCATGTGGGATCTTCCCGGACCAGGGCTTGAACCCATGTCCCCTGCCTTGGCAGGCGGATTCCCAACCACTGTGCCACCAGGGAAGCCCTAACTTGAAGCTTTTAAAACTGAGATTATTCTGAGTTGAACACTCACGGTTAGCTTAAAATCCACTGAAGGTATCACATATTCTTTTAAAATATACATATAGTACCAGATAGATTGTTTAACTTTATCATTCCCTATGTAATGACAACTTCTTATTCAATTTAGCGTGTAGAGTAGATACACGTTTAAGTAAATGCACATTTTGTTGGAGGCACTGTTTTTCAGGGTGTTTTTCGTGTACCTCTTAGGACCATTTGTGGCAGATCTGGCTACATGAACTTGTTAGTTTCTATTTTCCTAGCAGGGAAAGACATATTTTACAGGGCTGCTTCTTCTTGAAACCTAAAAGTTGTGTGACTACAAATTACAGCAGCTAGTGTTTTGCCGTGGGACTCAAGTTCTTGTGCTCTCCATCAAGGTAGCTGTTTGCATAATAATTGTTGTCCACTTATTCAACATTCATTTCATTTCTCTTTGGAATGAGCCATTTTGCTGGGCTCAGTGGATCAATCATACGATGAGAATACACAGGATAGCTGACCCTCATGGATGTTAAAGTCTAGTAGGAAACATAAGTCAAAGAAATACAAAGTGTGCTGTAAAAACACTACGAGCCCAGAGCCTACTTCAAAGAATAGGAGATCGATCAGGGAAGGGTCTATGCAAAAGATGGCATTTGAAGGGGAAGTGGAAGGGCTGGTGGTAGAGCTATTGATGGATTTTCTTGTAGCCTACTTTAGAGTCAGTAGGAGCAACAAAACCAATATGGTGCCTTGGGAAGGTACGTGGCATGCTTGGGAGACAAGATTAGTCCAGTTTAAACTAGAGCAGGTAAATCTTCCACAAGAGGGTTACAGGAAATTAGGTCAGGCCTACAATATGGAGACCTTTAATGCCAGGCTGGCAAGTATGGGTATTAACTGAGGGTGATCAATTCAGGACCTGCTATGTGGTAAGGATTTTTCTAGTAGAAACAATGAAGAGATTTTGTTTTTATGTTACCACTATTGAGGGGATGGGTGAACAGGGAGTGACATAATTTATTCAGTATGTGAGAGAATGCCACATAAACTTAATGCCTGTATTCCAAACCAAGACAGAACTCTCTTGAGATAATATGGTCTTGTTACATTCTAAATAAGTCCAGTTCTTTTTGCTTCAGTTTTTCTCTACATGTAGCATTATTAGGTATTAAGATAGAACATAGAGGGACATATATGTTTTGGTATTTTTATAGAAAGACAAAGGCAATTAAGAGAATTTAGAAAAAAATCTCCAGGCTAAAGATTAAAAAAATAAAAGAAACTAGCCTTAAAAGATAAGTTAATAGTGCTGATGTCAAGAAGAGCATTAAAAGTGACCTATGAAAGCAAATACCTGATCATTTAGAGGTACCAACTGTTATTGCTAGAGATAGAAAAGGCTTTAATGGGAATCCATGCATCCATCTAAGACTCCTGAGATGGACAAAAGCTATGATTGAAGCAAGTCTTTCTGGGAAAGGAGACCTAAGAGGAGAAACATGTTGTGGTATATTGCATCCATGTCAGAGAGTTTTCTGTGTTCCCAGCTAATTCTGATAAAGGAGTAGAAGAAGTTTTTGATGGTAGCATTAAAGCGACCAGTCATCTAGAGCCCTTTCCCTCCACACCATGGGTGTAGGAGGTGAGTTACAGCTCTTCCCTGATGAAGAACAATGTCAATGCCAATAGGTGATTGCTAACTTTGTAAAACTCTAATTATGAGTAGCCTGCTCCTGTGCTGAGAATAAAAGTTGGAAATGACTTGCAAAGCAGAGAGATTGAAAAGAGGCTTACCCTCTAGTGTCCAGTGTTAATGTTTCAGTGCCCGAGAGAAAATGTGATGTACAACCATACTTAATAATGAACATTCTTCATTACCAACATACTGCCGCTGATACAAGTCTTCCATGTGCTTCATAAAAAAACTCAATAGTTTTGTAACCCATTAGAATTTGAAAGAAATAGGCAGAGGGAAGAAAAATATAGGACATTTCAGCATGCCATATTGTGTCAGAATCATTGATACCAAAGTAGAAGATGTCAGTTCTGACTATGTTACTGATTCCAGAGGAGAAAGATTGGATCTGTTGTTTTGACCTAGTGGAATAAGCCAATACCAATTTGAGTACAATAATAGTATATTTAGACACTTGCTCCTAATTTTCTGTGTTTTGAGAAGGGATTGCACTTCCTAAACCTAAGACATCAAGGTAATCTGTGACTCAATCGTGAATTTTAAACTCCGATTAAACATGAGTATTGTAATAAATGACATAGTCTGTGAGTTAAGCTAGCCAGTTTTGTCCATCGAGAGTAACACTGTTTTTTTCCGTATGTTCATTGATTCAGCAAATACATATCCATTTCACCTCTGCTGATGGCTCAGCACTTTGCTGCTGTGGAAGTTGTGATGAGGAGTTGGCTGTTACCATATTGTGGCAGATCAGCCTGGAATTTCTTGTGTTTGCACCACCCCCCTTGCCCTTTAGGGCAGTGATTCTATCTGTTAATCCTTGATTAATTTGTGCTGACTGGTAGAAATTTTACTTGCCCATTTAAAGCCAAGGCAACTAAAGCTGAGAGAAATTTTTTAAAAATTGCCCACGGTCACAAAGCTGGTAAGTGGTGAAGCCACGATTTGAACCCAGATGGACCAGAGTATTTCTACCACCCTAATGTCAATTTTTTCTTTTTCCTTTTATATTTAAATACATACTAGTTCAGTTTCACCTGTGTTCCCTTGTAAATGTGTATTCTTTTGCTATAGCATATATTCATCTTACTATTATTTCACTCTGAGCATTTCCTACATTTTAGAATTCTTATTTAAATAATAATGATATTATTATTATTTCAAGCTATGGCCATGGCCCATATATCGGCAAACTATGGCCATGGGCTGGAAATGGGCTGTCACCTATTTTCTAATCAAAAGGTTTTATTGAACACAACCAATCCCATTTGTTTACATATTATCTATGGCTGCTTTCATGCTACAGAGGTGAAGTTGAGTAGTTGCAAAAGACACCATGTGGCCTGCAAAGCTGAAAATATTTACTTTTCAGGCCTTTATAGGAAACCTCTGATACTGATCATTAGAAACATACTAAGAAGTTTTTATATTTCAGATTTTACCATACCAAGTAAATTTCATTAAGGTAGTTTTCATATGGTTAGAGACAGACTAGTAAAGTGTTTAAAAAGAGAATTTTTAATAGTTTTTTTGGCTTTGGGCCAGTTACATAACCTTGGTAAGTCTGTTTTTTCATGTGTGTTTTATAGATGCCGATATGATGTTGCATGTTTTTTATATGAATTACTTTAGATGATTCCTGTTAAGTATTTACCATATAATGCCTGGCACATTCTAAGTGTTCAGTTCATTTTACAAGGACAGGCTGCTCAGAGTCAAATCCTGGCTTTACAACCTACTAACTTAGTATATTTGTATCAGTGAAATAACCTTTATGCCTCATTGCTTCCCTCTTGAAAATGGGATTTAATAACACCTACCTAATTTTAACCATGTTGTGAGCCATATATGAAGTAATCCACAGGAAACACTTGGCACTGTTCCTGCTGGACAGTAAGTGCTCAATTAACCTAAGCTACTATAGTTGCCCTGGTTATACACATCCTTTTGAGCCTCCAGAGAACTAATGTTTACTACTAATTAGGAATGCCAAAGGTAAGCCAACAGACTGTCTTTTTTAATTATAAAAAGCATAAATGTGATGTATCCATTTCTACTGGTATCATAGAGCTGATATTTATGGACATATGTTAAGGAAAAAACCAGCTTAAACTTGGTTTCTTGATTGAAATATCTTTTTGTGAATATATTGTATATTTAAATATCTGCAGTTAAATTTTATATCTGGTTGATAATTGAACCAAGGTAGTATTAAATGCCACTGCATTTCAAGATGGAGTTTCATTTCTTGAGGGCATTTTAAACCTCTTGGAAGTTCATCTATTAAATGGACAGAGACACCGATAGAGGTGGCACTCGAAGCATACCATATGATGATGAAATTTAAAAGTTTGATCTAAATGTTGCTTGCCTTGGGCAGGGTGACTGACCTCACAGAATTAAATTATTGTTCTTCTCCCTCTGGTTACCATTAATCTTTAAGAAGCATCATGTGATTTGCTGCTGTACATTCCACCAACGTGGACCAGGCACTCCTAGGAACTGGGCGTTGCACCGGTTCCTGAGGGCACAGGGAGATGAAGAGGGTGGTTCACTCAGGTTGCTTCCAGACATAGCTGTACACTCAGTCTTGGAGAGAAATCAGTCTCTCTGACCTGGCTGGGGAAGAACTGTGGCACACAGGGAAAGGAAAGTGCTCATCCAGGGACAGAAGTTTCCACTAAGCATTGCCAAGAAGTTGTAGTTTGAGTGATTTTTAAAGGAGAATGGGGATTTGCCAGTTAATGGAGCACCAAATAGGACGAATCCAAGAAGTGCCATAAGTAAATCAGAACAGCTTGCATTGATCTCAAGGGTAGAGCAAACAGAGCTTAGCCTGATTCTCACGTCTCCGATGTGACTTGTCTGTAATGAATGTGCCTCTTGCAAGGTATCCCATAATTCACAAATAGTATCCTTGCTTATCATTCATATTTAACTTTTCACAAAGTTTGGAGAAAACTGTGAGCTTGACTTGCTGCAAGCATGGAAGTGTACTCACATACTTTTGTTGGGTGCCTCATAGGAGCGCACTAGCCCAAAATGAAAATTAAGCTCCATTTTGGGTTTGGGAACAGGGCAAAGGGATAACGGCTGCTCCCTTTCGAGGAAGTCTTTACCTCTCTGTGTTATGACCACAGGCAAGTAAGATCCACTCCTGTTCCTGGACCAGAATGTAGCATCCTTTCTAATGACTTTGAGAGAACTAGTATCAACACTGGGCATAGATGTGACAGGTGGCAGCCTTATTATTTTGTGCCCCATGGCACCACAGCCATTGATTTTGAGCTGTTTGATATACGCTTTGGTAGAGGCAGAGTGAAACGTGGCATTAACAAGCTTCTTTCCATGTCATTTAATGGTCCCAATTTAGAAAGCCCACTCAAATCGTTTGCTTAAAATGCGAGAGTGAGAAACAGAGCCATAGAAAAAACTGTGTGTGGTGTGTATATATATATATAATTTTCTATTTTTAGTAACAAATTTATTGAAATATAGGTTGCATACCATGGAGTAGAGAAGTCAATGGTTTAGTATATTCACAAAGATCTGCATTGCCACCTAGAAAATTATATTTTTGAACTTAATTTTGTTTGAAATTTTACATGGCTAGTAGTGCTTAGTTAGTTTTACCTTCTACACTTTAATTTGTGTCAAGATTCTTTAATTCAATGTTAGAAAAGGAAATAATCAGCTAAAGGTATTTTAATACAATTATGTCTAAATTTATTAAAAATAAAAATAAAATTTCCAGCCCAATTCAATTAAAGTCCAGAAACCAGGTTTTTAAAAATTCTAGTCTTTTTTATGCTTTTCCCCAAATCAGTTGCTGTTCAAAAAAATATGCAAATGTTGACAATTGTATGTATTTCCACAACACAGAGTTTGCAATTAAGAAAAACATCAAACCTAGTAAAAGAAATCCAGCAAATGGAAGAACAGTTCATTTAAACATGCATGTCATTTTCAGCTAATTTTTAGCTAATCCATATGTCCGATTGAGTAGGGGCTCTGATTCCTTGGGCAGGTAACAGTTGTGTGTTTTAATGGAAATATTTAGTTGCCTTGTAGAAAAATGCTTTCTGGAGTTTTTAAGCAAGGTGAATTTCAACCTAAACACCTTTTTCTCTCAGCCTTGGATCATTTTGCCCCCCTAAAAACTTATCATCACCTCTTCCAACATCTGACCTTTTGGGATTCTGTTAGTGGAAGAGTAAGAAGTCAGGAGGAAGCAAGACTGAACGAATCTCATACAAAAATGATGTTCAGTGGTACATCTGTACAATGGAATATTAGTCAGCCACAAAAAAGAATGAAATAATGCCATTTGCAGCAACATGGATGGCCCTAGAGATTGTCATACTAAGTGAAGTAAACCAGACAAAGACAAATATATCACCTACATGTGGAATCTAAAAAAAAGATAGAAATGAACTTATATACAAAACAGAAACAGACTCACAGACATAGAAAGCAAACTTACTGCTACCAAAGGCAAAAGGAGGGGGTGGGGATAAATTAGGAGTTTGAGATTAACATATACACACTACATACATAAAATGGATAACCAATAAGGACATACTGTATAGCACAGGGAACTCTACTCAATATTTTGCAATAACTATAAGGGAAAAGAATCTGAAAAAAATAGATATACGTATGTATGTATAACTGAGTCACTTTGCTGTACACCTTTGACTAACACAGCATTGTAAGTCAACTACACTTGAATAAAAACACATTTTTTAAACGATGTTCAGGAAAACCCCTTGGCCTTCAAGACAGCAGTGCAAATTTTCAAAACTAGGAGACTCTTGAAACAGTAAAAGGAGTTTAGAATAGTTCACTTTGTTAAAAGTGCACTATATTGAGTTAATAGTGGTAAGACAGTTCCAGTGTTAACTGTGAGGGTGGGGTTGTCTCTGTCCCTTAAATTTACTTATGTAAACACAGATTCTAAGACAGTAGGTCTGGGGTAGGTCCTGAGTCCCAGGTGATGCGGGTCCTACTGGTCCACTGGCTGGCTACACTTTGAGGAATGGTCTCTAGTAGCATTACCTGCCCCCATACTGTGCAGATTTAGATTGAGACAGAGTAAGAAACTGAAAAGGAAAATTATTCTTATTTATGGTGGTGAAACCATCATTATCTATGGTGTCATTGCTCTTACTATAGTATCACATGTCACCAAGTATGAGAGAATCCTGATAGGTCTACTTACTGAGTAATGTTGTTAAAATTCAACTCTCACGACTGAGCAAATTAGAAAACTGTTACAATTTCCCGAACTATATAACTGTTCCTAGTTTCACCTGTGCCCCTATTTCCTCTCATAGATATGGTATAGCTGACTCCTGCTAGTGTAAAAGCTGATTATTCAAGTATTGAGGAATTTTGTGAGCCACTAGCATCGGTAGCTTGAAATACCAATGGTGGGAGTATTTACACCATGGAAGTCGACAAACAGTATAAATCAGAGAGTTCTATTTTTGTGGTTTTCCGGACACAGTCAGATTTCCCAGCATACCTCACCTCTCAGTCAAGAAGAAAAATCTCTTCCTCTTATTTCCAGCAAAGGACATGATATCTTGTCTTACCAGAGTTTAGAGCTTCTTGTAATATTGTGTTGTGCTTCAGACTAACCACACAGCTCGATGACGAATAAGTTTATTCCTGTGACAAACAGAAAACAAAGGTATTAGGAAAACTAGCAGTGCCCTTTCGTGAATGCCCACCAGCGTCACCAACACGAGAGCATGGTTAGTCTGAACACTTTACAAGTACTTTTTCAGGTGGCGTTTTTATAAGTAATCTTTCATCATTGAGAGAAGTGAGGATCGGGCCAGGTGTAACTCGAATGACACATGTACTGGATAGCCTTAGAGAATCAACACAATTCAGTAAAAGGCAAGCCAACTGCAGATATCTTCTAGAGGCTTCCGTGACAAATTAGCACCCGTCATTTCATTCTGAGTCAGTGATTTCATTACCATGCACAGCTGTTCCCATCATTTGTTTCTATATTTCAACCCATATTTGGGGCTTAAGTGAGATTTGTCATAAGACTTTAGTTCAAATTTGCTTGCCTAATTTTACATGCCTCTATTTAGTAAAATAGGATTAGTAGGTAATAAATATCTGATCACTATTGTTCAATTAGGGGAATTTTCTATTGGGCATGTTTTTTTTATTACTGTTTGCTATTATTTGCAAGCATATTATAAATACTCTTACCCATTAAAAGTACATGCATCTATTGTTGCAAAAAATAAATTCTTAAAAAATAACTGGTTTTCTAGCATGGTGGAATGATTTAATCTGGCTGAAAAGTGAAGTTGTTATAAAACAGCATTGAGGTCAGCCATTTTCATTATTAACAGATTGAATGATTAGGCAGGTAAATCAACATTTATTTGAAATATTAAAGATAAGCATATTTAGTAGGTTTCTATACTTCTGTCATTGTTTCATTTTATTTTACTGTTAATATTAAACAAGTAATTTGTCACAAGACCAAATTATATTTGTCTTCATACATTTGCCCTTTCTACTTTAGTTTAAAACTGCGAGATACGTCATTTTTAACTTAAATGAACCTTAATTGTGTACATATTCTTGTATCATAGGAGGAATTATGCTACTTTTTTTGTTTTTTTAAACAATATCAGAATATATAATTCCTAGGTTTCTATAAGTAACTCTCTAGTTTGATTGGTTTGATTATTCAAGTGGTTACTTTCTCAAAATTTGTAAATTTAAACTTTATGCATTCCATATAATGCACGGTTTTATTTCACATACATTCCTATAGTCTTAGAATAATTGAAATTCAGTTATTTAAATGAAATAATAATAAAAAGCTTTACATTATGAGATTATTCTTTAGTTAGTGCTTTATTGAAAGCTATTACTTGCTACTCTGTTAGCCCTGCTTTTTAAGAAGGCATTATAATAACTGTACTCTTGAAAATGGGGATTTTCTCCTTATCCTAGTTGCCACTTTCACAGCTGTCTTTATGTTGAATTTTTTTTTTAAGTGTAAAATTAGCTTTCTAATTTTGGTTGTCCAAAAAAAATTTTGCTCCAATTTGACATCTATTCAGAGTTAATTTTTTGTGGTTAAGCATCACATTTTGAACAGTGAATTGCATAATCATTTTATATAATGTAGGAAATATTATATATTTTAATAAAATATTAATATTAATACTTTAATAAAATATTAAATATTGTACCAATATTAAATAGTATATTTGTATACTACTGATTTTTAGATAATGGAATTTAGTGTTGAAACCAGCACAAATCTCAGCAAGGACCTACCTTAAAAGATATAAAATGCTTAATGCTTTTTTTTTTAAGCACATGAACACTTTCATACTGTTGTGTGTACACTAGCATTTCAGTTTATTAAATGGTCTTTATCTTGAAAGGTGAATAGAGCTGTTATAAAAGAAGAGATAAGCCTTCCTTGCCAGAAGAATTCAACTAGGTGAATATTAGGAAACCTATTTGTGATCTTAAAAGTCTAAGAATTAAATATGAATAAGCAAAGATCATAGTTCCTTAGATGTTTAAGTCTTGCCTGTGTTTCTATCTAACTTGAAACATTCTCTTTGAGAAGTATCCCTACTTCAATTCTGGGCAAATTTTCTCCTTCATTATTATATGTAACATTTACTTTGAATAGAAACAAAGGTGGATTGGAATTCAAAAAATAAAGTTAGCAAATAATTTTTAAATGTTCATCTTTTCATTTATTATTTTAGATTTTGAGAAGAGAATGAAGATGAGAAAAGGAAGCTGCAGTTTTAATTTTCAGATGAATTCTGTTTGAAGTTACAATTATATAAGATCTAATTTTACATGCTCTACATTTGTGGATGATTTTGTAAATAATTTTGCACTGGCTGATTATAGCAATGAATATGAAACACGTTTTTCACTGAATTTTTTCAGTGTTTCCAAAAGATTAGGAAGGAAAAGGTTTCTCTATTCAGAAAAATAATAATGTAAACATAAGCATTTAAAATGTCTTGAAAAAATAATAAAATGTGTCGAGATTTCTTTTTCTCTGAATCTTGTCATGGAGCTTTCAAATTATATATTTCAGGCTTAATTCTTTAAAATTGTTTTACTTTGTTAGGATCTTGAGTGGATAGATTTCCTGGTAATTTCTCAGTGCTAGAAAGGAAGTTAAAGGAATGTTTCTCAAACTGAAATTTGTAGCCCTTCAGGGAAATTACTCTGAAACGATAAATGATTCAGGGAAAGAGACAAGATAGAATTCCAAGGCAAACTGAACTACCAACGTTAACTCCCAACGTTATATGTTGGGAGTTATATGTTATATAACGTTATATGTTTCTTAATGTGAGATTTTTTTCTCTTACATTTTCTGCAGATAATTGTAGATTTACATGCAGTGAAGGAATTAATAGAAAGATATCCTGAATAGTCTTCACCCAGTTTTCCCCATTTATAGCATAATATCACAGCTATGAACTTGACATTGACCACTTAACACTTCTTCAGCCCAAGTGTGTGCTCCTTCTTCTCGCTCTCTTGGGAGAGTCGTTGGCCATCTCCTTTATACTTATTAATACCGTGTGTAAAGGCATTAACATAATACTTCCCCAGTGCTGACCCCATGACTACCCCTCACCCTCTCCCAGACTGATGAAAGGTTCTCTTTTCAATTGCATGGACCATGCTTCTGTAAAGAGAAGGGTTAGAGAAAAGGTCAGAGAGATCAAACACTTGCGTGCTCTACAGCAGAGTAGAAATACAGTTATGAGTGAGAGATGAAAATCCATCCCACTCAAGATTTCCCTCTGAAATCAGCTTTACTGCTCTAGGACGTTGATGTTCTAGTCATTGCCAGAAAGAAAGTGCTAGGAAAGGCGAGGTTGATGGCTGATCAGCAATGCTGATCATTGGAGGGATGACAATGAGATACCCTTTATCACTTGTCCGTGCTTGCTCTGGTACAGAGCGTCTGGCGCACAATTCTCCATGTCAGCAGATGAGAGGTTCCAAAGTGACAGGTGCATTCTCACTCCTGTTCCGCTTGGCTCACATGTGTCTGTTGCTCCATATATTATATATTTGACATTTGATTATCATATGCTGTCATACCAACTCCTGACCACGTTATCTCGAATATCCTCTCGTATGTGAGTACCGTGGGATTGATTCTTATTCCCCACTATGTCCACACACACCAAAATCATGAAAGTATTTGGGCCCATTTAAAGTCAGGAGTGCCAACAAGCCATGATAATGTCAGGGAGAACCAACAAAACGCTCCAAATGGAGATTATTTGCCTTTAGGGACAGATGAGTCAAGGGTCTTATAACTGGAAACTCCAGCAAGAATTGTAGGCTCCTCAGGTAGTTTATTTCTTTTATTTGCTTAGTTGACATATAAATGAATTTTGAGTCCTGAATGCTTTTTCTTCTTGACTGGGGCTCTACCAATTATCTGTAACAGAGGGTTTCATAGCCATTTAGAATGAGGCAGAAGAAAAACAAAAATGAATGAAATAAAAATGAATGTTTCACCTGTAGTATAGGAAAATGGCAATATATTGTAATATCACCTGGGTTCTAGACCCAGAAGTTTTGCTTTCGTGAAAAGTAAGAAATCGTATTAGGTCACATACAAGGGCAAATATCTATCATGGATTAACTCCTTTGAGATCCCATTACTTAACTTGCACCCACCCGAAATTCTACCAGTTTTATTTAGTACATTGGATGTAGCATAAAGACGTTATCTGCCCCTGCACAGCTGTGATGTATAAATGGACCTGTGGCAGGCAAGTATCAGAAGATACGTATTTGGTGCTGTAAGAGGTATAAAACGTGAGGAGCAGCATGAATTGTTGAGACACAGTGAGGTTTGTTGCCCACGCTCCTGTGACTTAGGGTTGTGTTTCTGTGCCTCTCTTTGTAGCAGAAACCACTTGCAACTTCAGTCACAGTGTAGGCTCAGAAGACACGGTTGCCTGGCAGTCTTTTTGGAATCGGTACAAGGATGAGTATCATTATGTGTTAGAAACAGGAAAGCACATCACATGAACATGTACAGATTGGTGAGGGAGGTATAGAAAAGGAGGGTAAAGCCAACCTGTACATGTTTCTTACAACAGAGAGAGAGAGAAAGAGAGAGAGAAGATAACATCCAGGAGTGGAGACAGCTGATAGCTGTGGTTTGCAGGGACCCCACATGTGGACACGCATGGTTTCTAGCTCTGCAGCCCAGAAGCTGCTTTGTCAGTAACTCAGAGGTGATCAGACCCCCCTACACACACACCAAAACTAACTTAATCCTTTGTAAATTAGAATACTAGTCGTTTAATCTGGGGAATAAATCAAATTACCAGCTGGATGGGATACTGTGTCAACAGTTTGGCAGATTTTTATCATACAGGAAAATTCCATAAAGAAAACTAACTAGAAACACATCATGGCTTGGCAAGCATGGACTTTGAAAGTAACTATCAAATGAGATGACCAGAATGATGGGTGATGTTGAGCTTGATGCTCTTGGAGCCAGTTGTTTCCATCCTAAAACTATCCAAAGAGAGCCAGAGTCATCTTAGACCTCTATTACACGGGACACTTCTCCTGCAGAGAGCTTGACACTTGCCTTCTGGGCTCAGGGCTGACTGTCCTTCCCTACTCTACTGACATCATCATGATGGCAGCAGCTTCTGGTTTTGCCATCACCTCTTTACCTTGAGTGGAAAGAACAATGAGTGGTATGTGTAGAGAAAAGCAAAACAGTAGTTCCTTTTACGTCAACATTGTGGATCTTTGTCTTTGAGTGATTGATTGATGAGACTCTTCCTAGAGCAGTCTGTTGAATATTCCTAATGGGAAGCTCTGAGTTATGCATGAATTTTTGTCTTTTAGAAGAAGGTTGCTTTTCCCTGGCATGTTAGTAAAACTAAGAATAAGCAAGACATCTGAGTGTGCTGAGGTGTCAGAGGGATCTCTATAAGCCTAGCTAGGGTGGGACGCAAACCGAGTAGGAAAATCGTTTTGACTTCTAACAAACATGGAATATACACGGGAGGTAGAGTTCTAATTCTAACTGCAATAACTTTACGAATGGAATCCTACAGGTTGCTACACTTTCAGTCAATCAGGGATTATGAACCTGATTTTGGTGAGGGTGGCAAGGCATGTTGACAGGTAAGCTGTGTTATAATGTAAAACAATGTATGGTATGTATTAACAAATGGGAGTTGTTTGTGTTTTGTTATTTGAACCATTTTTGGCCAAGGGACAGACCAATATTCAAAGAAAAATTTGTCTTTAATTAGAGTTAACGTAATCGACTTGAAGTCACTTTCACAGGTTTTATGTATGTTTTCAAATATAGTCAGTGGACAGACTGGGTCTCTCTGAAAACTGGATCACATTCAGAATATGTACAATTAGTTTATACTTTAAGTCAAGGCAGTCATTTATTCAAGGAAGACAATCAGGTGTTTGTGAGGGGTTAAACTTTTCACATCATAACCAGACATAATCCTTTTACCTTTAAAGTTGCCTTGAAATTATTTAAAAGAGAAGTTTATTTTTTATAGGGAAGAAATATTTTGATGTGCGCACATCTTCAGGCATTTAATATTAATCTGAAAGCACCGAAAAGGTCTGTTCACCTCTAGCTGGAATCCTTTTATTACTACTGAGAGCTACACTCATTAAACCAGACGAGCATGCACTGCTTTGTTTCAGAAGTAATTCTAAAGTCCTGGTAGATAATTAAATTCCTCAGTAAATGTCTGGCAGATGCTGCTGGATAAACCCAGCCCAATTACCACTGGGAGGCCTAACGCGTTAAGAATAGCGAACATGTGTACATGAACAGCCAGCCGTACCTTTTCATGCTAAATGTGGTTCCCCACATCTCCTCTGATTAGAGGTGTGCTCTGAACAAGCCGAGACGGGGCCATGCCGAGCAATGATCTCCCGCTGGTACTTTGATGTGACCGAAGGGAAGTGCGCCCCGTTCTTTTACGGCGGATGTGGCGGCAACCGAAACAACTTTGACACAGAGGAGTACTGCATGGCCGTGTGTGGCAGCGTCAGTAAGTGGACCTTCCTCCAGCCTGGCCACCTTTTCATCCTTCTCGCCGCTGACTCTGCTCTTTGTAACAGACTGGTTTTCCTGGTTCTCGGGAATGGGTCTGTTGCTACCACTAACCACGTTTCTGTCAATGTCTCTAATTGCCGGGCATCTCCTCCAGGGCGTTCAGTCATGAGCACACATCTCCGTCTCTCTCTAATAAAGCATGGCCGTGGATGTGTTCCTGTACTAGCTGTGGTGCATCCGTCTTGCAGTCTCGAGGGACTTTTGAGGGCTTCTCTTTAAGCCAAGCTGGAGTTGCTGTTTTGTCTTCTCAGCTGTTTCTGCAAATGTATACTTACGTGTTTGTCTGTGTACCTCTGTGTTCGGGCCTCTGCATGTGCACTCCACGTGCAAATAAGGGTTACCACCGGAAGCCTGGCTGATGACGCTTCCGTGCCACTGGCAAGACGTACTGCCGTGATGAGTATCATTTCATAACACGTGACGTTTATCGGGGTGGCGAGGGAATGGGCTTGAGCTGAGCACCTGCACTTCAGATGCCAGAGGATAGAAATGCCCCAGTGGCACCTGAGCTCACACAGGGACGTTTGCAATGGCGAGTTTTCGTGTCTTATCTTGGAATGGACAGAAGAAAACTCCTCACTTAGCGTTAGAAGCCTTCAGTGACTAAGGTTCAGGGAATATAATTTTCCAAGCCTTTTTCTCTTGCACTTTAAGTTTTTCATAACTCAGGGGGAATAAATAAATGAAATCATGATGACTTAAATGCAAGCTAAAACTATTTCCACAGAGATAGTTCTCCAGAGGTAACACACCAAACATTTGGGACCTCTGTTCTTCTTAACAGCCTTTCACATTAAATCCCCTATCTATCTATCTATCTATCTGTCTGTCTATCTATCTATCTATCTATCTATCTATCTATCTATCGATCTGTCTATCGATCTGTCTATCGATCTGTCTGTCTGTCTGTCTATCTATCTGCCTACCTGTCTATCTATCTACTTGCCTACCTATGTATCTATCTATCTATTCCACTAGAAGGAAGTGTGATCTACTCAAGGAATAGTTACTCAACTTGATAAATTAAAGGTTAAACTCAATAATTAGGCGTTTCTCTTTTTGAGAGACTCCTGCCTTTTTCCCGTTGTTCTGGTGAGAGTGACAGCAACCATTTCCTGCCTAGGATTCCCAGGGATTATATAAATTGTTTCCCAGTGTGATCATAAGATTAAGCTAAACAACAAAGGGTCTGCAATATCAACACCTTCTACTGTGAAGCCCAGTATCTAAGCGGAATCTACTGGAAAAGTTCCTGTTGGTCTCTTGGGTGAGAGATGACTCCCCTTCTACCCTGTGTGAGAACAGGTTTAGGAACTGGTAACCCCAAGGGCTTCTTTTCTGGCTCTGACAGGAAGATTGTGGCTTCCAGCTCAAAAGACTCCTTTCTTGAGTTTCAAACAAAAACGTTAATTAGGTCGGGTAACTTGGAGGACAATGGCGGATTCTGTTGCCTGGAGCCTCTTAAACAAAGGGCTTTTGTTATAATGATTCTCGCTGGTTTCCCTGCTGGGGGAGATATTCTGGCAGATTTCCAACTTTTTTCTCCCTTTCCCTGGGGTGGATTTCTGTTTTGAAATATAACTATGTATGTGTGGGTATATATACAAATATATACATATATATATAATAAGAAAGAGGGTTTTAAAAGTTATTAGCAGTGATGAATTTGCATCAAGAATTAGAAATTATCAGGAATTCCCTGGCGGTCCAGTGGTTAGGCCGCAGCGCTTCCACTGCAGGGGGCGCAGGTTCAATCCCTAGTCAGAGAACTAAGATCCTGCATGCCCCGCAGTGCCGCCAAAAAAAAAAAAAAAAAAAATTAAAAATTATCCTCCGCCCCCCCCCCCAAAAATCTCACTATTACCCTCACTGCACATCCTCTGCATTTGATTAGTTTGATTTGATTCAGACTGGGAGCAAGAGCCATGGGCACCACAGGTCTCTGGAGGTGCTCTGCGTGGCACAACCGTTGCCAAGAAATTTGCAAAAGATAGATGTTCCCAACAAAGGTGTAATGGACAAACAGTCAGTACTTAGTTTCAGGGGAGGTGGGTTATAGAATAACGTATCCAGAGAGCAAACACGGGAGGCTGAAGGCCAGTTAGAAGAGTGGACAGACGTAAGTGGAGAGTAAAAGCTTCAATCAGGAGCCAGAGCCGACGGCCAGGGCTGCCCTTGGAATGGGTGAAAAGAATAGAGATACCATGAAGACGGGACGGATGGGAATTGGTGATCCCAGCACTAAGGAGGGAGAAGGGAGCAAGAAATCCTTCCACGGGGTACTGGGATGTACTATCAGAGACAGAATATCCACAATCCAAGATGTTTTTGTGGAAAAATATCTCTTGTTTGTGTGTTTACCGTGGTCCCATGCTGGGGCCCAAGCTCAGGATATTTGTTTAGTTTTTGTTTTTAATTCAATGTTTTCATTTTTGTTATTTCCTTTGGTCAGTAGAATCGTGTGAGTGAGTTTCATCCGTCATTCCCATGTTTCCATTTTTGTTTTTAGTTATGTTCTCTTATTTTCTCCATAGTGTCCCAAAGTTTACTCAAGACCACCCAGGAACCTCTTCCCCAAGATCCTGTTAAACGTATGTTGTCATTCACTCAAGGGAGGGGAGGGGGGAGGGGTACATTGCATGGCTGGATTGTAGCTCCAGCCTCCTCACCTTTGCATGGTTTTGTGTTTCTTGAACACCTGTCTTTTAACAAAATGTTTATTTCCATTGCCTTGCTTGTAATTACGTCTAGTTTTGCCAGATAACTTGCACTGTTGGGCTAAGAGCTTTGACTAAGCTTCTTCTATTTCTGATCAGTTTCCTTTTTATTTCATGTGGTTCTATAAAATATTGTATATACAATGTTACTTTGTGTTTTATTTGGCATCAGTATTTTATTTCCTAAAGCTCACAAGATGGCACGATTTAGCAAAAAGCCTGTGTGTCTAAGTGACTTGTTTCCCAGAAAAATATTTAATAAGCATGCATTGTACTAACTTTATGGACTAATAACATAGGTGAAGGCTTCAGTTGGGTGTGTTTCAAGACAGCTGTTATGCTTTAGGAAGTATACGGCCGCTTTTAGAAGTCAAGACCTCTCCGTCCCCTCCCTGAAGGCACACTAGTGGGACAGAAGTGCCCATCTTCTGATTTCATCATTAAGATGTAGGGAAAGAGCTTCCTATAAAGAAATATTATATCAACCTACCTTATAATGTCTGTGCATTGTGATGATTTCAGTTGGCCTATCAGTCTAGCTTTGTTTAAAAATGTGTTGTCAAACACACAAATACTCATGTTGAAATGTGGATTATATCCCAGAATAGATTCCTCCAGCATTAGGTTAGGGATGATATATGCTATGGATGCTTATGGTTGCTGGGGGAAGAGACACAATTTCGGTTGTAGCTTAGGTATAGTGAAAATTAGCATTTATCTATATCATCCTGGAAAAAAAAAACACCTAGTCTCACAATTGATGAAGCTAACGATCTTTTCTTAAAAAAGATAAACTATAGTTGAGAGTATGGCAAGTGGGCAGACATAGAAGAACTAAGGAGAACTCTAGATTTTATACTGTGGGCTTGATAGTACATTGAGCTGCATGGCGTGTTACATTTTTACGAGACATTTTTCATAGATCATTTCTTTTTCTCAAGAATATTTTGAGGCCATTTTCCTCATTTCCTTTGTGCATACGAGAAAATGAGGCTTCAAGAGCTTGGTGACTTGTCCCCAGCCAACAAATGTGGCAGGACCAGGTTTGAAACTTAAATGACACGTGTGGCTATGCCCTGCACTCCAAATGGCCAACTATTTGGTTCTGATATTGTTTTCCCGGTTAGAAAAATTACATATGAGCTTCAGAAGCACATTTTAAGAATGCAGAAAATCATGGGAAGTGGATGACAGATATTAAAAACATTTTTTCCTAAATGCCATGAATACAGCGTGTATCAGTAAATTAAATCTTTCCCACCCTTTTACAAAACAGTCATTATTTTTACTTTGTTTCATTTTATATCATTTGTAAGCATATGAAAGAATTGTCTTTTTCTGTTTTTATTAATTACTGGGAATGAACGTCATCATTTGATAAATTTATTTTCGTGAGGTACTGTACTTGTGTCCTCAACTCTTCAAAACAGACATTGACAATCTCTTGTAATTTTCTCTTTCCCAGTAATTTTCTCCATCTACTTGTAGTGTGTGTGGGATCATGACACCTTTCCATTATAGGAGGGCGAGGGTGATTTTTGGCAGCTGTATTTTCTTGTCTTTCTACAGAGACTGTTCAATCACAGAAAGTGAAGGGTTTTGCAACGCTAGTCCAAACAGACTAGAGAAAGCATATAATTTCTAGTTATTTATAGCCTGTGCAGCTATGCTCTCTTATTTATAGCAAAGCTGTACATTTGAATTGAAAAAGTCATAGTCATCTGGAGGTCAAATGCAGATAGCAGACTGGCGTGGGAGAAAATGAGCCAAACTGAGAAAGGTGAGCAAGCCCGTTTGATGAGACAGCTGGGGCTTGCCCTTGGCTGCTTCACCAACCTAGGGCTAATCGGAGGACATCTTTTTTCACAAAGGTGGGTGGTCTTCTAGGTTTCTCAGTCTGAGTTGCTTCTGGTGAAATAATAAATGTGAAATGAGCTAGACAAAGCTCTTCAGTTAAACTGATAATAAGATTGCTTGAAAAAAAAAAAAGATTGCTTGTGTGGAGAAAATGTGTGATGGTCTACATTATAAATACAATAATTTTCCCGTCAAGACTTCTTATTATAATTAGGCATTTCTAGATTTTAAATCTTTGTCATAAAAACCGATTTTGAGCATTGCAATTTTAAGGGACACTTGATTTTTTTGGTTTTGTTATCATAGGTAAGAATCTAATCTACAGGTAGAGAGGGTAGAGACATGAGGCTAAGAGCTTTCATTTTACTCATAAATTTATGGATTTGAGTCCTTTAAAAAAAAGCCCTTTCCCATTTGGAATTAAAAATCTTATGAAACTTGAGTTGCTTCTGACATGAATTTTGTGTCTGCCCATTTGGGTTAGGATGATACAAAGGTTTCACATTCACTTGGCCCAGTGCAGTGTTTGTGAACAATAAAATTACTACAGAAATATTTATTGATAAGTTTATGTTTCAAACGTAAACATCATGAGAGTATGATCTTTTTTTCCGCTAGTGTTCTTCCCATCAGATTGCATCTCCAAAGGCAAACGGATGCTTTTAATCTCAAAGAGCATCATGCCAATTTCAAGCCAGCCAACTGCACCAAGGGGTCTGGCCAAAGAGAATGACCAATGACTTTGACCCCTTTACCTGCAGTGAGTTGTGGCACTGTGAATAACGTACTGTGTGTCGTTTGAATGGAATGTGCCACCTTAGTCCCAGAGGTGCAGTGTCCTGTCAGAATACCAAGGCCATCTAGTCTTTGGGCAGACTTGAACCATTGTTCTTTTTTTTTTTTTTTTTAAATTATTAGCACTTTTAATTATTATTTATCCATTTACTTTTTTGGCTGTGTTGGGTCTTCGTTTCTGTGCGAGGGCTTTCTCTAGTTGCGGCAAGCGGCGGGGGCCACTCTTCATCGCGGTGCGCGGGCCTCTCACTATCGCGGCCTCTCTTGTTGCGGAGCACAGGCTCCAGACGCGCAGGCTCAGTAGTTGTGGCTCACGGGCCCAGTTGCTCCGCGGCATGTGGGATCTTCCCAGACCAGGGCCTGAACCCGTGTCCCCCGCATTGGCAGGCAGATTCTCAACCACTGCGCCACCAGGGAAGCCCTGAACCATTGTTCTTAACTATACTTGTTCTTCTGATTGTGAAAGAGCAAATATTAGTTCCCGTTAGCACATTCTCTGATACTAAGAGAACTCATATTTTTATGAAACTGCCAAGCATTCTTACAAACAATTAAAAGACACGGTGGTGCATTAAATTACATGTCACATCAGTGCCGATACAATCTATTGCATTGACAAGTATGAGAAGCCTCACCTTTTGTATCCAGAAATTGTCAGGATAAAAAGAATGGCTTTTTTTCCACCAAGCTACCATAGTGAAAAACCCTAAGATTGAAAAGAATTGATTTGCTCAGCAAACCAGCATTTAACAAAAAAGAAAAAAAGTTCATTTACTAAGAACAGTAAAAACTGCTCATTACGTGTGTGCTCTGTTCTTTAGCTACAATATTTCCAAAGAAGAGTAACTAGATAGTTAAATGAAAGAGTCGGCAAAAATTTTCTGTTAAAGACCAAAGAGTCAATATTTTAGGTTCCACAGCCCAACTGGTCTCTGTTATAAGTACTCAACTCGTCAGTTGTAGTGTGAAAGCAGCCTCAGACAATAGGTAAATGAATAGATACAGCTGTGTTCCAGTAAAACATTATTTACTAAAAGAGACCAGCAGTCCAACCCCTGGTTTAATAAAGCTGTTACTTTTGAGCCTGGGACATGCTGGTACTAAGCTAGGTATTTCAAGGGACACCAGCAAACTAAACCAGATACCCTACTTTCAATAACTTGACAGTTTTATCAATGTGATGAGACTCAAGTATGTGCTGGAATTAAATAACAATATAAACTAAAATGCACAAGTGGAAGGAAACATGGCTGTGGAAGTCTGGAGTAGAATGAAATTGGTTTTATCCTTAAGACCTCCATAGAGGTTAACAGTTCCATGTGGCTTTTACGGCTACAGTTTCTATAAAAGTGGACAATACTGAAGATTTTGACTTTTTGAACTCATCTGTTGAGCATCAAGTGACGGTGGCAGGTCATCCTTTTATGATCCACCATTAATGAAATAGAGCATAGCTCTGACAAATTGACAAAAAACAATAACTGAAGGTTAAGACATCCTAGATGCCAGTGGTTGTCGCTATGGCTTCACATATGGTTTTTAGATTCAGATTTGAAGTTGCTCTTACATTTTGGTGCATTGGGCTAAATAGGATATAGACATTAATAAAAATAACACCAGCATTGATTCGTTCATGCTCATTTCACATATTTGACAAAATTCCCACATCAGTACATGTCCATAAGACATAAAAAAGAAATGTAGCATGACTAGAGTAAACGCAGCATAGGTTACATTCTTATTACCTTATGTCCACATGATGCATTGATAGTCTGCCAACTATGACTGCACTGACTATAAAATAAGTGTGTTACAAGGGCATGTCAGGGGAAAGTGCCTTTGTTCTTTTTTTTGTAGAGTCTGGTACCACATGTAAGGATCACAGACTATTTTCACATTATAAATGTCTCATCTAACTGGGACTTGATAAATACTTGAGTTTAGAATGCATTAGGATCTTAGTTATTTTGCAATTAGAGAAATGGAGAGACTTTTTTCCTCTTTTTTGAAGTTGGGGTGTCAGTCTATAAGCTCTGCCGTGTGGAGAGATGAAATTTTCGCATCAAATCTTCCTTTACAGGTTTGTATTTCCTATATATAAATTATCCTCATTGCCACCCATCATATAAATCACAGCCATTTCATGTGACAGCATTGCTAGCTCTGTATAAAATAGGATTTTCAATGATGAGGCAATGACTGTATGGGTCTTAATTTACTTTTATCTTCTGTTGTCAGTGCTATAGAGATAAATTGCCTTTTTGCTGATGAAAGGAGACCAACCAAATTTTCCTGTTAGACTCTAACATTAGTATATTGATTACATGCCATTCATGGCCTCTGTTTAGAGAGGTAGTCATAGTTGTTACTGTCTGAAGACGTGGTTATTTCTCTTTTTGCATCCTGAGCCCGTTACAACCTTAAAATTATATGTCACCCTAGAGATTGAGGAAACAAACGGATATCAAAATGATAGCGGCAATTTTTCACCATGTCCCTACTTTTGACGCCCCGTTCTTGCTGTCTAAATTTAATATGAATAGGAAAGGGGCACTATGCAGTGATTACAGAATCAGAACTAAAATGAGCATTTGGTGCATTTGCAGTTAAATTTGATGGTGTCCCTGATACGGAAGTTCTCCATCTGTGCCAAAAAAGTGCTCTCTACCACATTCTAAGACCATAGCCGTCTTTACCTTATTTGATGTAACGCCCCTTACAATTATTAAATTTTCTGGGGGAAACACAGGAATGAAAAGGTTTCATTGGCACCATGTCGCCAATGATGGTGGTATATTTTGTGGCAGGAACATTGGGTGCAGCTCGGGTTCGCTAACAAATTGAAAGCAAATCTGCTCCCCTCTCCCACCATCCTCACCCCACAAAAAATAGAGCTCTGCCTGACACTAAGAGAGGAGATTATAGTGTGAAGTGGAAATGTTGTGACAGGCATTGATGCATCATTATCAAAACGGAAATGAACCTTCACCAACATGTGAAAACAATGTCTCCCTTAGTATCTGGTTACCCTATGGTTTAGGAAACAGCATTTTGGGGTGAGAAAAAAAGTAAATCTGTGCTCTTTCTCATGTCTCTTTGTGTGGGTATTGGGGGGTACCTCCCATGAGACTCCCTTACCAACTTCCTGCTACTTTTTCCAAGCCATCCTCATCTTCATCTTTTACTCTTAAAAGATCACCTTCTGCTTTGTCGCTTAGCAGACAGAACGATCCTTTTAAAACACATCACATCACATTTTTCTCTCCTCAAAACAACCCACATGGGCTCCTCAAGAGTCCTTACCATGGCTTCAAGGCCCTTCGTGATCTATCCCCATTTCCTTTCTGCCTGTCTCACTACTCTCTCCCTTGCTTCCTCTGCTCTGGTCACACAGACCTTGCTCATCTTGGAATTTTCTAGTTTCCAGACATACTCACTTCCAAAGGCCTTTGTGCTAGTTTCTTCATCTGCCTGTTCTTCCAGCAGGTAACTGGGAAGTAAGGCTTCAGTTCAGCTCTTTGTCTAAACGTCACCTTCTCAATTAGACCGAGCCTGGCCACCTACTTACTGCTGCAGTGTCCCCCCTCCTTCCCCGGCACTCCTGTTTCTTCTTAACCCTGCACTTTCTTTCTTTTTCAATGTGATTTATTGTTGTCTTCGTGTGTGTGTGTGTGTGTGTGTGTGTGTGTGTGTGTGTGTGTGTGTGTGTGTGTGTGTGCTGTTCGTTTCTCTCACTAGAATATAATTCCACCAGGACAAGGGTCTTGGTTTCACTCATTGGTTTCTGCCGTATACCTCACAGGTACTAGGGGCTGTAGTATCTGTTGATTTGGTGAAAGGAGGAATAAAGAAATGAACAAGCACACTCGAGGCATCAGAGTCTACATCCAAGCTGCTATGCAGCTCCTCAGATACCTCTGACCTCCCAGGATTGCAAAAGAGACAAAAGAGAGGAGGCTTATATCAAAAGCATTAGTCATCCAGTTCACACTGAGGCAGTAACGTGCTATGGATTGGAACTGCGTTTCTGTTGCGTGCTTTCATTTGGTATTACATTAGACACCCATTCTCAGTATTAAAAGGTCTATGTCTTACTATATTCTATAAGGCTGTTATGAGACTAGACTAAGAAAATCAATATGAAGGTCATTTAAAAGTTAAAAGCCCATGCACGTGATGGTGAGAGCGCTGCTAATTATTTGCCAGCTGTAGAGGTCGAAACATAGAGCTGCAGATGTTTAAGTCTGGTTTTCTGCGGAAGGGTGAATAGACCCAGTGAGCCTGCTTGCAGGAGGTACAAAGCAGCATGTCTGAGTTGAGGCCAAAGGCCAAAAGATCATTCAGATTCAGGCTCAATGGGCTCTCTCTCCTGACCTGCTTCATAACCCTACTTCTGCTGCTGAAACGTTGGTTGGTGGTCATTTACCAGATAGCATTCAGGGCAGGAAACTGTTTGTTAGAAAATAGGCTGACAGTTATCATAACAAAGCATATCTTTTGCCTGTACAGGTTGGTCATGAACAAACCAAACCCGTTGCAGTACCCCAGACATGTCGATGGATTAGCCCCTTTCTGCTCTTAAGTATTAACTTTATAGCCTCTTCATAGTTTAGTAATCCTAAATTCAGACTTACTTGTGTGTGTCTGGGGATGTGAGTATGTTAAGTGACAGTATTTCCTTACTACACAGTAAATGTATATAACAGGGTAATGTTTTCTCCTCCCCACCTGTTAAATGAGAACACATGTAAAGTGCCTAGCGCAGTAGACGCTAATGAATGGAGGGTATTATTATTTGGCCAACCTGGAAATCTGAGCCTGTATCACAGTTTCTAAGGGACCTCAAAGGTCTCTGAACAGGATAACTGCTTTGTGCTTTTTGTTTAAAAAACACGACAAAAATAAACCCTCCTAAAAGTCAATTTGTTTCTGCTTTCTAAGCGGTTTAAGTGACTCATGATATACAGCTTCCTGTTCCTTTGTGCCCTGGAACATTCCTGACATTCCTTGAGCTGCTCCTTTCCCAAAAGGATGCACCTTGAAAGAGTAAGGGCATTAGGGCACAGGTTTTCCTGCCCCTACCCACCATCCTTGTTACCATGTCTCTGGCCTACCATGGTCATGATCACAAAACGGCAGCCAGTCCTGGTATGACCATGTCTTTAGGATGTAGGAAAATTAGGGGAAATAGAAGCTGAGCTCTCTGTACAAACTTAAAACGTTTTCCTCTTTCTCCTCACCAGCTGCAAGGTAGTGATAATATAATAAATTCATTTTAAAGTATTAAGAAATACCATCATTCTTCTCTCCTTGACTGGTCAGTGATCTAATTTGCTGATTGGTATGAATACAGGAAATTTTCAATTACTTACACCAGTTGAGATGGAGGGCTAGTATGAATGACTACAAAGTTTGAATTAAAAATTAAAAGAGAGGATAGCTTCTCTTAAAGTCCTCAACTAAAGAAAGTATCAGGGGCCACTAACAAGGATTTACTGAGAAATATTTCTCCATTAAATGGGATAAATCTGTAATACAAGATTTGTATTTATTTCCTTGTTCCTAAAATATAAGTTTTCATACTTAAAATAGTCTTCATCCTGTTAAGTATACCTCGCTTGCTCAGTTCTTTCTTATTCTTTTATTCTTAATATTGCAAAGCTGCATTTCAACTTAGACTAACGAGATTACAGTGACTAAGATTTTAGTGTTTCTCTCCATAAAACAGTAGATTGGCAAATCATAAGAGTTGGAGAAAACCATCAGAGTTGGAGAATCTTTCTACTTATAGAGTAACTTTTACAATTTCAGTTTTCCAAAGAGGATGCCATGCTATGGTTACGGCAACTTACGGCAGGTAGTTATCTTCATCTGTAAACATGACCCCAAACATGTATACATTTTCATTTGTTCAAAATGTGAAATATAGTTCGCCTAATTATATCATTCTGCCAGATTGTACTATGCCAAAAGAACTTTAACTTGTTCTCACTTGCTACCAGAAAAGATGAGAAAATGTTTAAAATCACGGGGAAAAATGCTAAATACCACTTCCATTTCAAGTGGGGACATGGTTAGGCTAAAAATACACGCATATTGAGTTGCTTAAGCTGATGCAGAAAAACATTTACCTTTGTTTTTTTAACAGAAAAATTTAATTGAAAATTATTTTTCGGTCTTAAAAATGAGGATACATTTTCAATAATTTCAGCCTTTTATGCAGGTCATAGCAAATTTTTTTAGAAAAGTACCTATTACTTTTCCTATCCATGGTACTTCATGATCCTGTGTGTAATTCATTTTCAGTGGATGTGAGATAAAAGGAGCTGGTTTTTCCTATGGTTAGGATAAGTGCTAAGATTTGAATTAGGATGTAATAATGAGCAAAGGAGGAGGGAAGGGCGCTAACATGAATGAAATGCCATGGGTGCCACCCTTTCTGCAGGGTGACTACCACATGGTATAGCATCTCATTTTACCAGCACTCCTAGTATGTTGGCCTGTTGTCACCACTTGATAGATGAATAAACTGGAACATAGAGTGCTTAAGTTCCTTGCTCCGGGTCACAACTAACCTAAGATCAAGATGTTATTGAAATCAAGGTGTGCCTGATGACACAGTTCATGTTCTTTGCTTCTTTCTTTCCTTGTGCTGCTGAAATACACCTCCCCCTTGTCTATTACACAGAAGACAGGGACAGATGTCTTTCAATAGGTATGCCCTGTGCCAATCCCAGACCAGTTGACTCAAAATCCCCTGGTATTTTGAAAACAATTCCAGGAATATGCCCTGAAGTGAAGTATCCTTCCACTTCAGAGCAACATCTGCATTGACAACTAAACTGCTTTTATTTTTTAAAGAAAGAATTATTAAACAGTGATTGAAGTAGAAGGGAAGAAATCCGAATGAATAGTTCTCTTTAACTTTATTATTTAATTATATAACAAGAAAGCTTTCTCGTTTTGGTTCAAATCTTGGAGCCTTCAGACTGGGAATTTTCAGATGTTTTCTTGAAACATGCTTAAAAGACACTAATCTTACGGTTTAGTTTCAAAATGACCTAGCAATTAATTCCTCTCATTTAAGTTCTTTTGGGGTTATTGTATCTCAGATATCTTAGATAAGATTAGGGAGGAAGAATACTTAGAACACTGGAGATAGTTGAGTAATCTTTTGAATAAAACACATAAATTGATTCGACCTGAGAACATAGTGAAAACACCTAATTTCATTTTTCTGGTTGAACATGCTTTTTTTTTTTTTTCTGGCTGCGTTGGGTCTTCGTTGCTGCTGCGCACGGGCTTTCTCTAATTGTGGTGAACGGGGGCTGCTCTTTGTTGCGATGTGCAGGCTTCTCATTGCGGTGGCTTCTCTTGTTGTGGAGCATGGGCTCTAGGGCGTGCAGGCTTCAGTAGTTGTGGCTTGCAGTCTCAGTAGTTGTGGCGCACGGGCTTAGTTGCTCCGCAGCATGTGGGATCTTCCCGGACCAGGGATCAAACTCATGTCCCCTGCATTGGCAGGCAGATTCTTAACCACTGCGCCACCAGCAAAGTCCCCAGGCTTTCTTCTTTAAATCAAAATCTTGTTTTCTTTTCATGTTGGGTTTTTTTTTTTAATAAGCTCATAAATGCTCTGAATTCTCACTAGTCATTACTGATCTTTTGTAAAACTGCTGGTATAAGCATTATAAATCACTTGGCTCATGAGTTTCAGACATTTTTGCTTTATAGTACACTCTTCAGTTTTATGGGTATTTATTTTTCTGCATAATATAGCAGCATATGCTGCAATTCAGTAATATTGCTCAGCAGTATTAGTGGAATTCAAACTAGAAATCACTTTCCTTTTGACAACTAGTATAATGAATTGGTTGACTATTGCCAAATTTGTGAAGGCAGAAAGATCCTTTTGTAATTTCAAAAATGAATTTGACATTTATGAGTTTTTTGGTACTGTTTCAAATACTGCTCACCAGCTATCTAAAATATATAGTGTAGGATTTATCTTTTCTCTAAGGTGCAGTTATTCTGCATAGGCTAATTTCTAGATTTCTTTGGGTTTTTCAGGAATCTTAAGGTGTGATATTGATACCACCATTTACTTTCAAGGTTACAAACATTAATCTAGCAAGGCATAGGGATTTGGTGCAACATGTGTGTATTAAACACCAACTGTTTTTACTCTATGCATGCTTGTTTCGCAAAGAATTTTAAATATAATACTGTAATCGCGAAATGGACTGTTTTCAAGATTTTCCTTCACCCTATCCTTGAAAGGGGGGAAAGACATCCTTGCTGTGCTGCAAAATGTCTCGTGGTCTCTTAAACAGCATTAACATCTTGTATGTGCTTCTTTACTAAATTCTTTGTTCTGGAATAAACGGAAAATAGGGCTTTCTTTGAAATGACTGGATATTCTGTCACTCTCCTCAAGCCTTCTTTCCTTCTGCTTTATAGTTCCCACAACAGCAGCCAGCACCCCTGACGCCGTTGACAAGTATCTCGAGACACCTGGAGATGAGAATGAACACGCCCATTTCCAGAAAGCCAAAGAGAGGCTCGAGGCCAAGCACCGCGAGAGGATGTCCCAGGTACATGTGACTTTCCATCCTTCAGTCATACAATACTGGGGAAATCTGGATTTGCCTCTGCCTCAGAGTCTCCCCAGGGGCCCTATGGTTGATGAATGCCTAGGGGTGGGTAAGGCTCTTTAATTTTATCCAGATCTTAAAGACATAACATTTTTAATTGTAAATGTTTGCTATAAGGGCACCGATTTGGGGCTTTTTGCATTCTCCTTGAACTTGCCACCTAGGAAAGACACAGGTATAGTAAATATAGTAAGATTTTATAAGCACAAATTAAGTTGTGTGTACACCTTTCTCGATGGTTTTGTCACTCTGTGTTTAGCGTAGTCCTGTAATGGTGTTGTAAATTAAAATCACTTAAAATGTTCGTTAGCAAAGATGAATATTTTTGTATGGAATACCAAATTATGAAAACTTTGAACCTAACATTTCTTACCGAGTTAATTCATAGGACTGTAGGAGCTTAAAACCAAAGTGAACCATAATGATCATTTTATCTAGTCCCATAAATGACAGATAATGCAATAAACTTTCAAGCGTTTAGCTTCCCACTCTAGAACAAAGCAGTATAAGTAACACAGAGAGGCATTTGGAACCCAAGCCTTTCTTGTTCCTAGTACAATGATCTTTTCACTACGTTGTGCAACAAACCCTGTTTTTTTTAATCATGTTCTTTATGAAACAAAAAATTGTTTCCAAAACAATTAATTTACATGTAATAATACCAACTACAATTTAAGTTATGCCTGCTACCAGGTGCTAGATGTTGTATTAGAGGTAGATAATACTGAGGATTTTAGTCCTTTGTCAGATTCAGATTCTTTTTTTTTTTTTAATGTGGGCCATTTTTAAAATCTTTATTACAATATTGCTTCTGTTTTGGTTTTTTGGCCCTGAGGTATGTGGGATCTTAGCTCCCCAACCAGGGATCAAACCCGCACCCACGGCATTGGAAGGCAAAGTCTTAACCACTGGACCGCCAGGGAAGTTCCCTTTCTCAGATTCTTTATTCATTCATTCAGTCATTCAACAAATACGTATCTATCACTTACTTGCCAATCACCGTTCCAACTCATAGTCTATACCCTGAAGAGTGAACATGAAGAAATAATAGGAAGAGTCAGATTTAAGGAAACATAAATGAGTGAATGAAGAAAGAAAAATAGGGTTTTTCTTTAGGAAAGATACACACAATATGTAATCACTGTTAAGGAATAGGACGACTATCAGCTGCCATACTTATTGCCACTGAAAAGACATCTTTTAAACTTAAATCCTGTCTCACTACTTGTTTCTGAAGCTCTCAGAACCTTGTTATTGCCCACAAAATCCATTTGTGGGACAATGAAGACCCCCAAAAAGAAAAATAATAAACACTGAACGCTCAGCTTGGCATTTCCAGTGCCTGCCCCCTCACCCAACCTCCTGCACCCCAAATCCAGTCATCTTACTTCCTCTCCCACCTCAACTGCTACCATCGTCATATGGGCAGCCTTAAACCACTCTGCTCAACGTATGCTAAACTCATCACGGGCTCTCTTTGCTCTCAGCATTGATCTCTGGAAAGGTGTCCCACTCTTCTTCACGCTGGTACATCTCAGCCATTCCTTACACTCACGTAGTCCTCAGAGTGAGACAAGCAGTCATTGCTCTTTTGCATTTAACTAAATATTTGCTCACCAGTTTTGTTCCTCCAGCTGGATTGTAAACGTTTAGTCCCTATACATTTATATAAGTACCTTCCTAACCTTGCATTTCTATCTTGAACCCACTTAGTCATTATTTTTTTAAAAAATACAGATTCTGAATTTTTTCCAGTATTTATTGGTCATTTTGAGCCTGTTAATAGCACTGATTTCAAATACTCTTTCAGATATTATAGATCTCTCCTAGAATAGTAACTTTATTGTAGCACACCTATTTAAGCCATGACTTAGTTCATATATGTTTTGATGGACTTTCTTCATCTTTTAGATACTACCTATATCTGAGATAATTTAAAGAATGTTATCCTGGAGCAGAGAATGTTGTCTCTTAGATTCCAGTGATCATAGGAGTATGAGATGCTAGAGATCAACATTTATCATCATAATCTATGGTACTGAATTCTGGAGACTGTTTGACTTTGAACTTGCCTGCCTCTTAAATCTCTCTGTATTAGTTGTCATTTTCTCTGCATGAAACAGCAAAGTCTTTGAAGATCCATTAATCCGGATGATACTGATACTTTCGTGCATGCAGTGGAAAATTGCTTTATAAGACTATATGGGGCCACTGTGAAGTCTAGATCCTGAGAATTTTTAATTTAAAAATTTCATCTTTTAAAATGATTTTTATTACAGTTTTTGTTATTATTTGTTTTCTTACAATGCAGAGAATTTGGGGGCTTTTGTTGTTGCTGGGGCTCATGATAACTCTGAACTTACAGATTTCTGTTGTTCTATGTTATGAATAGTATTTAGCAAATATAAGAAGGCGCACGATCATTTATTCCATATGATTTTAACAGTTTTACTATATCCTTAAAGTAAGGTTCTTCAAAATGGAAGTTGACCTTTCTCTACATTTATTATTTTTATGATAGAAGCATCAACATCTTAGGAATGGCCTTTTCTCCTGTCACCAAATATAAATAAACTTAGCTCACCTGTTGGATTTGCCATTTTATAATGGCTAATTGGACCACAGGGGACAAAAGCATGGTCTTTAGAGCCACAAAGATCTCGGTTTATATCCTTCCTTCTCCATTTTTTTCCTGCATAACTTTGAGCAGGTAACTTAACCTGATCCATAAAAATGGGGATGGCCAAGGCTAATCTCATGTGAGAAATCAATTAAACGAGAGAGATTTTGGAAAGCTCTTAACACTGGATCTGGTATTTAGCAGGTCAGGAGTGATGCACTCTATTATCAGTGGACCTCATTGGAAGCCATTGTTCAAAGGGAGATGTTGAGCCCACGGTGTGTATTTATCTTTGAGTAAGTAGGCCTAGTGTGATGGTGTAGGTGAATTGTTTTATTTGGAAGGATGGAGGATATTATTAAATTGCTCTGAAAATCAAAATTTTATTTCATTTCTACAGGAATGCTTATTTTCAATGCATTAGCTAAATAAATCTTAATTATTCCGTGGATTCCCCTGCTCAAAGCTGAAAGTTCTGAATATACAAAGGAAGATGGTAAAGATTTAAATGTAATGCAGGAAATCAGTTTTTCACATTCCAATAAGACATCTGACTTCTCTCTCAAACTAATTTTGAGATTCCTTACCTGAAGAATTTGTGGTAGAATACCGCCACTATGAACATTTTCGAAGCAGGAAATTCAAATATTTTTATTTCAAGGCTTATCTCATCTGTAAAGCAAAAGTAGTCTTCAGTAGCCCCCATCTCACAGGTGGTCTTCATTTACTCTTGGACCCACCAAAGCATCTGGGGCAATATGTTTCTTTTCCTTCTATATTCTGTTCTTGTTCATAGCAGTTGCACATTTCCCCCAATTTTGCTGTGCATGTGTTAGGTTATTTCTTATATGCTCTTCACTTGTAACAGAGAATTCATTCCATTCTTTTTTCTCCATAATTTCATGTAAACAACATGGGGAAGCTTGTACTTTATACAATGGATCGATGCTAACTGACAATGAAGTATCTCATTAAAAACTGACATGATGATGTGATGTGATATTCTCACAGAACTTCTCTGTCAGTAGTTATTTATGCCAAGCTTCAAGGATGTCTGAAAAAAATCAATTCCTTAGGAATAAATACCTGTAAATAACAGGCCCTTATAATACAGAAATCAGGGTTTTGTGTGCTTTGTATGTCCACAAAGTGTGCAAGTACACAGCTGTCAGCAAACCATTATTTTGCTTACTGGATCTTTCTGTTCTTTATATTACCTTGCTCAGGTATGAGCTACACTTAAACAAAAACTACTTGATCGTGAGTAGTACACTTGAAAAGGAAAAGGAAGCTGTAAGTGGCAAGAATCAAACATCGTTTCCTTTCAGCAGCATCCACAGCTGCAGACTTTTCCTCTTTGCATTCAGATCAGTGCGTGAACTTCTCTCAGAGAAATCCTGAGTGAACATCATGGATGAGAAGAGGAAGTCTTATTTTCCTACAAAACAGATTAGCCTGGTTACCAAATTAGTGTTACTTACCAAGAATACTTTTTGCTACATTCAGAACATTATAACGTGTACTGTCTTGGAATTTCTGGAGGAATTTAGAGTATTCTTTGCTGTTCGTGAGGCAAGTTGGCAAGCAAAATGTTCTAATTGCCCATCAGTTCTTCAGTGGGGTGGATCTTAGGATTTCTGACAACTGAAATCTTCTTTTAGTTCCTCTATTATATACTTCTTGGTACTGTGCTCATGGCATGTGTACACATGCATGCAGTTTTATATATGCTTTTTCCCCCTTCATACTGTTTGAATTTTTATAACTTGCTTTCACAAAAGACTAAAACCACCGTGTTCAATTTAATGTTGGAAGACCTTGTACAGGTAATATATGCCTTTTATGAATCGTTGACATTTGTGCACATCAAATAAAATGACTTTCAGCTATTTCTGAAGTAATAGAAAAGAAAAAAGACCAACTTTGTTTCAAAGGGCCACATAAAGGTGAACGTTTATGTTTACTGTACTGCTGTGATAGATTATATACATCTTAGTGGGAGGTCAAATATTATTGAGCTAGGAATGGAACGTGATCATTTTTTTCATGTTTAAAGTGTCAAATGTAGAAGAAAAAAAGAAAGCAGTGATCTAGCTCATTAAATCTATGTTTGAAAAAAGCACTGATGGTTTTAAATGATTGCCTCCTTTTGTAGGTCATGAGGGAGTGGGAAGAGGCAGAACGTCAAGCAAAGAACTTGCCTAAAGCTGATAAGAAAGCAGTGATCCAGGTAAACCCTGAGTCCGTCCTCCACCAGGCATCGCACCCTTGTTGATGTAGCGCCTGCACCTTTTCTTCAAGCATCTGCTGGAACCGCATGCATGATTGTTCATATTTCCCTCAACTTGGACTACTGCTAATCATTGTCTAATAATTCAGTTGCTTAAACCCTGCCTTACTTTTGCTCCCAATTAGCTCATTATAATTCCTTTCTTTAAAACTCAGATTGTTACTTAAAGTCTAACTTTTATCAATAATATATCTTTCTGGTTGCCATAATCTTCTGCTACTTCTTCCCCGTGGCAAATTTACATGATAATTTGAATTTTTGACTGGAACCCCTCTCAGAATTGCCTTCAGGAAACCATGAGGTTATCATGATCATTTTCTTAAAGTTCTTTGAGTAAGAGAGGACTTTCATAAATATGCATGTAATTTAGAGTTTCAAGAATATATACATTTATTCTACCTTACGGTTAGTCAAATCAGTTTTCAGTGACCATATAAAATAATGATTTACATTGAGAAATTAGGTCTGGGGATGAAAAGCAGGGAAATGGAGGGGAACCCATAAGACATGCTGAATTAGTCAATTAGTCAGTTGGAATGACTGAAGTCTTTGAATAAAACAGAGTATGATATCCCTTTTAAAAGACTTGAATTTGCTGCTCCATCCTATTTGTCCGGTTCCCGATTGTCACGTGCCTGTGTTTGTGATGGCAGCATTTCCAGGAAAAGGTGGAATCTTTGGAGCAGGAAGCAGCCAACGAGAGGCAGCAGTTGGTGGAGACGCACATGGCCAGAGTGGAAGCCATGCTCAATGACCGCCGCCGCCTGGCCCTGGAGAATTACATCACCGCTCTGCAGGCTGTGCCCCCTCGGGTAGGCTTCCCTTCACAGCTCAGGGCACAGCAGCCAGTAGGCATGGGGACACTGGGGACTGAAGGCCCTAAGAAAGAAATTGGGAGAAGTTTCTAAGAGCACCGTTATTCACAGGTTCAACCTCAGTCTGTTTTATCTTGAAGGTTAAAGGGTCACAGGGCAGCTGCCTCCATAGGACCATCTCTGCACAGTAGACACACCTTTCCACCGAAGAGTCAGACAGGCTTCCCGGGCACTCACAGTGCAAGACCTGATTTGAGTTGATATCCCTGGCTGGTGACAGTTCATGGTATATTTGAAGTCAGGGAACCACAAGAGCTGGAAGGAATTTAGATGTAACCTAGCCCAGCCCCCTTATGATGTAAATGAGATCTTTAAAAGCTGAGATTTGGCTGGGTTATAAGGATTTTTAGTGGAATAATAGGAACTAGAACTGAAATTTCCTGCTGAGAGCAGCAGCCATATTCTCTGGGGATAGGAGCCCTATTTGGTCATGACGTCCACAGCAAAGGGGTTTATTTGTGGTATTCAGGGATAAATGCCCAGAAAGGCTTACCAAGCACTGCAAGCAAAGGCTTCATGGGAGAGCTTACTTTGGATGTAAGGAACATTCTGAGCATGAGTGTGTGTACATCATGTCAGCTTGTTCTATCCATTACTGAGTGAGGAATATTGAAATCTCCAACTATAATTGTGGATTGGACTCTTTCTCATGTGATACCCTCAGATTTTGCTTTGCGTATTTTGAGGCTCTGTTCTTAGGTGCATAAACATTCAGTGTTGTTATGTCCTCTCTACCCCCCTTATCATTATCAAATGTCCTTCTTTATCCCTAGTAATATGTTTTGCTCTAAAATTACTGTGTCTGATATTAATTAAGCTACTCTAGCTTTCTTTTAATGTATCATAGTGTATCATTTTTCCATCCTTGTGTTTTTGTTTAACCTATTTGTTTATATTTGAAGTACATTTCTTGTAGGCAGCATATACTTGGGTCTTGCCCTTTAATTAAGAGGACCATTTAATGAAGTTATTGATATGATTATGCCTAAATCCATCATCATGCTATTTGTTTTCTAGTTGTCCCATCTGTTCCTTGTTCCCCCTTTTTTTTTTTGCTACCTTTTGGATTAATTGAATATATTTTATGATTCTATTTTGTGTCCTTTCTTGCCTTTTACCTTTAACTCTTTATTAATTATTTTAGTGTTTGCTTTAGTGTTTGTAGAAAACATCTTTAACTTTTCACAATGGTATTATACCAGTACAAATGATGTTATACCACTTCCCTTATATTACAAGAACCTTACAATAAGGTACTTCTATTTCCCGTTTCCTACTCTTTGGGCTGTTGTTGTCATACTTTTTCCATACTACATTATTGTTATTTTTTAAACAGTCAATTATCTTTTAAAGAGTTAAATAATAAGAAAAATATTTATTTACCTATATAGTTACCATTTCTGGTGTTCTTTGTTCCTTGTGTAGGTCCATCTGGAATCATTTTTCTTCTACCCAGAGGACTTCCTTTAAAATTTATTTTAATGCATTTAGATTCGTAAAGAATTCTTTTTGCTTGGGTATGCCTGACAATATCCTTATTTCACTTTTCCTTTAAAAGACATTTTTACTGGGATAGAATTCTGGGTTGAAGTTTTTCTTCAATTGCCTTAATGTTGATGCTCCATTGTCTTCTTATTTGCATTGTTTGCAACAAGAATACTTATATCATCCTTTTCTTTATGTCTCTTTAAGTAACATATCTTTTTTTATCTGGTTGCTTTTAGGGATTTTTCCTTTATCACTAGTTTTGAGCAATTTGATTATGATGTGTCCTGGTATATTTCAACCTGCCATTAACCCCCTCTGGCTATTTTTCATATCATACATTATAGTTTTCATGTCTAGAATTTTAATCTGGATTTTTGTATGTTTGTTTCATATTTTCCATATCTTTACTTAATTTTTGAACCTTTGGAATTTTTTTATTGGCTTTCCGGCATTGTGAAGTTCACCTTGTTGAGTGCTGGGTATTTTTGGATACCTATTACTATTCCTGAGCTTTGTTCTGTAATGCAGTGAATTACTTGGAAACAGATTAGTTATCAACCTGTGGCGAGTGATTCCTCAATCCTGAAGCAAGACCCTTCTGAGTAATCTACCATGAATGTTGAGTTTTTCCATCTGGATGATGGAAACAAGTACTATTTCTGACCCTGTGTGAACACCAGACACTGTTACCTCTAATCCTTTTGGGAGATTTTTTTCCCATGGCCTCATGTTTCTTTCATGTGCGTGCATTGATCATTAGTCAGCTGCATTCTCATAGGGCATCATCTCCAGGTTCTCTCTCTGAGCAACTCCTTCCTCTCCAGTATTTTTTCCTGTGACTGCCAGCAACCTCCGTCTCTTTAGACTCTCACCCCATATCTTCAGCTCTCTGGAATCTACCAGGCTCTGCCTGGGTTCCCACGCCTGGAGTCACAGCCTGGAAACTCAAGGCAGTAAGCTTGGGCAATTGTAGAGCTCACAATATTTGTTTCTTATTTCTCAGTGGTCTGTCCTTCACCTGGTGTCTAATATCTTACAGAAATATAGTCCTATATAGTTTGTCCATTCTTTGGTTGTTACTGGCAGCAGGGTAAATCTAGTTTCCACTGCTTATCTTGGCTGGAAGTGGCAGTCTGTGTGTACACTATGTAACTAAACCAAAAAACCACCCACTTGCACTGATTCTCCTCATCATTTTGATTTTTCTTTCTATACTAAGGTTCAGTGCAGAAAGCTCTGAGGAACCATAAGAGAGCTCTGGTACTCTTCCAGATAGCAAAATAGTATTGACCCTGTTTTACCAATGACGTCACTGAGACTGAGTGGCTAGTTCAGGGTGACACCACTAGTAATGGACAGGGTAGAGCTGTGAGTCACAGGTGACCACTGCAGGGCCTCCTACCAGACCAGGCTTCCTCTCGGAACAGAAAGCTTTTGAAAAAGAATATTCACATTAGCATTTTCATTTTCTCTTCAGAAAAAAATCTGTCCTGGCACTGTTCAGTAAAATTATGTTTATGTATCTGGAGAATGAGTTCCTTGGTTACTCTCTTTTTTTTGACAGGACTTTATTTTGGGGTGCGGGGCCATCAGCATCATTTGCCAGAGCAAGGCAGGGTGGTGGGGGTTGAGACCAGAATCTTAATAGCTGACATTTAGCGAAGCGTTCCAGCTAAAGGTCCGATTTCTGAAGTAAGATCTTTGCTAAATGGTCATTGATAGAGCTGAAAGTAAGATGAGGACTGAATGGAGTCTTCAACAAATGCACATTTCAGATCTTTCAGTTCAGTCCCATCAGCCATCACAGGAAAGACAGTGACAAGAATAATATTTGCCAAAGCTTCTTGTGTTATCAAAGGAGATAATTACAGATTTGGTCATAATCATGCTTGCCCTGAGTCAGTTGATCACTCTGTGTAGAATTAGACAACCTGTTTATTTGAAATAAAAATTAAAAATTGGATTAAGAAGAACTGTTTTACTGTCAAAAAATCAGATTGTTGTTGATTGATCCAAGGATTCATGTTGAATTCTTACCTAGAAATGCATAAAACTCTCCCATCTAATAAAAACTGGGACTGGGTAGTTACAGGCATGCAACCTTGGCATTACCTGCCATTTTTGTTAAGTTATTGTCTTTGTGGGTTTTATTTGAATTTTAATGTATAGCTTGACATGGCACTTAGCTCCACACTTCGGAAAATGCGAGAAAATTCTAAATCCCTTCTTGAGGGCTTTTATATATTGCTGTTGAAAGACATAAATCAGAAGCTTGCCAGTAACTCTCTGAGAAAGGTCATGTCTTGTGTTGGAGTCATAAATAAGTATTTCTGAAATCTCCCTCATACTTACACAGTGCCTGGAAAATACAAAATATTTACTCAGTGTGAGCTGAATATAAGAAAATGAATTAGTCAAGTGTTTTTTCTGTAGATTCTGTAGCTGATAATCACGTCAGAATAACTATCCCCTTAACCCTGACCACTTTTGCCAAATAGTCCCCAACTTCACAAACAGGAATCTGGAGCAACACGGATTGTTTATACAGTCTCTTTGAAGCTTAGGTTTAATCCATGCTTTCATTTTTTTTTTAAACCCAAGCTCGGAAGTATGACGTAATGATGTTTTTGTGCAGCTGGAATTCCTTGCTCTACCACGAATTTCATTTGTGAGTCCCTGTGTCTGTGTGTGCTTTACGTTCCAAATTTCCTTTTTGATTAATTACATTCCTACTGGCTGATACACTGAATGGCCAACCAAGAAGTGCATTGTTTGAATCATATTTAGAATTTTTATATACATATATACTTCACATATTACAGTTGTTAAAACAGTCTCTCCATGTCCGTCCATCCTCTTCCGCCCTCTCCCAACCCCCAGGAATAAAAAAATTAGAATGCAGTTGTGTCTTTGCACTAGGATAAACTCTTAATCTGTAGAGGGCTTGTAACTCTTCTAAGGACCAGCTCTTCAAAATTTTCACTTCTCTAGAAGATTCCTTGGAAAAATAAAGGAGTTACGCTTTTTTCTCCAGAAAAGTTAAAGTCTTCTCCAAAGTGGCATCACACATGGTTAAACTTCTATCACCCTTGGAGGCCTTCAAACTACTAAACATAAGTACTGCTTTAAACTAAATTATCATCACAAAACACAGGACTTTGGCTTCTTACTTTCACAGAGCTCAAATTGATGCAACTCATGAAATAATGAGTTCAATACTATCTGAGCCTTCCCTCCTGTAACTGGCAGGGTCTACTTCATAGATGGAGAAAAGATTATGATATTGCCTGACTGTTCAACATTCTGTGTAATCTGAAGAAAAACTAGACTTAAGTGGGATCCCATATAGATAAACCAAAGGCTGCATAGGAATTTCTGTTTAAAATAAACTTTCCATTGTAGGCTTAGGTCTGGAAAAACTTAGGAGCTGGAGTAAGAACTGAAATGTTTTAAAGATAAGAGACAAAAAGCCAAAGCTTTCTACGTAATTCTTGGATTTTTGGTGTCTTTACAGATACTCAGTCTAAATCTCCATTAGACAACATCCTAATTATTATCCTGACTTCAACAACTTTTAAGAATTTTCTATGTGAAAGAAAGAATTAAGAAACATTTTCACGTATGTCTGTGTGTCTGTGTGCCAGTAGTGTTGTTTTGGTTTTTTTCCAGTGTCTCATGAGATATCCTATCCATACTAAATTTGGATACTAAATACTGCATTGCAGCCATCTTATCCATACTAAAATTAATTTCATGCTTGTATCTGATGCTTCACACTCAGACTCTCAACATTTAATTGAGCAAAAAAATTGGGGGGCAGTTTCTTTAGCACCTGCACTCTTTCCTTCCTCATTTCTTTTCTTTTTTTTTTTCTAATTGAAGTATAGTTGACTTGCAGTATTATATTAGGTTAAGGTGTAAAACATAGTGATTCTATATTTTTATAGGTTGCATAGCATACAAAATTATTATATAATATTATTGACTATATTCCCCATGCTGTACATTACATCCCTGTGACATGTTTGTTTTACAACTAGAGGTTTCTACCTCTTAATCCCCTTCACCAATTTCACCCATTATTCCCCTCTTCCCCTGCTGGTGACCATCAGTTTGTTCTCTGTATCTGTGAGTCTGTTTCTGTTTTTTTATATTTGTTCATTTGTTTTATTTTTTGGATTCCCCATATAAGTGAAAACATACAGTATTTGTCTTTGTCTGATTTATTTCACTAATTATAATACTCTCCAGATTCATCCATGCTATTGCAAGTGTATACCACATCTTCTTTACACATTCATCTGGCAGTTGGCACTTAGGTTGCTTCTATATCTTGGCTATTGTAAATAAACCTGCTATGAACATTGGGGTGCATACATCTTTCCGAATTAGTGTCTTCATTCTCTTTGGGTAAATACCAAGGAATGGAATTGCTAGATTGTATGGTAGTTCTATTTTTAATTTTTTGAGGAATCTCCATGCTGCTTTCCATAATAGCTCTACCAATTTACACTCCCACCAACAGTATACTAGATTAGCTCAGCCAAATGTTAAATTTTCTTGAGATTCCTGAAAATGTCTTCATATAATTCTTTAGTAGAATTATTTGTGAGATTTACCATTAAGGAGCACGGTTTTTTCCCTAAATTGAGATTTTGCTCACTGCTGTTAGGTGTATTTTAACAGCAGGGCAATACGTGTTCAATAAAAAGTAGCAATCATTGGAGAAAATAAAGGACAGCAATTAGTTGGTATGCCGTGGCAGGCAAACTAGTGACAGCATGAGGAGGTACCAACTAAATCAGTCTTTAGCCAACATGAATGTTGGTGTAACTATATGTTTTATAACGTAAACAGAAACTGAGGTGCTAAACTTGACTGTTTTCATTTTTATATAATTGCTAACTGCCCTTCTCCCCGCAGTTCTTCATTTTCTGCTAATCACTTTTGGTCGCAAAAGAAATAGGAAGCATTGATAGAATATATGTAGATAATATATATCTCCAAGGTAAATATACTGCATATACACCTCAATATAATGGATGGTAAATAAATTAAAAATTATTTCCTAACATCTTAATATGTGAAGGCACTGAGGGAGATGAGTACTAAGAAATTTCAAACATCCTACCCTCAAGTTTTTTGGGTTTTTAAAATTTATTTATTTTATTTATTTTTGGCTGCCTTGGGTCTTCGTTGCTGCGCGTGGGCTTTCTCTAGTTGTGGTGAGCGGGGGCTACTCTTCTTTGCGGTGCTCGGGCTTCTCATTGAGGTGGCTTCTCTTGTTGCAGAGCACGGGCTCTAGGCACACGGGCTTCAGTAGTTGTGGCACACCCGCTCAGTAGTTGTGGCTCGCGGGCTCTAGAGCGCAGGCTCAGTAGTTGTGGTGCACAGGCTTAGTTGCTCCGTGGCATGTGGGATCTTCCTGGACCAGGGCTTGAAGCCGTGTCCCCTGCATTGGCAGGCGGATTCTTAACCACTGCGCCACCAGGGAAGCCCCCAAGTTTTGAATATAATCAAAATTTTGTAAAGCTGATCAGAATGTACTTAAAAGACTACTGGCTTGAAAATCATCTTTGAGAAATATAATTATCCTGTACCTTATATATTTATTATTCATTCATTCATCATTCATTTATTTTTAGTTGAGGTTTGTAAAAATTGGTGAGCACAAGGGGACTTGTTAACTTGAGAGCTTTTACGGGCAGACTCCGTATCAAATGGTGGGTGGAAAGACAAATGGGAGAATTCGCATTTATTAAACAAAGTCCTGTAAACTATGCTGTGTGGTTTGCATGCTATTCCAGAAAAGCCTCTCAGTATTACCTCTTACCTTGCTTTGAATCTTTACCAAGCTGAATAGACAGATCTTACTAAAGACCAGCAGGAAGTGTGTAATGAGAGACACTAGTGTTTTCTGTTTTTAATTGAATTAAGTTAAATAGAAAATGAAGACGTATGTAGGCAAGGCATCCTCTTGAAAGCTGTCCTGTGCCTCTGAGACCCTATTCCTCACTCAGATTCCCTCCACAGCAGAGCCCCACTTAGTCACTGTCTTCAGAGTCGAAATAGCTCTTCATCTGATGCTGTCAAACATACAGCACTGGGATGTCATATTTCGTTCTAGCAAAGGTTGCACATACATATTTATATGTCAGTATCTATTTTCATTCATTCTTGAAAATGAAAACCCATTATGAAAACATAAATATTTATTTTTTTTAGACAAATGCATAACACATTATTTAATAATCCAGTGGTTACTTAACTGTCTGGCGTTACAGATATCTGCCCTACAGAACAGATAGCAACAAGGGATCTTCCCCCTAGAAACATGTGTGTGTGCACACAAAATTACACATAGATTTCAAGGAGTTCACTCATTTTGTGCAGCTCGTCCACGGATCAGTTTAAAGATCCTAGGTTATGGGCTTCCCTGGTGGCGCAGTGGTTGAGAATCTGCCTGCCAATGCAGGGGACACGGGTTCAAGCCCTGGTCTGGGAAGATCCCACGTGCCACGGAGCAGCTGGGCCCGTGAGCCACAATTACTGAGCCTGCGCGTCTGGAGCCTGTGCTCCGTAACAAGAGAGGCCGCGATAGTGAGAGGCCCGCACACCACGATGAAGAGTGGCCCCCGCTTGCCGCAACTAGAGAAAGCCCTCGCACAGAAACGAAGACCCAACACAGTCATAAATAAATAAATAAATACTTTAAAAAAATAAATTAAATTGAAGTACTTAAAAGATGATTAACTAAAAAAAAAAATCCTAGGTTATATTTGGATTTTTGTAAGTGTAGGGGAGCAAAATTTGCCACCCCAAAAATGTGTCTCTGGCATGAGGATTAATTTAGGCTGATTATTTTTGAGGCCCAAAAGACTCAGGAAGAACCTTTGACCTTCCTTCCCCCTAACTGCCTAAAAGAATGTAGACAGAGGACCTGTTCCAGGGAAGGAGCTGTCACCATAGATCACTATAGTATGAGCTAGGTGTGTAGACAGGGAGGAAAATCTGTTGAAGTTCTCCTCTATGTCCCATTGTCTCTGCAAGGCCCAGCAGATGTTTGTTTACCAAACATTTGATTTTTTTCCCTTTCCATGTCAATTGCCTTCCTCCCCTTTGAAGTCCCAACCCACTACCCCCAACATCCTCTTTTGTCTTTAGCTGAAGATGGTATTTAAGGTGAGGGTTTCAGCCGTTTTGGTGAGTTACTCAATTTTCCTGCGTCTCTCCCATGTTATTCAACTTTCGTTTGATTTTTCTCCTCTTAATCTGTATCATCTCAATTTAATTCTTAGACCAGTCAGAAGGCTAGAGGAAAATTTCTTCTTTCCCGACATAAGCTTTATCTTGAATTTCCTTATATTGTTTCTAGTAGGTCAAGGCACTGTGGTTAGGTAGAGTATGAGAAGAGAGTGAAATTGAAAGAAATATAAATGTGCATATCTTTGAACATGGTGTAGCCACTTAGGGGATTTGTGAAGCAAAAATGCCAAACTCTAAGTATGAATATACAAAATTGAAGCATATTGTAATTCTCTCTTAAGAAGTCAAGAGTATGGCATGGTTGGCATTTGTCAGATGATCAGACCATTTGACAAATCTTTCTGAAGGTCTGTGGTAAACACAGACATCTTTTGTTTACGATTTCTTCCTCAACTCTGTGGGCTTTGCCGTCTGGGTTGCGTTAATAATCCTGTTCATCATTGAGGGGTTCTGCATGTTTCACTGCGTGACTAAACGAGAGTTGAAGACATACAAGTCCAAACACCTTCTGGCGCTTCTTTGCTCGCAGGTCAGCAGATCCAAGCTCTGTATCCAATGGATGCTAAGCTGGTCCAAAAGCATAAATCATGGGGTTTAGGCCAGATCCTAAATTTCAGTTGTGTATGCTGTCTTCACTAATGTATAGCTGGGGTCTGTGTAACTGAAGGAAGAAACGTTTCCTCTGCACTTAGTACTCTGACACCAAATATGTGTGGGGTTTTCCCTCACATAAAATAATTCTGACACTAACTACCTGTAGTTAGCATAGATCGCCACGGGTTAAGGTTTCAGTCCCACAAGGCTGCCTCACTTCAGAAGCCAGTCGCAAAATCCTAGATTTTCACCTTGTATTTCTGATGGACCAGCTATAAATCGGGGGTCCTCATGACCTGCTCCTCAGGTTTGATAATTCACTAGAACAACTCAGAATAAGTGCTTTATTTACTGTTAGCAATGTATTATAAAGGATAGAACTCAGTAAGAGCCAGATGGAAAAGACTGTAGGGCATGGTATGGGGGAAGGGGTGTGCAGCTTGCATGCCCTCTCCAGCCATGGTACCCTTCTGGCATCCCAATGTGTTCTCCAGCTGGAAAGCTCTCTGAATTCCATTGCTTAGGGGTTTTCTTGGGAAGGTTCCATTAAGTAGCCATGAAGGATTAAATCATTGGCTATTGGTGATTCAACTCAGTCTCCAGCCCCTCTCCCTTCCCTGGAGATCAGAAAACGGGGCTGAAAGCTCTAACCCTCTAATCATTCGGTTGGTTCTCTTGTGTCTGGAGCTAAGGACTAAGACCAAATATTGGTTCCTCTAGCAACCAATTCCCATCCTCCAAGAGTCACCTCGTTAACATACGAAAAGATACTCTTATCTCTCCAAGGGTCTAATAAGCTCTTGTGTCTGGAACCAAGGACCTAAGACCAAATATCATGACAAAAGATGCTCCTGCCACCAAATTTTATAACAGTTTTAGGAGCTCTGTGTCAGGAACTGGGGGCAGAGACCAAACATGTATTTCTTATGTCACGGTAACCAAAATAAATTATTGCTGAGAACTAGCAAAATATCCCAGAAACAAACTAAAACCTACCAGATTTGACAAACTGTCCAAAGGTCCCTAATTTGGGAGCGACAGGATTAAAACCACCCTTATTTTCCATATTTTATTGTACAGTATAAACACCTTTTTTTTTTTTTAAGTGGGAATTATTTATTTATTTATTTTTGGCTGTGTTGGGTCTTCATTTCTGTGCGAGGGCTTTCTCTAGTTGTGGCAAACAGGGGGGCCACTCTTCATCGCGGTGCGCGGGCCTCTCACTATCGCGGCCTCTCTTGTTGCAGAGCACAGGCTCCAGACGCGCAGGCTCAGTAATTGTGGCTCACGGGCCCAGTTGCTCCGCGGCATGTGGGATCTTCCCAGACCAGGGCTCGAACCCGCATCCCCTGCATTGGCAGGCAGATTCTCAACCACTGTGCCACCAGGGAAGCCCTAAACACCTATTTTTAATTCCCAAGTTTGCCATCTTATAATTTGGAACAAGTGACTTAATGAGAAGGATTCTTCCTCCTCTATTTGCAAATTGGGGTTAATCATTCTACTTTTTTGTAATTAACATTGTCTAGCTTTTTGTTAGCCATGACTAGAAAAACAAAAGGATTAATCGAAGGTTGAGATGAGACTGTGAAGTAGAAAGATATCTTCCTCCCTGAGAAGAGAACGATTGTTAGGACAGACTATGTGGAGGCTTTGGTGCCTTGTCCCTATTAGGAAGTCATCTGCCTCCTTGTGGAGGAAGGATGGGATGGGAGATGGCTTTGCCTGTGTACTGCTGTGCTGTGTTACAGCACAAGCCAGAGCCAAATAGTAATCTGGATATGCTGGGAAGGGATGTGTCTAATGCCTCCATATTACCAAAACTGAGGAACACTGAATGGAGCCGGGCATGAGAATCTACTCCCATATCCTCTGTGGCTTCTTCAAGACTTCTGTGTTCAACCTGACATAGAATTGTCATTTGCCTTCTTACACTCATGTCAAACTATTACAAAAATCATTTATGTGCTCTTCTGAAGAAAGGAATATGCATGAATTTTGCAGTGGACTTTAAAAATTTAGCTCAACTCCTAGCTTTCAACCTTTGTGATCAAAGGTTCCCATGGAAGCTTCCCCAAATGGTTTTTTTTTTCAGATTTTTCTTGCCACAGTGAGAGTGCATGTGAAACGCTGAGGAAGGTCTACCGTGGCAAAATAAACCCATCCGAGAGACCATCTCAAGCCGAAAGAGGTTTAATTCTCTTAAGGGAGTTTTTTAAACCTGCACACAGAGATTTTGTACATTGTACATTTATGTGCTCAAGATATCTCAGAATCCAAGATGTAGAACTGTGAAAATAATGGCCCTGAACCTACTTATGAAAACAGGAGAGAATTGCATTTTCTTGGTAGGTGATTAACTTCCCAAGTCACAGGGTTGGAAACCACTAGGGTGCAATTTAATGCTTCAGGAAAGGGTTTTCTGAATATGTCCCTTGTGAACTAGAAAGGTTAGGGTGCTTCCCATAAAGTGACTCATTTACTTCCTTCTTCTTGGCAAGATTATGCTTAGGGCTTTTAAAGGCTCTTGACAGATCATTCCCTCCCATCAGGAGATGGTTTCAGGCACAAGTGTCTGTTATGATAAGATGCCAGATTTCTACATCAAGCATAACGCTGCAAAGAGGCAGGGTGGAGCGGAACAATCATGTTTTAATATACCACAGTTCCAAGTGAACTGTGGAATAGAAAGCTACCCACTCAGACGTGATGGGCATTGAGTCAGTCAAATATGTCTGATTGATCCAAAGTCCATGGACACCAAATTTATGAAATTGCATAAAAGAACCAAGTGAAAAAGACAATACATCTGAGAAGTGGGAACATTAATTTCTTAAAGTTACCTATTAGAGGGAAAGGCTGTGAAATTTCTTTAAAAATTCCATGCATCAGCCTGACATCAAAACCCAAGCCACAAGAAGACAAACTATAACATCTTTTGAAATTAAGGATATGAATCTTGTGGACACTGGGGTTTGAACATTCTGTAGAGCCTATGAAATATTTTCTGGGAAGAGTTCCCCCATTAAACCAGCTCCCTAAAGGACCCCAACACACTGGGTGGATAGATCAATATGTACCAAAAAATTGGGAATGCATCTCTTCTTGGTTGAGAGATGGTTATTTTCAACTCAGATGCCGTGAAGGATGTATTTTTGCCACTGGAACTACTTGTGCAAGTTATATTTAGCTCTAGGTTATTCATTAATTTAATTAACATTTTTTGACAACCAAATTATGCCAGGAACTGAGCCAGGAGCTAGCGATATGTTACACTCTTGTTCCAAGAGAGGGAAGTGGTTAATGTTCCAAAATGTAAGTCTTCTATTTTCAGGTTAAGTATAATACATTTTAGAAGGGCCTACTCTTAATCCTTTACGAGATTTCTTTTTGAAATGATTTTTTTTTAATGCAGTGTGATTGTGAAGTGAATTTAATGTGTACTGAAAAGTGCTACATCTGATGCAAATAGGTACTTCGTAATTACGGGCTAAACACTCAGAAACAATAATGACAATAAAAAAAGGATTGGATATAATTAGTCCCCCTGGGGCAGATCTTTTCCTTTTATTATCTCTGTTCTTTGCTATAAATTTTAACAATAAGATTAGCCATTCAATGGCAATATAACCAGATTTCAGTATTAATGCATAGAATATTGTGAAATGAGGGGAATTTGGCAGAAAAACATGTTATTACTAGTTACAGAAAATGTTAAAGACTTGAGAAAGGTTGAAATTATATGCATAGAGGTTAAAATGTTTCTTAATCTCTGCTTACCGTCAATATCCTTACAATGAGCCACTGAATTCTTAAGCTTGTTTTTCTAATCACCTGAATAATCCTGTCTTAAATGTAAGGATCATGACTGATAGAATAGCAGTTACTTTAAGGGAATATATTTCTATAGAGATACCAGGTATTTTTTCCTATCATTTCTATATGAATGTTCTGAGTTTTTAATTACAATTTTAAGAAATTCATCTTTGTCCTAACATAATGAAATAAAATTCCCGAAACAATGGAGGTTCCCTGTTATTCTGTGATACGTGAAATAGCTCTAGAAATAGTTTTAAGCCTTGGAAATTCTGCGTTCTGGCTAAAAATTGTAAAGACAGTTATTTCTGTATTTGAATGAAACACGCATGAATCACATGTCAAAGGCAGAACTCTTTTTTTTTTTTTTTACACTAAAGCAAATGAATATACAAAAGTACAAAGGAACGTTATCTATTTTTCTTTCTTAACTAAAATAGCATTTGTTTATGAGGTATCGTCTGCCATTTTATTTGACATGATTTATCTGACTACTCCAACATAAAAACTAATCTGATTTTTATATTTTTCATTTCTAAGCATGATCGTTAGAAATATGTTTACATGAATAAATCAACCAAACAGAACCTTGTAATTCATTTAATGAGGGACGTCAGAGTGTCTTTCTGAATGTCTTCCTGAATTCTCGTGTCCCGAGGTGTAGGCAGCGGGAAGGAAAGGCTGGTGTATGTATAGATGCACACGCAGTGTGTATCTGAGCTCACATAAACAGTGATGAGGTCATGGCTTACACTGGGCTCTTAGGGCTCGTTATCCTACAGGAGCTTTGTTCCCCAGCAGAGAGAGGCCTGGGCCATCACGGGAGCCTGGTGTGCTACTCTTTCATCGTCAAGCTCTAGGGATTTGGGGGGGAAAGTTTGGAATATATTTCTGAATATACTTCTGAAACATGTAATGTCGGTATTAAAGGAGATAAGCAATTGTCAACATGCGAACACATTCAGCATTTAATTATCCGTCTTAGTAGAAGATAAGGATGGGTTTAGAACTAGAATCCATGAATGTCACAAAAGCCTAACTTTTTATTAATACCTATAATCTTTTTCCAGTAATCCTGAACAGATTGACAGAGGACCTTCCTATCTTGCTATTTCTCCTCCCTACATCCGAGGCATTAGCTAAAGCACAGCGGAATGCCAAAAACCAAGGACAGTATTTCCAAGATTGAACAAATCTGGATGATTTTCAGCACAATTAAAAGAGCGGATATTAGCGTGTCCCAAAATAATATTATCTGAGCTTATAAAAACTAGAAATACAGGCAAGGACTTCTAGAACAGGCTCTCAGTTCTAACTATTCAGCGATTTCTTTCAGTTTCCAGTTCTATAGGTTACTTTGTGGAACATGTCTTTGGTGTGGTCCATTTTAGAGTTTCCTTGGAAGGCAGGGTCACATAGTGATCAGGAGAACGGGCTGCGAAGCCAGTGTTGGGCTACCTGTTCTCGCTGTACACCTGACTAGCCCTGTAACTAAATGGAACCAGCTTCATAGTCCTAAACCCCCTTTGTGCCTTGTTCGCTTCATCAATGCAGTGGGGCAAGCAGCTGTACCTCTGTCACAGGGTTGATAGGAAGATTTAATGAGTTACTATGAATAAAGCACTTGAAACACCGTCTCATTCATATAAGCAGTCAATAAGTGCTGAACTGTTATTGCTTAGAAGAAAGGGAAAGGGGGAGGGGACGGAGGTAGGGACTGAGTAGAAGAAATAAGCGTGTACTGAGTAGCAGCTGTGGATGCAGCATTGTGTGGGAAACTAACACACAACGTTTTTAATTCCCACATACACTGTATGAAAGATCGTTATCTGAATGGTACCGATGAGGAAGATGAGGCTTAGATATTTTGTGACTCGTGTTTATTTTTAAATTAATGTTAACATTAATAATAGCAAGTGGCAATCGATACTGTTTGTGGTGATAGTAGAAAAAAGTGGTGGGGAGAGACCCAAGTGTCAGTTGGCAGAATTCAGCTTAGAGCAGCAATGCCAAGGCCAGTTTGGGGCAGTTATATCCTAGTGCCCATGCTTGGAGGTGACGGTCCTCTGAGGACAACATGCCTTGTAGAAACATTTATAGGTGACTAACTACAAAAAAAAAAAAAAAAGAAGAAGAAAAGAAAGTTATGATGAAGAACAATCTTTATGTTCAATTGAAGTATTGTTTCTTATTTGAGCTCTTAAAGAAAAAAAATTCCATTTTTTTTTTAAAACAACAAAGCCTTTTCAAGAGGAAGGAAATGAAATAGAGCACCTGAGAAAGCACATTCAGACAGTCGGCTGGGACACCTTTGATGAATGCAATTAGTTGCAGTCTCCAATTTTGGAAGCATAATTGCAGTAGAACTAGAGGGACTTTTTTAGGACTTGGTGTTGAATAAGGAACAAGCATGTATGTAATATCTTGATTGCACAGTCCTGCATATAAAATATCCATTGCATTCAACAATACTCGGCCTTTGATTTCTGACCCCAAAATCAGCTTTTTAAATATATATATTTAAAACCTATTGTCTTTTAAATATGTATATTATCGATGAAGTTTGTCAGTTTTTATCTCTTTTACTACTTTTCACCTTTTCAGATTTAAAAGGCCATTCCCTGATTTGTAGGGTCAACCAGATTTCAGAGTACCAATGAAAATTATAATGATGTGCTGCCCAAAACTGTTTCAAGCTGTGATGTCTGCCTATTTTGGAGATTATGGAGAAGCACATTAGGATAAAAGGATAAAAGAAATAAATAAGGTAGATGATAAAAGAAAGAAATAAGGCAGATGAACTCAGGCTTACTTTCTTTTCATTGTATTTCTTTGTTTTTCTTAAGTATAGGAATGTGGCCTGTGGAAGGTATAGTACAGAGCACCCTCTCTGAGTCAGGCACTGTATATTGTGTGATTCCTGATAAAGAAAGACAAAATCTAGCCCTTAAGAATCTCACAGTTGAAGAGAGCAGTCAGAAATGCAATAATGGGGGTTTGCATAGCATTTCATGGGGGCACAGAGAAAGGGTACCACCTCTACCTGGCATGTCAGGGAGGTGGCCCTAAGTTAAGCAACAGGAGAAGGGGAGGCACGTTCCATAAAGTATTGGAAAACACACACACCATCTCTGTGAATAAATTCTCTACCTTCCAACTGGTTTTCAAGGTGCCCATGACTCACAGGTTAATAATAACTAGATAGACTCAAATGGCCAAAATTCTATTTCTGATATGTACTTGCATAGGTAATTTTTCTTTGTTTGTTTTAATGAAGAAGAAACATGTATCTTTGGAAATCATTTTTAAAAATCACATAGTAGAATGCATGTAGCAAGAGAATTGTTAAAGATAGAGAAAGCAGACCTTGTCCCTTTTTTTTATGAGGATGAATGCTTTCAAGTAAGACTGGAATAAAAATGAAATGGAATCAATTAGAAAAAAAATAGAAACACTTAAGAAGAAACTTAATTGTTGCTGAAAGAATTAGAATCTGATGGCGTGGAAAGGATTTAATTAAACTCCAAAGTAAAATAGTACATTGGCCTTTCTCCCAGAAAAATATGATGTCTCTTAGAGCTTATCAGCTATTTCTTGGCCTGCAAATTAGTAGTGGTTATCTATTATTTTTCTCATTTTGATTATTACATGCTACTGATGGTGGGATTATTTGTGCAACAGTTACTGCTGAGACAACAATTAAGACTGTGCAGATAGAATTGTAGTCTCATATGCCCCTGTATATTTGGGTGGGAAAATGGAAAGTACCTAACTTAAATCTGACAGATCCAAAATCAACTCTCCTTCAATAGCAGAAGGCACTATTTTAAAAGAAAATGTTAACAAGGATAGCCATCATCATATGTGTCAAATGCTAAGTGCTGTTACAGAATTGAAAAGTGACCAATCAAGTAAGAATTACCTAGTAAGAAGGGAATGGAGAATTGCAAAAACGTGACTCACAGTGCTTTCACATCATGAATGAATTAGCGGGACCTCTGACCCAAAGCCATTGGAAGAAGCAATATTTTGGACAAACCTGAACTTTTTTTTTCCCCTACAGCCTCGTCATGTGTTCAACATGCTAAAGAAGTATGTCCGTGCCGAACAGAAAGATAGACAGCATACCTTAAAGCATTTTGAACATGTTCGCATGGTGGATCCAAAGAAAGCTGCTCAGATCCGGTCCCAGGTAAGCACAGAATGTGGTAATCATGCAACTTGGACAATTCAGTGTTCTTGCCCTTTGAGTTGGATCTTTAGGTATTCCCAGAATAGCCATGGGTGTTGGACCTCTATAGCAAGAGTTCTTTAATACCTGGTAAATTCTAAAGGCTTGTCCTAGGGCAACATGTGGTTTGGCACTTTCTGAGTTATGAAAATAACAAAGAATATAAAAATCTTGAGTGTCTACTGCTACTGATTCTTAAGGAACCATCAAACTCTGATGACTAAAATGAAAACAAAATTGTATAAACCAAAACCACTAAAATTTGGTTCAACTAAATTATAGAAGACAATCATAAACTCCATTTCTACTGTAATGCTTGGAGATAATGCGAGACTAAATGAAGCTTGGTAGTGATAAGTTTTATACTCTGCCATTTTCAAAACTTGACAACTGGGATCTACCTCTGGAAATCTGAAATTTTACATTTCCTTAAACAGAAGAATTTTTTGAAATACCTATCATGAAATATCTATATTTCATGTGAAATATCCATATGATCCCATCTATTGGAAACTTTGCAAAGACATATATATATGGAACATCAGAACTTATTTAGGAATCTCAATATTAGGAATCAGAATTGGGCAGAAACGGTCTTTTCAATTGGCTTTATATTTTATGGTTACAAGCATATAATATAATGGAAAGTTTAAAGCAGCTCCAGAGTTAGAGAACAAAAAATGAGGGAACAAGAAAAATAAAGATGCCCTTTCAGGTTCAAAGTTCCAGCAGCATTTTGTCAGTTTTATTTGGGAAGTTTGTATCTGTCTGCGGTGCTCGGTAAGGAAAATAACTCTTCCTTACTCCAGAGATGGTTTACCTGGAGCTATCATCCTTTGCTGCAGGTTATGACACACCTCCGCGTGATTTACGAGCGCATGAACCAGTCTCTCTCCCTGCTCTACAATGTTCCTGCTGTGGCTGAGGAAATTCAGGATGAAGTTGGTGAGTGAGCTGTTTTTTTTTTGGTGCTGTGCGTATTAAACATATTTTCCTCCTGTAGGAGAAAATCAGGGAAGTGAGTTCATCTTCATCAGGAATCATCAGTGTTTTAATATGTGGAAGGAAAAAGAGCAGATTCCCTTCTACAGTGAAACTCTTGGGGAGTGGAAGTTGCTCTCATCTTAGCATTGCATCAGGTCTTAACTGCATACTGACAAAAGCCGAGGGGGATGTAATTTGACTTTGGTCTATTTGTGTGATAATGAGCCACTTGTTGGATTTTACTTGTCAACAGTTTTCTAATTTAGTCAGTCTTATAAATATCACCTTATGGTGCTTTGGTACTTTACAGTTTAATAGAAACAACCCTTCATGTCTTAATTCTTTATTATCATAATCTTATGAGTGCTATGATATCCTCATTTTTCAGATGAAGGAGCCCAAACTTACAATTTAAGAAACTTGCCTATGTCACACATATCCCAAGGAGCACAGCAAAACCACAAAACTCTGACTTTTGACTTTGAGGTTATTGTTATATTCAGTAACGCATCTTTCTTTGATGCACGCCCCGCCCCCTGCATAGCCATGAGTGTTCTCTGGGCCACGTTGTTGTTTAAACTTAATTAACTATATGCCCACTATCTTTCATTAAACTTTTAAAATAATCATACACTCATAAGAAGTTGGAAAAATAATACAGAGTAGTCCAAGGTAGACATCACCCACCTTCCTCAGTAGTAACATTTTACGTAACATCATGCATTTTCAAAACCAGGAAACCGACCTTGTGTGCCCACTGTCTCCTATGGCCATAGGTTTCCTAATGACATCTTTAATATTTCGTATGAGTAAATTCTCCCTTTTCTGTTTTTCTTGGAAAGGGAGTAAAGTATCGCATAACGTAATTCTCCACAAACCCCCAAAATGCCCATATTTGTTTAACTTTACCTCACAAAAGTACTTAGATGCAATTACCCTAGTTCATCTTTCAACATAAAGCAGATGTATGAATCCGGGCGATGTGGTGCATAAACCTTCTGTAAATAAGAAATATGTGTGTGGTGGATCCCTCTCATAATGAGTCCTGTTCTTTGTTAATTGGGTTGAAAATAGATGCTTAATTTGGTTTAAACAGATGCAGGTTATCTGAAAACAGAACACCCAGGATGTTGTAGATGGTGTACCGGTTGCAGGAATTCCTGCTTTGAAGTGCCCAAAACACAGCTTGGCTCGATTTTTACATTTCATACCAGTGCCGTTCTACTCTGTTTTTTTTCTAGCTTAGTAATACCTTGCAAATGTTGTTCGTATTACTACCAAGTATTTGGCACTTATCAGGGGATAATGGTCTGTTCAGTGTTGTGTATTAACACACAGGATCCTTTCTTTAAGAAACGAATATTCTTGTTATATATTAGGATAGACATGTGTAAGGAACCTTTAAAATACTGTATATTAAATAAGTATAAGAAAGTCCTCCAATAAGTAGTAGAAGGGACGAAATCAAAGAAAATTCACGTTCTTAATGAACTGAAGCTCAAATCTTCTAGATGAATGTATTTTGGACTTATAGCCATCTTATCAAGCTTATTTTCATAAGCAACTTCAACTGAGGTGTTGCCAGTAATACCAAACTATAGAGGAATAAGGCATTGCAAAGGACTAGAATATTTCACTCTCAGCCAGTAATTATGGCTGACTCTTTCTAATTAAATTACCAGACATTTTCATTCAGCAAAATACTACTGAAAGCAGTGACCACTAATAAGTCACAGTTCCACAGAACAGATGGTGATTCAGCTGTCTTGAGTGTTGCAAAATGCCCAAGAATAGAACCACACACTAAACTTCAAATCTCAGTGGCAGGGAGAATATTCTGTAGAATCATGGAATTTTTTTCTTTAAAAAAAAAAAACTGTTAAGTAGGATTAAGAGCATGTCATTTTTAAAAGTAGTTTTGTCATTCTGAGTATACTGAACACCGAATCCTGAAAGATAATCATTTAAAAAATCTTTCTTGCCTCCATTTTTAAATAGCTGTTTCCTGTGGGAAGAGAAGCTTGCATTAATGAACTTCCATTAAATAGAGCTGTGTACCATTTGAGGTCCTAACACCAAAGCCAAAGAAGAGAGCTCCCTGGGGAGAATGGCTTTTCTGGGTTAAGCTTAGCTGTCTTATAGAAATGTTCTTCATTTGAAGGAACATTTAAACATAACTTACTTTTAAAGTAGGACCATGGATGAAACAAGATGGGCTGTTGAGTTCTAATTGTTTAAGCTGAGTGCTGTTTAAGCTGAGCGGGAGTTATTTGTAGTATTCTCTTTACTTTTATATACGCTTGAAATTTTCCATAATAGAAGTTGGTTTTTAGCTTCCTTTCCAAATAGAATCTGCACAGATTTCTTCCAGTGTATGTCTCGTACATTTAATAGTTTCTAATTAAATACTTTGTCATTAGTCTGATTTGCATGCATCTTCTTTTTCTGTGTGTAATCAAATTTTAGATTTGGAGTCAGTTCAGTGTAAGTAAGAAGCATACTAAAATTCAGAGCTGCTGGGAAAGGGAGAAGATCCAAAAGAACCTACAAATGCATGTTGTATATATAAAAGTTTGTGCTTATCAATGCAGGCAGTTAGAAGATGTTTAGTACAGTAAACCATCTGGAGAGAAATACAATAGTTTTGTTAAATAAGGGTAATAGTTGCTCTGGAGATGAAGGGTTTTCACAAGTCCTGAGGAACTGCTAGTATCTTTCGTGACATAGGTTTATCTGCTTCAGGTAGTTTCTGCTCCCACGAGGGTAGAATTCTCTATTATGGGTGAAAATGAGGAAGAAGCTAGTCACACCAGAAAGAAAAGGGTGAAAGTGGGAACTGGCATCAAATTTGTGAGAACAGTAAAGTGTGACTGACTAAAGCCTAGAATTTATCAGGCCCATGAGTTCCAGCCCTGACCGTTCTCACCCACTGTGCTTTCCTAAGAAAACCATCTGTTTATGCTGCTGTACTGTTAACTCCAGTAAATCCCACATCCATAACAACAACCTGTCTGCTGAGTCCCAGTGACATATTCCAGACTCGGAATACAGGCATACCTCGTTTATTGTGCTTTGCAGATATTGCATTTTTCACAGATGGAAGGTATGTGGCAACCCTGTGTTGAGTGAGTCTGTCAGCACCATTTTCCAACAGCATTTTTTCACGTCATGTCTCTGTGTCACATGTTGGTAATTATTGTGATATCTCAACCTATTTCATTATTATTACATTTGTGATGGTGATCCGTGATGAGTGATCTTTGATGTTACTATTGCAAAAATACAGTGACTCACTGAAGTCTCAGATGATGGTTAGCATTTTTTAGCAATAAAATATTTTTTAAGGTATGTTCATCGTTTTTTTAGATGTAATACTATTGCGCAGTTAATAGACTACAGTATAGGGTAAACGTAACTTTTACATGCACTGGGAAACCAAAAAATTCATGTGACTTGCTTTGTTGAGATATTTGCTTTATCGCAGTGGTCTGGAACCGAGCCTGCAGTGTCTCCGAGGTATGCCTATATTTCACCCGTTTCTCAAACTCCAAACTATGTGTGTAAGGAAGAAATCATTGTGTCCCTCGTGAAATTGACCCATTTTACAATCTCAGTTATGGGTTCTCCCAGTTGTCCTATACATATCCATGATGCCTTCCTCTCCTCCACCCATGATTGCTTATCAATCTGAAATCCTATATATTCTACCTCCTATATTCATGTGGAATCCCTGCTCTGTAAATCCACGTTGTTAGCTCAGATCCTTATCCTCTCACATGAGTTTCACTGGACTCTCAACTAGTCATCCTGCCTCTTGCCTTGCCTTGGTCCCCTCCTACCCAACTTCTTCCTCTTCAGGGCTGAGTTCCCTGCTAAAATGAAAATACAACCTGCACGTGGTTCTTCCTTGCTTGAAAAGCAGCATCCTTCAATACTCACCTAAAATGTCCACACTCCCATAAGCCCTTGACTAATTTGCATAGGGAGCCAGAGGGAAGAGCTGGTGTTTGAGTGACAGTTATATGGCGAACTGATGAGACTCTCTTACTGATGATGTTGCTGGTCTGAGTTCTTTATGAAAGTTCACCCTTGTTGAGGTTCAGGGCCACCACATATAGATGTGGCAGGTGGTTTAGGGAAAAAGCATAGACTGACATTCATTCCACATCCCACTGACGCAGCCAAGTGCTCTGGTACGGGGCCACATCCACGCGAAGCGGAGCTTTCTTATCATTCACACAAATGCAACATATGCGCTAGTGACAACACTGGTGAATTCAGTGACAGCACCTCCAACTAACTTGCCCTTAACAGATAGTAAAGTGATGAAAGTGGAATTGGAGCCAAGGTCTGCATGAGTCCGAAATTCATACTCTCTCTGCTACCCACTTTCCTACTCTCAATTCAGTAGAATTTTCTTTTACTAAACCTCAGTGTCTAAAGCACCATGTATCCACCTCTAACACCGTACTGTACTTTGTATTTAATTGTTTATTGACGTGTCCACCAGCCCCCAATCCTGTGAGATCTTCCAGGACGTGTCTTGGTCATGTCTGTATCCTTGGGATCCAGCAGAGGACCTGGTACTCTGTAGCATTAGTCATCAGAGCCTAGGTTGAAGCAAATCCCTAGGCTGCAAAGTAGACGCTCCTTAACTTAGGTGGATCAGGTGGTCTCCCCCATAACCCTAAAGACCCACCCTGAGCTCCTTCCTTAGCACCCAGCATAGCTAGTGCTGCACAAAACAAATCTCTTTCCTCGGCCACAGCATTCTCTAAAGCTATGATTGATCAAGCCAACAAAATGGGTGCGTTGGCAAAGGTAGCAAAATAAAGAATAAAGCAGAGTTTCAGGACTGTGATTAATAACATTTTACAATATTGTACTGTATCATATCCATGACCCTCTGCTAGTTGGCTTTCTGCCCAATTCATATACTCTGACACTTGATTTATTAAATATGTTGTCTGGTTTGACTCTTCCATCAACCAGAGTCTGAGGCTATTTATTTGCTTTGCTTCACCAATAAGTATGAATTATCAAAACTACTCTATTAGTTTTATAAAAGCTTGCTGTTTATTCTTTTATGATAATTTTTCAGTTCAGTTTGAATTATGTTATGTGCAGGTTCCCAGGCATATCATTTATTACTTAGTGTTTTCCTTTTTTAAAAAAATGTATTTGCATACAAATTATGAAGTTTTCTGTAAAGAAAGGCGTAAGGTGTTTGTAGAGGGGGGAAAGAATCCCTTCCTCGTTTAAAATAGCTGTTTAGGACAATTTTTTTTTTTTTTTTATTCAGCACATGATAGAATCATTAATTTAAGGAAAATATGCCTCTTTTCAATGTCCATATTCTGTCTTAATCATCTTTTAACCCTTCAAAAAAGCAGAATTCCTTCATCTCTACTATTGTTCATCTCGGCTTTGCTCTGTCAATTTGCTGTTTCAAAATGAGTGGATTTTTTTACCCTTTGTAATCTTCCTTAAATCTGTGCTAAAAGGATTCTATTCTTCTATCAGCACTCACCAGAGTACTTCATTTTACAGCTTCCTCAAGGCTAAAAACATTGCAGCTTTCAACTCAGGGCTGGCTGTTTCCCAGAATGCTGTAATGATCAATTTATGAGAAAGATAGGAGGAAGGAAAGGGGGAAGGAAGGCCTAATTGTTTCATACCCTGGGTTTTTTGGGTTTTTTTTTTCTTTTAGCATTCAAAATTAGTAAAAACATGAATTATTGTAAACCAGATGTTGGAAGGATCTCTGGCGGAACAAATCCATAGTGAATGGGGTGGGATTGAAATACGTGGCAGGAGATCAAGAAACTCAAGTTAATGAAAGAAGGCTTATAATTTTTTATTACAATTTGACTGTGGCCTCCTGATAAACTTTTCTGCTCTTTGGGAAAAATACAGCATGTTTATTTCAAGGACAGTGTTTCCATTCTCTGTTCCTAGTAAACCTATTGATTTTTGGATTTAATGAATCCAAAGTAGTCTAGACTTAAAATAGAATATTTATGGCACTTGCCAGACCAACAAAATGGAACATTCATTACTACTGAGAATTTTAAGTATCCTTGTGTATAATTGTTAGTCAAGGGAGGGCATCAGGAAGAAAAAAAAAAATCATAAAAGTGAATAAAGTGAGAGAACTATTAACTTACTCCACTCTTATTCGTTTTCCATAGGAAATGACTTTTAAGTATAAGTAGATTTTATATTTTAGAACTGATTTAAGTATTTGGCAATAAGAACATTTATTTGTATCATAAATTGCCAAAGACATGTTCTTCCTTTAGTTTTACAGTAGTCTCGGAGCTCCTTATTAGTATTCTTTCCAGTATTATTACCTGAATTACAGGTTTGACCAGTGTTTATTTGCCTACCCTCTAAATGTATATCTTTGTCCCCCTCTTAAGCAAGACAGTTACTCTTCCAAAATAGTACAACTCATTTTATAAATGAGAAAATGAAACTGCGTTGTCAAGTGACCTACGTATAAGCATATTAATCTTCAAAATGGAAAAGTATACTATGACAACAACCCAGTTTTCTGATGCTTTGCCTGCCATGTTGAAATGTCTCTAAACAGCAAAATATAGATGTGTCAATGCCAATGCGTTCATACCTCAAACCCAACTGGTCTGTAAATAGTCTTAGGAGGTTACAACCCTTAAGCATTTAACTCACCCATAGTGGCTAGTTCAGTTCTTTGCAGACATTTAGTTCTTTACACCTTTTATGGATATGATATGTAAGCTGTCTTTTTCTTAGGAGTTTAATTACTGAATCTATAAATACAGTGTATGTCATTCAGATGATCTGTGGAAGTCAGTCATAGGGTCCTTTTGACGTATGTAGGGACTTGCCTGGAGGTCCAGTGGCTAAGACTCCACGCTCCTGATGCAGGGGGCCTTGGGTCAGTCCCTGGTCAGGGAACTAGATCCCACATGCTGCAATGGGAAGATTCCTGCATGCCGCAAATAAAGATCCTCGCGTGCCACAACGAAGATCCCACACGTGGCAACGAAGATCTCACGTGCCGCAACTAAGACCCGATGCAGACAAATAAATTAATTAATTAAAAAAAATATTTTTAAATGCTGACTGATATTAAAAAAAAAAAAGTTGATGTATGTAACTTGACATATGTAAATTATTGACATGGAAATTATTCAGGGAAACAACATCAGTTTCCCTGGGTAATTTTTATAATATTACCTTCTGGCAAACAGATGTGTTTTTTTCTGTATTTTCTGATCCATAATTGTAAAGGAAAAGTCAATCCTTTAGCATTATTTAAAAAGAATACACTTTCTAGGAAGAATGAATGTCAAAAAGTTTAATTTAAAACAAATAAGCATAATCTCTGCCATTCTGGCAGATAGATTGTAGACATTAATATGTATAATTCAGAGTGGTATATTGATCTTATTTCTTGCGATCCCAGTGTACCCTGGCAGTCATTAGATGACTTACATATAAACCACATTGTTTATTTCATGCCGTTGCAGTGGCTCTCTGGATTATGTTTTCAGTCTTCATAAGTAGGTGGTATCTATTAAAATCTTTTGCATATTTTTTAATAGGGCTCTTGCATTTTTATTATTGAGTTGTAAAAGGTCTTTATATATTCTGGATACTAAACTCTCATTAAATATATGATTTGAAAATATTTTCTCCCTTTTTGTAGGTTTTCTTTTCACTTTCTTGACATCCTTTGAACACACAAAATTGTAAAACTTTGATGAAGTCCAGTTTATCAATTTGTTTTCGCTGTTTCTTATGCTTTAGTATTATATCTAAGAACCATTGCTCAATCCAAGGTCAAATATATTTATACCTGTGTTTCTTTCCAAGAGTCTTATAGTTTAGCTCTTATAGTTAAATCTTTGATTCATTTTGAGTTAATTTTTATATGTAGTGTGAGATAAGGATCCCCCTTCATTCTTTTACATGTGGATATCCAGGGTCCCATCACCATCTGTTGAAAAAAACTATTCTTTCTACTTTAAATGGTCTCGGAACCCTTGTCAAAAATCAGTTGACCAGGGATATATGGGTTTATTTCTTGACTCTCAATTCTATTCCTTCTATATATACATTCTTATTACAATACCACACTATTTTGATTACTGTAGCTCTGTAGTAAGTTTTGAAATCAGGCAATGTGAGTCTTCCTCCTTTGTACTTTTTCAAGATTGTTTTGACTATTTGGGGTCCCTTGCTTTTCCATATGAATTTTAAAGTCTTTTTTTCCTCATTTCTGCAAAAAAGGTAGTCAGAATTTTAGTAGGGATTACCTTGAATTTATAGATCAATTCAGGGAGTATTTCTATTGTAATTTTTTTAATGAACTTTTAAAACACTATCACTAATTGAAGAGATATCCACTATGAGATGATTCCGCTTTGACCCCATTCAAGAGGGTAAATGTTTAGAAGTCACAGGAAAATTGATTTAGCACACTGTCACCCTTTACTCCAAATTTTGGTGAGATTCAAGGAAATTTCTTTGTGAACGCTTCCTTAAATCATGACAACTGTGACACAGTGGTGGGTTTTGTCTATTTTCATGCCGTTCTCTGATTGTGTGTGTGTGTGTGTGTGTGTGTGTGTGTGTGTGTGTGTGTGTGTGTGCGCGCGCGCGCGCGCGCACCTTGACCAAATGGGTGAAGCCTGAGGCAGTGCCTCTCACCCTGAGCTCTGCTGGTGCCTGTGATGATCCAGTGCAGTTCCGGAGTTTTTCCTTAACTCACCAGCTCTTACACATGGCCCTATAATTTGAATCAAAATCCAAAAAGAAATCCTAACTAAAATGCTTGGGGGGTGAAGTCAGACCACAGTGGGGACTCCTAGACTACTTCTGGCAGGGAACCCTGCCACAGATGTATCCTGATTTTTTTTGGTAGATTTTGGGGAGCAACCAATGATTTTACAATGGGGAAGAAGGCCTGGTTATTTTGTTTTTCACAACCAGCTGCCTTCAAGGTTCATATTTTTAAAGAGAAGGAAAAAATTGTAGTGATATTTGCCACCCTGAAAATAGAGATGCATTCAAATTGAGATTAATTTTGAAATCTGTTTCCACAAAGTCTAACTGGGAGAGAGATGAATGTATTTGCATGTGAGAAAGACTTTGGAAGGAATGTTAATTTGCCTCTTGCTCTTCAACTCAGAAACAAATTTTGCAATGTACTCCCTGAGTAAGCTCTGTTACTCTTTGTTAACTATTCTCCTGCCATCTATACCATGGCCTGCTTTAGAAAATCAGTCATAGACACTGGGGTATAATGTCTCATCAAAAACAGGAGATCAATCTATTAACCCATTCCAGATTATGAGGCATGTGTCCAAAGGAATGTTTACATCATATGAATCAAAACACTATTCAGAAACAATCTTTTGGACTTAGAGTGAAAAACAGGTGGTCAAAAGGCCAAAGTTAGGGTGTTACTTAATTTCAACTACTGTTGCTAGATCCATTGACCTGAGACAGTGAATTTAAAATGGCCTATTTAATGTGTTTAATTTTTTACCAATATATTTATTTACATGTGCTCATAAAAGCATGAGTTAAATCTTATTATTTCTGTGGAACAGCAAATGGCGACTACTTGGATTGTCTTATGCATGTCTCAGTATCTTTGCTTTTCGTCTGGGTGGTAGTTAGAAGAGTCTGCCCATCCCATGAGAGCAGATAGAGGAACTGTGTGTTCAGCTTCCTCTTTAACATTAAACTTGATAAAGCTTCTCCTAAGGCCAGTGGAGACCAGAGGCATTGTCATCTGAGAGCAGGAGGAAGGGCCAGCTGCAAGTTTCATGCCTCTCAGAAGCAAGAGCCTGAGCCAGCCTGGCCTTGGCAAATGATGCATTTCTTCTCTTTCAGGGGCTAGCATAGTGAAGGGAAGCTCTGGGGCTGTAGTGAGTTGCTTCTGAAGCTTTGCCAAGTTATGAAGGAACTTCCTGGGACCTGAACAGTGGAGATCTGGGAATGCAAAAGGGAACATATCATATTAATATGATTATACTTATTAACGTCTTATATTATTTTTATTTAGGAAACTCTAGAAACAAAGCAAATTTCATATTCTAGGTTTTGGGCAGAGGGCAGGAGATGTGGAGAGAGAAATTGGTGTTTGAAATTCTAAATTAGTGACTCTTTTGCAAAAACCTGCCTTCGTTTTGTTGATGATTACTGAGGCTTGAAATAATTAAAATGGGTTTACTCTCAAATGATAGTCAACATATTTGATAGAAAGGAAAGTTGCCAAAATGCCCTTTTTGATGTGGCATGCACAATAAGAAGAGTATCATGTATGGAGCTGGACATGAAAGCATAATCATTCATAATGTGACCTTTCTTTATTACACTAAAACTTTTTCTTTAGTCATGACTGTGACCAGATAACATAAGCTTCTTGCTGTTTATAAGTTTTCCATGATACCAAAAAGCAGTTTTCTAAAAGTATTGTATATGAAGCTTTGTTAATAGTTATAGTTTTCTAATCAAACAGCTTTAGTCAAATTTAAAAAAAATTAACTTTATCATTGCCACTGAGATATCACTAGGTAAATGCCTTAATTCTCAGTCACCACTCTAATAATATCAAGGGAATATTAGAGGGTTTCAAAAGTATATATGTAGGGCTTCCCTGGTGGCGCAGTGGTTAAGAATCCACTAGCACGATAGCTAGTGCTTCCCACTAGCTATCTATTTTACATTTGGTACTGTATATATGTCCATGCTACTCTCTCACTTCATCCCGGCTTGCCCTTCCCCCTTCCCATGTCATCAAGTCCATTCTCTATGTCTGTGTCTTTATTCCTGTCCTGCCCCTACGTTCATCAAAACCATTTTTTTTTTTTTTTTAGATTCCATATATATGTGTTAGCATACAGTATTTGTTTTTCTCTTTCTGACTTACTTCACTCTGTATGACAGACTCTAGGTCCATCCAACTCACTACAAATAACTCAATTTTGTTTCTCTTTATGGCTGAGTAATATTCCTTTGTATATATGCACCACATCTTCTTTATCCATTCATCTGTCAGTGGACACGTAGGTTGCTTCCATGTCCTGGCTATTGTAAATAGTGCTGCAATGAACATTGGGGTGCATGCCTCTTTTTGAATTACGGTTTTCTCAGGGTATATGCCCAGTAGTGGTATTGCAGGGTTGTATGGTAGTTCTATTTTTACTTTTTTAAGGAACCTCCATACTGTTCTCTACAGTAGCTGCATCAATTTACATTCCCACCAACAGTGCAAGAGGGTTCCCTTTTCTCCACACCCTCTCCAGCATTTATTGTTTGTAGATTTTTGGGTGATGGCCATTCTGACCGGTGTGAGGTGATACCTCACTGTAGTTTTGACTTGCATTTCTCTAATGATTAGTGATGTTGAGCATCTTTTCACGTGTTTCTTGGCAATCTGTATATCTGCTTTGGAGAAATGTCTATTTAGGTCTTCCACCCATTTTTGGATTGGGTTGTTTGTTTTTTTGATATTGAGCTGCATGAGCTGCTTGTACATTTTGGAGATTAATCCTTTGTCAGTTGCTTCGTTTGCAAATATTTTCTTCCATTCTGAGGGTTGTCTTTTCATGTTGTTTATGGTTTCCTTTGCTGTGCAAAACCTTTTAAGTTTCATTAGGTCCCATTTGTTTACTTTTGTCTTTATTTCCATTTCTCTAGGAAGTGGGTCAAAAAGGATCTTGCTGTGATTTATGTCACAGAGTGTTCTGCCTATGTTTTCCTCTAAGAGTTTGATAGTGTCTGGCCTTACATTTAGGTCTTTAATCCATTTTGAGTTTATTTTTGTGTATGGTGTGAGGAAGTGTTCTACCAATTTCATTCTTTTACATGTAGCTGTCCAGTTTTCCCAGCACCACTTATTGAAGAGGCTGTCTTTTCTCCACTGTATACTCTTGCCTCCTTTATCAAAGATAAGGTGACCATATGTCTGTGGGTTTATCTCTGGGCTTTCTATCCTGTTCCATTGATCTATATTTCTGTTTTTGTGCCAGTACCATACTGTCTTGATTACTGTAGCTTTGTAGTATAGTCTGAAGTCAGGGAGCCTGATTCCTCCAGCTCCGTTTTTCTTTCTCAAGATTGCTTTGGCTATTCGGGGTCTTTTGTGTTTCCATACAAATTGTGAAATTTTTTGTTCTAGTTCTGTGAAAAATGCCATTGGTAGTTTGATAGGGATCGCATTGAATCTGTAGATTGCTATGGGAAGTATAGTCATTTTCACAATGTTGATTCTTCCAATCCAAGAACATGGTGTATCTCTCCATCTGTTTGTACCATCTTATTTCCTTTCATCAGTGCCTTATAGTTTTCTGCATACAGGTCTTTTGTCTCCTTAGGTAGGTTTATTCCTAGATATTTTATTCTTTTTGTTGCAATGGTAAATGGGAGTGTTTCCTTAATTTCTCTTTCAGATTTGTCATCATTAGGGTATAGGAATGCAAGAGATTTCTGTGCATTAATTTTGTATCCTGCTACTCTACCAAATTCATTGGTTAGCTCTAGTAGTTTTCTGGTAGCATCTTTAGGATTCTCTATGTATAGTATCATGTCGTCTGCAAATACTGGCAGTTTTCCTTTTTTTTTTTTTTTTTTGGTTTGGATTCCTTTTATTTCTTTTTCTTTTCTGATTGCTGTGGCTAAAACTTCCAAAACAGTGTTGAATAATAGTGGTGAGAGTGGGCAACCTTGTCTTGTTCCTGATCTTAGTGGAAATGGTTTCAGTTTTTCACCATTTGGAACAATGTTGGCTGTGCGTTTGTCGTATATGGCCTTTATCATGCTGAGAAAAGTTCCCTCTATGCCTGCTTTCTGGAGGGTTTTTATCATAAATGGGTGTTGAATTTTGTCAAAAGCTTTCTCTGCATCTATTGAGACAATCATATGGCTTTTATTCTTCCATTTGGTAATATGGTGTATCTTATTGATTAATTTGCATATATTGAAGAATCCTTGCATTCCTGGTATAAACCCCACTTGATCATGGTGTATGATCCTTTTAATGTGCTGTTGGATTCTGTTTGCTAGTATTTTCTTGAGGATTTTTGCATCCATGTTCATCAGTGATATTGGCCTGTAGTTTTCTTTCTTTGTGACATCTTTGTCTGGTTTTGGTATCAGGGTGATGGTGGCCTCGTAGAATGAGTTTGGGAGTGTTCCTCCCTCTGCTATATTTTGGAAGAGTTTGAGAAGGACGGGTGTTAGCTCTTCTCTAAATGTTTGATAGAATTCGCCTGTGAAGCCATCTGGTCCTGGGCTTTTGTTTGTTGGAAGATTTTTAATCACAGTTTCAATTTCAGTGCTTGTGATTGGTCTGTTTATATTTTCTATTTCTTCCTGGTTCAGTCTCGGAAGGTTGTGCTTTTCTAAGAATTTGTCCATTTCTTCGAGGTTGTCCATTTTATTGGCATATAGTTGCTTGTAGTAATCTCTCATGATCCTTTGTATTTCTGCAGTGTCAATTGTTACTTCTTCATTTCTAATTCTATTGATCTGAGTCTTCTTTTTTTTCTTGAAGAGGCTGGCTGATGGTTTGTCAATCTTGTTTATCTTCTCAGAGAACCAGCTTTTAGTTTTATTCATCTTTGCTATTGTTTCCTTCATTTCTTCTTCATTTACTTCTGATCTGATCTTTATGATTTCTTTCCTTCTAACTTTGGGGGTTTTTTTGTTCGTCTTTCTCTATTTGCTTTAGGTGTAAGGTTTGGTTGTTTATTTGAGATGTTTCTTGTTTCTTGAGGTAGGATTGTATTTCTATAAACTTCCCTCTTAGAACTGCTTGTGCTGCATCCCATAGGTTTTGGGTCATTGTGTTTTCATTGTCATTTGTCTCTAGGTATTTTTTGATTTCCTCTTTGATTTCTTCAGTGATCTCTTGGTTATTTATTAGCATATTGTTTTTAACCTCCATGTGTTTGTATTTTTTAGTTTTTTTCTATAATTGATATCTAGTCTCATAGTGTTGTGGTCAGAAAAGATACTTGATACGATTTCAATTTTCTTAAATTTACCAAGGCTTGATTTGTGACCCATGATACGGTCTGTCCTGGAGAATATTCCATGAGCACTTGAGAAGAAAGTATATTCTGTTGTTTTGGGATGGAATGTCCTATAAATATCAATTAAGTCCATCTTCTTCAATGTGTCATTTAAAGCTTGTGTTTCCTTATTTATTTTCATTTTGAATGATCTGTCCATTGGTGAAAGTGGGGTGTTAAAGTCCCCTACTATGATTGTGTTACTGTCGATTTCCCCTTTTATGGCTGTTAGTATTTGCCTTATGTACTGAGGTGCTCCTATGTTGGGTGCATAAATACTTACAATTGTTGTATCTTCTTCTTGGATTGATCCCTTGATCATTATGTAGTGTCCTTCTTTGTCTCTTATAATAGTCTTTATTTTAAAGTCTATTTTGTCTGATATGAGAATTGCTACTCCAGCTTTCTTTTGATTTCCATTTTCATGGAATATCTTTTTCCATCCCCTCACTTTCAGTCTGTATGTGTCCCTCAGTCTGAAGTGGGTCTCTTGTAGACAGCATATGTACGGGTCTTGTTTTTGTGTCCATTCAGCCAGTCTGTGTCTTTTGGTTGGAGCATTTAATCCATTTATATTTAAGGTAGTTATCGATATGTATGTTCCTGTTACCATTTTCTGAATTGTTTTGGGTTTGTTATTGTAGATCTTTTCCTTCTCTTGTGTATCCTGCCTAGAGAAGTTCCTTTAGCATTTGTTGTAAAGCTGGTTTGGTGGTGCTGACTTCTCTTAACTTTTGCTTATCTGTAAAGGTCTCAATTTCTCCATCGAATCTAAATGAGATCCTTGCTGGGTAGAGTAATATTGGTTGTAGGTTTTTCCCTTTCATCACTTTAAATATGTCCTGTCACTCCCTTCTGGCTTGCAGAGTTCCTGCTGAAAAATCAGCTGTTAACCTTTTGGGGATTCCTTTGTATGTTATTTTGTTGCTTTTCCCTTGCTGCTTTTAATATTTTTTCTTTGTATTTAATTTTTGATAGTTTGATTAATATGTGTCTCGGAGTGTTTCTCTTTGGGTTTATCCTGTATGGTACTCTCTGTGCTTCCTGTACTTGACTGACTATTTCTTTTCCCATGTTACGGAAGTTTTCTACTACAATCTCTTCAAATATTTTCTCAGACCCTTTCTTTTTCTCCTCTTCTTCTGGGACCCCTGTAATTCGAATGTTGGTGCATTTAATGTTGTCTCAGAGGTCTCTGAGACTTTCCTCAATTCTTTTCATTGTTTTTTCTTTATTCTGCTCCCTGGCAGTTATTTCCACCATTTTATCTTCCAGGTCACTTATCCGTTCTTCTGCTTCAGTTATTCTGTTATTGATTCCTTCTAGAGTATTTTTAATTTCCGTAATTGTGTTGTTCATCGCTGTTTGTTTGCTCTTTAGTTCTTCTAGATTCTTGTGAAATGTTTCTTGTATTTTCTCCATTCTGTTTCTGAGATTTTGGATCATCTTTACTATCATTACTCTGAATTCTTTTTCAGGTAGGTTGCCTATTTCATCTTCATTTATTTGGTCTTATAGGTTTTTACCTTGCTCCTTCGTCTGTAACATATTTTTTTTTCGTTTTTTTTTTTTTTTTTATGGGTGGTGCTTTATTAGTGCCAAATTGGTTGTTTGGCCTGAGACATCCAGCACTGGAGTTTGCAGGCAGTTATATAGAGCTGGGTTTTGGTACTGAGATGAGGAGGCCTCACTCCGATTGATATTCTCTCGGGTCTGAGTTTCTCTGTTAGTCCAGCGGTTTGGACTCTGAGTTCCCATCACAGGAGCTCGGGCCCGACCTCCGGCTTGGCAACCAAGATCCCTCAAGCTTCATGGCATGGAAAAAAAATAAGGAAGTAAGAAAGAAAAAAAGGAGCAGTACAAAGAATAAAAAACAAAGTAAAATTAGAAAGATAAAAAATACATTAGGAAAAATAAAACTGTAATTGAAACAACTGCAACAAGGTAAAATAAAACCACAGCAGAAGAAAAACGGGGTGGGGGGAACAAGCCAAAAAGAGTGATCACTAACAATGTATAAAGAATAAAATAAAATTAGAAAAATAAAAGATTTATGAGGAAAAATAAAAATATAAAAGAATCAACAAGGTAAAACAGAACCCCAATCTAAAAGAGGAAAAGAGAAAAGGAAAAAAAAAAAAGAAAAGCCTTGGCTAAGGGGGCGGGGTTTAGGCAGGGGTGGGGTTTAGGGTGGGGCGGGACCTAGGCAGGTGGGGGCGTGTTGTTGGAGCATGGGGCGGGGCCTCTGCTTAGGACCTGCACGGAAGGGGAGGGGCAGCATGTCCAAGGGGGGCTTCTGGAGTGTGCAGTTCTGGAGTTTGGAGGTAGGGCCCTGGGTGAGGGTGTGTGGGTGGGGTTTAGGCCCAGTGCGGTTGGAGGGGGTCTCTGAGTGTAGAGCCGGGGCCCTGGGTGGGGGGGGGCATGGTGGGGGGGGCTTGGGCTCTGCACTGCAGGAGGGAGGCTCCGAGGGCAGAGAATTAGGCCCGGGAGCCCAGCAGGCTCCCCAGTGCCTAAGTAGACAGGGAAAGCGCTGGCCCCGTTCCCTTCTGTTCCTCTGCACCCCTTCCCCACCATCTCCCCCAGGGTCTCCCCCGTCCCTGCTGGGCCCCTAACCATGGGTGGGTCCCGCTGGGTGTAGGACGTCCTCCCCTCCCCCAGCCGCCCCTCAGGGGTGCCGGTCCCAGAGGTCCAGCCTTTGCTTTTGCTCCCCCTTCCCTCCCTCCCACTCCCTCAGGACCCGCACGGCTGGAGGGGGCCTCAGGGGGCAGAGGATCAGGCCGGGGAACTCAGCAGGCTCCCAGGGGCCCAAGTGGACAGGGGAAACCTGACCACCCTCCCTTTGGATCCTCTGCCCTCCCAGTGGCTCCCCAATTTACCCCTTCGGGCGTGGGACCCCTTCCCCTCCCCCAGCCGCCCCTCAGGGACACCAGTCCCGTCCCACCTCCACTTCTCCTCCCCCTTCACTTGCCCCACATCCTACCCAGTCGCTGGGGGCTCCTCCCGTCCCCTTAGGTGTCTGTGGTACCGCACCAGTGCTTGGTAGGTGCTCTCTTTTCTTCTCTTTTTTTTAAGACTCATTTGATTCTCAAAATAACCCTGAACAGGCAAAGCAAATAGTGGGAAAAGAATCTGAAAAAGAATATATATATATATATATATATATATATATATCTCTGAATCACTGTGCTGTACACCTGAAACTAACATGACATTGTAAATCAACTACGCTTCAATTTTTTAAAATAATAATAAAATAACCCTGGACAGGCAAAGCAAATAGTTGTTCCCTTTATTCTCCTTCATGAGCCTAGCTTTCCAAGAAGGCTGATCTTATGTCCACAGCCCTGGATACATTGACATACGCTTCTCCATCTGCCTGCAATACCCCTGCCCAGTTTTGGCCTGTTGAGATCTTTTTGAGCTTCCAAAACCCCAACTCTAGTGTCACCTCTCCCTTTAATTCTTTAATGAACAGAAAGCATCTGTACTCTGATCATATAGTTTATGTATTACATGTGTCTGCTGTTGTTTTGATGTGTACATGTCAACTAATTGTCCTGTACTAATTATAATCTCTTTGAGGGTGTGAATCAAATTTCTTGTGCATTCATTTCTCCTGAAACAAATTACTAGGTACAAGCCAGTATTACAAATATGTGTCTTCAAGGAATTCTTCAGTTAGAAGATTTGTGATTCTTGGACCAGCATCATGAGCATCCCCTGGGAACTTGCTAGAAATTCACATTCTCTGGTCCCACCCCAGACTTTCTGAATCAGCAATGCTGGGTTGAGGAATTAGCAATCTAGCTTTTAACAAGCTGTCCAGCTGACTGTGATGCATGCAGAACTTTGAGAATTACTGATTTAGGATGTATTCAACTTACGAAAAGTTAATAAACAGGTGAGGATCTATTCTAGCCCACCAATAAGCCATTTAGATTTACCCATACTGTTGTGTCCTAAATCCACATGATAAAAAAACCATATACCACAAAAAGTGCTTAAGGTGAAAACCTAAATGAAGTTAATGTATTCATAAATACAACAGCTCCATTTATAGAAAAAGATACATAATTGCTGAGTAGTCTTAGATGAAAAGATGTACTTCTCATGATTAAATACTAAAAATCAAAACATAATTTTTTTAAATTATCAAATTGGTAATGTTTTAAATCTGTCATACCCTGTCATAACGAGGGTAAGTGAAAAGGAACTTCATAAGCTATTGATCATTAAATGGGTATAACATTTTTCTGGAACTGCTTGCCTCTCCCTAATAAATTAAAATGTACAGTCTTCTCTAATTTGACACCATATTCCTCCAGATATCCTGGCCCACCTGTGGAGAAGAGAGGGACATTTCTACTGTCACTTGAAACCCCTCAGGACTATTTATATTTTTTGATAAGCATCACTGCCTTTAAAATAACTATAAAAAAAGGACAAACGACATGCAGCAGACTTGACTCCCCCTTCTCAGACTCCTCTTCAGTTTATATTTCTCTCAGTTTGGAGTTCAGTGCCCCTAAAATTGTAGGGAAATTGCAATACATGGTGTTGGCTGGAAATGTAGCATTTCAAGAAACTTAGGTGGAAATGGTTTTAAGTCCCGAGTCTAAATGATCAGTGAAAGTGTTAGACCATCTCTGTTTTTTTTTCTTCCAAGGTTTTGTAGTCTACCGTAACCCTAGAGATCTCAATTTCTATGCTATTCTGTAAAAAAAGAACAGAGATGCTTCCTAATGCACTATTGCTGCCCTCCTCCTGTTTTTTAGGGTGTTGTCGTCTGTCAAAACAAGTTCTTGGCAATTTTTTTTAATACTGAGAATGAACACTTGAAGCAAACCAACCAAATTTAAGTGTCTCGAGGATAATAATAATAATTTCAGGAATAGCCTCTCGGTTTTCTGCTAAGAATCAATCTGAACAGTTTCCAAATTGCTGTTGGCAATGGCAGTTATCATGAGGAAAACAGAAAAAAGAAGCTGTTTCAAGAAAAGTAGGAATAGACACGGTCTGGGGGAAGTACCTTTTTAATCTAGTACTCAGGCCTTGCCAGAATGGATTTCAAGTTTATAGGCTAAGTCTCTGCTTTATTTCTCTTGCCTTCCTTTTGGCAGAAAACCAATTTTCAACACTTCAGTGCCTTCTTTCCATCTTGATGGAGAAGCTTTCTTATACCTGAAGTACCTCTTTTGGGTATAAGAGAGGAATTAAGTTGAGCCTGTCTGCAGAGTTACTAAAACAAAGTTATCCAAAAAAAAAAAAGTCCTAATTTCCTGTCCAGTAAGTCAAATATTGTATGAATGTATGAGAGAGACCTTGCTTGCTTTCTAGATCTCTTTGATGTAAAATAAAGAGATGGGTCCACACTAGCAGAGCAGGCTAGTGTGATGAGCGTATTGACTCAACAGCTCATAGCTTCCTTCACTGCCCTGTGTGATTTCTGCACCTTTGTACATCAGCCATGGACAGAGGAAACTATCTGGCATTTGCTGGTTTGGTTGCTGTTAAGTCCTTGGATGTGAAAAGCACCTGAGAACTCATCCAGCGCACTCCGTGTGGAAGTTGTTATTCTGGAAGCCATGTGCTCTTGGGGCCAAGTGATGCCCAGTAATGTTGGGGCATTCTTGTTAAAAATGCAGATCTCTGGTCTCTACCTCTGATTTATAAAAATACTCATTTTCCTTACCCTTCCCAGGTGATTCTTAAAATATTCAAAAGTTTTAGAACTCATGTTTATATGAAGTACCAAAAATACAAGGATTCTTACAGGCTTAGATTATGTTTCTGTTGGTCTTAAACATCAAAGAATAGAAGTTGCTGTCATTGAAAATTAGCCATGTGGATTTCTAGTGGTGCTTATTTCCGAAGCAGTGACTATCTAAAATATTAGAGTGAAGCATTATTAACCTTGAAGTTCAAATTCATTGAGAATTTGTTTAGTTGTGACAGGGTTGGTGGCTATTGTTTTCTTTATCCACGTTAAGACTTCTTATTGGCTATGAAAAGGGATTGGCATAAACAGCTTATTAACTTTGATTAACTCTCTCTAAAAGAAATGAACAAGCATAGGGCAGACCCCAGTCAGCAAACGCTGTCTCTCTTAATGTTCTCCCCATTTGCTCTTTTATTTGCTTTCAGAAATTGTGAATTTACTCCTCTACCTACCAGAATCTTTTCTTCCCTCTTTAGATTCTTCACTTTCTATTATTGATACTGACATTTTACTCAAAGAAATTACTCATTTAGGCTCTCTTCAAATCGAAAGTGATATTATTTTAATAAGGGATAAAAGGGAAAATCGACAAAATACACCTGGAGTTGTCAGCATTGTAAATGACAAACGGTAAAAGCTTAATCTTGGAGGATTGTCAGAGAGCCTAACATTAGCTCAGGAAGTGTGTGTCTCCTTAGAGAATTGACAAAAAAAAATTCCCAAGACAAGGCACGCTGGGTACCAACTTCCGGTGCCAGACCTGAGAGCATCTCATTCTGTTAAGCAACAGCGTATGTATTTTTTTGATAATGCAGGAATGCAAATTATATTCCTTTGCTACTTAAAGTATCTCCTGTGGAGACTTGGCATAAAAGTCGTACACCATCTATTTTTTTCCCCCAAAGCAAGTAGACCACGTAACTGGAAATGTCCCAGATGCGTGAGGAAATTGTCCTTTGGAATTTTCCCTCTGCCTGTAGTGAAGGCAGGTAGCAGAGCAGCTAGCACTTGAGAACTTTCTTGGCAAATGGCCAGAAAAAGTAAGGAAAATGAAAAGCCCCAAAGGTCAAGTATACTTTCCAACCTTGGACTGTGTCACATTTGAAAGAAATCACTTCCTTGTCATTTTTATGAAAGGGGCAGGACATAAAATTCACTGCACATCCCTGGTGACCCACTGGTAATGTACACTCCTTTTCTCATCTTCAGCCATTACCTTTCCAAAAAAAAAAAAAAGAAGAAGAAAGCAACAAAATCCCTTTGAAAAAGCTGTTCTGACCTTTGATCTTCCTTTGATCTGGGTATGACTAGGTGGGCATTCTAGTCAACTCAGGCTGCCGTAATAAAATACCATAGATTGGGTGGCTTAAGCAATAGAATTTTTTTTTCTCACAGTTCTGGAATCTGGAAGTCCAAGATCAAAGTCTCAGCAAGTTTGGTTTCTCCTGAGGCCTCTCTCCTTAGCTTGCAGATGGCTGCTTTCTTGCTGTGTCCTCACGTGGCGTTTTCTCTGTACACAACTGAGAGAGATCTTCCAGGCTTGTTGAAATAGGGCTCCACCCTATGACCTCATTTTACCTTAATTACCTCCTTAAATCTCCTGTCTCCAAATACAGTCACATTAGGGCTTAAGGCTTTAACATATGAATTTGGGGGCGGGGGGGACACAATCCAGTCCATAATAGTTGGCTACACCATGTTTTTGGATAGATCCAGTGTACCCCGTCTTCAGTATTCCTCAACCATCATCTATTTAGTGCATGTGGGTTCTTTCATCCTCAGAAAGGCAAGGGAGGCCATGAAAGACATTTTTCCTGCTTCTCTACCCTAAGTCATTGAAACCAGTTTTCATGTCAGCAGCCTTCCACTCTCTCTTTGTGAACTTCAAATACAGACCTCTTTGATATATAAAAAGCATACACTTGACATGGAGAGATTTGATGGATTTTTAAATGTTGTTCTTTTACTAATTTCTCCATATTCTTCTCTTCATCTCTAAGTGACTAAAGCCAAGCATTCCCAGTGTTGGGGCATAAGGACAGACCAGATAGGATAACCAAGTAGAGCAGGATAAATCCACAACCAGGTATTGGTAGCCATCTTTTCTCATGTCTTGAGCCAAAAGTCACAAATAACCTAGTTGTAGTAAGCATTCATTCTGTAAAATATTCTATTCCAATCATCCATATCTCATACAAGAATAAAAGTAAAACTTTAGGCCCCTGGAGAAGTTTCATTAAGTTCCAGCTTGTTGAATGGACTCTAAGTTAAAATTGATATGCTGAATGTTACAGATGACTCCAGCTATTCAAGCATCACTCCGTTTAGCTGCTGAATGGAGGTATGACCTACGTCATACTGGCATATGCAGACTTAGTTCTGGCATGAGAGATGGTTATGCTTTCATCACCCTAGAGTTAATAAAACCTGAAACCTGCCAGGCATTTGCCATGCGTTGTGCTGCCAAGGACAATTCAGCTTCCAGCTTCTTAGAAAGGACATAACGTAACCTCTGTGTTTACAAGGTTTTTGAAACTGAAGCCCTTCCACTTCCTTGCTGAACTTGCATTGACACTGGTACCCAGAATTCCCGTGCAGCCAGTGAGGGTCCAGAAAAGGAAGTGGATGGTTTCCCTGTAGAAGGGAAGAGAGATGCTGAGAGCTAAAACAGAGAAACCTTTTGGTCTCCATTGAAGCACTTTCTGGTGTTCAGAGGGAAAACATCTCTGCACTGATGGGGCCAAATTAGACTATTCGATTATAGAGCTCTTCACCCCTGTCCAATCCACTTATCCCAGCCTTGAATAAAGGGCCCCCTAAAAATCTACATTCTACTCTTGTATGTTTATTTATAGTCAGAAATGGCTATCTCATTAGCAGATGGTTAATATTCACTTATATGGGTACTGTAATAGTTTCCTAGGACTGCCAGAACAAATGACCATAAACTGGGTGGCCTAAAACAATAGAAATTTATTCTTTCACCATTCTGGAGGTTAAAAGTCTAAAATGAAGGTGTCCACAGGACCATGCTCCCTCTGAAGAGCCTAGGGGAGTATCTGTTTCATTCCTTTTTCTTGCATCTGCTGTGGCTGATAATCACTGACGTTTCTTTGGCTTGTAGATACATCACTCCAACCTCTGCCTGTGTGTCTTTTCCAATACGACCAAGAGCCCGCCTTACTCCTGTAGGGTCCATATGGGATTGAGGGCCTTATTCTAGTAGGATCTCAACTTGATACATCTGCAGAGACCCCATTTCCAAATAAGGTGATATTCAGAGGCACTGGCGGTTAGGACATCGGTATATTTTGGAGGGGGAACACAATTCAACCCATACCAGGCAGGTTTTTTTGATTTTTTGTGTATTTTTTGGCCACACCGCACAGGCATCGGGGATCTTAGTTCCCCAACCAGCGATAGAACCCGCGCCCCCTGCAGTGGTAGCGCAGTCTTAACCACTGGACTGCCAGGGAAGTCCCAGGCAGTTTTATTTTTAATTTCCGTTGACTTCTACAAATCCAAAAAATTGTCCAAGTTTCTTTCTAAAACATTATCAAATTTAAGTCAAAGGACTGCATGTTTTTTTATGACCTCTTCATTTAAAGAAAAATAATTTCCATATTTAATTGGTTCAAATTGTGAAAGGCTTTAAATCCTTTGCATTTGCTTGAGGCTGATTAATGAGTAAATTTGTAAACCATGACTGTTTTAATTAGCCAAGGTTAATTAATGTTTACTGCACTTGGAAGATGAAAAGACATGGATAAATGCACCGTAATGTGAATCATTTTTTAATTTGTTGTTGAAGCTTATAGTACGTTCGAATAAAGACTGCTTATATCACAAACACACACACAAAAGGTTGTTGGAGCCCTGTGGTAATTAGTGTAGAGGGCTCTAAATGTTGAGGTTAATTATTTACATATTATTGAAGATGATCATGTTTTGATACTGTATATTCAGGGAAAGCTAGTTATATTTTTAATCTGATTGTGTAAAAGGGGGAAAGAATAGAAAGCTGAGACCAAACGGATAACTCTTTATATAGTATATCATAATTTAAGATGAAGTCTGTTTTTTGTTTTTTTATTTCTGAGTTGAGACTTTTTCAGAGCAGGGTGGAGGAGAGAAAAGGTTTTAACTCTGCTGAGATGAAAATAACATTTTTAAGCAACTTTTTTGAAGAAGGGAAATTACTAGAATTCCAGGTAAGTTTTCAACAGGAAAAGCATCAGCGGCTTGGACGAGGTCTACTGCTGAGATTGGAAAGTGCGGAGATTAGAAACAGTTTAGAAGGAAAGACTAGGGCAAGATCCCTGTTACAAGGCAGCAAGGAGTGTATCGTGGAAACAGTTGTCTCAGGCAGCAAAATGGGTTGTCCATTCTTGGTGAGGACGTGGTCATCTGGGGTAATTTTCCACCATGTTCAATGGAATACACCTCTGGCACCAGGATTCGTGGCTTACAGGGAACTTGAAGCAGAGCTGGCTGGCCTCAGTGACAGCACCCCCATTTCATTTCATCATTGTCTGAAGGGAGAGCTTATTCAAAGGTAAATTAGCAAAAGGGTTGGGTCTACTTTATTTTTTATCTCCTACACAGTTTTCTCATTTGTTCTTCGCAGAATAAAAAAAATAAGGTTGCTTTTTTTTTTTTAATCATCTCATGTGGGTGCTCATACTGAAATGATTGGATTTAAGGGGGGGTGAGGGGAAGACCTGTGATGCTTTCTGGATGCAAAATACTTTGCTCCCTGCCGTTCTTAACAGTAACCACCAATCTGATGTTATTGTTAGGCACAGCAGTTCAACACTGTAAAGAATTTTTAGTGAGGATGCGACACTTCACTGTGGATGGAACTGTTCATTATCGAGCAGAATTCAACGTACGATAAATCCCTCTGGGGGGAATCTAATGTGGGCTTTTTTACTGAAATACCTGGGAAAGTGGGAAAACTCCCATTTTCATCCCAGTGCCTCCCAGTGGGCCTGTTTCAGTCTTTCCATGAGCTCTCCAGGCCCATATTTCCAGGGGCTCCAGACCTCTCCACCATGATGTGTTGGAATATCACAAACTCAACATGTCTAAATAGAACCTGTCTTTCTCCCCCCATATTTGCTCTTCTGATGGACAAAACTGAGGTCAAGAATAAAAATATTACCAGCCACCCGATAGCACCCCCACCCTATCCCAGTTACAACCTCCCCTGTGCACCTCCCACCACCTCCAAAGTAACACTGTTGTTCTTTGTATCACTTCCTTAAATGTCTTTCAGTTTTTATCACTAGTGTACATCCTTGCCCACTATCTTCTTCCCCTTTTTTTTAATGTTGACATGTCTCTTTAGGATTTTATAATCCTCAGGTTTCCCCTCTATCCTTTTCTTTTCTTTATAATTTACTTATTACTGAACTGCGGGCCACTCAACCATGGAATAACCATAGTCTGGATTTTGCTAATGGCATACTCTTCGTGCAGGTCAGTATATTCCTTCTCCCTGTGTATAGCCCACAAATGTAAAGCCCCTAGCTTCTGTCTAAGCTGCTTCCCTTTTCACCTCCCTTGTGTCCCAGGAACCAGAAGAGTCCCAACTCTTGGGCAGCCCATCCTCTGTGCCTTGATCCATGCACTTGTATCTACTAGAACAGTAGTCTGTCTTCCTTAGCAAACCTGTAATATCACTATCTCCCCCACCCCAAAGTCCCAGTTTGTTTCTTTCTTGCTCTGTCTATACCCCTTACCATAGTATTTGTATAGGAATTACTTTTATGTCCATCTTTCCTCTGAGGCCGTGAGCTTTGAGTAAAAAGAAACTGCCTTAGTTATTTCCTGCACTGGCCTGGAAGATATAGGATTGCTGAACAGCTGAATAAGTGAATGAATGAATGAGCTCATTAATTAATAATAAAATGATTCTAATTTTCTTGACTCCAGATTAATTTTCTTAAAGTGAGTCCTTTCAGCCTCTCCACATCTGCTCTATTAATGCTTCCCCAAAGACAGACACTTTGCATCCATCTCCAAGCTTCAGATGCCAAGCACTTCCCATCACCAGGCTTGGTTCCCCCTATATTGTTAAGGGATCCCGTGAGTCTGCTACTGCAGAAGAGAAAGAACCATTGCTGTTCTAAAAATGTTCACTGCAGAACCATTTTGTGTTAAAGAAAACAAAAATAGGCCAGTGTGCAGAAGAGCATAGAGGGCTGATGTGGTTTTTTTCAATCTGCATAAATGAACCTTTCAGATGCACCACCACGTATACAAACATGCTACGCTGTCTACAGGAACAGGAGCCTCCCCCCTTGTGATTTGCGCTGATCTTATCCACCCTTGCCTGCACCCCTTCTGCTTACCAGCATAAATCTTAGGCTCTTTGCGTGAAATCACCTATGTATGCATGTTGAAAATGTTACTTTCTACCATGAGCTAGCCAGCCTTGGTAACCGATACCTTACATCCTTCAAAATACAGGCATACCTAAGAGATAATTGCAAACTCGGTTCCAGACCACCAGAATAAAGCGAATATCTCAATAAAGCTAGTCATGTGAATTTTTTGGTTTCCCAAGTGCATGTCCAAGTTATGTTTAAACTATGCTGTAGTCTTTTGTATGCAACAGCACTGTGTCTAAAAAACAACGTACTTACTTCAGCTAGAAAATACCTTATCGCTTAAAATACTAACCATCATCTGAGCCTTTATCAAGCTGTAATCTTTTTGCATTGGTAACATCAAAAATCACTGATCACAGATCACCATCCAAATATAATAATAATGAAAAAGTTTGAAATATTACAACAATTACCAAAATGTGATCCAGGGACAAAAAGTGAGCAAATGCTGTTGGGAAAATGGCATCAATAGACTTGCTTGACACAGGGTGGCCAGAAGCCTTCAGTCCGTAAAAAAATGCAAAGCACAATAAAGCGAAGTATTGCCTTTATTGTATGCCTGTATAGAGTTCTGTCAATTAGGCGTTTTTCAGATATGAATCAATTAGCGTGCACTGTTCTCATAGCATAGCAAAGAATGATTACTAGCTGTTGAGAGGGGCACTGTTGCCCATAGGGTGTCTCTTACCCAGGTGAGAAAGACTCTCTCACAAGTTTGGGAGGAGGCACCAATCAGACAGGACCACTGCTTACAGTGTGCAGGTTGGACAGGACACACTGGTAGGGACATCGCTCAGACTCCCTCCCTTGTCACGTGCAGCTGGGGGTACAGGGTGGGGCTGAAATCCAGTCTGCACAGAGCTTGACAAGCCATGTGCCCCATATGTGACTCACATCCTGTGGGCTGGTGAGGGCCTGGCCTTTATCAGAAGTAAAGGTGATGTTTTAATCTCCAGCTGCTCTCTCTTAGTTGGTTTAGAGCTGAGGTGGAGCAAAAGGGGGGATATTGTGGGTTGGTACCCAGAATGCCCCAGCATCCATGGCGAAGGCTCCAGGGGAGTATGTGCTCAGATTGTATACGGCTGCCAGAATGACTTTGCATTTATAAAAATGTATGCAAGAGCAGTTAAACAGTCATTTGAGTACTTTTTAAAAATAATCTTCCTCATTATCCTTTCTTGTGCTCACTAAAAGCATGAGCAATTTTTAAAAAATGAAATGTGATACTGACCCAGATAGAGCAAACCTCAGGTTTTATTTCATGTTTCCAATTTACTGTATAGCAGAGAACTTATAAGTACAAAGAAACAAACAATAAACTGTACCAACTATGCAGAACAACCTACCAGAGAACAAAGAAATACATACTCTGGAATGGAACTGGAGAAATACGGATTCTTGTGATTGCGTCTCTCTATGTCCTCAAATCTGATAACTCCAATTCCAGGGGCCTTCTTCAGTAATCTCACAAAATTCTGTGTCCTTGACCACAGTCGTAACAACTAGATACTAAAGTGATGAGGGGACAAGATGAAATAATTGATTCCGTAAAGGATAAAACTATGTTAAAAATTATTTTTGGTCGGATGGCAAGTTAATTTTTGTTTCTTTTGTTTTCTTTGCACTCAATGTATGTGGCTCATAATTAGCACCAAACTACATTTTTATATAAGGAGGGATCACAGTGAAGTGATGCTGCAGGGGTTAGGCTCTTAAAGACAATTTTGAAGAGAAAATTCTACATAATCATAATTACTTTGAAACTCCTTGAGCTTAGCCATAAAAGTATATATCTCTCAACTACCCCAAGACAGCCAGTTTTTCCTCTAGCATGTGAAGAGACAAATGCTAGGTTTGTCTAGCATTTAGACATTTAGTCTAACAGATGCTAGGTTGAAAGCCATAAGAAATAATTGACTTTTGTTTAAGGGATATAAGGCATAAAAATCACATTTATTTTAATTTAGTTTGCAGAGGACATTTAGTCTGCATCTGCTTACATTCATGGACATAGATGCATTTTCACTATATGTATTAACCAGAGGAAAACATCCATACATACACAGACTAAAGCTGGCACTACAGATTAGCCCTTTACACTGAAATTCTTCACTATGTGTTGTTTCTTCAAAACTAGGACACATTTATATATGTGAATTACGCCCTCAACACAGCATGCTTTGAGATTCTTTCTGTAATATGTAAACTTGGTTTTTAGCTTAAACTTTAGAAGATTTTTCCCCTCAGGATTGCTTAGGCTCCTGACTACCCAGGCGGGACCAAGACTCCTGCTGTGGTTGGAAATAAGATCAGGTCATTGGCTCAAGTTCCACAAGTAAACATGAAGTAGGATAGAAACCAGGGAGCCTGACTGACTTTTATCTTGATTTCTGACGGCCATTGGTAGGTCTAAGTTGTTTGATCTGCGTTGTTTGAAAGTCAAAAGGAAATTTGTCTTGAAAAGGAACAACTTCTGTACGCTCCATTTGAAGCGAGACAAGTGATGCTTCAGGAAGATGTCACTTGCAACAAGGAATGTTCTCACAAGTGACATGTAGCCATGTTTGTATCACCTTCAGGGATAGTTTGTTGCCATAAGTGGACAAAGCATGCTCCATTTAAAATCTCTGCCCAAGAAACTACTAAAGAAAAATAAACCCAGATTCAGACATGGAGTCTGAATTTTGAGACTGTGAGAGATTTTCAGGGTTGATAGTGTAGCTAAAAATAAGAGGACTGACCCAGTTTTCTGGGAGGTCAAAATAAAAACTAGATTTGTGGAACAGTTTTGCTTTGTGATAATATATCTCATTTTTTCCTCAGGTTGGAAAATATGGCAGCCTTGTAAATTTAAATCGCTCAAAATCCAAAGCAGTCTAAATTATCTTAAATTTGACTCAGAATCGGTGAAACCTAATGACAGTTCATGTAGCCATCATACTTATACCAGTCTACCAGAGAAAGGGAAATCTAAAGAAGTGGGAGGGGTGGGATAGGGAGGGTGGGAGGGAGAGAGATGCAAGAGGGAAGAGATATGGGAACATATGTATATGTATAACTGATTCACTTTGTTATAAAGCAGAAACTAACACACCATTGTAAAGCAATTATACTCCAATAAAGATGTTAAAAAAAAAAAAAAGAAGTGGGAGGTGGGTGAGAGGAGAAACTGCTGCTGAGGGTGGACCATCAAAATAGGAGTGGCAGGTAAGCCTCACTTAGAGAAGGGAGCAGTTCATGGCTGTGCAGCTGGGAACCACCTGGCCTTTCAGCTCTGCCCCACCATCAAGAAGCTCTGTGACCTTGCACTCCGGCTCTGTGATTACCTTGGATTCTTCACGTGTAAAAAAGATATCATTAAATTCATCACTTTCCAAATCGATCAAAAATAATGTATGCAAAACAGGATGCTTGTGATGATAGATGTGGATGTATTTTTATAATAGTAGTTTCTGATCAAAGTGAAATAGCCATGTCCTCCATAAAATGGTTTTTTTTCAATGGAATAGTGAGAAGGTTGCACTAGGAATCGGGATACTTGTGTTCAGGTCCCAGTTCTGCTACTCGATAACTTTAAATGTATTTCTCGAGGTTGGTGTCACAGTTTGCTCAATTGTCATTGGGGGTAGTAGTCCCATCATGAAGGTTGATGTGCGTATCAAATGAGCTAACAGCTATGTAAAGGCCACGGGCATGGAAGGCGTCATTGGTGCCGTTGATCTCATGCCATCAAGATGTCATAGCATGACACAATTCCATCACAGTATTGCTGTCCCACCAGTCACACGCGGATCGAAACATCCCAGCCGTGTGCAGTAATCACTTGAAGACCACATAGGTTCTCCCCCAAATCAGCATTTCAAACAACTTCTACTCCACTGAACTCTAAGTCAGTCCACGCTTAGACGTAAATTCAGTCTTTATAGGGGAGAGCACAGCAGTGAAGTATGTCCTCTGGTGCCCTCTACTTTTTTAAGTACATTCTTTTTCTCAGGGTCTGAATAACAATGACCTGTTTGTTTCCTGAACACTTTCCTGCTCTGGCTCCTATGTAATTTCCTGCCTGACAAATACTCTGGCAAAACAAAGGAAATTCATAACTAGTCTTTCCTTTCCTGTGGCTCTCTGGTTCAGAAAAATGTTATCGTGAATGACAGCTTCAAGGCAATAGGGTGGGTTGGGTTTATGAACACGCCTTTGAGGTGTTTTGCAGCAAGGTTTCTTCTGGCAATATTGTTTCTTGGCCATACTCACCTTTCACACCTTGTTTTGTTTTGAGGCTTGTCTTGTAGGAAGGGGATAACTGAGGCCATTTTGTAGGGATGCCTTTGTAGACCTCGTGGCAGTGGTCAGACTGTAATGTGCTTAAGACTCGCCTGGGATCAGATGTATTATGCTAAGTGAAATAAGCCAGATAGAAAAAGACAAATACTGTATGATATCACTTATATGTGGAATCTAAAACATACAACAAACTAATGAATATAACAAAAAAGAAGCAGACTCACAGATAGAGAGAACAAACTAGTGGTTACCTGTGGGGAGAGGGAAGGGGGGAGGGGCAGTATAGGGGTAGGGGATTAAGAGGTAATATGTATAAAATAAGCTGCAAGGATATATTGTACAACACAGGGCATATAGCCAATATTTTATAATAACTATAAATGGAGTATAACCTTTAAAAATTGTGAATCACTATATTGTACACCTGTAACTTACATAATATTGTACACCAACTATACTTCAGTTTTTTAAAAATTGCCTGGGGATCATGTTAAATGTGCAGATTGTTTCCCTAGCTCTGGGTGGAACCCGAGATTATGCATTTCGACAAGCTCTCAGGGGATGCCCACACAGCAAGATTATAAATAACAGGATTCAAAGTGAAGAAACTATGAAGACCATCCATCCAACTTCCCCTAATTTTATGGATGAGGAACCAAGGCTTAGGGAGTTTCAGAGGCCATGGTGACGTTAAGTATAATGAACAGCGTGGCAGTTATATGCTAAGCCATGTATCAGACATGCACAGACTGTGATTGGAAAATTAAATCTGATCTCATCGTCCTGGTGTGGGCAAAATGCCTAGAATGGATGACAGCAGATTTATAGTAGAGCTTCTTGATGGGGAAAAAATTACATCCCTTTTATAAATACGTCCAGTGCAGCTGTGGCAGTTGCAGGGGTGGCATGGTGGAGGGATGCATTGTACAGAGGTGTAATCCTCAGTCCTTTTAAATGCATAAGTAATCATTTGTTAAAATATAAGAATTGATCATGTGAGACTCTCCTGTTAGACAAGGTTGATAGGAAATTTCCATTGGGGAAGAGGCTGCAGATAAATGTGTATTTTTCCACTAGGAACCAGAAGAATCAGAAAATTGGGGAAGAATGAAGATAGCGATGCAGGGTCAATTCTATACAGTAGAAAAACCAGCAAGCCTGAGCATGTTCACCGGTCTCCAAATCAGACCTTTAATAGCCGTGTTTCACAGGGGAAAAGACTGAGGTTGGACCTCCTCTATGTGAAGGACGTTTCCCACCCACCCTAAATGTGTTTAAAGGATGGAAAAGGTAGTTCAATAATTAACAACTGAAGCTTGTAGAAGAACTGATTTAATGTTTATAAACTTCATTTTCTTGAAACCTAAAATATGGCAGTTAAACTTTTAGAAGGACTTTGGCTAGTGGATTAATAATTAAAAGAAGATCATTAGATGAATTATCTAGGATTCATCTGTTTCCCATTCATAGTCCTTTATGAGGCCATTTCTCTCAAAATGAATTATCCTGGAAGTCTATTGCTTCTACAAAAACAAAATATGGTAGTCATTTGAAGTTGAAATCACTACTGGGAATCTCTTTTGATGTTGCTTTCTTTTTTTAAAAAATAAATTTATTTATTTATTTATTTATTTATTTGGCCGCGTTGGGTCTTCGTTGCCGTGCACGGGCTTTCTCTAGTTGCGGCGATGCACGGGCTTCTCATTGAGGTGACTTCTCTTGTTGCGGAGCACAGGCTCTAGGTGCGCGGGCTTCAGTAGTTGTGGCTCGTGGGCTCTAGAGAGCAGGCTCAGTAGTCGTGGCACACGGGCTTAGTTGCTCCGTGGCATGTGGGATCTTCCGGGCCCAGGGCTCGAACCTGTGTCCCCTGCATTGGCAGGTGGATTTTTAACCACTGTGCCACCAGGGAAGCCCTGATGTTGCTTTCTTTAAAATATTTTAAATATTTTCAATGATAGCTAAGTGGTGGTGTTTCATTTTCTTTCTCTTATTTACTATAAGTATGCCTGATATACATCCTCAAAACATTTTTAGGAGGGCAACATACAGTGGGGTTCATTGCATGTTTAATATTTGAAATTAAACATCTTTTTATTGTTTAAACTGTAGGTTAAATATTACCATTGAATACCACCATTGAATTCAGTTAAATATTTCCACTTTTAACTGCAAGGCTCATATGCTTGGGTATTACAGAAGATATTTAACTACAGAGGTAACTGCTGCAATTTTGGGCAGTATCAGTTAGCCTTTAAGAAAATAAAGAGTCTTGGGGGGGAAATGTGCCTTTTAGTTGAATACAGCAGTTGGCAAATGTAGATGCTTAAAAGCTTTGGCATCCCAATATATGCCATCAAAGCATTGTAATAAAATATTAAATTAATTCAGATAAAAAGATAATCCATCGGGGCCACCAACATAGTAGAAATGTGGTTTCTGTGTAATTAGTCTGACCACAAAATTCAAAGATAAAGTCCCACTCAGAATGAACAAGGAAATGATCATATTTGGCTTTGAATTTTTTTTTATTATCATAAGAGGAATTGGCTGGTGCCAATTGTGTTAACAGTTGGTAAAATCCTGAGCCCTTAATAACGTCAAGAAGTAGGTGGCCGTCTTAGACATTTTATGGTCACAAAATTGAATCCTACTGCAGCTAACAGTAATCCATCATTTCCACCCTCTTTTCTTCCCTTAAACCCAACACTGACCTCATTGTTCCAAGTAAGATGACCAAAGGTGGTTGTTTCTAAATCTACTATGTTAGATAGAGATAGGAAAGTGGGTTTCTGCTTTGGTACCAAAAGTTTTTTTAAAGCTTAAGTGCTTCTCAGTCTGCCAAAAATGTAATGTTTGTTGAATATTTTTTTCTTTCATTTTCTGAAAATGAATATAATAAACCAGGAAACTTAACCACCATGGGGCTCTACATTTTAGCAGCCATTTGGAGGACATTTCCTGCCAACAGTATAAAAGAGAAAAAGGGGGCACACCATGATTTGCTGCAATCTAAAATGCCGTGCCTGTTTTATGAAGCACAGATGTAAGATTTTCCACTGTGACAGTTCCCTACACTATCTTTTTTACTGCCATGGCTGAGATGGGTACAGGACTCCCCCCAGCTCCCATGCCTGGGAAATGCCTATTTGAGGGGACAAAAGCAGTAACCATTCCATAGGGCTCGTGGTGTTTAGGTCAGCTTACAACGTAAACGTGGAAGACATTATGGAACAATCATGCTTATAATGCCTGGTTTCTCCATTTACTCTGTAAACGAACAGTCCAGTGATGAGAATAAGAGTGACCCCGGATAGGTAGGGGTTAAATCAGGGAGGTTGGTGTTATGTAGTCCAAGACTTGGATTTCAGCACTGATGCTTACTGGCCATGGAATCTTGAAAAATCCATTCACCTCTCCCGGCCTCAGATTCATGTTCTGTAAAGGTAATGATGCCTGCCTCATAAAGTTATTGGGAGGAGAGCTGTAGAAGAGGGGGCATTGGAGCTGGGCCCAATACAATGAACTCTATAAGAGTTCATTATAGTTTATATAAGCAGAGATGGGCTTCCCAGGTAGCAGGAACAGAGAGCAAAGGTGTCCTGAGGGGAATGCATGGTCCCATCTGAGAGTAATCCAGACCGTTCAGATGTGGTATTATGATTCTGACACCAATTCCAACATGTGGAGTTCTCCACACACCAACAAGTGATTCTCCAGCGTTAGCTGAGTGTCCTGCAGTTCAACGCAATGCTGATACTACTACCTGGAAGGTAGCGTCAGAGTCCACAGGTCAAGCAAGGGCTGAGTCCCACAAGCCTGCCCACCCCGCTCCCCTCCACAGCCAGTCTCGAGTCCTGGTTGTCACCTGGCCTTCTGATGGCCATCTGTGAATCAGAGACTCCAGCCACCTCCTCCTCAGGTTCTATTAATTTCCTAGAATGGCTCACAGATAAATGTTTTACTTACTGGATTTTTAATAAACCAGCAGGTTTATTAAAAAAGGATTTAACTCAGGAACAAGAGAAGGATAGGCCAGAGTATGTGGGAAGGAGCTCAGAGCTCTCCTGCCCCCTCCCAGCCCAGCACGCTCCCACATCTCCACGTCACGTGTTCACCAACGCTGAAGCTCTCCGAACCCTATTCTTTTTTTTACATAGCATATCTTTTAAATGTTTACTTTCTAATTGTTGTGAGTATATAATACAGCTGAGTTTTTATATTGACCATGTATTCCGCAGCCTTGCTAAATTCACTTATTAATTTTTTTCTTCCCTTTTTTTATTGAGGTATACTTGATTTATAATATGTTTCAGGTGTACAGCATAGTGATTCACAATTTTGAAAGCTTATACCCCATTTATAGTTATTATAAAATGCTGGCTATATTCCCTGTGCTGTACAATATATCCTTGTAGCTTATTTTATACATAGTAGTTTGTACCTCTTAAACCCTTATCCATATCTTGTCCCTCCCCTCTCCCCACTGGTAACCAGTTTGTTCTCTTTATCTGTGAGTCTGTTTCTTTTTTGTTATATTCACTAGTTTGTTGTATTTTTCAGATTCCTCATATAAGTGATTTTATACAGTATTTGTCTTTCTCTGTCTGACTTATTTCTCTAAGCATAATACTCTATAGGTCCATCCATGTTGTTGCCAATGGCAAAATTTCGTGCTTTTTTATGGTTAAGTAATACTCCATTGTATGTATATGTACCACATCTTCTTTATCGATTCACCTGTGATGGACACTTAGGTTGCTTCCATATTTTGGCTGTTGTAAATAATGCGAACCCTATTCTTCGGGGTTTTTACAGAGGCTTCATTACATAGGTATGTTTGATTAAATCATTGGCCATTGGGGGTGAGGCTGAAAGTTCTAACCTTCTAAACATGTTGTTAGTTCCCTTGGTGACAAGCCCCCATCCTTAGGTGACCTAGGGGCTTTCAGAAGTCACCTCATTAATGTACCAAGACACCTTTATAGGTCTCATCACCTAAGAAGTTCCAAGGGTTTTAGTACCTCTGTGCCTATAAAGACCAAATAAATATTTCTTATTATAAATCACAATATCACAGGTGTATACAGCAAAGAGCTGTGAGCCTCATGGCTAAAAAGATGAGGTGGGCCCAGATCCCAGAGGGCGTTTAACATTTGGCAGAGGAGTTTGGGATTAAGTCATTAGAAACTGAGAAGCCGTTGAAATGGGGTGGAGCCATTCCTTAATATCAGGAAAAGATCTGGCAAACAGAGGGATAAAAATTAGAGGAGGGAGAGCACTGAGGAGAGAATTATCACAATTATCCAGGCAAAAAGTAATGATGGCTCAAGGGAGGTGGGTAATGGAAAAGGGGAGTGAGAAATGAATAAGAGAGAATCCAAAAATGGAATTAAAAAGAAGCCGTCAGTAATTCAAGTATGGGACACAAAAATATAGAGTCACAGAAGGTTCTGAAGGTTTCAAGCCTGTGGGTGGGAGAATAGTTCTGCCATGATTAGAAAATGGGAAGGCAGGAGGAGAGCCTTGAGCTCAGTTTTGTACATACTAAGTTCATGGAAGATCTAAGTTAATAGTTCCAGCACACTGTTAGAAATATATGCACTAGAGTGGGAGGGAGAAGTCAGAGCTGGGGAAATACATTTCAGATTCAACCAAAAGTAGGGGGTCCTTAGCGTTTTAAGAGTGGTTGGGATTTCCAAATGAAGAACTGAAGAAAGAGATGGAAAGAGATACAAGAAGAAAATGACAGAGACGAAGAGATTAGAAAAAATGAGCAGAGAGTTACTCAGAGAAATCACAGGAAATAAGCTCAGTACTGTGTATACAAGACAAAGAGAAAAAATTTCCAGATGGAGGAAGAGGTCAAGTGATGGTAAATGCCACAAAGACACCACGAACAACTTGGCGCCAGGTGGGGCCAGGAGCGGATCCCGCTGGCAAAGGTTATTCATGCCCTCACAAGATGAACATGTAAGCACCAATAATTATTCCAGAAGATCCTCTCTTTACATTTTAACTACTTAACAGTCACAAGCATAAGATTCATACAAAAGACCCATTTAATTTATTAAAGTAGACATTGGCTAAGTTATTAGCCATTACCTATGACTCTGTAAGACATGAAAAAATTGGAAGAAATGTAATGCGGGCCTTTTATCTGTATGGGAAAGGTCATTGCAAGCATCAAATATTGAATTTTAGAATGGTACCCCGGCAAACAGATATATATTATAACTCAAATTAGACTTCAAGAGGACCGATTTGCTTGAGATTTTATCATTTAAAATATCTTGCAATAAAACTGACTTCATAGAAGGACATTAATCTCATACTTTAATGCTAGTCCGTCAAACTGTTTTAATAGATATATTTGAACAGAATTTTAATTTTTCAGATAAATTTTTTGTGAATTTAGAAGAGAATGTGAAGGATAATAGTAAGATGTTACAAATCAAATTTAAATCCTGATTTTACTTTTTTCATTTTCTACATCAATAATACTAACCAATGATTGGTTTGAAATATATAATACAGTAAACTCTTGACAGAGGTATGATTGGAAAGTGAAAAGTTCTGATTAATGTTATTGTTGATAGCACACATGCTATTTATAAGTCTCTAATGTTAAAAATATGTCACACAGAAAAACCTGGTGAATCTTTGGCAACATAATAGGAGAATCACAGATCTTGTGATACTCAGTTTTTAAAACTGCAATTGCACTCAATACAGGGTTATGTTCCCAGCTCTTTTTTACGGTAAAAATGCATTTCAGTAATGAAACGTGTAATTTGGGAATTTTCACTGGTCTACAAGAACTTCAGATAGGTTGATTATGTTCCATAGAGTTGATTTTGTTTAGTCAGTTTTGAAAAGGGGTAACTGATAGTAGTTTTTGAAACGAGACGCAAACAAGACACAGCAGAGAAAGACAGGATATTTGGTTTGAGAGCCCATGAGAAATGTTGGCAGGCGGGGCTGTTTATCCCACAGAAGAGAAGGCTGGAGCAGAGCTTCACGTCTGCAAGGCCAAAACTGGCCTTCTTTGTTGCCTCAGAACATATATCGTGCAGCACCTGGGAGCCTTTGAGAAAGACAGATTTTTTTTCAAGGCAAAACAATGAGAACTGTTGAAGAATGGAGCAAGCAGGCGGCCCATCACTTACGCTTTTCTTGTCCTTACACATGTTCATGGAAAGACTAGGGATTCGCTGGATATGTCCTTTGGCTTGAAAGAAGCTGTACCTCGCATACTGCCGCCACTCCACTGCAAACACCCCGCCAAAGCATGCTCTCCATTCCTCTGTGATCACAGTAGACTAGGAGAGAATGGCCGTTTACCTCCCAAGGTTTTTCACCACTAGGGGGCGTGGTGCAGCGGGTCAGAGCATCGGCCTTGGTCTAAGCCACTCTACCTGGGCTCAAATCCCACCTTGGGCATTGCTAGCTATGATTTTGTGTAAGTGGCTTAACTACCGTGTGCCTCAGTTTTCACATCTGTAGGATGGAGATGATAATGGTACCCACCTCGTGGCTGTAAATAAGATCATGCATGTCAAGTAGTTACAGTCGTGCCTGGCAGACAGCAGATGGTAGCCGCCGCTGCTCCTTCTGTTGTGATTGTTGCGTTACTCACCAAAGACGTGGCTTTGTTTTGTTCAGATGAGCTGCTTCAGAAAGAGCAGAACTACTCGGACGATGTCTTGGCCAACATGATCAGCGAACCAAGAATCAGTTATGGCAATGATGCTCTCATGCCATCTTTGACTGAAACCAAAACCACTGTGGAGCTTCTTCCCGTGAATGGAGAGTTCAGCCTGGACGATCTCCAGCCCTGGCATCCTTTTGGGGTCGACTCTGTGCCCGCCAACACAGAAAATGAAGGTAAGAAGCCCAGGAGGGAACAAGAACAGTCTGGTATGTATAATCTCTCTCATGTTCTTAAGGGGTGACTTTTGATATGAATTTTTAAAAGTGCTTTCTCACTGAGAGGTATTTTGTTGCTTCTGGAATGAAAGCACAATATTCAATTAGTGTTTATGAGACAGTGGCCTAGAATGAACACCTTTGAAGAAAACAGACATGTGATAAAACTATGGAAATCACAGTTCACTCAGTGGAGAGAAAATTTTTTTTTTTCTTTTTTGGCCACACTACGAGGCTTGCGGGATCTTAGTTCCCCGACCAGGGATTGAACCTGCGCCCTCGGCAGTGAAAGCACAGAATCCTAACCACTGGACCACCAGGGAATTCCCAGAGAGAGAAATTTTGATGGGACCTGCATAAATGGAGGTTTGAAAGCCACCAAAATAGTCTTCATTGGTTATTTATTCTAGTGCATTACATTTCAGATCACGTTAAATGTTAAAGGCAAAGATAAAGAACCACTTATGTCATGAAATGTAATTTTGCTTAAGAGTTACACAATTCTGTGTTTGGAAAGTTAAATATAGGCAGCTGTCAAAATTAAGAAGCACACTGACCTAAACATTTCTTCCTATGATAATTCAGAAAAGCAGGATTTTCTCTGTCAACAAATTTGCACAATGGATTAGGCACTTTTCATTCACAGGGATTTCTTAGCAGAAATTTTCAAATAATATCTATTTAGGAGAGAGAATTTTTTAGTTCTTATTCCATATCATTTTACATGTTCAGAAGTATAAAATTTTGAACATAGGAATACCTTGATTTCAAGATACTAATAGCTTGTTTTTCAAGAACACATAGGATTTTTTTTTAATAAATTTATTTTATTTTTATTTATTTTTGGCTGCGTTGGGTCTTTGTTGCTGTACGCGGGCTCTCTCCAGTTGCAGCGAGTGGGGGCCACTCTTCATTGTGGTGCGCGGGCCTCTCATTGCGGTGGCTTCTCTTGTTTCAGAGCACGGGCTCTAGGCACACAGGCTTCAGTAGTTGCAACACACGGGCTCAGTAGTTGTGGCTCGCGGGCTCTAGAGTGCAGGCTCAGTAGTTGTGGTGCATGGGCTTAGTTGCTCCGCAGCATGTGGGATCTTCCCGGACCTGGGCTTGAACCCGTGTCCCCTGCATTGGCAGGTGGATTCTTAACCACTGTGCCACCAGGGAAGCCTGAGAACACACAGGATTTTATCTGTGATTTTTCTTTGTTAAAGAAGCAACTTTTGACGGTAATATTTTGACAGTAATAAATATGGATATATGTAGTATTGGTACCTCAAAATACACTCACTTACTCCTCAGACTAAATATAAATCCAATATTAGACTGTAAGTGCACTGGAGAAGCTTTTTTTTAAAGAACCATTGCAGAAAATCTTTATATGGACTGTTTTCATAACATGAGTAATCACCCCAAATGTGTTTCATTAATTTGGAAAATGGTACCTTCTAGTAATAATATCAGACCATAAACAGCAGTGTTATTTATAATATAAAAATAATTAAGACTACCATTTTTAAAAATAGTTCTAACACAGAGGAAAAGAATTTAAGGATATTTAGTTATCAAAGAGCTGGGTGACTTCCCTATTAAATTGTATTATTACTAGAATGCTAGTTTTGTCATTTTTTAAGATAAATACATTTTGGTCATTTAAAATCCTCATCAGTCAGTCTCTAATGAGAATTTTTTGTGAAAAATGTCCAATCTCATTTTGTAAACTGAACACACACAAGATTTCTTCTTTTCCTTTAGGATACTGGGTTGTTTAATTGATAGAGAAATAGGTAACATGTATGGAGTCTGACAAACTTTGTTTGGTAGAAAATTGCCGTCCTTGATGCCCTTTTTATACCAAATAATGTTAAATGTGTAGTTTGTCATTTATGTCCAAGTTTTAGCTTTTTATGGAAAAATTTAAATACATAGATTATTCTCTATTTTTATTAAAAATTGCCTCTGCCATTGAGAACTTATTCATCTCCAATGTGATTCTAAAATTATAATTTATAAAGAATTAAATATCAATTTCTTATAATTTAAGACCTTTTCACATGTCTTTTAAATATATATTTTCCATAAATGAAATGTTCCCATTTAATATTTTCCATTATTTATTGATTTTGGAAAAGTAGGATAAAACATACTTTAGAGTTTACTGTAATCATTTTTATGAACACACACACACAAAAATAATAGAGACTACAAATTGTAATTTATTTATGGTAAAATTTATGGAAAGAGATTTAGAAAGCTAACAATGTAAGCTAAGTTAGCAGCAGAGTAAATTAATTTACAGACATTAATGTGGATGTTTGTTGTAATATTTGGTATTTCCTTTAGAAATGTGAACTGTGCAAAGTTTAATGAAGATAAAAGACACTCCAGCCCCTGTTTTATGTTAACTCTTCAAATTTAGTGAATATAGTGAAATGCAATGAGCTTGGTACCACAGACCACAATAGAGAATAGCAAAACGTTATAAACATCCCAGAAGGTGCTTCACTTCCTGAATTTCAGAATTTCCCTTTCTCTATCAAATCTTGAGAGCTCAACTGCTTTATATATGAATATCAGCCTACGTGTTTCCTTGGTGTCTTTAATGAGGTAAATTTAGCTTTGCATTTATCATATTAATTGTATAAGTAATACCGCAGTTAAATAAATCTGCTCTTATATGCCCTAAGCATTTTATCTTGACTTTATGTGTACTCAGAGGCATGTATATGATCTCCACTAAAAATTATATGCATTCTATCAATATTTAAACATGCTTCTTATGTTAAAATTTTTAAATAGTAGCCAAACTGATCCATTTTGTTTAGGAAAAAAAAATGGGACGAATACTGACTGTTCCTTTTATGTAGAAATATAAAAAGGAACTATTTCATTTCACTAAAGCCGCTTCCTGAAGTCCCGCCCCTGATGCCATTGTCAGCACTCTCAACTGTTTTCCTGTTCTTCTGCCCCTTAACAATTCCCTCAAATCAAACAAGAAACAAAGAAGTGTTGGTACAAGTTAGAAAGCAAGCTGTGATTTTTTTTTTCTCCTCCTCTTGCCAAATAATCCAAAAAAAAACTGGATTTATCCTGGGTTTCCCCAAAGTGATCAGTTTCCCCAAGGTGATCAGTTTTTGGAAGGTCAAGAACAAAAATGGTTTGGAGATACCCCAGAACAAAAATGGTTTGGAGATACCCCAGAACAGCAATGGACTGAACACACCCCCCAGGGCCCTTGAGTATTGCCAAGATAGATGCCCAGTTGGACAAAGTCCGTGACTGAGTGCCTCTGGATCCCTGACCAAGATACAGCTGTTACATTGCCTAGGCCTCATCAAAAGAGCTAATAGTCTTGTTAAATAAGGATGTTACTGACAAACAGCCAAATCTTACATAAGAGTATTGGAGGCAATAATATTTAAGATCTCAGAGCTTGAGTTCTGGTTTTCACCATCATCAGACCACCACTCCTTTTATAACATTTTGAAAAGTCTCTCTAACAATGAATCTTAAACCGAACTGACAGAGTTTGGTAGGGGAGTCAATACAATGGATGTAATTTATAGTAAGTGTTTCAGCAAGTGTTCAGGCTTGACTACCAATGGAAACAATGGCAGTCAGGCGTTTGCCCCCTTATGGATGTGACAAATACAGACGCAGACTGATAGGGGGGCCCTGAATTCGTTTTTCTTTCTTCATTTTATCCAATGGTGAGCTCCAGGAAGATCTACAGTAAGAACTGTGCAGAAATGCACTGTGTTTATATATAAAGCTGAATTAGGTTTTGGACTCACATAATCGTAAATACGTGAATGTCCAGCAGGAATTTAGGAAGCTGTGTAGGGTGCAGGACAATTTCTATTTGTGTGGGATTGCCCTGTGCATGCCATCTAGCATCCCCGGTTCCCAGTCACTAAGAGCCAATAATGTCCACCCTCCTTCTCCCATCATAGTGACAACCAAAATCACCTCCACGTTCCCCACCATCCCACACTACAGAATGATGTGCATCAGCGTTTAAATTCCAGCGCTGCTACGTGATTTGGGGCAAGTTCACAGAGCCTCTTGGGCTGCTTCCTAGTCTGTAAAATAAAGCTGGTAATAATTGCTAACTCAGAGACAGGGTGTGAGCATTAAATGAGATGGTATGGAAAACTCTTAGCAAAGTGCCTAGAATGTAGTAAATGTTCAGTGCTAGTTTTTTGCTTGTTGGTTGATTTTATTTTGTTTGTTTGTTTGTTTTTAAATAGAACCAGGATCATATTAGAGAGGTTTTACCAGCTTGTCTCAGAGAATCACCCTATCACCCAAACAGTATATCCTTAAAATTAATGAATATAACAAGCCGTATAATAGTCCTAAAATCCTACCCTTTCTCCCCATCTTCCTCTTCTCCCTCTCCCCAGAGCCTGTTCCTTGTTAATCTTACAGACATGTGCTTGCACACAAAGCTATTGAAAATGTCTAAAATTCTCAAAGGATTTCCTTTCATTGTTCATGCAATCCTTATCATCATCAGAGCTTCCAACGCTTACCAAAAATTTGTTATTTTTCTCAAGAACAATCAGTCAAGTCCACAGAGAGGTTCAGACACCCAGGCATTCTGTTAATTTATATTGAAAAAATAAGCATATCACAAACACAGTTTTCCAATATTTTAGGCTCTTTGACCAGCTGCGATTTGCCTTCAGGGGTTTTTATTCTGTGGTTTTCTGAGCCACAAAACTGAAATGGCTAAACCGAAGTGAAGCTGTTCTTTATAAAACAGTTGTTCTCATGGATTATGAAATCATCTGGCTGAAAGCTTTTGTGCTGATAGCGTTTTTGTTTGCTCTGCATTTTCATGACTGCCTGACCAAGCCAGCCTGAAGATGAGGAAGAATGCAGTGGCCACCAGAAAGTTTTTGTGGCCAGCATTCAGCTTGTCTGTGTATAATACATACACAAAACACTATAATATTCTTCAAGAGGCACACTAGGTCTTGTAAGATTGTATTGTGTAATTGCATCGTGAATTTGCCCTCTGGTACATTTTCACTTAGCCATAAAGCAGCAATGAACAAAGCACTTTAAATGGGGAAATTGAGATTAAATAATGTCTTTCATCAAACCTGCAAGCCAGGGCTTTTCAGGCCCCTCTTATCTACGAGTAAAACTGATTTCTGGCTGATTCCTCCATCACCTTAGGCCTGATGGGGAGGGGAGGTTGTGCTGGGCAGCATTTAGCTTAGAACTGGTCTATTACAAGGAATGCCAGAGCTAACAAACTCAAAAGTCCTAGCGCTTCCATCATTCTATTTCTTTTTATAGGGGACTGTTTGATTCAGAGCTGCTGATGGCAGTAGAATAACATATTTCTGCCTAAGTTTTATTTTAACTCTTTAAGACAATCTGTTTCTAGTGTTTAATTTACTAAACAGCCAAAGTAACATGTTTTGAACACTATATTGAAGTTACTTGCTGGTTCAACGAGTAATGGTCCATTTGAAAAATTAGAAAGTATTTATTTTGGATTGGGAAGTAATGCACTCCTTTTTCTTGTCAATGTATATTCTTTTATGCAGTGATGAAATTATCTCTTAATTATTGATGTCTGATCACTGAACACAAGTTACTTATTTTTTGAATATTTACTCATATTAAATCAGCCTCACACTGTTAAAGCAGACTAAAGTTTAAGTCACTAAAATTATTATTGTTTATCTTCCTAAAAAATACAGTTTTATTACTGTTTTCAAATAATACATGCACCTTGAAACAGAAAGGCAGAGAAATTTACAGGAATGATCTCCTCACCCAGAATAAACTAATGACAGTTTTTTGTGGTAATATCTTTCAGACCTTTATCTATGCACATTTGATGCGTTTCCATATTCCCTTGAGTAATTATGGAATAGGGCATTATCATTTGTAAGGGTCTTTGGCATATGTGTGCACATTTGAGCCCTGGAAAAACCCAGCTTCCCTGTGACAAAACAGAAGCTCAGAAAGAAGGAGGTTTGCCCAAGAGCGCAGAGAAAACAAGTGGTGGCATTAAAATGGACCCTGAGACTAGACTGACTACCACATCTTCAGTCCAAATTTAAACCACAAACTCAACTGCTTTCCCCTGAGTGGAATACAGTTTCTAATGATTGAACCATTGATGAAGGTAATCACTTTACGTTACTTTTTTGCTCTGTGCGTTTGCTTTGGTACATTCTTACCTTCAACTGAAGCACCATTTGGGGCTCTTGTCATCAGGAAGCTCTCAAAAAGTACAATAATCCTTCAGTTAACACCATTTTATAAGGAGTAATAAAGTCCCTCACTATACGTTGTTGCGGATGGGAAAAAGGATGAAATACAGAGAAACAGTATTGTTCAGATGTATTTGTGAGTTGCAGAAGGAAGTATGTCTTAATCTGATACATCAATAGAGTGTTAGTCATCCTCACAACAGTTGTCATAGAATATTTCATAAATAAGATATTTAATAAATGCAGTTTTATAGTATTTGAGAGTTTTTGAAATGGATTTTTTTAATTTTTGGTTCCTCATTACAATTAGAAGATAACAGTTATTATTTCTATTTTACTTTTGAAGAAACAGCCTCAGACGTGATCATTTGCCCCAGGTCGCCTGCATTGTAAATGTTGGGTTTAGATGCCTCCGCCCTCCTTTTCTCCTCTATGGTGCTGCCAGGCTGCATGATAAAGGACCAAACCACCTTTTTCTTTGGATACATCCAAATGTCTTGGTAGTCTCGGCAACATTATTATTCTCCTATTTTGAAGACTTGGCTTGCTGCCACTTTCTCCTCACTTACTGTTCCCTGCTAACGTATGGCATTCAAAATCAACTTGGGCTTATAACCCCATTTTTGAAAGCCCGGGCTGCGTGCATCAGTAAGCTGTATGGTCTTACTGAAATTTTTGATCCAGATGCCATCCCATCGAGCACACCTTCTCTTCCCATGGGCACCTCTGCTCACTTTTCCATACCTTCTTACTTTTATATTTCCCAGGCCTTACCCAAGAGGCTGTATCCTCCCTCATGGCTTCACTGGCCCCTTCTCCACTATTTATCCTAAAAGCTTTGTTTCTTTCCCTTGCCTGTTTCTTCAAAGACCAGGGTAAGTTCAAGTTAATATTTTCTGAGAATCAGAAGTACTTTGGAAATACCAGCTAATGGTCAACAACAGTGGGCACTATTGTGCTGACTGCAATGTTTTCTTTGGGTCAGACCCAGAATACTCGCAAAGAAAAAATTGTGAAAGTCGACAAATATGAAAGGAAGTATTTGCACTTCACACATTTCAACTCTATGTCATCTATGAAATAGAAACCAGTCTTTAAAAATACAGAGAGAGGGGGAGGAAACTCTGGTTTACCTCTTCTACCCTCAAACTGGGAACAAATTTGCTTCGCTAAATGGCAGGATTATGTGGTGAAACGTTCCTCTCCTGATAAATTCCTATTTGCATTTCTCCTGGCGATTTAACGGAGTCCTTTTATAGTTAATTAACTGTAAAATAAAATAAGATTTTTTTAAAAAAGATAAGATTGGATAGTTGTAAAAGGAGGTATCTTTAAGATTTTCCACTGCGCTGGGTATCATGTATTTTATTTCTAATCAAAAGCCAAGAAACTATTTCTAAATTCGCTGAGAGGAAAACCCACCCTCCCAGCCCCTCTTCTTCGATGTCGCCGCGTATCTCATCCTGGTGAGCGCGTTTATTAGAAAACTAAGGAGTAGGATTGGCACATCGATGGCGATAAGCCTTTTGAAGTGGTACCCCTCCCATCCTTGATGCTCAGGATTAACTCACTGTGGTTCTTTTCTAGCTGCTCCTCTTTTTTTTTTTTTTTTTTTTATAACTTGTGTATTGCACATGCTTTTCCTTGCGCTGTGTTCAGGAGCCACGACTTACCATCTCGATTTGTCTTGTTTGCTTTCCGTGTATCTTGCTTCCTGTGCGCAGTCGAGCCCGTTGACGCCCGCCCTGCCGCCGACCGAGGACTGACCACTCGACCAGGTATATCCCGGTGACCCTCCGCCCCTCCGCATCTCGCGCTTGCGCAGACGCAGCCCCTTTCTTGGGGATTAGCCTCTCTGAATTGCAGATATAGAGAAGCAGGGTTTGAAATGACCATGGAAACCAAACTTTTTAAAACTCCCCTTTGCTTTTCCTTACACTTCATTTCCCAAGTTCCTAATTAGGTGATCAATTTTTTTTCTTTCTGAGCGTTCCTTTTGAAACAATAAAAAGGAGCCCTTCCAACGTTTGGTTTTTTTCTTTTGATTTTCTGGTGGAGAGGGTTCTGTAGAGCCTGTTGGTCCTCAAAAATGGAAACCTACACAGAGGCAGACTCTAGCTGGTGACGACCTGGTTACTGCTGGAACATCTCATTCTTTCTTTCTTGTTTGGTATCCGGATGGTCCGTTTCTAACTCAACTGGGCTCAAACGTGGGTCAGTTCCTCAAGTAGACACGAGTTCCTAACAATATCAGAATTGGAATATCTTTAGAGCCCAGAAATATTTCCATTTTATCTTTTGTGGGTTGTATATACTTATTCCTGATGAGTGTCTAAAACACAGCAGAGGTACGTGCCTCATTTTCCATACAAGTTCTTCATTTTTTATACTACTTAAAATTCCCATTAACACTGATACAGACACTTCTTTTTTTGGTAGTTTCCCAAGCATTAAGAAGAAACACACTTTCACCTTCCTATGTCTCAAATTTAGCGTTAAGAATAATGTCACACCCAACAAAAGCACATACATGCCTGGTTTTGACCCCGTGCACTACCTCGCCCAACTGATAAGTAGCCATTGCTTTCAATGAATCAAAAAGAGAAGTTACTGAATTGACAAATCTATATATATTCTGGGGAGATTTTACTCCCCCAACAGGGCAAACCTACCCATAAATGTTTTCTTCTGTATCTTCGTAATGTCCCCACGCGGTAATCTAGGAACAGGGCGTTAACCTCATATGGAGATGTTAACACAAGGAGGTGGACCTTTGCTCCCAGGTTGAGATGCATTCAGCAGCGGGGCCAGCAGCAGCCCCTGCCCCTCTCTGCCAGCACAGGCTCAGGTTCCATCTGCTTCCCACCACAATCACTGACGAGAAATTCAGAGTCTGCCTTGTGGCACCTTCATGCCTCTGCGCTGTGATTAACAGGGCAGCGGGGGCAGTGGAGTGACACATCTTGACAGCCAGTCTCCTTGATTTTATGAATCTCTTTCTGTAGGGCTTTTCAGAGAAATTTAAATTATAGTAAGTCAGACCCAGTTTCAGCTCTTCTAACGTCTTCCGTATTGCCCGTGTCACACAAGTAAATTTCAAGGAACCAGCAGTTGACACATCCCCAGCCTGCTCAGCCCACGGGTAGGGCCCAAGGCTGAGTGAGGGTCCGTTCCATTCTAACTGCAACTGATACCAGCTTAGGTTGGTCCTTTGCCTTGGGCCTTTGTTAGTGGCACTTCCTACTTTGTTTTTAAAGGAAGAGATGCTTTTCATCTCCAAGCATGAAATGTGAATTAGAAGCGCTCATTCAACCAATTTTCTTAAGTTGCCACATTGGGCACACTGGGCAATTATGTTCCTATTGAAATACCCAGGAAGAGGTAACACCACTGAAGTAGATTTTTTTTCCTTTTTTAAAAAAATCTAAAATGAGAAGGACTTTTCCATACATTCTGAAACAAAAACAATTTGTTTTAAGGGAAGAGCTTGAGAATGCTTAGAGGTAATATACAGATGGGAAGAAGCTCCTTCTAAAGTCTCTTTTGTAACAACAGCAATAGCTCATTTTGATGTTTCACAAAGACTCTCCAACTGCTTTGGAGGGTCGAAAGAAATTAAGTAATAAGGCCCCTGTTCTCAGGAGCTTGAATAGAAAGACCACACCTTGTGTATTTAGAAAGATGAGATGGAATTAGAAAGGCACGGAAATACAAAGTAACATAAAGTGTAAACCACCTTGTGATGTTTGTTTGTGATGTGAGCAGATGGGGCATTAACCAAGGGGTGTGTTAATCAGGGCACTTGCTGGAGATGAGCTTTGAGATAGGTTTTGAAAGGTTTTGGGCATATCCATTGTCAAAGAAGAGGGGAATATTCTCTACAGATAGATGAGAGAATGGCCTGGACCAAGCTTCCTTTCTTATACTATTGTAAGGCTTGGGTTCCCCAGTAGAAGAGGGCCATAGTGGGGAAAGAATGCTCAGATAGGAAGTGAGGGAGATTCTAGCTAAGATATGTTTATGAACAGTCCTATTTGCTGCATATGTCTTAAGACATACGTATGCTCTATATTTTTGTGCTTGTAGTGAGTCTTTCGAGCATTTGGACCAGTTTCCCCCTGTGTTTTCTAGCATTACTTCCGGTTCTTCATCATCACACTTTATGAGACCACGTGTTTGAGTCTAATGTGCTCAATTATATCATTAGATTTTCCAGACTTAGAAACCCTTTCCAGGATTGTCACATCATGTTATTCAATTGATGGCATTGTTTTTTAAATAATCACTGCTGTCACTCTGAAACAAGTAAAGAAAGGGCTTTTGTATAATCACAACTAAGGAAAATGACTTCTCCTTGACTTCCATATCTGAAATAACAGGGCACAGTAACTTCTAGAATGTAGTGTCAAGGAAGGAACACCATAATATAAGTGGTGATTTCTAGGGACGGTGACCATTACAGCTACTCCTCTGGGCTTATTTCCAGAGAGAAATAGACTCTGAAGGACAAGTAACACCATTTGACCAGAATAAAGGAGACAAATACAGGCATACCTCGTTTTATTGCTCTTCACAGATGTTACATTTTTTTTACAAACTGAAGGTTTGTGGCAACCCTGAAGTGAGCAAGTCTATTGGTGCCATTTTCCCAAAAGCATTTGCTCACTTCATGCCTCTGTGTCACATTTTGGTAATTGCGCATTATTTCAAACTTCTTTGTTATTATTATATTATGGTGATCTGTGATAGTGATCTTTGATGTTACTATTGCAAGAATATTACAGCTAGCTGAAGGCTTAGATGATGGTTAGCATTTTTTAGCAATAAAGTATTTTTAATTAAGGTACACGCATTGTTTTTCAGAATAGACTACAGTATAGTGCACACATAGCTTGTATATGCACTGGGAACCCCCCAAAAATAGTATGACTCGCGTTATGGCAATATTCACTTTATTGCGATAATCTGAAACTAAACTGCAATATCTCTGAGCTACGTCTGTACATTAGCAGGCTCTTCACAGGGTGGAAAGCTTACCCTTCTCACTCTAATTTTAACCACGCTTCTCCAGTCCTAATAAAGGAAACCAGATCCTTTGAGAAGGGTTTCCTGAAGGACATGCTTCCCTTCTTCAAGTGAACATGCTTCCCTTCTTGCTGAGAGCCTGGTGTCAGAGCTTAGAGAACGAGAGTCTGGTGTCAGAGCTTAGAGTGGAGTCAGGACAACTCGGAAAATGCATGTGGTAAAACTGTACATGAAGGTCCTTGTGATTTATTTAAAACTTATCATCACATATCACTGTATGCAGTTTCAGCTTATTGTCAGTGACATTTTCGTGGTGCAAGCTTATTAATTTTTTCCCCTTTTAATGACATTTGCTTAATGTATGGGAAGGCTTTTCAGTGAATGACTGTACATGCTGTACAAAAATAAACTAGGGAGAGCTCTTTCCGCGGAGAGTCCTGCAAACTATTGTGCTATAATTAATTATCTGTTGTTCTGACTTGCTGCATGAATTTGAAATTTTTTTGACTATGAAAAGTAATCTTCGTGTCCTTTCAGAAAGAGTGTGGGTTTTTCTAGAAGGAAAGACTATTCAAGAGAGTTTTCTTCAAATCTCAGAAATATAATTTTAACCCTTGCACTGTTAGATCCTGATGACAGAAAGAGGGTAAGGTATAAAGAAATCACTTTGTTTCTAAAGGGACCTCAGATTTAAAAGGGTTTGTAGAAAGATAAAAGTATACAACTAATGAGAAATAAAAGAGCATTAGTGTCACAGCCCAATAAACATTTGTATCAGGAAGATTAGAGGTCAGAATAAGATGAAACTTATTAGAAAATTCTAGTCATTTTAAAGCAAGAACATAAGGAAGAATAGAGAGCCCTACAGCTCTTGGGATGGGGTTAGGGATCAGGGGACAGTCAGTGAGTGGACCAGTAAAAAGATGAGAGAGGATGGGAAACGGTCCCACTCTGATTGTGCTTTCTTTCATGTGTATATTAAACAGGATGGTCTTTTGTTAAAGGAAAGGAAAGTCCAAGACAGGTGAAGATGAGAAAACAAGGCACTAGCCCTTTGTAATAGTTATCTATTACTATGTAATAAATAACCCCATAACTTAGCAACTTAAAAACAAACATTTACCTTCTTATAATGAATTTCAAGGATTTCAAACATGGTTTAGCTGGGTGCTTCAGGCTCAGGGTCTCTCAGGAGGTTGCAATCACGACCTCTGCCACAGCTGCAATCATCTGAGGGCTTGAAGTTTGGCTGGGGCTGGTGGGTCTTTTTCCAAGATGGCTTGCTCACATGGCTGTTGGCAGGAGACCTCAGTACCTCACCATGTGAACTTTTGAGTGTTCTCACAACATGAGTGTCCTCACAACATGGCATCTGGCTTTCACCAGACCAAGTGATCCAAGAGAGAGAATACAAAGGAAGCTGCCTTGTATGACCCAGTCTCAGAAGTCATACCCCATCACTTTTGCCGTATTCTAACAGTGGAAGCAAGTCACTATATCAGGTCTACACCTGAGGAACAGGGAAATAAATCCCACCTCTTGCTGGGAGGAGCATCCACAAATTTGTGGATATATTTTTAAACTACCACACTTCTCTACTCAAGTCCAAGTTCCTATAAATCATGGGCTAGAAGAACTTGAGGGCAAGATCGTAGAACCACTCTCCCTGATGTTTGTGGACTAGGAAGGGCTGGGAAGATAGGGATAAGAAAACGTAGTTGTGACAAGCAGAAGGGAGAGAAGACAGCATCACAATCTACATGCCGGGTGGAGACTGACATTGATCTTGGGACCATTTTCAAATAGGTTATTAAATGGAAGCTTTCTGAGCAGTTGGCCAAGAATCAGTGCTATGTCACAGCCACTATGGGTTCCCTGGATCTTGTAAAATTATCCTCTTTTCTCTTGTGTAGACTGTGCCGTTAGACTGGCACGTCGTACGCTGTGGACATTGCTTTGCAGTTTCAGCAAGATGTGTGACAAGGTTCACAGCACCTTGTAGACAAGACGTAAGAGTTGATAGACCAAAAGCAGGAAGTCAGGTCCCATGGGAGCTGAAGGAACTTGGTAACATGTAGCCCAAGTAAGAGATGAATCAGCAGGAACATGGTGCCTCTCCTTGGGTATCTGATCTGTTCAAGGCTATAGGGCAGAAGGGAGATTTAGGTTTGCTCTGTGTTGAACAGAGTGGAAGTTATAAGGAAACTGATTTTGGCTTAATGTAAGACAGGCCATTCTAGTAGACAAAGCTGTCCAAAAATGGAGGCAAACTGATAATTCCTCTCTGTTTAAGGAGAGCTGAGAGTTTACCCCTGGGTGGGAACACCAGAGAAGAGATGATTTTAGAAGCCATTCTCATCCTAAAATTCTGACTTTTGATATTTAATTGCTACAACGTGGAAACGATATTTACACTTTGTAATTTCACTTTTTGTTTTAAAAATTACTTTGCGTTTTGATTTTAAGCTTCAAATTACTATCTGAAAAATTAAATTCATTATAACAATTAGTGTAAGAATCATATAGCAATTTATAGAGAAAGAAGAGTTAGTACGTTAGAAATTCTGTTAGTCCCACAGAAGCATTTTTCAAAAATTATGTACTGCAGTTCTTTATTCAGCAGATGAACCATTTACATTATGTATCTATAACTAAATCACTTAACTAAATAAATGATATGATTTTTACAGTGCTTCACTGCATAGATGCAAGAACATAATTTATTTGTAATTGGAACAAAGTCCTTAAGTAGCAGTTTTGTTCTGCCAGGTAATTAATACTCATTTTTAAAGCCTTTTATTATTTTTTCTGAAGCAATGAGAGCACATGGAAAAAGACATATAATAGGCTAAACAATAAGCACCTAAACCAAGCAAGCATATTCTAGGAGCAAATCCTTTCCAGCCTCCCAACTAGCATTTAACTTCTGTTTTTTTCCCCATTAAAAAAAAAAAAAATTATAGCATGTGTTTAAAGACAATAGAAGCCTGAAGTGCAAATTTCTTTAATCTTTAATTTCTTTTTGTTTAAAATAGGTAGTGGTTAAGGATTTAAATATAGGGTGTCATTTTTCTTGAAGAAAGTCATTCATCTATTTTCCTCTAACTTCAGGCCTAGAAAGAAGTTTCTGGTAGGCTTTGTGTTGTAATGTTATTGTTTATAGATAAAACAAATGGACTGGCCTGCGTATTTTGATTATGGTGTAATGCTTATGGTATCATGCAGGTTCGGGGTTGACAAATATCAAGACGGAAGAGATTTCGGAAGTGAAGATGGATGCAGAGTTCCGACATGATTCAGGATATGAAGTTCGTCATCAAAAACTGGTACGTGACATAATCTACCTCTTCCGACCACTCTGTCTTGCCAAATGACTTCCGTTCCTCTTGGGTCAGAAATCCAGTTAAGGAAAAGATTAAAACAGAAATAGAACACTTGCCTATAGGATCATCATGAAAACGTGAAGAAAAGAAAAAGAGGCTCTTTATATAGTAGTTCTTTAGGTCTAGAAAGCAGCTGAGCCCACGTTGGGCTTAAAGTGGAATTACTTTGTATTCTACCAGCCATTTTAATTAACTTCCTGTCTGTTTTCTAGGAAATCAGGTTTATAATAGGTTTGTGTGAAGGATCGAAATCTCAAATAAACACGTACAAACACTACTTGGGTTCACAGAACAGCTTCACGGCCGTTGGCTTAATTTCACATCTGTAACTCTTCCCCTGGGCTTCGTCGCCTCTCTCTCACCCCTCCTTTCTGTCCCCTCCCCACATTTTAAATTCTTTCTCCGGGGTGGGATGTTTGGGACCCTCTGGAGGTAGGTAGAGGGGTAGGTGAGCCAGACTGCATTATGTTCCTGGCAGTGTGTTCAGCCGAAGGCTTGGGCAAGAAAGACTGTGGCTTCGCTTTCAGACAAAATTGCCCTTTTTCCCCCCAACTAATGTTAGAATTGGAGTAAATCAAAAGGCACCCATCTCCCTTAAGGTTACATAAAAACCTTTACCGAAAGCTTCAGATAAATCAATCCTGCATTATGCTAGGGGTCCTCCCATCTTAAGAGTAAATAAGCCCAGTAAGTGGCTTAAATTAATAAAGAAGACAATTTTGTTGCACATTCAGTAGTGAACAAAAGTGGTAATCAAATTCTGAAAGCAGTAATAATACTTGAGAAGGGCTCTCTCAGGCACTTATTTTGTTTTTGTGTGTGTGTATACATGTGTTTTTCCCTTTCAAGGGGAAACTGTCTTTCCATTATTCATAAATAAAATGTATAAATCCAAGTATTAAACTCCAACAGAAACCCCTATAAGGTATAGCGTATGCCTCTTTTCACTCTAAACAATTGAGGCAAGTTCAAAATTGACTTGAGATTCAGATTTGCATTTTAACTCCCATAATCTTTTTGATAAAAGCACAGGGAACTTTTGGAAGCACGGTTTTCGTTGGCAAGTTAATCCAGTGTCAGTTATTATAGAATCAGGGGCACTCTTGATCTGGCTGATGCTGAAGAGGTTAATAAAAACTTGTGGAATCTGTTGAGGATTTGGGAGCTGGTGGGGCAGAGAGCTGAAGATTAACGTGTGGATTTGCGTTTTCTGGTGCCTGTGTCGTAAAAGCCCGTCTCCGCAGTTACACTAACTCCTGTAATACGACCGTGGCTAATGGCAGGGGCAGCAATTAAGAGAATCAGCTCCCTCTGCTGAGCCAGTTGACGAAATAATGCACTACAATTAGTGCAATGAATAGTACAAAATTACAGGATTTTCTTAAAGACATAGGAAGATGTCCAGACTTGCATTCATTTCTGATTACCTCATACTTTTATCGTTAGCTAATTAATGATTTGCTTTTTATAAATATGTTGAGTGAGCATATTGGTTTAGAAAGGGGCATAATTATGAACAGCTTATAATTTCATTGCAGATATACCGTAAGTAAAACTCTGTTAGAAATTTGCTTTGTTTGCTGTATTTCATGTTGCCTTTGCAGACTGCTAGGATGTTAGTTCTAGCCATGCCAGTCCCGTCATTTTACTATCTTGAGATTATACTAAAAGAATTATTTTGGGAGCTGTTTTTATTAATTGGCATAGCAAATGTGGTATATGTTCAGTAGTAGTTGGGCCAGATGATCCGTCATAAGAGCATGTCCTTACATAAAAAGTGATAAAAGTTGCAGTGTGTTTTTATAATTCCATTCAAGTAAAGTTGAAAAATAATGACTTGCATTTATAAACAGTATGAAGGAATGTAGTGTACTAAATTTATCACTGAATAAATTTCTTCTTTACAGTATCCTCTAAATTCTTTTCATGTTTAACACAAATAAACATCAAGAATAAAACAACATTTTTAGTTGAGTTGCCAGAGACAACATAGTAAGAAAGCATGTGTTAATGTGTGGCTATTAAAATTCCTATCTTGTTGCCTACTACTTCTTCTCTTTGAAATAAGTGCCTTTTAAGCATGATGCTTCTCAAGGTTAATTAGTGTCTTGCTGAATTATTGTGGCTGAAAGTAGGTAACAAGATGCCTTTTTTCTTCTGTTTAATGTCTTTGTTTCAGAATGCTTGTTCCTACGTATTAAAAGTGTCCCTCTAAGGAAATGAGGGCACCTATAGTTTGGAAAAGCACCTAAGGCATAGCGGTCATGCGTCAGGTCTCCCAGTTTAAACCTGCTGTGACTGGGAAAATACTGACCTCCTTTCATAATCACGATCCGTGCCTTTCCAGTTTTTGATAGATCCGAGAGCTGCCGTCCCCCTCTTACAGAATGTTCCATCTGTCAAAGGGTTTCAGGTCCCTGCAGGCTTCTGTTTTGCCTTTCTAGAGACATGTGGGGGATGGAGGGAAATGGACTTTCTAGGACTGGGGAAGGCACATGTTGTACATCATTCTGTAGACTACAGATGTCATTCTTAGTAAGTAGAATGTGGGGTTTTTCTTCAAGTACGCACCAAATAATTGAGTGACCAACAACTCAAACTTATGGCATAAAATATATACCGAATATACTGAAACTTTTCACATACCTCATCCAGATATCTCCCGCAATTACAATCCTTTCTCTTGCATTTGTTTTCAAGGTGTTCTTTGCAGAAGATGTGGGTTCAAACAAAGGTGCAATCATTGGACTCATGGTGGGCGGTGTTGTCATAGCAACAGTGATTGTCATCACCCTGGTGATGCTAAAGAAGAAACAGTACACGTCCATCCATCATGGTGTGGTGGAGGTAGGTAAACGTGTCTGCATGTGTTTGCAAGTGGGAGTGAAAGACTATGAAGAAAATCTTGCTGGGTGTTAGACTAAGAATCATCCAAGTATCTCTTCTTTGAACAAACAATCCATATTGCTGCTCAAGTTGCAGCTATTTTCTTGCTTCTGGTTTTTATTCATTCCAACTTATCACTACTGTGATCAAGACATTGGGGATATATGCTGCTATCTCAACTTCTTATAATTTGTATTGAAATATCAAAATAATACTAATGGTAATGCCTGGCTTACGGATATTGTGATTATGGATACTGTGATTACAAACATTTAAAAGAAAAAATAACAGCAGACGTTACAAATGAAAAAGGAAGTGGAAGGCTGCTTTTAAAAAAAATTTTTTTAAGCACATTTATTGCTGGATTTTTTTATCTTAAATAATTTGATTTCTACCTCAAGCCCAGGTAATAGTAAATAATTTTCAGTAAAGAGTCTTACCTTTAAAGTTTCACAGAAAATCACATTGTACCAAAAGGCTGAGTGAAACATACAAGGTTGTTCAAGATCTTAAACCTGTCACCCTGCACATCCACCTGAAATATCTTAGTTTCAAGGTGTTAGTGCAATGGCACTGGAGGTGGAGAGAAGACCCACAAAGTGACAATTACATTTACTTGAGACTCTCCAAACACCCCAACCTGTGAGAAACAGGAGTATGTACAACACAGAGGTAGCAAGTTACACCAACAAAACAGAGTAAGCTGCGGGATTCAAATATGATGCCTTAAACCCATGATACAAAATATTTTAAAATAAAATTAAATGTGCAAATAAGTTCTTTATATGCATTTAAAATGCAGGGTTTAGGGGAGGAACCTCACAGTATATGTATTTTTTAGGAAACTGTTAGAGAAAGTGAATTAATACATCTTGAGAAGTTTAGAATTTTTAGAGCTGAAAGAGATCTCAATGATCAATTAATTGATCTTCTCATTTTCTAGATGAGAAAACAGACCCAGACAGAAGACATGTCCTTTCAATGTCAAATTCCGTAGAGCCAAGTTCACAGTACAGATTTCCCCACATCCTGTCCATTGCTTTTTCCATCAGAGCAAAGTTCAGATATTTCCAGTGAGTTAAACTTCTCACTAACCCCAAGGAAATGTGCTCCAAACCATTCTCGATTATAGGAGGGTAGGAACGGTTTAAATAAATTAAGTTTGTGGCAAAGCCAGAAACCTCATTTAGTTCAGCACTTGGAACATCCAAGCTCCTTGTTTACAGGAGCTGCTGATGGAAATTGGTTTTGAGTCTTGTTTTCCATGCCCATCCTGGTGTGGATGTGCTAAAGAACAGTGAAATGAATGAATCCAGGAAACAGATGGCAAGATGTATAAGAGCTGAATGATTGACAGATAGGAGGGTGAGCACATAAATAAGTGATGACAGCGTCATGAAGTGTGGGGCGCTGCTCTTCATAATAGTATTTCTGAGCTTCTGTCCTTTGAAACAGTATAAGATGTATTATTAGTAGCGTTATTAGCATCAGTAATCTCATTTCTACTCACAACAAATTTTTTCCAAAAAAAACAATTTTTTTCCATTTTTCATTTTAATTCCATGTTTGAGCAAAAAAAAAAAGTTTTCATACTTGAATAATTCAAAAGCCCATTTAAATTTTTTTAATATAATCATACATTTTAATGGCCTTGAACTGATGAATCTACCCAAGAGGTGGCTTCCTTTTTATCAAAGTGCCTATATTGGTTTGCTCAGGCTGCCATAGCAAAGCCACAGGCTGGGTGGCTTAAACAACAGAAATGTACTTCCTCGCAATTCCTGAGGCCTCTCTCCTGGGCTCATAGGTGGCCCCCCTGTGCCTTTACACCATCTTCCCCTGTGCAGGTCTGTGTCCTAATCTCCTCTTCTTGTAAGGACACCAGTATTAACTGCATAAAGTCCACACTAATGACCTCATTTAACCTTAATTTCATCTTTAAAGACCCTCCAAATACAGTTATATTGTGAGGTATTAAGGATTAGGTTTTTAGCATCGGAATTTGGGGAGGACACAGTTCGGCCCATAACAGAGGCCAGTGATGCTGGGCGGTAAAAACAAGGCATCTCAGGGGCTCTTTGCCATGATTGCCATGGTTGTGCATGAGACTTACCAGGTACTGACTTCAAAGGACACATTCCCCAGGTCCCACCTCAGACCTAGGAAAACAGAATTTCTAAATAAGAGGCTGGAAATCTGAGTGTAGAAAATGTTCGCAGCTGAATCAGACATGCAGTCAGTTTTGAGAATCACTGATGTATATAGAGTGTTACCGCTCCTGCCTCTTTGTTGTCTAAGCAAACCTTAGGGAGCAGAAAATGGTATCTCCTTGTCTCCAAGCTCACTAGTCTCTCACTAGTCGCCTTTTAAGCCTTCTTACAGCTGCCTAGGTTAAATGTTTCTTTTGGTTAGTTAGCAAGAAAAGTCTCCTTGGTTTTGGAATATTGGAGCAGTTGGTGCTTTAACGTGAGTTCTGAAAAAAATAAATTAATTTTTAAACCAGAAGGCATCCTTGTAGGGAGGGCAGTCGATCAGCCCTTCTCTTGGTATTTATTTTGTTAGCTACTTGAGAGCAACTAGGAACCTCTAGAGTAACTGCCCCACCTCCTTTTATGTTTCTTTTCTTCATTTCCTCTCACTTCCTTCTTCCTTAAAGTAACAATGTTGTCAAGAGCCGGGAAACCATCCCGTGTTCCCTGGAAAGGCCTTCCTTTCTCTCCATTCCTTAGGTAACCCTTCCTCAAGCTCCGTGTTGAGCCAGTGTTCAACACGGAGCTTGAGGAGCTTCAGGCTAACTTCATCTAAGGTGCTTGTCACCATCCCTGCCCTCAGGAAGGTGATAGTCTAGCTCTGGTGGTTGAACTTGGACACAGAAAGCTGCAACCCAGCCTAGACACCTAGGCTGCCTCACGTGGCCTGGGTGATGCAGGGTGCTGGGGGGTTTCAACCTCATTGCTCTCAGAGTCTACGCCGAATGAAGTGGTCCTCCCACACACGTTCCTCTGCCTGTCTTAGCAGGCTGTCACCCTCAAGGACATGGAAATAAGTTTATTGCCAGCTCTGGTTAACCTATTTCATTAATGAGTAACCTTATTTCACTAAGAACAAAAATGAGTAAATGGGTATTCCCAGATGGATGGGTCTAAGTCTGTCAGAACAGAATACAGTCACACCTCATACCATCCGTGCATGAAGGAGAAATCACAACAAAAGCTTTGGTGTCCGGGAAATCGCTCCTTCTTAGAGGAAAAGATTCCTGCAGAAGATCACAGAGGTGTGGAAGTGAAAGCAAGCCCAGTACTTTTATTAATAGAATCGTTACCCTGTAGAAATGAGCAGTTGCTAGTTTTGGCTTTGAAAAACTAAGCAATAAATGTTGATTTAATGACTTGCTTAGTCATAAGGCCAGAGATTCAGTCTGTAAGTCATTAGCTACGGTTTCCCAAGGAGATGACAGTGCTTCATTTGTGCATCAAGCAGTGACAAGATAGGCTTCTGTTATTCTGTTTCCCAAATGTGCGCACCATCTCCGGTGGCTGAGTATCCCAGCGCCTGCTGAATTACCCACCGTTGTCCTGCTGTAATCAGGTTCTGCAAAGCCCATTGACCCCAGGTTCTGTGTAGTAGCAGACGGGCCTTTTCTACACTGATGTCAGTTGACACTGAATATTTTAAAATATATATTGGAGTAGTATGTCCACTACTCCTCATCTTTAATAAGAAGGGGGGGGCACAAATTCTCTTTATTGAAGGACATAACAAAATTGTTCTTTCACAGATCTGATAACTAGAACCCCAGAAGTCTCCCATCCCCGCCCCCAGTCATCTCATGAATGATCTAAAGAAGAGAGTTGCTTCTTTATCTTTTTATGGAGATATGGCATATGACTCTTTCTAATGAATGTGCTATCAGATTGGTGACATTATACAAATAGGTCCTTCTGGGTCCTTTCTTCCTGGCAAAAAGTCAACTTTTAGCGGAGGCACCTAGCAACCGCTATGGCAGTCAGACAGATTGGTCAGGTTAAATTGGAAGCAATGGTAAGAAAAAGTGAGGGTGGCCTCAAAGTCTTCAGGCGGCTGGAAGTGAACAGCAGGAGGAGAAATTGGAAGGTCAAAGGAAATCCTCAGCGTAGCGGGAGAGTTCCAGGGCATGCCTGGAGAATTACTTGATGTAGGCACTAAATATAACTGAACTACTTATAAAGAGCTGGAAATATAATTAAGAAAATGAACATGTATACTGTAGAGTAGAAAACCAACACTGCGAGGTTACTAGAAAGGATAAACCATTAGCTTGAAAACGTCATTGCTGTTCTCTTTGCTTGTATTTTCCTTCCCATGTTCCTGGTGGTTTTGATCTTACACTCTCTGGTTATTTTTCATGTTTAGTTTATCTTATCCTCCATTCTTTGTCCACCTAGATGACCTGAAATGGAAAGTCTTAGGGGCCGGGATTCTGTTGTTGGGCCATGCATAAAGGGACACCCATCAACACACATCCTGCTGATTACTATACGTAATAAAATTAAAATACAGTGTCCACTGGCCCTCCTCCAAGCTTAAAGTACCTACACGAGAAACGGGATGGCAGGGGTATCTAGAAATTAAGGAGAGACCCAAATAGATTTTATGTCTGCAGTCTAGTGGTTGAGCTATAAATTCTTCTGGATATAGTGAAGGAATAAATAGCTCCAAAGAGTCAAGTTCAGGGAGAAAGGGGTAGGAAGAGGGCATTAGCCAAACAGTAGTCAAAAGTTCTATGCAAGGTCGTGTTAGGACCAGATGAATCAGGCTCTTTGGGCTCAGTTCTCAGTGTATGTCAGCAGCAGTGACCCGTGGAAGTCCAAGCTGGGGTGCAGCGCAGGGGCCCCGGGGTCTCTAACAAAGATGAAGACTTCAGATCAGTCATTGCTCCCATCAAGTCCAGAAAGTCCAGAGAGGGGACGCTCAGAGGTGTTGTGCCGGGTGGGTTTTCATCTCAGCAAGTGACACATGTTCCTGCCCCGGGGAGCAGATGGGGATTCTGTCCCCCGCTCCATTGTTCTGTGGTTTCTTCCAGAATAAGCACCACTGGCTACATCTTCCCCCAGTTCCATATGAAGGGAAATAGTGAGTGACAGATGGCTGAGCCTTGCTGGGGAGGAAGACTCCCCCTTACCTGCCGCCCTTCCTTCCGTGGTAGGTTTATCCATGGACATGAGTACTGTTTCACTTTTAGCTCTCGAGGGGTTGGGAATAAAAAGATGCAATCCACACTCCTTGGCTGCCATGTTGTAAAGGCAATCCCTTCTCCTGTAGCTCCTGAGCCCTCTGAGACCTGAGGGCCAAGTCGCCGCACTGCAGGACCGGCAGAACAGCTGCCCTCCCAGCGGCAAAGGGTCACGAGGATCAGCAAGTAGAAAAGAGGCCAAGGAAAGACAGGAAAGTTAGCTGCCTGACTTGCATACCAGCCTCTGAGCCTGGCATTTACTGGCAGGGCTCTCTTAAAGAATTGGGCTTTGGCCTTTGAAGAGAAGATCAACTCTTAAGTTGCCAGGTGTTCCCCTGCCCTTGATGAATGCAGCCAGTATGAGGGTTGACGTGGCTCTGGGGGGAGATACAAGTTTAATACTCCAACAATCAAGCAGCGCTATGTTTTCTTCTACACTCAGAAACATAGCAGCTTTGTGCTTGATCTCCTCGGCAAGATTTTTTTTTTAATCTCCACATTCTTTGAAATCTCAGTTAAGAGGTGGCACAGCGCGAAAAGATGGCCAAGTTCAAATGGCATAGGGCTGCAGACAGGCTGTTTCCTGCAAGCAGATATGGAGAATGAATGAAATCTCTTGTTATTGGTGCTGACCTTTAATGATGGCGTTTTAACTTACAAGTCAGTGGCTAATGACACAATTGCCAGTTAAAGCAAGGTGACCTCATTTGTTGACAACAGAGCAGATCAAAGGAAGAGAAAGGGATGGGAAAACACCAGTGATTATTCCCCCAGGGCCAGCGATGGTGAGCCTCCATTTGAGCCGTGTCCTCTGAGGGGAATTTTATGACTTTTTATTCCAGCTGCCTTGAGATTAGCCAAGGTGATCATTCCAACTCATGACCAGACTGAAAGGCGTCAGTTGGTCCATGAGGTGGAGTCATACAAAGTAACCTTGGGGGAACCAGATTATTCCAGTTTTATTGAGATATACTGACATATAACATTGTATTAGTTTTAAGTTTGCAGCATGATAATTTGATGTATGTGTATATTGTGAAATGATTACCAAAATAAGTTTAGTTAACAACTATCACTTCACATAATTACAATTTTTTTCTTGTTGTGAGAACTTTGAAGATCCATTCTCTTAACAACTTTCAAATATACAATGCAGTATTGTTGACTATAGTTACCATGCTCTACATAACATCCCCAGAAATTATAACTGGAAGTTTGTGTCTTTTGACCATCTTCACCCATTTCACCAACTCTGCAACCACCAGTCTGCTCACTGTATCTGTGATTTGGGTTTTTTTAGATTCCACGTATAAGTGAAGTTCTATAGTATTTGTCTTTTTCTCTGTCTGACTTATTTTGCTTAGCATAATGCCCTCAAGGTTCATCCCTGTTGTCACAAACTGCAGAATTTCCTTCTTTATTATGGCTGAATAATATTCCGTCATGTGTGTATCACATTTTCTTTATCCATTCATCCATTAATGGGCACTTAGGTTGTGTCCATGTCTTGGCTATTGTAAGTAATACTGCACTGAACATTGGGGTGCAGGTATCTTTTCAAGATAGTGATATCATTTCCTTTGGATACATACTCAGAAGTGGAATTGCTGGGTCATATGGTAGTTCTCTGTTTGGTTTACTGAGGATCTTCCATAATGTGTTCCACAGTGACTGCACCATGCTTTTGGTCTAAATTATTCATTAGCCGGTGTGGGTTAGCCATGGTGTATCAATCGCCCTCCATCCCTAGAACTAGTGTCCTAGCACCAACACACCCACTCTCTGGTGTTTGTCCTTCGTCGGGTTCAGGGGGAAAAGCTGCTTCAGGAGCTAGGTATCACTTTGCAGCACTGGACAGTGGAGAACAGGCCTGCGGCATTCTCCTGGAAATGATGAAGGGAGCCCGATCTCATCGTGTACAGAATAGAAAACACCCCTTTGAAAGAAAAACCAACTTCTGGACAGCACATCTTACCCTTTCCTGTGGAAGACATGCTTCTTCACTCTGATTAAGTTTGTGTTGATTTTCTCCATCTTCCAGTGGTTTTACAGAAGGTTTAAAGCAATCATAACAAAACTAAGCTTTCATTTATTCAGCAAAGAGTTAAGTATTTGCTTCCTCTCTTCTGTGGACTATTTGAGGTACAGCAAATATACTAGAAACCTAAACATCCCCACACACACCCCAACACACACCTGGCCCAGCCTGCAGAGAGTAAATAAGTGTAGCTCCAACCTAACAGTGACACTGAGGGGAGGAACACAAATTTACAACTGCTGGCTTGATCTTGGAGGGGAACCACCATATCACGGAGGGAATCTCTTTAAACCTTCAGATGACATACTTTTAGAATCTTAGTGCTAGGTTAAAAAATAATAATAATCTGGAACAGCATGTTCTTTCTGTGTTTTTTAATATCTTTTGATATACCTATATCATTATTTTAATTAAAAGAGTCTTTCTTTAACATCTTAAATTTAGTGAACACGGGGACAAACTAAAACGAGCTCGGGGAGATATTCAGCAGTCTTCCTTTCTACGTTGCTGAATCTCTCTCCGTAATACTGTTGGCTTTTTTTTCTAGCTTAACACCACACTTTTCAAGTAAGGGAGTCTTTCATGGAAGCCTTTTGTCTTTTTTCGGGCCAACAAGGGAAGAAAAAATATTTATTGCCCTAGATGTATCCAGTTACTATTCAGTTGGGGAAGCAAACCAGTGAGCGCTTTGCAAGCCAAGCCAGCGGGTCAAGGTTTTAAGCGCCACCTAGTGGTAGATGGAGCATCTGCATAACTGGTGGGCACAGGCGTTCTGCTCTATGTCAAAGTGGTGAAGAAAGAGGGAACATTGTAGGTGTTCTGCAATCTTGGCAAGAGAAGAGTACAGTGCACCTTATCTTTTTACTGCCTTCTCCGTGTGCACTCTTAAAAGATTGCTTTTCTTAACGCATTTGTCCTCGTTCTTGCTTTGCAGGTTGACGCTGCCGTGACCCCAGAGGAGCGCCACCTCTCCAAGATGCAGCAGAACGGCTACGAAAACCCAACTTACAAGTTCTTTGAGCAGATGCAGAACTAGACCACCACCGCAGCAGCCTCTGAAGTTGGACAGCAAAACCATTGCTTCACAACCCATCGGTGTTCATTTAGAGAATAATGTGGAAAGAAACAAACCCTTCTGTTTTATTATTTACTCATTATCGCCTTTTGACAGCTGTGCTGTAACACAAGTAGATGCCTGAACTTGAATTAATATACAAATCAGTAATGTATTCTCTCTCTTCACATTTCGGTCTCTCCACTACATTATTAATGGATTTTGTGTACTGTAAAGAATTTAGCTGTATCTAACTAGTGCATGAATAGATTCCCTCCTGATTATTTATCACATAGCCCCTTAGCCAGTTGTATATTATTCTTGTGGTTTGTGACCCAGTTAAATCCTACTTTGAAATATGCTTTAAGAATCGATGGGAGATGCTTCATGTGAACGTGGGAGTTTAGCTGCTTCTCTTGCCTAAGTATTCTTTTCCTGATCACTATGCATTTTAAAGTTAAACATTTTTATGTATTCCAGATGAGTTAGAGGATTTTTTTTCCACAATGGCATTTTACTGTACAGATTGCTGCTTCTGCTATATTTGTGATATAGGAATTATGAGGATACACGTTTATTTCTTTGTGCCTGTTTTATGTGCACACATTAGGCATTGAGAATTGAAACTTTTTTTGTCCACGTATCTTCGGATCTTTGATAAATAAAAGAATCCCTGTTCATTGTAAGCACTTTTACAGGTGGGGGAGGGTGGGATGGGATTGCCCTGCTGGTCTCCAATTACCAAGAATTCTCCCCAAAAATTTTCTGCAGGATGATTGTACAGAATCATTGCTTATGACCATGATAGCTTTCTACACTGTATTACATAAATAAATTAAATAAAATGACGCTGGGCAAGAGTTTTCTTTGAAGGATGACTATGGATGTTAAATATTCAAAGTAATTTTGGGTGGGGAAGAAGAGGTAGATTCAGTTTCTTTCACCCAGTCTGAAACACTTTATTTATGATACCAAAAAAAAAAAAAAAAATGAAAGTGGAAGGGACAAAAATCAGGGAATGCGGAAGGCAAGCCTGGACAAACCCTTTGAGATTTGTCTTCAATTTGTATAAAACGGTGTTTTCATGTAAATAAATACATTATTGGAGGAGCGCCATTGTGCGGTGTGAATGATTCCATGGTAACAACCTTCTGATCCTTGAGTCATCGGAAGACTGCTAAGAACATTCGAATGCTGGGCATCCACACCTGTGGTGTCTTAGCTATAAGTCTGAGCAGGAAATCGGGGCCAACAGGCAACTCCCAGTGCTAGTAAAATACTTCATAGACCTGATTCAGTTTTTACTTGGTCCAAACTATTTTGCTGCCATATCTTCGTCCTCAAGTTTGTCCCTGTCTTAGCCCATTCAGGCTACTATAATAAAATTATACGCTACTGGGCAGCTACTGGGTTTCTCACAGTTCTGGAGGCTGTATGTCTGAGATCCGCATGGATCTCAGATCAGCATGGTCAGGTGAGGGCCCTCTTCCAGGTCGCAGACCTCTTGTGTCCTCACGTGGAAGGGGCTAGGGCCTCTCTGGAGCCTCCTTTACAAGGGCACATATCCCATTCATGAGGACTCCACCGTCATGACCTAATCACCTCCCAAAGGCCCCACCTCCTAATGCCATCACATTGGGCATTAGGACTTCAGTGTGAAGTTTGGGGGAACACAAACATACAGACAGATTGTAACAGCCCCTAATAAGATATGAAGAGAAAAGTTCTAGGGAAATAAAAGAAGACCAGCTGATGATAGTTATCGATAAAGCAGGATTTCTCAACCGTGGCACTTTTGATATTTTGTAGGGAGTAATTCCTTATTTTGAACATTGTAAGATGTTCAGCAGCATTCCTGGTCTCCACCCACTTCACGCCAGTAGTGTTCCCCAGTTATGATCATCAAAAATGTCACCAGATATTGCCAGATGTCCCTTATGGGGGCAAAATCATCCCCATTTGAGAACCTCTGCTCTATATCTATTTTAAAACAATGTCATGTGTACTGTACATGATTTTTAATTGGAGAAACCTGGGCAACTTCTATTCCAAAGGTCTAAGAACACGTTGACCCTGGTGTTTTTGCTGTGCTGTGCTTGATAATGGGAACATGAGAACCAGCCAGCACCTTTTAGCCTTAAATAGCAACCTTTTAAACACTAAGCACAGAAAATTAATCAAAATTGTTTCATCATGTCACTATGCAGTATGAACAGACTCAATTAAAACTCATCTGACTGTGTCTTATTTTGAGGAGAACAAAATACTCATCTCCCTCTTGCTGTTCAGGCCAATTAGACATGACTGCTATATGAAGATGCTTAACTTGACAGTTTACATGTATAAACAACAGTTCCATTTTGCCTGACCCAAAGAGAGGTAGCTAACGGGGGGAAATTAGTCCTAATATAACAATAATGAAATGACAGTAACGAAATGAAACCAAACCGTCTCAAACATGTACGATGTTACTCCCAAGCCAGCCTTTAATGCCAGTAGTTGCAACCTTTAGCTTTGATCATTTCGGAGCTAATGAAAAGAAATTAAGTATATATATACATATATATGTATATATAACCTTTTGCTATATATGTATGTGTATATATATATGTATATATATACACACAATTATGTATACATATAATGTATATAATTATGGAGGAAAAGAATAATGCCTTATAATCTTATTCTCAAATTAAGGTATAATGAGAGAATTCTCCAGATGATCCGGGGATTAATCAATAGATAATTTACACAAAACTAAAGTGTTACAAAATAAAATTGTAGTAGTAGTTGCCCAGGCCAAATTTCAATGACTTTGAGGGATTTTGGCCTGGTGAGCCTGATGGATGAAGAACGGCATCTCAATGTAGTTTTTTTTTTTTTCTTTGGTTTTTGGTTTTTTTATTTTTTATTTTTTATTTATTTATTTTCTTTTTAATAACGGGGTCTTCATTGAGGTGTGTGGGATCTTCTCACTGGGCTTCTCTCTAGTTGTGGTGTGCGGGTTTTGTCTCTCTCATTGAGGCGCGCGGGTTCAGTAGTTGTGGCGCGCGGGCTTAGTTGCCCGCTTAGTTGATCCCACCTTAGTTGTGGGATCTTAGTTCCCCAACCAGGGATTGAACCCGAGTCCCCTGCACTGGAAGATTCTTTACCACTGGACCAACAGGGAAATCCCTTAATATAATTTTAATTCATATGTATTTATTATGAGTGAAGTTGGAAATTCTTTCATATGTTCAATGGCCGTTTAATAACTCTGAATTTTCTGTTTATCTCTTTTGTTTTGGGCTTAAGATCTACTTGGCTATCAGGATTGCAACCCCTTCTGTCTTACTGTTTCCATTTGCCCAGTAAACCTTTGCCCAAGCTTTTATTTTAGCTTTTTCAATTGCTGCACTTAGTGTGTGTCTTGCATACAGCACAGGGTTGGGTTTTTGCTATGTGAGCCAGTTTGAAAATCTTTTAAGACACAGTTTAGGCCCATTCAGTTTTATGATATGCCTGCTATGTTTGCTCTCAATTCTTTTATATCTCCTATAGTTACTGAGTGTATTATATTTACTTCTATGAGGGAAGGACTCTTGGCCTGTCGGGGGAGGGGAGTTATAGGAAGCTTTGTATTTTTATTCTAGTAGTTACTGTTACATTAATATTTTTTCCAATGCTCTTAATCCCTTTTTTCTTAACCTTCTGCTACCTGTCTTTTCTAAATGACATTCTTTGCCTCCCACTTATCTATACAACAATCAGTGGTCTTACTCTCCTTTCCCCCTTTTCTCTGTCTTCTCGCATTTTTTTGGTTGTGTTTGTTCTACTTTATCGGTACATAAGTGTTAACATGTTTTTTTTCAGCCCATGACCTCCGCCCTGCATTTTAGTCTTAGCTCTGCAGTTGAGTATGTGGGATCTCTCCATCAGTCTTTTATTCCCAGACATCTTTAGGTCGACGGAGCTCACCCTCCAGTCAGTTCCTCAGCAAGAGCACATGCGAACAGTGTTCTGGAGTTTTAGCAGGTTCAAAACCGATTTTCTAGGACCTTGAAGTTTGAAGTGCAGCTTGTTTATCCTTAAGTTTCTTGAGAATGCTGCACCACTGTTTCCTTGCTTTGTATGTTATTTTTAGAAATCCGAGGCCAAATTAAGATCATGCATTTTGCATGATCACTCCCTCCCCTACAGTGAATACACAAGTCAGGAAAGATCATAAAAATCACTGCTTTGGTTGCTGGTGGACCCCAAGGCTCTGCCTTCAGGTTTCTCTTCTATACACTCTCTCTGAGTAATCTCAGACACCTGGAAAGTATTGGTAATAACTCATGTGCAAAGCAATAGCTTAAACCTAGACCCCTTCCCTGAGTCCCAGGCCCAAATTCCTACTTTTTGTTTCGATAACATGCATTGTGATTATAAACACGAGGCGTGTGAATTGCAGAAAATACAGAATATAGGAAGAAGAAGGATTCACTCATAATCCCACCATCCAGAGGAAAGTATTGTTAATACCTTTGCGTATATGCTTTTAGTAATTTTAAATCACGTGCATTTACCTCACTTGCCATTTTTTTGTCACAGCTTATAGCCCATATCCTATTTTTTCTTGCCTTAATATGTGCATGTTCTCATGTCATTTTAAAACCCTTAAAATAACCATTATAATGACTGCATAAGGATATTTAATTCATCTTCTTCTGGAAATTTTTTACTATTCTAAATAATGTTTGAACCAATATCTTTGACCACAGGTCAAGGTTTTACTTAGTTTTTGGGTTTTTTAAATAAAAGCCAGATTACCAACTGATTCAAGAATGCAGACTTGAGCCAGGCTCTGCCTTCATTTCCTCATTTGTAAAATAAGATAATAATAGTACTTCATAGAGTGGTCTTGAGGATTCAACTATTAGTTGAGGATTCAACTAATAAATGTAAAGTGTTTAGAACATTGTCTAATATATTGTAAATGGATGTAAGTATTAGCTACTCAGGAGTGTCTAACAAGTAGAAGGGTATTTTTTTTTATTGAAGTATAGTTGGTTTATAATGTTGTGTTAATTTCTGCTGTATAGCAAAGTGACTCAGTTATACACATGTATACATTCTTTTTAATATTCTTTTCCATTATGGTTTATCCCAGGGGATTGGATATAGTTCCCTGTGCTATATAGTACGACATTGTTGTTTATCCATTCTAAATGTAATAGCTTGTATCTACTAACCCCAAACTCCCAATCCATCCCTTCCCTCTCTCCCTCCCCAGCAGAAGGGTATTTTTAATTCTTATCTCTTTAGTTATAATGCCAAATTGCTTTCCAAAAAAAAGGAAGTCCCACTCCCATCAGTAGAGTATGTGAGTGCCCTCTCAAAATATCACAAGACTAAGGGACTTGGATAATGTCATGTATCGCCAAGTTGAAATGAAAAAAGAGAGACTAATTTTGGCCACATCATACATACCATTTCCCTATTAGGTTGGTCACTCAGGAATAATTCTCTTGTAGAGAATTCTTGAAAGGTCCCTGAGGCCATTCTCTTATTCTCTGTCCCCTAACTCACAAGCATAAGGGCCCTATAGTAGTAAGATTTTCTGCATATAGGAAAAAATGGAGCAGAAATCACTTATTAAATCCCTTGCTTTGATTATATATATTTACTTTGTAGAATCAAATTCATTTGCAGATCAAATCAGAATATGACGCTCCACTGTGGTTATTTCAGCAACAAAAGCTGTTCTCCACCTCTTCCTGCGACCAGCACACAGCTTTTCATTTCTATCATCACTCAGGTTTTAATTTCCAAAGTAAATCACTTTAATTGTCAATAAGTGTTCTTAGATAACGAAGTATTCTTGGGTAACGTGTTTTACACGCCTCAGAGCATACTACAATTCTTAACCACCCTGAACTGGGTTTTTCTGAAACTGAACTTTGTGTCTCCAAACTAGGAATCTTTCAAAGTGATCTCTAACTTCCCTCTTTTCGTTGGCGAGATGGCCACAGCTGCTTCATTTGGGTCATTCATTCATGTAAAACAGTTATTGAGTGCCTACTGTATGCACTCAGACAATGCCAGAGATGGGGGATGCAATGCTTTAAAAAAAAAGTAGTCCCACTCTTGAGTCTGCAACCATTACCACCCCAAACGATGGCTTGTACGCTAACAATTTTTACTTTGCCACAGATCAGCGATTCGGGTAGGGCCCAGCGGGAAAGCTCGGGTCTGCTCCACACAGCATCAACTGGGCAGCTCAGCTGAAGGCTGGAGGATCCATTTCCAAGATGACGCATTCCCATGGCTGGTGAGCTCGTGCTGGCTCCCAGCTTGGAGTTGGGCTGGGAGCCTCAGTTCCACTCCACCAGTGCCTCTTCATACAGCCTGGGCTTCCTCATAGCATGGTGGCGGGGTTTCCAGGGTGAACGACCCAAATAGGAGGGCAGAAACTGTATTGCCTTTTATGCCCTAGTCTCTCAGAAGTTCCATGACATTGCGTCTGTCATTCCCAATTCATCAAGGCAGTCACAGGGCCTGCCCAGATCGAGGGGAGGGGACATAGATTCCATCTCTTGATAAGAAGCATATCAAAGAACGTGTGGACATGTTTTAAAACCACTACATTAGAAAAAATATATTCTATTGGAATAAGTAAAGGTGACAGCCATTCCCCTTTCTTGATCTGCAGAGTGTAATTAACTAGCGACAAAAGACTGGTTGGGGCAGAATAGGATGTGGCTTAATTCCCTTGGGTAGGGTGATTTCTTTTTATATTTTCCATTTTGGACCTGTCCGCTCAACTCCAGAATCCTTGCTGCCCTCTGGTCTCTCCATTTCAATAGTTAACAGACATGTCACCCTTGATGCATTCAATGTCAAACTCCAGATATCTGGCTCCTCATTTAGCATTTCCCTTCTCAACAAATGACAACTCCATTCTTCCAGTTGCTCAGGTCAAAAGCCACTGGTTAACGATTCATCTTATTTCCTTGTCTCCTTTAGGTCTTTGATCGAATGTTATTGTTTGGATGATGTTGTACCTGACCGTGCCAGTTAAAACTACACTCCCTCCCTGCCCCCAGCATTTCCTACACCCCTTCCCGCCACCATTTTCCTTCTTGGTACTGACTCATATGTTTTACTCTTTTATTTGCTATTGCCCTTGTCTCATTCTGATAGAAACTCCACAAAGGCGGGATTTTTTTGTCCGTCTTGTTCACTGATGAATCCTTAGTGCCTAGAACAGGGTCTCACTTGTGATGATTGTTCATTGAGTATTTATTTTAAAAATGCATGAATTTGAGTTGACACACTTTGCCAACTAGCACAGAGGAAGGAGCAAGGAGGAGGAGAAATGAGAGGAAGGGGGAAAACTTACTCAAATATTATATAAAAGCTAGAGAGAAACAGCAGAGCTGTATATCGTGTTTTGCTTTCTCAAGATCCGCTCGGAGACTAAATAATTTTAAATATTATTCATAGTACATTGGCTGGGTCTAAATAAAATGTCTATGTTTGTGTCCATTTCCTACGGTAGTTTCTTCCATGTCAGAAATGGGCTGGGAGGGCTTGGCAGAGAAAATAGGCTTCTCATCAGCTTGTGTGTCAAAAAACAAGCTCCTAAATTGCTTCCATCGTTTTTATTCATTTTTCCAAACCAGAGGGTTTTATCTCCGGCCAGCAATCTTTTCACATCAAGTGATAGAGCTCCAACAATAGGAAAAGGAAAGCAATTGTTTGATGAAAATTACACCTATTATTGAAGAATTTTACTTCAGCTTAGAAGTTATGATAAAAGCTTTGGTGAACTGCACCATGAAATATAGATATTTAATAGGAGAGAGGAAAACAACAAACTCAGAGAAATAGAAACATCTTGGGAGGATCCAACCAAAGGCAATATTCAGTATAGAACCTTTTTTTTTTTCTGCTAAAATAATAACTTTGATGGAAAATGTAAGACAAAAAAAATTAGATAAGATTTGGTACAGTATAAGACACCAGCAGGGTACAGTGCCAAATTAAGAACAGAAAAAAGGTCTTTAGAAGATAGCAGGTTCTAACATGTATATGTATAACTGTTTCAATAGAATCTTTAATAAGCTTTAGGAATTGAGGAAGCAAAACTGTCTACAAGGAAATGGGCCAAAAAAGATGAGTTACTGGAGATCACACCTAGCCAATTTCAATGGAGATTTATAATCACATGTCTGGTCTCTCTTGGCTCATTTCAAACTTAGGTCATAAAAGGTCTGCATATATAGAAGGAGAATCTTCTTCCAGCCAAAAGATAATCCAAAAAACAGTGGACTCTCAGCAGAGACATCAACACCGTACTCTGTGAGCATCCCTTGACCGAGGCCAACGTGCGTGCAGGGCCTGGCGCTGGGACTCTTCTACGAGTCTCTAAAAATGTTGCCAGCTAAAGATTTTGCATCTTTACCTCCAAGAGAAGAGGAGTGCATTCCACTTGATTTTATGGCTGTCTTTAAAAAATAAATGGAGAATAACAGAATTTTATATATGGCTATTGTGCTTTTTTTTGTTTTGCTTTGTTAAATAAAACATCTGTGTTCTGTTACTTTTTTGTTCTGGTTTTCTGGGTTTTTTTGTTTTTTTGCGGGTTTTTTTGCTTTTGCTCAGTTTTCTGATGTTAGAATTTTGTCAACTGTCTATTACAGGGTAAAGAAAAAATTCCCTCTAGCTCTCTTTTGAGTGAGTGAGAGAATTCTCATTGTTTCTCCTAGGAAAACACAGGCTGCCAGGAAAAGATCACCCGCCAGAGGCGTTATTCTACACGACTGCAAATGTTGGACTGTCAAGGCCAATTTCATCTTAAATCACAGCAAAATGGCATTAAATACATTATTTATTGTTTTCAAATTATGTCAGAAAAAGACCAACGTCAAGTTGCTAATAAGTTAAAAAGTCATCTCTCAATAGGCCACACAGATAGGGACTGAGATAACTATCTTACATTATCTTCATGCTGTGAAATTCCCTACCCCAATCCCAATATGATTTTGTTGAGCCAAAAGAATAAGGTTTTGTTCCTAGTTTTCACTATGATGTACAGCAGAGCATACGATTGTTGAAAGTGCCAAAGAGGCCAGCTTGAGACTAAAAATCACTAATGATGCTTTACTAGAAGAAATTTTTTAAAAATTATCTGGTTCTAACCATTTTATTGTCTAAAAGGCAAAAACTCAAGAAAAAGTAAGTAAGGAAAGAAACTACATATCGTGGTGGGATTCTCCCCTACTTTTTTAAAGGAAGAACTTTGTTGTCGCACGTCGACTGAAAAAAATTGCACAACGTGAGAGTTGTGAGTTAAGTTTTATTTGGGGCAAAATGAGGACTAGAGCCCAGGAGACAGCATTTCTGATAGCTCTGAGAAACTGCTCTAGAGAGGTAGGGGGGAAGGTCAGGATATATGTGATTGTGGTGAATGGGGAGTACATGCAATCAAGCACATGTTTTTTGCAGAAGTTTCTGCTACTCTAGTAAAAGTCCCTGCTAGTCAAGAGGAGCGGACATCACCAGGAAGGATTTTAGTGCTTTTCTAGATATGAGGAGATGCAAGAATTGGGGTCATAAAATCTTCTTCTGAAAGTATCTAACTATCTGAAGACCTCTTCTGCCAGTTTTTCCCAGAGCACAGAGTGCCTCATTTCTGCTCTCCACCCTGAACTCCTTTCAGGGGGTGTTGAAGGTCAGGCTCAGAATTTAATCCTTGTAGAGGTAGCTGGCAAGTACCAATAGCAAGTGCCAATTTGTAAGTGACACTTAAAGCTGCAGCTGCACCATGGGTCTCAGCTGCTGTGGGTCCCTGCCCTGCTGGGAGGTGCTTACCTTCTTGGTCTGGCCTTTCAGATGTCAAGACTGGAAGGGCTCGGTTCTCAGCAGTTATCTAGAAAGTCAGAGGCAAAGCCACAGTGGCAGACGGCCTAACGCCTGTGCTTTCATAGGAGAAACAATGAGAATTCTCTCATTCACTCAAAAGAGAGCTAGAGGGAATTTTTTCTTTACCCTGTAATAAACAGTAGACAAAACTCTAACATCAGAAAACTTTGAGGAAAAGAAAAAAAATAACCCCACAGAACAAAAAAGTAACAGAACACAGATGTTTTATTTAAAAAAAAAAAAAAAAGCACAATAGCCATATATAAAAGAACCCAGAATTAAAGTCCAAAACAGTTCATTCCATTATGATGCAAACTGCTCTGACACCAGTAGTCTCATTATATCTACATTTTATTAAACTAATTTCAATGCTATCACTGAGTCATCTGACCATTCGTTTTTTATTGCTTATGCTAATGGATTTTGTGGGTGGTGGATTAGTCGCATTTTAATGCCCAGTGGCAAAAGATGAAAATATTTTGATGACAGTAATGGATGGAAAAGTATCCTGCTGCTAGCTTCAGACACAGAACTACATGATTTTTTGTTTTAATGTATGTTGCCTTTGCTGGTTTAATCACTTTGACAATAACAGACCTCAGTTGCAGAGACTTTTCCCAAACAATCCAATGTCTCTTGCATAATATTTTTCTCTGTACCATCCCCTAAATCTTTCCTAAAATTTCCTAAAATTTACAGAGAAGTCTGGCAAATGTATATGGTTCACTGCACATAAATCTATTTAACTTTCATATATGAGTGGATTCACTTGAAGGAAAGAAAATAACATAACACTGATCAAAATAATTCTTGGTTAAAAGTGGCAAAAGTTTGAGGGGAATAGAATGAAAATTCTGGGCTTACAGACCAGCCAAGGCTGGAGAATATTTTCTCTGGCTGCCCAGCAGGTAAGTCTCCCCACCTTAGTGTGATAAAATATTGGATCTTACCCACAACCAGTATAATGTTTCCTGTAGTGGAAAGAAAGGAAAGCTTGGCAGTCACAATGGCCTGGGTAGATCTTGTCTTTTCTCTCTCTGTGACAGAGTGGAGTCTTCAGAAAGCAACGCAAATGCTGTAGACCTTCCAGAAGTTAATGAAGTAATTATCCGTTCTCAACTACCAGCGTGGAGCCCTTTCAGATTAAATTCCGCTGGGCCAGAGGCTCAGACGGCTCCTGCCATACAGAACCCAGCTATTTCTAATCATTTCACTGGCTGTGAGGGTCCAATGGGTATTTAAACAATCCGGACAACAGACCGCAAAGGGTTTTTTATTTTTTTGGAGTGAGGAGGGAGCAGTATGGTAAGGTAAGTAGAGAGAGCTTAGAGACACCATAAGTGACTCTTGTAAATAAATCTTTTCCAACCTGAATAGCAAACTGATCCATGAACTTTTCACCTTTGGCTTTTTCCTTCATTTCTTCAGCCAAGAAAATCAAGGCATTTTCTGCCAACAAACCTCTGTAAGCAAGAAAGTTCAACACAAAACTTCTAATGGATTTTTCTTGTACTCCCCAGGGAAGAACATCCCAGGAAGGATTTGTCTATTGTCATGAAGAACACGAAACCACTCCTGTGTTTGCCACTGATTTGGGAGACAGCGGGGATGGATGGCACTGACCCCAAACCAACAGCTCCCTGTAAAGATGCCACACCCATTTTACACACACACACACACACACACACACACAGCAAAACAAAGCTGGAGACATACACCGACAAGAACCCATGAGCTAGAAATGAGACCCTTCAAATGAATCTTCTCGGATTTTTTTATAAAGAAATATTTATATATTTCTCTTTGCCTTCAGTTTGAAATAGTCACCATATCTAAGCATTGTGAAAGTCACTATAGCAAACCGGAGGCTAGAGTTTGGAACCACCTTGAAATAAATGTCCAAGCTGAACATATTATCTCCATTATATAATGCATGTTATAATGTATAATGTAATGTATACATATATATGTATATATAATGTACATGTAATGTATGTATAGTATACATATATACTCTCCATTATATATATATGGGTTTTTTTAAATAAAGGAATGGTATTAACTAAAAAGGAGCGATACCTCTTATTAAGTAGAGCATATGCATGGGCATGTGATAGATTTAGGTGATTAATATAAGCCCCCATGAGAAGATTTTGAGAGTGCTTAATACAGAAACAACAAGCCAAGATTCTGAGCTCCAGGCTACAACAGTGGCATTCAACATCACGGAGGCCCGTGCTAATGAGAAGGTAGAATCCAGCTAAAAGAAGCACAGGGTTATGGGCTTCCCTGGTGGCGCAGTGGTTGAGAATCTGCCTGCCAATGCAGGGGACACGGGTTCGAGCCCTGGTCTGGGAGGATCCCACATGCTGCGGAGCAACTAGGCCCGTGAGCCACAATTACTGAGCCTGCGCGTCTGGAGCCTGTGCTCCGCAACAAGAGAGGCCGCGATAGTGAGAGGCCCGCGCATTGCGATGAAGAGTGGACCCCACTTGCCGCAGCTAGAGAAAGCCCTCGCACAGAAACGAAGACCCAACACAGCCATAAATTAATTAATTAATTAATTAAAAAAAAAAAAAAAAAAAAAAGAAGCACAGGGTTAGAGAATGAGTCTGTTTCCCAGGACTGCCCGTTATAAGTGGATCCCTCTCCAGAATTGTGGTTTCACCTTTCCTGAGGCGGCGACGTGGAAATCTGACGCCACGAGAAAGAAAAGCGTAACAATGGCACCATCAGCTGGATACGTTATTTTAAATCTGAAACAGCACTCACTATCGTCCTGATTTTTATAATTGTGCTATGATTACATGTAAGATGTTAGCATTAGGGGAAGCTGGGTGAAGGGTATATGGAGTGCTCTTTCTTATTTTTGCAGCTTTCTGTAAGCCTAAAATTATTTCAAGGTAAAAGATTTTTTAAAAAACCATATTATATGGTACAAGATTTTTTAAAAGAAGTTAGTAGGGGTGTATCAAAGTCCAGAGTCTTTATGAGCTGGTCTCTCTTTTGGATAATTATCATAATAAACCTTGTGGCCACTATTTATAAAATGTTAAATACCCTCATGGGGACTCAATAGCTCTTGCCAATGAAAACCTCAAAGTGTCCCAGTTTGAATCAATTTAAACTGAAATGACACAAAACATAAAGTAAGAAAGAAGCAGTTGATGGAGAACAATGAAATTTACCGGATAACCCAGAGACTGAGAAAGAAAAGTTAGATTCACTGTTAGCATGTATTTTATTAGCAGCTTGTAAGAGTAAATTAATTTGGCAAAAATGGAAGGAAATAGACATCTTTGGTCCCCTGTACTTTAGACAACTAAAAAGAAGTTGCTCTCCATCTGGTTCTATTGACACAAGAATGAAATCACTAGCCACTGCAGTCGACCTTCAACACACCCTGAAAGGAGTTCAGGGCGGAGCTCAGGAATAAAGCACTCTGTACTCTGGGAAAACTGGCAGAACAGGCCCTCAGAGTGTTAGATATTTCAGAGTGTTAGATATTTCACGAGAAAATTTTATGAACCCCAATTCTTGCATCTTCCCATACTTAGAAAAGCACTAGAACCGTTAACTAAGATGTCTGTTCCTCATGACTAGCAGCAGTCTTCTAGAGGTGTGCTTGGTTGCATTACCCCCCTTCACTAAAATCATATATACGGACCTGCCCCCCTTACCTCTTTGGAACAGTTTCTCAGCACTGAGAAGCTGTCTCCCGGGCTATAGTCCTCAGTAAGACAATGAATAAACTTGACTCACAGCTTTTACGTTGTGCGTTTTTTTTTAAGTCCACACTTTTTACATGGTCTTTGTAATATGCTTCTTACCAGTTTGCTTATTTTTAACTACCCCTTCATTTCCCCTCAACACACTGATCTTGAACTCTCATTAATGTTTACCATCTCTACAGCAGGGCAATAACATTAAACAATTTGCATGGAGTACTTTAACATAAACTTTTTAATTTTCTATACTACTAATCTTTTATCATCTCTACTATTATATCTTTTATCATTTGATTTTTAAAATAAAAAATCAATAAATTGTATTTGTTAAGAAAACAAATACATTTTATTCTAAATACTCTTATGCAGACATACCATATACCCTGGCATTCTCAATTATTCCCTAATTATTAAAATTTATAACTAACCCTAAATGCATGTTCTGTTGCCCAAAACTGTGGCACCAAAACTCATCTGGGAACCAGAAAAGAAGTGGAGGCAGAGGTTGGAGAAAAAAGCAAAAATTTTCTTTTATAACATTTCCAAATCCTTGAACAGCAGAGGGATCATTACATTCTTGTTGACACCTTTGCAGATAATATACGAATAAATGGATGAATGAGTGAAATTTCAAATGGTTTGCCACGTGAATGGAAAATGTTGCCTGCCATATCAGTAAACAAAGGATGTCACAGCCATCAAGCCAGTACAGCCATCCCTACAGTGAGCCCTGAAGGAACTCAGGATGGGAAAGAAGAGGGTACTGGCCATAGATAGCTAAGGTGCATATCAAAGGAATGATTTCAGTGTGCCCAGACTCTTGCATCTTCCCATAAGTAGAAAAGCAGTACATTCCTTAACTGAGATACCTGGTTTTCTTTAATGAACAGTAATATTTTGATGTTTTGATTACCTGGTCATTGTTGCAAAAACTCCCATCTATCCTGGCTCCTCTCTGGCCTCTTTGAAGCTGTCCCTCAGAGGTATCTGAGAAGCTGTCTCCCGGGCTTGAAGTCCTCAGAAAGTCTGCCAAATAAAACATCATTCTCAACTTTTAGGTTGTGCGTTTTTTTTCAGTCGACAGCCACAAGGAGGCACTCTGAGGGCGATGGGAAAGGGAAGGGCTGACTGAACTGCTTAGCCTTGACTTGCAGAAAAATGACAAATGAGCAGGTAATTATAAAGGAAAAAAATACAGATTTTCTTAGACAACATGAGCCAATGAATGCATGAAAAGCGGAGAAACTGCCAATTAGCCAAATATTTGCAAAATGAGAGTTTCCAGCTATTTGAATATTCTGCTTAATCGACCTTAATCAGATTTGGATCACCCATTTAAAAAAAAAAGGCAATCAACAACATTTGATTCTTATTGAATAAAATTTGGCCTTTGTTTAGTTAGTTAATAGAACACTGAGATCTTACAATGCTTTTGTGTGATTTGTTCCTTTATTTAACACATATTTATTGAGTACCTACTACGTTCCAGGTACTGGGGAGAGAGCAGTGAACAAAACTGACAAAACGCCTGCCCTCGTGGACTTTACATTCCGGTGTTAGAATGGTAAATATCAGTTATCACACAGATGCTCAGAGAGGTGGCTCTAAATTTCTTTTAGTTCATGGGTTACTTGAGAATGTGTTGAAAACTGTGGGCCTTCTCTCTTTAAAAAATAAATAAATAGGGCTTCCCTGGTGGCGCAGTGGTTGAGAGTCTGCCTGCTAATGCAGGGGACACGGGTTCGGGCCCTGGTCTGGGAAGATCCCACATGCCACGGAGCGGCTGGGCCCGTGAGCCACAGCTGCTGAGCCTGCGCGTCTGGAGCCTGTGCCCCGCAACGGGAGGGGCCGCGATAGTGAAAGGCCCGCGCACCGCGATGAAGAGCGGTCCCCGCACCGCGATGAAGAGTGGCCCCCACTTGCCGCAACTAGAGAAAGCCCTCGCACGAACCGAAGACCCAGCACAGCCAAAAATAAATAAATTAATTAATTAAATAAATAAATTTTTAAAAAAAATCTCTTAAAAAAATAAATAAATAAATAAATAAATAGAAAGAAACATGTATGAACATATATATATGATTCAGTTTATTTCAATATCAACTGGCGACTATTGTTGCCACGACCTCTGAGATTTCAGAGATTTTGCTCTTTTTTTTGAACCTGTAATTCATTGATTTATTAGAACAAGAGACAGACAGATAAAAATTGGGCTATGTTTGCTAATTCCAGTTTATTTCAGAGAATCACTGAGCTGTCTTCTGGAATACTAGTGTTTACATATGATTTATAAAGACAGAAACCCACTGGCCTTTGTTTTCTTTGAGTCATATTGTTGAATTATTCAGTATATCCCATTGATTGTCCATGCCTTGGCATATTAAACTGGGTTAAGTTCTATTCTAATAAACATTGTCCATACCTTGGCATATTAAACTGGGTTAAGTTCTATTCTAATAAACAAAGTCATGCTTTTTAGCAGAAAACAATTACGAATTGCCCTGAGAGAACGCTGGCTTCAACCAGAAGAAGAAAAAGCATCATTAAGTTATTTAGCTTTTGGGAGAGCCACCTTTAGAAGGTCTATCTTGGGGTTACTAGATATGTCATTTTTAGCATAAGAAATTAGGGCAAGCAACATTCAGATGAAAGGATAATTAAGAAACATACTTGGTTGCTGAGTTGTTTTGTCACGAAAGTAGGCACTCAGATTTCCTTAACCCAGGCAAAAGAAATTTATTTACCACTAAATCAAATTTATTCACCACTAAAAAGTCATTTACATTTTTAAAGTAATGTAAAGAAAAGCTGGTGATCCAGAAAGACCATGTAACTTAGTCCTGAATCAGGTTCCCTTGATGAGAATACAAGTCAATCCCAGGTGCCAAGGGGAGGTGGAGGGAGGAGGTGGAGAGGGTGAAGATCATCAAAGACTAAGCTATTGGATTTTAAACTAGTCCACATCCCCTTTTACTACACTAATTGCAAGCAAGTATTTTGTCATGCTCAAAAACAAAAAGGCATTGCAAAAAAGCTAACCACCTCAATCTCCATTTCTCAGTGGGGTCACTAACATAAAAGCTACTGCTAGTTAGGTCAAGTTTTGAACAGAGTAAGTAAGGCTTTAGAAAGTGTTGACTAAGTATGTCTTTGAGACCAAGTTATTGTCTAAACTGTGGTGGTCTCAAAAATAAAGAAAAAGAAGAAAAATTAGAAGAAAGGAAGGTAAGTAAGGAGGAAAGGAGGGAGGGAGGGTGCTTCCTGATGTATATATACTGTAAATTATAACTTTTTCTCTCCTGAATAAAGAAAGGAAGGGACCAGCCGACTAAGCCGCGAATTCTATTACTTTTATAGAAGTTGTCACCTTAATTTATGATCCTTATAACCAAAACCAAGTCCTTTCATGTTATTTTTTAGAAACTCCCTAACAGTCAATCTATTACACTCCTCATTAGACTTACCCACCCTTGTTTCTGGAGTCTAGTTTCTTTGGCTTGGGTGGATCATTCAGCCCTTAGGAGATTCCTAATAGGCGCAATGCCAAACTCTTTTTTTTTTTTTTAATTAATTAATTAATTAATTTATGGCTGTGTTGGGTCTTCGTTTCTGTGCGAGGGCTTTCTCTAGTTGTAGCAAGCGGGGGCCACTCTTCATCGCGGTGCGCAGGCCTCTCACTATCGCGGCCTCTCTTGTTGCAGAGCACAGGCTCCAGACGCACAGGCTCAGTAGTCGTGGCTCATGGGCCTAGTTGCTCCGCGGCATGTGGGATCTTCCCAGACCAGGGCTCGAACCCGTGTCCCCTGCATCGGCAGGCAGACTCTCAACCACTGCGCCACCAGGGAAGCCCCAAACTCTTTTGTCTGATCAAATTGTAATGAGTTAATGACTTCACAAAAATTTATTTTGATCCAAGCTTTCCCGGGCACACAGACTTTTTAAACGAATAATATTTTCATACTTGGAGAAGAACAACAACAGAGCTTTTAAAATATTTGATTTCCTTCCTTGTCATCCCAGCTGAAAGCTTTCTTCATTCTCCATAGAGGTTGGTTTTAAAGGATGTGAGCAAGTATAAATCACCTGCCTGACTAAACTTAACCTTCACACACTTAGTGGACAATAGGTGATGGGTATTTCTGATTTACACTCTACATTTCCCCTGAGGGGTTAGTGAGTAATGAGCCAGTGGGGGAGAGGCAGAAAGCCCAACTGCGATCCCTGCTGGGTGACCTTGATTAAGCCCTATTTTTTGGTTGCAGGTTCTGTATCTCTCAAGTAAGAAAGCTAGACTCCCAGGACTTTTCTGAGAAAAGAGGCAGAGAGGTGACTGGGGCAGAAGCACAGAACGTCTGCTGAGGCCATTAGAGGCAGGAAGTTGAAGATCAAGAGTCACCTGCTGACAAGCTAGTGCCAGACAGAACTACGGGGACTCAAAAACATTCCGTCTTTTCCAACATGGGATGTGGTAAGTGAAAGACTGTTGAAAAAATTAAAAAAAAGAAAGTTCTGCAGTCAAGGTCTATGTAAATTCCAGTTATGGCTTATCATTGTGCATGTGAAATATAAATTATAAACCTAGCAAGTGTAACATTGTTTTTCAAAATAAAGTTATCCATCTTGATTTAAAACAGGAAAAAAATGAATTTTTATGGCTGTATGGGTTAAAAAGACAGTTTTTACAACAGCACTGCAGACATTTTGGGCCAGATGATTCTACGCTGGAGGTACTGTCCTAGGCATTGCAGCATGTTTAGCTGCATTCCTGGTCTCTACTCACTAGATGCGAATAGCACCCTTTCCCCAGTCCAGAAAATCAAAATGTCTCCATATGTTGAAAAATGTGCCCTGAAGGGCAAAATCACACCTGGTTGAAACCACTGTTGTTTCTGGCTTTTTTTTTTTTTTTTTTTTTTTAAGATAAGGAGCCACTTAGAAGCACACTTAGTTTTTGCATGAAACTCTCAGGTCCAAAGTTTTGATGTTTTGACTTAGCTCATGGAGAAAATCTAAAGCTTCTCATTTGAGGGCCTATCACTTTAAGAGAGTCTTCCAAACATCTGGGAATGTTAATTACACCAGGCTTGAAGGTTTGGAGAGGGAGGGCAGAGATGATGTATTTCCTATTTGTGCTACTTACCAGTTCCTGGCATGATGTTAGCATTATAGTATGCTCTGGTAAGTACTTTAATGGATGGATGGATGGATGAATGGATGGATGGATGGACGAATGGATATATGAATGAAAAAGTGAAATAAGAAAGAAATCAACATAGGGAGATACAGATTTATTTTCTTTGGTTGTCTTTACCTACACTACACCAGGGTACGCAAAGAGCATCTTAGTGATGAAGGAAGGTTAAAATGTTTGACTCTAAAAGAAAATCCCAGTGAGCGTCTGAAGTTGTAATTTAAAGGGCCAGGAACACACTGTGTTACTTCGGGTCTCTCATCCATTCTGCAATAAATAAAGCTGCCAGGTTAAGAATTAAATCAGCCATGGCCCTCGTCAGGGAAAGTAATGCACAACAGTAGGTACATAAATACACCAAGGTGTTAGAGTCTCTTCCACCATTTGTATTACTCTGTTTCTTCCCTCCACCTTTCGGGGACAAAGAGCTTAAAGTGGGTCAGCAGATAGTATGATGAAGATGCAAGCTTCTCAGGGCAAGCTCTCAGTTCAAACTACATCTGAGGTTCCAGGCCTGCCTGAGGTCTATAAATGCAAATTCCTTTTCCACAGCAGTAATTTAATATGCCATCTTCTATTGTGGTTGGCCAAGTTTGTCTAAATTACCCCTTCTGTGACTCTGAAACTTGACCTTGTGGATTCGTTTTTGGAAAATTCTTTTTGTAGTCTGTAATCAGTCAGTTTCCAATTTGAAGATCTCATCTTTAGGCTATATAAACAAACAAAGTTCTGACATGATACCCCCAGTCTCAGTGGGCTCTGACTTTTCTAAAAGAACAAAACTGGGGCCTGTAGAAGGCTGGGGATGGACAGTTCCTAATGTTTTGATTTTGTGGGAGGTATTTTTATTGCTATAGAAGTGAGCAGAATATCCCCACTGGCCCCTTCATTAATAAGTCTGGCCGACACCCCATCTCGGCTGTGAGGAAAATGACCTGTTCATAATGCATTTATGGCAGGACTATTTGGCTCCCATAGATAAATGTCGCATAGGGATCTTCTACTTCCTAGAAATCACTCTCTTCCTAACTCCGGAGAGAGATTATTCCTGACTTTTAAATGGCACTCTCTGCTCAGCAGGCCAAGCAAGGAAGAGGAGTTAATCACCCCTTTTAAGGATCAAAATTGAGCACCGAGACAGAGATGGCAAAAAAAAGGAAGAAAGCTTTTAGAGCACTGGGAATGTTAAAAAAAAAAAAAAAATTAAACATCTAATAGTTGTCAACGAGAAAGAAATTTTCCTCTACTCTTCTAGGTTTTTCTGGCTGGTCTAAGAATTAAATTAACATGATACAGATTAGCAGGAGAAAATCAAACAAAAGTTTAGTAACATGTATACATGGGAGAGACCCAGGAAAACTGAGTATCTTGCCAGAATGACTGAACCCTCACCTTAAATACCATTGTCAGCTAAAGACAAATGAGCATGTTGGAGTAGTGGTTTGGGACTTGAAGGGGAGGAAGGCAATTCACATGGAGAGGAAAAAGCAAATGTTTGGTAAACAAATGTTCGCTGGGCCATGCAAAGACAACAGACACAGAGAGGAATTTTAGCAAACAAATTTGCTAGGTTCCTCCCTGTCTACATACCTAGTTCATATTATAGTTATCTAACAGGTTTTCTATCCACATTCTTTTAGGCAGTTAGGCGGAAGGTCAAAGATTCTTCCTGAGTCTGTTGGGCCTTAAAAATAATCAGCCTCAGAGGGAGGGGGTATATGTATATGTATAGCTGATTCACTTTGTTATAAAGCAGAAACTAACGCACCACTGTAAAGCAATTATACTCCAATAAAGATGTTAAAAAAAAAAAAGAAAACAGCCTCTGGGAATTCCCTGGTGGTCCAGTGGTTAGGACTCGGCACTTTCACTGCCGAGGGCCCTGGTCGATCCCTGGCTGGGGAGCTAAGATCCCGCAAGCCATGCGGCCAAAAACACAAACACAAAAACAAAACAGAGAAAAAGAAATAATCAGCCTCAATTAATCTTCATGCCAAAGAGACACATTTCAGGGTGGCAAATTTTGCTCCCCTTCATAATGTTGCCTCCCACCACTGTGCAGAAGCCCAGCATCTCATGACCCAGCTATGTCTCCCACTCTTTTTGTGCATAGTGCCCCAAAGCTCAAAAATGAATAAGACCAGAAGGAGATCAACCCTTGATCCTCAAAGATTTAAAATCCGGATGTGCGGTGGCAGAGAAATAAGAAATATGCACAAATAACAACAAGACAAGGCAGAATGTGACGGCATGAACGCCCAAACGGCTCTAAGATCCAACAGAATGAGAAACATATTCATTTTGTGGGGGATGAAGAATGACTTCATGACATGTGAACGGATCTTGAAGAATGGATTGAATTTGGGCAGGAAGAGATGAATGTATGTGGAGGAGAGGGAGGACTGTATTTCATGTGATGCAGAAAGTGAGCAAAGTACCAACGTGGAAAAGTGCTCAGAAGGGAGAAAGAGAACAGGAAGAAGTCATTTCACACTTAGAGGTTGCATCGTTCAGGGTACATTCGGGAGAGAGAAATCACATCAGCTATTTTAACAGAGAGAAGTTAATATAAAGAATAGCTAACTAACATAAAATTCTGAACTAGATAAGTGAAAAAGTAGTATTAGTCATATTCAGTATGAACCATATTGAAGCCTGAGGCAAAAGGAAAGGAAAACTTGTGTACCCCAATATACATGCTTTTATGTATTTTTTAAATGGTGAATTTTTCCAGAACATTAAAGTAGTTTGAAAAAATAATGAAAAATTGAAAAGTTGGTGTATTAAAATTCACAATATTATTTTTAATTTAAATGCTGTATTTATACTCAGACCTAATTTATTAAAATTTTACATCAGCTTAGGCTAATTCAAAATTATTCAAAATTATCCTTTGGACAGGAGAAATGGTCAAACATGGTAATTCTCTCAATAAAAATGGAAATAAGCGGACTTCCCTGGTGGCGCAGTGGTTAAGAATCCACCTGCCAATGCAGGGGACATGGATTTGAGCCCTGGTCCGGGAAGATGCCACATGCCACGGAGCAACTAAGCCCCTGCACCACAACTACTGAGCCTGCGCTCTAGAGCCCGCGAGCCACAACTACTGAGCCCGTGAGCCACAACTACTGAAGCCCACGTGCCTAGAGCAGGTGCTCTGTAACAAAAGAAGCCACCACTATGAGATGCCCGTGCACCACAACAAAGAGTAGCCCCGCTGGCCGCAACTGGAGAAAGCCCACACGCAGCAATGAAGACCCAACGCAGCCAAAAATAAATAAATTTTTTCAAAAAATTGAAATAAGCAAAAAGGTATATTTTAAAGATACTATTGATGAGTTTGTGTCTATTAAAGCCAGTGGAGCACATTTTTTCCTTTAGCCTCAGGCTCTAAGATGCCTCAGCATGGCATTGATCTCTAAAATTTTGATATTTTGTTCATCATGGTTTGTGCATTTAATTTTGATTTTTGAAAAGTATTGCATTCACATATAGTTTACCTGGATTCCTGAGAATTTTGATGCCCCCTTGAATTCTATGCCTGAGGCAGCTGACTCACTGACCTCACCCTGGTCTCTGCCCTGTGAAAATGTAGAAGAGAACTCTAATCGCCACATGATCCTGCAATCCCACTACTCGGCATATATCCAGACAAAACTATAATTAAAAAAGATACATGCACCCCTATGTTCATAGTAGTACTATTTACAATAGCCAAAACATGGAAGCAACCTAAATGTCCATCGACAGATGAATGGATAAAGAAGATGTGGTACATATATACAATGGAATACTAGTCAGCCATAAAAAAGAATGAAATAGTGCCATTTGCAGCAACATGGACGGACCTAGAGATTATCATACTAAGTGAAACAAGTCAGACAGAGAAAGACAAATACCATATGTTATCATTTATATGTGGAATCTAAAATATGACACAAATGAACTTATTTATGATACAGAAACAGACTCACAGACTTAAAGAAGAGACTTGTGGTTGCCAAGGGGGAGAGGGAGTGAGGGAAGGATGGATTGGAAGTTTGGGAATAGCAGAGTCAAACTATTGTATATAGAATGGATAAACAACAAGGTCCTACTGTATAGCACAGAGAACTATATTCAATATCCTATAATAAACCATAATGGAAAAGAATATGAAATATATATATGTGTATAACTGAATCACTTTGCTGTACAACAGAAATTAAACACAGCATTGTAAATCAACTATATTTCAATAAAAAATAAATTAAAAGAAAAAGAGAACTCTAAGGTATCACAGCTAGGTGAATAAGTGTTTCTGGCTCCTAGGAGCAGACAGCCTGAGGGAAGCACCCAGAAAACAAACAGGAAGAATCAGTCCCTTCTTCCTCCTCCAGCCCTGCAGTCTCCCTCTCCCATCCCCTAGAGGAAGAGTCTACCAGGGAGCCTGCAGGCAAAGCAGTGTCCTGGTCCAGCATCACAAAGCCAACCATAGAAGAGTGAGTTGGGAGCTAAAAGAAATAGCCAAATTACCGGCGCATGGATGATTTCCCTTGAGTTGGATCTTGAAGGACAAGTAAGATAATCATCATTTTTCGAGCACCATGCTAAGCTCTTTACAATGTCACACAATACACAAAAGTGTCCTAAATCCAAACCTAGTTCAATGTCGTCCCAAAGCCTCTGCTCGAAATCACTATGCCATAGGTGAAGAAAGAGAGGACATTTCAGGCAAAGGAAACAGAACAGAGCAAGGCAAAGGGTTGAAAAATAGCATGACGTATGATGGAAACACGTGGTCCACTTATAGAACATCTCTTATGTGCCAGACACCTTACAGAATGTTTTATTAAAAATATTTTATTTGGGGGACTTCCCTGGTGGTCCAGTGGTAAAGAATCTGCCTTCCAACGCAGGGGATGCGGGTTCCATCCCTGGTCAGGGAACTAAGATCCCACACGCTGCGGGGCAACTAGGCCCGCACGCCACAACTACTGAGCCCGTGTGCCTCAATGAGAGAGCCCACATGCCACAAACTACAGAGCCCAGGCGCCACAACTAGAGAGAGAAAACCCATGCGCCACAACTAGAGAGAAGCCCGCAGCCGCAATGAGGACCCGACACAGCCAAGAAAAAAGAAAAAGAAAATTTTATTTTTTACATGTATGCGCTCCTTTTAGTCCCATTTTACAGATGGGAAACTAAATTATAGAACATTAGTTAAATTTGTCCAGGGTCACTCAGCTCATAGATGAAGCAACCAGAATACAACTTCAACTCCAGAGCCCTTGCTCTTACTCACTAGTCATACTGCCCTGACAGAACATAAAATGATCATGAAGCCAAAGATATGATAGAGTCAGGTCATGGAGGCCATCCAAAGGTTCAGGACTTAATTCTCTGTAGTAGGGGGCCTGCTAAAGCATTTTAAACAGCATTAGTTTTTTTGTTTTGTTTTGTTTTGTTTTGTTTTGTTTTAATTTTATTTTTATTTATTTTTATGGCTGTGTTGGGTCTTCATTTCTGTGCGAGGGCTTTCTCTAGTTGCAGCAAGCGGGGGCCGCTCTTCATTGCGGTGCGCGGGCCTCTCACTATCGTGGTCTCTTGGTGCGGAGCACAGGCTCCAGATGCGCAGGCTCAGTAACTGTGGCTCACGGACCCAGTTGCTCCGCGGCATGTGGGATCTTCCCAGACCAGGGCTCGAACCCGTGTCCCCTGCATTGGCAGGCAGATTCTCAACCACTGCGCCACCAGGGAAGCCCCACAGCATTAGTTTTGTGTTTTGTATGGATCACAATGGTCTGAGCCCAGTTTGGAGGATGGATTTTAAATATACAAACAGGAATTGGAGAAACCAATTAAGAAACTATTGCAATAATTCAATGAGTAGAGCTCTGACGGAGTTGAGAATAGGGAACATATTTAAGAGACTAGAGATACTTATAACACTAATGATTGGATGTAGATGATAACGAACAAGAAAGACTAACAGACTACCAGGGTTTGGGGGGATGGCCAGTAGGTTAGCATGTCATCCACTGATAGAAATATTAGTCTGGTGCAGTAGATTAGTTACTTTCAACATTTGAGTTTTCTGGAGCTTTGAGCATACGTAGAAGTATAAGGTAAGCCAAATCTGTATTTTCTTGGTTACTGAATGCCAGCGAAGGAATTTTAATTTTACTGGAAACCAAAATCTCAAAAAAAAGTTTTTAATAAGATGCTATGACCATAATTGCACTGAAAGAGCCGCAAATTTGCTCTTCCTTTGGTAGAAACTCATGTGGTATCTCAGGCCTCTAAAATCTCTAACATGTTCCTTAAAATAAATGTATCTTCAGACCAGTTTTAAATATGTTCCAACACACATATCTCCTAAATTAATGAGCATCAAGCTACTAAGATCCTCACTAGAGCTGCAAAGGGTCTGATAATTTACCCCACTTTCCAGCCAAGTTATCCAGCCACAATTTCATAGATGCAGGCAATAGACCCGAGGGTCCTGGGTCAGAGACAAAGGACTACTACACAGAGCAATGGCAGTAGCCAAACTATCAGCATTTGCATCAGTTCCTGGAGACCCAGTTCCCACAGGACAATGTGAAGAGAGCCAGGTGGTACCTATATAAGCAACAGAGTGTGTTAAAGAAGAACCCCAAACAAAGGAAACCCATATATTTTACAATGAGCATTAAGCAAACCTTCCTTAAAGGAAGATACTATCTTTAGCTTCCAAGACAAATATTCTTGAAAAGATAGCCTGGAACAAAGGCAGCTCTGCTCACAAGACATGTAGAAATGTGAGAGATCTATGAAGATTTGTCTCCCAACAATTCAATGTTTTTATAATTTTCAGGTGACTTTATAGAACTCTTGGCTTTGGCTTGGCAAGTGCACAACACAAAGGTTTTAAAAGCATGCAACATAAGGAGAAAGAATTGATGTGGCTCAACAAATAGAATGTGTAGTAATAGCTAAAATAAGCCAACTAGCTAGAGCAAACTCACTGGGAAATAGAGGGGCGATCACAAATACAGATTCCAACAACCAATTTTGCAGTGCTTCGGGAAGTGAGAAACAGGGGGCCAAGAACAGGCCGAAAAACAGATGCTACTTGTCTAGGAGAAAGAACAAAAGAATTTAGGGAGCAGTTCATTTGCTTGTTGGGGCTGACATTTGCAGTTCTGTCTGCAGCAGAAGAATATACCAGAAATTGGAGACCCATGATTCATATCCTGGCTGCAAAGATACTGCACTAAGGAGTTGGGGATTAGAATGGGTTTTAATGAGAGATGATAATCCAAATTTGTATTCACATTTGACTGTCTGAAAGGATTTTTACATATATCATCTTATATGCTTTCAATCAGCCAGAGATCAGCATAATAAGAGAAAACAAGAAGCTCACAGGGAGCTGAGAGAGAAAGGAAGTTCCTCTTTCTCCTCTCCTTAAAAAGCCACAAACTTGTGCTGGGAATGATGTTGCCAGGCAACCACCAACTTCTATAAGCTTTGAGACTAGACGTTCTTACTCTCTAGTAGAATGAAATATCAGATTGAAGGCACAGGAGAGAGAGGAATGATTTGCTTGTTGATGGTGGTGAACTTGCCTGCATCCTGAGGGTCATTGCTCACTGGGTCAGCTCCAAGGAAAGTCATGGGTCCAAGACAGGCTTTACACGTATCAAATTTTAGAGGGTTTTTTTTTTTAAGCTTATCTAAACAGCTGAAAAAATTATTTTGCCTTTCAGAAATTATCAACCAATCAAACATAATTACAGCATGCCTCTGGAGAAACTTGTGTGGCAATGTTGAAGTGATACAAGATAAAAGAGTTCAGCTTCCTTTCATGCTGCCCAAGTTTTTTTTTTTATTACAGTAGAGAAGAACAGGGAGAGAGGGAAAACAAAACGTCAAAGCCCACTGGTCCATGGATTATTTAAGAAAATAAGAAGAGTGAATATTAAAGCAACGCAGATCTCCATCCACAAATACTAAATTTAGAACAGTTACATGTTTGGGGTTTTTTTCCCAGTAATATTCAGCATCATGTATGCAGGCAAGGAAAAAGGGAATGGTTTTCTAGGGCTGCAGATTTATGAAACTGACTGTACTGGATGGAGAGGGGAATAAGTCATTTGAGTGTAGATTCAAAAAAGTGATTACAATGATGAATTCAAACCTATAAGCTGGTAAGGAGGAAAGTGAAACCAAGAAGTGATAAAAAGAGAGTCAGTGAATTAAAAGATCCTAATGTTACATAGGAAAATTGGTCACAATGTTTTGCATTTCTTTCTATCAAGAGGTGGAATTTATTTTCTAACTCCTTAAGTCTGAGCTAGTGTTATGACTTGCTTTGATCCAGAGAGTATGGCAGACGTGATGAGCAAGTGAGTTCCAAGCCTAGACCTCAAGAGCTTTGAATGTTTCTTCTTGTTTTGCTTTTGGAACTCTTCAAATTACACATGAACAAGCCCAAGCTAGCCCATTGCTGGAGGAGAGACCACATGGAGAGAGACTTCAGTCATCCCAGTACTCCCAGTCTTCCCAGTTGAGACCATAATAAATCAGCCAGCATAGTCATCACAACTGCTGACCACAGATGCATGAGAAAGTATAGGCAAGAGGTCATCTGAGCCTGGCCAAGAACTGAAGAAATTCCCAGGTGAACCCAGCCCAGGCTGTCAGCATAGAGAATCATGAGCTGGAGAACGGGCTCTTGTTCAAATCCACTAAGTTTTGGGATAGTTGGTTATGTAGCAAAAACTAACTTTTACGTCCTAATGAGAGAAAATAATTGTTTCCATGGGGTATTTTAAGCAAGTGAGCTATAAATATAAGCAGTTATAGTTGGAGAATAGGATGTTCAAACTTGTAATGTTCACAGTAATGTTTCTGTTGAAGACAAGGTCCAAATCATGACCATTCCTAGCCATGTGGCTAAGAAAGAGTGGATGAAAACGTCCTAGGAAGGGGGAGGTAAAGACACTGAGAAGTTGGAGTAATTAATGGCATGTTGACATCACGAAGGATGATGACAGAAATAGCATTAGAGAAGAAGTTTTGGTGTCAAGTGTAGAAAAATTAACAAACAACCAAAGTGAGAGCAAAGTGCGGGTAAATGGCAGAAAAGCCAGATGCCACAGGCCGAAAAGGAGCTAGGATTTTATAAATGGGCAGAGGAGTAGAGGACTGAGTTAGGCATTGGAAAGCAAGAAGCAAGTGACTTGGCACTCTAGCCTGAAGTGTGAGGTGTGAATAAATAAATAGCCTGTACTTGAGAGGGATGCAAATAAAGCAATATCCTTAGAGGACACAGTTCATGCTCGGGAGAGGAAATGAAGGATATGTAGTAGATGAGAATGAGATAAGAGAGGTGCAAAGGAGAAAGAGATGAAGGCAAAAAGAGTTTGAGAATAAACAGTGGTTGTCACCCCCTAAGATGGAGTTCCCAAGGACTTAATAAATAGGTTCAGGGAGTTGTATCTGGTGGTGAGGAGATGGGGTAGTAAACAAAGCAGAATAGAGTAAGATTTGGGGAGATAATATATGACTAACCAGATAGAGTTTAACAGAGGTGTGGGGTTTGGTGGAGTTAGTCCTTGGAGTCTGAAGCAGCATGGTGAGCACATGGGCCTAGCAGGGAGGTCGTATAAGTGTAGGTAAGTCCATGGTTTGGTGCAGAAGGAGTTGAGATGGTTTATCCTGTGAGAGAAGCAGACAGCTATTCCAGCAGGCCTCAGCAGGAAGGTGGCCTGTGTGGAGCATTTTGGGTAAAGCTTCCCTGTTTGAGAAGAAGATACAAACTGGTTATGAGGATCCAGCTCAGCTGCAGGAAGAACTAGCCCCACAGGAAGGGTTGACAAAGGCTCCCCCTTTGTCATTCGAGGAGATGACAAGTGTGTGGTCCAAACAGGGCTACGTCACATGGCCCCATAGCCAGACAAGTGATCCCAGAGGGCGGGGGTATGGGCTGTGGATGCAAGGCCATGGGGACCATATTGCATAGTGAAAATGTGAGGCCTATGGCCCAGTGGAGTATAGATGGGGCCAATAGAGGATGAGATCTGTCTGCTGTGTTTCAGAGATGGGGGTCCATGAGCCAACTGAAGACAGAGTATAGGACTTTCAGGACTTCAGTACCAACTACTCTGATAGAAGCTTAATGTGAAAAATACAGGTTTGAAGAATTAAAGGATAAAATATATCACATAAATGAGATTTTTATCCAGAGAGAGATTAAGTGAGCCATGAGACCTCTTCTAGGATTTTAATCTATAAGGGGCACTTAAACATGATTCAGGAAATGAAAACCTTACCAGATGTGAACTGAGATGGAGAAAGGGGTTGCTAAATAGTATACATCTCAGAGGATGTTCCATGTGATGAGGAAGAATAATTTGAAGAGCTGCTGTTGATGGGGTGAGGGATGAGACAAGGCCCAGAAACCACCTTCTCAGGAGGGTGAATTCTGTAATCTTCAGTTTGTTTAGTGATGTGGGTTACACAAGTTTGGGGCCAAAGTTGAGATATTTGGAGCAAGAGCAAAGAAACAGCACAGGGAGATTGGGACTGACATATATACACTAATATGTATAAAATGGATAACTAATAAGAACCTGCTGTGTAAAAACATACATAAAATAAAATTCAAAAAAAAAAAAAAGAAACTGAGCACAGACTTCCATGAGTCCTGCCCCACCACCACCTTTTCCTTCACAGCTCTTGGACTCTCCTCTTTACCCATGTTGGAAAATATTTAGAGAATTTTTGTTTACAAAGGTGCCTGATCTATTATTCTGCCTATAGTACACATATCTGCATCTGGTTCTGACTTGTGGTAGCTTGCTTTCATAGACAAATGGCATTTTTAAGTCCATTATGGGTTACTCCAACACAGAGCTGGGTAAACTCTGAAGAGTTTATCTCTTTCCTGGCCCTTTACAGTCTGAAACAGAGATCATCAATGCACTGCATTCATAGGAGATACAAAATGACTCTTTTGATGAAACATGCATAACAGGTTGGGGAAGCAAACATCACAGAGGCAAAGGCCACATTTTACATTATTTCTGCCTCAACCAAGAACAGATTCTGACAGTGAACAGTCCAGTGTTCTCCAAAACTGTTCTCCAAAACTAGCTCAGGGAGCAAGTAAGTAATCCCTGACCCATGTATATAGGGATATTCAGCTGGTTGATCTAAATTAGTCATTATTATAGCTAATCTCATCAGAGGGATCCTAAGCTGAACTGAAGAAAGGAGATATAAGTAGAGCACTGAAAAATAATTCTCCAGGGGAAACAAGACTGATTAACCAGTTCGTTTAGGGCAGGTTTCATTGTCTTTCATCATCTATATCTAAATAAAGATGTTTACACTCCAGAGCAAGAATTTTGAAATAATGAGCATATTTCTTAATAGAACATAATAATCAGTTTATGCAAATAGATAAATGCAAACAAAGGCTTATTTAGTAATACCAAATGACCACCACCATCACCAGCCACAGAGAGCCAGGAGTCTCAGTTGCCTGCCTACAGCATCTAAACAGCATGTGACAAAACAGATGTTGAGAAATAAAACACGTAAGCAAAAGCTAATAAACAAATTCAGTAAAGTTGCAGGATACAAAATCAATACATAAAAATCTGCTGCATTGCTATACTCAAGTAAACAAACTAGAAAAATAAAGAAAGAGAAATAAAGAAAATAATCCCACTTACAACTGCATCAAAAAGAATAAAATACCTAGGAATAAATTTAATCAAGGAAGTAAAAAATATGTATACTGAAAACTACAGATATTAATGAAATAAACTGAAGAAGACACAAATAGATACTCTGTGCTCATGAACTCTTTGTGAAGAGCTGAAGTGGGGAGCTCAAATTACAGCTCTTGATAAATGTGGCACATATGAAATAGCCAGAGACTCCAGGAAAAACTAATCATCTCAGCACTCAGAGGATAGAAGAGGAGTGATGCCTTGAGCCAAGCCAGACCTTGATGGTCAGGTAAAAACATCAAAATTAAAACCTGATCGTCCTCTCAGACATTTACTTCTGTTTGGCCCGCCATCCAAAGAATATATCTGTTTACTTATTGTCTGTTTCCTCCATGAGAACACAAGGCCTGTGAAGGCAGATATCACTGAGGTGTCCCCCAGAAGTAGACCAGCATGTGGCATTTAAGAGGTTCTCAAAAAATATTTGTTGAATGAATGAGTAGAAGCACAAATGAATAAAACATGAAGCAAGGTTTTGAGTGTCTTTACCTGTAAGATACCCACAAACAAGTTTAGTGAAGACACTGAGATGACTCATGTAAAGCTAGTTCTACTACATAGAAATTCCTCAACGTTAACTATTATTTTCAAGTGTGCTATCTTCAGCAACACCTTCATCTATAACATGCCAGGTACTGAGTTAAGTACTTTCCAGTCATTATACCTTATTCTATTCCTAAGACTTTCAAGAACGCTGAGAAGAGTAAGTAGGTAGTATTGTTTTCATTTTAGAGGTCAGAAATTGGGATTTAGAGAGGTTCGCAAATTTGCTTGAGGTCACTGAGAGAATTGAAGAACCAGGATGGTGACCCTGTGTCCAATACCCACTGTCTTATCTGCCATACTGTGTCACCTTCCAGGGTCTACTTTACCTTTAAAAGCAACTATCAAGTTGTGTGACAGCTAGTTCTGCATTAAATACATAATATTTCCCCACTCAACTGTGAGCTCCCAAAGGGAAGGCGGTGCGTAGTCTGTTCATCATTGTGGCAACTTTCAAAGTGGGTTTCCAGCTGAATTCTGCAAGTCCAAGAGGCTGTCTTGGTGAGCCCAAAGGACACCCACAGGGAAGGAGAGAAGTGGAGTGCTCTGAGCCCCTTTCTCCCACCTCAGTTATTTGGTTTTCCTCTTAGGTTTCTATACCATTTCCACTGAAGAAAGGATTCTGCTGGAAGAAAAAAAAAAAGTCGAGTTCTAGAATCTGCCAATGCCCGAGCACTCAGTAACGTTAATTAAATAAAGACTAGTTAGAAGCAGAAGCAGAGGACAGCCTCTAAATGTGAGGAGTATGGAAGGAACCAGTGATCTTCAAACACTGGTTGTTTCGGTGTTACTTATTTGAATCAGTCTAAGATTGGAGAGTCATCTTTCCACATAATAGGCAGCACAGTACAGTCAGTGTGGAGGCAAGAGAGAAATTAGGACTTGTACCTCAACCACAGATGTGAGGCCACCTGTTATACTGGATGACAAAAGCAGGACATGAAAACTGATAAAAATAAAACCCAAAAAAAGCACAATTAAGCTTGCTTATATAATTGAGAGACAGTAGACTTCTTTTAGGGAGTGCAAATTTAGTGTCACCCTAAGATTTCAGACTAGGAACATGCCCAAGTATAATACAGCAACAAGAAAACACACTTTCTCCATAGCAACAATCTGAAAACTCAGCTATATTCTCATTACCAGAGACCATTTGACAGAGAAATCTTGAGAAGCAGTTTTTCTCCAGAGATTTATCAGGTGGCAGAAAGGGAACGTGGAAGAGAACTTGAAGAAGAACCAGTGCCAGAAGACAAAGTTACCAAGGTGTAGGAGGTGCTAAATGGGAGAGAAGCAGGGAATAATCCACAAAAATTATTTCAAAAATTCAAAAACATTGATACCATGTAGAATGGTTGATTAACCAAATGCTGACTCAATCACCCACAAGTCCAAATCACTCTGTACCAAAGCAGGGAAGCTGAAAAGCAAATTACTCACTCTTGACAAGGAGGCAACAGCCTGACCTTCAAAAAGGGACAGTGACATCAGACTAATCTGTTCCCTAGATAGGCCCAACATTGACTCCTACAGATGGGCCCTTGCCAAGGAGGATCTGGGCCACAGAGCTACTTGGGGCTCTGTGCAGAGATGCATTAACTTTCAAGAAGCACCTCCAAAAAAAAAAAGAAAAAAGAAAAAAGAAAAAGAAGTACCTCCAGCACAAGAAAAGACACCAAAATGCCCAGATGATCACTTTTGAGGCGAGTCTTAGCCACTCAGTCAGAGCTGGGGTTAAAATTCATTCATTCATTCAATCAACAATTATTTAAGAAGCATTTATTGAACAGCTAGGCACTGAGATAGATAATACAGGTGCAAAGATGAATAACATTGTCTAGGTGCTCAAGGACCCCATTTGGGAAGGCAATGGTTAGTACTATGATGGAGGGTTGAACAGAGAATGGGCAATAGGTCCCTGCAGTCAGAGAGACCTCGGTTCAAGTTCTAGGTCTGCCACTTCCCAACTGGATGTACATTGTTTAATCTCCCCTTGCTTCCATTTGGAAAGAGATTATTCCTCCTTTGCAGGATTGTTTTCCGGACTTTTGTGCTAGCGTAGAGAAGATTCTCAGCACTGACCTGAAAGCACTGTGATTGCTTTAAAAAAAAAAAAAAAAAAAAAAGTGAGATTTTATTCAAATTTACTATTATGTACAGTGCGTTGAGAACACAGAAAATGGTCATGTAAGTTGTTTCTCTCTCTACCCTTGGAGATTCTGTTCTTAGTCTGCAGTTAGCAGCTGCCAAGATACACGTAGTGAAAAGGGATTAAACTACCTCCATGGATTTGAACAGCAAATGCACAGTGGCCATCACGAGCGAGAATACCACAGCATAAAACAAAACGCAAACGCCCCCGCCAAGGTAACGCTAGAATAATTGGCCACCACTCACCGCATGCATTCTTTCTAACAAGTCTCCGGTGTGTGTTAACGTGTCTTTTGCCACACTGTCCAATTGTAACTTAAATCTGGGGCTTCAGGAGCCTACAATTGAAATCTGCTTCCATTAAGGCTGTTTACTTCCTTTGTCATATCAAAGTGTGAAAGAAACTTCCCAGAGGGAAAGTCTCAAAAAATACCCTCATTGCAAATCACTCTAGTAGAAGGTAGGTGAGGGTCTCAATAAGCAACCGTAATGAACAGCCGCCTCTGGACATACTGTCAAAAGTGTCATCTTATGACACTTACCCTTGTTCACTCTAAATGCATTATTCTCAGTCTCCAAAGGCGACAGGATTGAATTTCAAGGGCTCCCTGAACGAGTAACTTGGGCAGGGAATAAGTAATGAGACCCCAAGGCACTGGCTCTCTCGGGAGGTGCCAACCCCACTGGGAAGAGACAGAAGGGACCCCTGGACTGAGGGGCGGAGAAGCGGGCTCCGGGGGAGACAACTACGTGCCTTGGGCCAGTCCCCGCTTTGCCTTCTGCCTCAGTTGGGCTCCTGGCAAAACGGAACCACTTCCAACCTCCTTTTCCCCTCCTCCCAGGGGATTCTGGGTCTGCTGCTTGGTTGGTTCCAACAGGCTAACTTAAACCAGAAAGCACGAGTTGTTGGTAGCAAATCTGGGTCTCATTAGAGGAAGAAACGTAGACAGGGAAGTGAGGAGCTCGTGGGCTTTCTCTCCGTCTCTCAGGGAGGCTGGGCTCCACCTCTCTCTCCAGCCTGTCCTCCCTCTCCAGGCCTCCTTTCTTTGCCGCCACCTCTCCTACCCCCCCCCCCCCCCCGGCCACGCACACAAGCCAAGGAAGGTTAATCATAAAATTCAGGAAGCTTAAGCTGCAGGATCTCTCACTTGCAGGGCCTCTTCCAAATAGATATTCTATTTCACACTCCATTTTGGCTTAGTTGGTTTGTTTTTCTTGAAGAGGACCCTACGTCGTATGTGCTTCAGAAATCGGGACCTGTTCCTGCCCTTGAAGCATGTGTTGCTATAGCTGACAGCTTTCGTGCTCCCTATACCTTCCATTTATGTCACATAGCCCCAATTTAAGTCATCCCCATACCTGGAGCCTCAAAGAAGCTGTCTAGACGGCGCTTTTTGGTTTTTCAATGAATGGATTTTATTTTTTTAGAGCAGCTTTATGTTTACAGAGGAATTGGGCAGGAAGTACAGAGAGTTCCTGGGTCTCCTCCTCCCTGCCTACCCACCCACAGGTGCCCCCATTACTAACAGCTTGCATTACTGTGGTACATTTGCTACAACTGATGAGCCAATATTTATACGTTATTATTAACCAAAGTCCATAGATTAAGACACTCTTTGTGTTGGATAGACAGAGTGTTTGAATCTCAATTCTAAGTTCCTAGGTGAGCAAATCTAATGGGCTTCGTGGAGTAGGTGTTCACTCTCCCAGGGGGTGAGACCACGGGGGTCTGTTGCCCACTCAGCAGGGCTGAGAACAGATTCTGTTAAGTGGGACTGTGGCCACGGCTGTGTACGTGATAGGTAGGGTGGTTGCTGGGCAGGTATTTCTACAGAAGATCTACTGCAGAAAGATAAACCAAATTATATATAAGAAAACAACTGGAGATCTTCATAAAAATGGTATTACATATATAGAGGATGTCATTACCGTATCATATTTTCTTGCAATACATTTGAAAGAACTTTTTTCCACTGTCCATTTCCATCCAAATGGGTCAACTATTTCTAAGAATTAATCAGATTTCCACTTGAAATATACCCCTTCTTCAAATTTTTAGTTTTGCTAGGTAAAAATAAAAGATTGACCAACTAAAGGAAAAGACTACACAATTCCATGCTCAGATGTAGGGGAGGATGGAGGAGATAGATAATAAGGCAAAAACTGGGCATAGTTTGAGATTTGCGTTGTCTCTCACTCCACCCAGCACCAGAATGACTCAGGAAAATATATTTACTAAGCAGGACGGTTCTGGACAAAGCCTCCTATCTTTTTGATCAGAAGAGGGCACATAACTGACCTTTGCTCCTTGTGGTAGGCTAAAGAATGGTCCCCTAAACATGTCCATGTCTTATTCCCCATAACCTACAGATGTGTTAGCTTAACGTGCAAAGGGGAATTAAGATTATAGACGAAATTAAGGTTGCTTATCTGCTGCCCTTAAAATAAAGCTATCCTGGATTACTTGGGTGGGCCGAATGTAATCACAAAAGTTGTTAAAGTGGAAGAAGGAGACAGAAAAAGTCAGTGTCCGTGATGAGACATGAGAAAGACTTGACCAGGCTTTGCCGGCTTTGAAGACAGAAGTGGGACATGGGCGAAGGAATGTGAACAGTCTTCAGAAGCTGGAAAAGGCAAGAACCTTCCAGAAAGAATCCAGCCATGCCAACACACTGATTTAGACCCCATGAGTCCCATATCAGACTTCTCACCTCCAGAACTGTAAGATAATAATTTTTTTAATCCACCAAATTTGTGGTATTTTTTTTTACAGCAGCAAAAGGAAACTAACACACTCCCCAACATTCTGCTGTTCTTACCATTGGTTTACTCTTGGGAATTGAGGCAATCAGGTCCCTGAGGGCAGGGATCCTCTGTCAGTTCCACAGTTTCCAGTGCATTGCTCTGCACATACCGAGTCTTAAGGAAATAAGGACTGAGTCCTAACTTCCATCTAAATGCAGATCAAATTGAAAGGGGAATGTGGGAAGCACTATCTAATTTCATTACTTACAAATTTTTTCTGCTTCCCAAAATGTTTTAATTGGAATTTCTGAACACTGATATAAAGGGAAAAGATTGATATTGAAAAGTCTTCTTTCAAGAGACTGCTCACCCATTCTGCCAATGTACTGGAATTTAGGACACTGAATTATTTGTGACAGCTGGTATGGTGAAAATTATTAGTCCTAGACAGCTGCAAAAAACATGCAGGTTCCTAGTGACAGAAACTCAGTTCAGGAAAGAGTTCTGTCTGCTGTGACATCTTTGAGCTCAAGGAAAATAATAGCACAGATGCACAATATTGTAAAGAATTTTAAAAATTATGAAATGAAATGCAGCCAAAGGAAACGAATGTAATGCATAACTCTGAGAGCCAAATCATTCTAACTGTAAAGAAAGAAATATTTGGTTGATTTTGAAAGACCTTAATACTCAGAATACTATTCATCATGTAAGCGGCACAAATGCAAAAGACTGAGGCCTAGCATATTTCCTAAAATAAGCTATACAAACTCTGAAGAGTTTCAGGCACCATGGAGGATGGGGGTCATCAGGAACATGCTTTGTAACCTCAGTGCACATAAAAAGGCAATCTGAGAGTTGGATATTCTGATTCAGAAGATGTTATTCTCCCAAGGTACAGTGTATTGAAAATGGCTACAATTTTGACTAATTTGAAGAATTTTGTGAAATTCTAAGAGTGGTTTCCACTGGTCTTTCCAGTTTCCAAGCCAGACTTATCCAATTTGAAAAGAAAAGAAAGTGCTATTGGTGCCAGAGTGGACACATCTGTTTTCCACTACCCACAATTTCAGGATATAAGAAATCTGTGGGATTTTTAATTTTCCCAGACAGATCCCAGCTTTGACCAAAGCTTGAATGCGCAAAAGTCATAATTTGTTACTTAGTATACAAAGTTCATTCCTTTCACGCTAAGTGTGGACTCTTCTGCTGAGCTCATCTAAATACCTATTTCTCGATAGCCTTCTGTGGTTGGTGGAATTGAGTCTCCCCCGCAAAAGATATGCTGAAGTCCTAACCTCTGGTAAAAGTGGATGCAAATTATCTTTGGAAATAGAGTACATCTTTGCAAATGTAATCAAGTTGAGATAAGGTCATACTGCATTAGGATGGGCCCTAATTTCAATAACTGTTGTCCTTATAAGAAAGCCATGTGAAGACACAGGAACACAGAGACACACAGGGAGAAAACTATGAGATGATGGAGGCAGAGAATGCAGTGATCAAGTTGCACCCCAAGGAACACCAAAGATTGTTGGTCACCACCAGAAGCTGGGAGACAGGCAAGGGACGGATTGTCCTTCAGAGCCTCCAAAAAGAACCAACCTTGCTGACATCTTGATTTGGGACTTCCGGCCTCCATAACTGTAAGAGAACACATTTCTGTTGCTTCAAGCCACCCCATTTGTAGTAATATGTTCTGGCAGCCCTAGGAAACTAATATACCTTCTACTAGGGATGCCTTCAAAATTAGATCTCTGGGGGGCAGGGGATTTGTTTTTGTTTGTTTTGTTTTGGCTTTAAGCTGGTTTTCGCTTCCAGCAAAGTCCTCAGAAGGAATTGTTATGACTCTCATGAAAAGCAGAGCTCTCTTATATGATTGCTGATGAACCAGTAAGATCATAGATGCACACTGCCTGTTCTTATGCCAACGCACACAGGGTGCAGTCGCAAGGGCCCAAGGAAAAAAGTGGGGGCCAACCACTCTGACTGATTTTTACCACACTTCGGCCTCAAATCAGCAGTGAACAATACATTATGCAGAGATATTTCTCAACACTATAGATTTGTGAAGTTATTATACACTCATGGTGTTCTGTCTATCAAGGCATATCATCAATATTCACAAAAAAGGGTTAAGATGGTTATCAAGTCTCAAATTGGATGAGTATCTAACAGTTTAAAACAAAACAAGGTTCACTCATTTAACAATTTTTATTAACCACCACTCTGGAAATTACTAGAACTTTGTTTGCATATTTATCTTGGGGGATTCTGGTTTTACCAATCTGTCTGTTCCAAGGTTATTTGAATATGCGACCTGGAGCTCGTACGGAGGACATAAAAAAGAGGAAACTATGAGTCTTTGCAAGTTCTTTAGACACCATATCTGCAAAATTGGAAGGAGGGACGGTTTCCACCCAGTAACAAGGGTGTCAGGGGTCAGCCCTGCCTCGGAGAACAGCAGGAAAGTCCAAAGGCTCTCTGAACAGGTCTCTCAAAAGGACACTTCCTCAAAAGGCTTCTTCTGTCATCACTGGTGCCAAAGACTCAGCAAAGATTCCTCTGTGGACCCAGATTTGATCAACATTGAGCCTGGAAATGGTCCCCATGCAGAGTGCAGAGGCATCCTAAATTGGCCCTGACCTCTGCTCTTAGCGACACTTGCTCATTTCCAATGCTGTGTGACATGTCCATACATCTCTCATCTTTAAATATCTATTTTATTTATTTATTTTTTAAAGATATGGCAATTTATTATTTATTTTTTATTTATTTATGGCTGTGTTGGGTCTTCGTTTCTGTGCGAGGGCTTTCTCTAGTTGTGGCAAGCGGGGGCCACTCTTCATCGCGGTGCGCGGGCCTCTCACTATCGCGGCCTCTCTTGTTGTGGAGCACAGGCTCCAGATGCGCAGGCTCAGTAGTTGTGGCTCACAGGCCTAGTTGCTCCGTGGCATGTGGGATCTTCCCAGACCAGGGCTCGAACCCGTGTCCCCCGCATTGGCAGGCAGATTCTCAACCACTGCGCCACCAGGGAAGCCCCCATCTCTCATCTTTAAAAAAAAAAAAAGTGCAATTTTCTATTGGCTCAGTCTCTCCCTCACTTAGAAAACCTCTCTCCTTTCAAAGAGATTCTTCTTGAAAGAGAAGCCCTTAGTTCCCCATCTCTTGTTTATTCCTCAATCCATGGCAATCTGGCTCTCTAAAAACTCTCATTTGGTCATTCCACAAAAGCTCCCACCCAGCATTGACACCCAGCATCTTTAGATACCAAACCAAAAGGGCAGTTTTAGTTGGGATCTCTTCTTGATATCACTGAGGCATTTCATCACTCTCCCCTGGACAATTTCTCCTCTTGTGGTTTCTGAGTCACCACTTCTCTCCATCTGAATCTGACCTTCATTCATAATCTCCTTGCAAAGTCTCTCTTTGTATCTCTGATATTTGTGTCTTGTGCAATTTTGTCCTGGCTCCCCTCTCTTTCTATAAACACTTCCTGGATATTTTCTAAACCCATGGCTTTAATCAAATCTAATTCAACTAACTTCATCTCTCCTATTAGCTCCAGACTCATATGTCCCCGGCTGTCAGCAGGGCATGTCCACAGGAATATCCAACACGTAACTGGAAAATCACCACATCCAAATTTAACATTATCTCCACTTTCTACCCGATCCTTTTCCTGTGATTCCTGTGTCAGGAGCTGTTCCAGATAATAGGCATAAAGCAGCTAATGAAATAGTCAAAGCTCCTAACATTACAGACTTTTGTTCTAGTTGGGGGAGATGAATAAAAAACTATTAAGCATGGAAAACATCAGAGTGGGGGGAAGTGCTGGAGGAAGAAAATGGAGCAGGTGAGCGGATCAAGAGTGACAGGTTTGTCTGATATGGATGCTGAAGGAAGTCCTTGCCAATAAGATGGTATTTGAGCAGAGAGCTGAAGCGAGTGAGAGGTGAGGCCAGGCGAGGATCTGGGAGAAGACAATTCCAGGCAGATGGAAAAGCCAGTGCAGAGCTGGTGAGGGCAGCGTGTGTCAGGATGGCTTGACTTGAAGGACTAAGGCGTTCTGAGTGATTGGACTGAGAAAGTAAGGGGAAGAATGGTAGCGTGAAATGTCAGGGATGGAGCACAAAGGCACATGATGCGGGACCTCGTAGGCTAGAGCAGGGACTTTGGATTTTATTTTTATTGATACTAGAATCCATTGTAAATATGATCTGACTTATGTTTTTAAATTATTATTCCTCCTGCCAAATGGAGAAGAGACTGCAGGGGGTTTATTCATTCAGGAAATAGAAACCACCCTAGGTATTTCAGGATGATCCTAATTGGAGCAAAAAAAAAAGAGTCTTTTTTCCTTCCCCTTACTTCTCAGCCTCTTTCTAGTGCCCCTCATTGTCAGAACTAGTGGGAAGCCAGGGGCAAAGAAGCACAGTTTGTGCAAAGCAGGATCCAGAGAGCAGTTTGTATCACTTAGGGATGAAATAAGATGCACATCAAAGAGAAATCTATGAACAGTGGCTTCAATAAGTAAGGACTGATTTTTTTTCAGTAGAAAGAAACGGGCTGGGGATGGGGTGGCTGTGAGCATTGGTTCAGTTATTTAATGGTGTCCGGGCATGTGTCTTGGAGAGTCTCTGGGATGTTACAGTTCCAGGCACGGCATTCAGAGCATCTAGAAGGAGGGAACAGTACCAGCTCCCAGAGACCCTTGATCGTAATTCTTCTGACCTCTCATTGACCTGAATAGTCAAATGGCCACTTTCCGCTGCAAAGAAGACTAGGGAAGTGAGTGCTTGTCTTCCTGTTTCTCTAGTGGATATTGGCAGGGGAGAAAGCTGTGGGACATCCGTGTTGAAACAGACAGTAGTGACCACCATATGATCTAAGGGGGTCAAGCTTTGAATCGGAGGAAGAGTAGGGAATGCTATGAAGACTCAATGAACAAGCTTACTCAAAGATGCTTCTTAAATGAAAGAAGCTTCTACTTGGCTCTGTCCAGTGTGGTAGACTCTATCTAGCAGCTACATGCAGCTGGTGAGCACTTGAATGTAGCTAGTCTGAATTCAGGTGTGCTATACGTGTAAAGTACACAGCAGATCGCAAATTTCTAATACAAAAAATATATTTTTTAATCTCATCCATAATTTCCTATGTTGATTACATGTTGAAATGACATTTTGGATATATAATAAAAAATTTAACCTATTCCTTTTCACTGTGTTTAATATAGCTGCTAAAGAGTCTTAAGTTACATATGTGCTTGCACTATATTTCTGTTGGATTGTGTTGCTCTAGATTATTGAATGACCCTTTCTTTCTCTAAAGAGAGTCCTTAATTTTGCATCTCTAAGTCAACTTTTCCCCTCCTGAGGATGCTGGTTGTTGTGGTTTTCTAAATCTGGGAAGAACTTACCAGAAGTGCTTCTTCCCTGATCTTTGTTGGTCTGATAGCTCAAAAGGTATCTTCCAGTGACAAGTTGAAAAAACAACCCAAATCCTCCTCACAAGACACTAGCCATGGCTATTGTATATATTTCAAGCTGAAGTAGAAAAGAACAATTACAAAAGTGATTAATTCAAGGAAAAGATTTAAATGAGGAATGAAATTATTCAACATCAGTAATATCCCAAGCTATCTGATGAGATGATTTGAATAACTGGTGAAAGGGAAATCCCAATTTAACTTAATCCTTTACTTAATCCCTAACTATTTTTTCCCCACTGGATGCAAGGAATCATGAAATTCTAATTTGCTACAAGCCTGTCCATGGCTTCGTATTAAAAATTTCTTCAGTGACTTTGGTGGGAAGATGGATGAGATGGACGATGAAATCTATGGCCAACTTGTGGTAGGCAGAATAACTACCCACCCCCCACCAAAGATGTCAATGTTCTAATTCCCAGAACCTGTTAATAAGTTACCGTATATGGCAGAGGAAATTTCCAGGTATGATTACCTTAATGGCTTTGAGGTGAAGAGATTATCTTGGATTATTTGGGTAAACCCAATCTAATCTCTCTTAGGTCCTTACAGCAGAAAATCTTTCCCAGCTGGAATCAGAGGGAGATGTGACTACAGAAAAAAAGGACCAAGTGATGCAAAGCACTGCTGGCTTTGAAGATGGAGGAAGGGGCCATAAGCCAAGGAATGTGTGCGGCCTCTTGAATCTGGAAAAATTAAAGGAAATAGATTCTTTCTGAGAGCCTCCAGAAAGGAACACAGCCCTCTTGACACCTTGATTGTGGCCCAGTGTGACCCTTCTAACCTCCAGAACTATAAAATAATAAATTTATGTTGTTTTAAGACACTGAGTTTGTGGTGATTTGTTCCAGCAGCAATAGGAAACTAATATAAAACCCAAAGAGATAAACATTAAAACAATAAAATGAAAACATTAAATTTTGAGAATATTGTTCTTTTCTGTCAAACTTCTATCCTCGCAAAATTCTCACCAGCTTCCCTGTCAGCTATTAGAGACTAAAAGTAATAGGGCAACCAGTTTATGAGACGTTATTCTAATGTGATATTCTCCTTTATTCATTATCCCTTCTCCCCACATACACACAAAAATGCACAAACATTTCCCAAAGGATTAAAAACAAATTTCCCTCTCCTGCTACTTACTCTTTTCAAATAATACATAGCACTGTAGGTTTCGGGGAAGAAGTATCTTTTCATTTCCATGTTTATATCTTATTTTTGCTAGCTGATAGATCGGTTTCTTTTGCCTTACCCTTTATCTTAGTTTCTTACTTACATTACAGAAGTCATTTTATCCATCCCTCTCAACTGTGGGGATACTTAGACTACCAGGCCTTGCTCAACACCGTTTGTCTGTATCAGGAAATAGGTTCGTGCAAGAGAATTTTGCTGTCAGCAATAGAAAAAATAAATTCTATCCACTTTGTATTTAGACCAGATGAAACTGAACAAAATCACATATGATGAAATACTATCCACTTCATGAGCAAGAGTTTATTTGAAAATTTAGCACTGGGTTGACAATAAAAATCGCAGAGAACTAAGCAAATATAATCTGAGGGAAAAACTGGTAAGGAGATATCCATCTGTTACCAAAGTTTCCTTCAAGAGTCCTCTTTCAGATCTGCAGGGAAACTAGGGAATCTTTAGGGTATCTCTTACTCATATAACTGAAAGGCCTTCAGTCTTCCAGTCATTAAATGGGTCCAGATCAAAGAACTCCAAGCCCATGCATAAATGTGGGTGTTACAGCACACCCAGAATCCTGCTTCATCGTCTCCCCCATCATGGCTGGCTCTCTGAATCTACCTCCTGATGCTGCTTTAGGTCTCTCTGATCTGGCCTGTTCCTGAGCCCCAGAAGGTGACCTACTAACATGAGGCTCTAGGGCATGAAGGATTAAGATTGTTAAAAACAAGATAAGAGGCACAAAACAGAGTCATTTATGCTAAGCTCCATGTCACGAAATCAAGACTTAATTACAGTTTCAGCTTTCTCAGAAATGGCATCTTAAGCCAGTTCATCCGGAATCTCCTGATCAGAACTACTGAGGTCACCTGCCTGATAGACCCTGCCATCCTCTAAAGGAAAGTGACCTTGCAATAACCCACACACTTTTTTGTCTAGTCTAACTTCCTTGATCTCTCCCACTTCTGCCAGTAAGTCTCTCATTTTGTACAGCTCCTCAGAGCTCCTTTCTATCTGCTGGATTGGATGCTGTCCAATTCCAATTGACTTTTGCTCAAACTCTTACAACTTTTCTTATGCTTCAGTTTATCTTTTCTCAAAAGAGAATAATTTGCAGCAGGTAGAATTAGCCGCCCTGATGCTAAAGTTTATCTACCTTTCCCTGCCCCAGGGCATCTCTCGATGACTTTTTCCTCCTCTAACCTCCCATTCTTCCGTCTTGTCATTTCAGCCTGTTCCCTCCCCGTCTTCCCTAAGTTCCAGGGATCTGACATCTACTCCTTCTGGAAGCCCACATAGCAGCTGCCATCCTAGGTCACTCTCTCCATCCCCAGAGAGGACACCATTTTAGTTGGTCTGTTACTTCCTCTCTAGCCCAGACTGGTTCAGGCCTTTTCGTTTTATAACCAAAGGGCCCACTAAGTAGTTTTTCTAAACAAAAGCATATGATTTTCCATGAGGTGAATTCTGCTATCCCCACAGAATAAAAATGTGGCTAGTCAGTTGAGGTTTTTCTTTAATAATAATATTTTTCTTCCCGCTGAAATATAGGATGTATTTCTTCATCTTTTTTTGCTGTGTAAGCCCACAAATAGTTGCATTAACATAGGACGTTGGTTTTAACAAAATGCTGTCGCAGCACGTTGGAAAGTGGTTCTGCCCATCCAGCAGGGGTACAAAAGTGCTTTAAAGAGGGGGAAAGCACTGGGTTAGATCCTAATTGCATGTTATGCCCTGGGGTGATGCCAAAAAGGGCAACTCAAAATGAAATTTTCCTCTATTCCAGCATCACATAAATGGAAATGGCAATTTCTGAGTATATCCAGAATTTCTTAATTTCCCTTTACAGTGTAGGTCTATTTTCTCAAAGTGTATGTAGTCTAGAGACCACTATATTAAAATAACCTCTGTTTGTTAAAAATGTGGGTTCCTGCCCAAGGTCTCCCTGTCCAAATGAATCAGAGTTTTCAGGAGTAGGACCCGGGAATGTGCATTTTTAAAAATGACAACGCAGGGAATTCCCTGGCGGTCTAGTGTTTAGGGCTCCGGGCTGCCCTGCAGGGGGCAAGGGTTCCATCCCTGGTTGGGGAACTGAGATCTTGCATGCTGCATGGCACGGCCAAAGAAAATTTAAAAAAATAAAAACGACAATGCAACTTTTATGGCCAGCTAAACTTAAAAGCCATAGCCAGAGTAAAGTGGCTTAAATACATGGATTAAGCCATTGAGCATTCCAGGAAATGTTTCTTATCCTTTGTAGTCATCGTTTCCCAGAATAAAAAATAAGGGTCAAAATAAGGAGTAACTTCACAATACAGAAACCTGACAAATACTTCTCAGCCAGGTGATCAAATTCAACAACTACAGTGATAAATTGCGTCGATAGTAGGTACCTTAATGTGATATGATGAAAATGATACTTTACCTCTGTGGTCTTCCCCTCAAAGCCCATAACCCCCGTCAAATCATAAGCAAAACAGCAGATAAATTTCAACTGAGGGATATTCTACAAAATCCTAACCAGTACCCCTCAAAACTGTCAAGGTCAACAAAAACAAGGGAAATTTGAGAACTGTCACAGCCCAGAGGCGCCTCAGGAGACACGATGACTGAAAGTAATGTGGTTTCCTGGATGGAGTCCTGGAACAGAAGAAAGACATTAGGGAAAAGTGAAAGACATCTAAAGAAAGTATGGACTTTAGTTAATAATAATATATTAACATTGGTTCACCAATTGTGACAAATGTACTATATTAAGGTAAAATGCTAATAACAGGGGAAGCTGGGTGGAGGATAGACAAAAACTCTCTTTACTACCTTCACAGCTTTTCTGTAAATCCAAACCTCTACTACAATTAAAACTTCATTTGAAGTTTTTTAAAAATGGGAGTCAAGACAGAGAAGATTGATCTACACTATTGTTCTTTGCACTGACTACCTAGTCCATCAATCAAAGCTCTATTCCACACGGGTTAACATCACTAAGATAAAAAAGTTGATCAAATAACTGACATCATGGTATATGTAACCGATAGGTTTAATTCTTCTATGTTGTTTACACACAGGGCTCCCATGCTGTACAGGTCCAGAAGGTTCTAGTCACACAAGGTGAGAGTGAAAGAAAACCATTTCTGTAGACCTGTAGGGGAGGAAAGACTTTCCCTACCTTCCTAGGTCCAAAAGCTGAGCCTATGAAATAAACTGACAACGGTACATTAACAAGAGAAATTGTTTATAAATTTATTAACTTAGTACTACATGTATGGAGGCATCACAGAAAAAAAAAATAGCCCAAAAAAGAGTGATATATGAGAGCTTACATATTGTCTTAACAGGTGGAGGGGTGATGTAGACCATTTAAAGGAAAGTAAATGATTTTTAGGAAAGATGAATGAGCCCTTAGAAAAACAGATGGGAGACCTGATAATTTGTGATAAAGTTTGTCTGAGTGTGGTTTCCACTTCTACTCTCCTCTCCTGTGATTAGAGCAGATCTTCCCTGGTTGAAGAAATTCCCAGAGAGGAGATTTATAACTGCATTCCTTTTGAAGGATCTGTCTTTAGGCAGATAAGGGGAGTTCAGAGAAAGTCTCTCCCTGTATTTACTGTTTCTCCAGTGCCTATAGCTCAAAATAATCAATATACCAAAGTGGCATATTTTGGGGCAACAGGTCCTGAACTCCTTCAGAATACAATATGAGTATCTCTGGAATTGTTCTAACTTCTGGCCTATTTACATACCACGAGTAGGAATGATCAACCCATTTAAGCTTCTAGTGGGTAAAATGTACAAGTAGGATATAAATAGGGAGCCTTTGGTGTGCCGTGTTTATTTCTCAAGTAAGTCTACCAAGAATTTAAAAAAAAGGCCATCCCCCAATGTATCTGCTCCTGCCACCACTAATCTTTTCTTATGAATGAATACTCTATTCACCTTCTCAACTGGCAGGACATTGCTTCTCTCCATCAGTAGTTATCTGCTGTGCTCATTTCTCCTCACTCCTTTTTAGATAACTTAGTCCCCTCCAGCTGAGAACCCACTTCTCACCACTCACGTCAAAATGTGAAGGGAAGAGTGAAAAGGGAGAAAAGTCCTAAGGGTCTTTCCCCAACCACTTGTTCATGTGTGTTACCCTAGAGCAAGTGCTTATTGGCTTGCTTGCAAGAATCTGTTGTTACATCTACAGCAATTTTGTAAGTTGGTTGTTAAAGTATTAATAGCTTTAAATCATCATGATCGGAGTATTTTATACTCAAAAATTGGCAAACACTACAAATCGGGGCTTTTTTCCCCCTCCAGTACCCACCACGCCTTATTTCATATACATGTCTACAGACCTCAGAGCCCTGTTCTCTTCCCCATTTCCTGTAAAAGTTCCTCTGGCATGTAGAAGATGGGCTTTGGGGTTTTTTTTTTTCCTTTTTTGTTTTTATCCTTAAACACCTAGCTCCATTGTCTTGGTCAAACTGTTTTGGTCTCAAGAAACTGAGTCCCAGTCATCATAACTCAAAAAAAGAGATAAGAGTTGTGATAGTAACTGAAGAGACACAGAAGAATCTCAGATAAACCAAGACAGAAAGTACACAGTCTGATGTTAGGGTACATGAACCCAACAGGTCCCCACCACTAGGAGTCACCCAGTTAGCTGGTTTATGGTACAATCAGCCACAGGCTGGGGAATCTCTCAGTAAATTCGTCTGCCTCTCTGCTTACAGGGCCAAGGTTCACACAGGCTAACACAGTGAAACATGGCCAGCACATCTTCCTATAAGAGTTAGGACTTGTCTTTCCCTACAGGATCTGGGTGGAAATCGATGCGTTATTTTTGTTTAACTGTTTGCAATGAAACTCACAAGATGCGTCCAAAAAGCTGAGTTCTTACCTGAGTTGACAGTAGAACTTGAGTTTTATGTAAGAGGCAGGAGAGAAACTATCAAAGTATACAATCCTCCTTAACGGATCAGGAATGGTTAGAAACTGGAGGGATTTCATTTCAACAATGATATAGCCCCTCATATGTGACAGGAAATGTGGTTAGACAGTCATGATAAAGGATTTATCAAGGATCAATCTTTCCAGGAACTCATCTTTTAATAAGAAGCTCATGATCTAATTGGAAATAAAGGATGGTAACAGCAGAGTTTGTAGCATGTTGTAGAGTAAGTCTTGGGGGTTTCAAAAAAGTCAGACTGAGTTCAGAGGTTACCCTGCAGGTGGTTCATGTCTTCCAGGTTCTTGTTGCCTCCTGACTTCTCATTGTCTGTTTGGTCCAGAGGAGACACCTCCTGCTTAGGTGGACAGTGGAAGCATCATTACTTTCAAAGACAGCAAGTAGAGGGTGGAGAGAAGTGTGGTCCCTAATTTCACTTTTAAGAAAGATACATTTCTGGCTCCCTAAATGGAGAGTCTAAAAACATCCCATACAACAATCATTACAAATGATGGCTGGATTTTCTAGCATTATTCATATGGAATTCCCCCTCTGAGTAAGACTAATAGGATTCCTTAATCTGGTTGTGAAACCTAACATTGTTACTCTAGGGAAATTCACTGCAAATTAAACCATCGGATTGCAGCTGGACTTTTGGAACGAAGGGCATCCCTCCCAGCCAGCAGAAATAAGACTGTTGATCTGGGTGAGAGTTCAAGCCACTGACCTCCCCTTCCCCACCTTGCAAGTGTGCCTGCAATTTAGGAGAAACAGGAAGTTAACCCTGAGAAGGGAATCATAAGTTATTGTAACAAATTAATTGAATTCTTGACTGGAGACTTCTCAAACGCAAGGGCTTCCTATACACATACGGATATTTTCCTGTTTTTCTTTTCATTCTTCAGTTTTAAGAGTAAAGGAAATTTTGAAGAGCATGGCTGTGAAAATTATGGATTTCCAGTCAATCTTTTCAGTGTCTAACACTCCAAAAATAATGTTCTAAGCAATTTTCATTGATGAAAACAGCTAATGTGGAAATAAACCTCCACCCTCTAAGCTATGTGGTTATAAGACATTGCGGCCCTCCCTCTAAGACCTGCTGAGTTCTTTTTGTGTTTGGGCTGTGAACACAATCAACCAGCTGTTCCTAATCCCTAAATTACAGAGTTTGGGGAAAACAAGAAACAAAGAGGGCAAGAAGGCAAAACAAGAGCTTTGTCAGTCGCTCCATGTATATATTTTGTTGCTATTAAGTCATTCACAAACATTTATTGAGCCCCACTATTTGCCAGACACTGTAGTTCGACACCGGGGATATATTGGTGCACAAAAAAGATATGTTCCCTGCAGTCCTAAAGAAGTAAAAGCTAGAGAATTCCCTGTCAGTCCAGTGATTAGGACTCCACGCTTTCACTGCTGAGGGCCCGAGTTCAATCCCTGGTCAGAGAACTAAGATCCAACAAGCTGTGCCGCGTGCTCAAAAAAAAAAAAAGGGTAATAGCTAACATTTACATAGTGCTTATAGTTTCAGACTTGTTCTAAGCATTTTCTTATATTAAACTCATTTAATTTAATTTATGAAGTAGGTACTGCTATCATCTCCAATTTAGAGATGAGGAAACTGAGAAGCAATTATACTCCAATAAAGATGTAAAAAAAAAAAAAAAGGAGAGATGAGGAAACTGAGGCATAGAGAGTTTTAAATGATAATCCCATAAATTCACTAGTGAATATACAATTTCAAAGCAATCTAAGGTCTCTGATGGAAAGTTATACCAGTGGCTCATTTCAAGCAGTGGATCCTGGGATCATACATCATTCCTTGAACAGTTCTATGGTAAAGGGCAGATCCAAAAGATGTGTTATTAGGCAAGTGGCTTTAGTCCTCAAAAAAAGAGCAGTCAGTTAAATATAGAGGAATTGTCTCTCTAGAATATCTCTCTAGACTTAGAATGTTAAAACTCCATTCTGTATCTCTTTCTGCCATTGCCCTGTGAGGAAATGTCATAAGTCTTGGTCTTCCTGTTTTGGGGAAAAACATCTCCTACGAGATTGATGTCTGTAAAGTTTCAGCCATTTTCAGGTATTATTGAAAAAAATGTTCTCTGTAGGAAAATGAATTTCATATCATCAGAGATGCAGACTAATACACTGAGTTTTATCCTGGAGCAATAGTGAATGGGTGTGTCTAAACCTGGTAACCCAATGGCATGCATTGCAAACATGCTAAGTGGGTCAAGGGTTCTAATCTGGTCGAGGGGAGACAGTTTTTTCATTAGAGCTATGCTGTACCTTTGTCTCATCAGCACTGTGTTCTCATCAACCAAGCTTTCTGGACCAGCTCAAATGCTGTTAGTTTCAGTGGCAGAGTACCTCTCCCAGGAAATGTGCATAGCCTTAGGTTAACAATTAGCATCAAACAATTAGCATTAAATTAGGACACAATCATTTGGAAATGTATGTATTCAAAAAAATGATAATAGAAAACTACATAGAAATGCTACCATTAAAATGATAATATAAAGACTACACAGAAATATAATTTGTGACTTGAATTCATTGGGAAAAAATAGGATATAAAACTGCATGAATTATATTTATAATTAAATGAATTATCAAAGCACCAAAGACTAGAAAGTCACAAAAAATAAAAAGAGGTTAAGATTGTATCCGAGTGAAGAAATTATGATACTTCTTATACCTTTCTAGCTTTCTATAATGGGCTATGTCTTTTTAAATTGAAAGGAAGAAAATGTAATGTTTTATGTGCTATTTTAAGATGTCAATGGCCTTGGTTTACTACTAACTGCTCTTGTCAAAGTTCAGAAATGGGAGCCATACCATGACTAGAGGTATAAATCCACAGACTTACTGTGTCCTCCTTCATCAGAATAGAAATCTTGAAAAGAAGAGAACAAAATCTATCTGCGTAGCTCCAGAGCACAGAAAAATCACATGGTGACTTTACTTAATAGGACATACACAACCATTTTTTAGGAGGGTTCTGGAATAATGCATATTTGTCTCCAGTCTTAAATACTTGTGATGCTCTGTTGTTTAAAAAAAGATCTTGGAAATTCTCTGGCAGTCCAGTGGTTGGGACTCCGTGCTCCCACTGCAGGGGGCCAGGTTCCATTCCTGGCTGGGGAACTAAGATCCTGCAAGCCACTGCTCAGTGCGGCCAAAAAAAAAAAAAGATCTTGTGCACATGTCTCTGTCCTCCCAGCTCCCAGGCAACTTCTCCTTGCCAAGCCTGTGATTCAAGGCTGTCTGTGTTAGAGCGTGGATACGGGCTCTGCCCCACTGGCTCATCCCCAGTCCATATCTCACCTGCCTGGGAAGGGGCTGAAGGGACCAGCAATTCTGAGTCTCTGTTGCGCCCGTATTTATTTACTCGAAGCAGATGGTTAATGTTCTTTCAGTGGTTCTCAAAGTGTGGTTCCCCAGACCAACTGTGTCAGCATCACCTGGTATCTGGTTAGAAATGCACATGTTTCAGGCCCCACCCCAGACATACTGAATCAGAATTTCTGGGTGAAGCCCAGTAATCTGTTTAAACAAGGCCTCCAGGTGATTGTGACACTCACTACTGAGAACCACTGTCCTGTTCCATAAGCCTAATTATAATATATTTCTACTTAGATACCAACACAAGCAGCAAGAATATATTACTTTAATTTGCTATTGTAATCACAAATTATCTTAACATCTTATTTTTGAAATAATTATAGAAGTATAGAAGAAATGCAAAAAAAAAAAAAAAATGGTACAGAGATATTTTTATACCCTCCACCTAGCTTCCCCTAAGGCTAACATCTCACATAATGAAGGAACATGAATCAAAACCGGGAAATTAATTTTGGTACAAGACTCTTAGCTAAATTACATTTTCTACTGGGATTTCACCAGTTTTCCCACCAACGTTTCTTTACTGTTCCAGGATCCAATCCAGGACTTCACATTGCATTTAATTGTCACATCTTCTTGGTCTCTTCTCATCTGTGACAGTGTCTTGGTCTTCCCTTGCTTTCCATGACCTTGACATTTTTGACAAGTACTAGTCAGATAGTTGCAGAGTATCCCTCAGTTTGAGTTTGTCTGATATTTTCTCATGATGAGATTGAAGTTATACGTTCTGAGGAAGTAAGAGACAGGGGTGACGTGCCTTTTTATTGCATCACATCAGCTGGTATAGTATGTTGATAATATATCTTATTAAAGGTGACCCACTTGGTTAAGCTGGCATCTGCCAGGTCTCTCTACCATAAAGTTACTATTTTTCCCATTATTATTAATCATTGAGGCTATGCAAATATTCAGCATCTCTTTAAACGTCCATCTACTGACCCTAGTATTTATTGGATAATCACATATTTTAAAAAATATATCTCAGGCTTCCCTGGTGGTGCAGTGGTTAAGAATCCACCTGCCAATGCAGGGGACACAGGTTCGAGCCCTGGTCTGGGAAGATCCCACATGCCGCAGAGCAACTAAGCACGTGCACCACAACTACTGAGCCTGCGCTCTAGAGCCCGCGAGCCACAACTACTGAAGCCCGCGTGCCTAGAGCCCATGCTCCGCAACAAGAGAAGCCACCGCAATGAGAAGCCCGCGCAACGGCAATGTAGAGTAGCCCCCACTCGCTGCAACTAGAGAAAGCCCGCGCACAGCAACGAAGACCCAATGCAGCCAAAAATAAATAAAATAAAATAAATTTAAAAAATAATAATATATAAATATATATATATATATATATATATATATGTGTGTGTGTGTGTGTGTGTGTGTGTGTATATCTAATCCACATCACCATAGTTTAGGTGGCTCTGGCTAAGATTGGCTGAGCAGGGCACACAGGTCTTGTCTGTGACAGTGATGTTTGAGGCATAGTTGCTTGGGACCGAGACGGAAGACCTGAGGAGACAGAGGGCAACAGGATCACACACTCTTTGCCAGTCCCAGGGATATGTCTGATCCCATATAGAACACTCCTGAAGGGAATGATTTCCAGCAGGGATTTTAAGAGCAGCTTATAGTACTGCTCTGGGTCTCAGATGATAAAATGGAGCCCCGAAGTGGGAAGAGAGGCATACTGATTTCTGCATGGAACGCCAGAAAAAGAGTGAAAACTGACAAGAAAACATAAGGAACTTTCTAGTAGGAGAATCACGTTCTTCCTTAGGGCAGGGGTGAACTGCAGCCTCTGGGGACACCACCTTCAGTAAGGATGCCAGAGCTAAAGAAAAGAGTGGTCTTTTCCCAGAGGAGGGGGAGATTTTGTGAGGAGGCAGTGAGAATTGTGAGGTGGTGAGTTGCCACGGGAGTGAATAAGCCAGAAAACTGAGGTGAATAATGTGACAGCACTCCATTTGTACCAAAAGACTCTGGCGGAGGCAGAAAGGAAGGGTCTGGGCATATAATTATGCAATCATACATTCAATTCATCACATGACCAACCAAAACTCTATTTTTTTTTTTTAGGGGTTGCAAATATTTATTTCACAGTTGACACCTTTCTTCTCACTTTGTATAAAGCATTTCTTACCTTACAGAAATGAGTTGTTTTTTTTTAACATCTTTATTGGAGTGTAATTCCTTTACAATGATGTGTTAGTTTCTGCTTTATAACAAAGTGAATCAGCTATACATATACATATATCCCCATATCACCTCCCTCTTGCTTCTCCCTCAAGCCCTCCCTATCCCACTCCTCTAGGTGGACACAAAGCACTGAGCTGATCTCCCTGTGCTATGCGGCTGCTTCCCACTAGCTACCTATTTTACATTTCATAGTATATATAAGTCCATGCCACTCTCTCACTTCGTCCCAGCTTAACCTTCCCCCTCCCCATGTCCTCAAGTCCATTCTCTACGTCTGCCTCTTTATTGCTGTCCTGCCCCTAGGTTCTTCAGAAACTTTTTTTTTCTTCTTTAGGTTCCATATGTATGTGTTAGCATATGGTATTTGTTTTTCTCTTTCTGACTTACTTCACTCAATATGACAGTCTCTAGGTCCATCCACCTCACTACAAATAACCCAGTTTCGTTTCTTCTTATGACTGAGTAATATTCCATTGTATATATGTGCCACATCTTCATTATCCATTCATCCGTTGATGGACACTTAGGTTGCTTCCAAGTCCTGGCTATTGTAAATAGAGGTGCAATGAACATTTTGGTACATGACTCTTTTTGTATTACAGTTTTCTCAGGGTATATGCCCAGTAGTGGGATTGCTGGGTCATTTCAATATCAGTAGTTCTATTTTTAGTTTTTTAAGGAACCTCCATACTGTTCTCCATAGTGGCTGTATCAATTTACATTCCCACCAACAGTGCGAGAGGGTCCCCTTTTCTCCACACCGTCTCCAGCATTTATTGTTTGTAGATATTTTGATGATGGCCATTCTGACTGGTGTGAGGTGACACCTCATTGTAGTTTTGATTTGCATTTCTCTAATTGTTAGTGATGTTGAGCATTCTTTCATGTGTTTGTTGGCAATCTGTATATCTTCTTTGGAGGAATGTCTATTTAGGTCTTCTACCCATTTTTGGATTGAGTTGTTTGTTTTTTTGATATTGAGCTGCATGAGCTGCATGTAAATTTTGGAGATTAATCCTTTGTCAGTTGCTTCATTTGCAAATATTTTCTTCCATTCTGAGGGTTGTCTTTTCGTCTTGTTTATGGTTTCCTTTGCTGTGCAAAAGTTTTAAGTTTCATTAGATTTATGTCATAGAGTGTTCTGCCTATGTTTTCCTCTAAGAGTTTTATAGTGTCTGGCCTGAAATTTAGGTCTTTATTCCATTTTTTTTTTAGGTTTTTTTTGTTTTTGTTTTTTTTTAATTAATTTATTTATTTATTTATTTATGGCTGTGTTGGGTCTTCGTTTCTGTGCGAGGGCTTTCTCTAGTTGCGGCAAGTGGGGGCCACTCTTCATCGCGGTGCGCGGGCCTCTCACTGTCGCGGCCTCTCTTGTTGCGGAGCACAGGCTCCAGTCGCGCAGGCTCAGTAATTGTGGCCCACGGGCCTAGTTGCTCCGCGGCATGTGGGATCTTCCCAGACCAGGGCTCGAACCCGTGTCCCCTGCATTGGCAGGCAGATTCTCAACCACTGCGCCACCAGGGAAGCCCTATTCCATTTTGAGTTTATTTTTGTGTATGGTGTTAGGGAGTGTTCTAATTTCATTCTTGTACATGTAGCTGTCCAGTTTTCCCAGCACCACTTATTGAAGAGGCTGTCTTTTCTCCATTGTATATTCTTGCCTCTTTTATCAAAAATAAGGTGACTGTATGTGCGTGGGTTTATCTCTGAGCTTTCTTTCCTGTTCCATTGATCTATATTTCTGTTTTTGTGCCAGTACCATACTGTCTTGATTACTGCAGCTTTGTATTATAGTATGAACTCAGGGAGCCCGATTCCTCCAGCTCTGTTTTTCTTTCTCAAGATTGCTTTTGCTATTCAGGGTCTTTTGTGTTTCCATACAAATTGTGAAATTTTTTGTTCTAGTTCTATGAAAAACGATGTTGGTAGTTTGGTAGGGATTGCATTGAATCTGTAGATTGCTTTGGGTAGTATAGTCATTTTCAAAATATTGATTCTTCCAGTCCAAAACATGGTATACCTCTCCATCTGTTTGTATCATCTTTAATTTCTTTCATCAGTGTCTTATAGTTTTCTGCATACAGGTCTTTTGTCTCCTTAGGTAGGTTTATTCCTAGGTATTTTATTCTTTTTGTTTCAATGGTAAATGGGAGTGTTTCCTTAACTTCACTTTCAGATTTTTCATCATTAGTGTATAGGAATGCAAGAGATTTCCTGCATTAATTTTATATCCTGCAACTTTACCAAATTCATTGATTAGCTCTAGTAGTTTTCTGGTACCATCTTTAGGATTCTCTATGTATAGTATCATGTCATCTGCAAACAGTGACAGTCTTACTTCTTCTTTTCTGACGTGGATTCCTTTTATTTCTTTTTCTTCTCTGATTGCTGTGGCTAAAACTTCCAAAACTATGTTGAATAATAGTGGTGAGAGTGGGCAAACTTGTCTTGTTCCTGATCTTAGTGGAAAAGGTTTCAGTTTTTCACCATTGAGAACAATGTTGTCTGTGGGTTTGTCATTTATTATGTTGAGGTAAGTTCCCTCTATGCCTACTTTCTGGAGAGTTTTTATCATAAATGGGTGTTGAATTTTGTCAAAAGCTTTCTCTGCATCTATTGAGATGATCATATGGTTTTTCTCCTTCAATCTGTTAATATGGTGTATCACATTGATTGATTTGCGTATATTGAAGAATCCTTGCATTCCTGGAATAAACCCCACTTGATCATGTTGTATGATCCTTTTAATGTGCTGTTGGATTCTGTTTGCTAGTATTTTGTTGAGGATTTTTGCATCTATGTTCATCAGTGATATTGGTCTGTAGTTTTCTTTTTTTGAGATATCTTTGTCTGGTTTTGGTATCAGAGTGATGGTGGCCTCATAGAATGAGTTTGGGAGTGTTCCTCCCTCTGCTATATTTTTGAAGAGTTTGAGAAGGTTGGGTGTTAGCTCTTCTCTAAATGTTTGATAGAATTTGCCTGTGAAGCCATCTGGTCCTGGGCTTTTGTTTGTTGGAAGATTTTTCATCACAGTTTCAATTTCAGTGCTTGTGATTGGTCTGTTTATATTTTCTATTTCTTCCTGGTTCAGTCTCAGGAGGTTGTGCTTTTCTAAGAATTTGTCCATTTCTTCCAGGTTGTCCATTTTATTGGCATATAGTTGCTTGTAGTAATCTCTCATGATCCTTTGTATTTCTGCAGTGTCAGTTGTTACTTCTTTTTCATTTCTAATTCTATTGATTTGAGTCTTCTCCATTTTTTTTTTTTATGAGTCTGGCTAGTGGTTTATCAATTTTGTTATCTTCTCAAAGAACCAGCTTTTAGTTTTATTGATCTTAGCTATTGTTTCCTTCATTCTTTTTCATTTATTTCTTATCTGATCTTTATGATTTCTTTCCTTCTGCTAACTTTGGGGCTTTTTTGTTCTTCTTTCTTTAATTGCTTTAGGTATAAGGTTAGTTTGTTTATTTGAGATGTTTCTTGTTTCTTGAGGTAAGATTTTATTGCTTTAAACTTGCCTCTTAGAACTGCTTTTGCTGCATCCCATAGGTTTTGGGTCATCGTGTTTTCATTGTCATTTTTTTCTAGGTCTTTTTTGATTTCCTTTTTGATTTCTTGTGATCTCTTGGTTATTTAGTAGTTTATTGTTTAGCCTCCATGTGTTTGTATTTTTTCAGATTTTTTCCTGTAATTGGTATCTAGTCTCACAACACTGTGGTCGGAAAAGATACTTGATACGATTTCAATATTCTTAAATTTACCCCGGCTTGATTTGTGATCCAGGATATGATCTGTCCTGGAGAATGTTCCATTAGCACTTGAGAAGAAAGTGTGTTCTGTTGTTTTTGGATGGACTGTCCTATAAATATCAATTAAGTCCATCTTGTTTAAAGCTTGTGTTTCCTTATTTATTTTCCTTTTGGATTTTCTCTCTATTGGTGAAAGTAGGGTGTTAAAGTCCCCTACTATGATTGTGTTACTGTTGATTTCCCCTTTTATGGCTGTTAGCATTTGCCTTAAGTATTGAGGTGCTCCTATGTTGGGTGCATAAATATTTACAATTGTTATATCTTCTTCTTGGATTGGTCCCTTTATCATTATGTAGTGTCCTTCTTTGTCTCTTGTAATAGTCTTTACTTTAAAGTCTATTTTGTCTGATATGAGAATTTCTACTCCAGCTTTCTTTTGATTTCCATTTACATGGAATATCTTTTTCCATCCCCTCACTTTCAATCTGTATGTGTCCCTAGGTCTGAAGTGGGTCTCTTTTAGACAGCATATGTACAGGTCTTGTTTTTGTGTCCATTCAGCCAGTCTATGTCTTTTGGTTGGAGCATTTAATCCATTTACATTTAAGGTAGTTATCAATATGTGTGTTCCTATTACGATTTTCTTAATTGTTTTGGCTTTGTTATTGTAAGTCTTTTCCTTCTCTTGTGTTTCCTTCACTCTAGATTAGTTCTGTAGCATCTGCTAAAGTTTATTGCTTCTGAACATTTTCTAATGCTTTTCTTTTCAAGTGGCACTAGAATGAGCTTAGGAGTTGAGACCATATTATCCAACAAGGCCATGAGGGAATATCCAATATCCAATTAGATGTCATTTTAGTATCTAGTAGGAGTTGGGACTTTACAAGATAAGGAAATTAGGAAGAGGATGAGGAATTCCCTCAAGTTCAAAGTGTTTTGGATCTAGCTGGAAAAACATTTAAGTATATTATGCAGCAAAGAAATGTAAAATTCAATTAAGTAAAGTACTGTCCTGGGTCTGAGCTGCAATCTTTTATCCGTAGATGGAAGGAAAAGATAAGGATATCAGGCAATCTCAGGTGTCATCCTTTACTTTATGTCAACTTGACTGGATCAGGGATGCTCAGAGAACTGACTAAACATTGTTTCTGGGTCTGTCTGTGAGGGTGTTTCCAGATGAGCTAAGCATTTGAATCTGTAAAGTATATTGCCCTTCTTGGTATGGGTGGCCATCTTCCAATCCACTAGCATCTGAAAAGACAAAAGACAGAGGAAGGGAGAATTTACCCCTTTTCGGCCGGAGTGCTTGAGCTCAGACATCAGTCTTCTCTGCCTTGGACTGAGACTTAACACCATTGGCTCTCCTGGTACTCAGGTCTTTGGATGTAAATTGAACTATAGCATCAGCTCTTCTCGTTCTCCGGTTTGCACATGGTGAATTCTGAGACTTACCCTTCATAATTGCATGAGCCAATTCCTCATTATATATATATATATATATATATATATATATATATATATAATACATGTTTATAGATATAGATATATAGGTATATGCTTTTGGTTCTTTTCCTCTGGAGAACCCTAATACACCAGGGAAATGATAACTCTCTTCTCTAACTTTGGAACCATGATACAGTGACTGTGCTTGGCTTAGCAGTTGGGATGGGGAAGAATCAATCCAGTTGTCATCCTAGGCAACATTTCCACTTGTTATGCCACCTCAACCAGCTGTTTTCTGGAAAACTTTAGAATTAGGTCTAGAGATGTTTCAGAGAATCAAGCGCATAGTATTAACGCTCTTTGTATTGTGCTTAAGAAAAATACATATAATATTTGGTACTTAAAACCTGTCATGCTTAAGAGAACTTGGCCTATTACAAAAACAATTCAGCCTATGATATCAACTTAAAACATATCATTGATTAATTGATCTTAACTCATGATTTTAATAGAAAGGAATGAGAAAAATTCTTACTGAACTTATGACATTGAAGTTATACAAAGGTTTAGGATAGACCATATTAATAAACTTTATTTTTTATTGAAGGATAGTTGATGTACAATAATATAATATGTTACAGGTGTACAATATAGTAATTCACAATTTTTAAAAGCTTTACTCCATTTATAGTTATAAATTATTGGCTATATTCCCCATGTTGTACAATATATTCTTGTAGCTTTATTTATTTATTTATTATTTATTTACTTTTATATTTGGCTGCATTAGGTCTTCATGTGCGGGCTTTCTCTAGTTGCAGTGAGCGGGGGCTACTCTTCATTGTGGTGCGTGGACTTCTCATTGTAGTGGCTTCTCTTGTTGCGGAGCACAGGCTGTAGGCATGCGGGCTTCAGTAGTCACAGCACATGAGTTCAGTAGCTGTGGCTCTCGGGCTCAGGCTCAGTAGTTGTGGTGCACGGGCTTAGCTGCTCCGCAGCATGTGGGATCTTCCCAGACCAGGGCTCAAACCTGTGTCCCCTGCATTGGCAGGTGGATTCTTAACCACTGTGCCACCGAGGAAGGCCCCCTTGTAGCTTATTTTATACTTAATAGTTTGTACCTCTTAATCCCCTACCCCTATGTTGCCCCTCCCCCCTTCCCTCTCCCCACTGGTAACCACTAGTATGTTCTTCATATCCGTGAGTCTGCTACTTTTTTGTTACATTCACTAGTTTGTTGTATTTTTTATATTCCACATGTAAGTGATAACATACAGTATTTGTCTTTCTCTGTCTGATTTATTTCACTTAACATAATGCCCTCCAAGTCCATTATGAGAGTTATAAGAATTTAAGTACGTTTGAGGTTTATTTGATAATTGAAGTATCTTAAAAGGTAATCAAATATGTAAAATGTGGTTTAAGCTGCTGAAAGGAGTTTAAGTTTGTAAATGAAACCAAGGATCAAACCTCTATATTAGTTTCTATGGCTTCTGTAACAAATGACCACACATTATATGGCATAAAACAACAGAAATTTATTGTTTCCCAGTTCTGACGGCTAGAAGCCTGAGATTAAGATATCAGCAGGGCCACATTCCTTCCAAACTTTCTAGGAAATAATCCTTCCTGCCTCTTTAAGCGTCTGGTGGCTCCTGGCTTTCCCTGGCTTGTGGCAGCATCCCTCCAATCTCTGCCTCCGTCTTCATATGACCCTATTCTCTGTGTATTTTCTGTCTCTAATAAGGACACTCTCATTGTATTTAGGGCCAGCCCTAATCCAGTATGACCTCATCTTGATCCTTACCTAAATATCAACTGCAAAAATCCTATTTCCCAAATAAAGTCACATTCTGAGGTTCTGAGTGGACATGAATTTGGAGGGGACACTATCCTACCCACTACACATTTTAACAGTGATTGTTAGAGTTTGCTAGACTTATAAGTAGAATAATGAGATTTGTAATCTAAAGATTACTAAGAGCAAGGGTTTGAGTATGTTTCCTTAACTAATTGATTATCAATTTGAAAACCAGGGTCACCTCTGAATAATCTATTCTGCACTCAGTTCTCTCTCAAGGTCACCCAGCAACTCACAGTCACACAAAAGAATACTTTTATTAAAAAGGCTCTGGCAAGGTGGCTTTCCTCCTTCTCATTCTGCTCTAATATTTCTCTTTGAAGACAGCAGCATTTCTGCCTGTTATTCACTTAAACTGACTAAACCTGGGCAAAATGAACACCTGTCATGATAAAGCAGTTTAAGAATAGGATTCGTATCAAAGGCCAGAAGAATATCCCAAACACCAGGATGAAACAGCTCTAGAGAACAAAGCTGCAAAGCTACAGTCTCAGGTGAAGCCCAAAATACTCTTTAGCTGATTAAAAGAAAGTAGACCACAGCAAAAACATAATTTTTCAGTGTTTGCTATTTTTAGAGTCTTCAGGAAGCAGAATTATAAGACAGAAAGGATTTTCAGATAAAAACATCTTGGCTAACTCTAGCAAATCTTGCAAAAGTCAAACGATCCCGAGTACAGATGAACTCCTTCCAGATTTCTTGGAGAATGGCTTCTACTCCACTGCCAGCTGCTGAGGGCTCAAGGCAAGGGGCTGCAGGTCTGGAGCCTGCCCACTGAGAATATTCAGGAATTTCATTACTTCCTAGAGACAACCTACAGCAAGAGCTTAGAAGAAATGGTGTATGATATGTCTGTCTCCAGGCGCTGGTCTGCAACAGGGCCAGGGAGGTAATGAGGAAACTCCTATCAGACAGATAAGACATCACACAGAAGCTCCACTCAACCCAGCTTTACAAATGGTAAGAGAAGCAAAGGCACCAAGAGCAACAATTCCTAGAGGCTGATTTCCCCCAAAGAAGTTTACATAAAGCAGTATTTGATCATAGGAAGTAGGCTTCTTTTTTAACATTCATTGTATGTGGCTTTTTAAATGTACGTATTTTTCAGACAATTATGGTACTTCTCTAGTAATATCCTCATCTTTAAGGAGACGGGATAACAAATTCTTTGATTTACAGGTGTAGTTCCAAGTTCTCTCTTTAGAAACATTACCGTTATTTGTTAAACATCCCAAAACCAAGTAATGAGCACTCTTCAGACTGCTACCCTCCTCCAAAGAGCTGAAAGCACTTTATATTAGTTGCCGAAATAGAGTTCAGATTGGAGGTGGGGAAAAGAAGAAAATACAGAAAGTAAAAACTTTGATATAATAATGAGAAAGAATTTTCTAGGCATAGAAGAAAATAAGATATAAGATGCAATAAACAAATTGATAGGCAAATAGCAGACTGAAAAGAAGTTTTCAAATAATAAAACAAAGAAAAATACAAACAGTTAAGAGTCTTAGTTCATCAAGAGCTTAAAATCAATGAGAAAATATTGATGGGCCATTACAATTTGGCAAAGGATTGAACAGGCATTTCCTAAAAGAAAAAAATATGACAAAAAAAATGTGACTATATATTCAACATTATTAATTGTCAAAGACATCCACAACAGAAATCACTGGGCACAGATTTAATGTGTGAATGTAGCACTGATTAGACAGAATTATATAGCTTTGCATCTGCCAATCATTTAATTCTTGCAACAATTCAATATTAGTAGTACTATTATTATCCTCATTTTACAGTTGAAGAAACTGAGACACAGAAATGTAAGTCATTTAACCAAGGTCATGTGGCTAGTAATTGGCTTAGCCAGACTCCATGCCCAATAGCTGGGCTCCCTGCCCAGGCTCTTACCACCAGGCTTTACTGTCTTTCTGAATACTTACAATGAACCGAATGTTTGTGTCCCCCTGAAATTAATATGTTGAAATCCTAACCCCCAATATGTTGACATTAGGAGAAGGGGTATTTGGGAGGTATTTAGATCGTGAGGGTGGAGCCCTCATGAATGGAATTAGTGCTCTTATAAATGGGACCCCAGAGAGCTTTCTTGCCTTCTTTCTGACATATGAGGACACAGTGAGAAGTCAGGCAGTCTGCATCCCTAAAGAGGGTTCTTACCAGAGCCTGACCATGCTGGCATCCTGACCTTGGACTTCCAGCCTCCAGAACTGTGAGAAATAAATTTCTGTTGTTTATAAGCCACCCAGTCTATGCTAGTCTGTCACAGCAGCCTGAACGGACTAATATAGCACTGCTGGGTGCAGTGAGACTCCCTCTCACATATTGCTGGTGGGCAGGAAAACTGGCGCAATTGTTGTGGTAATAGGTGCAACTGGTAAATGAAGCAGTGGCTTTGTGTAAAAGTTCTGAAATACCTTTGTATGGAATAAGATTTTTTTAAAAGGAATAAAAACCTTGATGACAATGAACAGCATAAATGTGGACTGGATCCCACTGGCAACTATGGCGCCAGGAGTGAATGCAGAGGAAGGGGTCTCTGCCTAGGGCTAGGTTGCTGGCAGCGCTGGAACTGCAGAAGCAAAAAAGGGGAGGAATGCACACGTGTAACCGAGGGAGTCCTATCTGGTGGCCTCATCTTCTCAGTAACACTGGAAGCAAAGTCACTGGCAGAAAGCTTTGAGAAGCGGGAGAGAAAGGATGCCTGGCACAATCACTGCGTGGATTGTGGTAAGGAATCAGAAGAGATGAATTAAAATTTTTCTGAGCCGTGGAAGGATGAACTTTAAGCAAGACAATGGGAATTTTCAACGGACTTGGATTTGGTAATGAGCTATGTCAGCCTTGGTGTCACCCTGGACTAAGAAGCTCAGTTGAAGATAGGGGCAGGAATCCAAGGTTTGGAGTGGATGAGAAAACAAGGGGAAAAGGACATAAGGTTTACTGAGAACATGGGCATCGTGCTGGACCATTACAACATGATTCAGGGTAAACGACAGCAAAAAATACCCAGGAAAACAGTACACAAACCCTGAAGTTTCACATTTGTGAATTGCTTCCTTGGGAGATCTTCAAGCACCTCACTGAAAATGTCAGGGAACAAATCAACATTCTTACAAAACTCCAAGCATTTAAGAGAAAATGGAAGAAAATTTCTTACACTCTCTCATTGACTTTATCAGAATCTGGGGAACTGACTTTCACTTACTTGACAGAGAAAGAGCGTTACCTGCTTCCTCCAATACTAATTGCACATATGGCCACCAACACAATTAAGATATAGGACGTTTTCATAGAGAACAGACTTGTGGTTGCCAAGAGGGAGGGGGTAGGAGAGGGGTGGATTGGGAGTTTGGGATTAGCCGATTCAAACTATTATACATAGAATGGATAAACAACATGTCCTACTGTATAGCACAGGGAACTATATTCAATATACTGTGATAAACCATAATGGAAAAGAATATGAAAAAGCATATATATATATATGTGTATAACTGAATCACTTTGCTGTACAGTAGAAATTAACATAACATTGTAAATCAACTATACTTCAATAAAATAAATTTTTTTAAAAAGATAGTGGACATTTCCATCACCCTGAACAGTTTTCTTGTGTCCCTTTGCAATCAATTTTCTGTCCCTTCTCTCTGGTCTGATCTGCTTCCCACTATTATAGATTAGTCTTGTCTGTTCTAGAAATTCATATAAATGAACCATATAGTAAGTACTCTCTTGGTCTGGCATCTTTGGCTCAGCCTAGTGTTTTAAAATTCATCCAAATTATGTGTATCAATAATTCAGTCCTTTTTATTACTAATAAGTATTTCATTGTGAATTTCACAATTTGTTGATCTATTTACTTGTTGATGGATACCTGGGCCTTTTCCAGTTTGGGGCTATTAATGAAGCTGCTGTGAACATTCCTGTACAAGTCATCTTAAGGACATGTTTACATTTCTCTTGGGTAAAGTGTAGCAGTGGAATTGCCAGGTCTTATGTAAAGCATATGTCTATCTTAATATGAAAGTGCCAAATTGTTTTCAAAGTCGTTGTACCATACTATATTTAAAATTTTTCTTTTCTTTAATTATGGTAAAATACACATAACCTACAATTTACCATATTAATCATCATTAGGTGTATAAAGTTCTGGAGTGTCAAGTACATTCACATTGTTGTACAACCAGTTTCCAGAAGTCTATTCACTTTGCAAAACTGAAACTCCATATCCATTAAATAACAACTCTTCATTCCCCCCTCCCCCAGCCCCTGGCAACCACCATTCTACTTTCTGTCTCTATGAATTTGACTATTCTAGGTACCCCTTATAAGCGGAATCATACAGTATTTGTCTTTTTGTGACGGGCTTATTTCACTTAACATAAAGTCCCCAAGTTTCATCCATGTTCCTTTCATTTTCAAGGCTGAATAATATTCCATTGTATTTATATAACACATTTTGTTTATCTATTCATCTGTTGATTAGGTTGCTTCTACTTTTTTGCTATTGTGATGATGTTACTAAGAACATGGAGTACAAATATCTCTTCAAAACCCTGATTTCGGGCTTCCCTGGTGGCGCAGTGGTTGAGAATCTGCCTGCCAATGCAGGGGACACGGGTTCGAGCCCTGGTCTGGGAAGATCCCACATGCCGCGGAGCGACTAGGCCCGTGAGCCACAATTACTGAGCCTGCGCATCTGGAGCTTGTGCTCCGCAACAAGAGAGGCCGCGATAGTGAGAGGCCTGTGCACCGCAATGAAGAGTGGCCCCCGCTTGCTGCAACTAGAGAAAGCCCTCGCACAGAAACGAAGACCCAGCACAGCCAAAAAATAAATACATTAATTAATTAATTAAAAATTTTTTAAAAATTAAAAAAAAAAAAACCCTGATTTCAATTCTTTTGGCTATATACCCAGTAACGGAACTGCTAGGATCATACGGTAAACATATTTTTAATTTTTTGATGAGCCACCGTGCTGTTTTCCATGTTGGCTGTACCATTTTACATTCCCACCAACACTGCACAAGAGTTTCAATTTCTTCACATCCTCATCAATACTTGTTATTTTCTGGTTTTTTGATAGTAGCCACCCTAATGCGTGTGAGGTGGTATCTCGTTGTGATTTTGATTTATTTGCATTTCCTTTATGATTAGTGATGTTGAGCAACTTTTCATGTGCTTGTTGATCATTTGTATATCTTTTTTAGAGAAATACCTATTCAAGTCCTTTGCCCATTTTTAATTGGGTTATATTTTTTGTTGTTGTTGAATTGTAGTTCTTTATATATTCTGGATATTAATCCCTTATCAGATACATGATTTGAAAATATTTTCTTCCATCCTATAGGTTGCTTTTTTCACACTGTTGATTGTGTCCTTTGATATAAAGAAGTTTTTTTAATTTTGATTTAGTTCAATTTATCCATTTTTACTTTTTTGCCTATGCTTTTAGTGTCATATACAAGAAATCATTGCCAAATCCAAAGTCGTCAAACTTTTCCCTTGTTTTCTTCTAAATGTTTTATAGTTTTAGCTCTTATGCTTATGCTTTGATCCATTTTTAGTTAATTTTGTATATGGTATGAGGTAATGTCCCAACTATATTCATTTGCATGTGGATATCCAGTTTTCCCAGCACCATTTGTTGAAGACTGCCTTTCCCTATTGAACAGTCTTGGCACCCTTGCTGAAAAATAATTTGACTATCTATGTGAAGGTTTATTTCTGAATTTTCCATTCAATTCCATTGTTCTATATGTCTGTGTTTATGCCAGTACCACATTGTTTTGACTGTAGATTTGTGTACCATGCTATTTTATATTTCCACCAATAACGTATAAAAGTTCCAGGTGCTCCATATACTCATCAAAATTTGGTATTGTCACTCTTTTTCATTTTAGCCATTACAGTGGAGATACAGTAGTATCTCAATATGGCTTTAATTTCCATTTATCTTGTGACTAATGAGACTGAGCATCTTCTCATGTGCATATTAGCCATTTTTATATCTTTAGTGGAATGTTTGTTCAAATCTTTTGTCCATTTTTCACTGAGTTGTATGAGTTTTTTGCATATTCTGGATACAAGTTCTCCGTCAGAAAAATGTATTGCAATTCCCGCCCCACCTCTGACTGTGGCTTGCCTTTTTCGTTTCTTATAACACAGTTGTTCAAAGAACAGACACTTTTAATTTTTATTAAGTTCACTTTATCATTTTTTTTTTTTTTGGTTAGCAATTTTTGTATCCTAGTAAATCTTTACCTCCACTTCAAGATTGTTTTAGAAGTTTTATTTTCTTTTCAAAATGTTTTTAGTTTTAACTTTTATATTCAGTTAATCAATTATTTAGAGTTAATTTTCATGTGTGGTGTGTTGTAAGGTTGAGGATCAGTTTTGTTCACACAGATACCCAATTGTTCCAGAACAATTTGTCAAAAAGACTCTCCTTTCCTCAAACATTATTTTAGCAACTTTGTCAAAAATTAATTGACTGGACTTCCCTGGTGGCACAGTGGTTAAGAATCCGCCTGCCAACGCAGGGGACATGGGTTCGCGCCCTGGTCCGGGAAGATCCCACATGCTGCGGAGCAGCTAAGCCCTTGCGCCACAACTACTGAGCCTGCACTCTAGAGCCCACAAACCACAACTGCTGAGCCCACGCACCACAACTACTGAAGCCTGCACGCCTAGAGCCTATGCTCTGCAACAAGAGAAGGCACTGCAATGAGACGTCTGCACAGCACAATGAAGAGTAGCCCCCTCTCACCGCAACTAGAGAAAGCCTGCATGCAGCAATGAACACCCAACGCAGCCAAAAATAAATAAATTAAATAAATAAAAAAAATTTTTAATTAAAAAAATTAATTGACCACATAAGTTAGTGGTATATTTTTGGACTTTCTATTTTACTTCATTGATCCTTACTCCAACACTATATTGTTGTGAATATTTTATTTTATGTCAGGAAATTGGGTAATGTAAATCTTCCAACTTTGTTCAAAATCGTCCTGGCTATTCCAGGTATTTTGTAATGACGTTTCACATAAATTCACAATTCACATAAATTGTAGAATCAGTTCATTAATTTCTACAAAAAAGCCTAAGGGATTGTGATTAAGGATGCATTGAATCTACAGATAAATTTGGGAAGAATTGTTATCTTAACAGTATTGAATCTTCCAATCCAATGACATGGCGTACCTCTCCATTTACTTCTGTCTTCTTCCAGCAGTACTTTGTAGTCTTCGGTACACAGATAAATCTTGCACAAAGTTTTTTTCAACTTATCCTTTAGGATAATAATGTTCTGGGTGCTGTTATAAATGGCATTCTTCATTTTAACTTCATTTTCCAATTATTTTCCGCTAGTCTTTAAAAATTCAATTGATTTTTGTTCATTGACTTCTTTCCTACAAACCTGCAAAATTTGCATAGTTGTCAGTCAGGTGCAATAAGTCAACAAAAAGAAAATTAGAAAACAGAAAGATTGGAAAAGAATGTGTATTTCTAATCCATTAATTATTTTTAAATCTTTCTTTCTGAAAAAGTCTGATAGTCTATGAACTATGATATAAAGTAAACTGCAATTTGAAGTCCATGAGTTTATTTTTAAAAAATTTAAAGGTGGTACTAGAAGAATAATGTCTGTCTACTGGAGCAGGATTTATAGAATCCAGGGTTTGAAGGAATCTTAAATTACCTAGTCCAACCAATCTTCTATATCTTCTCAGCTAAACACTTTTACTACCTGGGATTAAACCCCTTCAGAGATAGGAATTTCCTTTTTGCTCCACCCACTTCATCTTTGGTTGGCATTATAAGAATGTTCTTAATTTGAGCTCAAAGCTGTCTCTCTGAAGGTTCTATTCATTTCTTTTAAAATGTATGATATGACATAAGGGTGGGCATTCAGCTGGTACATACTGGTGCAATGTACTCGTTGCTAAAATATTCAAGTACCAGTTATTTAAAAACCACACTACCTTAAGTCCACACTACTGCCACTGGACAGTTCTGGACCACTTCATAATCTGGGAACTAAATGACCCAGCAGAGGGCCCTGGGGCCCTGCTCCAGAAATATGACCTATACCCCTTCTGCTGTACTTGGTATTTTTAACATCATCCTTGCTTATACCTCTACCACATAGAAGCTTGTTACTTGGCTTCTAAAAAGCTCGAAAGCCTTGCTAGTCAAAGAATGATGCATCACCTTGGAGTTTTTGAGATATGCAAAATTGCAGGCACCACCCCAGACCTACTAAATCATAATCTACATTTTAATGAAACCTCCAGATGATTCATATGCAAATTTTGTTTGATTTGTGCTAGCTTAGATCTTGCTTCTAGGTCGGGGCTTGAAACCTGGTGGAAACAAAGCCATGGCAATAGTGAGGGCTCAAAGTAGTGGTTATTTAACAACCACTACATGAATATTTTAACAACTAGTACATTATACCAATATGTACCAGCTGAATGCCAACTCTTGGGTTGTATGATAGATTTTCAGAGAAATGAATAGAATCTTCAGAGAGACAGCTTTGAACTGGTAGATTAATAATGTAGAGAGAGGAGAGTTCATCAAAGGATCTAAATCCTTGAGAAGGCAAAATGTTCTAAGTGCATTGGGCCAAACTGGCCTTTGAAAGGAAGAAGAAATAGGTAGGAAGAGGAAGCCAATGCAGAAGTAGGAGTTTTGAAGATTTGGTAATGAGAAGGTAAGGACATTTCTCTCAGATGGATTTTGTCATTTCAGTGAAACTTGAGGGAGTTTGTTAGCTGAAATGGGTGGGCAGGAGAATATGGAGGTTTAATCAAAGAGGAGAGGCTGTTGAATTAGTCATTTCAGTGAGTAGACAGCCTTATTAGAAAAATGTTGGTAGATTCCTGGACAGCGTTAAGTGTGTTTGAATGTTGTAAACATGAATTTAAAGAGAAATCAGTCAGTCCATTTGGGGCTGACTTTGCTGAAGTGCTAGCCCAAGGATGACAGATGACAGAGGGTAGATTGCAGCCAGTGTTAGGATTTTGTTAGCCAGATAAGTCAGAAAGCTGAAAAAGCAAGGAGTTGAGGACATTGCAAGGATTTTCCATAATGTCATTCAAGATAGACAAGGAGGGAAGTGAATGCAGAAATGGGCTGGGAGATAAGTGAGAAAGTTGCTGTCATGTCAATGGATGGAGATCTTAATGAGACTGAGAATGCTGGAATGCTAGAATAAGTGGGCTTGAAATACAGGCGTTTGTAGTGTGAGGGTGAAAGGCTAGAAATGATTTTGGAGGTGGTAATGTACCAGAAAACTGGGTTTACTTCTTGGTGGGTGGAGAGCCAAAAGGCACAACCAAGCCAAAGATCAGGAGAAGGATTTATTACTTTCATCAAGTAAGGAGAACACCAGGGATCTTTCTCAAAGCAGTGTCTCTCCGAAAGCAAAATTGGTAAAATTTTAAGCCAAGGGTACATGCATATTCATGATGGGGATTCAAATGGAGAATTCAGCATAGAATTAGGGCAAAGGTCAACAGAGTCCAAGCTTTAGTTGACTGAAGTCACGAGGGTCAGAAAAGGTCAACATCATCATTCCTTAGGTTCCAGTTGATCTGATGGTAGAGCACTTCAGGCTAATCTTTACCACCGAACTGGGAGTCTTTACAACTGATTTATTATCTTTGCTGTTGTTATTTTTCTTGCCTGATAACAGTTTGCTTCTGCATTCTCTTGTTCCCTTAAGATCATTAATTACTGAGACCTGTTAGAGGACAAGCATTGTAGCCAGGCTTAGATCACAAGATGGCTTAGGACCAAAATGGTTTCTCTTATTTCAAGAAAGCCATGCCTGGTTCTCTTTCTCTGGGGACCCCTACCCTATCTGCTTACAGTAATTTGTGTTGGCAAGGTTAAGTATGACCATGACACTGAGTGGTTCAAGTGGAGTAGAAGTCAAGGACCTGAGAGACCATGGTGCTGGCTGGGACACTTACAGATATTTTATTTAATGTTTTATTATGGAAAACTTTCAACATATACAAAAGCAAAGAGAAGGGAATAATAAACCTCCATGTATACATCACCCACCTTCAACAATTATCAACTCATGGCCAATCTTCTTTTATCATTGGAAGCAAATCCAAACACCACATCTTGATATCTGTAAATATATCAGAATGCATCTGTAAAAAATAAGGACTCTTTTTAAAAACATATCCACTCTACACCATCACATTTAAAACAACTAACAATAAGTACATCACATCATCAAATACCAGATCAGTCACATTGATGTTTGAAGTTCCTTGTCATTATGACAGGAATTGATTTGGAGATAAAAGTTGACAGCCAGGAACTGATTCCCAAGGTAGGAGGAGGAGGGGCAGAGATGTTACCAGGTGACAGCAATAAAGAGGGAAGAGATTTTCAAGTCTGGTAGCCTAAGCCTCAAAAGTGCAGGTGAAACCCCCACTCCCTGCTTCCAAGAAAGGTGGAGAAATGGCTTGGAAATGGCAGTGAGAAGCAAAAAGGAAAGCTTTGAGTCTCATAGTCTCACCTTGAGAAGCAAGGAGTATTAGAGCAAAACTAGTCTCCACTTGAGAGATTTGAAGGGCAAAGACATTTCACAGGGAGGAGCCAGGTTTCAGGTGAATTCAGGAAGTGAAAAAACGTTTATCAAAGAGATGGAATGTATGAGGATCTGCTGATTGCAGACCTGGAGCACATAGTGAATAATATGGACGTGGGTGAGGATGAGGGTACAGAGAATCAAGTTAGATTTATGGGGAGATGTTCTGGACAGTGTAGGTCATGATTAGGGTGATGATACATCCCATTTTCCCAAGACTGTTCCCGTTTATATCTGTCATCCTGACATGCAATTTACTATATGTCCAGGTTCAGATAATAAATTATGTGATCTCCCTAGACGGAAAGGTTGACTGAAGTCTGTTCTCCAGGCAATGACTGAGTGAGCAAGGAAGCCCAGCACGGTGAGATTGGTCCTGAGAACCAGTCTGTTCTAGCTCCGTGCAACCTTGCGGTGACCATCACCCTGCAGTGCTGGAAGCTGGTGCCTAGGATGGTCTTTTCTACACCAGTGAGTGCTTTTGGGGTGAAGAATGCGAAACTTTAGATCCAGATATTCCAAAGCTGAGAGTCTCTCCCTAAGGAGATAATCAATACTGCAGACAAAGATTACTTACCAAAAAATTCTTGCTTACATATTATTTATAAGAAGCTAGACTCCCCAGGATAAACAGAGACTGTAATTAGCCATCTTTAAATGAATAGCTCTACTTCTCTCCTGGGGAATAAACTACACAGAATTATCCATGTGTGAAATGTCTGAATCTCAAATAACTACCTACAATTCTCAGCATCTGCCATCATGACCTTGGATTTGAAACTCATATATGACACCACTAAGGGAGGCACTGATATCAGCTCATTTAAAATGCTTATCAATTTTTTGAGTTTTTCTCTTTTTCTTGAGCTAATTTTAATGCATATCATTTTTGAGATAATTACAAATGTGTAATTTTTCAAATTTATTGGTATGAAATTCCTCAAAATACTTACTCATGATTTCTAAATTCCTTATGTTTTTCTTTGTTCTCTTTCTTTTACTTGATCCAGTTCTAGTTTTTTGACACTATCATTTCTTGTTTTATATCTCATTCATTTCTACTCCTGCCTTTATTTCTCTTCTTATACTTACCTTGTTTATTTATCTAGCTCTTGAGATAACCTCTTACTTTTCAATCTTTCTTCTTTTTTTAATGAATGTATTTCAGAATATAAATTTACTTCTAAATGTAGATATTTGAATTCCACAAGTTTTGATATACCATACTTTAATTATTATTCAGTTCTAAATATTTTCTAATCTTCTCTTGGGAATTCTTTTGGAGGAAGTTTTTAGGATTGCAGCTTTTTAATGCAGTTTTTAGGATTGGGTATTTTAAAAAGTGATTTTATTGTTGATTTCTCATGTTACTGAGTTACAATGAGAGCACACCATATCATGTTAACTGACATCTGCTGAAAATTCTCAGTGATCCAGTGAGTGGTTAATTTTTGAAATGTCCTGTATAATTTTTGTTGGAGGCAGAGTTCTAGATATCTATTAGATAAAGCTAGTTTATTTTGTATATATTTTTTTAATATATAAATTTATTTATTTTTGGCTGCATGGGTCTTCGCTGCTGCACTCAGGTTTTCTCTAGTTGCAGTGAGCGGGGTCTATTCTTCGTTGTGGTGCATGGGCTTCTCCTTGCGGTGGCTTCTCTTGTTGCAGAGCATGGGCTCTAGGCACTTGGTTTCAGTCGTTGTGGCATTCAGGCTCAGTAGTTGTGACACACAGGCTTAGTTGCTCTGCGGCATGTGGGACCTTCCCAGGCCAGCGCTCGAACCCATGTCCCCTGCATTGGCAGGCAGATTTTTAACCACTGTGCCACGAGGGAAGTCCTGTATATCTTCTGATCCTTACTAATTTTTGATCTAATTTATTGGCTTCTGATAGAGATACATTAAAATCATAGACATTAAAATCTACGACTATGGCTGTGGTTTTGTCCACGTCTCCAGGTAATTCTATCAGACTTCCCTTCATAGAAGTCTGGGTTTTGTTATAGGTATAATCAAACTCATAAATATTATATTTGTTCAATGGATTTTTCCTTCAGTTATTAGCAATTGATCCTTATTAATCCCTATTATTTTTTGCCCTATATTTGATTTTGCATGGTATTAATATTGTTACACTTTTCTTTTTTTTTAATTTTATTGAAGGATAGTTGATTTACAATGTTGTGTTAATTTCTGCTGTACAGCAAAGTGATTTAGTTATACATATATATATTCTTTTTTATATTCTTTTCCATTATGGTTTATCACAGGATATTGAATATAGTTCCCTGTGCTCTACAGTAGGACCTTATTGTTTATCCATCCTCTATATAATAGTTTTCATCTGCTAATCCCAAACTCTCAATCTACTGCTCCCTACCAACCACAACTCTCTTCTCTATGTCTGTGAGTCTGTTTCTGTTTCATAGGTAACTTCATTTGTTATACTTCTTTCTTTAGGTTTCTATTTGAATGGTATATCTTTTCTCCATCCCTTTTTTTTAATAGTATATAACTTTTTTCTTTGAAATAATTACATATTCACAGAAATTTGCAACAACACACAAAAAATATACAGGGAGGTCCCATACACTCCAATCAGCCTCCCCCGGTATTCACATCTTGCATAACTATACATCCTTTTGTTTGAAATTTCTGAAGTATGCTTTTTGTAAGCAAAATACAGCTAGATTTTGTTTCTTTATCCAATCTGATCACTTCAGCCATTTTAAAAGGTGAGTTTAATCTGCTTACCTTTGGAGTTATTTATATAGCTGCAATTGTTTCTACTTTCTTATTTTCTTTCTTTCTTTGCCTTGTTTTTCTGCTCACCACCCTTTTTATTTGCTTCTTTATTTCCTCTTTCCTGCCCTTTCATTTTCTTGTTGCTTAGAGATATAATTTTATTTTTATAGTCAGTAATACTCTCACCAAAATATTATACCTGTTTCCATACTTACAGTTATTCCTTGTCTTCCAATGCCTTTTCTCTGGGTTCAATGTTCTTCATGCTGAAGTACATTTTTTTATAGTTTCTTTGTTTTTTTAGTTGAGAGGATGTGTGTAGTAAATTCTTTTTTTTTTTAATTTATTTCATTTATTTATTTTTGGCTGCATTGGGTCTTCGTTGTTGCGCATGGGCTTTCTCTAGCTGCAGCGAGCGGGGTCTACTCTTTGTCGAGGTGTGCGGGCTTCTCATTGTGGTGGCCTCTCCTGTTACAGAGCATGGGCTCTAGGCACGTGGGCTTCAGTAGTTGTGGCACACAGGCTCAGTAGTTGTGGTGCACGGGCTTAGTTGCTCCACGGCATGTGGGATCTTCCCGGACCAGGGCTCGAACCCGTGTCCCCTGCATTGGTAGGCAGATTCTTAACCTCTGTGCCACCAGGGAAGCCCTGTAGTAAATTCTTAACCTTAGTATATCCATCATTCTCTTAGTATAAAAGTCTAGGCTGATAATTATTTGCCTTTAGGACATTTAAGATACTATTCTCCTGTCTCTATGCATCTTTCTTTGCTGATAAACTGATGATAATAAAAAATCATGAACATGTGATAATCTTTCTCCCCAGTAATTTTTAAATTTGCTTAGAGAGTTTTACTATAATATATCTTGTTTCAATCTATTTTTACTCATCATCCTTGGTACTTAGAATACCCTTTTCATTTAAAAACTTAGATTTACTTTCAATTCTGGGAAAGCCTTAGCTAATCTCTTTAAATATAATTTCTCCACCATCCCCTCATTTTCTTTCTCTGTACCTTCCAATAAGGATATGGGGGTGCTTTTCAAGTTAATTGCTATTTCTGGGTGAATATTTCCACTAAATAAGTTTTTTCTTCCATTATGTTCAGTAGTTTATCCCATTTCTTAAGGTATATTTATGACTACATTTTTCATTTCTAATTTTTTTATTTAGTTATATTTCATAGCCATCTATTCTTGGTTCACTTATGCTTATTTTGTTTCATAATATTTTACTTTTGCTTCTACTTTTTCATTCTGAGCAATATGTCTCCCTTTATTTTCTCTTTAAGTATCTTAAAATATTTATTTTAAAGTCTTCTTTTCAGAAAGTTCTATTATTTTTAATTTATTCTAACCACTTTTACCTCATGATTTTGCCAGTTGTCTTTCTTGGCATTATATTGCTAGATGCATTCTGAATATTTCGTTTGTAGGCTTTTTGGATGTTGCTTTTGTTTCTGTTTTCACTCTCTCAGTGGGCTCACCTCGCACTGAACGGTGGTTTGGCCATTGCTGGGCCCCAAGGCAGAACCAGTTCATCGCCAGGAGGTGCCGCCGGAGAGAAGACGGTTCAGTCACTGAGCAGCTGGGCGGCTTTAAGCAGCTCCTACTGGTGAGTGTGTGTATATCCTCTCTCTCTAGGTCTGCAGTGGCACAGAAACCCTAGTGTCAAGTAACGGTCAGCAGCAGAAATTCTGAATTATATTCAGAGGCAAGGGATCCACATAAGCCTTTGCTTCAGCAATGAACTAACTCTGCCCTCTGTCTTCTATGGATCAACTTACTTTATCAGAGTCAAACTGCCCGTTCTCTCTGCCAGGTTCCAGAGCCACAGACCTGGGTCTTCAGTTCTCCCACACCTTGCTGGTTCCCAGTCTACATCAAATTTTTTTTTTTTTGAGTATAATAACTATGTCTTTTTACTTTTCCATTTTATACTTTATCTACTAGTGCTGTATGTTGGAACAGAAGGAATATCCCAAAGAGTGAAGTTAAGGCCCTCCTGAATGGAGATTCTGTATTAATTCCAGGTCAAGGGACTAAAAGGAAAAATATAGTTTTAATGGTTGGAATATTTTATTTTAGTTGTTCAAAAGAGTTGCAAAGCATAGTAACTATGCTCTGATACATAAGAGTTTGTAACAGTGCTGTTCAGGGGCTATTAGGTGGTATTTTAAAATACTCTACATGCAAACAACCCACTAAGCATTTTATTAAGTGTCTCGTGATTTTTTTCTTTGTGAAGACTGGGACTTTTTCCAAATTTGTGTCCAGGCTCATAGTCTTTTCACTTTCTTGAGAATTGCAACAACCAATAAGGAAAATTAAAACCTCAAAGGGAGAATATTTTGCCAAACTAGTAATGGCAGGTACAGAAAGCAGCAGAAAAATAGAATATCAGAAGTCAGAGTGACTTTATCTTTCCTAGTTCCATTCCCTGTTGGAAGGATGCTTATTCCTTGGGGGTTGCTAGAATGGAGGGGAATCTAATTTCCATATAGCAATTGGTTATAGGGAGAAAAAAAATCTATGCCACAGGGAATAAACTTTTTCTAAAAACCTATTTTTAGTTTCAGCTTCATGCTGTTTATAATTCCCTCTGAGTATGATGCCTCTGACATTTTCTTCAACAAAATTCATGCCAAAGTGGAAGCTTTTCTTAAAGTATGCATTTCTTACATTGAATTTAATGAAATGTTAATGTTCTAAGTTTTAAAACATTAATACAATAGAAAATGTATTATTGTGCATAACTCAAAGTGCATAACTTGTGCATAACTCAAAGTCTTATATTTGAGGACTTGTCAGGCTGGAGCTCATCATATTGATTTCTAGCTTGTTAGCGTATGGTGATGGTGTGTGAGTTTAGTCTAACTACATTAGACAAGTTACTATTTAAATAACAGGAGACATGGAATGGTGAATAAAATCATTGCATGGTTATTGGTTGCAATTATGAAAAGGTTGGAATTATCTTAAACTCTTTCCATTTTCCTGTAGTGGGTTTAAGAGTTTTATTTCTTTTATAAGCAATAAGCTGTATATTTCTATATGTTGTCAATTAAAAAGCACTTTGGTACTTTTTTGAAAGGGAGTTTTGTGGATGTTGTGTACATGCATGTGTGTCTAAATATACAAACAAACACATACATACACAACACATATGTTGGCTGAGAGAGCCTTGTAAATGAACATTTTACGCCCCATTCTCTTAGGAAGACCATTATAGATTTTTTTAACATCCCTGTTTTTAGCTATCAAATTGCTAATTGTGCAAAGAATGCTATAAAGTTGCTAGCTTATCATAAAGAGAAACATAAGCCCCTCATATTGAAAGCCAAAATACAGCAGCACTTTGGGAAGGAAGTTGTTGTGAGAGAGAAAGCACTAGCTTTGGAGTCAGGTAGATCTAGACTGGACCCTGTCTCTGCCACTGACTCACAGTATAAACTTGACTTTGAACTTCTTTCCATGCATTTCCTTACCTGTAAAGTGAAGATGATCTCTGGCCTGAACACTTGTGCGATGTCAACGCTTTTTGACCAATGACACATCCAGAAACTAGGACAGGGATACTAGTAGAATAAGCAAATCAAAGATGTATGAATATGAAAATAATGTTTCAAAGCAAGTGGCATGCAATGTAAATGAGATATCTGAAGACACATGGGCTGTTATCTTCCTAAGAAAAGCAATCCCATCTGATATAGCTTAGCTTTAGCTGGTGGATACTGGTCATGAAATTTTGTTTCCTGAACTCTTCCATTGTTTCCCACTTCTCAAGACCTCCTGGATATAAACTACTAAAACTCCTACAGATTATTAGTTCTCTATTCAAATGCTCTCTGACTTGGCATCAGGAAAGGAGCACTTATTCCAATGTTTGCTGGAAGATTAAGAAACATACCACATCAACAGATTTTACAGTGTTAGGAGCCCTTTAACAACTACAGCAAGGCATCCTTTTAGGGGCTATAAAAGTGAACTTCAAATTAAAATGGGCATCCAGAGAGCAACTCCTAGTGCAGTTACTGCAAAAGTTTTCATTAAAAATCTCTGCAAACACTGACATCGGTAAAAAGTCATAATACACTGAAAACCAAGACTGACATACAGCCAGTGGCCTGAATCTCAAAGATATACCACAAATTGTAAGAAAGATGAAGTTGAAATAGGAAAATTAATCAGTGGTCTGCCTTCTACCTTAGAGCTGCGGGCACTTGTGGTACCTTCCTGAGTCACCTCCCCAAACTATCGTACTCATCCCTTAACCAGTATCCCAGGGCAGAATGGGGTATAAATCCAGTCCTGCTGAGAGTTAAGTTCTGTCCCAGGTCTTAAAACTTGCTTTTGTCCCTCACATTTATGTCCAATCTATTCCCCATTCAAAGTCTGGGTAATAGTTAAAATGATGATGATAATAATCATGAAACAGCCCAAGAACCAGGTTCTGTTATCATCAATTTTACAAATGAGGAAATCAAGCCCTGGTCAATCTGCCTCCAAATTTGATAAGAGAATGAAATAAGCTTTCTATCTTGTTTAAGTTCCTTTTCACTGGTGTGTTCCTATTCCTTAAACCAAAATTAGAAGAAATAGCAATATAATACCTCATTTTTTCTAAGGCTGATTTTATGAAGTCCGTGTTCCTCTTACCTTTCTTTCAAAATTACTTAAAAAAAAAAAGCCAGCAGTTAACCTAAGCAGTTTTTGCAAGTCTACGGTCATGCTGAACTTTCACTTTTTAAATACTATTTCCAGAGATAACCTTTCTGTCTTTTCTCTATGTCCTTGCTTTTGTATCCTTTTACACCGGATCTTTTAAATGCTACCGACTTATTTATACCCTGCTGCATTTGGAAATGGATGGGAGGTGACTGCTTAGAGATCTTACACAATTTCGTACTCAAGAAGCCCCAAATATGCCTTGCCTGAGAGCCTTGGCCGAGTCTGAGCTGCACCATCCCAAATATATGTGTTTTCTTACAGCTCTTCAAAAAAGCAGGTTCTGCCAGCTTGCTTGGTAATGAGGTCACCTTCTCAAGCTAGATATTTAATTTTTTAAAGAAACAATTTTTGTAACAGTTTTGGATTTACAGAAAAATTACAAAGAAAGTAAAAAGTATTCAGAGATACACATGCCCCATGCCCAGTTTCCTCTATTATTAACATATTACATTTGTCACAGCTATTGAACCAATAACGATACAATTTTATTAACTGAAGTTCAGTTTTTCATTCATTTCATTCACTCATTTTGCCTATTGATTTCCTGTTTTCAATTTCAATGATTCCCACTCAAAATTTTATTTTATTTTTTCTGCTTGCTTTAGCCTTAAAATTGCTCTTCTTTCTCTCGTTTTCTAAGGTGGGAGCTTATATAATAGATTTTAGATCTTTATTCTTTTCTAATATATGCACTTAATGTTATAAATTTCCCTCTAAGCACTGTTTTCACTGCATCCCAAGAATTTTGATAAGTTGTATTTTCACTTTCATTTAGTTCAAAACATTTTTAGTATCTCTTGAGACTTCATCCTTGACCCATGAGTTATTTAGGATTGTGTTGCTTCATTTCCAAACACTTGAGGGTTTTCCAGCCATCTTTCTGTTCTTTATTTCTACTTTACTGCCTTTGTGATCAAGAACATACTTTGTATGATATATATATTTTTTAATTTGTTCAGGCGTGCTCCATGTCTATATGTTCCATGTAAGCTTGAGAAAAATGTGTATTCTGCTATTTTGGATGAAGACTTCTATAACTGTCAATTAGATCCAATTGATTGATGGAGCTGTTCAATCAACTATATTCTTATATATATCCTTACTGTTTTTCTGCCTGCTTAAACCATCAATTACTCAGAGAGGAATGTTGAAGTCTCCAGTTATAATCGTGGATTTGTCTATTTCTCCTCTCAGTTCTATTTGTTCTTGCCACATGTATTTTGACACTCCATTGCTAGGTGCATAAATGTTGAAGATGATTTGTTTTCTTGGAGGACTGACACATTTATTTTTATGTAACACCCTTCTTTATCCCTGATAATTTTTCTTACTCTGAAGAGTCTCTTTGTCTGAAATTAATATAGCTACTCCATCTTTTTTTAAATTAATGGTATCATGGAGTACCTTTCTCCACCCTTTTACTTTTAATTTGAGTCTTTATGTATAAAGTGGGTTTCTTAGAGACAACATATAATTGAGTCTTGTTTGTTAATCTACTTTGACAATCTTTGTCTTTTAATTCATATATTTAGACCATTTCTTTGACAATCTTTGTCTTTTAATTCATATATTTAGACCATTTCCATTTAAAGTAACTATTTAAATACTTGGATTAATATCTACCATGTTTGTAAATGTTTTCTATTTTCTTTCCTATCTTTTTCTGCCTTCTTTGGTTTTAATTGGGTATTTTATATGACTTCATTTTATCTCCTTTCTTAGCATATCAATTAAACTTCTAATTTTTTAGTGATTGCTCTAGAGTTTGCAACATACATTTGTAACTAATCTGTCAACCTTCAGATAACATTATATACCACTTAACATACAGCACAGATACTTTATAACAGAGTATTCCCAATTCCTCCTTCTCATCCCTTATATTTGTCATTCATTTCACTTATCCATATAATGGCTCACAACATTGTTACTGTTGTTACTTAAATAATTTCTTTTAGCTCAATGAGAATAAGAAAAATAAAAATTTTATTTTACTTTATTCCTTCTCCAACAGTCTTCCTTGCTTTATGTAGATCTGAGTTTCTGACCTATGTCATTTTCCTTCTCCTTGAAGAACTTCTTTAAACATTTTTTATAGGACATGTCTGCTGGCAATGAATCCACTCAATTTGTGTTCATCTCAGAAAGACTATTTCTCCTTTATTTTTAAAGATAATTTTGTGGGATATAGAATTCTAGGTTGGTGGGGTTTTTTTCTTTCAATGCTTTAAGTATTTCACTCCACTCTCTTCTTGCTAGCATGTTTTCTGATGAGATGTTCATTGTAATTCTTGTTCTTGTTTCCCTACATGTAAGGATTTTTTTTCTACTCCCAAACTTCTTTTAAGATTTTCTCTCTGTCTTTGATTTTCTGCAGTTTGAATATGATATGCTTATGTATAGATTTTTTGGTATTTATCTAGCTGGTGTTCTCTGAGCTTTCTTGATCTATAGTTTTGTGCCTGTCATTAATTTGGGGAAATTCTCAGCTATAAATACTTCAGATATTTCTCCTGCTTTATCCTCATTCTTCTCCTGTTATTCTAATTATGGGTAAGTTATATCTTTTGAAATTGTTCCACCTTTGCTGGATGTTCTGTTCCATTTTACTCATTCTTTTTTTCTCTTTGTATTTCAGTTTGGGAAGTTTTTATTGACAAATCTTCAAGCTCACTGAATCTTTCCTCAGCCATGTCCAGCCTACTGATGAGCACATCAAAAGCACTGTGTGTTTCTGTTACAGTGCTTTTGATTTCTAACATTTCCTATTGACTCATTCTTAAAGTTTCCATCTCTCTGCCTATATTTCCCATCTGTTATTGCATTACATCCTTTAACATATTAGCCATGGTTATTTTAAATTCCCTCTCTGATAATTCCAAAAGTTGTATCATATCTGAGTCTAGTTTTGATGTTTGCTTTCTCTTTCAGACTTTGTGGTTTTCTTTCTTTTCTTTTCTTTCTTTCTTTCCTTTTTTTCAATTTTTTTTTTTTTTTTTTTGCCTTTACCATGTCTGGAAATTTTTCTGTTGAAAGCCAGACATGATGTATCAGGTAATATGAGCTGAAGGTATAGGGTTTTGGAATGAGTTTGTATGTTAATCTGACTAGGAATTGTGCTGTGTGTAACTGTCCATGCCAAAGACTTCAGATTCCCCTAGTGTCCTTGTTTTTGTCTCTCCTGTTGACTTTGTGTTTCCTTAAGAACTCCTCAGAGAGAGTCTGCAGCTTGCAGCCTATGTATTTTCTAAGAAAGGAATCAAAAGGAAATTCTAGGAATGAAAATCATTGTGACAGCAATCCACTGCTATTATAGTGGAGCACTGTTGGTGTGGTGGTAAGGTGTGAGGGATAATAAATTTTCTGTACTCTTAGAATAAATCCCAGTACTTCTGTGGAGCCTATGTCCCTGGGCTATGACTTTCTTGTCTTCCCTCTTAAGTGAGAAGGGGAGAGGGGGGCTGGAGTGGGAAAAATGCCCTTTCTCAGTTGAGATAAAGTCTTGTCCACTAAGGAGTCTCCTTTGTTATGGAGAATGCCTTAGGCATGTTTCCTAACAGTTGCTCTTTCTCTCTACCAGAGCCAGGAAGGGATCTTTCTTGGATCTTCATCATGAGAACCTGATGAGATTCTTGGAAAAACCTTTGAAAGGATGGAGTTCCCCTTAGACTGGACCCCAGGAGTTTTTAATTCTCAAGCTCGTCCAAATGAAGTCTCCAGCAGTTCATCAAAATTACCAGTTGTGTGTTCCTACCACTTTATAGCTCTACTAACTTCCATTTGAGTGGAACTGAGCAGATATTGGCTCTCTGAATTCACTTGTTTTGCCAGGTTTCAGAAGGCACTTCATCCTGTAATTTCAACCCTCTGATGGGTCCAAGAAAAGTCATAGATTTTCAATTTGTTCAGCTTTTTCTTATTGTGAGGACAGGAGTGATAACTTCCAACTGCTCTACATTTTGGAGCTAGAATCAGAAGTCTTCCAGATATTTAATTGTAATGCTTACATTTTTCTAAACTCAAGAAAGTGCTGTGAATGTGACATAACAGTTCCACAGTAAAGATTTATTCCAAGTGTGGGTAGAAATATTTTCAACTTGCCCTCATACCATATCCAAAAATAAGCATAAACACATCATATCAGAATGTACAGTTTCAGGCCAAGAATCTTATGCTACCAGTGATCTCTGTGTGATTGTCATATTTAGACTTGCGATCGCCACCCCAAGGCTGTAGTTTTTCCCTTCCTCTCTCTTCTTTCTTCCAGACTCACTGTTAATTACCATTTACTGAGAAAGTTTTTAATATATATGCCGACAGCTCTTACAGTCATGAAATACTTTGATGTGCTTTGTTAAGCTTTTTCCTACTGTGATATAAAACATTACTGTTGTACCCCTTGTTCCATTTTCTGTGAACTTAGAAACTTAAAACTCCTTGTCTCATTGTAAAACAGACCCTGGAATTTTAGAGTTGAAAGAATTCAGAACTGATACTAAGGTGCAAAATTTACCAAAGCACCAAAAAACTCAGTGATTGGGGTAAATAATATTTTAATGCAATATTTTTTTAAATGTATGCAAAAATAAATCCATGATGAACAAAATATAGGTTTTAAATTACATCAGGAACAGTATATTATCTCATCTAAACATTGCAAATCCTTCACACCTGGGCCAAACATGGAACCAACTCTTTACTTGCTCAAAGCACATATGAGACAGAGCACACTCTTTAATAAGACTTTTTACTCAGGACTCAAAGGTTACAGAAAGTAATTTCAATGTAATAGACAAGCAGTTTTATTTTTGCTATCAATGGATACTGCTGCTCTCAGAGCTCTTCAGACAAGAGTCATCCTGACCGGGTACCTTGGCCTAAACTGCATGAGGATAGAGGGTACTTTACCCTCCAATGAGAGTACCCTTGAGCTTGTCTCCTGACATTACTGTCCTATCCTACCAGCAGAAGATCTACACAACAGAATCAGGATCCATCCACCTCCTTCTAAGCTAATCTGAGGACTGTATGATCACTCCTAATTTCCTTTTTTAGAAAGCATTTCTTCCTGGGATAATTGATGGTAGGAATATCCCCTTTGTTCAACAAAAGACTTGCCTACAGGGCTTTGAATTTGTCATAGGGCCTCAGTAGGAAACTACATCAGAACACATTAGTAAAATACCAGAACCTTTCTCCAAATATGGATGATTCTGTTTTAATAGCTCCACAAGCAGGAAATCAACAGCACAGTCTGGGCTGAATTCCATCTGAGAGGTCTGGTTCCCTCTTCGTGTGAGATGAAGATCAGGCTTCACATGACTTCCAACAACATCAAGTCTCAGCTCCTGATCCCTTATGAACAACTTCTCAAACAACAGGAGCAACAATAAGAACAGCAGCAACACACACACACACACACACACACATATCATCTCCATAAAAGAGAGTGGCAGATCAAAGGCATAGGGCAGTTTAAATTCATACAGAGAAATATGATACACTCTACAAATGCCACCCTGCCTTCACTCCTTTCTTTCTCTCTCTCTCTTTTTCTTTCGATTATTATTACATAGACCCCTCTACCTCTTTAGGATCTCTTCTTCAGGTTTAAGGAATCTGCTTAATATATGCATCGCCAAATAATCTCTTCTGGTGGTTTCCCCAAAACAAGAGGCCTCGGGATATATTCAGGTCTTCACTTCCTGCAAGGTTTTCACCAGGATGATTAAGGTTTTGAAAATGCTGGAACCAAATTTCAGTTCGGGCATCAAGTTACAATAATATTGTCCTCCTATTTAACAGAACAGCCCCAGTCACTAATAAAGACTTCAAGATTTCACTCGTTCTAAAAACAAGGACAAATCTATAAGACGTTTAAAAGGTTAAACGCATTTAGTTTACAGGATATTCCTTTGTTCCTTGATTATAGCCTTATTACTTCTTGTTTCCTGTTAATAAATCATTTCTTTTATTAAATTATGATGGCATCATATGTTGCTTTTTTTAACTTCTGATTTGGCAAAATAAAAAGTTTGAAACTACGTGTCATCCACTTAGGGTTGTTGGTTTGTTGCTGTTGGTTTTTGCTATGAGCTGAATTGGGCCCCTCCCAAATTCATATGTTGAAGTACTAACCTCTAGTGCCTCAGCATAGGGTCTTTAAAGAGGTAATTAAGTCAAAATGAGGTCATTAAGGTAGACTCTAATGCAATGTGGCTGGTGTCCTTATAGAGGAGATTGGTGCACAGACACACACAGAGTGAAGATCACATGAGGACACACGGAGAAGAAGGCCAAAGAGAGAGGCCTCTGAAAGAACCAACACTGTTAACACCTTGATCTTGGACTGTTAGCATCCAGAGCTGTAAGAAAATAAATTTCTGTTTTTAAGCCATCCGGTCTGTGGTACCTTGTTATGGCAGCCCTAGGAAAATAATATATTTTTGCTTGTATTTTCTATGTAATTTTGCCCTTCCATGAAATCCCCAAATCTTAGGAATCTCATCTCAATTTATTTGCCTTACAAAGGGATGACAAATGCTTCTTTTGTATCTCTCAGTATAGAGTAGACATTTAATCAATATTTGTTGAAACCTTGGGATACAGAAAAAATTCCCAGAAAGATCACTGGGGAAATTCTAGATGAAGAAAATGCTTCAACACACACCTACCAGACAAACCGGCAACTGTCTTGCTGTTAATTCTAAACCCAAACTTGAAAAACAAGATGTATTTTGACAGAATTTGCTTCACAAAGACCATTTTCCTTTCTAGATTTTATTCTGTGAACGGGAATCAACATTTCCTCTCTCTCTTTTTTCTGTGCTCCGTTTTACCCTGGTCATTATTAGTGTTCCACTCCAAGGGGTTTCTCTCTCTGCCTCCGCTGTGGGATGAAGGTATTTCTCAGATACTTTCTAGGAACCAGCTGTGTCTTCCTAGACACCTAGCCCAGGAATCCCATTCCAGGCCCATTTGTAACCAAGTCCTGGTCAAGGCCACGGAAACCCAGGTCCTCTCTGTATCTTTAAAACCCTTTAAACCATTTCATGGTTTCAGTGCCTGTTTCTGAAACACGAGAGCATCAGGAGACTGATCTTCCCCATTTTTCCATCTTGGGCCTGATACCTTCCCCATAAAACCCGGCCTGAGGCCCCTCTCTGGGTACCATGACCCTCACTGATGGAGTACTTCAGCAGCTAAAGCTGTGGATGGCCATGTGAGAGTCAGGCTGCACAATTCTGACTTTCTCCAGCAGAATTCCAAATCAATGTCCTCCATGCTCATCACTATTACCGGTTCATAGGTGTAAAACAGAAACAGCAATTCTTAGTTGATGTGCTTAGTTACAGCTTTAACACTGATGACGTCGCACGGTCTCGCCTTGAATTTCCTTCGACTTCACAAAGACTTTTTCTTCACTGGGAGCATTCAGTATCTTGATGTGAAAAATTGAATTTTAAACAGGTTTGGTTTCCTACTTTTAGGCAGAGGAAAAACAAAACCCAAAAACCAAGAGTAGTTGTTCTTTGAAACAAGGTAAAAGCAGCTTATTAGTATCTTAATTAGAAAAATCACCTTTCCCATCGAGTGTGACAAGAGGAAACGGTCCGAAATGAGATTCTCCTGGAAAATCGTGTTCCCATAGAGTCAAGGTTTCATAACAGAAAACATTTGGGTAACCTCAGCTTGAGCACTTCCCACTTGTATCACGATATGCTCTGTGGAGAGTGCTAATGAATTCGTCTGTTTGCATCCCTGCACAGCTGAGTAATATCTGAAAACAGATCAATTTTCCCATTTCAGAGAAACACCCAGTATATGCTTGTGGATGAAGTGTTTTAGTTACATTAAGTTCCTTTATCTTGCCATTTAAACTAACACTACAAGATAGAGGAAGCCCTAAACAGCTGCTGAAACTCAAGGACTTATTATTTACTTTGGAGCCTAACGTGCCCAAGTGGATGTTTTAATTTCAGCTTCTGTTAATTTTCGGATACTCTGAGCCGTTACCACTCCTTTAGATAAACAACGTTGTCCTTGCTTTGGACTTCCTCTGTTATCTGTCCTGACTTCCAACAGGGAGAGAGACAGTACACCTGCCCATCGCCAGAAATTTAGCCTCAAAGGGTCCATTTACTACTTTCTAAAGAGCCTAGAAGCCAGGCAAAGGCTGTAATCGGCTCCCTCAATGCATCATGGCAGTTCAGATCACCGGGAGATTTACCTGCTGTGTCTTTGCAAAGAGCAGCAATTTCAGCAGCTTCCAAACTCGTTATAGATTTGTTTGTTTACTTTTTTACTGACTCTTATAAGATCAGATAAATGCATTCACGTAGCCACTGATTCCCAAGAATTGAATTCTGATGTTTTGCCTTGTTCCCCATCCACATTTTAGCAACATCCCCCAAAACATGTTTCCTTCTGATTCAGCCATATTATTAGATTTGTATCTCCTCTCTCTACTGCTTTATGCCAGATGTTTGAGATACCTTTGCCATAGTGACATCAACTGGAAAAAGTTGGAACTGGAACCTCTAAGCATCACAGAAACCCCCAAATTCATCACTTTCTACGCTACTAGCCTTTACATTTTTTAAAAAGTAGATTTCTAAATAAATTCATCATACAAATTAACAGCCAATTAATACTTAATACTTTTGGATAAATTTATTGGAGTAGTCATTCATTTACTAGGAAAATAAATCTTTTGAAATCAGATTATATGTAAGGCATCAACAATGCAAGATAGTTACAAATATGCATAATTCTTGGGTGCTCTGCCTCCTGGGAATTTACAGTACAACTAGACAAAACCCACTTACAATAAAATTGGACAAAACCCATAAAATATAGGGTGTGTCAATTGCCATAAAAGAATGCTCTAAGAGTTTAGAAGAAGAAAATCAGCATCTTAGTTGGAATTTGAAGAATAAGAGTTTTTTTTTTAATAATGCAAATAAGAAATACTATATTATTTTTTATTTTTTTATTTTATAAGGACTTTGAATCTTTGTTCTGGGACTAAGCTTGTTTTTTAAAATTTGTTAGGTGGGACCAAAGCAGCTTTTAGTCCCTAGTCTTCTGAGTACCCTAGTCAATGCCTCATGAATTGCAAAGTTTTCTTCTTTGGCTGGTGGAAACAGCTCTTCCAGCCCTGGGGGAGCTCTGAGCATTGGTCCCTGGGCTCCTGTCAGGTGGCTCTTTCCTCAGCCTTGGGTAGTGTCCTCACTTATCTGTACAGATCAGCGCTCAGCAGAAGACTCCCAGGGAAACCCTTGCGCGTCTCCCAAGCTCTGGCTCTACGTAGCCCTCTTCCCTCCGGGACCCCGTTCTGCAAACCCTACCTGTCTTGGCCTCCCAGTGGCGTCTCCCCAGTTCCCTCGCCCCCATGCTGCACGCTGGAATCTCATTCCAGGCCGTATGCTGGGGCAATCCCAGGGCTTACCTCATTTGTTTCCCCCTCTTATGATCGCCGTCCGGTGCTGCTTGATGTCCAACGTCTGGAAAATGTTGTCTCATCTTTTTTTTATGGTTTTACATTTGTTTAAGGAAGGAGGGTAAATCCAGTCCCCATGTCTTAGCCCATTCAGGCTACCATAACACTACCACAGACTGGGGAGCTTATAAGCAACAGATATTTACTCTCACAGTTCCGGAGGCTCGAAATCCAAGATCAGGGTGCCGGTGTGGCCGAGGGAGGACCCTCTTCTGAGCTGCAGACTTCTTACCGTACCTCATGTGGTGGAAGGGGCAGGGAGCTCTCTCAGGCCTCTTTTATTATAAGGGGATGAATCTCATTCATGAGGGCTCCGCCCTCATGACCCACTCACCTCCCTAAGGCCCCCACCTCCTAACACTATCACATTAGGCATTAGAATTTCAACATATGAATTTTGGGGAGACACAATCATTCAGACCATAGCACCCTGTTATTCCCCCTTGACCGTAAGTGGAAGTATCACTACAGCCATATGGTTTTATTATAGAAAATTTGGAATATACAGTTAAAAAAAAAAAACCAAAATCATAATTCTAGTACCTGGAGATAGATACCAAACATTTATATTTTAGTGAATTACCTTCTAATTCTTTAAAAGTCATATACAATATACTCAAATGTATGCACACACAAACACAATGTCAGCCCAGAGGCTTTTTACCCCTCAGATTTAGTCATGTTTCTCAGTTAATTGCTTCCAAATCTACTATTCAATTCATTTGTATGTGAAGCAGAGATTGTGCAGGTGCAGGAAGGCGATAGAGGGGGATATATATACATATAGACAGAGAGATGTAGATTTATATCTCTATCTCTATCATCTATCTATCTATCTATTTATCTATCTATCTATTATAGCAATGCCAACATCTTAAAATTCCATATGTGGTATTAATTTTGCTAAAAGATTCTGCAACTCAGGTCTTACAGACATGTTTGTCAGCTCTCCTCTTTTCTCTTAATTTCTGGGTCAAAAACAATGGCAAGAAAATCTTATTTTCTTGTACAGAACAACTTAGGCCTCCCCAAACCCTACCTTTAAATTCAGTTCTGGGCTTTCCTTCATGTACCCAAAGTCATGAAGATTCTGAAGAGAATAAAAAGGTCTGTTAAGGAACAGCATCCACATTTCTTATAAGTTAGCTGTGGTGTAAATGCTACATAAATACATGCAATTTACATGTATAGATATAGATGTATGTACACCTCAAAGTGAAATTTTGAATACTATGTCATAACCTGTTTTTCCCTTAATAAAACGTTGTTTATATGCTCTGTGGCTTAATATGCAATATCATTTTTAATAGATTGAATTTTTATGGGTTTCCATAATAAACTCAAATGATACCCTCTTGTGAGAAATTTGGGTTATTCCTAACTGTTTACAATTATAAAAACACTGTGATTAATATTTGAAATTAAACAACATATTTTGAAATAATTCAAGGGTGCAAAACAGGAGATCATAAGAGCATTTAAAATATATTTGAAGTATAATGAAAATACAACATTCTAAAATTTGTGTGATGCAGCTAAAGCTGTATTTAGAAGAAATGCACAGCTTTAAATATTTACAGTAAAAAATTTTAAATGTGTAAAATCAATAACATAAGTTTTCTCCTTAAGAAGCCAGAAAATTATGATTATATTAAAGTCAAACAAGAAGGAAAGCAATAAAGATAAGAGCATAAATCAATAAAGTAGAAAACAAATAGTAGAAAAAAATTAACCAAGACAAAAATTGAGTCTTTGAAAAGATTAACAAATTGATAGATTCCTAGCAAGACCAATCAAGAAAGACAAGAAAAAAGCAAGTTATCAATATCAAGAATGAAAGCAAGGTATTGCTATAGATTCTATAGACATTCAAAGGATAATAGCAACTTTATGTCAGCAAATGACAGCTTAGGTGAAATGGACAAATTTTGGGGGGAAAAAAATCAACTTATCCAAACTGACCTAAAATGATATTTAAAAATCTTAATTTTCCTGTATCTATTTAGGAAAATTGAATTTGTTATTAAAAAAAAAGTCTTCTCACAAAGAAAACTCCAGACCTAGATGGTTTCAGTGGTGAATTCTACCAAATATTTAAGGAAGAGATAATACCAATATTATCCAGAAACTTTATGGGGTCAGCATAAGCCCAATATCAAAGCCTGATAACAAAAGAACAGTACAGGCCAATATCCCTAAGAAAACAGAAAGAAAAACCAAACAAACCCTCAGCAGAATACTAGTAAACAAAATACAGCAATATGTTAAAGCAATAATACATCAGGACCAAGCAGGGCTAATTCTAAGAAAGCCAGGTCAGTTTAACATTTTAAAATTAGTCAATATAACTCACCATATTAAAAGAGGCTCTTCCAGAAATCCTCATGAGTACTCTGGGCTTGACAATGGGTTAGTAGTAGTGGAGACGGAGGTGAGGGGATGGATTAATGACAGATATTAGTGATAGAATATTTACTGATAGATTGGATGTAAGGATGTGGAAAATGGAGGAATCAAGGAAAATTTTAAGTCCTTTCTCTTGAGCAGTTGGGTGGGTGGGGAGCTATTTACTGAGAAGGGAAATCTAGGAAGAGCAAAAGTGGGTTAGAAACTTAAAAGTACCACCTTCTACATATTTAGAAATGTCTTATTATGTATCCTTATAAGCAGTTGTCTTGGATATTGTTATATTATTATGGATATATTATTCTTGGATTCTGGGTGAAGTCAAGACTAGATATTAAGATTTGCAATCAATCGCATGGATGGTTTGTAAAGTTATAGTCACCTAATGTGAAGTTGAAGGAAGAAAGGGGGCCCAGTACTGAGCCCAGAAAGTAGGTGCCATTGAGGTGGGAAGATCAGGTTTGTGTAATGTCAAGGAAAGTGTGTGTGTTCAAGAAGGAAGGGATACTTGATTCAGGACAATAAAGGGTGATAAGATTTTTGACAGGCAGAGAAGTGGGAGGAAAAGGAAGAATAAAGAGAAGAAGCATTTCAATCAAAGGGAATAGGGTGAAATATAGTCCTTATTCATACTTCACCACAATGAGACACCAAGCTGACATTCTAGCTATCAACTTTTGGGAAATGGAGAAAATACAGAAAGATTTACTTCAGGAACACAGTATACTGTGTCTGGAGTAGAGATGTCCGAAGCACAACTCCCTCAGATTTCTAGGACGCTATTTACAAAGCTGAGATCAACACTGACTTTCAGAAAGAGTACATCCAGCTTCCAGGATGTGTCTAATTTACTCTCAGTAGGTCCCACAGGCTGATTCAAGTTCAACTATTCCTCATCTGAGAAAGAACACCTGGGATGATCCTGTTTCAAAGATATTGCCAATGACTTGAAAATCAAATAGCCACAGGAAACTCTGGTATCTTCACAGACGAAGTGAAAATGTAGAAAACCACCTTACTTTGATTTACCTTTGCAAAGATACATAGCATTGTTTCTCAACAGGGATGAAATAAGCTAATTTTCTTCACAAGAAATAAATATGAGGAAGAATTTTTTTTTCCCCCAGCAGCACAAAAGTTTATCAAATACATATCATGGAAAGTTTCAGCTCTAAATCCACCAAGGTGAATGATTTCACCTCTGCAAGATTTTGACTTCCTGTTTGCTAAATTCTTTCGAAGCTTACTGCTATTCAATAGTTCATTGCTCTGCTTCAGTACTGAGAATTTGACAAGAACTTGTCATGAGAATTCTGCCTGGCAGCTGCTCTTTTTCAGCTTACAGAACAAGAAAGGTTAGTATGAATTTTGAATCCTTGAATAATATCTTAACTGGAGGGTAATTCTGCCATTTCTGGAATTCTGCACCAAAAATCTTCACTTAAAAAATAAAATGCAATGGATAGATCATCCAAAATGAAAATAACTAAGGAAACACAAGCTTTAAATGAAACATCAAAGAAGATGGACTTAACTGATATTTATAGGACATTCCATCCAAAAACAAGAGAATACACTTTCTTCTCAAGTGTTCATGGAACATTCTCCAGGATAAATCATAGCTGAGTCACAAATCAAACCTTGGTAAATTTAAGAAAATTGAAATTGTATCAGGTATCTTTTCCGACCACAACACTATGAGACTAGATATCAATTACAGGAAAAAAATCTGTTAAAACTACAAACACATGGAGGCTAAACAATACACTACTTAATAACCAAGAGATCACTGAAGAAATCAAAGAGGAAATCAAAAAATACCTAGAAAAAAATGACAATGAAAACACGACGACCCAAAACCTATGGGATGCAGCAAAAGCAGCTCTAAGAGGCAAGTTTATAGAAATACAATCCTACCTTAGGAAACAAGAAACATCTCAAATAAACAACCTAACCTTACACCTAAAGCAATTAGAGAAAGAAGAACAAAAAAACCCCAAAGTAAGCAGAAGGAAAGAAATCATAAAGATCATATAAGAAATAAATGAAGAAGAAATGAAGGAAACAATAGCAAAGATGAATAAAACTAAAAGATGGTTCTTTGAGAAGATAAACAAAATTGATAAACCATTAGCCAGCCTCTTCAAGAAAAAAAGATGACTCAAATCAACAGAATTAGAAAAGAAGTAACAACTGACACTGCAGAAATACGAAGGATCATGAGAGATTACTACAAGCAACTATATGCCAGTAAAATGGACAACCTGGAAGAAATGGACAAATTCTTAGAAAAGCACAACCTTCCGAGACTGAACCAGGAAGAAACAGAAAATATAAACAGACCAATCACAAGCACTGAAATTGAAACTGTGATTAAAAATCTTCCAACAAACAAAAGCCCAGGACCAGATGGCTTCACAGGCGAATTCTATCAAACATTTAGAGAATAGTTAACACCCAACCTTCTCAAACTCTTCCAAACTATAGCAGAGGGAGGAACACTCCCAAACTCATTCTACAAGGTCACCATCACCCTGATACCAAAACCAGACAAAGATGTCACAAAGAAAGAAAACTACAGGCCAATATCACTGATGAACATAGATGCAAAAATCCTCAACAAAATACTAGCAAACAGAATCCAAAAGCACATTAAAAGGATCATACACCATGATCAAGTGGGGCTTATCCCAGGAATGCAAGGATTCTTCAATATATGCAAATCAATCAATAAGATACACCATATTGCCAAACTGAAGAATAAAAACCATATAATCGCCTCAATAGATGCAGAAAGAGCTTTTGACAAAATTCAACACCCATTTATGATAAAAACTCTCCAGAAAGTAGGCATAGAGGGAACTTTTCTCAGCATAATAAAGGCTCTATATGACAAACCCACAGCCAACATTTTTCTCAATGGTGAAAAACTGAAACCATTTTCACTAAGATCAGGAACAAGACAAGGTTGCCCACTCTCACCACTATTATTCAACACTGTTTTGGAAGTTTTAGCCACAGCAATCAGAGAAGAAAAAGAAATAAAAGGAATCCAAATCGGAAGAGAAGAAGTAAAGCTGTCACTGTTTGCAGATGACATGATACTATACATAGAGAATCCTAAAGATGGTACCAGAAAACTACTAGAGCTAATCAATGAATTTGGTAAAGTAGCAGGATACAAAATTAATGCACAGAAATCTCTTGCATTCCTATACACTAATGATGAAAAATCTGAAAGTGAAATTAAGGAAACACACCCATTTACCATTGCAACAAAAAGAATAAAATACCTAGGAATAAACCTATCTAAGGAGACAAAAAACCTGTATGCAGAAAATTATAAGACACTGATGAAAGAAATTAAAGATGATACAAACAGATGGAGAGATATACCATGTTCTTGGATTGGAAGAATCAATATTGTGAAAATGACTATACTTCCCATAGCAATCTACAGATTCCATAAAATCCCTATGAAACTACCACTGGCATTTTTCACAGAACTAGAACCAAAAAATTCACAATTTGTACGGAAACACAAAAGACCGCGAATAGCCAAAGCAATCTTGAGAAAGAAAAGCAGAGCTGGAGGAATCAGGCTCCCTGACTTCAGACTATACTACAAAGCTACAGTAATCAAGACAGTATGGTACTGGCACAAAAACAAAAATATAGATCAATGGAACAGGAAAGAAAGCTCAGAGATAAACCTACACACATATGGTCACCTTATTTTTGATAAAGGAGGCAAGAATATACAATGGAGAAAAGACAGCCTCTTCAGTAAGTGGTGCTGGGAAAACTGGACAGCTACATGTAAAAGAAGGAAATTAGAACACTCCCTAACACCACACAAAAAGTAAACTCAAAATGGAGTAAAGTCCTAAATGTCAGGCCAGACACTATAAAACTCTTAGAGGAAAACGTAGGCAGAACACTCTATGACATAAATCACAGCAAGATCCTTTTTGACCCACCTTCTAGAGAAATGGAAATAAAAACAAAAATAAACAAATGGGACCTAATGAAACTTAAAAGCTTTTGCACAGCAAAGGAAACCATAAAGAAGATGAAAAGACAGTCCTCAGAATGGGAGAAAATATTTGCAAATGAAGCAACGGACAAAGGATTAATCTCCAAAATATGAAATCAGCTCAATATCAAAAAACCAAACAACCCAATCCAAACATGGGCAGAAGACCCAAATAGACATTTGTCCAAAGAAGATACACAGATTGCCAACAAACACATGAAAGGATGCTCAACATCACTAATCATTAGAGAAATGCAAGTCAAAACTACAATGAGGTATCACCTCACACCGGTCAGAATGGCCATCATAAAAAAAATCTACAAACAATAAACGCTGGAGACGGTGTGGAAAAAAGGGAACACTCTTGCACTGTTGGTGGGAATGTAAATTGATACAGCCAGTATGGAGAACAGTACGGAGGTTCCTTAAAAAACTAAAAATAGAACTACCATACGACCCAGCAACCCCACTACTGGGCATATACCCTGAGAAAACCATAATTCTAAAAGAGTCATGTACCAAAATGTTCATTGCAGCTCTCTTTACAATAGCCAGGACATGGAAGCAACCTAAGTGTCCATCGACAGATGAATGGATAAAGAAGATGTGGCACATATATACAATGGAATATTACTCAGCCATAAAAAGAAAGGAAATTGAGTTATTTGTAGTGAGGTGGATGGACCTAGAGTCTGTCATACAGAGTGAAGTAAGTCAGAAAGAGAAAAACACATACTGTATGCTAACACATATATATGGAATCTAGAAAAAAAATGGTTATGACGAACCTAGGGGCAAGATGGGAATAAAGACGCAGACCTGCTAGATAATGGACTTGAGGACATGGGGAGGGGGAAGGGTAAGATGTGACAAAGTGAGAGAGTGGCATGGACATATATACACTACCAAATGTAAAATAGATAGCTCGTGGGAAGCAGCCGCATAACACAGGGAGATCAGCTTGGTGCTTTGTGACCTCCTAGAGGGGTGGGATAGGGAGGGTGGGAGGGAGGGAGACGCAAGAGGGAAGAGATATGGGGATATGTGTATATGTATAGCTGAGTCGCTTTGTTATAAAGCAGAAGCTAACACACCATTGTAAAGCAATTATACTCCAATAAAGATGTTAAAAAAAAATAAGAACTGAAGCCAGTGCAAACAGAGAAATCTAAACACATTCATTGTTAATTTTGTTCTGGATATTTTCTGTTCTTTACAGCCTTGTTACACTGAGTGTCATCCCAGACAAATAGCATTAGCATCCTCTGGGAGCTTGTCAGAAATGCAGAATCTCAGGTCCCACCCCAGACCTAATGAATCAGAATCTATATTTTAACAGGATCACCAGGTGGCTCATTCACAAATTAAAAGCTGAGAACAAATGAACAGAGCATTGCACACTGTTGAGTTTGATGCTTTCAATAAATGAAGAAGTGTTTATAATACATTAGTTCTATTGAAAAGAGCATTTCATTTGTATAGACAAGTCCCGTAGTCAAGAAGTAACTTAAATGTATCCATGTGTTACACACTAACTGGTTCTAGATTCCTTAAATAAAATAAGTTACTAATATTCAGTGCCCTAAACTGAAAGATTTATTAAAAGCTTATTTATGTTAGGTATTAGTTTTTAGCAATTTTGAAAATATCTGCAAAGTTGCATTTGATTAGTTTTCATTTTGTCTTAATAATATGTATTAAGTGTTTTCCTTGAAGAATAATAAAAAAATATCAATGGATGTTTAATATTAAGGATCACAGGGTATTTAGTCTTATATTCAGAAAATTACATTTTATCATTTTCTCACATTTCAGCATTTCATGTGGGAATTTTTCTGTTTATACTAATTTCTTTCAAACATCTTTAAATTTTTTTTGTTATTTTAAATTTTCAGCATTTTTAGGATTTCAATGAATTCTAAAGTAGGTATAGTTTAGTTTGTTATATTTAATAACAGAGTCAAAATTTAGTATGTGACACAGCTGATTTCTGTCATCTGGGGTCATTTTAAATCAAATTTTATGGTTAAGGTATATCAATCTAGAGTAGTAACATGGTACATTTAGTAATGCCTTCTGAGAATGCTCACTTCATTTCTTCTACTTTGAAAAGTTCTTCCCTAGCATGTTAAAATTTTTTGCAAATTATTGAGTCATTCATGTATCTAAACTGCTCTTTGTTAGAAACAAAAGAAGTATCAATATTTCATAAAATGTCAACATCATATAAAGTTTACAGCAAAATGTATTATATGTGATAGCTTCAACAGAAAAATAAATAAAATAAAATAAAATGCCACAGATCATCTTATGCCCTTCACTTTTTCAAACCTAAACCATTGGTATCAGCTGCTGTGTGTTCATAATGAGATTTGGAGTCAATCAGTGCAACAACCTAAATTTTCCATTTAGGAGAAATTACTTGAATGCAAAATAGTTTCTACAATGTTAGTTCTCAGATTGATTTTAGAAGGCATATAAAAATCAAATATATTATGGAAAAGAATTAAGCATTGAAGTGGCAAAAAACTGTTTTCCCTGTGTCTCCTATTTACCCAAATATGAGCACGCACTTTACTACCATGGCATGTTTCTTAAAAAAGAAAAAAGAAGTTCCACACAAATTTTATTGTTTTCATGTCAGAAAGAGAAAATATTTCAATATAAATATATTTTTAGAATCAACAAATGGACATAATTACCCTATCAAGTGGATAAAAATATGTGATCAATAAGATATTCCTAATATTTTTTATAAGGAATGTGGTGTGAGATCAATTTTTCTTTTTCCTTTTTTAATATTTATTTATTTACTTATTTATTTGGTTGTGCAGGGTGTTAGTTGCGGCAGGCAGGCTCCTTAGTTGCGGCATGCATGTGGGATCTAATTCCCTGTCTGGGGATCAAACCCAGGCCCCCTGCATTGGGAGCATGGAGTCTTAACCAGTGTGCCACCAGGGAAGTCCCTCTGATATTTTTAATCAATTTCTTTTTTTATCTATTTCCCTATGCAATATTGATGCTGACAATAATGTATTTCAGCAGATCCAAATTTCAATTATATCCTAAAAAACCAAAGGAAAAAAAGCAGTTCTCAAATATAATACTTATTCTTTATCTATAAAATAAGTGATATAAGATGCCATTCACGATGAATGCAAATCAAAACCAGAATGAGGTATCAATCACCTCACACCTATCAGAATGGCAGTTATCTAAAAGACAACAGATAACAGGTGTCGGTGAGGATGTGAAAAAAAGGGAACCCTCGTACACTGTTAGTGGGAATGTAAATTGCTGCAGCCACTGTGGAAAACAGTACAGATGTTCCTTAAAAAATTAAAAATAGAACTACCATACAACCCAGAAATTCCACTTCTGGGTATTTTTCTGAAGAAAACAAAAGCACTAACTCTAAAAGATATCTGCACTCCATGTTCATTGCAGCATTATTTACAATAGTCAAGATGAAGAAGATACACAATGGAATATTATTCAGCCATAACGAAGAATAAAATCTTGTCATTTGCAACATCGTGGATGGACCTAGAAGGTATTGTGCTAAGTGATCAGAATTAGCCATTATTCATTTAGTCATTCATTCAGGCATTCAACAATATTTTACCATTTTTACAGCATTTTGTCATTTTACAATATTCTATCATTTTATCATTAAATGAGATAAGCACTAATTTCAACAATAGAAAACAGTATTCTTTGGAGGGTAATTTTCTTTTCCAGACCTTTGTGCTTGTTTAGTGTTACATAATTGTAAGATGCAATGCTTTCACCTACATGATTCCATTTAATCCTCTCCATACACCTGCACTGTAGACAAATGTATCAACTATCCTAGCTTAGACAGGAGGATATGGAAGAGCAGAGAGGCTAAACGACTTGCCCTCAGTTTCGTATCTAGTCGGTGGCAAACCTGGGACTATGACCTAGTTCTTCTGGCTCTTTCCTTGACATGCTGCCTTATATATTCTGTACAGTTAGGTACTCTGTATTTGTTTAATCACTTAATAAATTTCAGACCAACAGGGTAGATAGTCACAGTTAAAGAATTTTCTTTAAAATAAAAGATCCTCTCCATTTTATAATCTGAGAGCTGAAGACAAGAATCCTACTATGGGGTTCTTAATGCATAACTTTTTCCTTTAATCACTAAGCCAAGCGAACATTCTGGTTCAACTACACAGTAATCCTGATGGATGTACTAATGGAATGTGTACCATATCCTTTTATCCATAAAGTAAAACCAACCTTAGAGATAGAAGGCTTCACTTTTCCTTTAGTATGGAGAATATAAGAACAATTTTTTTGCATAGATTTCTGAGCAAGTGAATTGAAGAGTTGCTCATAGATACACTCAATAGTTTATTATCTTTAAGTGTCGTTCTATTCCATTCATATCTAGTTACTGTTACACCTAAAAATAGCATAGGTGTTAATTGGGTGTTAGTTGTGTCATGAAGTACAGACCCCAAGATCAATTACCTTGTTAGCAGATATCAGAAAATGCTTTCCTCAGATTACAGAGACATTTTCATACACTAGTGACATTGCCATAATCATTCAGTTAAAACTGATGTTCATCACCTAATGACAAAATATTCTAAAAATCAGTGTGGTCTGCAGATGAATATCAGTCAACTCTTGTTATCTGTCCACAGGGAGATAAGGACAGACATTGAAACAATTACAGCAATTTGACAGAGTAATCTATGTCTGTTGAACTTGATAAATTTTAAAAAGTGGGTATTTTTGTCTTTCTCATTTCATCATTCTAGTAATTCAGTTTTTAACTTTATTGAGGTGCAATTTACATAGCCTCACGCTCCCAGTTTTGCATTTAGTTTTGGCAAATTTCTCCACCCATGTAATTGTAGCATAACATAGAATGGGCTCATCAGCCCTCAAAATTATTGTGCCCAATGCAGAAAATCATCCCCCATCCCCAGCCCTAGGTGACCAGGGATCTGCCTTCTGTTCTTACACATTAGATGTGCCTTTTCTAGGGTTCTTGGTGAAGCAGTTGCTCACTATTTTTTATTGCTGAGTGGTATTTCCATTGCATGAGTATTCCACAATTCATTTGTTCAGTCACCTGCTGATGAACATTTGTATTGTTTACAGTTTGGGGCCATTATGAATAAAGCTGCTATAAACGTTAGTGTACAAGTCTTTCAGTAGATATGTTTTATTTCTCTTGGGTAAAAGCTTTGGATTGGAATTGCTGGGTTGTGACAAAAATGTGTTTAACTTTACCAAAGTAGCGTGCTATTATTTTACATTTTCACCAGCGACATGAATGATTTCCATTTGGTCCATGTCATCACCAGCACTTGGTGTTGTGAGGCATTTAACTTTTAGCAGTTATAAGGAATATTTAGTGGTACTGAATTGTGCTTTTGTGTTTCCCGATGACTAATAATGCTGAGCAGTTTTCCATAGACTTATTGACTATTTGCACATCTTTTGTGAAATGTCTGTTCAAATACTTTGACCGTATATTACTGGATGGTCTTATTAAGAGATCCATATATATCTTTGAAATAAGAACTTGGTAAGATAAGTGTATTCCAAGTATTTTTCCCCAACCTGTGTTTTGCCTTTTACTTTTAGTGTCTTTCAAAGAACAGAGCTTTCAAAAGATTTGAAGTCTATTTTACTGATTTTTTTCTTTATGATTCTGCTTTATTATCTAAGAAATCTTTGACTATCTCAAGGTCATGAAAATTTTCTTGTTTTAATAGTTTGAGAGGTTTTAAATTTTTTATTTTTAAATTGAGGTATAGTTGATTGACAATATTATATTAGTTTCAAGAAGTTTGAGACTTTTTATGTTTAGATTTTATGTTTAGGTTGATGATCCATTTTTAGCCATCCAATTTTTATGTGCGATAGGAGGTAAGGATTGAGGTTCACTTTTCTCCATAAATATATCCAGTTTTCATAACATTTGTTGAAAAGACTATCCTTTCCCTATTCAGGTACCTTGTCACCATTGTCAAAACCCAATTAGCTATATATGTGTGAGTCTATCTCTGGACTATTCTGTTCACTAGTCCATATCTATCCTTATCTCAATACATCGTGCTGTATAAGAATAGCAAAGCTTTATATAGACAGTGCAAGTTCTCTAATTTTTTTTCAAATTATTTTGGCTATTCTGGGTCATTTGCATTTACATACAGATTTTATAATCAGCTTGTTTACAAAAAAGACTGCCACAACTTTGAGTTGATTATGGACTTAGAGACAATCAACATTTACAGAACTGAGTCTTCCAATTGACCATTAGAGTATATATCTTCCTTTTTTTTTTTTTTCACATTTCTTAGCAATTTCTGTGGTTTTCATTGGACCAGTCTTACACAAATTTTGCTGCATTTTTTCCCCAATTACTTCATGCTTTTTAATACTATTGTAAATGGTAGCTTTAAATTTCAATATCCAATTATTTGTTGCTAGCATGTAGAAATAACATTGAGTTCTGTATACTGACCTTGTGTCTTATCTCCCTAAACTCACTAATTCTAGCAGGTTAAAAAAAAAAAACTGTTCTTTAGGATTTTCAATATATTTGCTGTATTCTTAAGTTTTATTTCCTACAATACATATGCCTCTTTTTTCTTGCCTTATTTCCAGGTAGTCTTCAGTATAGTGTTGACTAGAAATGGTGACAGCAGATATTTCTTTGCCTTTCCCCAAATCTTAGATGGAAAACAAACCATTGTGCATGATGCTAGCTGTAGGTTTTTCATACTCTTTATCAAGTTAAGGAAGTTCCCGTCTAATTCTAGTCTGCTCAGAGATTTCATCATGAATGGATGTTGAATTTTACTGTATACTTTTCCTGCACCTACTGAGATGATGCTTTTTTCCCTCTGTATTGTTAATTTGGTGAGTTAATTGAATTTTTAAATTCTCCTGGTAATTGATTTTTTTAAAATAAAGCTTTGTGGTAAAATACACGTACCATAAAATTTATCATCTTACCCATGCCTAAGTGTACAATTCAGTAGTGTTAAGTATATTCATTGCTGTGTGACCAATCTCCAGAACTTTTTCATCTTGTAAAACTGAAACTTTCTACCCACTAAACAACTCCCCATTTCCCCCTCCCCACATTAATTCACTTTTTATAAAAGTTTTAGTCTGTGACAAATTGGAAATTAAAAAGTCATCCTTCACACCACAGAAAAATTTAAAAGTCGTGTTCTAAATCAGTTTGCCAGTAGTAAAGTCTTTTAAACATGTGCTTATTAGCTTGCAAATTAAGCTTTAAAGTTGTACACAAAAAAAGTGTCTTGGGAGGACAAATATACCTCACTAATTTCCTAACTGATGATTTTCATCACTTCAAACTAGATAAAATTAGACAGTGTGAAAAGCAGTTTATTTCACTCAAACTGTTTCTTTTTAAAGCATGTCAGTCAAAATGTGATCACTGCTTGACCATAAACAAAAGCTTAAGTCAGGTTTTTCTCCTGTCCCCTTTCACTCCTCTATACTCTGGTCCTGGTTTCTCAGCCAACATGGAGAGGTAATTTTTCATAATTAAAAACAAAACAAACCAAAAAACCCACAAACTTTACTAAGAATTTCTATTTTAACGATCATCAACTTCCCTTCTGACAAGTACTCAGTGTTACCATTTCTTCTGTTGCTATTCTGAAACAGTTCAGCTTTGTGGATGGGGTTTTCATTTATTTTCTTAAGACTAAACTCTCTAACACCTAATTTTAGTTCAGTGGAATTTGTTCTTCCCAAATTGATAGTTTTTAAGTAAAGTATATGGGAATTATATGCATAATATACTAGATGTGAACTGTCATATTTTCATCTAACCTAATATCCCAGGAATTTGAGACTATCTGTATGATGGGGAAAAAACTTCTAAAAAACACAGAAATATACTGTATAATAGTTTTATTTTTCTCATTTTACTATTTTTACATTTTATGCACAAATATTTTTTTATCTGAGTAAAAATAGAAAATAACTGTCTTATGTAAAATTACAAAAAAAAAGCCACAAAGAAATACATAATTGTTGTTATGACAGTACAAGTGTCTTTATTTAAAGAGTAAAAATGTATGCAAAAATCCTCTTCCCTCTTACAAAAGACTGAGAATATTTTTTTCTGGCAGCAAGTGAAATATCACTGAAATATCAATATTTTTATACCCTCTAGATATGAAGACATTAAGTTAGTCACATGTTGTTTTGAAATTATGAATTTTAAAACATTTTTGTGCTATTTCAAAGATACATTAGTTCTTTTTAAAAGGCAGTAGCATAAAATGATGAATATGTAAAACAGCAGACCTCACCAAAAATATTCGGAGGCACAATCCTTTAAAGAAATATCATAGTTGAATTTCACCATTTATTCAGGGGAGAAAAACAACTAAACAATTTTTCCTAATTAACTGACACAGACTGACACAAAAATAAATGTGATGAGTCAATTCATGTGACAATCAACCACAGAGCAGTTCTGCCTAATTTGTTTGATTTTCTGATGCCAACACAAATTTCTAAACTTAAGGTCAGCAAGATATGTATGAAAGTTGGCTCAATGAGAATCTCATGTGGAAAAAAAGTTTTAAAACAAAACTGAACACACTTCATTATTTTTGTACTTACATGGTATGGAAGATGGCCAATAATTTTATCTTTCTCCCTTTTGAATATATTGTAAATTCTTCTATGGAAATTTCATTCATAAAAGCAGAGCAAATTATTTTATATTTTCTTTCAGAACACAAGTTATCTTTCAACAAAAGAAAAGACTACTTGGCTTCTGATAACTGCAACCTCAATAAGGACAATGGAAATAGTTTATTTATAAGTTGAGACAAAGTAACAGAAGTTTCTTGAGTCAACTGGGGAAATTAGTCTCATTACTTATGCTATGGTGCAGAAAACAATGGTGAGAGGCAAAGAAGAAAAAAGAAACAGCACCTGATCATGTATGAGAACTGTCTCTGTTCAAATGATAATGAGGAATAAAATAAAAACTGCAAAGGAAGAAAATGGATAGAATGTGGTTTTAAAAAAAAAAAAAAGTATCTGAGGAACACATAAGGAAAAAAGAAATAATAGTTTGATTTTAGGGATCTAGAAGAAATATGGGTGTTCCTTGTCTTAAAAATATATATACATACAGTTGAGACATAATGGAAATCTGTCATCTTCGCTAAAACTTTAACATGTCTCCCCCAAAGCATTTTAAATCAAAAAGTCAATATTTTTAAGCTCTTGATAACATACCAGAAGAGTAAACTTTATTATTATTATTTTAAAACTGTAAGTGACTTGTCAACTTCCCAGGCCGTCAGAGGACGGTGCAAACCTTCTTTTTAGCTATCTGTTATCTGAACTAGAGCTTCTATATATTATTTCATATTGCTATTCTATTCAGATATTCTTGCAATCACAGCATCCAAATTAAACTAATAATTTGTCAGTCTATTCTGTATGTGTTTATAAAAAGGTAAAAATGGAAATTACAAATTTTATTCTTTTTAGATTCTACTGCAGGGTCTTAGAGGACTTAGACACAATAAAAATATGAATGACGTGACATTACACGTTGCAGTCCGACAGCAGAACACTTCGTAGTATGATCTGAGGTTCCCAGAAAAGCAGGTCACCGACGCCTTCCTCTACGCGTTGCCCCTGAGACCCCTGCCCTATGGCTCTCTCCAAACCACCAGTTAGCACTAGCGGCAGCCACTGCTAGCAGCGCCTCTCTGACCGCATTAGCACGGCACTTTCCTCCTAGTTAGTCAGAAGTACTGAGCTCTTATTAGGCTGTTTAGAGGGATGGATTTAAAGGCGATGATGAGGGAGAAGGTACATAAAGTAATATTTGAGAATCAATCTTCTGCTATAAGAGGATTATTTGCCAGTATCTCATATCATGATTCGTGCATAATATCTTAAAACAAAAAGAAAAAAAGCAAGGAAACCAAGCACAGCAAGCAAGAAAAAAAGAAAGACATTTCTAGCCATTTCTGTTTCGTATTGGCTTGTGTTAAGTAAACAGTTTTACATATGTAAGAATTATTTAATTTTTAAAGAATTTTTTAAATGAGTTATCACCTTTTTTTTTGAGTTATCACCTTTTGAAGTATCTTTGCTTTGAATATTATGTCTTCATTTATATGTGTGTACATGTATATATATATAAGATGGTCAACTGGACATATAGATATCTGTACACTCATATATAATATTCAAAGGAAAAAATTAAATACATGGGAAATTTTGTTTTAAGAAAAGTCTGCCTACACTGGAGTTCAAAACTTCCTTTTAAAACTATTTGCAAGTAATTTACTAATGTCTTGAAAGGTAAAGTACTACTGACTGATTTAAAGTCTTCACTTCATCAGAAACCCAGGACTATATAAGCTGCTTTGTATAATAAACCAGCACTACAGGGTAATTAAAAAAAAAAAAAAAAGCCATACCAAACCAAACTAAACCAAACTTTTATTTTTGGGTTGAGGTATACTTTTTCAGTTTTTTAGATCTCTGATAGGGAAAGCAGAGATCATTTGAGAATTTTTGTAATAGTTGGTTTATTAGAATTTAATGCCTCTCTTATAATAACTTAAACTCTTGGCCTGACATTATGAAATAGCTATACAGTAAATTCTTAAAATTGGCTTGAGTAAAGCCAGATTTAAACCTGGATCTCTTTCTTCAGCACTGTTCCTCTGCCAGTCTTTTTACTGTCCTTTGCTTGCAAATATATAAATTACTTTAATAACGTGATGTTCTTAGTTCAGTAATTTATCAATATTATAATTTTATTTGATATGACTATTTTAGCTCTGCTTGATTAGATGAAACAGGCATACATGCTTCAGCTGTGAAAAATTCCATTTTCTGGTTCTATGTAAAAGCAACATCTAAAGCAGCAGAGAGGGGAAACAGTTATATTTTCAAAAATAGTTAAGCCAGACTGTTTCCTGGAGATACTTTCATTTATTTTTCATCAATAGCTACTGGCTATTTTTGGTTGGGCTAGACATTAATACTGACCAGTTTAGCTTTCTTGACTGTTAACAAACTATCCCACAATGAACCTGCCTAAAGACATTGTGGTGATCGTTTAACATACATATTTTCTAAAATATATGCTCAAAGTAAAAAGATCCAAATTCACAAGAGTATGAAATATTTATAAAAAAATCATGCAACAGATTGTACAGTCTAGAAATAAAAGAAGATTCAAATTCAGTAATAAAGGTAAGAGCAATACTTGCTCTAACATTTAAGAAAGACCTTGGACTCCCAAAAGGTCCTGGGCTCAATTATCCTTTTCTGTTTGCAGAGACGCAGTAGCCAGGGCTACTGCTGTGACTGGCTGGGCAATTCCATGGAGTTGCATCTTCGCAAGTTTCTTCTGTTCACATTCTGTGACCAAACGGTTCAACTCTGCTGCACTGTATCCAATAAGAGTCTTCAAGTCACAGACAAACTTGTATACAAATCTCTTGCCTTGAACTTTACAAATCATGTCCCCATCATAATAATACCTTTAAAAAAGAGAAAACACATTAGGACTATATAAAAAAATTTTAAATTTGGACTTCTTGGGAATTCCCTGGTGGTCCAGTGATTAGGACATGGGCTTTCACTTCCGTGGACCGGGGTTCGATCCCTGGTTGCAGAACTAAGATCCCACAGGCCGTGTGGTGCGGCCAAAAACAAAACAAACAAAACAGAAAATAAAATTTGAAATAAAATTTGAAATAGAATTACCATACGACCCAGCAATCCCACTACTGGGCATATACCCTGAGAAAACCATAATTCAAAAAGAGTCATGTACCAAAATGTTCATTGCAGCTCTATTTACAATAGCCAGGACACGGAAGCAACCTAAGTGTCCATCAACAGATGAATGGATAAAGAAGATGTGGCACATATATACAATGGAATATTACTCAGCCATAAAAAGAAACGAAATTGAGTTATTTGTAGTGAGGTGGATGGACCTAGAGACTGCCATACAGAGTGAAGTAAGTCAGAAAGAGAAAAACAAATACCATATGCTAACACATATATATGGAATCTAAAAAAAATGGTTCTGAAGAACCTAGGGGCAGGACAGGAGTAAAGATGCAGACGTAGAGAATAGACTTGAGGACACGGGGAGGGGAAAGGGTAAGCTGGGACGAAGTGAGAGAGTGACATGGACTTATATATACTACCAAATGTAAAATAGATAGCTAGTGGGAAGCAGCCGCATTGCACAGGAAGATCAGCTCAGTGCTTTGTGACCACCTAGAGGGGTGGGATAGGGAGGGTGGGAGGGAGATGCAAGAGGGAGGAGATATGGGGATATATGTTTATGTATGGCTGATTCACTTTGTTATACAGCAGAAACTAACACACCATTGTAAAGCAATTATACTCCAATAAAGATGTAAATAAATAAATAAATTAAATTAAAAAATTTGGACTTCTTACAATATTTCACAGATTATGCCATAAGAAGCCTAGTATTGTATCTATCGCAATAGCAATTAACACTGAGTTTATATAAAATATTTAATGTTATTATCCAAGGAAACTTCAGAACAAAATTTCAATGCTAAGCACTCTAAAATTTTACGTACTAAATCTTCAAAACATATTTTCAAAAATTACGATGAAACACTGATTTAAAAATAAACATTACTGGGGGCTTCCCTGGTGGCGCAGTGGTTGAGAATCTGCCTGCCAATGCAGGGGACACGGGTTCGAGCCCTGGTCTGGGAAGATCCCACATGCTGCAGAGCAACTGGGCCCGTGAGCCACAATTACTGAGCCTGCACGTCTGGAGCCTGTGCTCCGCAACAAGAGAGGCCGTGATGGTGAGAGGCCCGCGCACCGTGATGAAGAGTGGTCCCCACTTGCCGCAACTAGAGAAACCCCTTGCACAGAAACGAAGACTCAACACAGTCATAAATAAATAAATAAATAAATAAAAGAACGTGAATTTCTTTAAAAAAAAAAAACAGTATTAACACTAATAGAATTGTTGAAGATTAAAAGGATTATCTTTGTAAACTGCTTAGCACACAATGATTGCCACATATAGCCCTCTAGAAAATAGAAGCTATATTGATATATAGCTTTATTCATATAATATGAATAAAAATTTAATACACATATTCTTTGGATTGTTGGAATGTCCATTTCCTCTCTGTCTTGTACAAAATCCTTTATTATGTAGCTATGCTTTCATCTTTATCATTTTAATATGTAAAGGCTCTCCTCTTTCAGAGAAATTCTCCAAACCAATAGGGAGCCTCAAAAGAGTAAGCAAAAGGGCTTAAAAAAAAAAAAAAGAGAGGATACAGAAAAACATAAAAGAGGACATCATAAAGAAACAATGTTTCTTGGGCTTCCCTGGTGGCGCAGTGGTTGAGAATCTGCCTGCCAATGCAGGGGACACGGGTTCGGGCCCTGGTCTGGGAAGATCCCACATGCCGCGGAGCAACTAGGCCCGTGAGCCACAACTACTGAGCCTGCGCGTCTGGAGCCTGTGCTCCGCAACAAGAGAGGCCGCGATAGTGAGAGGCCCGCGCACCGCGATGAAGAGTGGCCCCCGCTTGCCGCACCTAGAGAAAGCCCTCGCACAGAAACGAAGACCCAACACAGCCAAAAATAAATAAATAAATAAATAAATAAATAAATAAAAGAAACAATGTTTCTAAACCTACACAGGTACATTTGGGTAAATCACTCTAGAAGTCTGGTTTATTGCTGTTTTCTATGGATATAAAACAGAGTTGGATTTATACTTACTTTGGAAAACAGACTTTATTTACCCCAAATGCACTGCCAATTCCAATAATAGGAAAAAAAGGTAAGTCGAAACTTTTCTGGGCTGGCAGATTTTGGAGACTTTACTTTAAAACTGCACTGCCCATTTGCGCCATTTGACGAAGAGCTGTTACAAAAGAAACAACTATTTGCAAAAGGACCAGTGGTACAAACGATCACATTTAGCAGGATTTTATTATAAAAATCACTCAGTTTAACCAAAAATCCATTAATGAAAAGACTACATGCAGGAAATTATGTCATCTTTCCCTAATTCTAGAACAGCTAAAGTATAATGGTTATGTTCACTTTCCCAGTAAGAGATATAACACACTGGGCATAGTCTCCTGTCTCCTTTTTTGTCAATTACATTAATACAGAATTTAGATCTCAGCCCACAAACCACAAATGCTTGTCATCCAGTTAAAATGCTGTAGGCATTTCAATTTCTTAAGAAAATTTCTACATAATATGTAAGGCTGTAACAAATAAGACACTTGCGAAAAAAGGAAAATGAAGAGGGAAAGTGGTTTTACATTTCTAAAACAAAAATGGAGTTGGTATAATCATATGTTTCTTGGTAAGAGGTTATAAAACGTCATACCCATACATTCTCATTTAAATTAACACTTAATTTTACTTAATACTTCCTCCAATCTAGTAGATGCGTCATACGACCACATATAACAGCACTCACTGCATTTGTTTCCTCCCTAAAATGAAGAAAGTAGAAAGGTACACAATGCCTGTATTTTCTTTCATTCATTCATTCATTCATTCATTTATGGCTGTGTTGGGTCTTCGTTACTGCGCACAGGCTTTCTTTTTAGTTGCAGCGAGCGGGAGCTACTCTTCATTGCGGTGCGCAGGCCTCTCATTAAGGTGGCTTCTCTTGTTGTGGAGCACGGTCTCTAGGCGCGCAGGCTTCAGTAGTTGTGGCACATGGGCTCAGTAGTTGTGGCTCGTGGGCTCTAGAGCACAGGCTCAGTAGTTGTGGCACACAGACTTAGTTGCTCCATGGCATGTGAGATCTTCCCGGACCAGGGCTCGAACCCGTGTCCCCTGCATTGGCAGGCGGATACTTAACCACTGTGCCACCAGGGAAGCCTCGATGCCTGTATTTTCATGGATATGATTTCTTTTCTCCCCACCCCTTTTTTTTTATCTTATATTTTTAAAAAACTTTGAAATTGGGAAATATATTACACAAACAGAAAGGACACAAAAGCGAACAGCTCAGTGATTTATTACAAAGTGGACAGTCCCCTGTTAACTGTGACTCAGGTCAGGACACAGAACACTGTCAGCACCTTAGAGCTCCTCTGCGGCGCCTCCCCGTCATCACCCCTCCCTTGCTCTAAAAGGTTACACAATCCTGTTTCATGATAATAATTCCATTGCTTCTTTTTATAGTCTTATCACCCAAACATGCATCCATAAATGCTGTAATTTAGTTTTGCTGTTTTTTTTTAAACTCTACTATATAAATCCAGTATATACTCTTTTGGGTCTGGATTTTTTTCACTGAACATTATGTTTGTGACATTCACCCATATCAGTGCATTTTTAATGGATACACAGTATTCCCTTGTATATTATAGTTTATTTATTCACTCTACTGTTGATAGATTTTTGGGTGGTTTCTGGTTTGGGGATGTTATAAATAATACTGCTATAAGCACGCATGTGAACATATATGTACATTTTTGTCTGGTACATCCTTAGAAGACAAACTGCTGGGTTATCGGCCACAGTTTACCTTCCTACCAAAAGTGTAGAAGCATTCCCACTGCTCCATCTCCTCACCAACACTTGGTACAAGCAATTATTTTAGTTTTAGCCACTCTGGGATGTGCACTGTACCATTTTATTGTGGTTTTAAAATACATTTCCCTGGGCTTCCCCGGTGGCGCAGTGGTTAAGAATCCGCCTGCCAATGCAGGGGACACGGGTTCAAGCCTTGGTCCGGGAAGATCCCACATGCCACGGAGCAACTAAGCCCGTGCGCCACAATTACTGAGCCTGTGCTCTAGAGCCCACAAGCCACAACTACTGAGCCTGTGTGCCACAACTACCGAAGCCTGCGCGCCTAGAGCCCATGCTCCGCAACAAGAGAAGCCACCTCAATGAGGAGCCTGTGCACCGCAACGAAGAGTAGCCCCTGCTCGCCGCAACTAGAGAAAGCCCGTGCACAGCAACAAAGACCCAACGCAGCCAATAAATAAATAAATATAAATAAATAAATAAAAATACATTTCCCTGATTACTAATGAGGCTGTGCACCACTGCATATGTTCATTGGCCATTTGGACAATCTCTAGTCTAATGTGTCTGCTTAAGTTTCTTGCCCATTTTTCCTAATTTTCCTATGGATTTGTAAGAGTTCTTTAGATATTCCAGGTAAGAGTCTTACGTCAGATATGTGTGGCTTGACTTTCACCCTCCTAATGATGGTTTCTGATGACCGAAAGTTTTAAATTTAAATGTAGTCCAATTTATTGATCTTTTCCATTATGTTAGTGCTTTTGGCTCTGTTAATGTCTATCCTCATCTACTGAAGTCAAGTAGGTATTTCTAGATGCCTCCCTATTCTACTTTCACATTTAGAGCTACAAGCGACATAGAACTGATTTTTAGTATGCTATGAGGAAGGGGTCAATATGGATAGTCAACTGTCCCAGCACTACTGATTGAAAAGTAGGTCTTTTCCCCACTGCCATCTTTAAATCAAATGTTCCTATATTCTTGGTTCTATTCGGGCTATCTACTCTAATCTTTGGTCTATTTGTCTATCCTAAGCAAAGAGCACACTGTCTTACTGTTGTAGCTTTACAGTGAGTCTCAATATCCTGTAGAGCAAGTCTTCCCACTTTGTTAACTAATCTTCTTCAGGTGTCCTGGTTATCATGATACCTTATATTCCTATATAAATTTTACAATTATCTTGTCAAGTTCTATGAAAACATTTATTCAGGCAGTTACTGCATTGAAAGTTAGACCAATCTGGGGAGAACTGACATCTTAATTATTAATTCTAATAATTCATCTGTAATTTTGAGGGGACTTGTTATGTACACAATCACATCAACTGTCAAAACTGATTATACAGAAAGGATCTTCAGATAGTTGGCAAAGTGTTTGAGACTGAATAAGTGATAAGTACATTGAAAATAAAGCACTGTAGTTACTTATGTATGCTAAGGAAAACAAATGGTCATTCTGGAAAAGAAAAATAATCATGATAAACTATGTAATAGTACTTACATGCCATGATCCTGTAACAATAAATACTGATCTAACCAACACTTCCACGTAATTATATAATTACACTTGGATGAAGGGATGGGAAGGGTGTGTGTGTTAATGATGAGAGGTAAATCGTAATCTCCGTGTGCAATTCACAAACAACGCTCTAGTGAAACATGAAGTAGCAGTAAAAGCATGTTATTTAGGAATACGGAAGTAAACTGCAGAACTGCTTTACCAAATTCACTCTTCCAAAAAAATAGACATAATTCCTATATATCTTACTTCTCAGACACTTAAGTGCACATACTGAATTTCTATCGTTGTAATAAGCATAATTTATGACAGTAATTATGTCAAAAACTTTCATACCACTTACGAGAAATTATAAATAATTATTCTACTCCAACTCAACTGATGTAAAGTTTGGATATTCAGATTTAGGCAGATTGTGGGGGAAGGAAAAACAGGGAAATGGGTTGACATTTTGCATCTAATTATAAAAATTGACAATATCTACGTATTTGCTAGAATTTACACTCATTCAGTTCACCTATACCAAACGATAGCATCTCTGTTATGTAAACAGCAGAAACCTCAAAGATTAGATATGCTGGTTTTAAACATAGTACATGCTTTTAAATCAGATAAAAACAAATAATCTTAGAATCATCTTTTAAAAAACTCTATGTACCTCAAATTATTAGTAAAAATTTTTAAGAAGTAATTTTTAACATAAATGTGAATTAGTTTTTATTTACATAAAGAAAACAACATTTTATAAACGAGTATTTTAACATCATTACATAATAGTGTTTACACTAGAATAAGAAGCTATTTTTTAGAAAGGTTTGATACTTAAAGAAAAGTAATAAATTCTTACCTTAATGCACGACTAAGTTTCTCATAGTTCATTGTAGGTTTATTTTTACGTTGTCCCCATTTTTGTGCAACCAGTTCGGGCTGATTTAGCTTAAATTCTCCTTCATCACCAACCCAAGAAATGCAGTCTCGAGCATCCTTGTCAGTAAGTAGTTCTAGCAAAAACTGCCACAGTTGGATTTGGCCGTTGTTTCCTAAAAATTGACAAAAATGACAAACATTGACCACAATGCTATGGATTAACAGAGGGCAAAAGACAACACACAGGTCTTCTAGTGCATACCTCGGCCACACTAAAAACACAAATTTTTTTTTTACAAATGCTAAGTATCGCCAGAGAAACAGTCCATATTCACATTTTCATACTGTGAAATAAAACGAAATATACATAATTCGACAAATTTTATAAATATCAGATGATAATGCAAAAATACCTGTTCTGTTCCCAGGTGAACTTCTATCTTCTCCTGAAATCCTTGGAGCTCTTTGTACTTTAGCTGCCTTTGCACTACTATTTATAGCTTTAATGGCTGTTGGTGTAGCAGACTGCACTGATGCTGGAATAATTTGCACAGCTGCAAAGCAAGACAAGGGAAAAAATTTTTTTTCTCCTTCCAATACAAACAGTGGAAAAAATTACTGAAAGAAATAAAATGCAATTAGTTTAACTAACGCCCCTCTAATTACCTCAGCACAAGTTCAGAGGATAAGGTATAATGTCGGTATTACAGTTTGTGAATCTTAACATGGCGAATAAAAGTTGGTCTCCTTATTTTGGAAAAACTTACTGATGTGATAAATCTAGTGATACATTAAAGTTATTTTAAAAATCTATTTTGTAAAATATTTGTTCATAAAAAATGGTTTATCAAATTTTGGAGAATGTGGACAAATGAGAATTCACGTTCCACCGCTGATAAGAGTACAAACATACCCTCTTTGAGAAAAACTTTGGTCTTACCTAGTAAGGTTGAAAGGGTAGAAACCCCGTGATATTACAACCAGAGAATCTCACATGCATTCTTACAATATTCATTCAATGATGTTCACAAAGTTTTAAAAATAATATATAGCAGTGAAAATAAAATTGAACTACGTGTATCAACATGGGTCTCATAAATGTTAAACAAAAAAGCAAGTTACAAAAGGATATGCACAGTATATCACCATTTTCCCCCAAAAGTTTAGACATGTATACAACAATGCCCTAAAGTGTTTATGGTTATGTAAGTTGGTAAAAAGATAAAATATGCATAGAATAATAAACATCAAGTTCAGGACAGTCATTTAAAATGGGATCTGTAACAGGTAAACCTGATATATAAAGTTTTATCTCTTATGGTATATACAGATGTTGGTTATACTTTATTATTTCTTTGTATATCTAAAATACTTCATACGAAATTTAAAAATTAGTTTTTCTTTTTACTACCTTGCAGTACTAAATAAAGAAAACATTTCTTACTGGGCCACATATTATGGGCACATGAATACTCACGTTGATCAATTGTAACTATTTCATTCATCTGTTGTTCTTGGCTTGCCAATACATCTGAAGAACACACATAAAAATTTTTTGTTTTCACTTAAATCAGAAATGCAAACTCCAATCCAGTAAAATTCAACTTAATAAAAAAAAAAAAAAAACAACAACTCCACAACTAAAACAAAAACCAAGCAAACAAAAAAGCAAAACATCAAACAATTGAAACTTATTGGCATAATAACCTAAAAAAATCCTTGATAGTCATTTTACAGGGAAAAGATATTTTTACGAGAAGTAGCAGAAGGAAAGTTCCAAATTCTTTTCATGTTCAGAAAAGTTATTCAGAGAACCAGGGTTTTCTAAATGTAAATACCTATTCTAAATCTATTTATCTATGTTTTATGTAAAATAGGAAATCTTCAATAACAGATCAAAGATAAGAATATACATCAGAATGAAATTATTTAGATACTTTCTTCATCAAAAAGGTTCTTTCTCTTCAAGATGATCTGAGAGAGCATCATAATTTACTTTTCTAACATCCATTTTTTAATAAAATGGCTTTAACTTTAGAATGCTTCTTCTTAAAGACAGCCAAATTTTCAGTGGAATTGTAGCCGTCCTCAGTGTCACAACTGAACTAAATAATTTAACATGTCTACAAATACAGCTTTCAACATGAGTTACAGTGTAAAAGGTCCTAGTAACCCTTTGGAGAAGCATTCATTACTCACCTGTTGCTATTCCCTACTTAAATGCTATTCTTTACCTCTCAGACAAGAGTTACACTTCCCAGTCTATATTCCTTCAGCCTATTTAGTGCCCGTCATAGACTGGATGCTTCTCTCTTGAACTGAAATTGCACCTACCAGCAGTCATCTGTGTACTGAGTGAGTCCTGGGGCCTGGGCTCCCAACACAGTTCTACTTAGGATGCCACGCCAGGATCCAACTAAAGACACAGAGCTGGAGAGGACTGGGAAACTAAAAAGAGATCTGAATCCTACCTATCAGATGGGAGCTTTCTTTGGGGGTCCTGAGTTTGGGAGTTTAAACAATTACATGGAACTAGCCTCAGATCTGGGTTCTGATCTTAGCACTCACTTACTGGCTGTGTGACTATGGTAAATTATTCAACCAACTTCACCACTGATTTCTTCATACTGAAATGAGATACCCCCACCTACCACTTTATGAGGTGCTTGTAAGGATTATAGGAAAATATTTTTAAGAAGCACAATGCCTGAAACACAGTTAACTTTTCAGTAAATTGAAGACACTATTCTTTTATCCACATTCCTAGTTCTGAGCATTCTCCCCAAGAACCACTGCCCCTCTTGAAGAAAAATGCATGCTTTATATTTGTGGTATATTTTCCCTCACATTTTATAAAAGTAACTTGAAAAGGCAAAGTGCTATTGGAATGAAATTGTTCCATTCGTGACTGTAAATGAACACAGTGCCCTAGACCAAAAAGAGGCGAAAGAGAGTCACCGCCACACAGCACAGGCATTACTGATCTGTAAGATCAGCTTCTCAGCCCTGATTTTCAGAGTGGAGTTTGGTTTGTTTCCTGGGGAACTCTCAAGATAACAAGGCAGAACACAGAAAGAGAGGGGCTTTGGAAAGGCTGGTCCAAGACCATACAGGCACTCTAATTATCATATTCCTCTATAGCCCTCAAATCCTGGTCATGCATGAAGGAAGCAGAGCCCTAAGGGACAAAGCTCTGAGCGTACGGAGCCATTTTATGAAGAAACTTTGGACCCTAAAGGTATAAGGCAATTCTTTTTTCTAAAGAAGACCCTCAGCAAACTGAGAGCTTTGTGCCTTTGGTGACAGAAGACATATTCACACGAAGAAGGACATCATAGAGCTGGTCCTACTGGAACGTTTCCTAATTATCTTCCCCATGTATTGCAGGACTTCGATGAAGTTTCACCAGAAGGGAAGCTGCAGGAAGCTGGTGGCTCGGGTGGGAAAACTAACACAAATATGTAAAGATGGAGCGCTACCTGTTCAGTACTGCGTCTCCTTGGTAGATCATTGAGGAAAACATAATAAATGCTGGGTTAATAAATGCCTTTCAGAAATATGCTGTAGACTTCACTCTACAGGAGGGGCCAGAGAACTAGACCCAAAGGAGCCTGTTCTGAGAGGTAAGGCTTGTGAATTATAGAAAGTCTGCCAGAAACAGCCTTACACATCACCCTATCCATTCCCAGATTCTGAGAATTAGATTCCCAAACCAGATGGGATTTCCTCGCCAGGCAAAGAACCACGGCCAGATAAGCAAGGAATTCCCTAAGGTACTCATCTAGGCTCTGGGGCTTTGTTACTTTTGAAAACAAAACAATTCCAGAGCAGAGCTCTTCTGAAGAAGACCCATTCTACTACTGACTGCAAGGAGATGGAAAGATACACAAGATTTCTCTGCCCCCTGTACTAGGAAAAGTCTCCGAATGAGCTTTAACATTTGAGATGCACTGGGAGAACCAGAGAGAAACAACCAAAAAGTGCTGACCCGGGAGACAGAGCGAAAACCATGAATTTGAGAAAAACGAAACTGTAGTCTAAACACTGTCCTTGTTCTATTCTCGAGAGTCCCTACAAGAAAATGTTTCTGTAAACATAACTTACATGTTAAAAACCTGAAACAATTCAGAATTTACCTTACTCAGCTGAAAAGCTCTGCAGAGAAGAAAACCTGTGAAGCCAAGGATAAACTTTCAACCAGAACATTCAACTTATTTATCTAATAGGAACTGAAACTGGAAATAAACCCTGTAAATATAATGAATGTAATAAGTCTTTTAAATATTTTTTTCCTCCTAATATTTAAGAGAACCAACACAAGAGAGATACTACCAATAAAAACAATGAAGGAAAGCCTCTTTACAGAGCTTATTTCTTATTCAACAGCAGATGAAAACCCTAAACATTAAATGACTGTGAAAAATCCCTCTACCAGATCTGTCCCCTTACTGGGTACACAGTAGGATGAAATGCTACCAGTTACATTTTCATCCATAACCATTATAAAACAAAGTCAGAGTGTCCTATTCACAAATTCTGAAAACTATATGGATTTGGCTAGCATTCCTGATTTATTTAACAGCGTCAGGGAATGGGTTACTGCTAAGATATTTTAACAGTCACTGAAATATAAGATGGATTAAAATTCAAGCAAAATAATTTACATCTATTTGAGCTCTTTTTGTTGGACAGCCATAATCATAATAATAATGTCTGTCAAGCAACATGGTAACACTATAACCAGTGGCTTCCAATTCAAGATGGTGGGTTGCATACTTAACACTTCCCCTTTCTCCCTTAAGATCCCATTCAATTAAAAGACATTTTAAAAGATTTAATCCCAATAATGAAGGGAATGAGAGGGAAGCCATCTGTGAACAAATAATCTTAAATTTCTAGAAGATGAGCATAAAGGACAGAAGTGACTGATGAAACAGAAGTCAACAACTAGAATATATGAACAGAGCTAAATGCAGGGCATAGAATTTTACTTCAGAACTTGGATTCTAGAGTTAGTCTGCCTGGGTTTGGATCCTGGCTCTGCCTCACCCTAGGTTCTATAACCTTGTAGGGGCTCTCTAAGCCTCAGATTCCTATGTATCTGAAAAGATAGGGAAAGTAATGATCTGTGGCATTAGTACAAGATCAAATGAGATAATACATATAAAACTCTCAGCACAGCCTTACACAATTAATAAGTGTTAATTATTATTGCTATTATCAATGAACAATTTAGATGAAAACAAAGTTATAAAGAAATAAAACTAAACTTAAGCTACAATGCAAATAGACAATAATTTCAATTTTATACATTTTCGAAGAAGTTCCAGATGACTCCAGAGAATTTCTCCCCGAGGAACCCGCTGAAAAAAATCTTCTTGGTTGAGACTACAGAGTTCTCTTCCGGAAATATTCAGCGTAGTGAGGTCTATATCGGTCATGCTGAATTCCTTCATTACCCAAACCACCCAATGCAGGACTTGGTCTGTGGACCACTGTATGGGATCTAAAGAGAAAAATATTAGCATTGGCCTAGTCGCATCTTAGATATTATATAAATTTACAGTTAACTTGTCAACACACACACACACACAAACACGCAGATAAAATCCAGACAGGTTGTTATTTTTCAAGTAAGTGAAGTAAATAAACTCATTATATGAAAAAAAAAAGATTCTTATGCTCTATTTTCTCCTTAGCTCCTTTTCAATTTCTTAATCTAAATTTTTGATGGATTCATTTATTTCTCCATCAGTTAGTGTGGAATTTTCCCAAGAAAAACAAAATGCAAAACTGCTCTCCAGTGGGCCAAATGGAAGAATAAAATACATGATTACCTTGTAGGAAATGGAGTAAATTAAACAAGTTTTAAAAAATTATTTTGTAGTAGTGTATGATTTGATGCACTGAAAAAAAAAAACTATAAGGGGTTTCTGGGGAGACGTATTCTCCAAAATATGAACGTAATCTTTCCTCACTTTTACTTCTTCTTTTTTTTTTTTTTTTTTTTTTTTTACTTTTACTTCTTGTAAAAAGCTAGTAGCTCCTGCACTTACCCTTATGGTGGCACTTACAATACAAACGTTAATTGCATGTCTACTCAGCTGTCTCCCCCTATAAAACCTTGAGGTCTTAAATATAAGGACTGTGTCTTGTAAACCACTGAATCTTCAGAGCTTACCACGGCGCTTTGTGCGTACATTTGTTAAATCTATAAAAGGTGAATCCAATCCAAATAGTTTCATTTTCTTCATCATTTTTTACTATTGAATGAATTCACAAATAAAAAAGATGGCCAACATGTGTAAATAGTTCATGATTGTATCCCTGGCACGTAACGGAATTTCTACTCACAGAATTTTAATAAATACTAGCTGAATTAATTTTGGTATAGGTATTTCTGCACGGAGAAGGTAATCTATCCAAATGGTATTGATTATATGTCCCCAAGATGCATGCTATTCAATAAGAAAATAAGTGAGGAAAAATAACACTTAGGTACTTATCAAGAGCCAATTTACAATAAAAATGACATAATACAGGATTGAAAGCCACAGAATTGATTTTTTATTTGATTTTTTTCACAAAGAAGTTAAGGAAGGAAGATTCTAAGAAGATGGCAGCAAAGTTTTAAAATTTCTCTGAATGCACACATAAAGCAAAACAAAACCCACCACTAAAAGCAACTAGAGAGCAAAACCAAAAATCCATGGACATTTACAATTAAACCAGGTGACATGATATCCCTATGGAACCCAAAATACATGCAGGTGAAGACAATGCAGTAACAGTCACAAGACCTGTATGGTATCAGCATCTGTGCAGGAGAAAGCAGAGGGAAGCAAAGGAACATCTCACTCTCCATCCTGAGCGTGCAAAAAACTGAACACAGCCAGGAAGTATTCTTTGAAAGCACAGTTTTGCCCAACCCAATAGCAGAGGAATACAAAGGTCCATGGTCAGCTTTAAAGGGGATGGAGCAGTGAAGCACCTGTGAAATTTTCAAACTAAGCCAAGGATCACTTCCAGAAGAGAAGACCACAATAAGGAGAAACTGGTTGGAGTGGAACTGAAATTGAGTAGTATCGAAACTCGAAGGAAAGGGAAAGGGAAAGAGGAGGTCCAGATAAAAGTGAAGTCAAGGAACAGACAAGAACTGAGAAAGCAAGAGGCTCTATTTTTTAATACTACTCAAAAACAACAAACAGAAGGAGTTCTGGAAAGTTAGAAAAGCTATCCTGAAACACACTTCAAAGTTCAAGTAAGCACATTTTATGTAAACATGAACAAAAAAGTATCAAGATCAAAAAGTTAGGGGAAAATAGTTAGTCCGCCTTGTTTTCTTAAATAATATCAGGTCTTCTAGTTTAACATAACTAATTGCCATGCATGTTCTCCCCGCCTCTTTTCTCTAAGTCCTTAGTAAAATGACAGTAAAGAAACTTCTGAAAGATGTAAACTCACAGGAACATGAGTGGGAAATGACAGAAATGAAAGCATCTCCCCACCACGTAGGCACCAGTAACACTTTAGACCAGTCTACAAACCGAAGAGTGAGACCCTCTCCACCCACTCCACTCCCCTTTCCACTTCCAGAATGCAACATTCACACACACACATCAACCCTAAATCCTCACCCCAACCTTCTACTCCTGACAGGTGTTTGGCCAATTTTCCAGAGAAGTTGGGAGACCCAGGAAAAAGATCTATACATGCTGACACTTGAAAATCTTTTAATAAAATGACCAACACCCCATTTTACCAGCATAGTGAACAAACCCCTTCCAGACTTCAAACTAATTAGCTTTAAAGTTATTCACTCTTAAATATGAACAGATGGTAAAAAATAATCAGACATTTGAGAGACTAAAAGGAAACCACTAGACGACCAAAAATAAACAGAAGAACAGAACCCAGAGGAAGCAGAAGTAATGCAATAACAAACTGCAAACAACAACAAAAAAATAATAAACCCCCACTTCACTGTAATCAACATAGAGAGGAGAGAAAACATGATATCTGTAATATAAGATCAGAATGCTATGGAAAGGAAACAACCAAAATAAATAGCCCTTGTAAATTGAAAATAAAAATCAGGTTGCAATATAAAGACAAGAAAGGGACTTCCTTGGTGGTGCAGTGGTTAAGAATCCTCCTGCCAATGCAGGGGACACGGGTTCGAGCCCTGGTCCGGGAAGATCCCACATGCCGCAGAGCAACTAAACCCATGTGCCACAATTACTGAGCCCGCGAGCCACAACTACTGAGCCTGTGTGCCACAACTAATTGAAGCCCACGCACCTAGAGCCTGTGCTCCGCCAACAAGAGAAGCCACTGCAATGAGCAGCCTGTGCACCGCAACGAAGAGTGGTCCCCACTCGCCACAACTAGAGAAAAGCCCACGCGCAGCAACGAAGACCCAACGCAGCCATAAATAAATAAATAAATAATATATAATTTAAAAAAAAAAGACAAGAAAATTTGGCAGAAAGTAGTACAAATAGATATGAAGATGAAAACTAAGGAAGAAAAAAGATGTAGATGATCAACCCAGGAGATTCGATAGGAGTTCTAGAAAAAGAACAGAGAAACACAGAAGGTTATTATCAAAATAATAATGAAGGAAAACTCCCCAGCACTGAAGGCTGAAATTGTCTAGATCAGCACTGTCCAACATAATGCAGGCCACGATGTAACTTTAAAATTTTCTAATGGCTACATTAAAAAGGTAAAGAGGGCTTCCCTGGTGGTACAGTGGTTGAGAATCTGCCTGCCAATGCAGGGGACATGGGTTTGAGCCCTGGTCTGGGAAGATCCCACATGCCGCGGAGCAACTGGGCCCGTGAGCCAAAACTACTGAGCCTGCGCGTCTGGAGCCTGTGCTCCGCAACAAGAGAGGCCGCGATAGTGAGAGGCCCGCGCACTGCGATGAAGAGTGGCCCCCGCTCGCCGCAACTAGAGAAAGCCCTCACACAGAAACGAAGACCCAACACAGCCAAAAATTAATTAATTAATTAATTAATTTTTTAAAAAAAAGGTAAAGAAACAGATGAAATTTGTTTTGATAATAATTTCACTTAATACATCCGAATGTTTTCATTTCAACGTGTAATCTAGGTAAAAAATTTATAAGATTTTTACATTCATTTCCTTTTGTACTGGGTGTTTTACTCTTACAGCGTATCTCAATTCAGACCAGGCATATTTCAAGTGCTCACATGGGACTGGTGACTACGGCCCTGGGCAGCACAGGGCCAGACTGAGATGCTACACAAAAAACCTGAAATTGACAGCAAATGAAAAGCTCCACACTGCCACTAGACTTGGTCTTAACAGTTTTCTTATTCTTTGAGGAATGGCTTAGGTCTCATCCTTCAAACTGGACTCTTTTATCTTGTTATGCTCCAGTGAATAACTCCTATCCTTGCTTCTTTAATCTTTCCTTCTCCCACTAGTTCCACACCATTTATCTACAGATACACTCAGGTCACCACCAACTCTTGAAACTTCAATATTATTTATTTATTCCCCCAGCATTCTTCCCACCTGCCCCCCCCCAAATTAATACTCAATTTTCTCCATTTCTACAATGTTTATTTAGTTCTTATAATTCAGCTTTGTCGCTCCAACTCAGCAGCTGCTTTTATCTAAATCTACCAATGAGCCTCTAATGACCAAATGTAATAGATATTACTCAGTCAGCATTCTTTGACTTTCTCAGCAGTGTCGAGACTTGTGACCATCTAAAACTCTTTCCCAATTTCATTGGCACTATATACAGTTCTTATTTTCCTTCTATCTGTTAAGCTTTCCATGTCTCCCCCCTTTCCTGTTCCTCAACCCTAAATGTTGACAAGGTCCAGCATTATGTTCTCTTCCATTTTATCTCTCTCCGTCAGAGACTGCATCTACTTGTAGGACTTTAACACAAATTCAATGTGACTGAGTCCCAGATAACATCTTTATCTCCAATCCAAATTTTGTGCACCTGAAACTACTTTCTGGTGACCTCCAGTTGAATTTGTACTATTACTTGAAAATCAAGTACAATCAACACTTTCCCTTGAAAAATCTTTCCAATACCAGACTTTCCTACCTTCCCCACTAAGGTTTAGAAGGCATGGACTATCTTTCCTGTGCACTACTGAAAGCCCAGAATTTAACATGGTGCCTGGCTCAGGAAATATGTAATGAAGATGTAACCAATTCTTATATTATTATTGCCTAGTCACCCAAGCTTGAGAAGTTAGATCAATACTTGAATCTCCCCTCTCTACCCTCACACAATCCATCAATCAGTTGCTCAGTCCCATCACTATTTTGATTCAACTCCTGCTTTCTGCTCCCACAGAAATCACCTGGTCCAGGCTAACCTAAGTATTATCACCTAGTCACACCCAAACTACCTGCTCCAACTTATGCCATATACCACTGCCACATTCATTTTCAACTGTCACTTCCATCAATCAAAAACAGTTCTACAATGCTACAGAATAACTCCTTACCCACTGCACCGTCTCACTACTCACACATACTCCCACTTCTCAGCTTTGCACAAACATTTCCTGTCGGCAATGTCTAGCAGTTTCCTCGTCTATAATAAACTCTTTCCCAATTTTCCCCCAGACCACTATGATCCTTTTGAGATTCTAACAGTATGTTTCTTTATACCAGTTATTGACAGCTTAAAAACATGTTACCTTTATAGCAATTATCTTTTTTCATTTATATTCTCCCTCTTCAACTACATTGTGAATGCCCTAAGGGCAGATTTTTTTCTTTGTTATCTTTGTATTCCCAGCACCATCATATGTTACAGTCCAAAAAAAAAGAAAACAAAAACAAAGAAAATCAATATATTTCCTAAAATTTCTATATTTAAGATAGATAATTTACTCACCCTACTGTCTTCCACGTCAAGCTTAATTCTTATTATTCTACCTAACATAATTATTATGTATTTTGTTACCATAGGGTATCCCAAGACGCTCTTGCTCTTTCCTATAACCTTCCAGAGCAGCAGCCCATCTGGTCACTTGTTCCGAGGTTTCATCTGAAATGGCTGTAATGTGCTTTGTGCCGTCGAGAGTGATCACTTGAGCTTCCTCGACAAGATGTGCTTCTGCTTCCGCATGGTGGGCATCTGGATCAATAACTACTTCAACTGTTTCCGCAGGTTTAACGATTTCCAGGATGTTTAGCTTTGGTTCAATTCCTTACCAGTGATTAAAAAAAAAAAAAAAAAAAAGTATATCTAAGTGAAAACACGCAAGTCTCTAACAAATTAAAATTTAGTTTAGTTTATATGTTCTCAAATGGTAGAGCAAGGCTCCATTTTACATATTTTTAGCATTATGTCTAGAGAACTTAAACAGATTTCTATTAAATGATAAACACAACAACAATTCAACAGAACTTTGATAGATTAGATAACAGTATTGTACCAATATTAATTTCCTCATTTTGATAACTGAACTGCGGTCATGCAAAAGAATTTCTTGTTTTCGGAAAACACACTAACGTATTTAGAGATAGGAAGGAATAATGTCTACATCTCATTCTTAACCAGGTCAAAAAAATAATGTGGGGATGAGGGAGAGAGAGAATAAAGCAAACGTAGTAAAAGTTAATATTTGGGGAATCTAGGTGAAGGATACCCAGGAATTCTTTTACTATACTTGCAACTCTTCTATAAGTTTAAAATAATTTTAAGAATAATACCACCACCACCATGCATATATACACACACACATGCACGCAAGCACACACACACCCCACCTGCAAACATTAGGAAAAAAAGTACCAATATGGAATAGAAAATTAAAACTACACTATGGAGAGTATAAATGGGTAGCTACTTATCCTGAGAAGTTGAAAAAATTAAAATTATTTACTGACTCCTTTTCTTTTTAGAAGACAAAGTACATGTATTAAAAATGAACAGACACTAAGTTTGTTACATTAAATTCACATCATTAAATTCTGATTTTCATTTTCAATTGAATGAAGAAAAACCCAAATACTTAAGATATTCAAAATAGAATAAACTAGCCCTTTATGAAATAATCTCAGATACTTATGTTAAAGTAACAGCTCTAAAAAACTATCATACTACTTAACAGCTACTGTTTGCTCACCGATTCGGTTACAATCTATATCAAAATTTAATCAAAGTATATTTGAAAGAAAAAACAAAACTCAATTTCAATATTCTGAAGTTCAATCAGGAAAATCATTATTACAAGAAAATATACAGCTATCACTCATCAGGTGGTGTAAGTATTATTACAAGAAAATATACAGCTATCACTCATCAGGTGGTGTAAGTAGAAGTCAGTTTTTTCAAATATACATGAGGAAAAAAATTATAATTTTTGAAGATTTTTTTCCTAAAAATTATCCCCTAATCCTCCATTCAAATTGCATCAAGTCAACTCTTCTTTAACACACCTGCACTGAGAGGTCACTAAACTTTTAAAGATAAAAAACAAAGATTGATTTTCTTTCCTATTCCCAACAATAGTAAATCCTGGGGAAATTAAGGATCATAAGTAGGTAATTACCATTTTCATAATGTGAAGAAAACTTTGGTTTGTGAAACATAATTGTGAGCAATACAATATGTTCAGAGATGAAAATTAGTCTAAAACTCTGGTTAGAAATCCCAAAAAGCCACATTTAAAAAAACTAAAATTCAACCCACCAAAAATGGTTTCTTAATCTTCTAACTTGTGTATTTACACAGATTAGTAAAATACTGTGATGGACATGGCTGACTGGGTCACATCACATCCTTCGCAAATTCTTCTCTCTGTGCTAAATTGTAGAGACTATACATTTCCTTGCAGCTAGGGTTGCAGATGTGATTTAGGTTCTAGAGTCACTGCCATGAGCGTTCTATTTGGAGATGAGTTAAGAGGGGACAAGCAAGCACACAGCATCCATTTTTTGGCTAATGTGAATCACTGAAAAGGCAGCATGGTTCCAAGCCGATAGCTATAGTTGTGGCTTTCAGATTTGGCATTTTCCAGATCCCGGCAGAGCAGCAGCTTCCTTGGCAGTCCAGTTCTACAGCGTGGCTGAGGCATTCTTAGAAAGTCAACTAGAACCTGTTCTTTCAGCCCTCCCTGTGATCCTGTTATTTACTACCCTGTAATATACCCTTTCCCAATTAAAGTAGGTAGAATGTGTTATACTATCTGCTTCATCCTGACAGATAAAACAATTAAACCAAAAGCATGAATATTTGGCTATAACATCACATTAATTTAGACAACCATCTAAAACTTATAAAATTGAGTTCCCATACTATAAAAACATGAGCTAAACTTTTAAATAACAACATTAAAAGTAACTTACCTTGGTAAGAAATTACCTGTACACTAAGCTGTACAGTTCCGTCTGTCTTTACTCCTTGGTCAAATAAACTTCGTTCCGGATCCAGCTAAACACAGATAAAATGATTAAGATTATTTTAGCTCAGTCATCTTGTTTAATATAAATGGATGTGCCAAACAGGACTTAATTACTGAGGCACACTAATTAAATTATAGGAGCACGCTTAAGTATTCAAGTTGTCCTATCATTTAATTCTTTGCCAAAACTGAAAATAACTTAACCACTGTGGTAGCAATTAAGGACAACACAAACGACAGGATTTATTGTAAGTGGTGGTTTTCTCTAGCTCTGGAGTCTAGTTTAGAATTTTAAATAATGCCAAAAGGCAACTATTTTTTCCGTAAAAGTATTTAAAGTAGAAGATAATGCTATTTATCTGCCATGAATAAGCAAGGGTGTTTTATTAGTGGGGACAATTTATATAAATTTATTTACATAATTCTTGCCATATCTCCCTTGTAACCAATGATACACATTTAAGATCAGGGTTAACTCTAAATTTCTGATCATAAAGTTAATGAAGTTAAAGGACTTATAACCTTACTACTTGACCTGGCTATGAATATCTTTAATCATAATTCTGTATCCTTTCAGTATCTTTCAGTATCAGTGCTTCTGAATACATTTCACACAAATGGCAAAAAGTAATTCTGACTTCTAGACATTTTGTCACCCATTTAAAAACAGGCTTCTGTTGTAATTATTTTGAATAATGTGTATCTCTGTGTGTCTGCATATCATACAGCTGGAGGTACAAAGCTCCTCCCACTCTCATTCCCAAGAATTCAGCCAATACTGTAGTCATGGTACAAACATATTTTCTAATATTAAAAACATCATACACATAAAGCCTAAACTCTTAAGTGACTATGCATCTAACTTAAACAGAGACAAGACAAACTTTGTAACCCTACATTCGGACAGGTCAAACGTGGCAGCTTCACTCCTTAATACAACAGTCTCTGCCTGACATTTTGCTAAAAATTCTCCTCACAGCAAGATTTCTCCCCTCTCCAGTAGACACTGGTATTATCTACTAGAAGCTAAAGCCTGTGTAACTCTGAAGAGGGCTCTCAGGTACTGGACACTCTAGCTAGTTCAGTTAAGAGCTGACACAAGGACAAAACTCAAGCATGATATTTGATCTCAGGTCATATTCCTTAGAGAAGTGCAACTCAACTGCTGTTCATCAGCTCTGAAGTCAGCACTCATCCGAAAATACAAAAGCATTACCACAAGCAGCAAGCATTCTGACTCCAACTGTATATTTGCATTAACTGACATGGGAACAGAAGTTACTATCCTCAGATCCTTTTTGAGGAGAAGAAGGGGGAGGGGTACAGGAAGAAATGCAAAATGCCCTAGATGCAAGGCCAGCTCTGAATTCTATGATACTATAAATTATGCATATTTCCATTTATTCTACCAATATATATTGAGATCCTATGATAGGTTGGGTACTTTGCAGGTGTTACTTTCGTTTTGGTTAGGTCAGGTTTTATAAGAGCAGCAACAAATATCAGAGCTAAAAAGCAAGTAAGAGATTGAGTCCAGATTCCTCTTAATTTTACATATGAGAAAAAAACAGGTCAAGTCCAGTGACAATGAATTATTCAATAAAAACTTTATTAAAAAGCCAGTCTCAAACAAGTGAAGAGTTTTAGAGTCACACAGGCCTGGGTTCACATTCCAATGCATCCCTTTGTAGCTATGCATTGGGCAAATTATTTACTTGCTTTAAATCTCAGTTGCTACATCTGCAGAATATGATTAAGAATATCCTGACTTCAAACACTGATGTGAAGAATAAATAATTTAGAAATGTTTTGCAAATATTTTTTCATTCAATCTAAATTGCCCATATAGCTCTAGTTCACCATTTTTTAATGGCTGCCTTGAATTCCAATCTATAGAATTTATCTAATTCCCTATTTTTGGATCATTTGAGATATTTTCAGTTTCTGCACAACCATGCAATATACACCTTTGCTCACCGAGGTGAGCATTTCTTTAAGAACAATTCCTTGAGGAGAAACTGCTAGATATTTCACATTCAACATTAACAAACCCTAATGCCAAGTTACCTTCCAAAAAGATTATATTAATTTACCCTCTCACTGTTGAGAGACATGAAACCTTAAATCCTAAAATTATAATAATATTAGAGCCACCTATATTCTCTTTAGAAGAACAACTTCCCTCCTCCCCCAACATTTATTAGACTTGATGAAAAAAAAAAGGTATGGTTAAAAGGGCAACTAAAATTCACAAATTTCATTAAAATTTCAACTTATTCTACATCAAAATCTGATTTAAAAATAGACATATGATGATTTGAATTTTTAAAAATCTAAGGCAAAAGTTCTATAATATATGGAATAGCTATATTATAAGGCAGGGAGGGGGAGGAGTAAAGAAGAAAACAAACCAAACAATCCAAAAGATGACATAATATACATTAGTATAAAATAGTCTTAAAAAACAGAATAAACCTCTAGTACTTATTCATATGTTCAAGGAAGGTCTGGAGAAACTATTTGAGCAATCCTATCTAGGCAACTACCTTTGATACATAGTGTAAAAATACTCCTTTTCTTGAAAGAATACCATAAAACATGACTATAAATATGTTGCAAACACAATGTGTTATTATAATACTACCACAGGTAAAATCCTATTGCAGTAATTTCCAAGAAATATACATATATATTGGTATTTAAATCCTTATCCAAAATTTACTGCTGGAGCAAATAAAGATGGAAGGGAATGTAAAATCATTTGGTCAAATTATCTCTAAAAGATGAGGAAACTGATGCACAAAGAAGTTAAAAGTTAGTTAGAAACAGGGTGGGAGGACACACTTTTTCAGCTTCCAAGGTCAATGTGCTTCTCACTACTCTACGTTTTATGCTCTGATTAAAATGTATTTAAACTTCTCAGTTTATATTTGTCAAAGTAAAAAAAGAATGTTTGATTTATTACTCAATCTTTTAAAAATAATTTTAAGTGGAGGAAATTTTGCTGAAAGAATTCTTTTTACTTCTAAATGCTTACATTTTATAATAATATAGGTCAAATGGAGAAAAAGGCCACAGCTAGAGAGAAAAGGCCAACAACAACAACAAAACATTTCTAACGCAGACATAAATGCTGAAATACAAATCTCAAAAAAGAAAAAAATAATACCTGGATATCTTGCAGGCAAATTTCATGAGCATCCAAAGAACACTGCAGTCTTGGTTCTAGTAGTTTCTTTAAATTGCCTATTGGCTCATTGATGTCTATGGCCTGGCTTACACATTCAGCTGGAGTGTAGGTTTGTTCAACAATGCTAAAGAATATAATGTTCAAGGATCCAGTGTTAAAGAACATAATGGTTAACAATGACATTCTTACCCTGGATATTAATGCAATGATATGGTGAAAACAAAATTCAACACCAAAACACATTTCTGGCCTTTGAAACTCCTTTCTGCACAGACACCTTTCACAGCGGCAGGCTCATCGCCAGCTAGTGCTGCCAAGCTTAATACTGAATCACATCGCACAGAGAAATGGTAGCTTGAAATTTAAGGCACCTTTGCAAATACACCTCATTATATACATACATATGTATGCATGTGTGTATACACATACAAATATTGCATATACAATATTTAAGGGGAAAAGTTTGCATTTATATTATATTTCCAAGTTATTTTGAAGAATTTTAGGCTCAGAAAGGAATATAAAAAGCCTCTTCAAAACTTGTATGCATGGACATATATACACTACCAAACGTAAACTAGATAGCTAGTGGGAAGCAGCCGCATAGCACAGGGAGATGAGCTCGGTGCTTTGTGACCACCTAGAGGGGTGGGGTAGGGAGGGTGGGAGGGAGGGAGACACAAGAAGGAAGAGATATGGGAACATATGTGTATGTATAACTGATTCACTTTGTTATAAAGCAGAAACTAACACACCATTGTAAAGCAATTATACTCCAATAAAGATGTTAAAAAAAAAAAACTTGTATGCCATCTCTACTAGTCAATTTCTCTTCCCAAGATAAATACAATAATATAAATTATAAGACATGAAAATATAAGTTATCAAAAATATTTTCCATTTAATCTAATCTGAAAACTACTGGTTATAATCAGTCTAGATCCACCTTAAAAAATTATAATTTTCCTTTAAAACTCTCTAAGGGCTCTTTTGCATTGTTATTTCATACTTTGAATGCTACAAAGTTCCTTTAGGGTAAAATCTCTGGTAAGTAATTCTACGTATCTTTTGTGAATCCTTATTTGAAGCCAAACAGAAAATAGGCACCAATTAGTATTTGCTTAATTGATAAACCTAGAATTCAATCAAGTTTCATGACATGTTTAATTTATATATGGTTTAAATTCATTTGCAGTTGTCAAAAACAGTTATGTATTTAAAAATTTGTCAAGTTCCATTTTCACATAAATTCCAAGTATAATGCAACATACACATGATATTCACTGAATGTATTCAGCCTAAATTCCTAAAACTTTTAAAATTTATAAAAGAGAACAGTCATGAATGAAAAAACCAAGATTATTTTAAAATAATAGTAAACATATTCTTATTATTACTATTTGTTAAGGTAAAATAATTGGGTCTTTTGGCTAAGTGAGTATTTTTACTAATTCTTCAGCTATAGCAGAGTGGGCTATATTTTTCTTTTTTTCATAACAATAATCTTTAAAAGAGTCAAATGTCACTTTAACACAGATTTTTAAAGACCTATTTTACATGAGCTCAACATTTAAAACATTTTTTAATATTCTGTTGCCACCATTTAAACCTTGGGAGATCCATATAAAAAATCTGATTACCAATTTCCCTTGAGAAAGTGTGGATGATCTCACATCACTGGACCTAAATTTCTGCATAGCAATCTGCTACAACTAGACAGCTAGCTATAACTGCTCCCTTTACATAGCTACTCCCCAGGTCAACAGTAACTATCAACCACAGTAACTACCAATCTCTTACATGAGACATTAGCAAAGGTTTTCTGTAAGGGGTCAAACAGTAAAAAACTTCAGACTTCGTGGACCATTTGTATGTATGTATATATAAAAATAAATACGTGCATGTCAGTCTCCAAGACAGCCCGAATGATTCTTACCTCCTAATATTCACACCTTTTTATAGTTCCCTCCCGAATTGTACCAAGGTTGGACTGTGTGACCAAAGGACTAAGGACTAAGAGTGATATATGTACTGCTTCTTAGATTAGGTTATTTAAAAATAAGACACCATGGCGAAGGCTCTCTCTCAGACCATCTGCTTTAGGGAAAGCCAGCCACCACGTCATGAGCAGCCCTGCACGGAAAGAAGCCCATGTGGTGAGGAAGCGAATGGTCCTGTCACCAGTCTTATGAGTGATCTCAGAAACAGATATGCCAGCCTCAGTCAGCTCTTCAGATGACTGTAGCCCAGACGAACAGCTTCACTGCAAGTTCACAAAGTACCCTGAGCCAGAGCCATCCAGCTAAACTGTCCCCAGGTTCTGGACTCTGAGAAGCTCTGTGCGATAACAACAGTTGGGTGCTTTAAGCTGCAAAGTTCTGGGGTAATGTGCTACAGAAATAAATAAGTAAATGTATGTATGTACGTATACACACACAACCTAAACATTTATATGTGCATATGTATGAAAATTAAGAAAGGCATGTAGCCTATTGTTTCTTCTGCTGGAGAAAATAGCATAATCGAACATGTTGAAAAGCTCCATTAAAAATTTAAGGTCTCCCAGGCAGTCATGTCAAGGTATTTTAGACCTTTTCTGTCAGGAAAATGTTTCTGTGCCAGGGCATGGTGGGAGAGGACAGGACGGAGGACACTAAACTGGGGTTTGTCTTTTGAGCTAGAGCCAAACATCTCCTCTGAGCAGGAGGTGGCATAAGTAACCGTGGCCTCAGGGCAGAAAAAATGAGGGAGTTGCCAATTAACTGGCATGAAATCTCAATTATGCAAGATGAGTAAGTTTTAGAGATCCATTGCACAACATTGTGCCTACAGTTGACAATACTGTACTGTACACTTAAAAATTTATTGAGGGTAGATCTTGTGTTAAATGTTCTTACCACAATACAATTTTTAAAAAATTTAAGGTCTTTAACCTCAGCTGCACTCTCAACACTCAGCATCCTACTCAACTTTAGTGATCTTCTCCATTCCCATCATAGTTGTTCTAAACCTTCGTTACTCTATGTAAGTTTTCTACTACCCTTTAGGTCCTTTTACTTTCAGCATATTATCTCATCTCCTGCTTTACAGAGTAAAGTAGGACTATTAGCCATTACCCTCCTCAACCTTCTTGACTCCCAAATCCCTATTTTTTACCCATATTCTCTCCTTGGATTCTGAACTCATTACCACTGCCCTCCTTCCTTAATGGAGTAAGTAATATTCTACTACTATTCCAAAAACTAACACCTTTCTCTTCTCTATATGCTTAGTACTGTGATGGCTCATACGGCTGTATGTTTCCTCAAATACAAGGTAGTCTCTACAAGGGCAAGTTACAGTCTCATTTATTCATGTACTCCAGACAGCTGTTATTTGTTGAATTAGTTCAGGGTGTGGATTAAACTCTTACTGAAATAAAAGTAATCAGCACTGACAAAAGGAAAAAGAATCAAACAGTGCCTGAGGGGGAAAAACCATCACAATCAATTCCTTGATCATTATCAGCTATGCTTATTACTATCTTTAGTTTAAAACTATCTTTTCCTCCCAGCTACAAAACCAACAAACCCAGTAAGTCTGAGGGAAAAGGCAATACATGATCCCCCAAAATGCTGAGGTCAGTTAAAAAAAAAAAAAAGGCCCCCAAAAGAACTTGGCTTGATTCTTAATTTTAATTAGGCATGTTGATAATACAAAAAGTGGTAAATTCAAAAAATACCAACCTTTCTTCTGTGCACTCTGGTTTCTCTGTTCCATCAATCTCAATTTCTATCAGCTCCTCTGCTTCTCTTTTCGTCATGATTGAAGTATTTCAAAAGCTGACCCTACAAAACTTAAAATGTAAGACATTCTGAAATTATCTGCCTAAGCAGACACGGTATACAAGAAGTAAAGACCCAATTCAAATAAAAGCAGAGGATAAGCAGAAGAGGAGGAAGTAATCTTCACATATAAAAGAAAATCCACAAGTGATATTTATAAACTAGTTTTTGTTTAAATGGTGTTTATTAGCCTGACATGACATCATTATCATTCCCTTGGATTTACTGGGATGTTTTCAGCCCAATCTCAGTCAATAAATTAATTCAGGTTACTTCAAAATTAAGTGAAGGCATGTCAACTATGTTACGGCAATTCAGGCTTAATAACAGATTCAAACCTGCAGCTTAAAAATCAACATGGAAATTCCCTGGCGGTCCAGTGGTTTGGACTCTGCGCGTCCACTGCAGAGGGCATGGGTTCCATCCCTGGTCAGGGAGCTAAGATCCCTGATGCCGCATGGTGCGGCCAAAAAAAAAAAACAACATGGAGATGAACAATTTACAATCGTTCAGCTAAAAGCTGTACCTTATTAGCAGAGTTTATTGCAAACCATTATACTCACAGAATAATATAAATTAAAAGTTAATCCCAGCTTTGTGTTACAAATTACATTTCTTATAAATTCCAGTACAATATTCTCAGACAGCAAAATAAAGTAACAAAATCATTATAGATATGTGCATTATTGCCCTGATTACACACTAGAATTTTTTTTTTTAATTTTTTATTTATTTATTTTTGGCTGCGTTGGGTCTTTGTTGCTGAGCGCCGGATTTCTCTAGTTGCAGGGAGCGGGGGCAACTCTTCGTTGTGGTGCGAGGTCTTCTCATTGCGGTGGCTTCTCTTGTTGTGGAGCACGGTCTCTAGGCGCGCAGGCTTCAGTAGTTGTGGCACGTGGGCTCAGTAGTTGTGGCTTGCAGGCTCTAGAGCACAGGCTCAGTAGTTGTGGCACACAGGCTTAGTTGCTCCGCGGCATGTGGGATCTTCCTGGACCAGGGATCGAGGATCGAACCTGTGTCCCCTGCACTGGCAGGCGGATTCTTAACCACTACGCCACCAGGGAAGTCCCAACACTAGAATTTTTTATGATTGTTTTTCAGATGTGGTTTTATCCATTTTAAACAAACCATTACTTCAGTTTTTAATTCTCTCGTGTAAAATTATTACCTGCTACGTTAAACTTCCATTGATTTTTGTACCATTGATACATTATGTGCCATTTTGTACCATTTGTACTCCTGATACTAAAACATTATAATTTAAAATATGCTAAGTAATGCATAAAATAGCTGCATATATTGGTATTTCTTTATGGCCATTTCCAAGGTGTTAATGTTGTAAGTTTCAGGCCATCAGGACCTCACTGTAGGTCAGTGAATTTGTCTCTGGACTCGATATATACTCTCAGTCCAGAATAGAGTTTTCTAAGTTTACTACTACATCTAAAAAAGTACTTCTAAGTGCCTTCGACTCTTTGACTTACAAGGAATGGTCCTCTAAATCTGGTATTTTAATGTTTACAAAGGAGTCCATGCTCCCACTTTAAAGATTTGACAAAATGAAGAATTCAAATATTCATTCCTATTAATAATAGCCATTACTTACTGAGTACCAGGCACCACATTCAGATACTTTGCCCAGAACAATCTTATTCTGAGGCCGCCCTCACAGGAAAACTACCCAGAGCTGAGCGAGGCTGAACCGCCCGTGGCTCCACGATGTCACACTCCGGGTCCCTGGACTTCAGCGCGTGCTCCACACCGCAGACAGACGCTAGAACGAGAGCCGCCCCCTCTCGTACCCGCAACAGCCTCTTCCTGACACGCTTCCCTGTGTTGGTGCCCTTGCCCCCCTGCAGTCTGTTCTCAGTCAATACAACTGCCAGTGTGATCCTCTTTAAAAGTGAAGTTACATCACAGCACTCCTCTGATACCAGTCACAGTAAAAAAAAATCTAAAGACTTCACAATGGCCAACAAGGTCCTACATGATCTACCCCCACCCCCATTCTACTACTGCTCTGACCCCCTCTCCCACACTGGCCTCCTTACTTGTCCTTGCATCTTTCTTCTTGTCCATAGCACTCATCCTCTAACATACTAATAATTTACTACATTTATTGTCTCTCTTTCTCTGTTGGATCATTGTCAAGGTGCAAAAACCAAAACTGTCCAAAAGTGACCCCAGGAACTTAAATTGGTTTGCCTGGCCTACGGACTTCCCCTAGCTACTGGAGGTGGGAGGGGCTTTCCCAGGTCCCAACTTCTCAAGGGACCAAGGTCTTTGTGGTAGGCACAATAACAACCCAGAACCCGTGATTATGCTAAATCACATGGCCAAGGGGAATAAAGTTTACTAATAAGCTAACCTTAAAATAGAGAGATTATCCTGGATTATCTAGGTGAGTCCAAGGAAATCACAAGGATCTTTCACAAGAGTGAAAGAGGGAATCTGAAGAGATCCAGAGTGATTCAAAGTGAGAAGGACTTGACTGGCTGGCTATGACTGGCTTTGAAGACGAAAGAAAGGAACCACAAACCAAGGAACGCAGGCAGCCCCTAAAACCTGGAAAAAGGAAACAGATTCTCCCCTAGAGCCTCCAGAAGAAGCGCGACTCTGCCAACATCTGATTTTAGCCCAGAAAGACCCATTTCAGACTTCTGACTTAAAGAAATGTATGATAAGAAATAGTTTTCAAGCCACTAAGTTTGTAGTAATTTGTTACAGTAGCTCTGGGAAACTAACACAGTCTTCTTTCCCACTTTAAAAAGGACTGTAGGGCTTCCCTGGTGGCGCAGTGGTTGAGAATCTGCCTGCCAATGCAGGGGACACGGGTTCGGGCCCTGGTCTGGGAATATCCCACATGCCATGGAGCAGCTGGGCCCGTGAGCCACAATTACTGAGCCTGCGCGTCTGGAGCCTGTGCTCCGCAACAAGAGAGGCCGCGATAGTGAGAGGCCTGCGCACCGCGATGAAGAGTGGCCCCCGCTTGCCACAAATGGAGAGAGCCCTTGCACAGAAACAAGGACCCAACACAGCCATAAATAAATTTTAAAAAAGAAAAAAAAAAAAAAAAAAAAGGATTGTAACTCTCCTCAGGTCCAAACATCTCCAAATGCTGGGGAGCAGGTTTTCTGAAAACTTAGTCTATAAATCGCTGGCATCCAAATCTAGACTGCCTAGTACAAAAATGATCTGACTTTCCCCACATTATTAAGGTTGCTCTCACAGCTCCCCTACAATAAGAAAGGATAATAAGAGGGTGGGGCTCTCCACTGAAACAGATACACATCATGCACATCCAGCAGAATGCCTAGGGCCCAGCAGATTTTGGTCTGGATGATGAAAGAATGAAGGGCTTTTGTTTTCTTTTCTTGCTGACCCTGGCCTAGTACGTCTTCCCTTTCCCCATAAAGCCTATTTCTTAACAGATACTATGTGTAAAACTGTGGAATTCATCCTGAGCACTCGAGCAAAACAGGTGGTGGTGACCCAACAGGGACCATCCTTGGAGGACAACAAAAGCTCACCTGGGAAGGGGTATTTGTTCACAGATGTATACAAAGAACTTTGAACAGTGCCTCTCCCTTTGTAGGCACTATATTAAAATGTGTTGGATAAGTGAATGTTATAACAACTACTACACACTGTATAACTGACTCCAGAAGCCTAAAAGGCTTCAATGTGAAAGGTAAAACTATGAAGCTAATAGAAGAAAATGGTGGGAATTTTTTTGTGGTCTAATGATAGAAAAGGATTTATTTCTTAAATAAAATTCCAAAAACATAAACCATAAGGAAAAAAAACTGATAGATTTCCTTACATAAAAATTAAGAGTTAGGGCTTCCCTGGTGGCGCAGTGGTTGAGAATCTGCCTGCTAATGCAGGGGACACGGGTTCGAGCCCTGGTCTGGGAGGATCCCACATGCCGCGGAGCGGCTGGGCCCGTGAGCCACGGCTGCTGAGCCTGCGCGTCTGGAGCCTGTGCCCCGCAGCGGGAGGGGCCGCGATAGTGAGAGGCCCGCGCACCGCGATGAAGAGCGGTCCCCGCACCGCAATGAAGAGTGGCCCCCGCTTGCCGCAACTGGAGAAAGCCCTCGCACGAACCGAAGACCCAACACAGCCAAAAATAAATAAATAAATAAATAAAGTAGGGGGAAAAAAAAAAAAATTAAAAAAAAAATAAAAAAATTAAGAGTTATATTCAACTGACAGGCTACAGAGTAGAAAAAGATATTTCCAATATCCATACATGACAAGGGACTAATAATTGGAATACACAGTGAACTCTTGCAAGTTGATAACACCCCCCCAAAAGTCAGGACAAATTAGAAAAGTCAGTAAAGCGTAGAAAAAGGAAACTTACATAAAGAGAAACCAAAATGGCTACGGACATGAAGAAATGCTCACATTCAAATTATTCACTTTACACTGTGCATATATGGCAAAGCTAGAATGTTGAATACTGAAAAGAGTTAGCAGGGACATGGGGGCATAGAGCATAGACCGGACTATTGATAGAGTACAGACAGGACTATTTCGGAGAAAAATGTAGCAGCACTTGCTCAAATAAAGTGCTTATACCTATGACCCAGCAATCTTGCCCTTAGATAAGCATTCCAGAGACATTCTCATAATGATTGATAATAGGATGTTAAGGGCAGCTTTGCTGGAGATAGCTGAAAGCTGAAGCCAATACAAGTATCCATGGTAAGAGAGTACTGCGGATACAAGAAAATGTGAAAGAAGCACATACTACGGAACTATACTAGCCATTAGAAACAAGGAGATAATGTACACACACATACACGCAAAAATCATAAAAACTGTACAGAAAAAAGTAAGAAACAGAATAAGGTTTATAGCAGGACAGCACTTAAAAGGATCATTTATGTTATATTTTCAGGGCCTACAGGGACATCCACCCCCACCACCATAACCAACTTTTAAAAAAAGATTAGAACACAAGTGAATTTTCTAGGAACTCTGGAAAAACAGAAAGCCTAAGAAGAAGTAACTGTAATCAGATAGGGTAGGCGGTACCCAGAGAAGAAGGACCAGGCATGGCTTTCTTGACATAAGAGGAGCCATTTTTGGCCTAAGCCATTTGGGGATCTAAGCCTGGCCACAATGCTTACCCTTGAACAGGTCTCAGTAATAATGCTCTTAAGGAGTAACAATAGCAAAGATAACAAATCAGTTATAAAGACTCCCAGTTCTGTTTCCATGGTAAAGATTAGCCTGAAGCACTTTCTTAAGCTGTTTTTCAGAATTTAAACCCCCCTCTAGCGCTCAACCACCAGATCAACTGTAACCTAAGGGATGATAATGTTGACCTTTTCTGACCCTTGTGACTTCAATCAACTAAAGCATGGATGCTGTCAACCTTTGCCTCAATTCTATGCTGAATTCTCCCCCTGAAGCCCCTTCATGAATTGGCATGCACCACCCAAGACCCTTCATGAATATGCAAGTACCCTTAGCTTAAAAGGGCTTCAGTTTTGCTGTTCAGGACACCGCTTTGGGAAGATCCTGGTATTCTCCTTGCTGCAAGTAGTAGACCCTTTCTTCTTCTGATCTTTGGCTTGGTTGTGTCTTTTGTCTTGCCACCCACCAAGAGATGAACCCAGTTTTCTGGTAACAACCAGAAGCTTAGAAATGGCCCTGAGGGCTTATCAGCAGGGACACCTTTGGTACCTCTTAGTATAAGCACTAAGACAGAGGACTGTTAAGAAATTTACCCTGTGATCTTCCAAAAAAGTCATAGATCAGTCTCTAGAAGGTGCCAAATAAAGAAAAAAAATGAATCCAATATACTTTTGGAAAAAAATCATGTTACTTACAGTCCCTGAATTGATCTTCCTCTTTCTCAATTCTCTAAATTTAAGCTAAAGAAGCAATGGAGAGATTTGGGAAACTGTCCAAATCTTTGATATCACTGCTTGAGTGGGTCTTAGCTCTTTTTCTGGAAACAATTCCCCAGGATTCTATATCAATACGTAAGAAAATGGAGAAGAGAGCATTACTTGGAGCCCTTCCCCCTAGGAAAAGGTGCCCCTTGACACCCTGGTTTCTCCTAGATTAAATCTAACCTGGGTTCAGAACACTGCACAAAATGAATACAAACTAAATTTATATTTAACTAACAATTCCAGGAAAGGCTACTATTCTTTAAAATACAGTTATGTTTATCATTCTCTTTTAGAGCCACAGATACAATTTGAGGATTATTCTTCACTGGAACACATTATTAGTTTACAGAGTTTAGGCCAATTTTTCCCAGTAAAGGACAATAAATAAATAAAGGATACATAAATACAAGTGCAATCTGGGAGTACCTGCCAGATAACTGCACATTTTCTCAAGCTAAAAAATACTGTTAAATATCCTGAGTAAATTAAAAGACATTTTTGTTTTTTAAAGATAAAGTCAATAACTAAGAAAAAGTAACACACATACATCTGCGTGTATACACATGGAGAAAGAAAGCAAGAATGGAGAAAGGTTAACACTTGGTGACCCTGGGGGTGAAGGTGTTCCTTGCATAATTTCACTGTATAATTTTTTCAATTTTCCTGTAAACTTGAAGTTTCATAAATAAAAGTTGGAGGGAGATTAAAGTCAACAGTTTTAATTTAGTATTCAGCCTCCACATGCTCTCATGACTTGCCTCAACGAAACACCTAGCTCATTATTTTCTTATTTCAAGACTATACACCCCTCACGGCATTGGTCCTGTAGACGCAATCCACGTAAAAACTGCTTAAGTCCACCTAATGTCAGAATATGTTTAAAAACAAATAAGCTTGAATCAAACCCTAAGAGAGAGAGATTATTATTCCCTTAAAGCAGTTCCGAACGAGTTGACCAGTTTCTTTTGATATTTAAGAAAACAAAGTACCTAAGAACGTTATCACTGTCAAGTTCTTCACTTTGCTTAAGTGGACCTTTCTAAAACTTTGCTCCTCTCACGACTCAGACCTACTGCGTGTATTTCCAAATCACTACTCGTCATCTTGCAGGTCAACATTAGGCGTTGTCCTCTCTGCCGTAACCTAATCAAACTAGGGTTCCTAAATACAAACACGCGCGGGCGTATCTTCCAGTCCACAAAAACTAAAAAAGCTGACAAGCTACATTATTTCATCATTTTCCCCTTGCCTCACACTTCCTCGTTTTTAAAAGAAACCCAACGGACACCATATACATTAATAGATGGCTTTGATGCAACTGTAAGAATTCTAGAAAGACAACTGAATACGAAGTGAAAGCGAATCGCTGAGTTGGCAAGGAGGCTGGTTTTGCATGTTCCTCTGAAATCCCCGGGGCGTCAGGATGAGATCCCAACCGCGGCGAATGCGGACCACGGCGGACAGTCGAGCAGGGGACAGTGAGGGAAGGGGGCGGCGAAGGGTGACACGAACGACCGGGGCCCCGAGGGCGCGCGGCTTAGCAGAGCCCCGCGCCGCGCGCCCCCCGCCCCTCCCCTCCGCTCCCCGCACAGCCTCCCCCGCCCCTCCCCACCCGGCTCCCTCAAGTCTCCACGAACGGAAATGGGAGTCACAGCGCCGGGGACCAGCGGAAACAAAACACAGAGGCGGCCGCGGGGGGGCCGCTGTGGGGGAGAAGGCCCCGGAACGAAGCCGGCCCGCGCGGACCCGCGCTCCCCTCCTCCCCAGCGGCCGCACTCACCCGCTCCGGATTCGGCCCCGTCGCCCCCGCCCGCAGTCCAGAGCCGGCTGAAAATCGCAGCGGCGCGGGCTCCACGTGCAGCGTCTCTCCCGGTAAGACCCGCAGCTCCAGCGACTCGAAGTGAGAGGCCCCTGGGCCCTTCCCGCGAAAACGGCGCAGAGAAACTCCAACCCCCCCCTCCCGCCTCCCAGGCACCCCCGGGTCCGGGACTACAACTCCCAGCAGGTTGCGCGAAACGAACGCCCGAGGCAACGGCGGCTCACGAGGCACAAGGGAGCCCAACTCCCCAATCCGCTTTGTTTTACACTCTGTCACTTTGCCTGCACAGTCGTACACCTCAACCACACCAAGGAAGAGGACGCTGACTCGGGGCGGTGGGGATTGAACTAGGGGAAAGGCCAGTCCAAGTGCGCATGCGTACATAACAAGGTTTCCGAGAGGGAAGAAGAGAGCAGGTCAACTTGGGAGAAGGAAAGATGGCGGAGGCGTCGCCAGGAGACCCGGAAGCACTTACCCTCCACTTCCTCCTCCTGTTTGGCTTCTGTCTCACCTAGAGCCGTCCGGTCGCCGAGTGTCTCCGAGACGCTTCCTGTTCGGTGAGTGTCGACCGACTGAAACGGCGGCCCATAATGCATTGCGATGGCGGGTAGGCGGGGGGGCGGAGCCAGGGCCGGAAGTAAAACGGTGGCGGTGGCGGCGGTGGCTCTGGCAGCTCGGGACCGAGTGCAAGGTGACTGGGAGGGTAACTGGACTCACTTGGCCTCTAGGGACGAGGATTCTGGGTTTCTTCACGAGGTCTGGGATGCCTATCACCTCTGCCCTTCTGGAAGAGAGAGCAGCCTGTATCCCGGACGCCTTCACGACCTGGCCCGGAGTCATTGCTGACCTCGGCGCCTTTAGGCCTTGAAGTTTGCGGTAGACTCAGTAGGTAGCCCTGATAATACCGCTCTCAGGGCCAGCCTGACGCTCAGGGTGGCGCGGGAGGCAGGGGCGCCGGCGCTTCATGGACCCGCCGCCCGGCTGGGGCAGCCAAGGTCATGCCCGCGGGGCCGGTCTGCAGCCAGGCCTGCTCAGCCCTGGCGCGCGGGCGATTGTTCTGAACTACAGCATTTAAAAGTAGAACGTAAGAGGGGAAAGGGTGATGGTAATTTTGAAAGTTTGCAACCCACCTAAAAATGTTGGTGGTGCTAAAACTTGGTTAAGAAGCTTTGTTTTACATCACGGATTCCAGGAGGGAAAAAGGGAGCCGGTTAAGTCAGGCGAGTTGTGGATTGACTTCAGCAATGAACATGCGCCGAATACGCAGCCAGAGGCTGGTCAGTCATCAGTGTAAACGGGAGACCCGTGCTCCCTCTCAGCACAAGGCCGCCTCTTACGCTGCACCCTTTTCTTGCTGTTGCTTTCCCCAGCCTTTCTGAGTGTGTCAAATCCCAATCATAGGCTGGCGTGGCCCCTCATAGTACTCGAATAGAGAACTTAATCATAGTTGGTATTTTATACCTATTTGTGTAATAACATGTATCTTTCTCACTAGATATTTAATCAGTGGGGGGGAAAAATGAAACGGAATAAAGGAAAAGGAGCAAGTTTTGATAGTGAGATTATGTGTTCATTTTTTAGATAAGTTGAATTTGAGGGCCCGGTAGGACTTAGGAAAGGATGAGTGCTGTCGAATGTGTAGGTTTGGAGTTCAGGAAAAAGACCAAAATTAGAGGTGTGATTTGGGAATCATTCGTACTTAGATGATAGAAATAGAAAAAATGAAAATGGGTTTTACCCGTGTTGCAGTAGGAGTAACATGATCTTTGCAATGTTAGAGCAGATTAACTGTGGGAATATGAATAATCACTTTTCTTAAACATTTTCTTATCTTAAAGGAGGGATAAGAACACCTTTCTCTGTTTCTTTACAGTATTGCCATAAGGGTACAAGGAGAGAATATGTCTAGAAGTACTTTGCAAAATACCTAGGGCTGAACAAGTGTTAGGTGACCACACTGCAGAGTGTTGTGTGTCTTTACGTTGCCAAAAGGGAATATATACACTGAATTGCACAATTTGAAAAATATGTTTGTGTCCTGTCAGATTCTACTGTGTAACCTGGGATCACGTACTTACTGCTAAGCCTCAGTTTCTGTGTGTGTAAAATGAGAATGCTATTAAGGTCATTTGTTGTTTGCTTGGAGTCTCCCCTCCCCCCCCCCCTTTTTTCCCCTCTGATGAGGTATAAGAGTGATGTATGATGAAATCTTTAATTTCTTCAAATAGTTTTCTTTCATGCTGGCAGGTGAAGGATATTTGGTTGATTGTAGGATTTCTTTTGGTGTTTTGTTTTGTTTTTTAATAACAATACTTTTATTTATTTATTTTTGGCTGTGTTGGGTCTTCGTTTCTGTGCGAGGGCTTTCTCCAGTCGCGGCAAGCGGGGGCCACTCTTCATCGCGGTGCGCGGGCCTCTCACTATCGCGGTCTCTCTTGTTGCGGAGCACAGGCTCCAGACGCACAGGCTCAGTAATTGTGGCTCACGGGCCTAGTTGCTCCGCGGCATGTGGGATCCTCCCAGACCAGGGCTCGAACCCCTGTCCCCTGCATTGGCAGGCAGATTCTCAACCACTGCGCCACCCGGGAAGCCCTCTTTTGGTGGTTTTTATGTGCAATTTCAGGGCTTCTCAACCTTTGCACTATTGACATTTTCGACCAGGTGTTTCTTTGTTGCGGGCAGGCTGTTGTTATGGTTGTTGTTGTTGTAGGATGTTTGGCAGCATCTGGTTTTTATCCGCTAGAGGCCAGTAACACTCGCTGCTATCAAGACAACCAAAAATGTCTTCAGACACTGCCAGATATCTCCCCGGGGGATACCGCCGCCTGTATTTGAGAACTGCTGTGCTACTCCACTGTCGTGTAGCTTAGTGCTTTCCAACTCTCATTAGTAAAGGGCCATTTTCCCCTCAACCCTTGTGGATATTTTTGAAGAATACAGTAAAAATGAATTACTGGGAAAATTAGTAGATGAAAAACAAAACAATGAAGACACACAAAATATGAACTCTTTTTTGTATTATTAAATTCAACAGATATGAATTACTCTGTCAATTTGCTGTAAACGTTTCTAAATGCTTATTGCCAATTTTGGTATTACTGTAGACCAGTAAGACAATACTACCGCTGGTCCCCAGACCACACTTTGAGCAGTAGTATTATAATTTAATAGTAATCCAGTGTCAGTGAGATGATGCTTATTGTTATTGTTGTTATTAGGTAATTTGGTGGGGGGGGGCATGGGAATCACGTTAGCATGTTGGGTTTTCACTTTAAGGTTCAGAAATTTTACCAGGCTATATTGAGGTGTGAATCTTTATCATCATCCCAGAAGGGTCTGGTAAGCCCTTTCAGTTTAATCAGTCTTTCTTCATCTTGGGCAGTTTCTTCTAATTATTTATGGTCTCCTTATTTATTTCTTTTCTTTTGGAATTTCTGTTTGCATACAATTTTTTTTTTCCGTTTGATCTTTTCAGGACACTAAATGAGGTCTCAACTGAGATCATCCTCTAATTTATATACTGTAATTTTTTAGTTAGATAACCATGTATTTTAGCTTCAGGAAGTCTAAGGGCTTAGAAGTCTTTAAGTCCTTATTTTTAAAGTTCAGACTTTTTTCTCCTTCACAAATTCTATTTCACTAATTAGATTGTACTGCTTGATTTTCCCTCTCTTGTTGGTGGGCTCCCTTGGACTAGTTGCTGTTTTTCCTTGCTGGTTCTTTTGGACTTAGATTTGGTTTTTACAGTGTCCTTGAATGTCTAGAATCCTGCAGTTGTAACAAGCAGAGCAGTTTCTTTCCCTGTGGGCCCGGGACGTAGAAACTGAGGCTCAGGCAACTGTCTCCAGTCTCCCTGCACAGCTCCCTTTTTGCCTTTTGAGGGAGTCAGGGAAACCTTATGGTACGTTAATTTGGGGATCAGTATTATTCTTCTTCTGCTGAGGGTGGGCAGCCAAGACTAATAAATTCATGGAGAAGAAAACATCCCATCCCAGATTCTGAGTTTTCTTTCTGCGTCTAACCCTAGTGGAGCCGCACGCAGGCCTGAGTGGTTCCTAACTGCTGCTAGGTCCTGGGGCCTTCTGGTTAAGAAGCAAAAAACTTGCAGTGCGGCGTAGAGAGGGGAAGGGAGCTATGGTCAGGTGACTGTTCTTAGTGTTTACTGAGTTCTGGTATGATTTAAGTTCTGTAGCAATTAGTAGAATTAGATGCCCACTATAACACATTAACAGGTGTTTTACAGTTATATCTATTTTAAAGTATCTTCACATTCTGGTGCTTGTTTCCAGTAACAGAATCACCATGATTCTTCAGAGGCTCTTCAGGTTGACCTCTGTCATTCAGTCTGCAGTCTTGGTCTCTTTGAGGAGGAACATCGGTTTTACAGCAGTGGCATTTAATAAGGAACTTGATCCTGTACAGAAACTCTTCGTGGACAAGATTAGAGAATATAGAACTAAGCGACAGTAAGTGGGTAGATAATCAACCGTGGTGTAAGTGTGAATATTCAAAGTATGTAAGTTTTGAGATGGTAATAAAAAATTACTTGGTGTTTGAAAGTGTCTAAGACCTTCACTGAGCTGATCTCTGTCATAAAGGTTCATTACCTGCTCCAAAAAAGATGAGAATCTTGATTTTTTTTTTTTAAGTCCCAAATTTTATCTTCCTTATATGGGTTCCAAGGGAGAATCCCATTAAATCTAGTGCCATTTTAGATATATCCCTACTATAATGTCATTTATTGTAAGCTAGAATCAATTCATACAAGTACATGGGATCTTAGAAATCATTTAGGAACCATATTTGAGAAAACTAAGCCCCTTAGACATTGATTAGCCTAAGGTCATAAAACTAATTGTGGTGAAAACATAATCAAAATATTCTAACTCAATTCAGTGCCCTTTCTGTGACATCATGACAGCATTTTTTCTTTAATGCTACTTCCATATTTATATATTCCTGGGAATATCAAAAGATTCCTGCTTTATGGCATAAAACAAGTCCAGGAGAAACATAATACTGGAACCACACAGTTTTGGAGATGAATGATGACCTTAGTCAGCATCAAGTTCAACGCCCAAATCTTTGGAAAAGTGATACAGATCAATTCAGAGTTTTGTTTTGTTTAGTTGTCTACCATGTGCAAAGCACTGGACTATTAACAGTGGTGGGCTACAAAGAAAGAAGCCACTTTGCATTTCCACAATATTCTTAAAGTCTGATGGGGTAGAAGGTTTCTAAGCAAGTAAATACAATATAAGTTTAAATAGGTTAGATGCTAAGATAAGTGACACATTCAGTGTTTGGAGAACTCATAGGAAGGAATGCTCCTTTCTAGTTGGTGCATTTTGGAAGGCGGCTTGGAAGAGTGAATGTTTCTAAAAGCTTGTGGGTCCCAGAGCTGGACAACAGTCATCAAAGTATCTGGTTGAAGGCTCTATCTAGAACTGAACTGTATGTCTCTGTAGCTATTAATCACATGTGACTATTCAAATTCTCATGAAGTGTAAATAAAAATTCAGTTCCTCAGTTGCCTTAGCCACATTTCTAGTGCTCAATACCAGATATGGCTAGTGGTTACCGTATTAGACAGCACATATATAGAGCATTTCTATTACCACAGAAGGTTCTATTGCACATGCTGATGTAGAAGAAAATTGGGTCCATAACAATAAACATCATTAACAAGTTCTTAAATTAGAGCTGGCTCAGTATTTTTTGTGGAAATTCTGTAGCATAAATAAGATCCTATGTTTTTATCATAGGCATGGGTGAAAATATTAACCTTGATAGAATTTTCACTTACAAATTTTTTTATTATATTGTTCATTGATAAGTGGGCAGTAACATTATGACAAACAGAATTTGTGCAGATAATTAGATCTAATTGGCCCACTGCTGGTCCATGATGCTATATTTATCTTTCCAAAGCACAGCTTTAATTTTGTCATTTTACTGCTTAGCAAACAAAATACAAACTCCCAGGCTTAACATTCTCGGCCTCCTGTGATCTGAGTCCTGCTGGCTTTTCCATCTAGGCTGCTTAGTGTTCCCCACATACAGCCAGTGCTTTACCACCTCCTCATCCTTGCTTTTTCAGTCTTAGAATGTCTCAAATTAAAATCTGACCCAAATGCATGGTTTGTCACAAAGGCCACCTTTTTAAAATGAAATTTCCCTGTTTAGCTTAGCAAAAGTGATCCCTCAATTCAAGTAGCTTTTTGTTAAACTGTGTCTTTGTAGGTTATCACCTAACTCCCTTACAGCATAATTGTTTATAAACATGTTATTTTTTTCTTCTAAATGGCAAAACCTCTGGGGGTAGGAAGTAATTTGCTTCTTTGTTAGGCCCCTGTTATAGAGACTTAAAGTTTTTGAACGCCGTCCAGTGGTGGTTGATTTAAATCACAGTGATAGTAGATAACTGAGCGCTCACTGTGTGCCAGGCACTATGCCGAGTGGTGCATGTGCACAATCTCTCATTCTCTCAGCGCCGCCGTCGGGTAAGACTGCGAGTTGTAGGTGTAGAGTTTAGTTCACACGGTTTGCTCTAGTTCACACAGTTACTAAATTGTAGAGCTGACGCTGAAATGGAAGCAGTCCCAGAGCCCACACACTTGGCCATTATACCGTATTGCTGCCTAGACCCTGAGAGGTTCTGACTTTTAATAACTGTCCTTGATACTGACAGACCTTGAATGTTAGAGGTTTGTTTGAAGTTGCTTTATTTATATGAAACCTCGTAATAGTTAAAATAGTTTGAGCTGAAATTCAAGTGGAAATGCTTGTTATCTTTCAGAGAAGTCTGCTTTTCCCTACATTTAGAAGATCTATGAAACTTAATTTTGTTTTTGTAAACTAATGCTTAAAATCTGTTTTTACTTGGTCGTTTACACAACAGGACATCTGGAGGACCTGTTGATGCTGGCGCAGAGTATCAGCAAGAACTAGACAGGGAGCTTTTTAAGCTTAAGCAAATGTATGGTAAAGCAGACATGAATACGTTCCCTAACTTCACATTTGAAGGTAAGTCTTTTTAATCACAGATTCATTGTTGTGGGAGACCATTTTAAGTGGAGAATATTTATACTTACTTGGGTTTTGTAGAGGATTAAGTGACAATTACATGTGAATTTATTAGAACAGTGACATGTGCATGGGAAGCTCTGGGATAAATGCCATTGGAGTAGGAGATCACATAGCATAGAGGTTAAATGGCAGGGATTTAAAATCAAACTCCTGACAATATCACTTATGAGCTGTGTGATTTTGGATAGTTAATTGGTCCCTCTTTCTCATCTGACATTTGGGGAGAATTATGCTGTTTTCCTTATAATGATGGTTGTAGTTAAATGACATAGAGAGCCTGGCTCACTGTAAGTCCTGAATAAATCTTAAGTAGTTGTTATATTTCCATGTAGATGTTTCTTTAAAAAATCAGAAGATTGATGAGTTAAATATTAAAACTTTCTAGAAGATGCACTTTATTGCAGTATGGCTAAGCTTGAACCTTTTTTTCCTCTTAGATCCCAAGTTTGAAGTCGTCGACAAACCACAGTCCTGAAGAAATAATGTAAAATTTATCTGGTAATCTGTCCTAGATTAGTTGTACAACTGCTCAGAAGTAACAGAATAAACATATTTCACAACTGTCATATGTTCTTTTAATTCTGATTTCAAATAAATTATTTGGTGGTGTTGGGTGTACACTTGAGTGTATTGAATTCTGTGTTTTTAGATCCTCCCGTTTGGTTATATCAGAGCAGATGGAGACCTTGGATTAATTGGGTACCACTTGCGCATAACTTGCCAGATTCTTCTGAGTGCAGGGGTGTCCTTTTTGCTGCGGAGACTCACTGCCTGAGGGGAGCCACCCTGACTTCAGGAATGTTTGCTGTGGAGATTGTTACACCCGTTCCCAGAATATGAAGAAATGGTTCATAAATCCTTTATCACAGCTTTTTCAGGAAACTCAAGTGTGATTGTGAATATGTCCAGGAACATCCACTGTGTTTTAACTTCCATCTCCTTGTATGTCAAATGCTTTTAGTATCCCAGTAACTCAGGTCCCTCCTCTTCCCTTGCAGTGTAATGATCACAGTGTCTATCATGGGGCTATATGGACAGATCAGGGGGAGCTGGGAGCCGGGGAGGGGAGGGTTCTACAAAGGAATTTCCTTTAAAATATTCAGCTGTATGGTGGTGTTTGCCCAGCTGACGGAAGATCCAGCAGGTATGATGTGCCGGAGAAGCGGCAGAGCAAGCGCATCGGAATTTCAGAGGGTAGATGGTTCTATTTTTAGTTATTTTTTTTAAAAAAACAGGAAAAACAGCTGTGCCTTTTTCTATCTGACAGTCTCTCTGACTTGTATCAGTGAATACCTGTCTTCAGTAAAGCTTTAGAGATTTTCTTTAAAAATGTGAAGTCAAAAATACAGCCTTTCTTATGAGGTTAGCTCACTTCAAAAGAGAAATAGATTTTTACTATGGCATGCCGTACTAGCTGAAGTCTCAACCTGGTGAGGAATACCTTTTTCAAAAGATCCACAAATATTTCCTGATGGTATAGGTGTGATTAGTAAGATGTGAAGAGATGGAATTGGGGAGGGTAAAGTAGTGGGAAGAAACTGCCCAATTTTCTTCAAATGAAGCTAAGCAATGACGGGTCAGTTGGACTACTTTTTTTTTTTTTTTTAACAATTTTTTTTTTACTAGCAGCCTTTTTTAATTTATTTATTTATTTATTTTAAATTTATTTTATTTATTTATTTATTTATTTATTTATGGCTGTGCTGGGTCTTCGGTTCGTGCGAGGGCTTTCTCTAGTTGCGGCAAGTGGGGGCCACTCTTCATCGCGGTGCGGGGACCGCTCTTCATCGCGGTGCGCGGGCCTTTCACTATCGCGGCCCCTCCCGTTGCGGGGCACAGGCTCCAGACGCGCAGGCTCAGCAGCTGTGGCTCACGGGCCCAGCTGCTCCGTGGCATGTGGGATCTTCCCAGACCAGGGCTCGAACCCGTGTCCCCTGCATTAGCAGGCAGACTCTCAACCACTGCGCCACCAGGGAAGCCCAGTTGGACTACTTTTAAATAGTTGTAGACGTTGAAACAGAATTCGATGTTTCATCATGGCACCATTAAAGGTAACCAAGGAAGCCTCATTGATCTGTTCCTTTGTCTAACCTCCCCTCCCCTGAAGTGGCTCTACTCCACCCTCCTGTGGCAGGCAAGCAGCCTGGGGTCAACAGCGACCCTGCCAGTCTAGGTGGAGATGGGGCTGACCCTTTCCGTGCATGTTTCCCTCCCCCATTCAGAGTTTAGTTGAATTTTACCTTTTATAATCTCACACCTATTATCTTCATAAACTTTATTTTGTCTGTCTTGCAACTACTTGGAGTTTGCTTGAACATCCCAATGTCTTCATTATGTAAACAGAAGGACTCCATTTGTGGCTTTACTGCAAGAATACCGTGTTAAGCATCCTACTCTTATGCCCTACATCTTAGGGCTATGCATTTAGCTAAATTTTGACCAGAGAAGTGCTCTGTTTTTTCCAGCTGAATGCTGTAGTGGTGCATTGAGTCATGGATGTTAACCATTGCCCCAGCTTCCTCATAGCCCCTTCAACTTTCTGGTGAGGCTGCCCCAAATTTGCAAACTCCAGCCTTTATCTGTTACTTCAGCCTACAAGAAAGTGGTCCTGCACTTATCATTTGGGACCACCTTGTATGTTATTACAAATGACCTCAACCTTCTAGGCTTTTAGCTGTTTAAAATGGCATTTTTCTCCCTTGCCTGGTGGTGTGGGCTGAATTGTGTTCCCCTAAAGCTCATATGTTGAAGCCCTAACTCTCAGAACCTCCCAATGTGATTGTATTTGGGGATTGGGACCCTTAAAGGGGATTAAGTTAAAATGAGGTTTTTAGGGTGGGCTTGAATCCAGTCTGACCGGTGTCCTTATAAGAAGACTGGTGTTCTTATAAGGGCATATCTGAGTTGAGGAAAGGTACAGGAACTGGAAATGGACATGTGCCTGCCTGTTACGTGTCTAGTACTCCTTTTAATAATAATAGCACTAACTAAAGAGGGCTTCCGTTCTAGGCGATTTTTACTTAAATCCATTTAGTGTAGAATTTTGTTTTTGATTGTTGCTACCCTTGGTGTGGCAGGCCTATAAATGCTGACTCTGGTTAGATTCTTAATGTGTGAGTTCTTGGGGCTCTGTGGGCTAGAAAGTTTTCCTCATTATGCAGATTACCTTAAATGGGAGATCTGACCCATCTCTTCCAAACTCCCCTCAGCTTCCACCTCAATGGTACAGTTCAGACTCTTATTTCAGATGTTTGCTCTCAGACACTGGCAAGAAGGCTCAAGGTCAGCTACTTTCAAAGATGCCTACTTGACCACAGGAAACTCACACATCCTTGCCCTGAGACACAATCGGAAGATAGGTGCTTCACCATTTCCCCTGCTCTCTACATTGATATCTTTTTCCAACTCTGTTTTCACTCTGCTCAAATAGCTCTTTGCTTCTTGGCAGGTGCCTTCGATTGTTGCAGGTGATTCTCTTTAAAATTCTCTTTACTTGCCTTGGGGGTGAGTTGGGAAATAGAACTCACAACTTTGACAAACTCACACGACTTGGACAATTCATTCTGTCTCTCTCCATTGCTCCCCACCCCCAATCCATCCCTATACACTTCAGTTTACGGATTTTGTGTGGTGGGGTAAAGGAGAGAGGACCAGGGTAATAATTTCAGGGTAGCACAACCGTCTCTTCATGAACATCAAAGCAGGTATTTATACCCAAATTAGTTATGGGTTTCTTTAGAAAGTGAGGTAGTTGTCAGCCTTCAGGCAACAGGAAAAATGCCAGTCGACATTCTGTTACATGAATATGTCTTTACGTATAAAAATTTTTCTAATCCTTTTTGCTATATGTTCTCCTACAATTTAGAAAACAAAGTTTCTTGACCTACAGCAACTTCAGTATAATTCATGGTAGTTAAATATTTGGAAGGAAAGGAAGCTTGAGAATGAAAAGTTAAATGGCAGGGGGCAACTTTAGGAATCTAACTACAGGTCGTAAAAAAATCTCAATTTTTACACCATCTTTAAGAAGCACTTCTGTGTAGCACATTCAGTGTTGAAAAGAGATTATAAAATGGAGCTTTAAAACCATCTGCCCTCAGTCTTAAAGAGGTTAAACAAGTCCTTTGTTGACAACACTATTTGTTTTGAGAACATTTTCTTAGTAAGAAGTATAAAGACATATTATACTCTAGTATGTCTTACTTGAAAGTAGAAAAATATTTTAAGATCTTTTTAAGAACTGTGTGGAAATGGATGCCTAATAACTCATAGGAGTAGAATAAAAGTCATGTCTGTCCAGCCTTAATTCATGCAGCGTTAATTTGTGTGACTCTGCATAACAAATGAACGGGATTATAATAACATTGCAAAATACAGTATGTTATTAATATTCTAAATCTATGGAGAAATTTTATCAATAAATATTTCAATTGCCCTTTCACAAGTGCTCTTTTGATCTTAAAAAATTCATTTAGCACTTACTGGATACCGACTACACATTAGATACAGTTAAATACTTTGGGGCTTATAAATCTGTATGTAAAACATGGCTCTTTTCTCAAAGTGCTTCTATTAATAGATTGGTGGTAATGCCAGAGATGTACATACATAACTGTATTAAGAAATATAAAACCAACAAGTGCCATAAGAAAACCAAGTGCTATGGAAATTCAGAGAAGAAAGAAACTTCTTCCAGAAGGGAGAACGAGGGAAGGCTGCATAGAGGAGGTGGAATTTGAAAGATGTCCTGAAGAGTAACTAGAATCTACGTATCTTGTGATTAGGAGAATCAGCTTTCCGGGTAAAGGAGGAGAAAAAAAGGGTCGTTGAGATACAATGACCTTAGTTCAGTTTGATGGGTGCATAAGGCAACTAAAGAGGAATAGGGGAACATGTGGCTGAACAGGTAGGTGTGACAATATGACAACGTGTGTACGTGGGGGGAGGCCCTGAATTTCAGGCTAAAATGTTTAGGCCTCGGTGAGAGACTATGTAATGGAAAAGAGTGGAAGGTTTTCAGCAAGGGGATGGGAGAAAAGGGAGAAGGGAGTTGACAGTGTTCAAGAGAGTAATCTGGCAGTAACTTAGACTGATGGGGTGTGTGAGGGGGAGACTAGAGGGCAAAGGAGCCTTCAGAACGGGAGAGATTACAAGTGCTACTGAGAGGGGGTACTTGAGGGAGGAAGGTACCAGAAGACAAAAGGTGTGAGATAGTAGCCGGAGATAAAAAGTAGTGACAATCGTGCCAATGATGGAGTCTGTGAATAAATGGGAGGTTGAAAATGGAGATAGGGAGGGTGGTAGTGGTAGAGAATATAATTTAAATGGTGGTTAAATTTAAATCGTGGTTAGCTTCAATCTTGAAAAAAATAAAATTAAAGATTCGGGTATCTGTGGCGAGGGGATGAAATGATCCACCATGGCATTTACCTGGGGTAGCGGCAAAGGGAAGACAGAAAGCATCACAGGCTGTGAGACTAGGCAGGGTGAAGGGAAGCTGTCCTAGGAGAGAAGAATTTGAGAATTTAAAAGGAAGGAATGTTGGGGGCAGAGAAAAAACATCTTGTGTAAAACATCCTGCATCGGATAGACCTGGGTCACGTAGACACTGCTTCTTCACTTGTCAGCTTTGTAAACTTGGCAGTCACTGACTCAGTTCATCTCAGTTTCCTCATCTGTAAAATGAGGACATTGCCCTCTTTATACAATCGTTGAGGTGAATGAGATCTTATAGAGCCTCACCTCCATCCACCCCCCACTTCCATGACATATATAAAGTGTTCAATAAATAGTTGTGACATTTTACTTTCAGAGCATTTTTTCAGCATTGGAAAGGTTGGCAGGCACCCAGACTGAGATGAGATTCTCATCTTAGGCAGCTAAAGCATTAGCCTTGTAGCTACAGACGGTAAGAGGGACTAGTTTCCTGGGTTTCATTGAATAAAAATAGGTGAATGACTCTTCCCCTGCACCATTAAATGGGGCTAAAAAATTGAACACGTTCAGCTATTTTTATTAATGTAGACTTTAATCAGACAACACCACCTGTGAGATGAAGTTTTTTGCAAGGCTGTATTGAAAAACAGTTCCAGATTTAATTAGGTTAAACCCCCAAGTAAAAATAAATTAAATGTAGTTACAATGATAATAATTAAAACAAAACAAAACTTGCTATTAAAGATACTAATGCCCTAACCTTTATAAAACAGTTTTACTTCACGAAAACAAAATCAAAATGTTCTAAGAATTATAATGATAGTTTTTTGTTTTTTTTCTTTTCATGCTTCACCACCGAGAGTTGGGAAACTATGCATGTGGGCCAGATCCTGTCCTTGCCTGCTGTTTTAAGAACACAAACATGACCATTTTAAAAGTATTGTCTGTGGCTGCTTTCATGCTACAATACAATGACAGGAAAAATGGCAGAGTTGAGTACAGTACAGGCAGTTATAGCAGGGACCATATGGCCTACATGTCTTAAAATATCTACTACCTGGCCCTTTACGGAAACTGTTGGAAGGGGTCTGGTGAGAATCACTGAATGTCACAGACAAGTGGGGGCAGTGTGACAACAGGCATCTTCCCAGTGACCTGGTGTCCAGGCATATATTTGGCACTTGGTGAATACTTAATCCAATTGCGTGTCCCGTGAATCCTGGCGATTCACTCTGCCTATTGGGCAAAAAGAGTGGACTCCTTTAAAAGCAGTTTAACCATGTTCAAAGTTGTCAAAGGCAGTGAGGGACCTTTTCGTCTAGATTTGCCTGGAACTGGAAATGCCCTAGCCATATGGTCTTTTCAATATGAAACGAATAATCAAAATAAGTTCTGGATGCTTATGCTTTCAACACAGTCTAATGACTCTCCCTACTACATGGATCATTGGAATTTTCGCTTTGTAACACTAGCTGGAGGTCTTTGTGATCCATCAGTTTAGAAACCAGATGATCGGACCCATTTTTCATTTCATTTCTCCTGTGTTTTCTACGTATCGAGCGTAGCACCAGGTGCCAGGAGCCACGCTGAGCTGTTTCATCTCATTTTACTTGTCAGGCAACCACTCCTCCCCTCCATATCGCTGACTTTGCCATGAGCAGGGTTGGAAAACCACTGGCCGTAACAGCAAGGGACTCGGCCCAATGCAAAATTTCACTGCACGATTTTTAGAGACAGAGAGATGTGAAGTCACCATCACGCAGGGACAAGTATCTGTAGGGTTATGTGTGTTGGTTCCAATGGCGAGTTCTGATGTCAAAGTCACTGATCCTCTTTCAAAGGGGTCTTAGGGGAAGGAAATAGCAACAAGCAGCTCTGGGGGTGAAATAAGACTCTTGGGTTTGTGCTTAACTCTCAGAACGATGTTTAATGAAGAAGTCAACGACACACACCAGGTGAGTGAGCTCTGGCCCTTAGGTATTTTTCTTCATGTTGCTTTTGGTTCTCAGACATGAAAGTAAACAAAAAGTGCAAATCCTCGGGTATAAGACCCTTCCTGCCACTTCCCTTCTGTGAATATATTAGTGATAAATGAGCAACAGAATAAGCATTGTATTAGGGGGAAAAGGAGGATTCTGGGAGAAATGAGACCAGAGGTTCCTTTTGCATCTGTCAGAGTATTTTCTGAACCCTCTAAATCAGACTCTTGCACAGAGAGGGTGCACACAGCTTATACTTTCATGCTCTGTGGATTAATTTCACAACCAGTATGATATATTTTTTAGTAACTTACTCTAGAAGTTATGATATTTAACACTTCACAAGCCCCAGAATATTACAAAGTATTTTGACTCCTTTAACTTTGTCCGGACACAAGAAGCCAGACTGTATTGTAGCTGCTGACAAAACTATTTGTGTAAAATAAAAATTTCAAGTGATGTAGCAGTCATAAAGACTATAATGAAACACCAACTTCACCTCCTCATGTACTCTTGGCAAATGTAAGACAAAGCAGAGTTTTATAATCTTTTAATAGTGCAACAACTGTGGTTTTGGTGCATCGCAAAGGTGGAATTCTTTTAAATTATAAAGGATTTTGTGTGCTTGAAATCCTAGGAAAAGAAAGAAAAACCAAGTTTAAATATGATGTATTACTTAACGTTTAAAGAAATATAGAAATCTTATGAATACAAAGATACATCCACTATGAGAATCTTGCAGGTACAAACCAGCGTATATTTAATTAAATCTATTTAATGGGGAATTAAATAATTAAATACCAGGAGACAAATCCATGAAACTTTGCCTAAAGCATAAAGAAGTAGGAGTGGGAATTAGAACAGGAGAAGTCCTGTTTGCTGGGGGCATGCTACTGGCATCTAGCAGGTAGAGGTCAGGCGCCCCTAAGCATCCTACAACGTACAGGACAACAAAGAATTATGTGACGTTATAAAAAATTCGTTATATAAGCCTTAGAAGAAATTGTCATTTCTTATATAAATTGTTATATAAGAATTAGAAGAACATGTCAGTAGTGCCAATGTTGAGAAACCCGGCTCTAGGGCAGAATTCAAATTGGACACTCTTGCTCTTGGCTGATGAGGGCAACGGAGCGGAAGACAAAGAAAAAGAGCGAAGCTTTTGTTCTTCCGACTCAGCCACAAAGTGTCTCTTCCTGTTGCACTCAGGGAACATTTTCTACAAATTATAGGAGCAAATATAGAGTTAACACGTTGCTTGTCTGCTAATTAATGAACAATATGCTTTGGTATTGTAAACCACAAAATAAAGTGATTTCCATGATAGATTCTGGAGTAGACAATTTTTTAAATTTTTGGCGGAAAAAACGTCTATGGAACAGTACGTAGGTCTTAAAGGTCAGTGTCCATCAGAGTCACTTAAGTGTTTAAAATACACGCCCCACCCCAAGCTCTACTGAAAGGAAATCTAAGCAAATCCCTGCCACAGAGTACTAAGAAATTCAGGGAAGTAGCGCTCCATTTCTCAAGAAAGGGCTTAGACTTCTAAAAACATCGGGAACCTCCCTTCCCTCACTGTATTGCTGAAAAATAGTCCAGAAGGCTGAATAACCATCCAAAGAGCTACAAAATCTGAGCAATGATGGTATTTACTGCTTCAATGCAGTGCTTACAAATGCAAAAGTACACAAGGGTCCAAGCATCTAAATTATGTTCCCTTAACCATCTGAATTAGATAATTCTTGCATCTTTTCAAGGATTTCTGAAATGTTCCTTTCTGCAAAAGCAGAGGATATTCCATATCCCTAAAATTTCCAAGTGCTTTGAATAACCACAGGAGAGTCCTGGAACCACAGATCTTCTGGAAGTGATCTGCTTGGTCAAGCTGACAAGAATCAAGGTACCTGGGTCCCAGCTTGGCCACTGTAATACTGTGAGAATGTGTGTCCTAATCTCTTCATCTATAAAATGGAGCCGATAATGCCAGATCTAATGATACTAAGGAGGCCGACTAATAATAGAAAACACCATGACAGAACATAATGGGATGATAAAGCCCCACTGCTCTACAAATGCTGCCTTCCCAGACAGGGGATGGGAGCTAACATTTATTTAGCTCCTTCTAAAGACCAGCGGTAGACACTAGTACAAGGTATATTAAAAGGGAAATATACTTTAAAAATACTCACATTTTCACTCATTGCAGTGGCTTTAGATGCAGAACTACTCTTCCTGTTTGTGGAACATAAAAGACAGCATTTACTATATTATTGCTTCCAATTCTAAAACATATATCCTCTTTTAGTTAATGTTACCTCCACACATTTTCTCAACAGGAAGATGAACATTTATCTTAGCCAGGTACAAAAGCCCCCAGCAATCCTAACTGAATTTCTTATATTTATAGACAATATTCATAGAGAAAACCATGCAACAAAATATCAGTATGTGTGAAGCCCTTTGTGTCTACTTGTAGCCTAAGGCTAGATACTAACGACTTTTGCGGAATATGCAAACCAGAGACTTACTAACTTTTAACTCAACTCATTGACATTTACTATTTTGAAAGTTTAATCATTATAATCTCAAATTTCATTTTTTCCATGGAAAGAAAGTTTTATGTGGTGACTACGGTTCCAGTTACCTGTTATGGGCTGAACTGTGTCCCCACCAAACATTCACAGGTTCAAGTCCCAACCTCCCAGTACCTCAGAATGTGACCGTATTTAGAGACAGGGTCTTTAAAGAGGTAATTAAATTAAAATGAAGTAATTAGGGTGGGTCCTAATCCAATATGACTGATATCCTTATAAGAACAGGAAATTCAGACATAAACAGGGATGTTTAAACATAAGATCGTGTGAAGACAGGGAGAATACCACCTTTAAGTCAAGGAAAGAGGCCTGGACTTCTAGCCTCCAGAACTATGAGAAAATAAATTTCTGTTGTTTAAGCCACCAGTTGATGGCACTTTTAAGGCAGCCCTAGCAGACTAATACAACATCCAATTCATTGTCCAACAAATTTTGAGGAGCATGGATTTGACAAATGGAAGATGTGTCTAGGAATAAAGATATTGCCTCCCAGATTACTGCCTGGGTTAATAGAGACAGTAATAGGGACTGAATGAAAGAATAATAACCTCCCTCACCCTAGCATTGCCAGCCTTTCTCCATATATAAGATGATGTCTCTCCTCTGTTCATAACCCTCCCTCCAATCACTTTCCATCTTACTCAATAAAAGTGGGAATCCTCACAATTGCCTGGGGTGCGATGGGGGGTTGGCCATACCACCATCAGGCTACCCTGCTTTTCAGAACTCACTCCTGAGCTAGCTACCGCTAGTCCTGCTAACTTGGACCTCATCCTGGACTTGCACTGGGATATTATGAGGCTCAGAGACCATCATTGAGGAGCAAGTCTAGGAACAGGAAATCAATGGCATCTCCTTGGTCTTCGAAAGACTTAGAAGATGACAAAGTCTCCGAAGCATGGCAGCTGAGAGTAGAGGGGAACGCCCATAGAGTCGAGGTTGGGTCTGCCATTTCCGTACATACAAGAAGGACAGGCACAAATCAACTGCAAATTAACTGGAGACTCTGGTGATCTCGTCCAGATCTCATGCACCAATGACTCCTAAATTTCTAACTCTAGTTAAGATGTTTCCCCAAACTCCAGATTCATATATTCAGTTACTCACTAATTATCTCTACTTGGCAGTATAATAGGCATCTCAAATATTAAAAAAAATTTCAAAGCACTCCAGACAGACCTCTCTACCTACCTCCACCACCACTCTCAAACATGCTCCTGAAACCTTTCACGCTTCAGTAAATGGTAACTTCATCTTTCCCAGAGCCTTGGAGCCATCTTTGATTTCTCTCTTCTTCTCACAGCCCACATCCAATCAACCAGCAAACTGTTCAAAATATATCCGGAATCCTATCACTTCTCAACATTTCTGACACCGTCACTTTGGGACCAGCCGCCATTTTCTCTTGTCTAGATTAGTTAGTAGTTTCCTAACTGTTCTCCCTGCTTCCTCCACCCTCTGTCACCTTATAGCTTATTCTCAACAGAGCAGTTGAGTGTGAGCTTCTAAGAACTAAATAAGAAGATGCTACCCTTCTGTTCAAGGTCCTCCAATGATGTCCCATCTTACTCAGAACCAAAGCCAAACTCCTCACAACTGCCTGGAACGGACTCCATATAATCTGGCCCCCACTACACTACTTGTGTTCACTCATCTCCTCCCTGCATCGTCCTCACTCTGTTCCAACCGCACTGGTCCCCTTGTTGTTCGCAGATACTCCAGGCATGCCGAGCTTCGAGATCTTTCCCTTTGTTCTCTCCCCTCTGCTTATCTGCATATCTCAGATGTCCCCTCATCAGTGAGGTCCTATCTAACCACCTATTTACAAGGGCAATCTCCACTCCTCCCCTGTGCATTCTCTGTTCTCTTACCTGCTTTATCTTTCTCCGTAATACTTATCACAATCTGACATACTGTCGCGCTCATGTAATTGTTTACTTTCTGCCTTACTCTACTAGAATGCAAGCTCCGTGGGGCAGAGGGGTTTTTTTGGTCTATTTTATTCACTGCTCTGTTATCAGTCCCTAGGACAGGGTTGGACATATATTTGGTATTCAATTAAATGTAAAAATGACTGTTAGGGAAAAATTTATTTGAACATTTTAAATTTAGCAAAACACAGAAAAAAAAGTTTTTCAAGTAGTACTATGGAAATGCCTACAAAGTCAAATTAGTGACTATATTTCTTCTCTAGGTAACTAAGCATCATTGACAAGTTGGCATGAGGCATGAGGTAGGATGTGTTCCTTGATGAATTTGAGTCACGGCCCACAGAATTAAACCCACACAAACAACCCAACTTCCCACTTTTGACTTTAAACTACAAAAAAGTAGTTGATATGGGGGAAGGCATGCATTAAGAAAGTATACTTACTGGAAGGAGGTTTCTTCTACAAAAGAACAAGTATATATCATTAATGCAGGAATTAATAGGGTATGATACAGATTCATATAAAAATGAGTTTGAGCTTAATTCCTTTTTCTCAGTTTTGATTCTCACTTGCTGACATTGTATACCTTCTAAATCAAGTGTTGGCAAACTTTTTCTGTAAAGGTCCACATGGCAAATATTTTAGGCTTTGTGGGCAAAGAGGTAAAATCGAGGATATTAAGTAAGTACTTACATAACAAAAGAGAAAACAAATTTTCAAAAATTTTTATCAATGAATTAAAAATATAACAATAATAATCAAAGTCTTGTAATACAGGTCTACTAATTAGAAGAATGGAATTCTTTGGAGGGATAACATTTCTCTTATTTGGGGGTTCGACGTTAGGGTGCCCTATTATCAAATAGACTGCAGTGTTTATATGTAAAAACCATTCTTAGCTCGTGGGCCATAGAAAATCAAGTGGCAGACCAGATTTGGTCCATGGGTCATAGTTTGCCAACCCCTGTCTGAAATGCAAGTTCAAGAAAATGGTTCTCTTAGATAGATTTCCAGCTAGATGAAAATGAGAGTAACATTCTTAGCTAATGAACTAATAATATTCACGTAAAATCTTTAATTAATTCAGTGTTTTAAGAAAAAACGTTTACCAAGTCTTTAATAAAAACACTCAGACAGGTATTCTTTGCAGGTAGAGAGAAAAGACAAGAATTTTGAATGAGCAACCTTATCTGTCTGTATTTCCACTGGTGACCAGCAGGGGGACTCAGCCGGATTACATTACACTGGACTGGATAGGAGAACCACACAACAGCTACTATTAATTCACAGAGCAGTTATTCTTAATTATAGGGAATATCCTTGAAACCACATTCATGGAAACATTTTACAATACCTATTTATAGGTATTATTAGAAACCCCCTTTAAATTTAAGTTTTATTTTGGTATAAGATATTTTTTAAACCTAAACTTCAAAATTAATGTTCACTATAAAACAGCAGGTCTAAAACTTGTTCACGCTATAAATTTATTATCCTTAAAAATTCTACTTTATACACTATTTTTGGTGGACTTGATGGAGTTCTGCAACTTTGAAGGTCTCAGATAACTTTAAAGACTGGGAGTAAAGAAACGCATTAAGAGAATAAAACATTTAAAAATCTCATCCATTTACATCAAACCTATTGTATCACCAAATGGGAGTTCCAAGAGACCTAAACTTGAAGAATTAAAAACCTCAGAAGCAACTATAATACAATAGGTTTCTAGTTTTTAATTGAACAATTGTCTTCTAAATACAGTTGTGCTAAATTCGACATTCAACATTCCACTGTTCTATACTGATAAAACATTTCACAGATTTATTCCAATGAAATTTCTTATCATAAAACTAGAAATTAATTTTCATCTTGAGATATACAATCCCTTACTTAAAATAAAAGGATCTTAAATACATGTACGTGTACTATAAATATCCACCCCCATTGCACATCTCTCGGTATCGCTGCACTATGCCCCTCCCTGGTGCCTCTCACATATTCTGTGATGATTCCTGGAATGTTGCGATGAGACACCTCTGCTTTTCCTCCCTATATTCGCCGGGGTGCTTCATGACTCACCCTCGTGTCATCTTGGACATTTTCTATTGCAAGAAAATGAACGAAAAATATTCTCCAGAGTCTGTTAGAACATCTTAGGAGAAACAGTGTCTCAGAAGGAAACTCTATATCCACAAGAAGTTGTCTGGCAAAGAGTGAAATTCACTTACTTGAAAAGTAGCCTTTCCTCTGAGCATAGCACACGCCAAGGCCACAGACAGAAATCACTAAGGCCACAACGACTACAGCTGCTATGATGCCACTTATGTTGAGATCATCTGGAATGCAAAATAAACCATGCATGAATTCACGTCAAAAAGACAGACCGATGTAGTCATTAAATCAAAAAAGCTCAAAAAACTCCCCTTGGACTTCCCTGGTGGCACAGTGGTTAAGAATCCGCCTGCCAGTGCAAGGGACACAGGTTCGAGCCCTGGTCCGGGAAGATCCCACATGCTACGGAGCAACTAAGCCCGTGCGCCACAACTACTGACCCCGCGTGACACAACTACTGAAGCCCGCGCGCCTAGAGCCCACGTTCCACAACAAGAGAAGCCACCGTAGTGAGAAGCCCGCACACTGCATTGAAGAGTAGCTTCTGCTCGCCGCAACTAGAGAAAGCCTGCGCACAGCAACGAAGACCCAACATAGCCAAAAATAAATAAATAAATAAATTTATTAAAACAAAACAAAAAAAAGCTCCCCTTTGTAGCTATACCATAAACACAGATAGTTTCATGCTTTTTAAGCCTGTTCCACTAACTCACTTCCACGGACATGGTTCAAAATTGATTGAAAATATTAACAGAGCTAAGTCTTGCAAGAATCTTAAATTTTAAAAAGTTCTATGATCCAGAAATAAAATGTATGGTATTCTCTTGCATGCATGTGGAGATGCAATAATCCATATGATTAAATATCAGATTGGAAGTGAGCTTTGAAGTTCAGTGAGTTCAAGTATTCTACTACAACACTCCCCTCAAATTTTCCTTAAAATTCCTCTACATCGTCATCTGTGTTAATTTCACAAATACGGAAAATTCATTCAGCCCCAAAGAAAGCCCATGCCACTGTTGTTCTATAAAACTAAGTATCAGAAACATCTTCTTTCTTGAATTTATATGGGCTTGTGGTTGGGTGTGTGTACACACGCACACATACACACCCACATACATATATGCCATTAAACTGTTATCCCATTAAGTTAAAAATGAATTAAACTTCCCAAGGCTTTTTCCTGTTGCTACTAAGTCATCTTTCCTCTAACCCAATATAACTGCATTTTTTGGACCTAACTTTGAAAAATCACTACCATGTTACCAACTTGTGAGGTTTTTCCAGTTACTGATTCTGTTGCCCAAGAATTAGATTATTAACCTTCTGAGGTTAATATTTCTGCAACTGGGAACTGCATCAAAAATACATTCAAGTCATTAATAAAATGATAAACATGACTTTGGGAAAGAACTATTTAACAGGCTATTAGACATGTATCTTCATATAACAAAATTTACTAGCATGCTCTGGGTGAGGGATCCAACCATGTGTGAATCCATCTACACATTCAATTTGGGTCACATTTTTCCATCTTGTCCATGAGGATTTCACGAGCCACACTCTTCTGTCATTTAGAGACTTCTTATGTATTGATTAATATGCAAATTCCTACATTTTTAAAGGAACAAAGAGTTCTTTTTTTAAAAGCAAGTATTAATTAGCATATGGTTAAATAACTTGGAGAAATTATTAGGTAGCAGTTTCTCAATAGTAATTTTAGATATTTTAAAGCAGTGCACAGTTTGGGAGTGATTTTTTAAGAAATATTATTTGAATGAGTCTGCTTATCATGAAACTTCCTGGTCTTAAATTTTTTTCTTAATGCCAAGTGTTATTAATTTTTCCAGATGCCTCTGAAATATTAACTGATTTTTTTTTTTTTTTTTTAATGAGGATCTTGAATCAGATGCGTATGTTTGATTGATTGATTGATTGATTTTGGCTGTGCTGGGTCTTCGTTTCTGTGCGAGGGCTTTCTCCAGTTGTGGCAAGCGGGGGCCACTCTTCATCGCGATGCGCGGGCCTCTCACCGTCGCGGCCTCTCTCGTTGCGGAGCACAGGCTCCAGACGCGCAGGCTCAGCAGTTGTGGCTCACGGGCCCAGCCGCTCTGCGGCATGTGGGATCTTCCCAGGCCAGGGCTCGAACCCGTGTCCCCTGCATTAGCAGGCAGATTCTCAACCACTGCGCCACCAGGGAAGCCCCTAACTGATTTTTTTTAAAAAAGGTAACTGGGTCAATCTTTCGAAAGGCTGAGTAATTTGACTAGAGTAGGAAACCTTAATTATTGCTTGATATAAACTCAGTTCATATTTGCTTGGGTATTGGGAGGTGGAGATTCATCTATTTATTCACTTGGATAAAAAATAGCAGAGAGGAAAAAAGGAACTCCACAATAATCATAAACTAAGGCAAAATTAAATTAATAACTAAATAAAACTCCTGAGAACCAAACTGCCTACGATTTTCTTTGTAATAGTCAATGATTTGACACCTACAAAGGGTTTAACCTAAGGGCTATAATCACCCTTAGATTGAAATTTTCATTGACAAAAAACTGTCCTGTAGTTTGTCAATGAATCTGACATCTATGAAGGATTCAAGCTAAAGGCAAATTCTAAACAAAAAAACTGTCTTATCCTGTAAGTACTAACTCATGGTATAAACGTTATTTTATTTTCTTCAAAGAAATAGAAGATAGAAGACTTGTAAGTTAGAGGTAAGTTGTGTTCATCCCATTTGTCATTACTGTGAGATTCTGAGCAAGTAATATGCCCACCTTATTATGCCTCACTAAAGAGAAAATGTAATAACGTGTATGAAAATATTGTGTGTTCTTTCTTTAAAAAAAAGCCACAATAAAAGGAGGGTATCATTATTCTAAAATAAAAGGAAAGGGACCAAATGCTAAAATGCTAAGTGTGAGCAGAATTTTCTGGAGTTGTACAATGAAGCAGCCTGGGAATAATCAGCACACCCATGATTTACTTTCTTTCTGTACTTCAGAAAGGATTTATTTAGAACAGTAAACAGGTTTTGGTTACAAGTTGTTGGTGATAATTCACAAAGAAAACTGGAAATGAGACTTCATGAATTATGTATTTCCAAAGATCTGAATTCCAAACCAAGGATGTAAAACATCAAGGGTCAATGGGTGAGCTTTAAACAAAGCAATTCTAACTTTTAAGTCAACTTATACCAGAAAGAATAGATACATGGAAATCATGTTCAAATTAAAGTGATACTACTAGCAAAACACAGAACTTTAAAGTTTGTTATGTATTTATTCACTGCATGCTAGGAAAAATTTAACTAGTATGTCAAAACCATGACTTCACCTATATTATTTCTTAAGATAAAACTAAATTAGGCACTGAAATTAAACATGATCATTTAAAGAAAAAATAAAATGTGATAGTGAATTTTCTAATAACTCCAAAGCAGCATTGAGAGGGATATTTTCTGATAATTTAAGCAAATGCTTATGTTTGACTTTAAATGTCAACACTTGAGTGAGTTGGGTAGATAATATGTGTCCCCGAACTTTTTTAAAAAACCTGAAATTCAAACTTACCTGTGGAAATTAGAGTATACTATTGAATATCTTATACTTTAGGATATCCTGAAGTCTAATAAGATTATATTTTCTTTAAAATATCATGCTGAGTTAACTGTACACAGACAATATAAATTACTGCCCACGTATCTGCATAGCTCAAGACGCGTGGAAAAAATGCATAGTTCAAGTGACCTTTAACCCCTCGGGTGACATCTCCAGCTTCTCCCTCTCTATTACACAACCATTTTCAAAACACGGCTTTCATACGAGGATGAATTTAACCAAATTGTTAAAAGTAAAATGAGAAACAATGTTTGCTCTGAAACTCATGTAATCTGAAAAGATAATTGAGCCTGAATTTTACTCGACTCTAAGCAGCTTATTTTGTGTAATATAATATATGGCAGCTATGTTTTATAGCAAACTAGATCCATAACTATATTCAACATGTCTTGGGAGTTCCGTGATGGCCTAGGACTCGGCGCTTTCACTGCCGTGGCCCGGGTTCAGCTCCTGGTTGGGGAACTGAGATCCTGCAAGCGCGCAGCATGGCGAAAAATAAAAAAGTGTCTTTTTGGACGGCCTGCTCTGCAATAAGTATAAATATAATAAGTATAAACGTAGTATTTCAGGGGTTTGAAAAAAATTACCAACAGTTAAAATAGCCAGTACCTATATAGTGCTCAAAATACACCAGTGCCATTCTAACACTTTTGAATATTAATTATTTTAATCTTCCTAACAACTCTATGAGGACAGTGTATTATAACTTCAATTTTGGGGAGACTGAGGCACGGAGGTTAATTAACTTGCCCAAGAGCATGTAGTTAATAAGTGGCAGAGATGGAATTCGAACCCCCATTCTGAATTCTTGACTCCGAGCAACTTATAGGGCTCTTAGCTTTTGTTTGAAAGAGGATTGCTCAGATGAGCATATTTTAAAATTAATTATTTGAAAAATTCAAAAATCTATAAAATACAATGATAAATATTCCTGTCTTGCTTGGAAGCTGGATTAAAACAGCATGTTTGCTTTTTGTAACATTATGTCAAACTGATTTTAAACGTTCCCTTCCATTTATTGTTCAAATAACTCAGCTCTTACTTACTCCTTGCTCCTTCCACCCCCAAATATTTGCATGTACTAATTGCAAACCATTTGTTCCTCCCAGTATTTCGTGCTTACCTACTTGCATTCGTTTCCCAGGACACCTGCGATGTCCAACAGAATTACGGGCTTCGCAGGAATATTCTCCACTGTCCAGTTTTGAAACAGTATTAAATTGCTATTTGTAGAAGAAAAAAATACATATTTATTTAAGCAATAAATCTATCAGTAGACTCCCAAAAGAACTGTATTCCTTAAATTTACCATTAAGTTGGTCTTTCCTTTTCAGTGACTTAGGACTTTATAAATTTTTTTTTAAATTTTATTTTTGGCTGCAGTGGGTCTTCGTTACTGCACGCAGGCTTTCTCTAGTTGAGGCAAATGGGAGCTACTCTTCTCTGCAGTGCGCAGGCTTCTCATTGCGGTGGCTTCTCTTCTTGCGGAGCATGGGCTCTAGTTGAGTGGGCTTCAGTAGTTGTGGCTCGCGGGCTCTAGAGCACAGGCTCAGTAGTTGTGGCGCATGGGCTTCGTTGCTCTGCGGCATGTAGGATCTTCCCGGACCAGGGATCAAACCCGTGACCCCTGCACTGGCAGGCAGATTCCCAACCACTGCGCCACCAGGGAAGTCCCTAGGACTTTATATCTTTACAGTGAATTCAGAAATCTGCCATGTCTTCAAGGAGTAATTAGCTAGGCCTCTGTTTAATTTGACAGAGAAAGACAAATATATACAGGAAGTGTCTTTTTTAGTGTGTGATACTGAAAAAGTAGTACAGTTAGGAAGACAGTGGGCATTTTTTAAAGTTTACAGCACATGGTAGTATTAAGTATTGTAGGTAGTTCTAAGTCCTAGGAAACACCATTTATAAATAAAGGCCTCCTTAGCCTTAAAGGCAGTTTTCTAAGTCACAAGTGAGTTTATTGCAGCAGCAAACAATGAACACTTCCTCTAAAGAGCCAGAGTTACTACCAGGAAGTAGCACAGGGCCTAGGAAAGTCTTAATGCCATTTATAGGATTACAAATTCTATCAGTTGTAGAATTTGTGAAAATTATGAAAAGATAAAGTCCAACCAACCCTTGTTCTGTCTACTCTGTGCCAAAGCAAATGAAAGGCAAGACTCTGATGTAACAGGCTTCACAGTAGTTTAGCACCTTGGAGAATTTCAGGAAGGAAGGAAGGAAAGAAAGAAGGAAGGGAGGCAGGCGGGTAGACAGGAGGAAAGAAACAATGGGTAGATTGATGGATAGAAGGAGAGAAGTTGGTTAGGTAGTTAGTAGGAGGGAGGGAATTCAGGGTGTTCTGGACACCTTCAAGGATCCTGCCAGGACCTAAGGAGGGTGAGAGGGGTGCTCGGACGCATTCTTTCAGTATCCTCCTGTCACACCCTCGGTACCACAGTGGTCACTGCTGACTGCCTCCAAGAGAGGCCATGAACCTCCAAGGAGCACCTCCTCATTGTCTTGTATCCTCATGTAATATATGTGCCTAAAAACAGCCAGGGTTTTGATCTATTGAAGGCCTTTTCCTCTCTTTTCCCTACCCACTGCCCATATACCTCTTCTTTCTGTATCCTTCAACATGGTGCGATAGAAAGCTTTCCCTTGTGTTTTCTCACTTTATGGAATCCTCAGTCCCAAGAGCCAGACTCCTTTACAGATGTTCACCATGAACTCAAAGCCAAGGTTATGTATAAACAGTAAGTTAGACTAACACCGAAAATGATCTTCTAGGATATTAAAACTGGTGATTAAAAGGAAGCCCTTGTCTTCCATACACTGGAGTCTTTGTTTTGCTCATTTTTCAGAAAATAACCCATCCTGGTTCTGCCCTGGTGCACCCCTTTGACATCACAGATATTTCAAGGGTTGAGCTGAGGAAAGTGAATCTGTATCTTTTCAGACTTGTCTTGGGGCTTTTCATCACCTGCTCTGAGAAAAAATAAATTTGAAAAGTAAATATAGCCAAGTGTGACAGCAGGTTTTCTGCCCAATTTCTCAGTGTAAAATCACTCGGACCTGCTGACAGAGCCTGCTGACGCTGAAAGGGCCAGAGCGTCCCTTCCTTGGGGAGTAGCCATATCAATCCACTGATATGTTTATCTTTCAGTCACTTTATCAATATGCTTTATTACTTACCAGAGGATCTACTTTTTAAATGTTATCGTGCACTTGTAGACTGAAGGGATGAAAGGAAATACTATACCTCCTCTAAAAATTTATTAAAATTTTTATTACCATGCCTTTAAGATTCTTTTGATAATGGTTGTGATAGTAATTCTGGCTTGCTGGAAATGCAGCATTTTTAAACTGACATATTAGTTTGAATAAAAAAAAAAAGCTTCAAATTTAATTGTCTTTTTTTACTCCCATCTCTACCCTAAAAAGTCAGAGACAAAAACAGTAAAAATACTTTTATTTGTAAATGTCATTAACTTTAAAGATCTTATTTACAGATTTCCAACAGGATTCCTTAGAAAGGCTTTTCAATCGATCAGACAATCTGGACTAAATCTAAAGTAATAGATACTCAAGTCACAAAGTCAATTGTTGACGAGCTAGTCATGGAAGAGTTTAATGACACAGACATCCTATCATAGGCTGGCAAGAGTCACTATTCTCACATGGCTGGTACTGAGGTCAGGGCATCCCCAAGAGAGTTTTCTATTTTTAAAAAATTTTTTATCAAAGTATAGTTGATTTACAATGTTGTGTTAGTTTCTGGTGTTCAGTTATACATACATGTATATCTCTATTCTTTTTCAGAATCTTTTCCCTTATGGTTGATTACAAGATATTGAATATAGTTCTCTGCACTACACAGTAGGACCTTCTTGTTTACCTTTTTTTAAAAAAATTTATTTATTTATTAATTTTTGGCTGCATTGGGTCTTCATTGCTGCGTGCAAGCTTTCTCTGGTTGCGGCGAGCGGGGGCTACTCTTTGTTGCGGCGCGCGGGCTTCTCATTGCGGTGCCTTCTCTTGTTGCGGAGCACTGGCTCTAGGCGTGCGGGCTTCAGTAGTTGCGGCACGTGGGCTCTAGGGTACAGGCTCAGTAGTTGCGGTGCGTGGGCTTAGTTGCTCTGCAGCATGTGGGATCTTCCTGGACCAGGGCTCGAACCCGTGTCCCCTGCATTGGCAAGCGGATTCTTAACCACTGTGCCACCAGGGAAGCCCTGTATCACATTTTAGATTCCACAGATAAGTGATGTCATATGATATTTGTCTTTCTCTGTCCGACTTACTTATTATGATAATCTCTAGGTCCATCCATGTTGCTGCAAATGGCATTATTTCATTCTTTTATATATAAATATAAAAGAATGAAATATATGTGATATATATGTGTGTGTGTGTATATATGTGTGTATGTGTGTGTGTGTGTGTGTGTGTATATATATATATATATATATATATATATATATATATATATACAGCACATCTTCTTTATCCTTTCATCTGTCGATGGACATTTTGGTGGCTTCCATGTCTTGGCTATTGTAAATAGTGCTGCTATGAACATTGGGGTGCATGTATCTTTTCAAATTAGTTTTCTCTGGATATATGCCCAGGAGTGGGACTGCAGGATCATATGCTAGCTCTATTTTTAGTTTTTTAAGGAACCTCCATACTGTTTTCCATAGTGGCTGCATCAGTTTACATTCCCACCAACAGTGTAGGAGGGTCCCCTTCCCAAGGGAGTTTTCATGCATTTCCCTGATATAATAAATATGAGACTGCACCTAGTACCTTTCCAGGCCTGATCCATCATCATGACTCCATCTTGGCCTGCATCAGGCCCCTGGTGCAGACCTTTTTGTGTCCAACTCCCTAGTTCTCTGTTTTGTCTTCTCCTCTCCTGTGGCAGCCTTTTCCATCACTTCTCTATGTCAGTGCCGCCATCTTTCCTGCTACCCTTTCCTCTCTCTACTTAACGAGCAATGGTATCAGCCCTCTACTCTCCATTATTTTAGTTCTAATATTTTTTTTTTCCAAATGCAAGACAGTTATTAGGCCAATGCTTGAAATGACCTTACCAGAGTTCCAGATTTCGTATTCATTGTGTATGAGCTGTTGGCACTTGCGGAGCCAAGTTTTGGATTCTCTAGCAAACGGATGCCATCCTTAAACCACGTGTATTCAGGAGCCGGGTTGCCTTCTCTGTCTTGACATCGCAACTCCACCACAGTTCCACGCAGTGCCGAACTGGGTACTTCACATGACGGAACTGCCGGAGCCACTGGAGGATGGAAGTCAAATGGCACTGGTTATTTACAAGCTAAATGAGGATTTTAACAGCCAGCTAAAGATGGATTTATTGGACACCTGTGACAGAGACTGGCTACTTGTTCAAGAGACCCACTTCCTTTCTTCACAGGCACACAGCTAGACCACATTTGCCAGCCCCCTTGTAGCCAGATGGGATCACATGCATGAGTTCTGACCAATGGAATCTGGGGAAAAGTTTTATATGCTATTCCCATGCCTGATCCATAAAAGCTTCCTGTATGATTCTCCATCCGTTCCCTCCCCCTCCCCCTCCCACTACCAAGGAGGTGTCAATACCCATGGTGACCTCAGAAAGCTGTGTATCAAAGATGTCACACTTACATTAGCTTGGGTCCCTACTGATTTCATTAAGTAGGGCAATACAGTTCCACCACTGTTGTCTCTGTCTCCAATTATTTAGACTTTACTTACATGAGAAAGAAACTTCTATTATGTAAGCCACTCACTGAGAGTTCAGGGCTTACCTGTTACACTTGCAAACACTACATTAGCTACTACAACAGCTATTCTTTTCTAGATAAACAATCTCTACTTTTCCCCTCATCAATGATTTTAATGTATTATTATCAACTATAGTCAAACAAAGTCAAACCTGAGTATATTTTCAGGATCAGTACTCAAACTAAAATCCCATTCAGGCCAAGATAGAGAATACCTGAATTAAGGTTATTCTGGTCCCAGGGATTTGTAAAGTAAACCAGACTTTACTTAAATCCAGGAAAACCCAGAACTGTCTGTGTAGGCAGAGTTCTAACACGGTCCCCCAAGTTCCCCGGCCCTGGTGTATGTACATGTTCTCTCAGTTATTCAATCAAACACAAATGTAGCTACTACTCTGAAGGGATTTTAGAGATGTAATTAAGGTCCCAAATCCCTTGTCTTTAAGGTAGGGGAGATTATTTAGATGGGTCTGCCCTAATGACATGACCTCTTCTTTTTTTTTTTGATGTTTTTTAAATTAATTAATTAATTAATTAATTTAGGCTGCACCAGGTCTTGTGGCATGCAGGATCTTCGTTGCAGCCTGTGGACGTCTTAGGTGCGGGCATGCATGCGGGATCTAGTTCGCCGACCAGGAATCAAACCCATGCCCCCTGCATTGGAAGCGTGGAGTCTTACCCATGGACCACCAGGGAAGTCCCCACATGACCTCTTTAAAAGCAGTTTTCTCTGGTTGGTCACAGAAGGGAAATTCAGAGATTCAAAACACAAGAAGGATTCAACATGCTTTTGTCGGGTTGTAGATAGAGAGGCCCCATGGCAAGGAATGTGGTGGCTCTAGGAACTGAGCGTGGCCTCCAGCTGATAGCCAGCATGGAAAGGGGACCTCAGTTCTACAACCATAAGGAACTGAAATCTGCCAACAAGAATAAACGAGCTTGACGGCAGATTTGCTTCCAGAGCCTCCAGTCAATAATTGAGCCCAGCTGACTCCTTGATCTCAGGCTTGTGATATCCTGGGCAGAGAACCCAGCCACATTGTGCTGAGCTTCTGATCTACAGAACCGTGAGCTAATAAATGGGTGGTTGTTTTAAGCTGCTAAGTTTGTGATCATTTGGTACGTAGCAGAAGACTAATACACCAGCTGAATCTCCTGCAAGGTTTTCTGAATGAAATTTCTTCTATAACAGTAAGTACATCATTAGAATTTTAGAAAGAGCCTGGACTATATAGAAAAAGGAAGAGGAGTTGTTTTATTCTCTTTGCTTAGTAGTTTATAGTAACATCTATGGAGAAGAACTGATCATTTCCTCACCAATTGTCATCATGGGCAGTTGCTATCTATCAGTGAGTCTTAGAGTAACTAAATATATTGGCTTTGAAGTTAACCCCATCTGGATCCAAATCCTGGTCCAGATACTTACTAGCTCTGCAGCCTTAGGAAAATCACTTAGCACCTATCTCCTCATCTGTAAAAATCAGGTTGTCAGTAAAGATTAAGTAAAACTACACATGTGAAAGAGCCTAATGCATACTAGCTGCATAATAAATGCTAATTTCCTTTCTTTACCAAAATAACTTCTATACTTCCCCAGCCTACATTTTTAAAAAATTTTATTTTATTGAAGTATAGTTGATTTATAACGTTGTGTTAATTTCTGCTGTACAGCAAAGTGATTCAGTTATACATATATATACATTGGTTTTCATATTCTTTTCCATTATGGTTTATCACAGGATACTGAATATAGTTCCCTGTGCTATACAGTAGGACTTTGTTGTTTATTCATTCTATATATATAATAGCTTGCATCTCCTAATCCCAATACTTTTTTTGTTTTATTGCTTTTCTATCATCTCATTTGAGACTATTTTATATGGTAAGAGAATTACTACCTATGCTGAAAGTGATTGAAAAATAAACTCTTGATAAAGCAGAAACTAACACACCATTGTGAAGCAATTATACTCCAATAAAGATGTTAAAAAATAAATAAATAAATAAACTCTTGGGGAAAATGCTTCTATGTACAGTGGAGGACCATTAAGGTTTACTTCAATCTTAATTGAAAAGAGATTTTGTCATAATAAGTTAGTAACAGTAAAATTTCAGCAGCCAACGAGGTGAAAAGGAGTAATAGCCAAGATTCTGCAGGAACAGCGGTGCTGGTGGTCCACCTTTATAACTTTACTCTCTGGGGCCCTGAGTTGCCTCATTGCTCCAGGGTTGGATGATGGGGATGAGGGTGGGAACAGTAATCACACAAAGACAAGCACATCACCTAATACTTCTAGAGTGAGTGTATCCTCTTCCAGGTTTTGACCTTGTTCAGATGGGGCACTAACTTCACAACGATATTTCCCGGCATCATTTCTCGTAACATTTTTGATCCGTATGCTGAAATCTATCATCTCAGCTCGATCTTTAAAATCTCCTTTTAGAAAAAGAGGACAATGATGTTAATAATGATATAATAACTTTCTATACACTACCTTTCTCTAGTCACTTCATTCAGTAACCACTGCATTTATTTTCCTATTAATAAATTCAATTTAAAAAGTATATATGAGTGCTGCTCTTTCAAATGTCTATTTCTTTTTTAGAATGTCATGCTGTTCACAAAAGAACACTCAGTTCCGTATTCCCATATTTTATTTTAAAGAATTCAACCCTCATTCCTGCCTCATCCCCTTTTTAGTATGCTAGAATAAATAGATTCACATCTTCAAAAGATACTGGAGAGCCTAGTTTAACTAGCTGGAACAGTAACTTTATGTGTGGTGGCTTGCATGATACTGCCACAAAAAAGAAGGTGAGGGGGTCTTTAAAAACATTCTTTGGATTAGTTTTTGATAGTAATTTGTGCGGAATTAAAATAGTGTTTTGTATCACGTTAGATTAGCATTACAGAAAATTCAAGTAAAGACAGCTGTGCTATTAGGCCCCTGCTGCCCGTAATCCTATCTTAACAGGTAAGAACCAGAGGGATATTTTAAATTTTCTATGAACTTTAAACATTTGCTCACTTTAATTCTTTAAAATTAAAGTAAAACGTATTTTAAAATAATAACCTGTTTATTATACTTAAGTTGTATTTCCAACTTTTAAAATAATTATAATGGAAAATTTCAAGCATGCACAAAATTAGAGAGTATAGTAAAATGAACCTCAACAAACCATCACCCAACTGTAATTTTAATCAATGCTAGGCCTGTCTTACTACATCTGTACCTTTAACCACTGGATTATTTTGAACTAAATCCCAGACATCATTGCATTTTATCTATCATTACCAATACTTTAAATTAAAAGCTCACTATATATTCAACAAGAAGGGTAGGGAGTATAAAGAAATGTATAACAATAAAAAATGTAAAAAAGAAAGCACTGGATAAGGGTAGCTGTATTTACCTTCCCCTAAGTCTTAACTCCCTAAACTTCTCAGTGATGGCCTTGCTTTCTCAATGGTGATATGGAAAAAGGGTAAAGTTACTACAATCGAGCAGTGACCCTTCATCTCAACCCCACACCATCTTTTCTTCCTTTCTCTCAAGAGTTTAATCTACTGGGCCAGCAAGAACAATGGCATCTTACATCCTCTAGAAGTGAGGTGAGAAATGAGGGGTCCAGGGCCTCCATGGAGTTCATGCATGGAGGTGAATTTCTTCTGTTCTCTGTCCTCTGTTTTTGTGGTTGTTGTGTTTTGGGTCTCAGTCTCTACTGGTTTCATCTCACACTTACAGAAACACATTCTCAGTCATCAGCCATGTCCTGCCCTCGTTGGTTAATTAAAGGACCTGGGGTATTTGGTGCTCTCTTGCTCTCACCTTATCGAGTCCCAGCATCTTACCTTGAAGAGCCTGTTGATAGTAGACAAAGGAGACACTGTGCCCCAGTTTCTTCCACTCCAATCTGGAGGAACTGGTCTTCTTTGGGTATTTACAGGCTAAAATAACCTCTAGGAACAAAAACAAAAATACTTTTTAAAAAATTTTCCCTCTGAAATAATATTTTACTTAATTAATAAATTTTTAACATCCTTAAATTATTCTTTTATCCATTCATTCATTTATTTATTCATAAATTTCCTCAACAGGTACCATGTTGGCTTAATTCAAAGATGAATTGAAAGCATTATGATTATTTCGCAAAATAATTTTGTGACACTATGCTACTTTCCCTAGTTCTTGAGCCTCAGTTGTCATCCGTAAAATAAGATAGTATCTCATAGAGTTGTTGAGTCTTCATATACAATAATATATGCAAAGCACACATGCCTGGACATAGTAAGTCTTTAAAAATGGCAGCTATGATTAACTATTTATCTTTTTCTTCCCCATCTATCTCAGTCTTCAAGGAGTTTACAGTCTGGTACAAGAGACAAATAAGACAGTGTAATTTCAGTCCAAGGTGATGAGTGCCAGGATGGAGGTAAATAGTGGATGCTTCACACCTACTGCCTAAGAAAGGCACTTATGGGCTTCCCTGGTGGCGCAGTGGTTGAGAATCTGCCTGCTGATGCAGGGGACACGGGTTCGAGCCCTGGTCTGGGAAGATCCCACATGCCGCGGAGCAACTAGGCCCGTGAGCCACAACTACTGAGCCTGCGCGTCTGGAGCCTGTGCTCCGCAACAAGAGAGGCCGCGATAGTGAGAGACCCGCACACAGCGATGAAGAGTGGCCCCCGCTTGCCGCAACTAGAGAAAGCCCTCGCACAGAAACGAAGACCCAACACAGCCAAAAATAAATAAATAAATAAAATATTAAAAAAAAAAAGAAAGGCACTTAGCCCAGCCCAGGCCATGCTATGGAACCCCAAATGGTCCCTCAACACGATGCATTCTCACTCAGATCCCTTTTTTGATAACCTTCTCTGAAAATACATTAATACACACCCAATATGGTCTCCTAATAAATCATTGACTCCTACCCCTCACCTCAATCCAGAAAACTTATTCAAAGATTTAATCTTGGCATCAGGTTTAACCGCCTCAATGTAGCTCACTAAGGTTACAAACACGGGGAATTTACTGCACTTATGTCATTAAAGAATTCCTGGAACTACCCAAGGAGCCCCCTCTTTTAACTGTCCAAACAAGATGACGGACGGAAGAAAAACCCAGGGCCTGCCTGCCAACTGCTTCAAGTTGCCAAATGGAAACCTCTAGTTCTAACTATTTTTTAAAGTATGTTTCAGCCAGCTCTCCAGAGTGTCAATTTCATATTTTTTTAAGTTTTTATTTTATATTGGAATATAGTTGATTTACAATGTTGTGTTAGTTTCAGGTGTACTGCAAAGTGATTCAGTTATACATATACATATATCCATTCTTTTTCAGATTCTTTTCCCATATAGGTTATTACAGAGTACTGAGCAGAGTTCCCTCAAATTCATATTTCTGAAACTTTTTTTCCTCCACAATGCACACAGTTTGACCTAAAAAACACAGTATCTTTGACTAGAAGAGAAACTATGTTAAAATCCTTCTCATACCTCTGATTTTGATGTTAAGCAGACTTGATGCCGTTAAAAAAAAATAATTCAGGATATTATATGACATGGTAGATTAGAAAGCAATACTTATAATATTTATCCCAGGTTTTATTAAAAGTATACACATAGATATGGATAAAAAGCCTGTATGAATATGTATGAAAATATTAACCCAGTGATGATTTCTGTGTGACAGAATTATGATTTTTCTGTTAAAATGTAGTTTCTAATTTTTTTTTTAGTTCCACACACATTGCTAGAAATATAGAAATAGAGTAACAGGTAATGGAAGATAGAAAGTAGGATAGACACATTGCTAGAAATATAGAAATAGAGTAACAGGTAATGGAAGATAGAAAGTAGGATAGAGAAAAGAAAGACAAGGAAAAAAAAATCCAAAAGTTGTTTTTAAGGATGCCTAGTTTTAAAAGCAGGTTTTATGTTACAAACAGACATCATTTTACAGACATGTTTACAATTACGCTACACAGACAAATGTGTGCCGAGGGACTTGTCTGAGGAAACGTGGTTCTGTTCTGTTATTACGGAGAATGGGTGGTGGCCTTCCGGAGTCTTGAGTTTTAGATAGGTTTCCTTCCCGTATTTTGTTGAGTTTCCAACAATTAAACACACACCCACACTCATTTTTAGCTCACACTCCTAGGTCTTAGGAATAAATATACACTCAAATAATCATATTGTTTCACATATTTAACTGGACACACATACATACACACACACACACACACGCTCTTTTTGGTCAGTTCTTCCTGATTTCTATACTCATTACTCTGTGGAAAACCTCTGCAGAAATTATGTTAAAAATGTAACCAATGGTTTTCTTAAGTGAAGTGACTCCACTCTAGCCTCAATCTCATTGACCATATAAAATGTGGAGAAATGGTCTATGCAATTTGTCCAAAATATATTGAGTATTTACTGTGTGTCCGGCATTGTTCTTGAGCTATAGCAGTGAGCAAAACAAAGATCCCTTCCCTTTGGGATCTTACAATTTGCAGGAGGTCAGACACACAAGAAACATCACGAAGTGAATTATACAGTATGTTAAGAGGTCATGAGTGTTATGAAAATAAGAGTAGATCAGAGTACAGGAAGTTTGGGAATCTGGGGAATGGGGGTGCAGTTTTAAAAAACAGAGCAGTCAGAGTTCACCTCATTTAGAAGGTGATATTTAACCAAAGACTTAAAAGAGGGAATTTGAATTTTTGAATTTCCTGGAATCTGAATTTCGCCTTGTGGTTCTTTGGGAGTGTTCCAAGCAGGGGAACACCTTGACCTCCAAAACTGTGAGAAACAGTAAATCTACTAGAATCATGGGGCCAACATCTGAGGATAAAGAACTAAGTGAACTGAGAAGCTAACTACCATGGACTCTCCTCTCTCTTTTCAGCCAAAATTCAACATTCGTGGCCAGCATAATTTTCTGTGTCTAGCCCTCGGCGTTATTATGCCATAATATAGTAGTTTAAGGCACAGGCTTTGAAGTTAGACCTCTGCCATAAACCAGATGTGTGATATTGAGCAAATTATTTAACTTTTTAAAAAAAGATGTGATTGTGTTCACATCTGTAAAATGACAAGAACAACATTACTCATCTTGCAAAGTTGTGGTAAAGATTAAATGAGATAGGGGCTTCCCTGGTGGCACAGTGGTTGAGAGTCTACCTGCCAATGCAGGGGACGCGGGTTCGTGCCCTGGTCTGGGAAGATCCCACATGCCACGGAGCAACTAGGCCCGTGAGCCACAATTACTGAGCCTGCGCGTCTGGAGCCTGTGCTCTGAAACAAGAGAGACCGCGATAATGAGAGGCCCGCGCACCGCGATGAAGAGAGGCCCCCACTTGCCGCAACTAGAGCCCTCGCACAGAAACGAAGACCCAACACAGCAATCAATCAATCAATCAATCAATCAATAAAAAAAAAAAAAAGATTAAATGAGATAATATATTTGCATACTTGGGTGCACATGATACTCTGTATATAGTCCAGGTTCCATAAATGGTTATTATTACTTTTACCCATGAGGCACTTCTCTTACTTGTAGTTGTAAGCTTGCCTTGGCATGGTAGAAATCCATACTTAATAACATCATAAATCTACCTCCAAATTACTCAGATTTGAGCTAAAGTGTTTCCTGTGTTTGAGACAGCAAAGAAAATAATATAGACATAAATCATACTTTCTCAAAGCAAGGCATATTAGAACAGAAAAATGCACCAAGTTTTTCTATTAAGATGATTATTACATTGCCAAAAATATCTGTTCCAGTTTGGATTGAGAAAAGATAATTCTTTGTTTGGAAAAAGCATTTGTTCAACATGTAGCAAAATAATCACTTTAAGGAATCACACAGCTAGAATCATTGTGAATTTTAATTTTTCTAAGATTCTGTATTGTTGACTCATTTGATTTCATTCTCTGTGCTCAAGTTAAAAATCATCAAAATCTTACATAATGCAAGAAGAGAATGGATACTACCAAAGTAGTTCTGGAGAATTACCATAAATTATTACTTCTGTGGAGAAAAGCATGTTATTAAATTCTGATTTATTGCTCTCAGGGTTGTGCTCTCTGCATAAGACTGCTCATGTAATTTACAAGCCTGGCAGAGCAGCCCTCGCTTTACCCTCATTCTGCTTTTGGCCTCACTATGGGAAGTGATACAGAAAAGCAGTACTGAAAAGAAGGAATTAATTAATTCATGATTTATTGACATCAGAGAGACAAAAGACAAAAAACTGAATGAATTGGGGGGAACACACATATACATATACACAAATCATAAAATATTTTAGTACAACTCAACAACAAAAAAAACAAACAACCCAATCAAAAAATAGGCAGAAGACCTAAATAGACATTTCTCCAAAGAAGACATACAGATGGCCAATAGGCACATGAAAGGTGCTCAATATTGTTAATTATTAGAGAAATGCAAATCAGAACTACAATGAGATACCACCTCACACCAGTCAGAATGGCCATCATTAAAAAGTCTACAAATAGGGGCTTCCCTGGTGGCGCAGTGGTTGAGAGTCTGCCTGCTAATGCAGGGGACACGGGTTCGAGCCCTGGTCTGGGAAGATCCCACATGCCACGGAGCAGCTGGGCCCGTGAGCCACAATTGCTGAGCCTGCGCGTCTGGAGCCTGTGCCCCGCAACGGGAGGGGCCGCGATAGAGAAAGGCCCGCGCACCGCGATGAAGAGCGGTCCCCGCACCGCGATGAAGAGTGGCCCCCGCTTGCCGCAACTGGAGAAAGCCCTCGCACGAACCGAAGACCCAACACAGCCAAAAATAAATAAATAAATAAATAAAAAAAAAAAAAAAAAAAAAAAAGTCTACAAATAACAAATGCTGGAGAGGGTGTGGAGAAAAGGGAACCCCCTTGCACTGTTGGTGGGAATGTAAGCTTGTGCAGCCACTACAGAAAACAGTATGGAGGTCCCTCAGAAAACTAAAACTAGAATTACCATATGATCCAGCAGTCCCATTCCTGGGCATATATCCGGACAAAACTATAATTCAAAAAGATACATGCACCTCTATGTTCATAGCAGCACTATTCACAATAGCCAAGACATGGAAACAACCGAAATGTCCATCGACAGATGAATGGATAAAGAAGAGGTGGTACATACATACAGTGGAATACTAACTACTCAGCCATTAAAAAAAAAAAAAAAGCCATTTACAGGGGGCTTCCCTGGTAGTGTAGTGGTTAAGAATCTGCCTGCCAACGCAGGGAACAAGGGTTCGAGTCCTGGTCCGGGAAGATGCCACATGCTGTGGAGCAACTAAGCCTATGCGCCACAACTACTGAGCCTGCACTCTGGAGCCCGTGAGCCACAACTACTGAACCCAAGTGCCACAACTACTGAAGCCCGCGTGCTCCGAAACAAGAGAAGCCACGGCAATGAGAAGCCCGCGGACCGCAACGAAGAGTAGCCCCCGCTCGCTGCAACCAGAGAAAAGCCTGTGCGCAGCAACAAAGACCCGACATAGCCAAAAATAAAATAAATAAATTAAAAAAAAGAAAAAGCCATTTGCAGCAACATGAATGCCGCTAGAGATTATTATATTAAGTGAAGTAAGTCAGAAAGAGAAAGCCAAATACCATATGATATCACTTATATGTGGAATCTAATATATGACACAAATGAACCTATCTAAAAAACAGAAACAGACTCACAGACATAGAGAACAGACTTGTGGTTGCCAAGGGGGAGGGAAGGTGGGGGAGGATAGACTGGGAGATTAGGGTTAGTAGATACAAATTATTACATATGGAATGGATGGACAACAAGGTCCTACTGTATAGCACAGGGAACTATATTCAATGTCCTGGGATAAACTGTAATGGAAAAGAATATAAAAAAGAATGTATAATGTATATATGCATAACCAACCGAGTCACTTTGCTGTGCAGCAGAAATTAACACAACATTGTAAATCAACTATACTTCAATTAAAAAAAGTAAAAACAAAAAAATATTTTAGGCTTTAAGTAAAATTAAGTTACTGCATAAAATATCCTAAAAGTGAAATGTTGAAGAAGATAGATAGAAATTTATTTTTGCTTTATGGAAAGCCAAGTTGGAATGATTCGAACACACATAAAATAGAATCAAAATGTAATTTTTAATTAAAAGGAGCAGAGGCAAGATTAAAAAAATAGAAAATACTTGGGAGTAAATAAGACTAACATTTGATTGCAATAAACATAGAAGGATTTTCTATTTCCTATCTGTAGAAGGATTTATTTTAAAAATAAAACATACATTTTAAAGTGATATAAAAATGGTACAGGGTTTTAGTTTAGAGTGTTGGAAATGCTTTGAAATTAGATAGAGGTGGTGGTCACACAACATTGTGGATATAATAAATGACACTTAATCGTTCACTTTAACATCATGAATTTTATGTTATGTGAATTTCACCTTAATACATTTTTTTAAAGTAATGTAAGACTAAAGAATACACTTTTGGCATCCTAATTCAGATATCATGGCGTAGGGCCTGGGGAGGCAGAGATGAATATCCACGGTATCCAGTTGGACCCAACAGTAAGATCCTCCAGAAAAGTAAAAAGTGAGAGAAATTAACTTTGTTTCCTTTGTCCCACATGGATACACTGATCCCTTTTCCTCTCACTGTGCTCACTCATTGGCTTTTCCAGCCTCCTTTTGGGCATCTCACCCAGCCCTGTTTGTCTTCCCTATAAGTACTCCATAGTCCCAAATTACTACCAATCATTAATTTCTTTTTCCCACCTCTCCCCATTTAAAACTACGTCATGATAAAGAGTGTTTTATTAGGTTAATCATGTAAAATATTAGGACTTCAAAGAACCTGAATAACCTAAATAATTATTTAAGTGAATGACTGATTCACTCATTCTTATTATAGCATATTATTATTTAACAAGCACATATAACTTACTATATGCCAGGCATGTCTGTAAGCACCGGTTAAATACTAGATCATTTAATTCTTCTCACGCCAGGCCCCTTTTTAAAATCTTTTTCTCTTTACTCCAAACCTATCTCTCTCCAACTGCAGGAAACTAAGACATGCCTAAAGAAAAGGGATCAGACATTTGAAATCAGTTTCTTAAATGTTTATGGTCTAAAGAAGCATCACATTTAAGAAACAGTAATTTTTCAGGTTGCCCAGTATTATTAATGTGTTCTAGGTAAAAACCCTTCAGAGAAGTAGTAGATAGTCAACGTTTGAAGTAAATTTATAAAGGCTCATAATTCTTTTTGGTTATTAGATCCTTAAAAAATTTTTTTAATTGTGATAAAATATACATAACTTAAAATTTACCTGCTTAATGATTTTTACTGTACAGTTCAATAGTGTTAAATATATTCACATTGTTGTGCAAGCAATCTCCAGAACTTTTTCGTCTTGCAAAATTGAAACTTTATACCTGTTAAATACCAACTCCTCCCTTATAAATATTTTAAGAGGCTAAAATAAGTAGCAAAATGATACCCCAACAATAGACTATATTAACGTTATCTTAAATACATAGAGTGGGGTTTGCAGTGTTAATTCCCATCTACCAAATTTAGCTGACTGGAAACTTTGCAAGATCTCCTTCTCCCAGTTTTACAAATTAGATTTGCTTTGTTGCAGATACTTTATGTAATGAGACATTCTTTGTACATCAGGTCTCTTGTGGAATGTCCAAAATTTCTACTGAGGAGGTGGAGAAACAGTTCTCAAGGGGGAAACAGCAGTGAGCAGCATTTCAGCAGAGGAGTTAGCGTGAAGTGAGACAGAGGTTCCTGACAAATAGAAAGGCACTAACGTGTGTCATCTCTGTGAGTTATTTCAACAATACAGACCATGAAAATCAGTAAGGTACTCTACCTTGATACTCTATTGCTGTGACTACTTGATGATCTTTTGAGGCAGAGAATCCATAGGCCTTATGATCTGAAAGATTAAAACAGATAGGATAATTAAAATAGTGCAAAAGGCCATTTTCAAATGTTTGAATGGGATGCCATATTAAAGAAAACTAGCCTGAAGTTTGGTGACAGTTTCACACAATTCATAACACATAAGTTTTAAAGTATCAAAATAGGAAAAGCTAAGGCAAACTATATGTTTTTTCCATTTTCCATATTGTGGTTTTGCCCTTCAAGCATTTCCCAAAGCAGAACTCATGCATCTATTTGCACCCCTCCCCACTGCTGCCCCCGCAGACAACACACTCTCACAAGCTCAACTGCTAAACAAGAGTTTATGTCCTTAACTCAGCCTAATGTGCGATCCAGTACTGTCACAGGTATTGCCCCCTGCAAATAAAAGCTAATTATTTTTAGTGCTTTATGTAAGGACATAAATTGCTTTATGAACTTATCCCTGACTATACCTATATCATATAGAAATGAGTCATTCAACGTATTTACTATGAAATGTACATAGTACATACATAGTTTGTACATGATATATACATAGTACATATGTACATAGTATATACATAATATATAATGATTATAAACTTTGTATAATAAAGTTCTGATAAAAAATGCAGGGGCTTCCCTGGTGGCGCTGTGGTTGAGAATCTGCCTGCCAATGCAGGGGACACGGGTTCGAGCCCTGGTCTGGGAAGATCCCACATGCCGCGGAGCAACTGGGCCCGTGAGCCACAATTACTGAGCCTGCGCGTCTGGAGCCTGTGCTCCGCAACGAGAGAGGCCGCGATAGTGAGCGGCCCGCGCACCGCGATGAAGAGTGGCCCCCGCTTGCCACAACTAGAGAAAGCCCTTGCACAGAAACGAAGACCCAACACAGCCATAAATAAAATAAAAATAAATAAAATTTTAAAAAAAATGCAAAAAGAACACCTTTGTTATCCCCCTAAACAGTTCCATGATTTTCCAATCCTGGAAAAATCACTGATCTATAGGACTGAAATCCCTAATGGGATCTGATATGATGATGATGATGATGATGATGATGATGATGATTTTTTTTTTAAAGGAATTCCTTTATTTAATTAATTAATTTATTTATTTATTTTTGGCTGTGTTGGGTCTTCGTTTCTTTGCGAGGGCTTTCTCTAGTTGCGGCAAGCGGGGGCCACTCTTCATCGCGGTGCGCGGGCCTCTCACTATCGCGGCCTCTCTTGTTGCGGAGCACAGGCTCCAGACGCGCAGGCTCAGTAGTTGTGGCTCACGGGCCTAGTTGCTCCGCAGCACGTGGGATCTTCCCAGACCGGGTCTCGAACCCGTGTCCCCTGCATTGGCAGGCAGATTCTCAACCACTGCGCCACCAGGGAAGCCCGATGATGATGATTGATGGTGACGATATTATCAGTTTCCCCACCTGATGAAATCCACATTTTTTTCAGGTGGGGAAACTGAGGCACAGAGAGGGTAAGAAACTTGGCCAAGGTTATATTAGTAGTAAGTGGTGGATCTGGGATTTTAACTTACCTAAATTATACCCAAAGCCCACAGTGTTTATTACTCTTCTATACTGGGCCTCACATCATGTTCCTTCCAAGCTGAACTATGAGGATGGACTGCAGATTAACAAAGATGCCGGGTGGAAAAGTCCACTGGTCTAATGAAGTTGGCATAGGTTGAGAAATTGGTGGTAATAAGCAAGGCAAGGACTGGCTCAGAAGAATAACAGGAAGATGGAAGCTAAGAGGCTATGACTGGAGAAGTAGGGCACTAAGGTAACCTCAGAGGAAAGCTCTAGATAAAGCTTTCTCAATGTTGACACTACTGACATTTGAGACTAGATCATTCTTTGTTGTGGGAGGCTGTCCTGTGCATTGTAGGATGCTTTGCAGTATCACTTGCTTCTACCCACCAGATGCCAGTGGCATCCCTACCCCCCTACCCCAAGTCATGACAACCAAAAATGTTCCTAGATATTGCCAAATGTCCCCTGAGTGTAGGATGGGGAAGTCCTACCTGGTTGAGAACCACTGCTCTAGACTTACAGCTAGGCTGGTTTGACAACCCAGGAATAGACTTAAGGAGGGCAAGGAACCATGAGTTCAAGGATTTTGAAACTTCCTATAAGATCAGAATTTCTTAACTATGAAATAATTTATTACACTTTTGTGAAGGAGAGAAAAATCCTTCATATGACATGGCATCTTGTCTTTCAATCATTCATCTGTAAGTACACTGACATGTAAATGAATCTTCCACTGTGCCAGATTTGATCACTCCTGAAGAATACATGCTATTCTGGATAATTTTTTTTTTCCTTTCTCTCTTCTCTTGGAAGCCTGGACAGCAAATCTAATTGTGAAATTAAAAATCTCAAAAAACTATAAACCTCAAATGTCTAGCTCAACTGTTCAACATTGTTTAACTATTCAGGTTCTACGTATCTCTAAATTGCAAACATCTTCACTAAGGAAACTGGCAAATGTATGTGAAGAATGTAGGCCTGAACTGATCCTTTTTACTGATCCTTGTAAATATACTTGTATACAGCAGTAACCCACTTGGCTCAGTCTTAGAGAGGTATTGGAGCCACCAAAGAGTAATTTCAAAATAACTCTTTTGCTTGCATATTTCAAAAACCATGAAGGGGTCCAAGAAATCTTTTAAAATACTCTATTTTCCCTTTTCCATGTACTTTTGTCACATGCTAGAATATGTCCCATAGTCCTCTGAACTGCTCCCCCCCAGCCCCTCATGCCTTTCTTTTCCAGCTTCTCCTCTCCTGCCTCAACTTTATTTTGTAGAGTCCAGAAGGAGGGTTTGGATTTTCAGACAGCAGAGAAAGGGAAGAGACTAAGCTGGCCAAGCCAGAATCCTCTTAAGTGAGCTGGAGAAAAGTTAGGGTCTCATGGGTCCTTGTGCATTACACCTACGTTTAAATGACATGATCGTTGAATGTTTTTGCCTGTGATTCTGATTCTAAACCATTATTCTGTGAAACTTTCGAAGTACACTTTGAAAGAGTCTCTTTTCTCCTTTAGAAATGTGTAAATTAGTGTGCTCAGAGAAGTTCCAATTATGACTGGCGTTTCTCGTGACTTTTGAACTATTTTAGTATACTTTTTAGACAAAACAATGAAGATTCATATTCCCTAGAAACCAGTTGAGGGGACAATGTTGGCAAAATAGGAAAAGATAATCTTTGTTCCCTTCACATCACATCTTTGAACTTTTCAAACACCACACTGCCTACTGAGAATGTTTATTTTCTTTAGGAGTCTTGGGCCTACTTTCATTTGAGGCAAACATTAGTCCAATCTGAGACTGTAAGATTTAGGATCAGATTGAATCATCTTTTCCTTTTCCTTTTTTTAAAAAAAATAAATAATTAATTAATTTTTGGCTGCGTTGGGTCTTTGTTGCTGCGTGCGGGCTTTCTCTAGTTGTGGCGAGTGGGGTCTACTCTTCGTTGTGGTGCACAGGCTTCTCATTGCGGTGTCCTCTCTTGTTGCAGTTGCAGAGCATGGGCTCTAGGCACGCAGGCTTCAGTAGTTGTGGCACACGGGCTCAGTAGTTGTGGTGCACGGGCTTAGCTGCTCCGTGGCATGTGGGATCTTCCTGGACCAGGGATCAAACCCATGTGCCCTGCATTAGCAGGCAGACTCTTAACCACTGCGCCACCAGGGAAGTCCCTCTTCCCTTTTCTCAGTTCCACTTTTCTACTTGCTAAAACTTCCTTTGAGGATTATTTCTTCAATTTTCAAAAATCACTTTTAAAGTTCTATGGAAAATAACAGCTGTTAACTTCAGGAATTTTATTAATTCCCTCATAACTTTTGTATGTATATATTTGAATAGAAAAAAAAATGTGTCTCAGACAAGGAAAAAGAAAGGATTGGTTGAATTGCAAAAACTATGAAGGCAAACAAATTATAACGGGGCTTAGTACTATTAAATTAATGAATAGATAGCATTTCTTGGTAGGCTGAATATTTCCTTCAATGATTTTAAGCATCTTCTCCTAGCTGTCTTGCTTCCTCTAATTCTATTTACTTCAAGGTTTGCCTTTAATTAAGTAAAAATATTTTTTAAAGTGTAGTCACTTACGTTGAACTTATTTAAACAGAAAGCTCTAAATCTTAAAAAAAAAATAAGATTTCTACTGTTTTCCAGCCTAAGTCTTCGAATTCAGTTTTATTTTTCTAACTTGAACCCAATAACTCTATTTATGAAAGCAAAATGTTTTGTATCAATATTTCACTAGCAGATGTTAGGAATAGGATCTGTTGGCCGTATTCTTTTTTTTTTTTAATATATTTATTTATTTATTTAATTTATTTATTTTTGGCTGTGTTGGGTCTTTGTTGCTGCACGTGGGTTTTCTCTAGTTGCGGCGAGCGGGGGCTACTCTTCGTTGCTGTGTGCGGGCTTCTCACTGCGGTGGCTTCTCTTGTTGCAGAGCACAGGCTCTAGGCGCTTGGGCTTCAGTAGTTGTGGCACACGGGCTCAGTTGCTCCGTGGCATGCGGGATCTTCCCAGACCAGGGCTCGACCTGTGTCCCCTGCACTGGCAGGCTGCTGGCTGCTTTCTTGAACTGATTTTTTTTCTTCACTTTTCTTGAGTAAGTTAAGTAGAAAAATAAACAAAAACTTGTCATGTAGGGCCACTGGTTAAGGTCAAAAATTGTTTTAAACCTAGCTACAAAACGTCTTTCATAGTTATGGATGTGTGCCAAAATCACTGGCAGAAGTTCATAAAATGAGATTAAGAGATGATTATTTCCATAACTTCTAAATCCCCAAGTCAAGTAATTCCTAGTCAAATAAAACCTTTGTGATTCTTTTCTCCCCCCACTGTAAGAATGAAAGTTCTTATATGTCTATCACCCATCTAAAATAATTTGGTTTGACTAAGAGTAAATATGTATTCACACTATCACAGCTTAAAAATTTACTATAAAAGTGTTATTTAAGTGAACACTTTTCATTGAAAACATGATTAGGAAAAACTGAGATGTTACAGAGGTTTTCTGTTTGTTTTAAAAGTACATTATAGAGGACTCCCCTGGTGGCACAGTGGTTAAGAATCCGCCTGCCAATGCAGGGGACACGGGTTCGAGCCCTGGTCCGGGAAGATCCCATGTGCCGTGGAGCAACTAAGCCCGTGCGCCACAACTACTGAGCCTGTGCTCTAGAGCCCGTGAGCCACAATTACTGAGCCTGCGTGCCATAACTATCGAAGCCTGTGTGCCTAGAGCCTGTGCTCCACAAGAGAAGCCACCACAATGAGAAGCCCGTGCACCACAACAAAGAGTAGTCCCTGCTCGCCACAACTAGAGAAAGTCCGCGTGCAGCAACGAAGACCCAACGCAGCCAAAAATAAATAAGGACTAATAACTAATAAGGACCTACTGTATAGCACAGGGAACTCTACTCAATACTCTGTAATGACCTATATGGGAAAAGAATCTAAAAAAGAGTGTATATACGTATATGTGTAACTGATTCACTTTGCTGTACGCCTGAAACTAACACAGTATTGTAAATCAACTATACCCCAATAAAAAATTCTTTTAAAAAAGTACGTTAGAGAGAATACCGTGCATAAAAGCAAGTCATAAAAACTGTGAGTATAAATTATTTCATAAGTTTTCAAAAATAAAAATAGCCATGTGTTTTCTTTTTTAAAATTTATTTATATTATTTATTTTTGGCTGCATTGCGTCTTTGTTGCTGCGTGCGGGCTTTCTCTAGTTGCGGCGAGCGGGGGCTACTCTTCGTCGCGGTGCGCGGGCTTCTCATTGCAGTGGCTTCTCTTGTTGTGGAACATGGGCTCTAGGCGTGCGGGCTTCAGTAGTTGGGGCACGCAGCCTCAGCAATTGTGGCTCTCGGGCTCAGTAGTTGTGGCTCGCGGGCTCTAGAGCGCAGGCTCAGTAGTTGTGGCACAAGGGCTTAGTTGCTCTGCAGCATGTGGGATCTTCCTGGACCAGGGCTTAACTCATGTCCCCTGCATTGGCAGGTGGATTCTTAACCACTGCGCCACCAGGGAAGCCCTTAGTCATGTGGTTTAATCACTTATATACAATTATTAGAGTAACAAATATTTAAAAAATCCATAGGGCTAGCAGTAACAATAATACCATCCAGTATTTATTACAGATAAACATTTATATGGATAGAAAGTAACCCAATGAGGTAGGAATTAGGATATATTAGATAATATACTCATCTCTCTCACTATCTGTCATTCAACCATAATAGGTCATAGAAGGGGAGGGAGAGGAGAGGGCGGAGGAGGGAGAGGAAAGGAGTAAGGGAAAGGGAGAGAGAGACAGACACACAGACGGACACGTTCTTCTAGTCTCGGGCCATTCTGGCCCTTCTTCTTAATGAGACATTGGCATCCTATGTTCAGAGAAAGGAGAGCCACACAAAAGCACAAGGAGGAATAGAAGATGTGTTTGACCTTGGAGCTACCCATGGCTGATGTCCTGGTGAGTTAGTGATGACCTAAAGAATTTAAGTGTGATTTTGACAATGAATAAATTTTCCCCTTAAGAACCTAGCATCTAACAAAGACGTGACTCCACTCTGTTAATATCCTTATTTGACAGATGTGACAATTGAGAGAGGTTAAGTACCTTGCTCAAGGCCACAACACTAGAAAGCAGGGAAGCCAAGATGTGCATCTACCTACAGAGAGTTTAGTCTGGCTCCACAGACCTCCTCCCACCCCACCCCCTCATCCCCCATTCTCAGATCTGTGCAAAGCATTGGGAGAAATCAGTATCAGACAATGTTACTCTCAGGCACTCTGCAGACAACTTCACATCCACTATCAATCTTTAGGGTTGTAAAAATATTATTCAGGGAGTTTATAACAAATTGCCATTTTAACAGAGAAAGTGTTAACGGACAGATGTTTATGGTGAATGAATTAATTTGAACAAACTTTGTATATTTGTTATATACTGCACAAAAGTTTTATGCTCCCTCCTTTTTCTGATTTTTTGATCATTTGAATACAAGAAGGACAAATGATGCTTTGGAACTAAGTATAAGTTGTTTTCATAAAACTATATGCGTTAGTAAATTTAGGGAAACTGTCACAGTTTTCCGTTACCCAAACAACTGGACGATTAAATTTTTCATGTGATATTCGCAATGAAGTAAATAAATTAACTTCTTACAGTAAAATAAATTCTCAAAAATTTCAAAGAAATGTTCTTCAAGCACATCTTCAAATGTTTAATGGTGGCCAACAGCATCAGAAAGCCATCAGTAGCTAAATTTCTCACCAGATACTCACCACTAGGACATGAAAGAAGCCCTCTGAGCATTCTGAGATCTTTCTTTGACACTCCCCAAGTGACAGCCTCAGCCAAACACAATTTGTTCACCAGTGGCATTGACTATAGATTTTAGATAGACAACAACAGTCAACTCAAATCCAGCAGACTCTCAGACAAGATGAGGAAATGCCATCTTCCAACACTGATGCTAATAGGAATCACATACTCAATGTAAGGCATGGATATTAACCATTCTATGTCCTAATTCGTTCTCCCTAAGATTAGGGTGCCAGAAAACAATGGCCTTAACACTCTGTTAGTGTAAAATAAAAAATCATTACTAAAGATGTCAAGTATCAAAATAGACAATGGCCAAGATACTAAAATGGGAGATAAACCTGAGTGTCTCTCTTCACTAATTGATTTGTGGTCGGGGTTGTGTCTCAGGAACATCCTTAAAATACAGATGGTACATCAGGCTTTGAGAACTTGATACTTTAAGATTATTCATTGCCCTTTAATCTAAAATTACAGTTGCTAATTCTTAAACTTCAATATAGTTTTTCAAGATTAAAAGTCCAGAACCACCACCAGCATTCGATAGTTACATTTCTCAGCAGCAATAAACATACTAATATAATTGTCAAATAAACAATTTTTGAGAAGACGTATGTTAGTCACTTCTTCAGAATTTTGATCAGTTCTGAGCAAAAGATCTAAAACCAATCTTCTGAATCTGGATTCTGAACTCTGGTTCTGAATTTCTACGATATGCAGATCTGCACAGAAAGTCCTAACAACTGACAACACAGATTATTCAGTGGCTGTTTGGGCCAGGGGACAATGAAATGGTTATTCTACAGTCATTTGATATTTATAAATCCACTTAAGCAACATATGTGAGAAGATAGCTCTTTACCATCTGTTAAGCTCTCTCTATCCCCTACTCTATATAGATGTTTGTTTTAAACTTTCTTTCCACTTCAAGAGTTTTATTTCTCCACCTTACTGACTGAATTTCAGGAATCAATAGCAACCGTTAAATGCAGCAAAAGTTATGTTTTGAAAGCATGAACATGCAGCTATGAATACAAATTGTGTTTTACAGAGACTAGCATAAAGAGTATCAAAAAGATCTCTAATATCACCAGTCCGTTAAATTTATAATCTGCAAATGAAGTTATCTTTGTATTTCTCAAATGAAGATAGGGCACAGCTAATGTTTTCGATCTTTTTCTGAATTAGAAGATTTATAGAATACAATGAATAGACACATAACAGGAGACAGACTGACTGAGTTTAATAAGGCTTAAGCTTTGGGGCCCTCCCTTGCCTGGACACCTCCTAAGGGCCTGGGGGTGAAGTGAAGAGGGCCTAGTAATTTGTGCATATTTTGTAAAATTTGCAAGGATAAGATTTTTTTGTATAATTTTTCTTAGTGAGAACTCTAATAATCCATCCCAGCACACAGTTATGGACTGCTCCTTATTAATGAGTTTATTTAGCTTTCTAAATTTGACCACCCACAGTAAAGTGGTCTCCAGGGTCCACTGTCTGATAGTTCAACCTTTAAAATAGTAAGATTTTTAAAAAAATTTTTTTAAAAATTAACTTATTTTATTTTATTTATTTTATTTTTGGCTGTGTTGGGTCTTTTGTTGCTGTGCACGGGCTTTTCTCTAGTTGAGGTGAGCAGGGGTTACTCTTCATTGTGGTGCGCGGGTTTCTCATTGCAGTGGCTTCTCTTGTTGCGGAGCATGGGCTCTAGGCGCGTGGGCTTCAGTAGTTGTGGCACGTGGGCTCAGTAGTTGTGTCTCGTGGGCTCTAGAGCACAGGCTCAGTAGTTGTGGTGCATGGGCTTAGTTGCTCCGCAGCATGTGGGATCTTCCCGGACCGGGGCTCGAACCTGTGTCCCCTGCATTGGCAGGCGGATTCTTAACCACTGTGCCACCAGGGAAGTCCCTAAAATACTAAGATTTTATATGACCAAGTAAATTGTATTCTCTTTCTCAAATTTCAATTCTTAAAATATGAGAGTTGAATAAATTTTAGTTTTTAACTCTCCTGCCGGATGATGATTCATAAAAGCTTTAGCCCTTAAGTTTCATACATGTGTTATTAATTAAATTCTATTACCATAAATGCTTCCAGAAGAGATCTGAAAACTAAGGGAAAGCTTCCCAGTTTATTGTTGCTTCATGTTTCCCTTGATTAATCTTCAGGAAGCCAAAGGAACAAGAACCATTTATTTTGAAGCAGAACATGGAAACAATGGCTTGGCGTTGCTTAACTGTCATATTTTACTACTGTCAGGCAAGATTGCTCAGGGTTAGTTACCCTGATTTCTAGGGTGCTCAAATCCAAGAACTATAATTTCCCCTTCCTTTTATTAAAGACAGTTCTCTGACTCATTCTTTTATTTCAAAACTGGTCCTACACATCCAACTGTGAGCTAACACCAGAATGCATTTTTTAGGGCCAGTCAACTAGGCCAATTGAAAGAAATGATTTAATGAACATCTGTGTTATGGACTGAATGTTTGTGTCTCCCCAAAATTAATATGTTGAAATCCTAACCCCCAATGTGATGGTATTAGGAGGTAGGGTTTGGGGGAGGTGATTAGGTGTTGAGGATGCCGCGCCCTCATGAATGGGATTAGTGTCCTTATAAAAGGGACCCCAGAGAGCCCTCTCTCTCTCTCCACCATGTGAGGATACGAGGAGTTGGCAGTCTGTGTTGTTAATAAAATCCAAAAAGGGCTTCCCTGGTGGCGCAGTGGTTGAGAATCTGCCTGCCAATGCAGGGGACACGGGTTCGAGCCCTGGTCTGGGAAGATCCCACATGCCACGGAGCAACTGGGCCCGTGAGCCACAATTACTGAGCCTGCGCGTCTGGAGCCTGTGCTCCGCAACAAGAGAGGCCGAGATGGTGAGAGGCCTGCGCACCACGGTGAAGAGTGGTCCCCACTTGCCGCAACTAGAGAAAGCCCTCGCACAGAAACGAGGACTCAACACAGTCATAAATAAATAAATAAATAAATAAAAAGAAAGTGAATTTCTTAAAAAAAATAAAAAAATAAAAAATAAAATCCAAAAAGTCGAAACAAACCAAATGTCCATCAACTGATGAATGGATACATAAAATGAGGTCTAGCCATACAATGGCATATTATTTGGCAATGAAAAGGAATGAAGTACAGATAACATGATACAACACAGATAAACTTTGAAAATATTATAAGTGAAAGAAGCCAGTCACAAAGGCCATATATTATGACTCCACTTTTATGAAATTTCCAGCGTAGGCAAATCCACAGAGACAGAAAACAGTACGTAGTTGCCAAGGGCTGGGGAGAGTGACTGTTACAGGTATGGGGTTTCTTTTGGGGGTAATGAATATCTTTTGGAATTGGATAGTGGTGACAGTTGCACAAATCTGTGAATATGTTAAAATAAAACACTGAATTATCTACTTTAAAAGGGTGAATTGTATGGTATGTGAATTATATCTCAATAAAGCTGTTTAAAAAACAAAACAAAACAAACAAACAAAAAAGTATCAGTCTGCAACAAGGAAGCAAGCTCTCACAGACACTGCATCTTCAAACACATTGATCTTGGACTTCTAGCCTCCAGACCCATGAGAAATAAATGTTTGTTGCTACCCAGTCTGTGGTATTTTTGTGATAGCAGCTCAACATAACTAAGACAATCTGCATGCATTCAAATCAGCAGGGCCTACAGAGCTACATCCTGGAATGGTCGTAAAATGAGTAGTAGAGATCCAATTTTTGACGCTTATTCAGATCAAGTACTAAAAAGGTGGACAAAGGTATTCGTGTCCAAATATGGCAGGCAAAAGTCTAATTGCTGGGACTTCCCTGGTGGTGCAGTGGTTAAAGAATCTGCCTGCCAATTCAGGGGACACAGGTTCGAGCCCTGGTCCGAGAAGATCCCACATGCCGCGGAGCAACTAAGCCTGTGCGCCATAACTACTGAACCTGCACTCTAGAGCCTGCGAGCCACAACTACTGAGCCCGAGAGCCACAATTACTGAGGCTGCGTGCCACAACTACTGAAGCCCGCACTCCTGGAGCCCGTGCTCTGCAACAAGAGAAGCCACCTCAATGAGAAGCCCGCGCACCGCAATGAAGAGTAACCCCCGCTCTCCGCAACTAGAGAAAGCCCGCGTGCAGCAATGAAGACCCAACACAACCAAAAATAAATTAAAAAACAAAAGTCTAATTGCCATAACATAATTCAAGCGAAATGGCTTTGACATCCTGTACAGCATGAGGAAGACTGAATTTGTGGCAGAATCAGCGAGATATTTTGAATTATGTAGAGTCAGTCTCAGCATTTCAAGTTTCTGATGAGGCGATATTAGAACTGACTTCTCACCCATGGGGATAAAGAGCTAAATAGTATTGTACCACCAACACCACCACCTTCCACAGGTTGGCTTTTTGACTGAATATCATCCAAAGGCAAACAAAAAGCAACATTAAAGTCCAGATGGGTGCAGAAAGGGTAGTCTGATAGAAATGTGACCTAAGTCTTTATTCCAGATGAAAACAGAATCATTCTTGGTCTTCAGGAAGTCAGAACTGACAGAGAGGAAATGAGATCTATCTAGGTTTGAAACCCTGTTCTATGAATGATTAGTCACTTCGCCTTGGGCAAGCTACAGCCTCAATCTTCTAAACTTTAGTTTCCACTTAGGTAAAATGAAGCTACCAATGCCTTCCTTATAGGTTGTAAAGATTAAATTAAAGTACGTAATTGCTTAGCCTCGATCCTGGCAAGGGTCCAATCTCTACAAACATTTGTTTCTCCTCTCCCTCTCCTCACTCTACATTGTTTTTTATCCAATGTGTTGATGCAAATTTAGTGTCTCATAAATGACTCCATAGTAATCATGTATTAGGATGGACTATAAAAATATAGAATGCATTTTTAGAGTTATTACTTTTTCTTCCTTTTTTAAATTAATTAATTAATTAGGCTGTGCAGCTTGCCTTGTGGGATCTCAGTTCCCCCACCAGGGATTGAACCCAGGCCATGGCAGTGAAAGCGTCAAATCCTAACCACTAGACTACCAAGGAACTCCTATTTTTCTTCCTTTTTAAAATGACTAGCTTGACTTCTTCATTACAGTGGCTGCCTAGAGAAGGGAAGACCTAGGTTTCAATTCTTGCTTTGACATATTTGGGACAGTTATAGCCTCTTTGGATTGTGTTTTGTCATTTGTAAAACATGATTTATGATGAAACCTTCCCTAACTACCTTAATCTCACACAATTCATCATACCCTTCTCCTTTACATGCTTTTTGCACTTAACGTCCAGGACAACACACTTGTCTAGGTTTCCTTCTCATGGATCTTATGATGGGACATCTCCTCTTCTCTGTCTGTGCTTCCTTCCTTAATGATGTGATCCAAACTCAGGGCATTAAACACTCCCAGATATTAACAACTCCCAAATACATAGCTCCAGTCTAGGTGTCTCTGCTGAACTCTGGACTCAGATCCAAACGCCTATTCAACCTTGAAGGTTTAACAGACATTTCAAATACTACGTCCAAACCTCATCTTTATTTCTGAACCTGCTCCACTTTCCCCACCTCAGATGATTATTCTGGTTGCTCTGGCCAAAAGTCTTGCAGTTATCTTTAACGATTCCACTTCCCAAAGCCCATGCCATATCCAGTTCATCAGCAAACCCTATTAGCTCTACCTTCAAAATGCATCCAGAAACTGTCCATTCTCACTAATTCCACTGCTACCACCTGATCTGAGCACCACTGTCTCTTGCCTGGATCACTGCAATAAATTCCTGACTGGTCTCCTACTCTATCCTGCTCCTGCAGAATTTAATCTCAACACATACACTAAGGTGATCCTTTAAAATGCTAAATCAGATCGTGGCACCCTGGATTAGTTCTTTATTTCACCAGAGTAAGGGTAAAAGTCCTTCATTGGCCGAGATGGCTCTATACAATTTGGCCTCATTGCCTTTCAGACCTTCTTTCCTTAACTCTTCCCTCCCTCTGCTCCAGGAACAATGGCCTTCTTCTTCTTCCTCAAAACAGGCCAGGCTCTGTCTATTTCCTCTTCCTGAAAGCCTCTTCCTTCAGATGTCTACAAAGTCCTTCACTTCAAGTTTATTCTCAAAAGATACCTCCTTGATGAAGTCTACTCTGATGACCCTGTTTAATATCACAATCTCACCTGCACCTGACCTTTTCCCTTTCAAACTCCTGTTTCCCTTAATCCTGCTTTGATTTCTCTTTTTTCCATTGAACCTGTCATTCTAACATAGTATATAATGTACTTATGTATTGAGGGCAGGGGCCTTTATTTCTTTATCAATAGCCCAAGGGCTAAGAATAATGCATGATGTGTAGTAGATACTCAATAAATATTTGCCAAATGAATGGAAATGAATTTAATTATGGAGAAAATGAAAATGGAATATAAAGAGCTATGCTTAATTTTTTAAATTAAGGGATGAGACGCACAAGATTAAACAATAAAAAATTTTGAAGCAGCCAATTTGAAACTAAAAACACTTAGTTTATCACAGCATCACTGTGGAGAATCAATTTTCATATTATGCTGCAACGAAAAATTAAACATATTTGATGCTAAAAATGATGAGTCGACTCCTAAAATATCTTTCTGAGTAGTTACCTTAAATGTGATTTTAAATGCCATAAATCACCATTCTTGTTTTAAAAACATCTTTGTCACCTAAAAGTAAAAATAAATTTAATAAAAAATTCTAATTTTAATAACCACAAAGGTGAGAAGTTTTATCTTTTAAAACAAAATTATTTGCTTTTTAAAAGTTTTGATGTATGATTTAAAATAGCATTGTGATGGTTAATTTTGTGTTCACTTGGCTGGGCCACATTGCCCAGATATGCGGTCAAACATTTTTCTGGATGTTTCCATGAGGCTGTTTTTGGATGAGATTAACATTTAAATTGGTAGACTTTGAGTGAAGCAGATTGCCCTCCATAGTGTAGGTGGGTCTCATCTAATCAGTAGATGTTCTGAATAGAACAAAAGACTGAGCTCCCTCAAGCAAGAAGGAATTATGCCAGCAGACACCCTTGGAACTTGAACTGCAGCGTTGGCTCTTCCTTGGTCTCCAGCCTGCTGGCCCACTCTGCAGATTTTGGACTTGCCTGCCTTTTTAATCGCATGAGACAATTCCTTAAAATAAATCTATATATCTATATATTTATATCTATATACACGCACATATCCTATTGGTTCTGTTTCTCTGGAGAATTCTGACTAATACAAGCATCATAAGGAATTACAGTAATAAATTAATTTTGGAGTGTCTAATTTAATACAAGTGTTCTTTGTATCTTAGGAGTTCCTTCTGGAGGTTCAGCAATACACTGTAATTTTAAGAAATGTTCCATAATCATTTATGTTCTGAGAAAGCTCATCTAGAATAAACTTACAAAGTCAATCACTCCTCTTTAAACTTTAACAAACACCCTTCTCAGAGCCATGTCTATATCTCCAAGAACATGTTTAATTTAATCTTCCTTATTATTTTCACATAAGTCTTCACTTGGAGGGGAGGTGTGGGCATTAAAATTCTCCATTAAAATTCTTTCCAATCTTCAAGGTCCCTCTTAAGTCTCACCACCTCTAGGAAGTTCTCCTGTGAAAGCTCTGAATGCCATTTTGACTACCCATGGAACTTTCCTTTCCAATCTACTTTGATAAAATTAAATAGCATTTTATGATTTGGCTCATTTGGTGGCTTTTGTGACACCATTTCCCTCCTGGTTCTTTTTTCTGATGCTCCTTTTCTGTCTCCCATCCCTCAGATTGGCCATTGACTTTGAGCATTTCATAGAAGAAGAAGGTTCCATGGTCATAAAGATTTGACAAACATTGGGTTAGCAAGTTAAACAAAGTTATCTATTGTAGGACTTTACAGAGCTCTTAATATGCTAAGGAGTATTGTGACTTTCCAAGAGGGGGATATGATTTATAGTAGAATAAGAGAGAAAAAGTCTAAGAGAAAAGTATGTAGAAGATTGAGAAGAGGTAATCAGAGAAGTAAGAGAAACCAGGAAAGAATGATGTCATGGAAATCAAAGATGGGCAGACCTGCAAAAAGGGAGTATCAACAATGTCTGAAGTCCCAGAGGTCAAGTAAGGTTTTGATGAAAGTAAGCTGTGAATTTAGGAACTAGTAAGTTACTGGTGATACAATGATAGCAATTTCAATGGCGTGGGAAGGGCAGTTTGACGCAGGTTGAATGGTCAGTAAAAAATGGAGAAAATAAATATAGAGCATCAATTCAAGATGTTTGACTATAGAATCATGGTGGATCTTTTTCCCTCTCAAAATTGCGAGACTTGAACACGTCTATAGCCTGTGATAAAAGAGTTAATAATGAAGATAAGTTGAAGATATATGAGATAGGGAATAAATGCTGAAGAAAAGGATCCAATGAGACTAGAAGAATAGCATCATGAGCACAAGTAAGGAATTAGCTTTCGACAGGAGACACTCCACTTCCTTTGATTCAGGAGGGAAACAGCCAAGAATGAATACAGATGTGGACAAGTTCGCAATTCATCTGCCGCCCTCCTACACGAGTTAAGATTCTGAGAACACAATCTGATCATATTTAGCTTCCTTCAGAGGCTTCCCCTTTGCCTTCAGGATGAATTCCAAATTCCTTCAAATGGCCTTTCAGAACTAGCTCCTGTCTTTCAATCTCCCCCTCAATCACTGCCCCGCTCCATATCCTATGTTCAAGTCACCCACCATGGGTCTCCCACTCACGCGGGTTCTTTTCACTCCAAAAGCCTTTGCAGTCTCAAAGGCTCTCTGCCTCAAATCCCCGCTCCCCAACACTCTCCTGAGAAATGCTGAACTTCTCTGTATAATTCAACACCCCGCTGAAATATCAGGAAAGGTAAAGGCTTCACCAGCCCCTTCTGTCCTTCTATACATACTCATCCATTCTCCTATCTGACACAGCACTTTTTACGAGCCCTTATTTGTTTGCTTTTACAAACTGTCTCTTACATATCTGATTCTTCCATTGGGTAGTGCTGGCACATGGTGATATTAGGAACTGTACCTATATTGCGCTAAACACACAAAAGGAGATAATTAAATGTCTGTTGTAAACAAGACTGAACATGTTTTGTCTTCAAATCAGATGTATTATAAATTCTTTTACAGTATTTTATATGTAGTATAAACTATATACCTAATGTAAAACATATTTTAAATATACTATAAACTATATATATATATTTTTTTAAATTAATTAATTAATTAATTTATTTTTGGCTGCTTTGTTTGGGTCTTCATTGCTGAGCGCGGGCTTTCTCTAGTTGCGGTGAGCAGGGGCTATTCTTCGTTGTGGTGTACGGGCTTCTCATTCTGGTGGCTTCTCTTGTTGAGGAGCATGGGCTCTAGGCGTGTGGGCTTCAGTAGTTGTGGCACGTAGGCTTCAGTTGTTGTGGCTTCCAGGCTCTAGAGCGCAGGCTCAGTAGTTGTGGCGCACAGGCTTAGTTGCTCTGCAGCATGTGGGATCTTCCCAGACCAGGGCTTGAACCTGTGTTCCTTGCATTGGCAGGCGGATTCTTAACCACTGCGCCACCAGGGAAGTCCCTAAACTATATATATTTTTAATCTAGCACAATACCTGACATACTAGACCAATGAATAAAACTAGCTGAATTAAAATAAAGTATTAAGCTTTAGTTATATTTTAACATTTCTTTGATTGTATTAAAGGTTTATAGCCTCTTTGTACAAAAATCTAAAATATTGACACTGCATAACACTAAACTAGAAATACCTTCACTACATATAAAAGGAAAAAACTACTTTAGCATATTTTAGTGAAATGTGCATATATGCACACATGGTTTTCCTGCAGTGCATTCTGTAGTGTCATTATTTTTAACATTATTCTCCCATTTCACTTTTTTTTCTCATGTCAGCTAAAAATGGACCTTGGAAAGGGAAAAGTTGGTTCCCTAAAAATAGAATATATAATAAATTTCCTACCTTCAACTGCCACTAACTGAAGAATTTAGTGCAATGATGAAATACATGTAATTTACATTTATTTATTTTTAACTCACTGGTTCTCAGCATTATCAGAATCTCTTTTCATAATAAATTTTTGATGCCTCTTTTATTATCCTGAAACAAAATTTATAGATAATTAACATTATATATTTATATTATATATACAGAATTTGGAAAACTAAATATAAATATAATATTTATAATAAATATAAATATATATAATATATTTATAATATATAATAAATATATTTTTATAATATTTATCTATATTATATAAATATAATATTCCTTTAATATTAAGGAGAAATAAAAGGAAAACAATTTATAGTAACATAATATATATTTCAATTTATAAATGCTTGTACATGAGTATACTAGAAGACACAGTGAAGATGTCAGATATTAATCTACACTTATTGACAATAGCCAAGATATGGAAACTACTATCGACGGGCAAATGCATAAAGAAGCTGAATAAATATTATTCAGCCATTAAAAAAGAGTGAAATTTTGCCATTTGCAGCAACATGAATGGACCTTATGCTATGTGAAATAAGTCAGAAAGAGAAAGACAAATACCATACGACCTCTCTTATATGTAGAATATTTAGAAAAATAAAATTTCTTAAAAAGCTCATAAAACAGACTTCCCTGGTGGTCCAGTGGTTAAGACTCCATGCTTCCACTGCAGGGGGTGCAGGTTTGATCCCTGGTCGGAGAACTAAGATCCCGCATGCCATGGTGCGCGGCCAAAAAAAAAAAGCTCATAAAAAATAATAATAACATTAAATTGGATTTAAGAGAAGTAAGAAAACCAGAAGCCATTCCAAATGGTACCGAAAAATAAAGAACCGGGTTACCGTGGACATTAGAATAGAAAATTGTATATTTAGATATATATTAAGGCTGTGCAACAACAAAAAAACTGTGTTCATAGGTAAAAAGTTTGCACTTATATGAACATGCAATGGAATCTGAGGAAGTCATGGAGGATGAAAAGTGAGGGACACAAGGAAATTATTTTGCAGCGTGGCTTGGCACACAGATGTTTATCAGCCTGGTCCCTGCCCCGCAAACCACCCATCACTGTGACAATTAAATAGGTCCTACAGAACTCCATGACACCACCTGGGGCAGGAACACCCCTCCTGGGGATAGTTCCCAATTGAATTCCTTGAACACGCTCTGAGCTAACGGAAATTTGGAAGCTTTGTTTAATAAACTGAAAGTGCTCTCCACTTATACAGCTGATGTAACATAACCATAAAGTTAATTTTTCAAGAGTGAAACTTATGATCAGTATCATGATACGCTGGTGGTACCTGTCCTCACAACAAAACTGCAAATGGGGTACCGGAGAGGATACAGGATTTATTCAAGACCTATTTTATACAGTTTGGAGGCTTTTCAATTCTGTTACTTTCTATCTTACCTCTTTCAACTTTGAATTACTCACTGCTCCAAATTGAAGCCCAATATAATTCTTCCTACTCACAATATGCTGTATTTCAAAGGATAACATTTTCAGCTAAGAAAACTTTAACTAATTTTGATGAATTTAACTGGGATAATTGATGTCTCTTAAGTCTTCTTATCTCTCAATAACAGTATGCCTAAAACTATTTTATTCTTTTTCAGGCATGTACTATCACCCTTTTAAATGATCTTTAAGATCTCTGATCCACATCTTCAATAAAAATCTTTGGAAAGGTAAGCAAATTGTGAAATCATAACCCAGTTTTCTCCACCTTCAAAGATATAACACACGGCTTCCCTGGTGGCGCAGTGGTTAAGAATCCGCCTGCCAATGCAGGAGACACGGGTTCGAGCCCTGGTCCGGGAAGATCCCACGTGCGGCGGAGCAACTAAGTCTGTGCGCCACAACTACTGAGCCTGCGCTCTGAAGCCCGTGAGCCACACCTACTGAAGCCCACGTGCCGCAACTACTGAAGCCTGCGTGCCTAGAGCCCGTGCTCTGCAACAAGAGAAACCACCGCAATGAGAAGACCTCGCACCACAACGAAGAGTAGCCCCCGCTCCCCGCAACTAGAGAAAGCCCGTGAGCGGCAACAAAGACCCAACGCAGCCAAAAAAAAATAAATTTATTTTTTAAAAAAGATATAACACAGAGACTCATATTAATTAAGCTATAAGTGCCCAAAGCCTAATTAGAAATCTTGGACTCAACATTCTGAAAGACCTTATAATATTAACTTTTAGAAAAAAGGCTAGAAATTAGGGGGACTTTCTCCATTTCCCTTTTAAATGATCTGTGATACTCTTAGGTTGACTAAATTCGATAATAAATCCCTGATGATATTGAATATGCTCATTTTTGGATATTTTTCCCATTTACTTAAACAAGATTTTCAGATCATGAAATATTTATTGCAGGCTTATGGGTTACCCTTCGGGTTAATATTGCTCTGAATTCAATTTGAGTTGTGAACATGGAAGGCATTTATATATGTTGAGACAACCACAGTGCAAATATACGAAATATCAAAAAGTATTTAATAACTCATTAAGATATTTAAACCATGAACCACATTCCAAATAGTAGATTCAAATTATCTTCTTATTACGATAGAAACAATTAGTCATTTTTGCACTGCGCCTGCAGGGCACTGTGTGCTGATTCTAAATCTGTACATAACAAGATGGGGGTAAGCTCCCTCTCTCCCTGCCTCGTGCATCATGTTGCTGAAGTGAACACCAGGAAAGAGCATCTTCATTTCCCCCCGAATCTCATCAGCCTTCTACCTTTCCTGATACTTTGCCACCCACAAAGGAAAAAAAATGAGATTTGGAGTCAGCAGTTCTAACTTCAAGTCCTGCCTCTGAGTACTGTATCCCTAAAGACATTCTAAGCCTCTGTTTCTCATTTATGAAACCGTGATAAAAATAGTTCTAGGTACCACAAAGGGATGTTAACACGAGAATTAAATACCATAATTCCGGTGAAAGTATTTTTTTTTAATCCTAGAGTTCTATTCAAATGCTAATTTTGTTCTTTCTTTACTTTTTAATCCCTCAGGTTGCCTGTTACTTCACTCTGATCTTTCCTCTTCTTCATCCTTCTTAGCCTCCAGATAACAACTGACTTGGCAAAATTCCTCCCCTCATCCATGACACTGTTCTGTTGCTTGTCTATTATTTCCCTGGGCACTTTTTCTTCATTGTTTCTGCTCCTTTAAATCTTTAACTGAGCACATTCTCCCGAGGTCAGTCCTTCGCCCCCTACTAATCTACCTGCATGTTTTCTCCCAGAGTGAATCTACTTTACTGTTTTTATTTACCACTTAAATATAGGGGATAGGGAATTCCCTGGCGGTCCGGTGGTTAGGACTCTGCGCTTCTACTGCAGGGGGCACAGGTTCGATTCCTGGTCGGGGAACTAAGATCCTGCATACCACGTGGCGTGGCCAAAAAAATGTAAATAATATTATAAATACATACATACATGCAATACATACATACATACAGGGGATAGGTACAGAGGAGTTACGCTTCTCACACTCTTTCCAATAGTCTATACAGACATTTCTAGTTGGCTATTTTGTTGCCTCCTGAACTATAGACAATAATCACTCCTTTTCCATTTAAATACTATGATTTCTCTGGTTCTTCATGTTTACAGTACTTGGAAGTATTGTTCTGATTTCTTTGATGTCCCCTATATTTAATCAATCACTGAGACTTACCAATTTCTATTTTAAATGTCTTCTGGATTTAACTCTTTTTAAACAATTTTTTTGACAGCTACCACTTTAATCTTGGACTGTATTACCTAATACCTGGGCTGAAGTTACTTTTTCCTCCTGTCTATCCTACATGTAGAGGTCAAAATTATTGTTTACTTCAAATACCAATTTTCTGGCATATTGTTTCACTCATCAAAACTTCCAGCAACTTCCTGTTGCCTACTGCATCAAATAGAAACTAAACATAATATACATGAAGATATGAGCTCCATGAATACCAAGCCACTTTTGGAGCCCACGTCTTGCTTCTTTTCAAAACAAACTCTGTGTTTTAACCAATAAGAACTCTGAAAAAGGCAGTTTAGAATTAAAACATGTTCACAACTCCACAAAATTTTATCATCACAGGCTAAGTATGGTACATTTCCCCCATTAAAAAATATAAAACGTTAAATTATAAAAAACATTATCATCATTAAATCAAACCTCCTCCCTCATTTTACAAATAAGGAAAATAAGACCTGAAAAAAATTAAGCCGTTTTCTAAAGCCATATCATTACTAAGAGCAGAACTGACACAATCTTAGTTCCTTGGATCCCAAGCTCCATTTTATTTACATCATACTTTTTGCTTCCTTGTGAACAAATGTGACATTTATGGTTTAAAATATAAGGAGGTTCTTTGAACCATCCAGTAGAGACATTTCACATGGATATTTAACCTATAAATTCGATAATGTATCACTGTCAAACATACATTAGAAATATAATTCATAAAATTAATTTAAAAAGTGAAGGTGATTCTGCCCATCATCCCAGTCAGTTTGAACATGCCCCAGAGTCACCCCGTCAGGAAAAATGTAATGGATATTCCTTCAGGTAAAAGATGGGAATCCACTGTCCTCTGGGAAAAAACATTACTATTCTACACACTCATTGGTGAGGTAACTTAGCTTTATAAAAAAAGTATCTCTGTGTCCCACTTCCAAAATCACTTGTCCTTTTTCTTCCTAATAATTAGAAAAATACATTTCTTCAGCTATTCTAGCCCATGTAATGCAAAAGGCTAGTTTTGACTGGTCTCATCATTCCTCAGCAGATTTGGTGTCTCACCGCTAAACATATAAATAGTTGAACGTGTAAAATGGTACAGGCTAGAGAGATAAGACTTGTTTGTTCAAATAATTAGGACTCTAAATATAAATTCTATTAGAGGGTGGTGATGCAATCTTGCTTGCACTCTAAAACCAAGAAATAACAGAATGGAAGGTGAAGTGAAACGCTTTCCTCTATTAACATCTACATTCTCTTGCTCATGAATTCATGGCGCATTGGGGGAAAGTGTTGAAAATAGCTTCTGACATAAATGACCACATTGCTAGTGTGCATAAGCTGCTGACACAGGCTCTAGGTTGCTTCCAAATGCCTCTATTTCTTCCATTTTTTCCCCACAACCAGAGTCTTCTCTAGAGAATCCTTAGAGCTTTGGAGTCTTCAGAGTTCGAGGAACTATGGGAAATTAAATCATATAAAGAACTCATTTCAGGGACTTCCTTCGTGGCGCAGTGGTTAAGAATCCTCCTGCCAATTCAGGGTACACGGGTTTGATCCCTGGTCCTGGAAGATCCCACATGCCACGGAGCAATTAACCCTGTGCGCCACAACGACTGAGCCCACGTGCCACAACTAGAGAAAGCCTGCTCGCAGAAACGAAGACCCAACACAGCCATAAATAAATAAAAGAACTCATTTGGAACTTGACATTAAGTTATTAATGACATGGGTTTGAACGTTAAATATTTTAGAAAGTATGAGCAATTTTGAAAGAGTTGATAATGTCAAATGCTGGATATGACCTTACCCTATAAGAAGGCTGCAAGTGTTCTCTTTTGTTGTTTAGAAGAGCCAGATGCTTGATAAGAAAGGCCTGATTGAGTCAGCCTCCATTAAATAAATGCAGGAGAAAAAATTTTAAATATTTAGGAATTTAATCAACTCACTTTTTTACATTCATCTTTTCTTGCCATCTGTCTATGAATATGACATGCACTCATCTAATGGGTCCTTTCACATTTTAGGGAATAAAATATTAAAGTCCCTTTCAAAATAAATGAACCGAAAGATCCACACTACATCATGAAGAAAAACGGCTGTTATGCAGTAGATTCACTAAAAGATTTTGCAGTGTAACCCAGGATCGTGGAGTTCCAGTTAGTGGCAGGGTGTTCATTTGTTTGTCTGAAGGCATTTTATTAGTGTGAAAGAGACAAACTAGATTTAAAAGGGGGCTATTTAAACAGAATGTGGGTTTCTTATATTGACTACCCTGGCTAAGGTGTAGAGTTTAAGAAAACAGATAATTCAGATATCTTCTGTAGACTCACTTTGGTCTATTTATTTTCTCTTTAAACCAGTAAACTCTAAGGTAGAATGTATAAGACAACCCAGAGGGGTGAATAAAAATATTAGAATTTCTATATATTTGGCACATTCTTCTCTTTATTTGTATTTATGGGTTTAAGTAGTTTTTTACTATGAAAAATTTCCAAATAGACATAAAAGTGGAGAGAACAGAACAATAAACCCCATATTTCATTATTTGGATTCAACAGTTATAAAGACTTTGCCACATTTACTTCATCTACCCCTTTTTGTTGTTGAGGAATTTTCAAGCAAATCATATATATTAACAATTTTTTCTTTATTAAATATTTAAGTAGGTATCAACTCAAATTGAAGACATATGTCTACAACTCCATTAGAACAACTAACAAAATTTAAAATAATTCCTTGGTATAATCTAATAACCAGCCCTAGTCCAATTTTCTTGATGTTTTATTTGAATCAGGATCCAAACCATGTCTCAACATTACATTTGCTTTGTAGGCTTTTTCTCTTGGTTTGTTCTAATCTAGAGCTAACCTGCTCTTTCCTCCCTTTTATTTTTTCCTTTCATGCCATTGACTTGTTGCAGAAACCTGGTCAGTTATTCTGTAGAAAAGCCCAGTTTCTGAGTTTGTGTGTGGCCTTGTGGGGTCATTTAATCTATGTATCTACTCTCCTTCAAAAAGAAGCTAGCTTGTCTAGAGGGTTGATTCAAGCAAAGGTCACCTTTTTTTTTGAGGGATGGTCAAGAATACTACATAGGGAATGTTATATGCTTCCTATTGTATCACTGAATGTTTGGTTGTCCCACTTTTAATGATGTTAAGACTAAATAGTGGTTTCAGGTGATAAACAGACTGATCCCTCCATTGTAAAGTTTCCCATCAACATTTTTTCTGTTTTTACCCCTTAATAATCATATCCTAAGCCAATTACAAGTTGCAGGATAATGATAATTAGATTCTATTTTTTTCTATTATCTTTGCGCATTTATTAGCTTGAATTCTATAGAGAAGAACTTTTCCTTGTCAATTAAGGATGTGCTTACATATGCAAACATAAAGGAAAGCAGGACAAAGCCTTATTATTGACCGCCAAATATCAGAGGAAGAAGAAACTGACTTAGTTCAGATGGTGACCAAAGGGTGGTAACTGTCTTTTTTTTTTTTTAATTGACTTTCTCTCTCTTTTTGGTATCTGCATAATTAATACATTAAAAAATATATTCAACATCTTTAAATCAATTGCATTCAATATTTAAAAAAATTTTTTTGATTCTCAAATTGCCTCTAATTTGGCCAAAGAGAGCCCTTTTATGTTGATTCCTGTGTCTTTTAGACACAACCTCAGTAGCTCTGAGAGTTCTAACTTGCTTTCTGGTGCAACAAAATGTCCCACACTCATATATGCCCAACTCTAAACACGGAATCAGATGCTCCTCCAAAGATCCCGAGTCACTGCTAGTGTGGAATGGTATCTAGATCACAGTCTGTGATCATTTTTATGGGGTTGTAGAATAGATTATATTATTATTCCCAACTACTCATTCTCTTCCCACTTATTATCGCATGATTTCCAGGGCATCCCGGCAGGCAGAATACACTCCCCTACCCCAGTTCCAGGTCTGGCCATATGACGTGCTTTGACCAGTGGACATCCATCATGTTAAGTGGATGCTTTCAGAGCTGTTGCATGATTTAGCTCTGCCTCCTGCCTTTGCCCTTGGCCACAAGGACTGTCTCTCCCAAATAGGGGCAGCTCTTTCAGCCTGGGGCCTGGAATGAGACATGTAGAGCAGAGATTTTGCAGCTGACCTGGAGCCACCAAAATTGAAAAGCAGCAAAAATGATGCATATAGTTGCAAACTACTGAAATTTGGGGTTTTTTTGTTACTTCATAAAAGCTGACTGATACAGGTTGTGATTTCATCTAGGCCTTTTTAGTGGACAGACACAGAAAATGTGTCGTTCTTTTTTTTTTTGTATTTTTCTTTTTCTTTCATTTTTTTAAATTTAAGTATAGTTGATTTATAATGTTAGTTTCAGGTATACAGCAAGGTGATTCAGTTACTGTATATATATACATATATATGTTTATGTATATATATATTCTTTTTCAGATTCTTGCATCTGAAAAAAGCATCATGAGTTCATAGTGATTTTTCAAATCAAATATAACATTATAGGGCTTTCACTTACCTTTTTAAAAAACATTATACATGTATCTCTTTTTTCCTGCGATGAAAATCTTTATCTTTCTATATCGATATAATTACTGATTTGAATTGTCCTGTAATACGAAGTAGTTTCAAAAGAACAAAACCACTATTTTAAATTACTTTAGTTTACAAAGTATTTGTAGCTTTATTCATCCCTAAAGTATATCCTACTATTCAGGGGAATATTATTTTCTAAGCTCAGACTGGAGCTTCTTTCCTCTATGTGGTTATATCACTGATTTGATATACAGTAGGTTCATCTTTTTCCATCTGTTTTCAATTTTCACAGATGGATGCTTTAATGAATTTTATCTTTTAAATACAACCTTTAAGTTTTCAAAATCAAATCTATGTAATAAGTTATTAAGAGAAATCTGTTCTATTCCTGTCCCTTCTACCCATTGTGAATAGTTTTCATTTAACTTCCCAGCATTTCTTTCTTCCGAAAAATGTACCATGTGAAGCTATACAGTTCTGTACCTTGCTTTTTTCACTTACTATATCCATACATGGAGACTGCCCTCATTCCTTTTCATGACATTGCACACCATTTTATTTATTCAGCCAACCCCCTACTGATGGGTATTTGATTGTTTTCAGTCTTTTTTTAATAAGTAATTTTGAAATAAAAAATATCATGCATGAATCATGTCCTGTTTTATACAGCTCTGGAACAGGCTCCCAGTAGTGGGGTGGATGAGTCAAAGGGTAGATATGTAATTCTTCTACACATTGCTGAATTCCACTCCAGAGCAGACACCTCATTACACTGCCCATCAAGAGTGTGTGAAAGTGCCTATTTCCATACAACCTCAGTAAAGGAACATGCAGATGAGTTATGTGTTTTTGCTAATCTGGTAGGCAAGAGATGCCGTCTTTGTGAAGGTTTAATAATTTATATTTCAAGTTATGTTGAGCAGAGCTTCATACTTATCAGTTGTTTTTTTCTTTTTTTTTTTGGCTGCACAGCTTGTGGGATCTTAGTTCCCTGACCAGGGATTGAACCCGGGAGCCTTGGCAGTGAAAGCAAGGAGTCCTATCACTAGACGGCCATTGAATTCCCAAGAGCTTCATACTTGAAGAATCATTTGAATTTTTCTTCTGGGAACTCTCTGGGGTTTGCTTGTGTGTGTGTGTGTGTGTGTGTGTGTGTGTGTGTGTGTGTGTGTGGCATGCCCATGTGCCATTTTTCTATTTTGTTCTTTATATTTTTATTCTCTTTCCATTTTTAAGGATCTTTGTTATATCAGTGATAATACTCTTTGGTTGAGGATTAAACTGCAAATATATTTTCCCAATTAGACATTTATCTTTTGATTTGTGTATAGTGTTCTTTTTCATGCAGATGCTCTTTGGATATATAGTCCAATTCATAGAAGAACGTACCATGCTTTGTTCTGTTTTGTTTTGTTTGTTTTGTTTTGTTTGGGGGCAATGGTCTTATTTATTTGCTTACTTACATTTAGATCTCTGATTCATTTGGACTTTATCCCTATGTACACTATCAGGTTCAGATCCAATTTCCCTTAAATCACTGCACAACTGTTGTAACAATATTTAATAAGAATTCTCAATGGTTTGAGATGCTACCATTTTATACGTAGATAAATAAACAGATAGATAGATAAATACAGACATATAGAAAGGTAGGTTTAGATAGATAGATCTCTATTTTTATCCCTATCTATCCTAAATTTATAAGTGAACTTGGGCCAATTTCTGGACTTTATATTCTGTTCCATCTGTCTGTCAGTCTCTTCATGTACCAGTCCCACAGTGTTTTAATTACAGAGGCTTTATCAAATTCTGTAATATAGGGCTACCACCACTTCATTTCTGCCCAAAGGTATTAGTGTTTGTTTATTTTCCAGCATCTAGTATAATATTTATTTTATGTATATTTTATAATTAATGTAATATATTAATACAAAAACACATGTATGTAATTTATAACCAAAAACTTATGTTGGGGCATATGCTCTTTAAAAAAAAAAAAAAAGTAGAATATGGAATCAAAAAAAAGTTTTAGGACCAGTGCTCCAGACAGCGATTTTTGAATATTCCAGCATCCTCAGACAGACTTTTGCGGGGGAGTAGCACAATAGAGCTGAGATTCTTAAGACGTATCTAATCTTGGCATTTGCCTAACGCTGAACTATGTGATGGTACCCTTGGACTGAGATGATGAGTTACCGGGATTCTGAGGAAACTTTTTCAGTGCTAATGAGGAGATCCCACAAGAAAATGTTACTGGACAAGAATGCCTAAGAAAACCATCTTTGGTTTGGAAGTAAAGATCACTTTATCAGGCCCTGTCCTCTCATCTTTCTTAATAAACTTTTCACTATTGTGGGACATGAATTGCTATAATATCAACTGAGTGGCAAAGGGATTGAACCTTGAGGGGAAAATCTGGAATCCCTTGTCCCAGAGAGTACTTTTAAAACTCTGTGGGAATTCCCTAGCGGTCCAGTGGTTAGGACTCCATGCTCTCATTGCAAAGGGCCTGAGTTCAAACCCTGGTCGGGGAACTAAAAAATTCCACAAGCTGCGAGGTGCAGAAAACAAAACCAACCAAACAAACAAAAAAACCTTGGTAACATCCTATGTTGTGTTTTATCTCAGGCAGTTTGTGAGGAGGTATTGTTTAATTCATCTGAGTTTATAATCAATGTTTGTCAATTCAAGAGAAGCTTATGTGTTTTTATGATACAAGGAGGCATCCAGGAATCGGCACCTGTTTAAGGCAGATCTGTCTCTATACTTCCTAGTAACTCTAAGGAGGTCTCAGTTAACAAGCAAGGAGGGAGTTCGAGGAGCAGTAAAATCATACATTCATTAAGGACTATGAATTTTACATGTCTCCTGGGATTTGTATTACTAAAAAGTTATGTAATTTTATGAAGCTAAGAGGCAAATAAACAAACATTTAAACTCCAGGTTACTTACTTTTATTTAACTAATTATTAAAGAACCACTATGTGCCAAGCACCACACTAGCTGCTGGGGACACAAAGATGTGTTGTCTCTGTCCTCAGCGAACTCATAATCCAGATGCACGTGTAAAATGATAACTGTACAGCCCAATAAGTGCCGTAAGAGAACCAGGAACATGCCAAGAGCACCAGGATTATAATAAGCAGTAGACTTTGGCTTTGAAAAATGGATGACTTGGAAAGACTTAAAAGAAGAGGTAAGGGATTTTGGACTTAGACCTTCAGAGAGGACTTGCGTTTGGCAACATGGAGAACATCTGAACAAGGATGACAACAACAGTAGAAGAGATGGAGGCTGGGAGGAGAAACATTGTATCTAGATAAAATGGCATAGAGGTTCACTCCCTTACACACATACACACACACACGCACACGGGGCACAAACACAAAAGAACCTGACTTCTTCTGGGACCAAAAGCATTATATGGGGTTATGGTACAATAATACCATAGCCCCAATCAGTTTATGTAAAACTTTTATATATTTTATGGCAGAGCTCACTGTGTTTAGATTATTGGATTAAATAATAAGAACCAGTAATTAAATTATTGGATTGAATAGATCAGTGTTTATTTACACTTGAGTCATTGTTTATTGTATTATGTCCATTCTACTTCCGATTAGAATCCATTCCTATTTTAAAGTGACTCTACAGCATTTTTTTTGAACATAAACACAATTCTCTCTTTTCAAATTTAGCACTTTCCCAGTAGCTCAACGTGTTCCCAATTTTATTTGTGGTCATTACTTCTTTCCTCTCCTTTAAAAATAGCAGCAGCTTGCACTTGTCTGTAAATCCTAACTGGTGCTGGTGTCTCTGTCCTCTCTGGCCCTTACTCTCTTCTCCTTTGGATTTTTTCACTGGGTCTAGGTTGGAATTTTTCTCTTTCTAGTTTTGATCACTGGTTTGGGAGTTTATTTCCCTCTGTTTTGTTATAGCACTTGGTTTCACTACTTATATTTAGTGGTTTTAACTAGAAGATAGTCCCTACTGCATCTTGCCACAGGGTTTTAAAAAGGCCTCTTCAAGATGTTATCATGAGTCCTGTTTGGCGACCCAGCTTTGGGTTATGGCTTTAGCTACTGGTAAAAATAGATACTTTGTAGGAAAGCACAGAATATTATACACAATATGATTTGATCTGTTGGAAGGTGCAGAACATTAAGCACAGTAATTTTGATTTTTATTTTTAAAGAAACTATACAGGTATGCTCATATATGCTGGAACTACATTCCCCCCCGACGATTTTTCTGGAATCACATGCAAGAAACTTAAGAGTGGGCTACTTCATTGATGAGGAAGTGGAGAAAAGGGAACCCTTATACACTATCGGTAGGAATGTAAATTGGTGCAACCACTGTGAAAAACAGCATGGGGGTTCCTCAAAAAACTAAAAACAGAGCTACCATATGACGCAGCAATTCCATTTCAGGGCATATATCTGAAGAAAACAAAAACACTAATTCAAAAAGATACATGCACCCCAATGTTCATAGCAGCATTATTTACAGTAGCCAAGATATAGAAGCAACCTAAGTGTCTATCAACAGATGAATGGACAAAGAAGATGTCTCATACACACACACACACACACACACACACACACACAAACAAACACAATGCAATATTACTCAGCCATAAAAAGAGAATGAAAATTTGTCATTTGCAACAACATGCGTGGACTTGGAGGGTATTATGCTTAGTGAAATATATCAGAGAAAGACAAATACTGTATAATATCACTTATATGTGGAATCTAAAAAATAAAACAAACTAGTGAATATAACAAAAAAGAAACAGACTCACAGGTATAGAGAACAAACTAGTGGTTACGAGCGGAGGGAGTGAGGGAAAGGGACAACATAGGGGTAGGAGATTAACAGGTACCACCTACTATGCATAAGATAAACAAGCTACAAGGATATATTGTACAGCACAGGGAATATAACCAATATTGTATAATAACTATAAACGGAGTATATATAACCTTTAAAAATTGTGAATGTCGTATATCTGAAACTTATACAATACTGTACATCAACTATACCTCAATTAAACAATCAGATTAAAAGAGTGGGAGTGGAATAAAAATCAGGAGGACTGTAAAGGAGACAGTTCTCATTTGATAACTTTTCTGTGATGTTCGAATTCACCATATACATAAATTATGCTAGTTGAACATGTAAGTAGATGCATTTAACAGTGATCTATTTTTGTCTTTGATCACGTCCGTCGTAAAGTATTGAGCAAGTTTTCATAGTGTGAGAAAAGCTAAAACTGAAAACAGCAGGCGACTGTTTTGACAAGATGTGAGCCAGCAAACCGGAAACACCTTGCATAAAGGAGAGAGACCAGTTAGGCTTCTTCACTCTGTACAAGTATAAAGACAAATTTGTCCCAAAATGTCCCTGTGAGGCATTTGGAAAACTAAAACAAAATAGAAAATCCAACGAAACAAATAAAATCTTGAGTCCAATGACATCAGAGAGAGAGAGAGAGAGAGACAAGACTCTTTAGTTAAGGACCAAAACTCACGTCAGTTATGCTCACGAGGATTCTTGCTCAGGGCTTTTGGAGCCCAGATGGTGGAAAGCTAAGAGAGTGGCTCTTTTTCTTTTTTAAATCATTCAAGAGCACTTTATTTACTCACATAGAGTCCCCTCTTGTATGTTTCCCCACTTCCAGTTTCTAGAAGGAAATATTTGACATTTTTCTCCACAAAGTTTCTTTCCAGGTGGGCTGTTAGCAACGTCAACAACAGCAGTAGGAGATCCTCTGAAGATCTGGAGAACGCAGTTGAACAGGCATGAATGACCCGTTTACTTAGAGTAAAATGAAGTGTTTACCTCTATTTTCAACAGTTTTAGAGAATTTCTGGGAGGAAAATTATGGTTTAATCAGTACTCGTCGAATTCTGTCCCTTAGAACATTATACAGTTCTGTGGTTGTACTTCGGGAACCGTTCAAAATTGTTTCCGAAAAACATATTTTTTAAATTATTATTTTTTTATTGAAGTATAGTTGACTTACAATGTTGTGTTACTTTCAGGTATACAACAAAGTATATATATATATATATATATATATATATATATATATAATTCTTTTTCAGATTCTTTTCCATTATAGGTTATTATAAGATATTGAATATAGTTCCCTGTGCTACATGGTAGGTCCTTGTTGTTTATCTGTTTTATATATAGTAGTGTGAATCTATTAATCCCAAACTCCTAACTTATCCCTCCCCGCCCTTCCTTTTTAGTAACCATAAGTTTGTTTTCTATGTCTGTAAGTCTATTTCTGTTTTGGAAATAAGTTCATTTTAGATTCCACATATAAGTGACATTATATGCTATTTATATTTCTCTGTCTGACTTACTGCATTATTTCATTCTTTTTATGGCTGAGTAATATTCCACTGTATATATTTACCACATCTTCTTTATCCATTCATCTGTCAGTGGACATTTAGGTTGCTTCCATGTCTTGGCTATTGTAAACAGTGCTCCAATGAACACTGGGGTGCCTGTATCTTTTCAAATTAGAGTTTTTGTCTTTTCCAGATCTGTGCCCAGGAGTGGGATTGCTGGATCATATGGTAAGTCTATTTTTAGTTTTTTAAGGAACCTCCATATGGCTTCCATAGTGACTGCACCAATTTACATTCCCATCAACAGTGTAGCAGGGTTCCCTTTAAGAGAGCAGCTCTTGACCTACTTCACAGGACTACGTCCAGGACAGTGTTTTGCTTCTCTCCTCATAAAACATAAGAACAATTCAAACTGCAGAACACTGCTGACCCACTCATTGGTTTGAAGATCCTGAGTAGGGTTCTGTGGGCCTGTCAGCAGGCATTCATTTGGGCACACACATCCTCTCTCTCTCTCCCTCCCTCTCTCTCTCTCTCTCTCTCTCTCTCTCTCTCTCTCTCTCTCTCTCTCTCTCATGCACACACTCATACCCTTAGTAACACAGAAGGCCACTCTTCTTCCCATCACAACTAATCAAATCACCCTCCAAAGGGTGGCAACTTGGTGAAACTCTAAAAACACTTAAAAAAATACTGGTGGAAGACAAACTCAGGTATTGGAAAAGAGAACAACACTGAAAGAAGAGAAATAGTAACCCAAAGAGCTACTGTTTTATGTTTATATGCTGGGAGCTGAACAGAAAGTTGGAAACGCCTGCAGTATACATGATTTTTTTTTTTAATTCCTTAAAAACCAAAGAACAATTTTTCTCAAATCCCTGATTAATTAACTACATTTCAAATAATAAAACAATTTTCTCTGGGTATATGTATATGTTTAATGATCTATGTTTGTGTATGTATATATTTCAGTAAACTATATAAAAGACATACTTAGGAAGTAATTGCCTGGACCACTCCAATCGTTGGTCTCCCCACTTCCAACTTCCCACCTATCCAATCTGCCCATTCTCTATCCTCCATCCACTGTGTTCTCTTTTTGAAATGCAAATCTGACTGATATTCAGTGTTTAAAAGCCTTCAATGGCTTTTCCTTACTTTAGGATAAATTCAAAATCCTAATTGTGTCTCACAAAGCCCCCCACCACCTGGTTGCTGTCTCTCACCCTCCCCTGCTCTCCGTACTCTGGCCTTAAAGGACTTATTTTATTCCTTCACCCTCTTCCTGAACGCTCTCCCCCAAGGACATCTGTGCATGCTGTTGGCGCCATCAGAAATGGTCTCCCTCATCTTCTTTACCTGGTTACGGGTATAATCTTTTCATAGACAGATAGATAGAGACGTATGTGTGTGTATTTTGTAATAAAACTCTAAAAAACACATTCTAAAAAAATTCTCTTTTTTTAACATTTTAAAGTTTTTAATCTAACATTTTAGTTATTTTATTTTATTTTACTTTTTGGCCATGCTGCGCGGCTTGTGGGACCTTAATTCCCAACCAGGGATTGAACCAGTGCCCCCTGCAGTGGAAGCGTGGAGTCCTAATCATTAGACCGCCAGGGAATTCCCTAAAATAAACTCTTAACATAATAAAAGTAAATAAAACAGGCTGTTTAAACTAGTACAGTACTTATGAAACAGCCTATTCTTTGTCTATGACTCTCAAAAATGTCAGAAATCCATTATAAGTGATAATATGAATGTTTAACTTCATTGCCCCTAAATTTTAACAATAATAACAGTAACAGTTTTTTACGTGCTTTATACATGTGAACACATTTCTTTCTCCCTAAACCTCTATGAGGTAAGTACTGTTATTGGGATTATCACCATTACAGATGGGTCAACAAACACACACAAAAGTCAAATAACTTGTACAAGGTCACAGAGCTGGTAAGTGAGCAGAGTTCAGCATCAGAGTACGTGCTCTTTACCACTACACTATGCCATCTGAAATACAGCTCAAAAAATGCAAATCTATAACACTATGAAGTATAATTTAAAGGGAAGAGTTATGGTTGCTCCATGGGCTCTAGAATGTTCTTGGCCACAACACCGATTACACAACACATCCTAATTTTGGTTGCTGTGGTAGGCAAAATAATGCCCCCCCCCAAGGTGTCCACATCCTAATTCCAGGAACCTATATGTTACCTTACATGGTAAATAGGAAATAAGGTTGTAGACGGAATAAAGTCGCTAACCAGCTGATCTTGAGATGAGTAGATTATTCTGGATTACCCAGGTGGGCCTGATGTAATTTTAAGGGTCCTTATAAGTGGAAGAGGGAGGCAGAAGAGAGAGAACCAGAGATATGGCAGCCTGGCATTGTTGGCTTTGCATCTGGAGGAATGGGGCCATGGCTGGCCTCTAGAAGCTGGAAAACACATGGAAACAGATTCTCCCCTAGACCCTCCAGAAGGAACACTGCCCTTCCCATACCTCGATTTTAGCCCAGTGAGACCTATTTCACACTTCTGACCTCTAGAAATTTAAGATAATAAATTTGTGCTGCATTAAATTTATCGTAATTTGTTACTGCGACAATAGGAAACATACATTTGGGCTTTTTTTTTTCTGAGTTCTGACCTCAGTAACACCTTCCAAGAAAGTAGTGCCCAGTTTTAAGTTTTCTTTTTCTTCTTTTGCCAAAGAAAGCACTTGACCCAGATTCTGACTCACCCTCATCTTCCTCGAAACATCAACCTGGGGGGCTTCCCTGGTGGTGCAGTGGTTAAGAATCCACCTGCCATTGCAGGGGACAGGGGTTCGAGCCCTGGTCCAGGAAAATCCCACATGCCGCGGAGCAAGTAAGCCTGTGTGACACAACTACTGAGCCTGTGCTCTAGAGCCCACGAGCCACAACTACTGAGTCCACGTGCCACAACTACTGAAGCCCACGCGCCTAGAGCCCGTGCTCCGCAACAAGAGACGCCACTGCAATGAGAAGCCTGCGCACCGCAACGAGTAGCCCCCGCTCACTGCGACTAGAGAAAGCCCGCGTGCAGCAACGAAGACCCATCCAAAAATAAAATAAATAAATTTATTAAAAAACAAAACAAAACAACACATCAATCTGGCAATATAAATAGCCTGGAGTATCGGCTCAGCAGTGGTGTCACTACATTGTTATGGGATGTAAAGAAATGTTATTTTAAACAATGGCTTTTACAGATTTCTGCTGGTCTGACTTTAACACAGTAGCTCTTGCCTCTATGGTCTAATACATCTTCTCCACCAAAGAGGCCCACTGGAGGAAGACAGTGTGATAGAAACCATGGGCAGAGCACATGTGTGTAAATTCACATGGGCTTCTCTCATTGAACTGCTCATGTGGAGGTAAATGAGTGTCCTCAGCCATAGGGAACTCACTGTTCTCTTTATGCTGATATTTTTGCTTTTGACATCTTCCTTTTTAATGTCATGTCTGTTACTGTCTTAAAATGATTATCGGGTCTACCAGCAAGCACAATTTGACCTTTGCATTCATGTTGACTATGTCAAGATGGAACCAGTTCTCTTCAGCAAGTTGATTATGATGCTTTGTTCTTAACAATGTTGACAGAGGGCAGAATTTTCTGGGCACTGGTTTCCTGGAGTGCTGTTTTGGGTCAATTCCATCATAGAGGCAGAACCTTGTAATTTTGCAGAAGATCCAAACCTCTCTCCCCCTCCACGGTCCTTGTCAGTTGATGAGAGATTACAAACTCAGGCCAAGTTGCCTGGCTTGGGTTCCAGTCTAGATCTGAGGACCAGCTGCCACCAGCTGTGTATTGCCAAGAACAGCACACTGCTCTTGTTCACATTCAACTCCTTTTCTTAAGTGTTACCTCAGAGAAATCTGACATCTCACCTACGTAGAATAAGTTAGGGCTTCATGATTTATAATACGATCGTTAACTCTATCCATACATTTCTTCCACCCACTCCACCTTAACCCATTCCCCTTCGACAGGTGTATATTTACCCGTACCATTAACCAAGCACTTTGCTCAGCATTGGACATACAGTAGTGAGCAAACATCAAGAAATTTCTTCCCACATGGAGCTTCTATTTTAGTGGGAAAGAAAAATATAATTCAACTAAACACACAAATAAATGTCCACCTATCAACAGGTACACTGAAATCAGAATTTAAATAACAGCAATAACAACAAAAAGCAATCCTCCTGACTACCAAAAAGAAACAAAGAATATTGACAGATAGAAGTAAAAAGAAAGAATGGGAATGAGCATGATATTATACATATTAGGATTGAGACAAAAGAGTGGTACAGTCGTATTTGGGATGAATATCAAGAAGATGAGTATATAATTAGAGCACAAGGAATACACTGTCTTTCCTTGAATGAAGATGGCAAAAAGAGTTTAGTGCTCAGAAAAATGAGAGGAGTGAAGGCCAGCTATCTATGCAACAAAGTCTCTGATCTTCAAATCCCAGTTCCACCTCTTTCCAGCCTAGATAAGTGAGCTTAGACAAGTAACTTAGCTTTCCTGAGCCTTAGGGTCCCTACCTGTAAGTTGAAGATATGTTCTATCTCATGCATTTGTTGAGAACTTAAAAAGAGAAAACATACAGGAAAGTCCTAGGAACAGTGTGATACATAGGTAAGCCTTCAGTACAGTTTTTGGATCTGAACGTGAAACCTGAGTGGATAAATCAAAAATAGGACGGTGGAGTGAAACTTAGCCTTGAAGAACATTCTTGTTTTTTCAACAACACCCTAAAAGCAATGAATGTACCTAGTACCCAGATCTTGGTTTCTAATACCATTCTCCAATCAAAGGAACTAGGGCTCCTTGGAGCAGTGGTTCATTCTGGAACTGGAGCAGAAAATATACACAGGATCAGCCTGGAGCATTTTGTGGGACCAGAAAGTAAGGAAGTGCTAAAAACAAACAAACAAACACACATATATACACAATGATGGAGGGATGTCAAAGGGACACAGGAACCAATTTTAAGAACTCCCAATGGCCAAAGCTGGACAATCTAAAATAAATAAAATAGTATTGGACTGTAATCCAAAGTGCAAAATAAATATTGATGAGCTTATACTGAGAAAAAAATAGATGAATGAATGAATGGAGTGGGGGAAGAGACATCTCTCAAGCAGAGAAATTCCAAGTAATTTATGGAGCTACTCCACTCTCAAGGAGGTGGATTATAACTCTTCTTCCTTAAGTGTGGGTTGTACATAGTGACTTCCTTCCAAAAAATACAGTATGGAAGGTGGGGGGGAAGGTAACCCATGGAGATACCTGGCATACACTACCCGACCAGGTGATAAAGGTTAACATCAACAGTGATAAGTCATGGTCACAGTATGTACCCTTGATATGATGTGATGAAAATGATACTTTACCTCAGAGATCTCCCTCCAAAAAAACCATAAATCCAGTCCAGTCATGAGAAAAATATCAGAGAAATACCAATTGAGGGACATTCTACAAACTATTTCGCCAATACGCCTCAAACCTGTCAAGGTAATAACAAAACAAGGGAAGTCTGAGAAACTCACAGCTAAGAGGAGCTTAAGGATACATACAGGATTACTAAATGTACTGTGGTGTCCTGGATGGGATCCTGGAACAGAAAAGAGCATCAGGGAAGAATGAAGGAAATCTGAATAAAGTGTGGACTTCAGTTAATAATAATGTATCAGTATTGGTTCCTTAATTGTGACAAATGTATCACACTAATGTAAAATATTAATAATAGGGGAAAGTGGGTGTGGTGTATATGGGAACTCTCTATACCATCTTTGCAAGTTTTCTTTAAGTCTAAACTGTTATAAAATTTAAAATATTTTTAAAAAGCAAATAAAACATTCTTGCAATACCAGGCCTTTTGGCATCCCAGGAACAATACAGAAAAGATCCCTGCACACTTCCAAATTAATCCCCTGTAGGAGTCAGGGTTAGGAGGGCCAAAGTGTTAATGTTAGCCAAAGCTTGAAAAAGCACTTATTCTGCCTATTCATCTAAGCCTGTGTTTGCCTCTGGGTTATTCTTGGCTACAGTTTCAAACTTAGGGTGTCTTGTTTCTATTTTGATTACTGTGTAGGAATACCAGAGTAAAATCATTTTCTCTGTTTTTAATTAGTGATAATTCTACACTAAAGTCAGTCCTTTTTATTTCAAATTTAAGACTGTCAGTGAAATACATAACTTTCCCAGTAGTTTTGTTACAATTCCTCCAGCCTTCCCCTCTGTTGCCTTTCGGCATTAGTGATTTTTTTGTCTGTGTTCAACATGATACCAATTGATGTGTCAAAATTGCGTAATGGTTTTTATTGTGAAGCCTTGACTTCTTGGTTTGATTTCCTATAATATAGGTCAGCACATGCCCCCTTCACTGAGACAACTTGCACCTTCTTTCCCCACTTAGGGACAAAAACTCACACCACGTTGAGCTGAGTAATACTCAGGCAATGAGAGCTCGAGAAAGTCATTGTTTTATGCTATTAGACACGCAACCTGCAGGTTATTTTAAGTATTATATTACCAGAACTTGAATAGCAACAACAATAATGCATTCTATTAAAAATAAATAAAAGGAAAGAAAAAAGTTAAAACGAAAGAAAAAGGAAAACTTCGTTTCTTAAGTGTGCTAAAGATCTATTGTAATCTCCATTCTTCTAAAAAGTTAACGCGAGGAAAACAAAATAATAGGAACCATTCCCAGGATTTAAAATCTTATGAGCCCAGAATCCGTGAAAATCCTGTTTAGAACCATCCCGTGAAGTTGGCTTTGGGAAGTCTCCCGCTACAGCATCAGAGCTTCTGTATCTTTCTAACAATCATCCCGTTGGACGTCCCCTGAGGACACAGCAGCTGGCTGGAGCGCCCAGACCAGACTCCTCTAACTGAATGTAGATGTGCAGGTGGAGAGGATACAAGTAATTCCGGCTCAGCAGCCAGGAATTTCCTTCCACCCCGCGTCCCAAAAGTGCACTGCATATTAGCGGCACAACTGGGACCCTCAAAAGCCAAGAAAATTCTAATAGTGCCCCCCGCTCTAGTGCGAAGAGTGTGGCCGGCGCCTGCCTCCGAGTGATGCCATCTTGGGATCTTAGCATCTTCTAAGGAGTTAGTGAGTTTTGCATTCTATTCACTTCTCCGTGTCTTTGAAAACTTAACCCAACTTTGCAAGAAGATGAGAACCTGCTGGTGTGGAGCCTTAACTTTCTCTAACTAGAACTGACAAAATCAGAGGCGATTTACACTAAACCGAAGACCTCCGGCCCCCCGCCGCAGACGGCACCCCCGAATTCTGGGCTCGCTGGGTGTCAAGTCAGCTGCCCCGCGGCAGACCTTCCGTCCGGGGCCCCAGAGAAAGCCCTCCGCCAGCGCCGAGCGTAGTAGGGGCTGTAGGTTTGGGGGAGCTGGTCTCAGCAGGAGTGGGTGGGAGGGTGGCGGTACCCCAGCAACTTACAGTCCAGGGCGACCACCAGGTAGCGCAGCAGCAGCAGGAGGAGGCGGTGGCGGCTCCTCCTCGCCATCTTCGCGGGGTCGGGAGCTGCCGGCTCCTCGAAAGCCGAGGGTCCCGGCGGCGGGAGCGCGGGAGCGCGGGAGGCAGCCCGGGGGGGGCACTGAACTTCTCCGGGCGGGAGAGGAGAGACTCTTGCAGCGGAGGGGCGGGGAGGGGCGGGGCCTGATGGGATGTCAGTTTCCCCCTTCCAGGGGCGTCTTCTTAGCCCGCTGCCTAGAGGCGGGTCCGGCCTAACCGGGGGCCTGGGGGGGGCTGGACAGTTCTTTTTTTTGGGGGGGGGCGTGTGGGGAGGTTGGGACGGGGCGGGCCGAGGAAGCCGGACTAGGTGTCGGCTGGGTCCTAATGAGGGGGCCGGAGGAGGCGACGGGCGGAAGGGAAGCCCTGGCGGGGCGGGCGGCCCCCGCCCCCACCCCCGCGCCGCCGGGATTTATCCGCTTTGTGTCTGGTCCCGCGCGGGGCTGCCAGCTGTCCCCCAGGGCGAGGAGCCCGGGCGCGGGAGGCGCTGGCCGCAGGGCTTGGGGGTGGGGCGCGGAGGAGGAGGGACTGCGCCTGCCTTGCTCCGACTCCTCTTTTCCCCTCCTTGGCACAAAACTTCTTTGGGGGTTTTCAGCCTAAGGGTGTAGATTTTTGGAAAATTTCTGGCCAACCCGCGAACCTGCGGGGGAGGCGCTCCGGGGAGATGGGGTTCGCCGGCTCCGCCTTGGAGGCGAAGGGGGGAAAAAAAGCAATCAAGACTCGAGCTGGAAGGCAGGACTCAGATTTTAGCAATCGCCTTGGCCTCTCCTCGGTGTAAGCTTTCTGCTTCTTTGTGGAGAGTTGAGGTGTGTTTTGTGTTCTTTGCTTTTCACGTGTCAGAGTTAGAAGTTCATCTAACGGTATGAAATATTTATCATGTTTCTTTCCAGTTATATAACTGCCGCCTGTGGAGTTTTCCACATGTTAAAACTCTACAGCTGCCCTTTGTCAGGTTTATTTTTGGTCTGCAGTGCTTTTAAAAGCGAAACCCATTATGAATGCTCTGGTGCGCGCTTTAAAATTGACCCGCACTTATATAGTGCACACAGTGCAAGGGCTAAACAGGCAATTTATATATTTCCTCCTAGGGACCGAAAATGTCTGCTGCATTCAACAGTACTGACAGGTCTGGAAAAAGACCATTCCCAAGAGAAGAAATAGTTATACGTTGTTGTTGTTTTTTTTTTTAAACGTAGAATAATGGATAAAGTTCTGTGTAGAAGACAGTCGATTTAGTGGTGTGCACACGAAGAATTTAGTTAGCTCAGTGGACAAAGGCAACCAGAGTTCAGATAGGCAGAGCTGTGAGGAATGAGCATCCCTGCTGTTTCCTTGGTGACAGTGATGGAAGCTTAATGCCCATGGCGGGAGAGGGGCAGAGGACCCAGAAAGGAAAGTCAAAATGGCAAAAATGTGAGAGCTATACTCTAGTTAAGCAAGGAGAAAGGATACAGATTCAACAACAGGCTCACGCCAGTTTTTCTGGGCAGTAACAAGAAAGATTTAATGCTTTACAAGAAAAGTTGTTGGCACCCTCTTTTCTCATTCTTGCCGCAACTATCTGCCCTTTTGCTCCTTGCTAAAGATACACACAAAAGGGGTACTTTTTGGGGCTTCCCTGGTGGCGCAGTGGTTGAGAATCTGCCTGCCAATGCAGGGGATACGGGTTCAAGCCCTGGTCTGGGAAGATCCCACATGCCGCGGAGCAATTAGGCCCGTGAGCCACAACTACTGAGCCTGCGCGTCTGGAGCCTGTGCTCCACAACAAGAGAGGCCGCGATAGTGAGAGGGCCGCGACAGTGAGAGGCCCGCGCACCGCGATCAAGAGTGGCCCCCACTTGCCGCAACTAGAGAAAGCCCTCGCATAGAAACGAAGACCCAACACAGCCATAAATAAATTAAAAAAAAAAAAAAGGGGGTACTTTTAAAAAAAATTCTGTGACACGGTATGTGAATAATTGATTCACTCAGCTGTCTCCTAGTCAAGGCATTTATCAAATAGCTACAATATGCCGGCTGCTGGAGGACGATGATGAACAAGATCAAGTCCTTGCTGCTAAGGAGCTCACAGTCTTGAGGAAAGAGAGAGTGAGTCCCATCTGGAAGGACCTCTAATACCACGTCATAAGTGTTACGGGAGGACAGAAAATATTACGTTTTTTTATTGAGTGCTTTCTCAGCAGTGGAGTCTGAATAGTGCAATATCTAATTCTCCAACAACTCTGTTAGAGAGAAAATATCATTCCCACTCTACAGATGAGATAACCAGGCGGAGAGATACTAAACAGCTTGTTCAAGGTCAAGGGTCAAGGCTAAGGGGAGGTTGCTACGTTGGGGATGCATGCAGGCCATATAACCTACACACATACTCCCAAATACTCTTTATCGGCATGGAAAGTTGGGGCAACTTTTGAAAGGAAGGAAATAAGGGAAGGACATTCTAGGCAGAGCAGAGAGCAGGCTCAAAAGCTGAGAGATCTAAAAATTATGGCTTGTTTAGGAAAAGCAAGTTTCTACAGTGCTAGAGTAGAACATGTGGAATAGGGGAGGGGAGGTGGCAGAAACTGAAAAGATGATTGGATTATGAGTGTCATTCAACGTCATACTATAGACTCTAGACCTTATCCTGTAGGTAAAGAGCTTTTTGAAAGCACTAGGGTAGGATATAAAATAATCCACAGTAGAACTGCTCTGTCCATTACGGTACCCTCTAGATTCATGTGGCTATATAAATTTGAATTCCATTAAATTTAAAATCCAATTCTCCGGTCACACTTGTCACGTTTGAAGTTCTCAATAGCCACATGGGAGTAGTTTCTGTCCTCCTGGACAATGCAGATATGTAGCATTGCCATCATTCCAGAAAGTTCTATAAGACATTGTTGTCCTAGAATGATGATTCATATGGAAATGTAGAGAATGGTTTAGAGATAAGAGAATCAGAATGTTTGACAAATCTGAAAACCATTGCAGTGTTCTGAGAAAGAGATGAGGCATGAAGTAAATGGCCACAGTAAGTGAAGAGGCAGGTAGATTCCAATGGTATTCCACAGCAGGATTGTGTCGTCTATATAGATGATTGTGTCAGCTATAGAGGTGAGAAAGCAGGGGAGTTGTAGTAACGGAAATTTCTAGCCTGGGTGGCTATATGTGGTTATAAATAGCATCATTACCTGAAAAAGAAACGTAGGCAGCATACATAGTTCCAACAGGATTGGGATGAGTTGACTAAGGGTTATCTAGTGAGATGACCAGCAACTATTAGAAAAATTGGGCTAGAATTCAGGAAGCCCTCAGAATTGATAAAGAAATAAATGTAGGGCTTCCCTGGTGGTGCAGTGGTTGAGAATCTGCCTGCCAATGCAGGGGACATGGGTTCGAGCCCTGGTCTGGGAAGATCCCACATGCCACGGAGCAACTAGGCCCGTGAGCCACAATAACTGAGCCTGCGCGTCTGGAGCCTGTGCTCCGCAACAGGAGAGGCCACGATAGTGAGAGGCCCGCGCACCGCGATGAAGAGTGGCCCCCACTTGCCGCAACTAGAGAAAGCCCTCGCACAGAAACGAAGACCCAACACAGCCATAAATAATAAATAAATAAATAAATAAAATTTTAAAAAAAATGCTTAATAAAAATCTAATGAATTTAAAAAAAAAAAAAAAAAGAATCCGCCCGCCAATGCAGGGGACACGGGTTGGAGCCCTGGTCCAGGAAGATCCCACATGCCGGAGAGCAACAAAGCCCGAGCGCCACAACTACCGAGCCTGCGCTCTAGAGCCCGCGAGCCACAACTACTGAAGCCTGTGCGCCTAGAGCCCGTGCTCTGCAATGAGAGAAGCCACTGCAATGAGAAGCCCGCGTACCACAACGAAGAGTAGCCCCCGCTCACCACAACTAGAGAATGCCCGCACGCAGCAACGAAGACTCAACACAGCCAAAAATAAATAAATAAAATAAATAAATTTATTTAAAAAAAAGAAGTAGATGTAAATATCATCAGCTTCCCTTAGAACAGTGATCGCTAAGATTGCTCTTTGGAATCTCCTAGAGATCCTTAAATATGATTCTCTACTTAAACTTATGTTAAAAATTCTGAGTCCCAGAAGTTTCAATCTCAGGGGCACCTGGGAAGCTGTACAGTCTCGTCCTTGGTGCCTGAGGGGGACTGGTTTCGGGACTCCCCGTGGTTACCAAAATCTGAGGATGCTCAAATTCCTTATATAAAATGGCATTAGTATTTGCGTATAACCTACTCAATCCTCCTATATACTTTAAATCACCTCTAGATTATTTATAATACCTAATACAATGGAAGTGCTATGTAAATAGTTGCCAGCACACATCAAATTCAAATTTTGCTTTTTGGAATTTTCTGGAATATTTTTTCGAATATTTTTGATCCGTGGTTGGTTGAACCTGAGGATGCAGCACCTGTGGATTCAGAGGGCTGACTGCATTACTGATAAGCACCCTGGTTGACTCTGATGAAACTATTCAATGGACTGGTATTTGAGAACCTTTCTAGAAGATGGGAGAAGCCATGAGAGTGAATGAATGAGATCAATCAGAAAAAGAAGTGAATATTCATCTAGAGGTAAATCTAAGGAAATAAATCCAATAAGAGGTAGGAAGAAGAGCCATGTTAAAAAATAAAAGTGAATCTAGACACAGACCTTATATTTTTCACAAAAAATGAACTCAAAACGGATCACAGACCTAAATGTAAAATGCAAAACTACAAAACTTCTAGAAGATAATGTGGGGAAGGAAAAATAATTTTTCCTCTCCCCTTTTAGGTTCTTGGCTGAGATCCCTCCATAATGAAAAGACAGGTTAATGGGAGAAAAACAAACACATTTAGTAACTTGTATACCTTCTATATTCAAGCGAGATATCCAAGAACACTGAGTAACTCTCCAAAATGGCCCAAGTCACCACCTTAGATGCCGTCTGTAGTTAAAGACAAAAGATGTTGCGGTCTCCCCCTATGCCCCCACCCAGGCCAGTTATGGGAGGTGACCAGCAAAAACACAGTAAACAAGGGTAAGGTTGTTCTGCAGATTTAATTCACTGCCTTCTCCATTAATAAGTGTTTCCAGAGATTTAGAATCACCCTTCTCTTCCCGGTACAGAGAGGGAGATACCCATACAAATAGAGATTTCCCCTAGAAATATAAATGTCTCCTACAAAAGGAGCTTTTGTACTTCTACTCAGTTTTCAGGGCTTTTCCTATGTTTGCTGTTTCTTAAAAATATCAGCCTAAAATAATTCTCCTGCCAAAGAGGCATATTTTGGGGTGACAGGTTCTGCTCCCCTTCAATAACAAAGCACAAAATCTAGAGGACCTTGGGTTTGGTGGTGACTTTTTTTGTTTACTATGCGCTGGATCTTAGTTGCAGCACGTGAGATCCTTAGTTGCAGCATGTGGGATCTAGTTCCCTGACCAGAGATCGAACCCAGGCCCCCTGCATTGGGAGCACTGGACTACCACGGAAGTCCCTGGTGGTGACTTTTTAGATAAAATACCAAAGGCATGATTCAAGCAAGAAAGAATTGATAAACTAGACTTCATTAAAGTTTTTAAAATTAAAAACTTCTGCTCTTTGAAAGACAATTTCAAGAGAATTAGAAGCTACAGGCTGGGAGAAAATATTTACAAAAAATGTATCTAATAAAGAGCTATTACCCAAAATATACAAAGAACTCTTAAAACTCAACAATAAGAAAACAACTCAATCTTAAAAATTGGTCAGGGGACTTCCCTGGCGGTCCAGTGGTTACAGAGTTCGCCTTCCAATGCAGGGGGTGCGGGTTTTTGGCCACATGCCTTGTGGCTAAAAAACCAAAACATAGAACGAAAGCAATATTGTAACAAATTCAATAAAGACTTAAAAACAAAAAAAATTGGTCAAAGACCTTAGTAGACACCTCACCAAAGAAGATATAGAGATAGTAAGCATAAAAAAATTAATTAACAGAAACTACGGGCTTCCCTGGTGGCACAGTGGTTAAGAATCCGCCTGCCAATGCAGGGGACACGGCTTCGATCCCTGGTCCGGGTAGATCCCACATGCCGCGAAGCAACTAAGTCCGTGTGCCACAATTACTGAGCCTGCGCTCTAGAACCTGAGAGCCACAACTACTGAAGCCTGTGCAGCTAGAGCCTGTGCTCCGCAACAAGAGAAGCCACCGCAATGAGAAGCCCGTGCACCGCAACGAAGAGTAGCCCCTGCTCGCCACAACTAGAGAAAGCCCGCGCGGCAGCAACAAAGACCCAATACAGCCAAAGATAAAATAAATAAATTAAAAACAAAAACAGAAACTTCAATTAAATAGAGTCGGGGGACCAGAATGAGAAGCTCTCATGCCCTGTGACAATAGCAGAGCCCAAGAGGAAGAAGAAAGACTCCTTCCCTGGCAAGGACTCAACCAATGAAAAGCCATGGACTCTGTTTATTTTAGCCCTCCCAACTTCCTTTTACCCTCTATAAAAGTGTTCTCCTTCCCTTGCAGTGCAGGGACTTGCATTTGGCTCACCATGGATGCAGACCCCAAATGGCAATTCTCTGCAGATCCCAAGTAAATCCGTCTTTGCTGGAGAAATAACTGGCAGTCTATTTGTTTTAGGTCAACACACGCAACTATATGAAAAGATACTCCACATCATATGTTATCAAGGAAGTGCAAATTAAAACAACAACAAGATACCACTATCACATTTACTACAATGACCAAAGTCCAGAACACTGACAACAACACCGTCAAATGCTGGTGATGATGTGGACCAAAAGGAACTCTCATTCATTGCTGGTGGGAATGCAAAATGGTACAGCCAATTTGGAAGAGACTTCGGCAGTTTCTTACCAAACTAAACATACACTTAGTGTATATGATCTTTTTGCATGGGATTTTCTTCCCTCATACCAGACAATTCTCCCACTTTCTAGACACCGAGGGGGTGTCCTGCAATTCAATTCAGTTCTGACACTAACTACCCAGAATTAGTGCAGACCCCCCAGGTTCAGGGCTCAGTCCCATGACAACTGAAAAAAAAAATGCACAACCTAGAAGCTGAGAATTATGTTTTATTCGGCAAACTTTCTGAGGGCTTAAGCTTGGGATACAGCCTCTCAGCTAAGCTCTGAGAGACTGCTCGGAAGAGGTAAGGGAGGAACCAGGATATATAGGAGTTTTTGCTACAACAAACAAACAAACAAACCCAGGTAGTAGAACGTCAAAAGATTACTGCTAATCACAAAAACAGACATTTCAAGTTAATGAGTTTAGTGCTTTTCTTTGTACAGGAAGATGCAAGAGTCAGAGCTCATTAAAATCATTCCTTTGATATGCATCTTAACTATCTAGGGCCAGTATCCTGTTTTTCACCATCCTGAATTCCCCTCAGGGTGCACCACTGCGGGAACCTGCAGTGGTTGATGGCTTGATGGCAGGCAATATTCTTTGATTACTTAAATGTCAGGCAATATTTCTTTGTCCACAGTCCAAACCCATAGAATGTACAGTACCAAGAGTGAACGCTAATGTAAGCTATGGACTCTGGGTGATTGTGATATGTCAGTGTGTGTTCATCAGTTGTAACAAATATATCACTCTGGTGGGAGACATGTGGGAGGCTACGATGTGCTGGGGGCAGGGCGTATATGGGAAATCTCCATACCTTCTGCTTAATTTTGTTGTGAATCTAAAACCTAAAAAATAAAGTCTAATAACAAACTTAAAACAAACAAAAGAACACAAGAAAGAGCAGTCAAAAATGTATGAGAGGAACTTGGAGAGAATCAGGAGCCAAAGGTGGAGGTATTTACTGTCTTCAGTGCTAAAAAGACGATTGAAAATTGTCTCCTGCATTTAGTAATTATGAGGGCATTAAACACTTGGACAATAGAGAAAGCAAGCCTCCAAAGAACCTGTAGAAAAAATTTAAAGACTCGTGTTCTTTACTTAATAAAGTATAAAACTAGTGCAAAGATTAAAATGAATACTGAAATGATTACAAACAGCAGGAGCATAGGACTTCCCTGGCGGTCCAGTGGTTAGGACTCAGCGCTTTCACTGCCAAGGGCCCAGGTTCGATCCCTGCTCAGGGAACTAAGATCCCACAAGCTGCATGGCAGGGCCAAAAAGACAAAAAGAAAAACAACAACAAAAAAAACAAAACAGCAGCAGGATGGTGAAAGGAATAGTAATAGTTAATGCCGCTTCATTAATGCCTGGTTGGGAGTGTGTTTCGTTATTGATCTGCTTGTAAGAATCCCTACCCCAGGGAGCATGGGGCAACTGTAGGGAAGAATGGGGAGGAATTACCAGGGGCGTCCCTCCAAACTCTGTTCTATTCTCCAGGATTGTATTGGCCCTCCCTGCCCCCTCCCATGTGTCATAATTACTTTCACTCTGATACTATAAGCATTTTGTCAGGTAAACATAAATGGGGTATTTCAGAATGTCTTACCATTTTTCCTTCTTTCCACCCACTCTAATTCTGAATTCAAAGTAATGTTGAGGAGGTGACAAGGCACATTTCCTAAAACAAGCAATGCAGAGAAGGGCTGGGTTTAAGCTGAGTGACTTCTCACAACATCTCAGATTTGGTATTTCTGTGTTGAATGGGTTATTTTTCCTCACAGGTGTGGAGAAGTTGTTGGTAAATGCCCGCACTCTGCAAATTAGAGAAAAGAGCAAAAAAAGTCTTCCATTTCCAGAACCACATAAATTCCCAAGTGTCTCTCATATACATTTTAACTGACTGTGGATAGAATTTAAGGTCTTTCATGGGATCCTTATTACTCATCCCTCATCATTATCCCTCAGATTGTGTTCTGGAATAAGCCTGATTTCAGCTTTTCATTCTGATATGCCCATAAGCACACTCATGACTTGTGCTCAAATAAACCTATTTAGAGAAGCCCTATTCTACAGCCCCTCCAGAATGTAGTCTTCATGACCCTCCCAAAGTGACATCTTTCTTCCAGTTATTATAACAATACAGTGCTCAAAACTTTCTTCCAAGAAAGAAAAAAACCCTCACTAGCCTTGTAACAGGGGAGAGCTAAATCGGACTCCACGTTTCTTTGACTTTAACCTTTGCTTTTCGTTGCTTTTGTTATCATCATACATAGTGGCCTGCCTCAGGGAACCCTGCCGCTCTGCCAGAATGTTAAAGTGCCTCTGTTCAGCTCACAGGGAGACAATCTGACCAGGCTCACTTGTGGAAGGCTGCAAGAAACAAGAAATTAACACATCCCCTCCCCAAGGCTAGCCAGTTACAGGGGATATTTGCAAAATTTATGGCCTTTTTACTTTACTTCCTCATCTCCTCCCCCTCTCTCTGCTATAAAAGAAACTGGCATCCAAACCCGCATAAGATGGTTTATCAGAGACACTAGTCTGCCACCTTCTTGGTCTGCCGGCTTTCCGAATAAAGTCCTATTCCTTGCCTCAGCACCCCCTCTTCGATTCACCGGCCTGTCGTGCGGTGAGCAGAGCGAGCTCGGTAACAGCCTCACCTGGTTCTAATTACTACAAGCAGGACAGTCTTTCACAGTCTCTGCTCCTACGTGGCTTAACAGCTCCAGGGTGGTTCTACCTGACAATTAAGTGAGATTCACCAGTCATCAATAAATTAGTTATTAATGCTTTCTTTTTTTTGTTTTATTTTATTTTTTTAATCAGTCATCAATTTTATACACATCACTTTATACATGTCAATCCCAATCACCCAATTCAGCACACCACCATCCCCACCCCACCGCAGTTTTCCCCCCTTGGTTTCCATACGTTTGTTCTCTACATCTGTGTCTCAACTTCTGCCCTGCAACCCGGTTCATCTGTACCATTTTTCTAGGTTCCACATACATGCGTTAATATACGATATTTGTTTTTCTCTTTCTGACTTACTTCACTCTGTATGACAGTCTCTAGATCCATCCACGTCTCAACAAATGACCCAATTTCATTCCTTTTTATGGCTGAGTAATATTCCATTGTATATATGTACCACAACTTCTTTATCCATTCGTCTGTTGATGGGCATTTAGGTTGCTTCCATGACCTGGCTATTGTAAATAGTGTTGTAATGAACATTCGGGTGCATGTATTAATGCTTTCTTTTCTTTTCTAAAAGCACATTTATTATCAACTCAGTGGTTGGTTTTTTAAAATTGAAGGATAATTAGCAACTTCATAGGGAATTAAGTAATATGAAAATGACTTTTTAAATGGAATTTTCTTGGGGAAGAGACAGCATTTAACAAACATTTGCCAGGGTCAGACAAAGGATGGACAGACATCAGTTAGTCTATAAGGATGGAGTCATAACAACTAAAACTTGGGGAAAAAGATACTTCCCAACTCCATCCCCTCCCCACATTTCCCCTCCCTCATTTCACAGTTAAGAATGATGAGAACCAAAGGAGTGATATAATTTACCCAAGGTCACACAGCAAGATAAGAAAAGAGCCAGGCCTGGAATGAATGCTAGTTATGTCTTTCCTCTGCAGTCCCCCAAAGAGTGTAGATCCCTCAGTGCTGGCTGGGAATGGATTTGCCTTTTTGTATATAACTCGACCCACATTATATCTAATTTTCTCCTGAGACCCCTTGCCTAGGACAGCTACACTTAATGTATGTCCTTAATTGAAGAGTGAGTGGGGGAAGTAAAACTCTGTTGGGTTGCGGGAGCTTTGCAGTCTAACTCACCATCTTGGATCTATAGCAATACAGCCCAGATGAGAGGATACTAAAAAGATTTAGGAAAGATGCAGTGATTCTTCCATTTGGTTGCTGCTCTCCAGAACACTTCTAAAGACGATGATGATATTAATTGTTACCATGTATTAAGTACTATTTTCTGGCACTGTGCAGACCACTTCATAGGCGTTATCTGATAAACAACTTTGTGAAGAGGTACTATTATCATCTTACAGATGAGAACAAAGGCTTAGGAAAGTTAAGTCCCTGACCCAGGACTAGGCAACTAGGAAATAACTGAGACAGCTTTAAACCCAGATTTGTCTGACTTCCAAGACCCATGTTCTTAATTACTAAGATATCTGAGAAGATGGACTCCAGTGGAGTGCATTTCTCTCTTCTCCTAGGGAGAAGAAAAAGCCATCCTGAATGTTGTCACTCGATCTCTGTCATGATAATGTCATCTTCATTTGTTTGACAGGATATTTTGCAGGTCCTTTCATATGCATTTTCTCTTTGGATCTCTGCAACAACCCAATGAGGGAGCTGGGAAAGGTATGATTATGCATTTTTAAACAGCCCTATCTATAACTGTTGGGTATCAGTAAGTACCTGATCAACTCCAGATGCTAAACAAATAGAAGATCAAAATCTCTATGATTTCTGTATGAGGAATGTTCAGGGTACTCTGAGTGACCAGCTGGGTATGAGGCAGCCTGGGGATGTGGGAAACACACTATTGGGAGCCTGGCTGGCTGTGATAGGGACCTATCTCTCTATATCTGTCTGGTGACTTAGAGACTTAATAACCTGCCCACATTCACACAGGTAATGAACCCAAACCATCTGTCTCTAAAGACCCTGCTATTCCCCATTCCCTTACTTCAGTTATCTTTCATGTTCTAATAACTCTGTAGTCTATATCTCTTTAGCTCAGATCTTTCTCTTGAACTCCAAATCAGTTTTCCATGTTTTTAGAATATCTAGATGTACCACTCAAAATCAGTTAAAATTGATTTTTAAATATTTAGATTAAAATCAAGTCTAAAATTGAGTTGATTTTATCACCGCTTCACCCCACTTCAATTTTCTCCACTTTTTTACCTTCTTCCTTCTCTCCCATCCTTTCTCTCTTTCATTACCCAACATGAAATAAGCACCTACTATAGGCCAACCACTATGCTGATGGCTTGGGACACAATTATGTGCAGTAACAGACAACATATCTCATCTTGTGGATGAGATAGACATCAATCAGGCAAAGCAAGCATGGATACTAGGGGGGCTAATTAATTAAGGGTTTGCATATTTGGGAAGTCAGGGAAGGCTAGTCTGAGGGAGTGACGCTTAGTCTGGAAGTTGAAGGGAGTAGGAGAAAACAGGTGGGAAGAACAGTCTATGAAAAGGGAACACCAGGTGCACAGACCTTGTGACAAGTACACAGAGTGAGAGTCGGCAGGTGGGACTGTAGCACAAAGGTTGAGAGGGAGAGTGATGGAGGCCATGGAGAGCCTGGCTGAAAACCTTCAAGGACTCCAGCAGCTTTCAGAGTAAAAGGAGAATATACAACACCACTTTATTCCCTTTTTCTCATCATGCTACCACAGGGCCTTTGCATATACTGTTCCCTCTTTGCACTTGGATCTTCATTCTTTGTTCTTTCTTTAGTATTATCTAGCACGTATTGAATATTTGCTATACACATATTAGGCACTATGCTAAATTCTTTTCATATTACCTACTTTAATCCTCATAATCATATAAATGAGAAAATCTATTATTTCCATTTTACAGGTGAGGTCATTGGGACAGAGAGATTGAGTGACAAGCCCAGAATCACAACAACTTGTGGGGGGTAGAGTAAGGTTTGCAACGGCACTGGGCTTAGTCCAGATTCAACGCGCTGAACTGTTATGTGCATTGCTGTCAGTTCGCCTCCATCTCAGCTGGTCACCACCTCTTCATCCTTCTGTCTCTGCTAAACTTCAATTTCCTTAGGAAATTTTCCTGCCCTTCCTGACTAGATCAAATCCTACTATTGCAAGCTCTCATTACCCTCTTCCTCTCTGGTATCAAAGCTGGGATTTTAAACTCAATTAGTCACAATCAGTCACCAGTAGTAGACTGTGAACTCCATGAAGACAGGGTCTAATTTTTAATCTCATTATTGCAGTCTCTTTTCCTAACAAAGTGCTTGTCAGTTATTAAATGCTCAACAGATATATAGCTACTGGTTGGATATATGGATCCGTATATCTTTGACAAGAGTGTGATTGTACTGTAAGTTTTTTTTTAACCTAACAACTTAGTTCAGGCTGCTATAACAAAGCACCAGAGTCTGAGTGGCTTATAAACAACAGATATTTATTTCTCAAGTTCTGGAGGATAGGAAGTTCAAGATCAGGGCATTGGGAAAATCAGGTTCCAGCAAGGGCCCCCTTCCAGGTTGTAGACAGCCGATGTCTTGTTGTGTCCTCACACGGAGGAAAGAGAGATCTGGCATCTTCTTATAAGGAGACTTATCCCATTCATGAGGGCTCCACACTCATGACCTAATCACCTCCCAAAGGTCCTACTTCCAAATACCATCACATTAGGATTAGGGTCTCAACATATGATTTTTGAGGGAACACAAACATTCAGTCCATAACATCTAACAATGTCTTTTTAAAGTCAGTAGTCGGGACTTCCCTGGTGGTCCAGTGGTTAAGACTTGGCCTTCCAATGCAGTAGGTGCAGGTTCGATGCCTGGTCAGGGAGCTAAGATCCCACATGCCTTGAGGCCAAAAAACCAAAACATAAAACAGAAGCAATACTGTAACAAATTCAATAAAGACTAAAAAAAAAATGATCCATGTTAAAGTCAGTAGTACTGCTTTTAAGCTTCAGTATCTCTACATGCCAATCTCATTGCTAATCATTGCTAAGTGCTCTGTGTTCATGATCTCCTTTGATTCTACATATGAAGGAACTGAAGGTCTGAATGAGGTCCAATAAATTGCCCCAGGACACCCAGTTGGTCAATGGTACAAGACATGGTTCCAGGTCTGTCTATATCTAAAGCCTTTACTCTATAGCACTGCCATGTTACCTACACTCTTATAACCATTTTTCCAAGTCAGCCAATCTACTACGATATCAGTGCTGATGGCAACATTGTATTCGCTGTAGGGATATAATAACTGTTTAACAGATCCATATTTATTTACTTTTAGGTTGTTTTGATGTTTTTAACATCATAAAGCTGTGATGCACATTCTTGTATGTTTGTACTCTTGTCTGATTATTTCCTCAGGGTAGTTGGTGGTAAAAAAGTCAGAAGTTTTGATTCATATGGCCAAATTAGCAGCAGTAGAATTTGAGTTTTTAGTAGTGGATTCTATTACCTGCCTATTTGCCAAGAGGGTATGTTTTGGCATTGGCCAACAAAGAAAAACATGACATAAAAATATTCTTTGCATTTTCATTAATTTATCCTGGAGTACAGAAAAAAAGATAAAATCCACTGCAGCCCTTTTTCTTTGGACCTAGTTCTCAAGGCATATTTTTGAAGTACAGAATTTAGTATGTACTCCAACTTAAGACGGATAAATAGGAGTACTTGTAGCAAAAACAGGCTGCTTTTGATTTGTTTAGTGTTTACTATGTATCCTGAACACATTTTTCTCTAATGTATCTGTATAAACCTTTAATTTTTTTGCGTAATCAAATTCTTAATGCTGATGAAATTCTATACCTCAAATAACTTTTCTTACCAGCATCTCAACTGCATTTTTCATCTTTAAGACCTTTGAGAAGGAGTTAGAGAACATGAATAAACTTGCTTCAGAAAAAATTAGATGGATAGACAAGAAACAGAATGACGCCTTTTTACTCTCAAAGATTTAGGAATCTGCTATGTTCTTGGATCTGTCCCCTTTAAAGCAGGTGGATAGTTTTAATCTTTCCGGAATGCTCTTTTTGGCCCTGATGAAAAGTAGCTGACCAGAAGAGCAGCAGAAGGTTAACATTTGGTTTCACGACCAATATAACCCTCTAAGTGACAACATTCTGTCTACCAAACAAGCCAAGATTTGTGTTTCTCTGGAGAGGTCAAGAAAGGGCATGTTTTCTCATATGATAACCTTTAAAACCCTCTTGCTTTTCACTGAATTTTAAGGTTTGCCTTGTGCCTTATAGATGTGAGTGCTCCTAGGAATTGGAAGAGTTTTCAAAAATATTTTTTTCCTGGAAGTGTGATATTCTAACAAAGGCCAGGCTGTTGATTCCCTGAAGTGCTAGGAATCCTTGCAGGGACAGAAGTTCAAATGTTTGTCTGCTGGCTTGGAGCCAGTGAATACAATGGCAGGGAACTTTGGTGGAGACCTTGAAAATGCCTGATGGGGTGGATGCAGTTTAAGAAGCAGGATATGGGAGTTAGAGCCTATGGCGGAAATGGCCATCCTTGTCATTCCTCCCTAGGATAGGGCCTAAACATCCTGGAGCACTGAAAATCAAAAGTGGAGATATATTGGCCATTCCAGAAACTACATCTTTTTCCCTAGAAACACTTTTAGATAAGCCATCTAAAACCTCTGGAATTTTGGTTCCTCATATATAGAAAATGGGACTGAGGTATGTGATTTTAAAGGCATTTTCAACTATAAAACTAGGCTACTCTTCAAATTCAGAAACAGAGAATAAGCAAGTCTTCTAGTAACAATACAATATTTTATTGCTGCTGGAAAGCTGTCAGTATGATAAGCAACCTCTACTCAACTACAGATTTTTTCTTTTCCCTCCTGCCCCAACCACTGAAAACAAACACACACACACACACACACACACACACACACACACACGGTGTCTCTCTCTCTCTCATAAACTGTTTAAAGCATATTTAATTTTGTCCTAGTAAGTCAAGAATCTTAGAACAGGACTTCCCTGGTGGTGCAGTGGTTAAGAATCCGCCTGCCAATGCAGGCGACAGGGGTTCAATCCCTGGTCCAGGAAGATCCCACATGCTGTGGAGCAACTAAGCCCGTGCACCACAACTACTGAGCCTGCGTTCTGGAGCCCGTGAGCCACAACTACTGAGCCCACGTGCTACAACTACTGAAGCCCATGCACCTAGAGCCCGTGCTCCGCAACAAGAGAAGCCACCGCAATGAGAAGCCCGCGCACTGCAACGAAGAGTAGCCCATGCTCGCCGCAACTAGAGAAAGCCCGCGCCCAGCAACGAAGACCCAACGCAGCCAAAAATAAATAAATACATACATACATAAATTAAAAAAAAAAAGAATCTTAGAACAGAAAGGGATATAGGGAGATAGAAGAAAGAGATGCCTTGATTGTGGTATCTGAGTTGGGGTTTATAAGACTGTTTCTTTTCTTCTCTCTTCTGATCTTCCTCTTATCATCACTTTTCTCTTTTCTATACTCCCTTCCCTTCTTTCTGCATTCAAAACCTCCAACATGTTGACTGAGATTCTTTTTTTTTTTTGACTGAGATTCTTAATTAAAAAAAAGCTACTGGTATTTAGCCAAATCTTTCCACTGCATTTTTCAATGAGGAGCGCTTTGGCTTTTGGCCTAAGTTGACCACAGTCTTTGTCAATAGTTTAGAATTAAAGAGATTTTTGCTTTCTGATGTCAGGGCCTTTCTGGAAACACCAAAAAATAAAGTCTCAGCTGGTACTTGGACCAATTCTAACAGGTCCAAGTTTTTCCCTCCTCTCCTGCTAGTAAGGGAAAGAGTGATGGGAATAATAATGAAAGCTTTGTGGTACTGGAAATCTCTCCAGTTTTAACCTCAAAAGTTTTAGTCAAGTGTAACTTGCTTTTATGTAAGAAAATGTCATTATTATTAAAAATATACACACTGAAAAATTAGAAGTGAAATGTCATAACATCTGTAATTTATATTAAAATGGTCAATAATATTATAATAGCTTTGTACAGGGACAGATGGTTACTAGACTTACTGTGGTGATCATTTCATAATGTGTGCAAATGTCAAATTGCTGTATAATACACCTGAAAGTAACATAATATTGTACATCAACTCCACTTCAATTTTAAAAATGAATAAAAGAAAATATTTCATAAAAACATGGAAGAAGCAAAATGTGGCAAATTGTTAATCTAGACAGTGGGTATATGGCATTTGTTATACTATTTTTTCTTCTTTTCTGTACAGCTGAAATGTTTCACACATATTTCACACACATTTCAAAATTTCATACACATAACAAAAAGTGAATGAAAAATTAACCTCATCTTCATAAATAAGAAACCAAAGACTTAACTTAATTTGGTATCCTCTCCTCCTATGCAAACTTGCTGGATCTTCAAAATCTCTCTGCTATGTTACTGGCTCCACTTATTCAGTTGATCCAAGAGAAGTAATTTCTATCAAAACAAGTTTAATTTTACGGAGGCCTTGACTGCAAGTTGGAAGGCCAATTCACTGGGGGAGAGAAACAGAAACTTCTCTTCACTGTTTTTATCTTGCTCTCTCCAACTGATTCTAGCACTCCTGCTGTTCTTTGGGGGAGAAGAGCAAAGGAAAGAAAGAGGAGGCAAGGGAGCATGATGACACCTCACCAGGATTTTCACTTGCCTGGGAGAAGTAAATAAAATAAACTTTTCTGAAGAAAAACAAAACACACCCAACCTAATTAAGCTTAAAAGCTTTTGTACATCAAAGAAAGCCATAAACAAAATGAAAAGACAACCTAGAGAATGGGAGAAAATATTTGCAAATGATGCGACTGACAAGGGATTAATTTCTAAAATATACAAACAGCTATACAACTCAATAACAAACAAACAAACAAACAAAAAACCAAACGACCCAATCAAAAAATGGGCAGAAGACCTAAATAGTCATTTCTCTAGACGAGATTGGGCATGTTCAGGAAGGTATGGCCGTAGACAGACATTTCTCCAAAGAAGACATACAAATGGCCAACAGGCACATGAAAAGATGCTCAACATCGCTAATTATTAGAGAAGTGCAAATCAAAACTACAATGAGGTATCACCTCACACCAGTCAGAATGGCCATCATCAGAAAGTCTACAAATAACAAATGCTGGAGAGGGTGTGGAGAAAAGGGAACCCTCCTACACACTGTAGGTGGAAATGTAAATTGGTACAGTCATTATGGAGAACAGTATGGAGGTTTCTTAAAAAAATAAAAATAGAGCTACCATATGATCCAGCAATCCCACTCCCAGGCACATATCTGGAGAAAACTATGGTTTGAAAGGATACATGCACCCCAATGTTCATTGCAGCACTATTTATAATAGCCAGGACATGGAAGCAACCTAAATATCCATCAACAGGAGAAGATGTGGTGTATATATATATATATATATATATATATATATGCACAATGGAATATTACTGAGCCATAAAAAGGAATGAAATAATGCCATTTTCAGCAACATGGATGGACCTAGAGATTATCATACTAAATAAAGTAAGTTAGGCAAAGAAAGACAAATATCATACAATTTCACTTATATGCAGAATCTAAAAAGATGATAGAAATGAACTTGTTTACAAAACAGAAATAGACTGACAGACATACAAAACAAACTTATGGTTACCAATGGGGAGCGTGGAGGTGGTGGTGGGAGGTTGGGGAGAGAGATAAATTAGGACTTTGGGATTAACATACACACACTACTATATATAAAATAGGTAAACAACAAGGACCTACTGTATATATAGCACAGGGAACTATACTCAATATCTTGTAGTAACCTATAATGGAAAAGAATCTGAAAAAGAATATATATATGTATAACTGAATCACTTTGCTGTACACTTGAAACTAACACAACATTGTAAATTAACTCTACTTCAATAAAAAAATAAACAAATAAAATTATTAAAAAAAAACAAACAAGTGTCCCAAATGGCTCTGGGACAGGTCTTTCCCTATTATGCCTTGGCACATTTGTCAAAAATCAACTGATCATAAACATAAGGGTTTATTTCTGGACACTCAGTTTACTCTGTCGTTCTATGTCTATCTTTATGCCGGCGCCACATTGTATTGATTCATGTAGTTTTGTACTGAGTTCAGAAGTCATGAGGTATGAGTCTTCCAACTTTGTTCTCCTTTTTTGAGATTATTTTTTAATTCTGTTTGAATTTTAGAGTCAGCTTGTCAGTTTCTTCAAAGCCAGCTAGGATTTTGATGGGATTATATTGCAACTGTGAATCAATTTGAGGGGTGTCACTATCTTAGCAATATTAAGTCTTCTGATCCATGAACATGGGATGTCTTTCCATTTATTTAGGTCTTTAATTATTTTCAGCAATCTTTTGTGGTATTCGGTGTACAAGTCTTGCACTTCTTTGCTAAATTTATACCTAAGTAATTTGTTCTTTTTGATGATATTGTAAATGGAATTATTTTCTTCATTCTATTTTCAGAATTTCCGTTGCTAGTCTATAGAAATAGAATTGATTTTTGTATATTGATCTTGTATCCTGCAATTTTCTTGTACTCTTTTATTAGTTCTAATAATTTTTTAGTGGATTCTTTAGGATTTTTTATATACAAGATCATGTCATCTACAAATAGAGATAGTATTACTTCCTCCTTTCCCATCTAGATGTTTTTACTTATTTTCTTGCCTAATTGCCCTGGATGTAACCTCCAGTACAATGTTAAATAGAAGTGGAAAGAGTAGATATCCTTTTCTTTCTTGTTCCTGATTTAAGGGAAAGTATTTAGTCTTTCACTGTTGTATATAATGTTAGCTGTGGATTGTTGAGGAAGGTCCTTTCTATTTCTATTAGATTGGCCAAAAAGTTCATTCGGGTTGTTCTGTAACATCTTACGGAAAAACCCAAACGAAATTTTTGGCCAACCAATAGTTGAATGTTTTTATCAAGAATGGGTGTTGTAGATCAGTGGAACAGGAGAGAAAGTCCAGAAATAAAACCACGTACTTATGGTCAATCAATCTATGACACAGGAGGCAAGAATACACAATGGAGAAAAGACAGTCTCTTTAAAAAGCGGTGCTGGGAAAACTGGACAGCTATATGTAAAACAATGAAATTAGAACATTCTTTAGCACCATATACAAAAAATAAACTCAAAATGGATTAAAGACCTAAATGTAAGGCTGGATACTATAAAATTCCTAGAGGAAAACATAGGCAGAACAGTCTTTGACATAAATCACAGCAATATTTTTTTGGATATATCTTCTAGAGTAATGGAAACAAAAGCAAAAATAAACAAATGGGACTTTATTAAACTTAAAAACTTTCGTACAGCAAAGGAAACCATAAGCAAAACGAAAAGACAACCTACAGAGTGGGAGAAAATATTTGCAAATGATGCAACCCACAAGGAATTAATTTCCAAAATATACAAACAGCTCATACAGCTCAATATCAAAAAAACAAACAACCCAATCAAAAAATGAGCAGAAGAGCTAAACAGACATTTCTCCAAAGAAGACATACAGGAGGCCAACAGGCACATGAAAAGATGTTCTACATCGCTAATTATTAGAAAAATGCAAATCAAAACTACAATGAGGTATCACCTCACACCAGTCAGAATGGCCATCATCAAAAAGTCTACAAATAATAAATGCTGGAGAGGGTGTGGAGAAAATGGAACCTTCCTACACTGTTGGTAGGAATGCAAATTGGTGCAGCCACTACGGAGAACAGTATGGAGATTCCTTAAAAAACTAAAATAGAGTTACCATATGATCCAGCAAACCTCCTTGGCATATATTCAGAAAAGACAAAAACTCAAATTCAAAAAGATACATGCACCCCAGTGTTCACTGCAGCACTATGTACAATAGCCAAGACAGGGAAGCAACCTAAATGTCCATCGATAGATCGATAGATGAACAGATAAAGATGTGGTATATATGTGGTATACACACACACACACACACAATGGAATATTACTCAGCCATAAAAAAGAATGAAATAATGCCATTTACAGCAATGAGGATGGACCTAGAGCTTGTCATACTAAGTGAGATAAATTAGACAGAGAAAGACAAATATATGGCATCACTTATATGTGGAATCTAAAAAAGTGATACAAATGAGCTTGTTTACAAAAGAGAAATAGACTCACAGACATAGAAAACAAATTTAGTTACCAAAGGGTAAAGGGAGGAGGGATAAATTAGGAGTTTGGGATTAAAATATACACACTACTATATATAAAATAGATAAACAGCAGGAACTTACTGTATAGCACAGGGAACTATACTCAATATCTTGTAATAGCCTATAATGGAAAAGAATCTGGAAGAGAACATATATGTATATGTATATTATATATATACAATTTATGTATGAATCACTTTGCTGTACACTTGAAATTAACACAACATTTGTAAATCAATAGAAAAAAAAGTGTTGGATTTTTCAAATGTCTTTTCTTTTTTTTAAATTAATTTATTAATTTATTATTTATTTTTCGTTGCATTGGGTCTTTGTTGCTGCGCACGGGCTTTCTCTAGTTGAGGCGAGCAGGGGCTACTCTTCGTTGCAGTGCACGGGCTTCTCATTGCGGTGGCTTCTCTTGTTGCGCAGCATGGGCTCTAGGCGTGTGGGCTTCAGTAGTTGTGGCTCACGGGCTCAGTAGTTGTGTCTCGCGGGCTCTAGAGCGCAGGCTCAGTAGTTGTGGCGCAAGGGCTTAGCTGCTCCGCAGCATGTGGGATCTTCCCGGACCAGGGATCGAACCCGTGTCCTCTGCATTGGCAGGCGGATTCTTAACCACTGCGCCACCAGGGAAGTCCTCAAATGTCTTTTCTTCATCTACTGAGATTATTGGTTCTTTGTCCTTTATTCTATTTTATAGTGTATTGTACCGATTGATATTCATGTATTAAACCACCCTGGAATTCCTGGGATAAATCCCATTTGGTCATGGTATATAATATTTTTGTAGATTACTGAATTCAATTTGCTAGTATTTTGTTGGGAATTTTTTTGCACAGATATTCGTAAGGGATATTGGTCTGTATATTTTTCTTTTGATATCTTTTTCTGGTTTTCAGAGTAATTCTGGCCTCATAAAATGAGTTGGAAAGTTTTCCTGCCTCTCCTATCTTTTGGAAGAGTTTGTAAAAAGTTAATATTAATTTTCCTTGAAATGTTTAGCTGCCTTCACCAGTAAAATCATCTGAACCTGGTCTTTTATTGGTGGGAAGGTTTTAAATTACTAATGTGATCTCTTTTCTTATTATAGGCTTATTTTCTACTTTTTCTTGAGTCAGTTTTGGTAGTTTGTGCCTTTCTAGGAATTTGTCCATTTCCTCTAAGTTATCTAATTTTCTGGTATACAGTTGTTCATAGCTTTCCTTATAATCCATTTTATTACATTAAGGTTGGTAGTAATGTGCCCTCTTTCATTCCTGATTTTAGTAATTTTCTTTTTCTCTCTTTTTTTCTTGGTCAATCTAGCTAAAAGTGTGTCAATTTTGTTTATTTTGTCAAAGAACCGACTTTTGGTTTCATTGATTATCTCTATCGTTTTTCTGTTCTCTATTTCTGTTTCTCTATTTTTGCTTTAATCCTTATTACTTCCTTTTTTCTGCTAGCTTTGGGCTTAGTATGCTCTTCTTATTATACTTCTTTAAGGTATAAAGTTAGCTATCGATTTGAAATCTGTTTTTAATGTAGGCATTCACAGTTATATTTTTAGGGAAGGAATGTAGACTATTTTGGGCCTGAAGAAGATGTAATAGTTTGACAGAAACCTACCAGTAAAACTGAATTATAATTTTACTTGGATGTTTTTGCTTAGCCTCTGATTCCATGGCAATCATCCAAATTGCACAGGTTAAATACATACACCAGTGAGCTTTTGTTTTAGCAGTTACAGTTATTGAAGGAGTTCATATAATTTTTAATTTTGAAGGGTGATTTACTTGATGACAATTGTGAAACATTCTCAAACCTGTCACATGTAGTAATTCTGCAGTCTGAGAAATTGTTACTGGCTTTTGCAAGCATGGCAGAAATTTAATAAACTGTCGTCAAACCATTTGCTTGTTTGAATGCCAAGGTTTCCTTCCCCACATCACATGCAGTGTCCTGTTGCCAACAGTTATCAAAATACTCCCACAGTTGTCACAGAAAGAAATGTTCAGGGAGTTACTATTTCTTTATTCTTGTTGTCCCTGTATTTCATTGCTTTTGCCACTTCTACTTGGAGAGTTATTTGAATAACTCGAATAATGTCAGTATAGAGCAGTTAGACACTAAGTAATGGATTGAAAAAATAAGAATATCTGAGACATAGCTATAGATATATAGATACAGAGTGCAGCAAGATCTGGAAGGAAGTGTTTCATACTTTATTCTCTATATGTTCCTAATGTTTGGATTTTCATAGAGAGACTATTGTTTGTGTAATGTAAAACAGCAATAAAAAATGTAAAAATAGTTGAGAGGGAGTCTAGAGGAAAACACTAAGAAAAGTCTAGTTAGATCAACTCATTCTAATCAAAGATATGCAATTATTTGGCACAAGCCTTTATAATAGGATTTAGAGATACAATCCAGCCCTCTGAACTACAGATTGACAGAAGCTGAAATTATTGGCTCTGAGTTTGCATTTTCTTTGATTACTCCAGCAAATAAATGCCAGACTCAAACAGGCGAATGCCTGGCCAGGTTAAAAAAGCTCTTGCATCTGAAACACGAAAGGCGCAAGATTGGAGGGTGTGACCTTGGACCTCAGTTGCAAATTCAAAGATTCGGGGAAAGTGTAGCCTTTTACCACTATGATAATATTAGAAACTATCATCTGGAATAAACGTATCTCTGCTTTGTCTTGTCTGTTAATGGCTTTGGTGGACACTTTGGAAGCACTTATCAATATTTCAAATGATATACATTTGACCAAGCAATTCCACTGCTAGGAAGCTCTTCTATAGGAATACTTATACCAGTGCGCAGATTTTTAGATACATAGGTACTCATTGCTGCAAAATATTTCAAATATCCTCCTAAGTGTACCTCAAAGAAAGTATGGTTATGTAAGTTATGGTCCAACTGGCCCAAGGCCACAGGGCTAAGAAGCGGAGATCTGGGATCTAACTGATGCTTTTACTCCTCACGATACTGTATTTCCTGAGTTAGTCTGTGGGTGAAGGTGGCTTTGGGTGATCAGGACTCAGCTTGTGTGTTCTTCCCAGGGCAGGTCAAGATTGGATGGTGGGGAGGGGAGAAAGGACAGGCAAATGTCATAGCCAAGGGATAAGGAATAAGATGGGGGGGAGTCAAGAGTTTCAAACAACAATAAAGAGTGGAAAAAAGGCTATGTATAATTAAGGGAGAGCGATTCTGGAGGAAAGTATTCTGTTTCATCAAAAGAGCATTGCCTTAGTTAATTTTCACCCCACCACCCCAAGAGCATGAACCCCCAACTCTGAAAAACTCTGAATTTGTAGGTGATCTTTCCCACTCTGAAATAGGTTGGGTGGGTGGTGCTGAAGGCGGAGCTTACTTCTGGAGACGCAAGCTTATATCTGTCCCTCTTCATCAAAGAAAACACACATATTAACATGTGTTTGAGGGATTAGTACATCTTTGAAACCCTAAGCAAATGGGAGAATTCTTGCAGTGTCCACAACACTATGCAATGAAGGATCTGCTGTGGCTGGGTGGGATGATCCAGAGCATTCTAAAGAACACATGCCAATTTCAGGAGTCCTGGCATTTTTCACATGCCCTGCTGTTTCCCGTCATCCCAGATGCTACGCTAGCATTCGGTATGACCTTGAGCCAAACACTAGCCTTTCTGTAACTTATTTTCTCTATTAAACGAGTTGGGGGTGAGTCGAGTAAATGATCCTTACTATCTCTTCAACTTGTGGTTTAATTTATAGTTTTCAAGACTTACTGAGTCATTAGTATTTTAAATAAACATTATCTGGTATCTATTAATAAGAGTCAGAAACAAAAAATTGTGTTACTTTCTTAACACAGTTTATATACACACATGCACATACATACATGCATATTTTTCAAAAAGGAAAAAGGCAATATTATGTACAAGAAACTCTGTGCCTTGATGATCTGTATCCTTGGGTTCTCTCTTTACTATTAGGAAAAGCACTGATACGATTTTCTTGTGGTATAAAGAAGAAAGGGACGGTTTAAGGAGGAATGGTAGTGGAAGAAGTGGACTGTATGTACATCTTTATATTCAACTGCATTTCATTTCTCCAGAAACCCACCAACACACACAGGCATACAGTCACACCCCCACACACCCTCCGCTGCCACCTCAGCCCATTAGAGAGTTGGTAAGGACTGATGTTGAAGTTTAGCTATGGGTTGCACCTGCGTTTTTCTCTCTTGCTATTTCTTAGGGGTAGCTTGTCCTTCCTCACCTGTCAGGCCAGGTGCAAGCGGAGGGTATTGTGCCCTGATGTGAGATAACTGTTAGAAATGTGCATGTGTGTGTGTTTAACACGTAGGAAATGTAAAATGCATAGCAAGGGCTTCTTTCACTTCTTAAACACAGCTTATCTTGTGTGCTTCACAGACCTCCAAGTACAGGGAGCGTCACTGACCGAGAGCCCCAGCTGCTGACTCTGAAATCCATGGCCATGTTTGCAGCCATACCCCCAAAGGCTGCTCCCAGCCAAAGACTGGGTGTGGCCAGGACACTAAGGCAGGTCCACTCCTGCGAGACTGGGACCCCCCTGGTGGTGGGCTTTGGCTCAAGGACACCCCTCAAGGCCTTGATGACCCTCCTTTAGCCTCCTCTCTACCTTCCTTCCTTCTCTATTTTATGAGGGGTCAGCTTTACCAGGCTCCTCCCCCTTTTCTCTCATAGGTGTTTCCCCTAATAAAACCCTTGCTTGATTAACTCTGTCTTGGTGGCTCTTCCTCAGGGGAAACAGATGAACACAAACTGATAAAAAGTACAGCTTTTCAAGGCAAAGAACCACACGTTTGCTTGGTTGCATTTTGGGTCAAAAAGGGTGGAAAATAAGATTATCTGTTTGGGTTAGCAGACTGAGGCCTCAAGAACTCTCAAGGATACATAAGAAATTAACAACACTGGTAACCCCTGTCAGGTTTTCGTTAAGAACTTGTGAATGGGGAAAGAAGCTGGGAGGAAATTTTCCACGGTATGATATTTTTTTTATTTTGCAAGTGAGTAAATGTATAATAATCTGAAGATGTAAAATCAACTATTTGGATTTAAAAAAACATGTAAATTTGAGCAAAAAAGAAAGCATCGGCTTTGGAGGTTGACCTGCATTCAAGTCCCAGCTCATCTCGTGATTGTGGGAGAACAACTGTGTTACTGGATTCTAGATTTCAGTGTTCTGTTTCTCGAAGGAGACTTTTATAACCTCATTTACTGGCTCCCTGCAGAAGGCAGACACCTCCTGCCGGACTCCACTGGGCTTGGCTGTGGCACTTGCTGGGGTGAGGGGACTCGGAGGCCGAGAACCAGCTGGATCTGAGCAGAAGCTCTGAAGGGTCCTGATGAGTCCTTGCTCTCTTTTCTTTTTGCCACAGAATCGCAAGTCCCAAGCAGGGGCTGCTTTTACAGCGTGGATTCTGGGATAATATTGCAGAGCCCCAGCGGGCCTGTAGCTGCTGCCCCTGACAGGCAGTGTGCGCAAAACCGACTTTTGTGGTTGAAAACTACTGTGGTTATTCACCCAACTTTTTATTTGGAAAAATTTGAGAATAAAGTTGAAAGAGTGGGACCATCAGCACCTCACTTAGCTTCACCAATTGGTAACATTTTGCCACACTTGCTTCCTTTCTCTTGCTCCCTCTCTCTGTTTACTGGGCTGTTTGAGAGTTGCTTACAGGTGTGAAGATACCGCATCCCTAAATATTTCAACATTATATCCTAAGAACAAAGCCTTTCTCCTATATCAATACAATGATCATATCCAAGAAATGTAACATTGATACAATAATATTAATTAGCATACAGTTTATATTCAAATTTCTTTCATAATAATATCCTTTGTACATTTTTTTCTTTCTGATCCATGATCGAAGCAAGGATCATACACAGGTACTAGTTGTATGTTTCTTTAATCTCCTTTAATTTAGAGCAGGTCCCTGACCTTTTTTGGTCCATCTTTCATGAAACTGATATTTTTGAAGAGTACAGGCCGGTTGCTTTATAGAATGTATCATTTTCTGGATATATCTGATTTTTCTTCCTCATAATTCTTTAGATTCAGGGTCAACATTTACAGTAGGAATACTACATGGATTATTTGTTTATATCACAACAAGGAGGCACAAATAATGTCAAGCTGTCCCATTTTGGGTGATGACAAGTTTGACCACGATGTTAAGGTGGTATCCACCAGATTTCTCCATTGAAAAGTTTCCTTTATCCCTTTATGTTTTGTCAGTAATCTGTGGGGTGATATTTGTGAATATCTTGACCCTCAACGAACTTTCCCCATTGGTTTTAGTATCCACAGATGATCCCTTCCTGAATTAAACATTACATTGGTAGTTGCAGAATGGTTGACTTTTCCCCATTCTGTTATTCCCACTCTATGTGTTTACTTGGCATTCTTTTGTAAAGAAAATGTCCTCTCCACTCTCATTTATTTTTGAGTATCACTATGGGCTCATGGATTTTTAGCATATATAACGTTATAATCCTTCATCATTATTCTTTTTGTAATTCAAACTATATTTGTACAATGGGAGCCCCCTTTAAGCTGAATCCTGTGTCCTTTTAACATGTTTCTTCCTGTCTTTGAGTATTTTCTTGCCTTCTGGCACAATAAGATGCTCTAAGTTCACCTTCGATATTTACTGTCACAGACCTGATTCTTTTTATTTGGGAGGGAAATTGAGAAAGTGAGACTAAGATTTGGGGAGAGGGGTGATAAAGAAGGGGGCAAGATAGGAGATTTAGGGTAAGGAAATATTTTGGGGGATTCTTGGCCAAATATCTAACTCAGGTAGGTCTCTCAAGCTCTCCCAACCTGAATTTCCTCTCCTAGAAAATGAAGATTAATATGCTTATTGCATGAGTAGGTTGTGAGTAAACCTGATTGATTGGCATGTTCAATATGACTGGCCATACATTCAGTATTTGTTGGACAATATCATTTCTAACATCCTTCCAGCCAACTTAATTTCTGTGATACTTGTGACTTCCAATTACTGCTTCCTGAGCAATTCATGATTAAACTTGCTTAAATTTATGTTCTGAGGCTTTGTTTAAGAATTACTCTAAAATGTTCTGAAGGCAACTACATGAGGTTAAATGGGGACAGACTCGAAAAGGCTAGCGAAACAAAGATCACCAAGGGATCAAATTAAAGGAGGAAGCAAAAAATACACATTTTTTGCTGATACATACACATCACACATATATATTGATGTATGCATATTTCGTGTTTGTTTTGAAATAGTATCTTAATTGAGAGGTGGTCCGGTAAAACGCAGACTGGGTTTAAATCCAAGTCCGGACACTTACTTACATTCCTCATTTAAAAAGTGAAGATAATTATACTTTCCCTGTGCAGTTGTTGCGAATGTACAATTTTGGCCAAGGTGACAGATCTAACAAGCACAGAGTCTTCTTTTTTTCTTGCAGTTTTATAAATAATGTACAACTCTGTTTAAGGTGTACAGCATAATGATTTGACATATGTATATATTGCAAAATGATCACCATAATAAGCTTAGTTAACTTCCATCACCTCATAAAGTTACGAAAACAAAATACTTTTTCCTCGTGATGAGAACTTTTAGAATTTCCGCTTTTAGCAACTTTCTAATACACCATATAGCATTGTTGATTATAGTCATCATGTTGTACGTTACATCCCCAGTACTTATCTTATAACTAGGTTTGTGCCTTATGACCACCGTTCCCCAATTTCCTGGCAAGAGGGAGTCTTAACGGTGCCCATCTGTTCCTTAGCCAGTATCGCCACCTGGTGGTGGTGTGTTTCAATTGCAAGTCAAGGAGCAGAGTGGGGAAAGGCCTTGGGCTGAATTTGTCAATTTACACGATTTAAATAAAGCTATAGCAGTAAACAACTTTGAATAAGAGCATTTCCATACTAAACCTCTGGGATGCTTACTTCAATAGCAGCAACATCCTAGTCCGACAAAGGAATCAGACACTGCGCTGAATGCAAAGGCATTCAGTCGTTCAACAAATATACATTGAGCGCCTACTGTGTGCCACGCTGCGTTCTGGGCGCTTGGGATCCATCAGTGAACAAGAGACAAAAATTCCACCCTTTAACATGGGATCCTTTTAACGTGCTCTCTATATAGTATATAAATTAATCTAGATAATTGTAAAACGCTCTACGGATTACAAAGTTCCCTCCAACGTCAACAGGACACGTTTTGAGGTCCATATTACTACGGCTAAATAAATGGAGAAGCCGGGCGCAGACCCACTCCAGCTACCCTAAGAACTCACCCTTGCAAAACCGAGAGTTAAGCCAAGAGCTTGAAGATGCCATCGACGTGGCCGGCTGGGCTGACCACGAAAGTAAGAGTAAACAGACGTCATCTTTTCTCAATTTTTCTCCCCAGAAACATACTTTGAGAGAAACAAGGGTTTCGCCCAGCAGGCGGGGATCGAACCTGCGGAGGGCGGAGGGTGACGGCGAGTGTCGGGCTCTGCGGCTCCAAAGGAGACGCTTGTCCCCCTGCAGAGCCCACCGGGTGGCTGACCGGCCGCCGTGGGGCCCAGGACCTCCGGGTCATCCTCCGCGCGCCGGCAACAAGCCGGGCTCTGGACGCCAGGCCTCCAGCGACTCTCAGCGAGGCGCGAGCGCGCCCCCTGGTGGCGGATGCAGCCCGACAGCCTGGCCCGGAACAAAATTCTCTGACGGAACCTGGGGTGCGCGCTCGGAGTTTCCGGGGAAGAAGACGGAGAAGGACCTGCGCACGGCGGTTCCTAGGGCCGTGGAGGAGGCAATGTCCGTAGGAGTCTGGAGCTTGCGGCTCTGGCGGGCCGCCCCCGGCGGCGGGGCTGGCTGGAGTGAGTTTTAGCGGCCGTAGGGTCAGGGAGGGAGGCTTAGAGGATGGTGTCTGCCCAGATTGGGCCCGAGGCCGGTCCCGCGGGGTTGGGGGCCGAGGAGGGTCTTTTGAGTCCCTGCTGTGTTGGCCGCCCCCTCCCGGCCTTGGGGTACAAATCTCGGGACCCGAGAGAGACGGGGAGGGCAGGGGCGGGGCCGTGGGAGGAGCTTGGGGCGCCCCTGGGAGGGAGACCACGTTCCGGTGCAAACGTGTCCTTATTTTCCCATTGGACTCGTACATGCCTTGCCAAATCCTCTGATTTGGGGTTTGGAAAATAAGCTTAGCATTTCTCGCTCTACATATGGAGAGTTTTGGCGTGGGACCTGCAGTCTCGTGGAGCTTTCTTGTCCCCAAGACGTTTTCAAAGCGACAGTTTTGCTCACCTTTCCAATGACTGGTCTGGTTTTGACTCCACTTCCTGGTTACTTTTTGCCCGTTATTGTAAAGCACAGATTGGAATACGACCGAGGAAACTGGTGGGAAGTGGCGATCTGATGGTGAAAGCAAAGTTGAAGTAAAGGCGCGGATCAGGGCAGGCTGCAGTTCTTTTCCGTGGGCGTTTTAATTATTAATATTAGAAAGGGGTTTAAGTTTACTTCTGAACTCATTTTGGCGAACAGCGTTTAAAATTCCCTTGCCTCCTATTCTTTCCTTGGTGGAGGATGGTGATACGGGAGGGGAACAGGGTGGGGCAATATATTATTTTTTTTGGTCAGTTTTCACATTTATTGTAACTTCTGCACAGGATTTATAGCAACATCACCTGCTTCTCAGCTGTCACCGACCGAACTGACAGAAATGCAGAATGATCTCTTTAACAAAGAGAAAAAAAGGCAGCTCTCATTAACTCCCCGAACTGAGAAGATTGAAGTTAAGCACGTTGGGAAAGCTGACCCTGGCACTGTCTTTGTCATGAATAAAAACATTTCAACTCCTTATAGTTGTGCCATGCGTAAGTAACGAATCAGGGTACCATTGTGAAGATTTTGCATAAATCAGGAGAAGAACCGGTGCAGAGGAGACAAGATGCTGTAATTGCTCCCTGAACTTCCCGGAAGTTCTCCTTTATCTAGCATCTTCCTGCGTGTTCACTGCGGGCTTAGCAGTTGAGGGTACTGTGGGTCTTGAAAGGTTGGTGCTGTAATGCATAGGTCGTCCTGGGACTTGCTGGAATCTGGCTGAGTTTAGAGGGCTGTCATTGTTTCCTGCAGGAGGCAGACCTGAAAGCATTGCTACTAGTGTGCTTGCCCCTTTTAGACACACTGTGGTGTAATGGCAGCAGTTACCATGTGAGTCCCATTAAAGGATTTTGGGGTGGAGGGACTGCCCTGGCCTCAGATGATCAGCTTTTTTTGGCCTTCTTTTCCTTTTCTGCTCTTTATAGCCTAACTTAAGTCTTTTATCTGCTCACCACTTGCCTCTGTGTGTGTTGTGTCTTTGTTTACATTTACATGTACATGTAGTAAATGTGTGAGTGCATGGGGTGAATGTGATTGGGGTAAAAATGTTTGTTGTGTTCATATCTTAAGGGAGAAAACAAGGCCCTGTGTGTGATTTGGTGTGGAAATGAAGGGAACAAGGCCTCTATGTTATTTTCGATCAAAATGCTTTTGTAGTAGCTTTGATAGAACTGGTAACGTTTAAATTCCGAAAGAACAAAAAGTAGATACGTACACCTACATGCTCGCTCATATATGACTGGCTGCGTTGTTCAGATTTTTGGAAAACTCAGTAATGATTCCATTTAAGTAATTAATTTTAGTTAAAAGCTTAAGCTGACCTGCCGAGTGTGTACTCTCAATCTTCCTTTACTTTGGCACTTGAATTAGTACTTATAATTGCTTACTTGTTTGGCAAGCATTTATTGAACCTCTGCTGTAGGATAGGCATTAGGAATACAGAGGAGGCTAAGACACAGCTCAGGCCCTTAAGGAGTTTTACACACATCACATGTAGAGATGAAGCCTCTGAACCACTCTTAGCATGACCGCTGCCCTCAGACTTGCTTGTCACTCATATCGTCAATCATTCAATAAATTTTATTGAGTACCTAGTGTATTTCAGGCCTGATGCTAGTCTCTAGATATACTGGCGAGTGAGCAAAAATAGGCATGATCCCCGCCTTATGGAACTTATTAAGACCTGTGGTTTGACCACTTCTGTGAATAGCTGGGTACTCAAAAAACATCTAATCAGGGTTGGAGTTGCATTCTGGAGTCGTATAACAGACCAGAGCTGATTGGTTTATGTGTGAATTCATACTGATAATTATTGAATAAAAACTGGTAACTATGGTATTTAACTTGAAGAGTCCATGTTAGGGAAGTAAAGATGGTTTGGGAGCAAGACCCCAAACCCATCTAGAACAGACTTACTGGGATGTATATTTATATATTTTCCCTTATAAATTGTGTGTACATATAGCCAAATATATCAGCAGCAGAGATGCTGCTCTCTGAATATTTAAGTGTAGCTCTTGGAAAACTATTTTATTACTTAATAATTGACAGATTAATTTCAAGTTAGACTTAGCCTTAATGATTTTTGTTTGGGTAATTTCATTAATAATTAGCAATACATTGGATGTGTTGGGAATTATTTTTTTATTGGCTACAAATCTTTCTTTTCTCCCCAAAAAAGCTTGCAGAATCTTGCCTTTCTGTTGTTTTATTTCTTAATGTAGCACTTAAACATGTACTTTTTCACTTGGGTTTTGTTAGAGTTAGATCTTCAATCTGTTTTAAATTCCTAGATTTAAGTGAGTGGTACTGCAGGAAGTCCATTCTGGCTCTTGTGGACGGACAGCCTTGGGACATGTATAAGCCTTTGACCAAGTCATGTGAAATTAAATTTCTTACTTTCAAAGATGATGATCCAGGAGAAGTCAATAAGGTATTTCTGCCTCTATGTTCTTTGGTACCCTTCCCCCCAGTTTTTTCTAGTCTTTTTTTAAATTAAAATCTGTTTCCTATGGAGTTTGAAATGTACAGATCTGGCCAAGGTCAAATGTTGTACTGTACTAGATAATCAGAGTTTTACTTGGTAGATTAGGCATGTTCATAGTTCAAAACTCTTCAGTGGCATAAATGTCTCTGTATTTTGGTTTGAGAAAACTAAATGACATTCATATCTTCGTTCAGCTTACTTTTATTAGTCACCCTGTATAGTTCAGTAATTTCATTCTTGTCTTTCACCATCTTTTCTGGATTATTTCAATAACTTTTTAACTTTCCCACCCCCCCACCCTTTTTTAATCTGAAAGTCTTCCTTAATAGTCCTGCAAGAGTTTTATTAAATGATGTGACTAAGGATGATGTCACTTATCCCTAAAGAACTTGCCTACCTGATAACCGTTCATATAACTTTCCCAGTTCTGCGTGGACACTTTTCTCACCCCTGCCTGCCTTTTGAGCTTCACCTTCCACGGCATCTTCCACTTCCTCTTTGCTCCAGCCACACTGGAGGACTTGGTCACTAATGGTTTCTGTTGTGTTATCCTCCTTGCTTTTGTTGATGCTCTTCGAGTATTTTCTTTCCTCCCTATTAAAATCCTGTTTATCTATTATAGTTCCATTAAAATGCCATATGCTCTGTGGAACTTCTCAGTTTCTTCTTGTCAGAATGAATCCCTCTTTTCTTCTGGGCCTCACAACACTTGGCTAGTGTCTCTAGATACAGTAGTTTGATTTTCCCTTGTAATACGAACTGTTGAATGTACTGGATTTTTGGCTCTGTGAAGACAGGGATCATGTCCCTTATTAGATCTTGTCCTTGACTTACATACAGTAGGTATTTAATAAATATTTGTTGAAATGAAATACTTAAAGAAGGAAATGGTAGGCATGATAATAGTAGTAGCTAACATTGAACATTTATTGTATATCAGGCACTGTTTTAGTGATTCACAGGTATTGACTCATGTAATCCTCACTAAAAAAAAATCCCGTAAAAGGTGCTATTATCTCCTTTTTACAGATAAATAAACTCAGGCAAAGAGAGGTGTAGCTTGACCAAGGTTACCAGTTTGCTAAGTGGCTGAGCCTGGATTTGAACCTAGGCATTGACCCTGGAGTTCACCAGACATTAAAAACAATCAAGTCAGATAGATGAAGAAGTGCATTTTGCTACTGGCCTTCAAGGCCTGGGTTTGCATTTATTTTTAGTGTATTTGTGTGGTTGTGTAGAACACATTCTGGAGCAGTCTCTGCCATGTGCAACCAAATGAGCCCACTCTTGTTGTCCTCAGATAACGGAGAAGAGCTTAGGAAAGTCAAGTGCCTAGTGATAGCAGTGCCAGTACAGAGCTTAAGATGGTGTAGGACTTATGTTTGTCTTTATGACTCTGGGAAGGCCATTGCATGGATACCCATATTGGGCATGTCCATGGATCAAAATGCTAGTGAGATGAAAGCCCAGTTAATAGTGAGGTTGCTTTGTTATAAATATGAATAACCTAAGTGATACGTGATGTTAGGTATAGGATAGGAGTCATAAATAATTCTTTTTTTTAAAAAAAATTATTATTTAATTTTTATTTATTTATTTTTAGCTGCATTGGGTGTTTGTTGCCGTGTGCGGGCTTTCTCTAGCTGCAGCAAGCGGGGGCTACTCTTCGTTGCGGTGCGCGGGCTTCTCATTGCAGTGGCTTCTCTTGTTGCGGAGCACGGGCTCTAGGCGCGCGGGCTTCAGTAGTTGTGGCACGCGGGCTCAGCAGTGGTGGCTCGTGGACTCTAGAGCGCAGGCTTAGTACTTGTGTCGCACGGACTTAGTTGCTTCGTGGCATGTGGGATCTTCCTGGACCAGGGCTTGAACCTATGTCCCCTGCATTGGCAGGTGGATTCTTTTTTTTTTTTTTTTTTTTTTTTTTTTTTTAAAGATTTATTTATTGATTGATTCATTACTATGTTGGGTCTTCATTTCTGTGCGAGGGCTTTCTCTAGTTGTGGCGAGTGGGGGCCACTCTTCATCGCGGTGCGCGGGCCTCTCACTATCGCGGCCTCTCTTGTTGCGGAGCACAGGCTCCAGACGCGCAGGCTCAGTAGTTGTGGCTCACGGGCCCAGTCGCTCCGCGGCATGTGGGATCCTCCCAGACCAGGGCGCGAACCCGTGTCCCCTGCATTAGCAGGCAGACTCTCAACCGCTGCGCCACCAGGGAAGCCCGGCAGGTGGATTCTTAACCACTGTGCCACCAGGGAAGCCCATAAATAATTCTTAAAAGTTGGGTTAACCCTCCATATTTATGTACGTTATAAACAGGTACATATTAATATATTTATTTTACTTTAGCACAAGTTTGTTAACAAGTTAACTTTATCCTGGGTTAAAAATAAAATTACTACCGATAGTAAAACTGTTTATTGGTTGATAAACATTATAGTGTCTGATATCTTATACAAACATTGCTAACCACATGAAGTTGGTGCTTTATTCTTTTGTGGGTTTTGCTTGGTGGTGGTAATGTCATGGTCTGATGGTAACCATTTCTAAATGCAGAGATGGACAGATATTTGAGAAATGGTTCCTAAGTCAAAAGTCAACCTAAATTTTAATATTAAAGAAATGTTAGTAAATCTTATGTTTATTATGTTTGTGTGTATTTTATTTTTCTAGGCTTATTGGCGTTCTTGTGCCATGATGATGGGTTGTGTGATAGAGAGGGCATTCAAAGATGAATATGTGGTCAGTTTGGTCAGAGCTCCAGAAGTTCCAGGTGATGTACACATATAAATAAATAAATAAACACACACACACACACACACACACATACACATATGTGTGTGTGTGTGTGTGTGTGTGTGTGTATAGACACACACACTTTCTGTAATCTTTGAATATTTTGGTACCTATTTTTGATGTTGTATAGAGTTCACTTCTAATTTAGTCTAATATAAATTACCATCATACATACATTCCATTTATTATGGGTAACAGAATCCGTCCTATTACTGTCATATATACCTTCTATTTATAATGGTAAAAAAATCCATCTTATTTAATTATTGGAGGTCAATTATTAACATAATAGGATTAGAGGAGAATGTTTCTTTTGAATGTGAATTTCATGTAATTATATTGTGTCAGTATTTATTTCTTACCATTTTAAGTACTTATTTCCGAACAGAATGTGAGGAGGAGGAGATATGAGTATAAATAGACTTCTGTAGAAAACTGTGTTTAGGTGGTACCATTTCACCAGAAATGACCCTGACACTGGAGAGGAATACCATTTTGGGGAGGTGGAACAGTTCACATTCTTTGTAATTTTCCTAAAACTAGGATTTTGCAACAGTATGTGTAATAGGATCACAATTGTATTTTTTTTTTAAAAAGGTGGAAGTTTATATACCAAAAAATATTTGATTTGGCAATAAGAGATTTTAAACAAAACAACAAAAAATGAAATTTAGAAGATATTAAAAAAATTAAACATTTCATGTCCATTTAGTTATTCATCTACTTATTAAATATCTTACTCTTTGGGAATTTTTATATCTAGTAACTAATATTTGAGCTCTCTATGGTGGTAATATTCCTGAAGAAAATGTGAATGGTTAAAAAATACTGGTGATGTTGGGTTAACAGAAAGGTGAGTTAGTTTTATGGTGGGGGGAAAGTTGGTACAGCTCTGACAAGTAGCTGGAATAATGGTGACAATTTTATAATTTGTAGTGTTGGGAGAGATTTTTGACCCTTCATTTTATGGTCTAAATATTCATTTGTTGCAAATTAGTAACTTTCTACCCTAACAGATTTGACTTTGCTTTTTATTTTGGTTGGATTTACAGTAATCACTGGAGCCTTCTGCTATGATGTAGTTTTGGATAAGAGACTTGATGAGTGGATGCCAACAAAAGTAAGTCTACTCTTTGGAGTATTAATTTTAGAGTCTGTGCCTTTCTTTGTTGGAACGATTCCTGTGTTAGTATTGTTGAATGGTACTGCATGTTGAGGATATTTAAAAGAATCAGTCAATCTTTATTGTTGCTTTTTAGTGTATTTAAGACAGATGTATATGATTGAGGGTATTCACAACAGCGAGGTACCCAGCATAAAATATAGAAGCTTAACTATCTTGGTTGATGTGGGGGTGAGAGACCTGGAGCCTTACCTCCTTGGATCTTTGGAGCACAATTTGAAAACCACTGCCCTAAGCCATTTTAAGCCTATTGCATCCTGAGATCTTCCTATCAACAAGGGTTACATTGAGAGTTGGGGAGCGGTGAATTAAAATATCAGGCTTTGACAAAGGTAACCCAAATAGCCGCAAACTAAATAGCAGCAAACTAGCCTCTTCTGGACTGGTCTGCCGTGATAAGGACGGTGCTCCTTGTTGGTCTGGGACTGGGATAGCAGCAGGAGCCTGGCTAACAGAGTGAATCTAGATCAGGTGCTGTGTAGGTAGAGGATGCTGACGGCTTTCAAAAGTCAAGCCTAGAGGCTTAGTTATGATTGGGGAGAACAGACAAATGCCTAATTCTTAATGAAGCAAAACTGTATGTCCTACAGATTGGAAGGCTGGAGATCAGAAGAGGGGAGGCAGTGTAGCATACCATTTTATCAATTCCACTATGTACATTTTTTTCACATTTTAATATCTCTGAAAACAAATGTGTCTTTTGTTTGTTTCTATAACTTTTTTTAATTAAACTTTTTTTAGTTGAAGAAAATTATAGATACACATGGAGTTGTAAGGAATAATGCATAGAGATTCCATGTTCCTTTTACTCAGTTTCCCCAATGGTATTATCTTCCGAAACCATAGTACCATATCACAACCAGGATATTGACACTGATACAGCCAAGAACGTTTCTTTTTTTTTTTTTAATTTATTTATTATTTATTTATTATTTATTTTTGGCTGTGTTGGGTCTTCGTTTCTGTGCGAGGGCTTTCTCTAGTTGCGGCAAGCGGGGGCCACTCTTCATCGCGATGCACGGGCCTCTCACTATCGCGGCCTCTCTTGTTGTGGAGCACAGGCTCCAAACGCACAGGCTCAGTAGCTGTGGCTCACGGGCCTAGTTGCTCCGCGGCATGTGGGATCTTCCCAGACCAGGGCTCGAACCCGTGTCCCCTGCATTGGCAGGCAGATTCTCAACCACTGCACTACCAGGGAAGCCCGCCAAGAACATTTCTATCACTGCCAAAATTACCCACATTTCTCTTTAGTCTCCATCCCCCCCATCCTTAAACTGTGGCAACCACTAATCTGTTCTCTATGTGTATAGTTTTGTCATTTCAAGAATGTTATGTAAATGAAATCATTCAGTATGTAATCTTTTGGGATTGACTTTTTTCACTCAGTGTAATTCTCTGGAGCAAATGTGACTTACAGTAGATAGCATCTTATGATTATAACTGGTAATGTTTTTTCTTAGTGGTGCATCTTGGATTTAGTGAAATATTGTAGTTTCTAAAAGCAAAAATTTTGGAGTCAGCCAGCAAATGCATGGAAAGATGCTCAACATCACCAGTCATTAGAGAAATGCAGATCGAAACCACAATGAGGTATCACCTCACACCAGTCAGAATGGCCATCATCAAAAAATCTATAAACAATAAATGCTGGAGAGGGTGCAGAGAAAAGGGAACCCTCCTGCACTGTTGGTGGGAATGTAAATTGATACAGCCACTATGGAGAACAGTATGGAGGTTCCTTAAAAAACTAAATATAGAACTACCATATGACCCAGCAATCCCACTACTGGGCATATACCCTGAGAAAACCATAATTCAAAAAGAGTCATGTACCAAAATGTTCATTGCAGCTCTATTTACAATAGCCAGGACATGGAAGCAACCTAAATGTCCATCAACAGATGAATGGATAAAGAAGATGTGGCACTTATAGACAATGGAATATTACTCAGCCATAAAAAGGAACGAAATTGAGTTATTTGTAGTGAGGTGGATGGACCTGGGATCTGTCATACTGAGTGAAGTAAGTCAGAAAGAGAAAAACAAATACCGTATGCTAATGCATATATATGGAATTTTAAAAAGCCGTACTGATGAACCTAGTGGCAGGGCAGGAATAAAGACGCAGACCTGGAGAACAGACTTGAGGGCACGGGGGGTTGGGGGTGGGGAGGGGAAGCTGTAACGAAGTGAGAGAGTAGCATTGACGTATATATACTACCAAATGTAAGCTAGATAGCTAGTGGGAAGCAGCCGCATAGCACAGGGAGATCAGCTCGGTGCTTTGTGACCACCTAGAGGGGTGGGATAGGGAGGGTGGGAGGGAGGCTCAAGAGGGAGGGGATATGGGGATATATGTATACATATAGCTGATTCACTTTGTTGTACAGCAGAAACTAACACAACATTGTAAGGCATTTATACTCCAATAAAGATGTGGGGGGGAAAAAAAAAAAGGAAATCCAAATGACAGCTGAAAAAAAAAAATTTGGAGTCAGGGAAGATCCAGGTTTAAATGCTGGCTTTGACAGTTATTTCTTGTGTAATCCTGCCGTTACTGCTTAATATCAAGAGAGAGAGAGGAGGGAAACAGGAAGGAAAAAGGAGAGAAAGGGAGAGAGGGAAGAGAGGTATTGGGAGAGATGGGGGCGGGGTGAGGGGAGAGTTTGGAATGGTTTCTTCATGATCTGTGGACTCGTGGCAATATAATTTTTTTTTCAAGTCTGTCAAGGTTCTTTATTGGGGGAGTTAAGTAGAAACTGAGATGAAAATTTAAGTCTCATTATGTATGAAACTTGCTGCCTCCTTTTCCTTTTTTTAAAGATAAAACTTTAAAAAATAAATGTACTAGTTAATTGCAGGCACCATGGGGTTTAGAAAGTGGGGGAAAGTTACAGTCAAGTAACAGCTATATTAAACCATGAATGTGCATTGGTTATACAGAAAATTATCCATTTAAGAATGGAGAAGAGTCATTTCATTCAAAAGAGTCTATTAGGAAGTTTATGGAAAGAACTTTATTACAAAAATTATTTGCATAATAGTGCTTGATCTTTTCTGTATTAGTTATGATTTATAGTGTGAAAACTCAACTATAGTTTTTATTAAAAATCTCATAAAGATTGTTAATGTGTATTATTAATCATTTTAATTGTGTAAAATTGACATTTTCATTAAACAGAAATTTCTAATATTGGATTTATGCTATATTTTGGACATGGCCAATGATGACATAACATTTCCTAGTGAAAGTTTCTGAATCACATAAATAATAATTTTTTCCTCATGCATTTATTTAAAAAGCTTAGTTTTACTCATAGTGTAAACAAATTTTTGTATCTTACCATTTACTTATTAGTATTTCTACTTGTTGCACCATCATTTTAATAAACATTTATAGGGCTGTATAATTTGAATGAAATGTTTATTAAAATTTCTTTGTAGGATTATCCATAATAATTATTTCTAACAGGCAGCTATTTAATTACAAGTTTTATAATTTATAGAATTGGGAGAAATTGCTAATTGTATATTTTATGATTCCAGTATTTAATTGTTGCAAATTAATGCTTTCTTTCCTAGCAAATTTGCTTTTTGCTTTTTGTTGTAGTTGGACTTATAATATTAAGCATACAGTTTTATCTGCCTTATAGGAAAATGTTTTTAAGTAAATTGTTACAAAAGGTTAATACTTTCATTTTTAAGGAGAACCTATGTTCCTTCACAAAAGATGCTCGTGCTTTAATTTATAAAGATCTTCCATTTGAAACTCTGGAAGTTGAAGCAAAAGTGGCGTTAGAAATATTTCAACACAATAAGTAAGTGTTGGCTTCCTTTTAAACAAAATTAAACCTCCCAAAGTTGTATGCAGTGAAGAAAATTCAGCTCTTAATAACTTTCATATTTGATGTATTTATGTAGCACTTTTTACTTTTTAGCTCTGGGATCTCTTTTCTGCACCAGCCTATTTGCTTTTGTTCATCTCATTATTTCACTGAGAAGAAGTGCCCCTGCCACACCTTTGATAATTTTCTGACTTTGTCTTACTTCTCTTTTTCTTTGGCTAGTCCTTTTCTTTATATCACCATAGCAATATGTTTCCCTTTTTTCCTTCCATTGTGAAGTGGTAGCCTACGTTAAGAAACTGCATTATTTTGAATTTAAACTTAAATTTATTTAAACTGTTGCATTTGGCAACCTTTCCTTCCCATCTTTCCACTCTTCAGATGAAAAGGGTAAGACAGAAAATACCAGCTGTTCGGAGGCAGCTAACAGCTGAAGTAAAACATTCACACAGATCTTAGTCTTCTGTAGGGGAATTAACCATTTGATAGATTTTCTTCGCCAACATGTTAAATCCTGCCTGCCTTCTCAATTCCCTTTTTCACTCAGAAAACTTCCAATTTATCTTCTACTAATTGTGAGAACATAACTAAATTTTAATGTTAAACTAATTAAAATCAGAATTAATTAGAAAGGAATATCTGCATTGCAAAAAATCATATAGATACTAGATTCGAAAGCCAAAATATGCACCTGCAAATTGTTAAAGATAATGGTTTGGAATTTCTTTAGCTATTTATAAAATGAGGCACAGATTCTCATGGGGCTAGTTTATAATATTTAGCATATTTTGGAACCAGTGTACTTAGAAAGCAGTAGGAATATACTGAACTGGAGTACAAATAATTCTTTACAACTAAATTACCATTAATTCTATAAGAAAATTCCTTAAATTATCAGAATTTATCAAGTCACCTCCCCCACCACAATTCTAGGGCTGTGTTGTCCAATAGGAATATAATGTGAGTCATCTATATAACTAAATTTCCTAGTTAGCTACATTAAAAAAAATTCAAAATAAAGGTGAAGTTAATTTTTTTTTCTTTCTTTTTTTTTTTTAAATGTGGTCTATTGTTTTTTTTTTAAATTTAATTAATTAATTAATTTATTTTTGGCAGTGTTGGGTCTTCGTTTCTGTGCGAGGGCTTTCTCTAGTTGCGGCAAGTGGGGGCCACTCTTCATCGCGGTGCGCGGGCCTCTCACTATCGCAGCCTCTCTTGTTGTGGAGCACAGGCTCCAGACGCGCAGGCTCAGTAGTTGTGGCTCACGGGCCTAGTTGCTCCGCGGCATGTGGGATCTTCCCAGACCAGGGCTCGAACCCGTGTCCCCTGCATTGGCAGGCAGATTCTCAACCACTGCGCCACCTGGGAAGCCCTGAAGTTAATTTTAATAAAACAGTTTTATTTAAACAGTATATCTGAAACATTTCAACATGTGATTGATATTAAAAACTTAATATTTTATAATTCTCTTTTTCATACTAAGTCTTCAGAATCTGGTGTGTATTTTACACTTAAGGCACATTTCAATTAGGACTAATTACATTGAAGTGCTCCATAGCTACCATATGGGGCAGCGTACTCTAGACTTTCATTTTATGTTACACTGAGATTTCCCTTTCCTCCCACTCAACTGTCAAAGTCTAGGAGAGACTTGTAGGACTTTGGTAACTTTAGGTGAATGTGTAAAGGGAGGTGAGAGATCATTTAGGGGCAAGTTTGAGGGGAGAGAGTTTTGGAGGTTGAAGGTGGATCAGTGATGGGGCCTTTCTCCTGTAGGGGGAACTTTCAGTGGCTTTGGCTCCCAGGGGACAGGAGTTTCTCTTAGAGGTGGGTCAAGAGGAACAAGTATTCAAGGGAATTGGCTCCCTCAGTAATCATCAGGGCTGTGGAAGAAGGGGTGTGGCAGTAAGTGGATGTTTTTGCACAAACTGACGCTTCCCAACCTTGCCACACGTGTGTAATGTTTGTTTAGCATTCTGGGGTAAATAGGCAAGGCCCTTAACAGTAAGTGGCAAGGTCATGATTTGAACCTGGGCTGTGCAGTTCCATCTGTACTATTCATTATACTGACAGACCCAAGTGGATTTGAGAGACATTTAGGCAGTAGAATTGATGTGACTTGGTAATGAATTGGACGGAGGTAATGTGGTGGGAGAAACAGGAATCAAGGAAATCTCTGAAGTTTTTCACTTGGAGATGTGGGTAGTTGGTGGTGTCCTTTACTAAACTAGGGAATTCAGGAATAAGAATAAGTTTGGTGAGAAAAGAGAGGGTGAGTTTTTGTTCAGTTTGAGAACTTGAGAGTGTAAGATGCTTGTAGACACCCTGGTTGATGTCTGGAGTGTTTTGGATATACAGTTTGGGGCTCAGAAGAGATGTGGATTAGAAGCAGAGGTGCAGAAGATATAAACACGTAAGTGGTAATTAAAACTGTGCAAATCAAGAAGCTAGCCCAGAGAGGATGCTTAGAGTGAAAAAAGTTTATGGACAGAACCCTTGAAGGGCAGGGAAAGAGAAGGGTGACCAGAGAGTTAAAATAACAAGCAGCAGGGAATGCCACAGAAGCCGGTGGAAAAGAACACTTTGAGAAGTGGAGGTGAGCAGTGGAAATAAGGACTAAAGAGTGTCCATTAGGTTGGCACCAAGGAGAACAGTTTGGTGGAGTTGTGAAGCTCTGGCCAGATTGAAGGAGGTGAGGTGTGAATGGGAGGTGAGGAAGGGCAGGTTCCAAGTGTAAACCCCTCTTGCAAAAATTATGGCTGAAGAGGAAGAGAAAGGGAAGTGGCTTTAAACACCTTTTTATACATTTAGAATTAAAACATTTGTTTCTTTGCTGCTTTTTAGGTACAAATTAGATTTCATAGAAGAGAAGGCATCTCAGAACCCTGAGAGAATAGTCAAGCTACACAGGTAAGTAAAAATATAAAAATTGACTGCTATGCTAATTTATAGGAAGGTTTAGTTTTATTGTTACCTGACTGGTGTATGACTGGAAAAGATTTGTACCTTAATTTGTTGTTCTTATTACCTTACTTTTTACTGCTTTGTTCAATTTTTTGCTATGGTGGTAATTGGAAGCTTTAAGTCATCTTCGGGAACAGTTGTGGTTTCTGTTCCTCATTTTATTGTTTGTTATTTTTATTTCTGAAAGAGTTGGAAACCATTGTAAGAAAATGTAATGTTTAGAGTTAATTTTGAAATTGGGCTAAATACTCATTGTTATGAATTGAACGTGATTCATATGTATATAGAAACATGAATATGACTAATTAGTTACTACTTATGTTACATATAAGGAAGTTATATCACAATGTGCTTTCTGATGCAAGGATGAGAGAAGTAAGACAATGCATTATGCAAAAATGGCTTCACGGCCTGTATCTGTTTTCTCAACTTCATGTTTTCTTGACTCAGATTTAACTTTTTTCCTCTAGGAAGCTGTCTTACATGCTAAATTCTAAACTCTGTTGCATTTAGTTGTTATAAGGTGATAGGATATCAGTTTTAGACATTGGATCCACTTGATAGCATGATGTGTTTAGTGATCTTAAAAATCTTTAAGGGGCTTCCCTGGTGGTGCAGTGGTTAAGAATCCTCCTGCCAATGCAGGGGACACAGGTTCCAGCCCTGGTCCGGGAAGATCCCACATGCCGCGGAGCAACTAAGCCCGTGTGCCACAACTACTGAGCCTGTGCTCTAGAGCCCACGAGCCACAACTACTGAAGCCCGTGCGCCTAGAGCCCGTGCTCTGCAACAAGAGAAGCCACCGCAGTGAGAAGACCGCTCACTGCAACGAAGAGTAGCCCCTGCTCGCCGCAACTAGAGAAAGCCCGCGCGCAGCAACAAAGACCCAGAGCAGCCAAATAAATAAATAATTAATTTAAAAAAATTATTTAAAAAATCTTTAAAATTATATCAATGCTAAGTAAGAAAAAGATTCATTGATTTTAATTTCTAAAATTTTAGTCTCATCACTTGAGATTGTTGTGTCAGGGGCTATTAGAGATGGAATTGATCCACATGGATTGTTCTTGATTAGGGATGTAATGGCAAAGAGAATGAATAGATTTTTTTTAACTATTGTAAGTGATTTGATTTTGAGGTTTTATTTGTTTATTTTTTAAATCGAATCAGATTTGGTGACTTCATTGATGTGAGTGAGGGCCCTCTTATTCCAAGAACAAGTATTTGTTTCCAGTACGAAGTGTCAGCGGTTCATAATCTTCAAGCCACCCAGTCAAGTCTTGTACGAAGATTCCAGGGTCTCTCTTTACCTGTGCACTTAAGAGTAAGTAAAGCTTAAAGTTTCAGGTCATTCAGTTTGGGTGTGAGTGTGATTCTGGTCTTGATTTTATACCAATTTGAAGGACATACATTTTAATTTTCGTTAAGTTGTGTAACACTAATATTTTGTCAACTTGGGTTTATGATTAAAATAATTTTACCCAGGATGTAAACAGATAATTTACAAAAGAAGTATTAGTTGAAAAAATTAAATCAAATTGAGATAGTTTTTCTTTTTTAATAAATTTATTTATTTATTTATTTTTGGCTGCATTGGGTCTTCGTTGCTGCGCGTGGGCTTTCTCTAGTTGTGGCGAGCGGGGGCTACTCTTCGTTGCTGTGCGCAGGCTTCTCATTGTGGTGGCCTCTCTCGCTGTGGAGCATGGGCTCTAGGTGCATGGGCTTCAGTAGTTGTGGCATGTGGGCTCTAGAGCGCAGGCTCAGTAGCTGTAGCGCATGGGCTTAGTTGCTCTGCGGCATGTGGGACCTTCCCGGTCCAGGTCTTGAACCTGTGTCCCCTGCATTGGCAGGCGGTTTCTTAACCACTGCGCCACCAGGGAAGTCCGAGATAGTATTTTTTTTTTTTTTTTCGAGATAGTATTTTTAATACTTCAAATTAGTATAGAGGAGGGTGCAGTGAGGAGTGGTGGAGCACATATTGATAGGACCTTCAGGGGTGCCTTTTGGCCTTACATTTGGCACGTTCTTCTCCCTAATCTATTTTGAAGATCTATTCCATATCATTTTCCGTATTACTCCCACCCATTGCTAATCCTTTTATTTTTTTAATTAAACTTCTGATTTAGAGATAATTGTAGATTTATATGCAGTCCTAAGAAATAATACAGAGAGATCCCAAGTACCTCTACCCAGTTTTTCCAATGGTAACATCTTGCAAAACTATTAGCACACTCTCACAGCCCGAGTATGGACATGGAAACAGTGACAATACAGAGCAGTTCCTTCACGAGGATCCCTCATGTTGGCCTTTGATGGCCACAGCCACTCACACCCACTCCCGTCTGCCCCGCCTCCACCTCCTTGCTCCTGGTAACTTCTCACTTGTTCCCCATTTCTATAATTTTGTCATTTCAAGAATGTCATATGAATGGGATCATTCAGTATTGTGATCTTTTGGGATTGGGTGTTTTCACTCAGCATAATTCTCTGGAGATTCATCTAAATTGTTGCATGTATCAGTATATCAATAGTTTGTTCCTTTTGGGCTTCCCTGGTGGCGCAGTGGTTAAGAATCCACCTGCCAGTGCAAGGGACACGGGTTCGATCCCTGGTCCGGGAAGATCCCACATGCCGCGGAGCAACTAAGCCCCTGCGCCACAACTGCTGAGCCTGCGCTCTAGAGCCCGCGAGCCACAACTACGGAGCCCGAGTGCCACAGCTACTGAAGCCCGCGCACCTAGAGCCTGTGCTCTGCAACAAGAGAAGCCACCCAATGAGAAGCCCGCGCACTGCAACGAAGAGTGGCCCCTGCTCACCACAACTAGAGAAAGCCTGTGCGCAGCAACAAAGACCCAATGCAGCCAAAAATAAAAATAAATAAATAAAAACAAAACAAAACAAAACAAAACAAAACAGAAAAAAAACTTGTTTGTTCCTTTTAATTGCTGAGTGGTATTCCTTGGTGTGGATATACCACAGTTTGTTTAGCCGTTCACTTGTTAAAGGATATTTGGGTTGCTTCTGGCTACTTTGAATAAAGCTATTATGAATAAAGCTGCTGTGAACATTGGTGTATAGGTTTCTGTGAATATATGTTTTCATTTCTTTGAGATAAATGCCCAGGAGTGCAATTGCTGGGTCATATGGCAGGGGCATGTTTAGTTTTTAAGAAACTACCAAGCTAAGTTCCAGTTTCTATTCCCACTAGCAGTGTGTGAATAATCAGTTTTTCTAATCCTTGCCAGCACTTGATGTTGTCAGTAATTTTTATTTTAGCTCTTCTGATGGGTTTGTAGTGGTTTCTTATTTAATTTTAATTTGCTTTTCCCTACTGGCCAGTTATGTTGAACATCTTTTCATGGGCTTACTTGCCATCTGTATATCTTTTTTTGATGAAATGTCTGTTCTTCTCTTTTGCCCACATTCTAATTGGATTGTTTGCTTTTTTACTGTTGTTTTGAGAGTTTTTTTTTTTTTTTAATATTCTGGATACTAGTTCTTTGCTAGATATGTAGTTTGCATATATTTTCTTTCTGTCTGTAGCTTGTCTTTTCCCTCTTAACAGGTTTTTACAGATCAGCAGTTTTTAATTTTGATGAAGTCCGGTTATCAGTTTTCCCTTTTATGGATCATGCTTTTGGTGTCAATTCTAAGAATTAAAGGCCCAGCCCTAGATCCCAAAGATTCTCCCCTATTCTTTTTCCTAAAAGTTTTATAGTTTTATATTTAAGTTTGTAGTTTATTTTGAGTTAAATTTTGTATAATGTGTGAGATTTAGGATGAGGTTCATTGTTTTCTTTTTCCCTATACTTGTCAAATTGCTCCAGTACCATTTGTTGAAAAGACTGTCCTTCCTCTGTTGAGTTGCTTTTGTACTGTTGTTAAAAATCAGTGGTCGTAAATGTGTGGGTCTATTTCTGGGTTCTCAATTGTGTTCCATTGATTTGTGTCTCTCTTCCAGATATCACACAATCTTGATTACTATAGCTTTAATAGGTCTTAAAATCAGGTAGAATAATTCCTCCCATGTTATTATTTGTTATAAAAATTGTTTTAGATATTCTAGATCCATTGCCTTTCCATTTAACTTTAGGGTAATCTTTTTTCTATCAATAAATCTTCCTGGGATTTTCTTTTTCCTTTTGCCCTACCCAGGTACGTGGGGAGTTTCTTGCCTTTTGGGAAGTCTGAGGTCTTTTGCCAGCATTCAGTAGGTGTTCTGTAGGAGTTGTTACACATGTAGATGTATTTCTGATGTATTTGTGGGGAGGAAGGTGATCTCCGCGTCTTACTCTTCTGCCATCTTCAATGGTTCTCTGTTGCTGGGATTTTGATAGGAATTTTATTAAACCTCTGTATCAGTTTGGGGAGAATTGATGTCTTTACTGCATTGAGCCTTCCAATCTATGAACACAATATATCTTTTCATTTATTTAAATCTTCTTTCATCCCTTTCATCAGCATTTTTTAGTTTTTAGCATACGTGTCCTTTACATGTTTTTTCCACACACCTTCCTTTCCTAGCTTTCTCCATTTCAGTAAATGATACTGTCATCTAGCCGGCTGTTTGAGGTAATCCTTGATTCTCTGTTTCCCTCATAGCCATGCCCCATCCCATCCATCAGCAAGTCCTTTCAACTCTTAACCCTAAAACATATTCCGAATGCATCCACGGCATAGCAGCTCATCTACTACTGCTTCCCTCCTCCCTGTTGCTTTCTCTTCACTCCCCTTCTTTGCTTTCATTCTTGCCCCCACAGCACATTCTCTGCTGAGTAGCCGAAATGAAGCTTTTAATATACGAATCAGATCATGCAATTCCTCTGCCCCAGACGTTCCAGTGGCTTCTCATGAACAAATGCCAACCCTTCACTCTGTCTCACAAAGCCCTATGTTGTCTGGCTCCTGCCTTTCTCTCTCTGACTTCATCTCATACCGCTTTTTCCATCACCCGTTATATTCCACTCACACCTTAAAGTCTCCCACCCGCTGCTCATTCTGCCTGAGCCAGGTATGGTTTTCCCTTTAACATACCATGCTGCTCTTCCTCCAGAAGGTTTGCATGTACATATTTAGTAATTTTACCTTTTATTACAGATTTTACCAGCTCATCCAGTTTGAAATAGTCCCTGACCCACCCATATCCCTCAGTATCACCTTCAGCTGAGTTAGTAACATTGATGTGGTCGTTTTGCACTTTGCAGTTTTCATTTATGCATTCTGACAATCCTCTGCTGCATGAGATTGTTACGAATTAAGGAAATTGGTTCTATAACTTTACTGTTGTCTTCATTAGTTTTTACTTGTTCTTTAGGGTAATTTACTAAATCCTCTAGGTCTGCTCTTTCAGTGTGAGATGTCACAGTTGGTTTTTTTTTTTTTAACATCTTTATTGGAGTATAATTGGTTTACAATGTTGTGTTAGTTTCTGCTGTATAACAAAGTGAATCAGCTATACGTATACATATATCCCCATATCCCCTCCTCTTGCGTCACAGTTGGTTCTTAATGAACCTTTCCTTGTGATTGCTTGTGATTTAAGAATGACCACTAGCATGTTGGAATTGGCTATTTAAGAAAAGAATGGGTGGAAAAGTGGGACAGATTTTTGCTTCCCATTAGAAGGAATGTGTTCTACGGTGGTAATGATTAAGAAGGACAAAGAGGAAGAATGGCATATTCAGTCCTTAAGTCTTTTTTCCTTAAATGCTAAACAAAGCAGCTGTTCTGTATAGTATGTACCCTTTTTCCCTACTTGAACTCACTTTTGGAACCACTTAGCCTCATTAGTACTGCCAAACTTTTTATGTATTTGTTTTGTTTAAAACCTGTGTAAAGACTCAGCCTCTTTTATTGTAACTTTTGTGCTTTATATAATTCATAGTAAATCTTTTCTTCTCAAGGCACATTTTACAATATGGAATAAACTACTGGAAAGGTCTCGGAAAATGGTGTTTTTGACAACATGTGAGTACATTTCTATCAAGAAATTTTCCTTGAAATTAAGCAACCACTACTACCACCACAACAAAATAATAAAGAAAAAAGAAAAGAGAAAGAAAGAAAAAAGTAATTAGTTGTCTCAGTAGCTAAAGTGGTATTGTGGTTGTTGACCCTGTTAGTATTTTGGCAAGAGAAAAGTTGTCATTTGGCAATTCTTTTCGTTTTTATTTGTTAGTATCATGGGAATGATATAGAACTTGAAGAAAAATAAGAATATTACCGTATAGTAGTTGTAGTTCTTAATGGTTGTAATGGTGTTAATTAGGTCTTGATAATTTTTTGGTAAACTTAATGAACATTTAAAGATTTGCCAGATATGATTTAAAACTGCCTCGACAGTTGACATATTAAATATGCAAATGTCCTGAAGAACCAAATTTGAATACTTGTGTTACTGTCATTTATTCTGTGTCACTAGCATCTAGATTTCACAAATAGGAATGATTATATTTCTTGACCACGATTATCCCTGTTCACTCTTTCAGAGACTAAGTGTTAACTTTTTACTTACATTATCTGATAGCTATCCTGTGTAACCTGGCCTCATGAACCCTTCCTAGTTACCCTAAGTTTCCACTCTAGTCAAGCTTACAAGTACACATCAAACTTACTTTCTTGTTTCTTTATTTTTTGTTTTAGTTTACCTTCTTCTGTCACTTCATTTTTTTCCAGCTTTATTGAAATACAGTTGCCATACAACATTGTGTAATCTTAAGGTATACTGTGTAATGATTCGTTATATTTATATATTGCAAAATGATTAACACAATAAGGTTAGTTAACACATCCATTATCTCAGAGAGTTAGCTTTTTTTTATGGTGAGAATGTTTAAAATCTCCTCTCTTAGCAACTTTCAAATATGTATTGCATACTGTTAACTCAAACTTATGCTCAGGTTTGTTTCTGTATGACAGTTATGTCTAGACTCTGTTTCCCATCCTCCTCCTGTCTATCTACATCCTACTCATTCTGCAAGACCTTGTCCAAATCTTACCTTCTCCATGTAGCATTCTCAGAGTAATCTCTGAACAAATATCCACCCCTGCAATTTCTGCTTGATTGTATACCTCCTCATATTGTTTTCTGATTATTTTTGCTAGTACATTTACATTGTGTTAACCCATTCAGGGTTTGTTGTATACTATGTGTAATGCCAAAGTTTGAACACAGCACTTGGCAAATGGGGATTACCCAATAAATTTTTATTGATTATTTTGCATGATGATGTGTAAACCTAGTCTTTATTAATGACTTTACAGATAGAATTCACTATTTAGGCACTTAGCTATAATGTTTTTGTGTAAAGGTGATGTAAATTTTCTTTTTCTCATGAGAAGAAAGTGTTTTTGAATAGGGAGAATAACTTTGTCTCTTTGGTTGGTCACAATGTCCATTTTAGATTAAGAAACTAGAGAAAAAAATGAGTCTATAAGAAATGTAGAAAAATAGTAGAGACAGTAACCTAGAGTATCTAGTAGAAATCAGTGATTAGCTGTTTTTGCAACATTTATTTTGGTTCAGTTTCCTTCTTCCACTGTTTGTTTGCTCGTCTAAAGGGAGTAGGTTAAACATACGGTTCATTGATTTAACTACACAGACTTATTGAATGTTTGTTATGTGCCAGGAACAGTGGGTACAGTAATGAACAAAATCTTCTTGCTGTCCTCAAGGAAGTTACTTGAACAAGATAACTAGACTTATAAGCAGACAATTCAGGTGTACATGTGGGGCTCTGGTGTAAGGAAGAGAAAGACCCAAACCCAGCTGTGAGGGGTTCGTTCAGGAAGCTTCCCAGGAATTGGTGTTTCTTAAGCTGGTTTTAATGGGTGAATAAAAGTGGGCCAGGCAGATAATTTGCTTGAGGATGGGTTTATCTCAGAGGAAGCTACTCGCCTAAGAGGCGTGGAGGAATGGAGTGCGTGGTGAATGTAAGATGAATCTGGATGCACAGTCACATGTAGGGTGGGTGATGAGTCCAGATCAGTTTGTTGGAAATAGAATATGAGGGGCTTGTCTTCCGTGAGGTAGAATTTGCATTCCCCTCCTGAAGGTGATTGGAGGACACTGGAGAATTTGAATAAGGAAGTGACCTATTGGTAAACTATTCCTGTGTAAAAGCTCATTCTGGGGGCAGCATGGAAGATGACTGTGACTTAAGCCATAGTAGATGATGAGATCCTGAAGTTCCTTCTGGCAGGGCAGTGAAAATGGCTGTGAGAGTTACTTAGGCGGAATTAATAGGACTGTTGATTAAATATGCAGGTAAGAGAACTGTGGATTCTCTCATGCCAGGCTTGGGCACCTGGGTAGAGCCCTTCACTGAAATAGATAATGCAGGAAGTAGGGCAGGTTTTGGGGGTGATGAGGAATACAGTTTAGCTCTGTTTGTTTGCTATGTCTGAGTGATATATAATAGAAATATTAACATACAGATATCTTTTTCTACTAAACCTGTATTATACTATGTTCAAAGTAGAATTATTGATTTTTTCCAACAAAATAGATTGATTTAAAATACCTTGTTGCAGCACTGCTGATATTTTTCTTATACTAATGATTTCATTTTATAGATGAAAAATAAAATGACCATCTTGAGAAGCCTAGCTATATGCCTCAGGTTGTATTTTTAATGGAATTGTTGTACTTGGTAATTTATATTGGGAAATTGGTCATGTAAGTTTTCTTCTCTTTCTCCTTAACTTTCTATAATAATTACTCTTGAAGGAGAAAGACAAAGACAGGGTCATTATAAGAGAAAGGCTGTGCAGTGATTTTAAATGGTGGGTGAAGGGTAAAACTAAAAGTGTTTATTAGAAAAGTAAAGCTATTTATGTTTTTACAGGTAACTGAAGATCAAACTCAGCCTACAGAGGAAAGTGCATCTGCCTAGTAACTTCCTCAAATTTAGATATGTATAGTAAATTAAAATAAAAGTTTTCTATGTAATGTTTGTGTGTGCTTTTTGTCTTTTTCTCCCTAAGATGTATACTGATGTTTACTTTTTCCTTTCTCTAAAGGATAACACAACTTATGTTCACAATAAAAATTTTACACAGAAACAACCCTGTCTCCTCTTCTCCCCGAATGTAACACTTCGGCATGTTTTCTCCTTTCAGTCCTTTTTTGTACATGTATAAACATATATGCACAAATACAAATGCCATCTTTTACAAACATAAATAGGACCATCCTAGTTTCCATTTTTCACTGTTGTAAAGAGTGATGCAGTAAACATCATTGTGCCAAGTGGCAAGTGTTTGTGGATGGATTGACTATTTACTGAGTAACTGAGTATTTCCTATATACTGGCCATTGTGGTGAGCTTTTCACATGGAGTCTCTTATTTAATCCTCACAACAACCTGTTGAGAAGGTGTTTCCATTTTGTAAATGAGGAAACTGGGGAGCATAGAACTGGCAAGTAGCAAAGCTGGAATTTGGACCCAGGTGCTTTCACTGACGTGCTCTTATGTACCACTCTCTTGTTCATGTTTAACAGTTACAGTATGTATTTGTGAATCTTTCTGAAGATACTAATAGAGTTATATTCATTGATTTGTTCGTTCATCTATTTCCTAGTCCCTGAATGATCTCTTTCCTCTAGAGTTGGATTTTTTGCTTATCTCAGTCTTTCATGTTTCAGGCTTTTTTTTTTTTTTTTTTCAAATCTAGCGATTATTGGTTGTTAGTTTTAGTTGAAAATGCGGCTGTAGGGAGGTTGAGTGGTAGCTCTGTGGTATGGGCGTGGTTTGGCTTCTCTAAAGATGAGTAGGTGAAGCTGGCTGTTATGATGGGGATTTTCTAACGCTAGAATGAAGAGATTGTCAGTCTTGGTGACTGGTTTCTGTAATGACTATTCTCGTTCTCCCCAGACTGTCCTTTTATTTTATGAGATCCCTCCAGTATTTTACCTGTGGGCAAATATCTGGATTCAGGCCCTTCTGTATTTGGAGGCAGGGGGTATGGGGTAGAGATCAACTGGTTTGTATATAGACCTTTAGTTGATCCCATTCTCTTTAGCCCCTCTTCTGTCTTCTGTCCTCCACCATCTTTGAGCTTCTCCAGGCCAGCTGGGCAGGTCGGCTCTCTTCTGCTGGACTCCCGCATGTATTCTAGGCGGTGACATCCTCTACTGTTGCATTGGTCACTTCACTGTCCATCTTTTAGCAACTGGGCGAAATTTCTTGTCTGCTGCTGCTTTCCTCTCCCATCCCCTTTGTTGTTGGGTGGATTTATACTTTGAAATTTTTTTTCTTTTAAAAAACTGTGAAATATTTTGAGCTTACAAAAAATAATTTAACAAACCCTTGTTTGGATGGATATTTTTCATGCTTTTTGGGCACCTAGCCCTGCTTGAACATCCACTGTTTGGTGACTTCCCCCTTTATGTGTCTTACCAAGTGGAGAGTGAAACTTAATTTCCAAACCTTCCTTGCAGTCAGCGCCCAGACAGGCATCCTAGGCTCACTAGTTAGACACACCTGTGTGAAATTTGAAAGCGCTGCTGTGAAGACCATGGCACATGGGATCCAGTTTGTCGAGGGGAACAGTGACATGTGGCTTTTAAGGCAGCAGCGGCGGAGGGTCCCGTGTCGTGGTACAAGGTGTGGGGCTGTGCTCAGTGGTTTTCTCCCTGCAGCTGCTCTGTGCTGTAGTAATGGGCATTTCTTTGAGTCCTGTAACCTGATCTCAGCCTTGTGAGCCGTTTTTTGCTTAAACTAGTAGAACAGATCTTGTTTGCAACCAAGAATGTTGACCTACAGCCACTATCCAAATTAACCACTGTTAACCTTTTTCCTTTCGTTTTTAAATAAAGAAAAAGCTGCCTATCCATTGAAAGTTTTCCTCATGTCATTTCCAAGAAGAACTACTGTCCTTTTTTTGTGCATATCCTTACCATTCATGATTTGCAATGTCTATTATTCTCTGTGTTTTATACTAAACATTGGTTTCATGATATGCATATCCTTTTGAAATTTGCTTCCGTTGCTCAGTATTGTGTGTTCACATTTAACATGTTGATACATGTAGAGCTAGTATATGTGCTGAGCTGGTTAATACCTGTAGGAGTATATAGTATCCCATTTGTATGATTAATCCCACAATTAGTTCATTCTCTTATTGACCATTGAGGATGGTCTTGACTTTTTAGTATTATAAACAGTACTGCAGAAAATACTCTTGTTTATGTTTCTTTGTGTACACATTTGACAGTATCTCTAGGGTACATACCTAGAAGTAGAACATGCATCTTCAACTCTACTAAATATTGTTAGTCAGTCACCATAGTAGTTGTACCAGTTTACTCCCTATCAGCAGTCTGATAGTTCCTGTTTCCCTACTCCCTCACAAATACTTGTCATTGTCACACATTCAAATATTTGGTCGGTTGGATATGCATGATCCTATCTAATTAAATTAATTTGTTTAATACTGAGCATATAGTGACAATGAGCATTTCTTCCTTTGTTTAGTATCCAATAAGATTTCCTCTTCTGTGAGTTATCAGTTTAAGGCTTTGCCCCATTTATTTTTTTATTGGATCTTTGGTCCTTTTATTTTTTTATTATTATTTCTTTTAATAAAATTATATATTTATTTATTTATTGGCTGCGTTGGGTCTTCGTTGCTGGGCGCGGGCTTTCTCTAGTTGCGGCGAGCGGGGGCTACTCTTTGTGGCGGTGCGCGGGCTTCTCATTGTGGTAGCTTCTCTTTGTTGAGGGGCACAGGCTCTAGGCAAGCAAGCTGCAGTAGTTGTGGCTCGCGGGCTCAGTAGTTGTGGCTTGCGGGCTCTAGAGTGCAGGCTCAGTAGTTGTGGTGCACGGGCTTAGTTGCTCTGAGACGTGGGATCTTCCCCGGCCAGGGCTCAGACCCATGTCCCCTGCATTGGCAAGCAGATTCTTAACGAATGCACCACCAGGGAAGTCCCCTCTTTGGTCCTTTTAATACAAGTTCTTTATATGTTCAGAAAGTTAAACCTTTGTCACTGCAAATATCTTTAGTCTGGCTTACCTTTTAACTTCTTTGATGCTGTTTCTGTGGTCAGAATTACTCATCTTTTCCTTTATGATTTATATGTGTTTAGGAAATTTTTAAAAGCCTTCCCTAACTTGAAGTTATAAGGTATTTTGTGTTTTTTAATATTTTAAAGTCTTTTCATATTTAATTGTGTCATTTATTTGACATTTAATTTTGCATATAGAGTGAGGGAAGGGATCTAATTTTGAATCCTCTCCACCCCCACATGGATAGTCAGTTATTCTGTACCATTTATTTTCTTCCTACTCTTAGAGGTAATACCACACATGTATCAGATTCCTTTAAATGCCTGGGTGCACCTTGCTTGTCCATTCGTCTATCCCTGCACCACTGTCACACAATTTTAATTATTACAGCTTTATAACACATTTTAATTTGTGGTATGGTGAGTTCTTATTCTTTTTTTTTCAAAATTGTGATGGTTGTTGGATCAGCGTGTCAACTTCTGAGTGCTAGTCTGAAAATCTTTTTCTGATACCAATACTTTTTTTTTTGAATTTTATTTTATTTTTTTATACAGCAGGTTCTTATTAGTTATCCATTTTATACATATTAGTGTATACATGTCAATCCCAATCTCCCAATTCATCCCACCACCACTGCCATCCGCCACTTTCCCCCCTTGGTGTCCATACGTTTGTTCTCCACATCTGTGTCTCTATTTCTGCCCTGCAAACCGGTTAATCTGTACCATTTTTCTAGGTTCCACATATATGCGTTAATATACGATATTTGTTTTTCTCTTTCTGACTTACTTCACTCTGTATGACAGTCTCTAGATCCATCCGTGTCTCCACAAATGACCCAGTTTCGTTCCTTTTTATGGCTGAGTAATATTCCATTGTATAATTGTACCACATCTTTTTTTTTTTAAATTTATTTATTTATTTTTGGCTGTGTTGAGTCTTAGTTTCTGTGCAAGGACTTTCTCCAGTTGCTTCTAGCGGGGGCCACTCTTCATCGTGGTGTGCGGGCCTCTCACTGTCGCAGCCTCTCTTGTTGCGGAGCACAAGCTCCAGACACGCAGGCTCAGTAGTTGTGGCTCACGGGCCCAGTTGCTCCGTGGCATGTGGGATCTTCCCAGACCAGGGCTCGAACCCGCGTCCCCTGCATTAGCAGGGAGGTTCTCAACCACTGTGCCACCAGGGAAGCCCTACCACATCTTCTTTATCCATTCATATGTTGATGGACATTTAGGTTGCTTCCATGACCTGGCTATTGTAAATAGTGCTGCAGTGAACATTGGGGTGCATGTGTCTTTTTTAATTATGGTTTTCTCTGGGTATATGCCCAGTAGTGGGATTGCTGGGTCATATGGTAGCTCTATTGATAGTTTTTTAAGGAACCTCCATACTGTTCTCCACAGTGGCTGTATCAATTTACATTCCCACCAACAGTGCAAGAGGGTTCCCTTTTCTCCACACCCTCTCCAGCATTTGTTGTTTGTAGATTTTCTGATGATGCCCATTGTAACTGGTGTGAGGTGATACCTCATTGTAGTTTTGACTTGCATTTCTCTAATAATTAGTGATGTTGAGAAGCTTTTCATGTGCTTCTTGGCCATCTTTATGTCTTCTTTGGAGAAATGTCTATTTAGGTCTTCTGCCCATTTTTGGATTGGGTTGTTTGTTTTTTTGATATTGAGCTACAGGAGCTGTTTATATATTTTGGAGATTAATCCTTTGTCTGTTGATTCGTTTGCAAATATTTTCTCCCACTCTGAGGGTTGTCTTTTCGTCTTGTTTGTAGTTTCCTTTGCTTTGCAGAAGCTTTTAAGTTTCATTAGTCCCATTCGTTTATTTTTGTTTTTATTTCCATTACTCTAGGAGGTGGATCATAAAAGATCTTGCTGTGATTTTTGTCAAAGAGGGTTCTTCCTATGTTCCTCTAAGAGTTTTATAGTGTCTGGTCTTACATTTAGGTCTCTAACCCATTTTGAGTTTATTTTTGTGTATGGTGTTAGGGAGTGTTCTAAATTCATTCTTTTACATGTAGCTGTCCAGTTTTCCCAGCACCACTTATTGAAGAGGCTCTCTTTTCTCCATTGTATATCCTTACCTCCTTTGTCATAGATTAGTTGACCATAGGTGAGTGGGTTTATCGCTGGGCTTTCTATCCTTTTCCATTGATCTATATCTCTATTTTTGTGCCAATACCATATTGTCTTGATTACTGTAGCTTTGTAGTATAGTCTGAAGTCAGGAAGTCTGATTCCTCCAGCTCCATTTTTTCCCCTCAAGACTGCTTTGGCTATTCGGGGTCTTTTTTGTCTCCATACAAATTTTAAGATTTTTTGTTCTAGTTCTGTAAAAAATGTCATTGGTAATTTGATAGGGATTGAATTGAATCTCTAGATTGCTTTGGGTAGTATAGTCATTTTCACAATGTTGATCCTTCCAATCCAAGAATATGGTATATCTCTCCATTTCTTTGTATCGTCTTTAATTTCATTCATCAGTGTCTTATTGTTTTCTGCATACAGGTCTTTTGTCTCCTTAAATAGGTTTATTCCTAGGTGTTTTATTCTTTTGGTTGCAGTGGTAAATGGGGGTGTTTCCTTAATTTCTCTTTCAGATTTTTCATCATTAGTGTATAGGAATGCAAGAGATTTCTGTGCATTAATTTTGTATCCTGCTACTTTACCAAATTCATTGATTAGCTCTAGTAATTTTCTGGTGATGTCTTTAGGATTCTCTATGTGTAGTATCATGTCATCTGCAAGGAGTGACAGTTTTACTTCTTCTTTTCCATTTTGTATTCCTTTTATTTCTTTTTCTTCTCTGATTGCTGTGGCTAGGACTTCCAAAACTGTGTTGAATAATAGTGGTGAGAGTGGACATCCTTGTCTTGTTCCTGATCTTAGAGGAAATGCTTTCAGTTTTTCACCATTGAGAATGATGTTTGCTGTGGGTTTGTCATATATGGCCTTTATTATGTTGAGGTAGTTTCCCTCTATGCCCACCTTCTGGAGAGTTTTTATCATAAATGGGTGTTGAATTTTGTCAAAAGCTTTTTCTGCATCTATTGAGATGATCATATGGTTTTTATTCTTCAATTTGTTAATATGGTGTATCACATTGATTTGTGTATATTGAAGAATCCTTGCATCCCTGGGATGAATCCCACTTGATCATGTTGTATGATCCTTTTAATGTGTTGTTGGATTCTGTTTGCTAGTATTTTGTTGAGGATTTTTGCATCTATATTCATCAGTGATATTGGTCTGTAATTTTCTTTTTTTGTAGTATCTTTGGTTTTGGTATCAGGGTGACGGTGGCCTCATAGAATGAGTTTGGGAGTGTTCCTTCTTCTGCAGTTTTTTGGGAGCGTTTGAGAAGGATGGGTGTTAGTTCTTCTCTAAATGTTTGATAGAATTCACCTGTGAAGCCATCTGGTCCTGGACTTTTGTTTGTTGGAAGATTTAAAATCACAGTTTCAGTTTCATTACTTGTGATTGGTCTGTTCATATTTTCTATTTCTTCCTGGTTCAGTCTTGGAAGGTTATACCTAAGAATTTGTCCATTTCTTCCAGGTTGTCCATTTTATTGGCATAGAGTTGCTGGTAGTAGTCTCTTAGGATGCTTTGTATTTCTGCGGTGTCTGTGGTGACTTCTCCTTTTTCATTTCTAATTTTATTGATTTGAGTCCTCTCCCTCTTTTTCTTGATGAGTCTGGCTAATGGTTTATCAATTTTGTTTATCTTCTCAAAGAACCAGCTTTTAGTTTTATTGATCTTTGCTATTGTTTTCTTTGTTTCTATTTCATTTATTTCTGCTCTGATCTTTATGATTTCTTTCCTTCTACTAACTTTGGGTTTTGTTTGTTCTTCTTTCTCTAGTTCCTTTAGGTGTAAGGTTATATTGTATATTTGAGATTTTTCTTGTTTCTTGAGGTAGGCTTGTATAGCTATAAACTTCCCTCTTAGAACTGCTTTTGCTGCATCCCATAGGTTTTGGATCATCATGTTTTCATTTTCATTTGTCCCTAAGTATTTTTTGATTTCCTCTTTGATTTCTTCAGTGATCTCTTGGTTATTTAGTAACGTAGTGTTTAGCCTCCGTGTGTTTGTGCTTTTTACTTTCTTTTCCCTGTAATTGATTTCTAATCTCATAGTGTTGTGGTCAGAAAAGATGCTTGATATGATTTCAATTTTCTTAAATTTACTGAGGCTTGATTTGTGACCCAAGATGTGATCTATCCTGGAGAATGTTCTGTGCGCACTTGAGAAGAAAGTGTAATTTGGTTTTGGATGGAATGTCCTATAAATATCAAATCTATCTGGTCTGTTGTGTCATTTAAATCTTGTGTTTCCTTATTAATTTTCTGTTTGGATGATCTGTCCATTGGTGTAAGTGAGGTGTAAAAGTCCCCCACTACTACTGTGTTACTGTCGATTTCCTCTTTTATAGCCATTAGCAGTTGCCTTATGTATAGAGGTGCTCCTATGTTGGGTGCACATATATTTATAATTATTATATCTTCTTCTTGGATTGATCCCTTGATCATTATGTAGTGTCCCTCCTTGTCTCTTGTAACATTCTTTATTTTAAAGTCTATTTTATCGGATATGAATATTGCTACTCCAGCTTTCTTTTGATTTCCATTTGCATGGAATATCTTTTTCCATCCCCTCACTTTCAGTCTGTATGTGTCCCTAGGTCCGAAGTGGGTCTCTTGTAGACAGCATATATATGGGTCTTGTTTTTGTATCCATTCAGCAAGCCTGTGTCTTTTGGTTGGAGCATTTAATCCATTCACGTTTAAGGTAATTATCGATATGTATGTTCCTATGACCATTTTCTTAATTGTTTTGGATTTGTTTTTGTAGGTCCTTTTCTTCTCTTGTGTTTCCCGCTTAGAGAAGTTCCTTTAGCATTTGTTGTAGAGCTGGTTTGGTTATGCTGAATTCTCTTAGCTGTTGCTTGTCTGTAAAGCTTTTGATATCTCCATCGAATCTGAATGAGATCCTTGCCGGGTAGAGTAACCTTGGTTGTAGGTTCTTCCCTTTCATCAGTTTAAATATGTCATGCCACTCCCTTCTGGCTTGTAGAGTTTCTGCTGAGAAAAGAGCTGTTAACCTTATGGGAGTTCCCTTATATGTTATTTGTCATTTTTCCCTTGCTGCTTTCAATAATTTTTCTTTGTCTTTAATTTTTGCCAGTTTGATTACTATGTGTCTCAGTGTGTTTCTCCTTGGGTTTATCCTATATGGGACTCTCTGCGCTTCCTGGACTTGGGTGGCTATTTCCTTTCCCATGTTAGGGAAGTTTTCGATTATAATCTCTTCAGATATTTTCTCGGGTCCTTTCTCTCTCTCTTCTCCTTCTGGGACCCTTATAATGTGAAAATTGTTACGTTTAATGTTGTCCCAGTGGTCTCTTAGGCTGTCTTCATTTCTTTTCATTCTTTTTTCTTTATTCTGTTCCACAGCAGTGAATTCCACCATTCTGTCTTCCAGGTCACTTATCCGTACTTCTGCCTCAGTTATTCTGCTATTCATTCCTTCTAGTGTATTTTTCATTTCAGTTATTGTGTTGTTCATCTCTGTTTGTTTGCTCTTTAATTCTTCTAGATCTTTGTTAAATATTTCTTGCATCTTTTCGGTCTTTGCCTCCATTCTTTTTGTGAGGTCCTGGATCATCTTCACTATCATTATTCTGAATTCTTTTTCTGGAAGGTTTTCCTATCTCCACTTCATTTAGTTGTTTTTCTGGGGTTTTATCTTGTTCCTTCGTGTGGTACATAGCCCTCTGCCTTTTCATCTTGTCTGTCTTTCTGTGAGTGTGGTTTTTGTTCCACAGGCTGCAGGATTGTAGTTCTTCTTGCTTCTGCTGTCTGCCCTCTGGTCGATACCGATACTTCTACATGAGATTTCTTTAGGTTAGTGGTAAATATTTTTCCATTCCTTTTAACTTTTCATATCATTATGTTTTAGGTTTTCTCTTTTTTTTTTTCAAAATGGCTATTACCATTTTTTTAAAAAATAAATAAAGTTATTTATTTATTTATTTTTGGCTGTGTTGGGTCTTCGTTTCTGTGCGAGGGCTTTCTCCAGTTGCAGCGAGCGGGGGCCACTCTTCATTGCGGTGCGCGGACCTCTCACTGTTGTGGCCTCTCTTGTTGCAGAGCACAGGCTCCAGACGCACAGGCTCAGTAGTTGTGGCTCACGGGCCCAGTTGCTCCATGGCATGTGGGATCCTCCCAGACGAGGGCTCAAACCCATGTCCCCTGCATCGGCAGGCAGATTCTCAACCACTGCACCACCAGGGAAGCCCTAGGTTTTCTCTTTAAAAAAGCACATAGGAATCTTTTTTTTGTTTGTTTTTTCTGCCTTAAATCTATTCTCCTACAATGATTGTGGATTTGACAATTTATATTTGCTTATTTTATTTTGATACTATTTTGTTAGCATTATGTATTCTGGTTTGGAATTTTTATAACTTGGTGGCAAATTGTTTCTTTTTTGTCAGTAAATAAGCATCCTCTGTATCCCTAATAATGCTTTTCCCCCTTAATCTGGTTTCCTCAATCTATTTTTTCTTTAATCTGGTTCTGTTTTTACATTAGATTTTTGTTAGTATTTATAAGGTATATGTTTTTCTTTCCCTTTTCAACTTTTTAAATGTTGTTATGTTTTAAGGCTTTCTTTTATAAACAGCATAAAACTTATTTTCTTTTAAAATCCAGTTTTGGAATTACTATCTTTTAAGAAGTAGGTTTTCATTCATATACCCCTTCCTGTGATTACCATTTCTTTGTTCCTTACTCTCCTTTCTTGCCATATAGTGGATTGATCCAATTTTCCTAATTTTATATTTTCCTTTCTGTTTTAGAAGTTACATACATTGTTTCTGTTCTTTCAGTATATAGTATTCTGTTTGTACTGAATATTGTATTTGTGTTAAATAAAGGTGTACCATTATTTAGTTAGAACCCTGTTGATGGTTGATTTAAAATTTTTGCTATTAAAATAATGCTTCATTTGGTAACCTTGTACATATGATGCTCCACGTGTGCTAGTAGTTCTATAATATAAATTCTTTTTTTTTTTTTTAAGAGAAACTTCCAGTGTTGGAAGAGTTTTTTCTGTTTGTTTGTTTTTATTTTAAATTTTTATTTATTTATTATTTATGCCGTGTTGGGTCTTCGTTTCTGTGCGAGGGCTTTCTCTAGTTGTGGCAAGCGGGGGCCACTCTTCATCGCGGTGCGCAGGCCTCTATCGCGGCCTCTCTTGTTGCAGAGCACAGGCTCCAGACGCGCAGGCTCAGTAATTGTGGCTCACGGGCCCAGCTGCTCCGTGGCATGTGGGATCTTTCCAGACCAGGGCTCGAACCTGTGTCCCCAGCATTGGCAGGCAGATTCTCAACCATTGCACCACCAGGGAAGCCCTATAATATAAATTCTTGTGGGTGATCCTATAGGTCAAAGAGTATGTGTATTTTCAGTTTTGAAAAATATAGATAACATCCTTTTGAAGATAAATTTCTTCAATTAGATTTTAGATTTCATACATGGTTAAATATATTGAAAGAAAGGGAAAATATTTATAGTTTTGGGGGTGGCTACTACTGCAGTGTTATTTCTAAGGGATCTCAAAGTTGCATGTTATTATACCAAGCCTGCCTGGAGAGAGAGAAAGGACAAATTTTCATATATATATTTTTAATGATGGAATTTCTTAAAATGAATATGGAGACTGCCTTCTTGAGCTGCAGAATTTAGGAAAAGCCAAATTGATGTTTGAGCTGTCTGTAATGAGTCCATACAAGTCAACCTGAAAAACAATCCCTCAGGTCTGGACATACACATATGCCAGGTACAGATAGTCTCCAGCATCAGAACAAGCTGTATTTCCAAAGTCAGTGGAGACTTGGATACATTTTCCCATTCCACTTAAGCAACTGTGAGCAAGGCCCTGAGCTGAGTGGAATACAGAAAAGTTTAAAATGATATTTCTTCCCTACAGGAGCTCATGATCTAGAAGAGAGGACAACATGTATGCAAATAATGGACGCGGGGCACAGTGCGAAGCACTTTTATGAGATACAAACTGTACTTTGGGATAACAGAGGAGAAGGATCACTTTTGGGTGCAACTCTTTTCAGGGCTCTTTTCCTATGTGCTCAGCATGGGCAAAGGGGTCAGAAATTGCTGAACTGTCAGCATTTGGGAAAGGGTAGGATTTTCCTAAGCGGAGACTGGGTATAAAGGTTGGTGAGGCCTTGACAGCCCAGGGGTGAGAGGGTGAGATAGGATGGCAGCGACATTTCATGCTTGTTTCTTTAGTCAATCCACTCCTTTGTCAGGAACTGCGCCCAATTCCTTCTACTTGACCCTCCCTAACTACTGCTCTAAGTAGCAGCTGATCTGTTAGGCCTAAATAGTAAGAGGTCATTGATTGGTTATAGCTGGTTTCAGTGGGCAACTTTCAAGCCAGTTGGATTTTATTGAGATGGTTTGGATGATTTTGGCAGGGAAGGATAATGGGACCTGAAATTTATTGCTGCTTATCCCCCAAAGAGATCAACGATAAGGGCATCTCATCACTCAGCCCACATTGCAGCACCTCTCATTACACAGAGTGAATGGTGTGTAAACAGACATTACACCTGTATGTTGCAGGATTTCTGCTGAGCATCATTCCTAGTTGCCACACCAACAGCAGCACGGGGTATAAACTACTGTTTCTCAGACTCAGTTTATGAACCACTTGCATCTGGATCACCTGGTTAGCTTGGCAAAAAGGTAGTTTCCTCAGCTTCATTACAGAATAAGAACCTTGGGGAGTGGGAGCCTGGGAACCTGCACCTTGACAAGTTTCCAAGGTGAGAGTCACTGCCCTAGCTCTTCAGTTATATGTAGAACTTTCCAGTCATTTGTTTGCTATAATGAACCTTTATTTACCCAAAATCACCTCTTTGAGCCTATCAGTATAAAGTGAAATGTTTATTGTATTTAAACTTATTTCTGTTTTTACAGTTGGACTTGGAATGATAGTGGTGTGATTAAGTCAGTAAACATTGAGTGGGATACAGAAATGCAAGATGGTGGATGGGCCCTCAGGGGTACCACTTCCTCTAGGGCAATCATTCACACCCCAAAACAAATTAGGATACAGTGTGTTAAGTGCTAGTGATCTGGGAAACCCCTGAGCTTTGCAAAGAAGGGTGGAAGAGTGATCCAAGATAGAGAAGACATCTTTGGGATGATAGTTGAGAAATCCACCTAAAAAAAATCATTACTTAAGTGGTTAGGAATATGTATGTGTTAGCCAGCTGAAGACTAATACTGGAACACTTAGATTAGTTAAAATACAGTAGTAATAACCACCACCACAACAAATCTTTTACGTGTATATTATTTCTCTATACTCATTGCATATAAGAGAATTTGAAATATAAAGTGGAAAGCTTATGTGCAAGTTTCATCAGTTGGTTTCACCATTTTCTGGTCATTATAAGTGGAGAACCACATAATGGGTCAGCTTTTTTGAGTGCTGCCCATTTATGGGCTCTATTTTCTTCAAGCTTTTTTCCTCTTCAGGTTTCCCCACCTTCTTTGAACAAAGCCTGGCTCATCTCTATTTTTGGGGAAATTCTAATACTCCATGTTTTCTATACATTCTTTAATCCCCTGACTTCATTTTTTTTCTTCTTATTCCTCTATTTCTTTTCCCTTTATTTTAGTTTTTAAAAAATATTTATTTATTTATTTGGCTGCGCCGGGTCTTAGTTGTGGCATGTGGGATCTTCATTGCCGTGTGCGGAATCCTCATTGCAGCATGTGAGATCTTTTCTCAGTTGCAGCATGCGGGCTCTCAGTTGCAGCATGGGGGTTCTTTGTTGTGGCATGCGGGATCTAGTTCCCTGACTAGGAATCGAACCCGGGCCCCCTGCATTGGGAGCGTGGAGTCTTAACCACTGGACCACCAGGGAAGTTCCTTCCCTTTATTTTTAAGCTACTGGGTCTATCTGGCTGCTGACAGTGGATAGGAAAGGACTGGTCTCTAATTTAGCAAGTTTCTGGGGAAGTGGGTCAGATCGTAGAAAACCATCTTGACATTCTTCAATTTTTTTTTTTTTTTAAAGAAATCAGGTCCTGCATAATGTAGTGCTTCATTCAATTCAGTTATTCTGTGTACAAAATTGGGTTCCTTTTCCCTACACCATCTACCACAGAGCTGACTTTCTCTTCAGCCATCCTTAGGTGTCACTTCAAAACACACACACACACACACACTCTTTCTTGTCACTTACCCCTTCCTTCAACCCAAACACACACCCAGTCTTACTCATGCTCCAAGAATTTTTGAAATGACCGAATATGTTGGTCAGAAGGACTCCATCTAAGACCACGAGATCAGGAACTAGAAGCCTGAGAGGAAGGGGCCAAGAGAAAACCCAGTGGCCCTGGCAGTATCTAGGTTCTCTTGGTTGCCATCATAGGCTTACGGTTAGACTGAAGTTACTGGGGTGATCTGCTATGGTAGATCACTTGATTTAAAGACTGAAATTTAAAAGTTTTAAAGCTAGTGTTTATTTAACACCTAACGCACAGTGGACATGGTGCTCTTTACAAACACTTTCATTTAGGCCTGTCATCCTTATGAAATATATTCATCATTTTACTGATGAGGAGACTGAGGCTTACAGAGATTAAGTAACTCCCTTTAGTTTCATGTAGGGTAGTTTAGTGCTCTTCAAAGGAAGCATTTCACAGCACAGTTTTTCTTAATCTGCCTTTTTGTTGGTCATAGCTTTTCATTATCACAGCAGGAAGGTAATACGAGCTTAGTGTATTCCAGGCCCAACACTATGGGACTTGGTGGCTGTAGGTAGCACGCTTGGAAGAGTTGGGACTCAAAACAAGGACTCTTCTTGTAGACAAGCAGTGCAGATGAGACGCACAGTCCGAAGAAATACCCTTCAACGTGACATACCTACATGGGGGCTTCATGGAGCCAAATGTTCCGGGTTGAGGAGAAATTTACCTTGGTAACACATAACTTGAACAGAAATGGGGGACAGGCCAAGGGGATGCCCTCAGATGAGAATACTGTGTCCTAGGAGTCAGGAATGTTCCCCTTAGTATTCGCATAATTTTTTCCCATTGTTTTTTTTTATGTGTGTGTGTGTGTGTGTGTGTGTAAATAACCTCTGAAATTACAGTTTGTACTTTGCAAAAGAAGAAAAGCCATAACAAAAAAATTATTTTAAATCAACTAAAGGCTCAAGAGATTTATTTGGTTACAGTGCATAACCCCTTTGACAAAACGTTAAGAAGAGTTGCTAATACAAATACACATTAAATATGCTAACAGTTACAACTAGCTACATATTGGTAAGTGATATAGTTCTATAATTATCGAGAAAGGTTGCATAGAAATCCAAACCTGAAAAATTCTGTAAACCATATCATTAGCTTTTCTCTAACAAAGTAGGGGGACTAGTTCTTGGATTAATTTTACTATAACATTAATGTAGCACTTTATATTTTACAAACTAGTTCTCTATCTCATGTAAGTCTCACACCAACATCATAAAGTATTAGCCCAATTCTGTGGAAGGAGAAACAGACTGAGAAGAAAAGTGGATTCTCTGACCTCACGGTGTTATTATGTGGCTAGATTTGGGACTTAATTTCAAATATTAAACTTTTGATTAAATCTTTGTATCTTGTAGGGAAAAGACAGGGGTTAGCTCTCAGATGTCAATCACCATACTAATTTTTAAAAATATAAAAGATAAATTATTGATAATTGTCATAGCCTTTCAATTCCCCCTTAAGATTCAAATAAAAGTATCCATCTTACACGAAAGTTGTCTAAATAGAATTGTTACATGGGGGAAAATACCAATTTCTAAATCTTTTTATACACGTTTCTGGACAATCCATGATGTAACTAGTGGATAGTGGTAGTCCTTTTAATTTTCAACTACAAGGATATCCTAGAAGCTTGTTTCAGAATGTGTTTAGGCCATATTTTTTCCAGTTGAATTATTGAAAGTGTTCATGAACAGTTACAATGGACAAACCATAACTTCGAATTAAAAATGACACGAATATATTTTCCATTAAAGATAAAAACAAGGATGTGGGCTTGAGGATTAAAGTAAAAATGTTGGCATTCAGGATACAGCTGATAAGTCTTTTAAATGACCTTACTCTTAACACTTAATTTAAGGTGGAACATCCCAGTGACCATATTATGATTAACAAAAAATAATAAAGCCTGAAGTCTGAGTTTATTCAACGGGGTGACGCACGCTTCTTTGCCATCCTCCCACGATGGTCGTTTGTCCCACGTGAATGCTAGTAACAGGCACCATACCCTGCTAATGCTAACATGTAGGAGTCAGTCAGAGGTAAAAACCCCTATCACGATTAGCATTAACAGCATACAGCCTCCAGCAAGCCTCCAGCCCTCAGAGGATGAGGCATAAAGAATTTAAACCACAGATTTCCCCTTCCTGGTCTGTGCCACCTGCAATAGAAACAGAAATTGTTGTGTACGCACATGCAGTTATAAAGTTGGAGTCACAGACTATAAATCTGAAAGCAAAGACAGTCTCTTTTTTCTTTAAGGGAGAGAGTTCATTAAATCCTAGTTAGTCATTTGTTCAGGGTAGAGAAAATGGCAATTAAAGGATGATATTTTTACCTTTAAGTGTATTGGAAGACTATTTTAAAATTTATGTTTTCAATTCTAATATAGTTCTGAATTATTTACACATACGGATCATCTTTAAAACAAAAATGAAACCATTCTTCAAAGTCCCCAAATGCTAAAATGCAAAGGCGAGACCTTGCGTTCTGACATAGTACTATCTTTTCTGATTTATATCTCACCTGAGAAGTAGGTAATTGAGGTAAAAGGCCAAAATATTAAAAATGGTACTTAATGATTTATGAAGATTAAAACAGAATTAACTTATTTTACAGAGGAGTTTGGGCTAGATTTTCATTCTGTAATAAATAGTTGTGGTTTTACCTTTATTTATTTATTTTTCAGGAGATATGATACAGGCAGTGGAGGTCTTGCCTACAAATGAATCCATCATAAAATGGCCCCATCTTCTATTTAGAGATTCCTTAGGGGGAAGCACTACCCAGTGGCTTTGGTTTTGATCTGCGTAAAGGAAGTATGACTTACAGAGTGCTGTGTTTCAAACTACTTGCCTTCGGCAGAGTGGATTGAAAAAAGAAAAAGATGAATTTGCTACTTCCTGTTAGAGTCTGATTTTACTCTCTCAGATAAAGCGACATTTCTCCCACAAGCTTCTGGTTTCGGTGTTACTATAGCAGAACCTAGAAGTCAGAGTATCATTCAAGTATGTGGTTGCCTTTAGCACAAGAGGGGAATCACCTTCTCTTTTATTTAATCATGAAGCCAGCTCGATGTGAAATTGTGATTAAGTTCAAAAGGAATGTATAAAGTTAAAAATTCCCCAGTGAATATATTTTGACAGGGCAGAATATCGTGGTTTGGAAATTTCCAGACCAAGGAAATTTGTCATTCTTACTGATAGTACTTTTTTTCTTTAACTTTGCTGTTTTCTGAGATGAATTAGTTTAATGATGAAGAGCTTTGAATTAAATAATGGATTCTAGTTTACTTATACAGATTTTCAGTCAATAAAGCTTATAAAAATAAGGACTTTTTTTCCCCTTCCACAGAGCCTTGGACTCAGTAAATGCTCAATAAATGTATATTAATATCCTAATGTTAGTTCCTCCAGCCAATATCATTCAACCTTCTTTTAAAGAGCTGTGTCTAATTCGTATTTAAGGTGAATTGCTTGCATACTGTTCTTCCCATAAATTTTACTCCTGTTCTTTAAAGGTGACATCTGAGCACAGGTATTAAAGGAAATGCATTTAGTATAATAATCAGATTTTTTTCTCTTTCATCTTCTTTCACAATTGCCCTATTAGAGTGCTCAGAAAAGTGACAATGGTTTTCACAATACTATATTAAAAATTCTAACAGCTTTTTTTATTGGTTCAAACACTAAAGGTATGCTGAAATAAAAGCACCACACAGGGCCCCTTTTGTTCATAGTGCTCAGACAGAAACTGTGGTACTGTGTTATCTAGGCAGACCCCTCAGACATGATGAATTCCTAAAACTGCACAGAATGAGCAGTTTGTCTAAATATACTACACGATCTTAAATCTCATTTAAAACATAATAAGAGATGAAAAGCATTAATCCCAATAAACAGAATAAAGGAGAAATTATCCCAGAATAGTATTTTTAAAAGTATAGTCAGTAGACTTTTAGATATTAGAACGACCAGAAGGTCATTCAGCCAGCAGTGAAGCTGTGCTCGCTTTCACTGTTTTTGCCTGGGTTTGCAAGGAGGACCCAAGCTAACCAAAACCAGAACTGCTCTGTGAGTCTGAGTGGAAATTAGTGATCACAGACAACAAAGGCTAGTCTATTAGTCAAGGCATTGGGCACAGGATGATGTCATGAGGTAATAAGAAAAGAAGTGGCTGATTCTGGAATCAGTACAGCCGCCCAGCTGGTAGGGCGGCAGAAGAATTGTATATAATTATAGGCCCAGCAATCAACAGCTACAGCTGCTAACCATTTGATAAGACTGTAACAAACACAATGTGTAATGTATAGCAATACAGAGAAATTCATATGGATTATACAATATAAATGAGAGTGAGGGTCTTGACTAGGGCAGTTCTAAAGACATACTTTAAACCCTGTGACCCACACTACTTTTAGGCCCACAGCAGGAAATGTCCATTGTGAATATAAACTTGACTATAGCACAATTCTTTTCAGTAGCTGAAGATAGGTTCCAAGTTCAATGTAGTACTTGACAGAATTTATTACTCAGTAATTGAGGGTCAGAACCATTCCTTCTTATCGTCAATAAAAATCTACCAAAATGAAGCTCTAGATATACTAGATAAATGACAACAATAGATATTTTTCATTATATGGCAGATCGATCCTCCCTCTGGTAGTTAGCACTAAACTGAAGGCAGCACTCTGGGGAAAGTTTCTTTAAATTATGCTTTTCTGAAGGATGATTTTTGTAGGGGGGGGCATATTATTTCAATATATCCTTTTCTTCTTACCTTATTGATTTGCCAGGAAAGATGTCAGTAGCTGTACATTCAGAGTAGAATATGTCTTAAGTTTGTCACTAAGGATCTCTTCATATATGAATCATAAGTTAGATCCTTCCACAATTTTATAGACCTATATATTTTCTTATTTTGCTGCTATTCTCAGCACCAACCACTTCATATTTGCATACCAAAAGAACTGCATTCCGGGAGTTATTGTTATTATACATCCTAGCTGACTCAAAGATCCATGCTCTTTTCTCCATACTCACTGCCCCTGCCTTCTTATCCTGAAGCCTTTGACTTCAGATTACTCCACTGTTAGCAGGGCATACCTGTGACTTGTCCTCCGTCTCCAGCCCATCTCCCATCACACCCCCCACCCAGGCCTTCTGCACCAAGTCATTCCACTGCCTGATCTCTCAGGAGCCTTACTTTCACCTTTGCATACGGTGTCTCTGCTGCCTGGGGTGCCTCTCTCTCCTTTTTCCCCTAGCCAATAACTTCTCATTCTGGAAAACATCACCTTCTCGGAGAAGGTCTTCTGATCTCTCAAAACAAGAAAAGAACACTTCTTCAGTGCTCCGATAATACTCTGCACCTCTGTCATAGAATATATCACACCATGATTAAATTACCTGTTTATCAGTCTCTCTTACTACACTGAGACAATCTAATGTCTTATTCATTTTCTTATTCCTATGTTTAACAGAGGTCCTGGAATATAGTAGGCACTCAGTAATGCTTGTTGAATGAATGAATGAATACCAAGCATTTCCAGTATCTTCTTTCATGGGTCCTGCATAACTCTTGTCATTCAGTTTGAAAGATTACCCCTTTCCTATTATAGAAAGCCTCAAGAATTTTAGTGTAATATCCTCTTCTAATAAACCCAAACACAAAAACAACAACAACAACAAAAAGCAGAAATCTGAATTGTTGATGTAACAGATATGAAGAGTCTGTCAATATAACAAATGTTATAGAGACATAGATATAAAGATATAGATATAGATGGAAATAGATATGGATTCACAAGATATTTCACTTCACCAGGCTTTTATAATAGGTAATGAACATGAATTTGGAATACATAATATTTTTCCTCTTGGTAAGAAAATTTAGAATACTGTAACCTTTTTCAGAAATATCTCTTTTTTGATGGGAATTATGAATGTGGACATGTTTACAACTCTTATTAGTGTTTGAGTGTGCATATTACTTTCAGATAAACTCAAGAAAAAGGAAACAAATTCAAAGGACTTTTGATGCATATAAAATTAAAAATAAGTGAACAAAAAAAGAAAGAAAGAAAAAAAAAGAACTGCATGCTATGAAATTTTCTTTAAAAAGAAAAGAGTCACAATGATTGACTCTCATAACCAAGCCATCATGAGACAGCCCTGACTTTACTCACCATGAAAGGTAAAAATACTTGGAAACTATTAATTTGTTGCTACAAAGTGAATATACACTTATTTCTACTGAAAGGCATGATCCTATATTGAGGTAGCCATACAAATCCTAGCTCCAAAGCCATTTTAATAGGTGAAAAGTAATGTAATTATGCTTTTGAAAATTAAACTGATTAAGTTTAGATAACTTCCTTTAAATATTCCCCATTTTTATTTAATTTTTTTATGTACCAGTAAAAAACATAATCATTAAAATGGTATTCAATGTTGATTCCTATTTGGATCCGCTCACTGAAAGCGACTAGCATATAATTGCATAAGAAAGCAGTATCTGGCTTTCCCACCAGAACTTTCTCTAATTCCCTATGTTCTGAAGTTGCTGTATTGATTTAGGTCATAAAACTAAGCAGTGAAGATTAATGAAGGTATGTAAAAATCAAGATCCTGAGAAAGTTTGTCGTTGTTCATCGTTGGAAGAACAATTTCTTGATTAACTTTTGACTAGGGTGCCTGCATACGTGATGCCCCAAGGACCTGCCCCTCTAACAATTCTACATAGTAGTGCTTCCCTTCGCTTCTACTTAGTCTGAATTTCTTACAATTAGAACCATCTCCTTTGGGTGGGAGAACCACGATGGCAGGTAATGTTTCAGGTAAAATGTCCTTGAAAGGCAAATCAGTTATTTGGAGAAGGAGGAGAAGGGTGGGGTTGAAGTCCCTCCATGGACACCTCAACTTAGACTTGTTTGTTAGGTTAGTTAGCTAGTCATCTCTGAAAACAGAGATCAAGGACTGAGGAGGGAGGACCAGGGTGGGTAAGTTTTAATGGGGATAAAGAGTGATTTGGAGGAAAGATGAGGATATACCCTCAAATCATCCGAGAGCTCATTCTTTTCATGTCCAGCCTACAAGAGCCACAAATTAAGTATTTAAAACAGTCTCACCTGAGTTTTAGTTTAGTCCTCTGTGTTTCAACCTCTACATGTTATAAAACCACATATAAATTGTTCAATTTCTCAATAATTCTTCATAAAGACCTTCAATATTTGGTGACAAAAAGAAATATTTAAGTGACTGGTTTTCTAAAGTGTGTTTAGTCGTGTGAATTTTTTTTTTTTTTCGTTTTCTGTAGAATATGATTATTCTGTGTTACATCTCAGTAACTCATTTTAGAGTTAAGTCAACTTCTGTGCTGTCAGGAAATGCGGCAAAGAGTATTATGTTCCTCTTGTATTCACATGAATTCCATCATTAAAGAGGGATTGATGGTGTGACCTGCTACTGATTGAGATGGTGGGGATACCTGTATACGTAGAGCTGATTCACTTCACTGTACAGCAGAAACTAACACACCATTGTAAAGCAATTATACTTCAATAAAAAAAAGCACAAAAATGCATCTTCTAAAAGTAAAATGGATTGTTCTGTAGAAATAACCCATACCCTGACCTCTTGATAAATGATAAAATTACTTTTCATATCATTAACTTTACATTTAAGGAAATTCCCTGTATAAGCCATTGCTGGGAAAAATATTATAAACTCACTATGTCATGATTCTTTCATTTGCTTCCATAAAAAATTGAACATCCCTTTTCTTAATAGTTCTAATTAAGAATTCTTTAACGAAAATACCTACTTTTTCTAAATTAAGAGCTCCTTACTGGAAAGACTGGTTTGCACATGAAACAGCTTTAATAGAGTGTACGTTTCTGTATTTTGAAATTCAGAAAATGAGTTTTTAAAGATATATGCCAATAATGATTTTAACACATAAAACTAAGTACTTCATACTTTTGAACTGTCTCAGAAGAAAGCCAGTGTGGATACACAGGATCACCATGGAAACATTATACCGAGTGACCATTTGATTGTGAATACGCAAATGAGAAAGAATATTGGCCTTAGAGGATTATTCTGCTTTTCCCAATTTTAAAACCAGGAAGTTTTAGTGAAACTCCCTTGGAACTTATTTACAAGCTAAGTAGCCTTCCCAATAGTTCTATTATGGACAGAGATTAATACCTTCACTTTTCAGATAAGGATGTGGAAAAAAACAGGTTAGAAATATTTTCCCCCAGAGTCATTCTATGGAGTGAGAAGTAGCTTGAGAGCCAGCCTGAGTCCAGCCCGACTCCTGGACCAGTGTATCACAGTGGGGACTTCCTCCATGCCCCGACCTCACACTGGCACAGCTTCAGGCCTGAAACTTTGGGAAAATGTTATCAAACAATCATGGATAAAAACAAGGGTCGGGAAGGAGAGAGCTCAGGGGAGATGCATTCTATTGCTTTAAATCATAGCCGTTCATTCTTCTTTCATATTTACACAAAAGGTTTTCCACGTGCCTAACAACTTAAACTTTAAAGTATCATATTCCAGAAGAGAATTTTAATCATAATTTTCTCTTTTTCATTTATAATTTATTTTCAATATCTTTTCTCTCCCCTTCCCCTCACCTCCCCCGCCTCAGGAAAAAGGAAAGGTGATGGCAGGTATCAACTCTGGGTGTTTGCCATCCTTCAAGGGTCACCTCTTCTAGGCCTCCTCTGTGCATTTGAGTTTATAGTGCCTATTCTCAACAGTGAATTTCAATAAGATGCCTCCTTTGGAACTTACTATGTGTAACCTGTTTGTTAGTTATATGTACACGGTCCCCTATGTCTGGCATTATAGGAAAAATCAGCTTTTCTACAAGACACAGTTCATAAATTTCTATTTCTACACACCATCACGGCAAGGAAAATTTTGTGTACAGAGAACTGTTAGACAAACTGAGCAAGTTCTGGGAACAGTTTAGTTTTGCCCATTTAAAAATTAATTTTCTTAAGATGCCTCGTGTATAGGATACCCTGTGTTACAAGGCAAACACCATACCATTTACTTCTTCCACCCCCATAGCATTTTAGTCAGGGCTGTAACACCCCAAATGAGGGTTACGTCTGCTACTCCACACGAAGTCATCTCTAGACATAATCTCATACATACTCTTAGGCACTAGATATTCCTACTCCAAATTTCTCCTCGAAGATAGTCTGGTCCGCCTTGCCTTCTTTCTCTTTCTCTGGCAGAGAGCAAACTCCTGGAGGCTGGGTTCTCTTTGTCTTCTGATGTGACCCTCCCTCCTGCTGTCTCCCCCATGGTGGTCGGCCCTCTCTCCATGCTCGGTCAGAGCACTCATCACACAGCACTGAGATATGTCGTTCACTAGTGCTGAGGTGTGCTTGAGGGCAGGGACTCGGTCTTACCGCAGTACTTGATACATAGCTCACGCTCAGTAAATGCTTTGAATAAGTGCTTGAGATCCTCCAAAGGCATTTCTGTCTGCACAACTGGCTTGGATCTGACATGGGAGCGTTTCAGTAAGATTTAACTAATATGCAGATTCTTGGAGAGTTAGGGTAGTAGAAGCTTATAAATGTGGAAGCAGATCAATGAGGTTTGTTGGTATTCCAGATGAGTAATAGACCATTTACATTCAGAAGATTCTAGGCTTGGATCTCAGTCTACAAAGTATCATCATTATAGGATAAAGCTGGAGAATTCTGCCAGATATAATTATCTGAAGTCGTGGATAAAACCTAGGTTCCATTCCTGTTGTGTTTTTTTTGGAACCACAGTTGGATGCCAAAATCATGTGTTTTCATTGTGTAGGAGCATGTTCTCATTCTTAGGAGACAACATGCCAAAGCATTTAGAGGTGAGATGCCAGGTCTGCATATAGATACAGTCGTAGAGAGAGAGGCGGATAGGGACAGAGAGAAATAAAGCAAACGTGGCAGATGTTAACAATGACTGAATCTAAGTGAAAGGTCCAGGGTGTTATTGTTCTGTTGTTTTCAACCTGCCTGGGTTCCATTCCTGACGCCAGCAATGTTACTAGCTGTGTGGTACTTGGTAATTTAATTGACCTCTTTAAGTTTTAGCTGTTTCTCTAAAAATAGAGATAATGATAGAACCTACTGAAAAGGTCGTTGTGAAGATGAAGTGACACAATGAACGTAAAGCATTTGTCGGGTGCTAGGCTCATAATCACAATGGGTGCGAGCCACAGTGCTAATGGCAGCAGTCATGAATACTTGCCGAATGCCCGTAAATCTCTGTACATCTATTACTGTTGCACTTGTTGTTTTAAAAGTACAAGTCAAGATACATTTACTACTGTATAACTGAATCATTATATAAATTAGAGATTATTGAAAAACCTGTAGAAGCCAAATAATCCTTTGGTATCCTAATCTCTAAATCATAAGTAACTGCTAAAAGGTACAGCAAGATGTTTCCTTGGAAATGATTTTCTAAAATGTTTCATTAGTTTTTCTTTGGGATCAGGAGAGAAATGCATTCCGAGACTGTTAGAAGCTCTTTAAAACAAACAACTTTTTACTTTGTCAAGAACTTTTAGAGACCACTTTGTACATATATACTTTACTTTCTTAGGCTGTTTTTGTATCTCATTTTCCAAATTGGTTTCCTGAAATATAAAAGATCATAAAGGTATTCATAATAATAGCAAACACTCACTCAGGGCACCCTCTGGACCGGGCAGCAGTCTGACTGCTCGATGTATGCTGACTGGCTTATTCCTCTTAACAACCTTCGGAATGAGTATTATCACCTGCCCATTTGCACCTGGGGGCAAGGAGGCACAGACAGGTGAAGTAACTTGCCCAAGGTTAAACTGCTGGGATACCAACGAGGGCAATCTGGCACCGGCGTCCGTGCTCTGAACCACAATGCTGGCCTGACCATGGCTGAGCCACATAAAAGAGCATAGCATTTTGTTAAGACAGCCAAGAACCTCTACTGCGTATAGAACGTTCTCGTTTATGGAGTCACGACACAAACGTTATTATCTGTCATTGTCCTTATCCAAACATCAGCTTCACAATTTCATGAAATCAGCTGTCTGATAGCCTTCAGTAATCTTGCCTTCTGCCAGTGCCTTAACCCCATGTACCCACGCGTGGTTCCTGTTTTTCAGAATTAGCACAGTTGTATTCACAGTCTATGTAGTACCATGCCCCCCGACTGATGTTAAGCCCCATTTTCTGGCTAGTGTGTCATCTTGCATAAGGGTGGGAATTGTGCCTTTTGGTTCAAAGTGTTTTTCCACATTGCTGTGAGCCTTGGAGTTGTGAGTGAGGGTGTTGAACTGTTCAGACACGTGGCATATTTATTTAAGGATAGATGTGCTTTTGGGGTGGTTTTGCTTGAGGCCCTGGGTATTGTAAACCCAAAGACAAGATTGATGGACAGAGCTTAAGTGTTTCACAGCAGATGAAAATTATACAGCAGTGATCAAATTGAAAATGCTGCATTTACTTAAGAGTCTGAGATAAAGATGTATTCAAAAGGTGGGATAAAGAGCAGCTTTTAAAATTTAAAATTTTAATATTTTTCCTTGAGAAAAATGTTTCACAATTTTCTTATTCTAGCCAATTTCAGCCAACATGTGACAGTTTTGAAGCAGTAAGATCAGTGAAAGACAAACATATATTCTCTAGTCAATTATACTGGTACTTACTGGTATGCTCTCTTTGGACATAGAGGGTATGAATTCACTGAGCCCAGCTGTGTCTTAGGAGCTATATGAAAATGAAGTGGTAGTCACGCTGGAATCATAGAATTTCATCAGTTTAAGAGACTTTGGAAATGACTTTAATCCCAGCCACCCATTTTAGAGATGAGAAGAATAAGGCACAGGCATTTGCTCAGAGTTTGGGACTTAGAAACCTGCCATGATTCCCAGGCTGGTGCTCTTTCCATAATACCAGGCTTCGGAGGCCTAACAGCAAAGCAACGAAGGTATAAAAATCGATGGCTTCAGCTGAGCAATAGCCAATGACCTCACAAAACTGTAGAGACGCCAGCTTGTCAAAGACAGTGGTGCTCAATCCAGGGGCAAGGAAGAGTCCACCCACCAGTCTCTACCACTCAAGCTCTTTAGTCCTACTAGGTTTAGAATAGAGATTATGAAACTCCACCCCCAGGAGGATCATGACTGAGATTCAAGGAAGCCTGGAGCATCCTGATGCTGAATGCAAAATTGGGTGTGAGCATGCACATTAAAAAAGAAAAAAATCTGGGAAAAGCATACATAACCTCCATTAGATCTGAGATAGGAAAAAAACAGTTAAGAACTATTACTTTGATATGAAAAACCTCCTTTCAGTTGAACGGTAGCTCTTAGTCATGACATAAAACAGCTGATGAAAAAACCTTTCAAAAGTTAAAACTTAGGGCTTCTCTGGGTGGCTTTTTTGATTCACAGAAGACCGATTTGACGACAGCAGCAGAAAGATGAAGGTTATTAATTTTCCATGTTTGCGATTGGAAAGTACAGAATGACAAAATTCACAGCACATTCTAACTAGTTATGTTACTGCAATTGAATTGCATGCACAGCAATGGCATTCAGGGATTTTGTTTGTTTGTTTTGTTAAGACCAAGAAGTTACACTTTTTACGCATGATTAGTTAGGTAAAAACAAGACTAGAAGTTTGTGCCAATGCCACTGTCCTGCCTTGAAAGAGCGCAGGTTTCAGCCCGCGCTCAGGTTTCTCTTTGTTAATATATGTGGTTCGGAAGCTTGGTCCGGTGGCCAGGGAGAGCTGACCCACTGCATGAGGAAACTCGGTTATTACCAGCCATTACCCACTAGTCCGTGCAGCAGAAGTAATTACTCAGGGTGCTTTGGCCCCCTGAAAGAAATCAGTGGGGCAGCAAGTACAATGGACATGAGCTTAAATGGAGTCAAAAGGCTCCTGGGCTGAACAGCCCCACGCCCCACATCACACATCCCATATCCGTCCCTAGAAGCAGGCTTTATACTAAGGACCTAGTGACCTTACCAGAGAAAACATAAATTCCCCGAGCCACAAGTCCTCATGGGCAAAATGGGGATAACACCACCTACCCTGCTAATTTTCTATTATGATGACTCTATCAAACTAGACAATAGGCAGGAAATTGCCTTGGCAACTTTATAGCTTATATTACTGTTCACATGGATAGACAATTCAATACTATATACGTATCCATTTTTAAAAGCTCAGTCCCATGATTATTCAAAGTTCAGCTGCCCTACAGTCATTTAGAGTATACATTATGTTAAAGCCATACGTCAGAGGCACTACTTCTTCAGAGAGATGAATGGAGAGAAAGAGTAACTCCGGCTTTATGTAATCTTCTACATAAGGTCATATGAAAAGAATATCTCCACTTGACCTCAACTATTTGACATAAAATATAGACTAAATTATGAGCATTATTAGATACCTTTGGCCTCTTCAAATCACATGGGGTCTTGGATCTGCTGTGTGACATTGGAAAAGTAACTTCACCTCCCGGGTCCTCAGTCTTCTCGTTTTAAAGGATTGGATTCTGGCTTATACGTTTGTCAGCTGTCAACTTCAGTAATTCCAGGTTAAATTTTATTCATAATCATCCCAATCTGCCTGCTTTAGATAACAGAAAATTCAAAGAACTGGTCCACCCTTGGTACGTGGAGGACAGACACATACGGGGGGTTTTGTGGGAATAAAGAGAGCTAACCAACGTTTTCTGCCAAAGTGCACCCTGGCACGATGCGAGCAAATAAAAACAGAAGCTCACGGAACGTCTGCTCAGTCCTCACGTCGATTAAATAAAGACCTTGATATCTAAGACGTTATGATTCTAACTTTATAAAATGAAGGTATATTATTTGTTATTTTTCAAAAGAAAATAGAAAAGGCTCCTGTCCTGAAGGCAGTCCCTTTTGATCCAATCCACCCTGCCCCTCAAGTCTGTTCTGCACACTTGTCTGGCCGCTCCATTAGCTAAGCTCGTCCAGGGCCACGTCCCTGGTACCCCTCCTACCAACTAAGGGAACTTTGGGGAGAAGCCGAGGGCTGGGTCTTGGGCACCCCTCCTTCCCCTTCCCCCTTCCTCCCCGGAAATCCATCCCGAGCCACCTGATGGCCCGGGCGAGATCCCCTGGACGGCGCCCCTCGGACGGACGCTCGCGGGCCCGGGCGGGGCGCTAGGTGGTGGCCACGTGCGCGCCGCCCCCGCCCCCGGCGCCCGGCGTGGGGGGTGACCCGGGAGCCGCCGCCGCCGCCGCCCGCCGCGTCCCGGCGCGGAGAAGCAGAGGGCAAAGTCGGCGTACCTTCCTTCCTTCCCTGCGTCGCGTGATCACCGTTGGGCTCGGCTCCGCTCGCGTCCCGAGGCTGGAGGCGGCCCGACGGGACCTCGGGGCTGCGACCCGGCTCGGCCGCGCACAGGAAGCCCGCGCCTGCGAACGTGCGACCCTTTTATAACCCACTTGTGACTCATAACCGACCAGGCGCCTTTTCTGTAAACCCCCGCCTCGCCCCCCCTTCTGCCTGTTCTTGGAACCTACAGCTTGAAAAACTTTTTTCTTTTTAAAGGAAAAGTCGAAAAAGCCCAGCGCGGGATTGGTGTTTTCCCCTTTCCCTTTCTCGTGGGTCATTGTGTGTGTGTGTGTGTGTGTGTGTGTGTGTGTGTGTGTGTGTGTGTGTATGTGTGTGTTTGCTCTCGACACACGTCGTGTACTTTCCGGCCCCCGCGCTGCGAGGCTCGGACTCCAACCTTTGTTCTTAATGAAAAGGAAACGCATTCAAATGAGCGTTCAGTCGGCGGGCAGAGGGGAAGTAGCTAACTGGTGACAGGGGTGTCTTTACACTATCCTTGCAGATGAGAAAGAAGAGGGAGCAAGTGGGAGACTTTTTCTTTCCCACCGGAATCGGCTGGAGGCAAGCGGGTCCCAACAGAGGGAGACACGGTCAACGAACCCCTCCATGTGACCCCTCCCCTCGGTACCGTTCAGGAGTCAGCGTGTGGTTTGGGATGTACCCCCGGGGTTTGAGTGCATTCGCGCCTTGCCTGTTACCCACATTTATACTTGAGGGTGGTAGGATATAGGGCCCCGACCTTCTTTAATTTTGGCCTCACCAATATTTTTTCACCCCCGCCTCCTCCAACCCCCCATTCCCACTCTAAGGTTATACTCCTGGAGCACAAAGGACTTGAGTTTTAATTTTGGTTTCATTGTCTCTCTCTTCACTTTCTCTCATCCTGTCAAGAGCTGGGGGGCATTTTCCTGGAGCAGGTCCTTTGACACATTGGATGGAAATGAATAAAATCAATCTAAAACATGACACGTGTATACTGCAAGCCTAGTTGAGTAACTCATTTTTGAGCCTCAGTTCAATAAACTTTTAGACCGTAAGAAGGAAGAAGAAAGAAATTTGAGGGGGAGGGAAGAGGTGGAGAGGAGGAGGGGAAAGTCAGGAATGGACTTGGCCCCATAGCCACGTGACTCATACCTTTTTGTGGCTAAGACAGGACCAGTGCTGGATTCCAGCACAAGTCTCCTATAGTGGGATCTCCATCCCAAGGTGGGGCAGGAGACATTTTAGAATAGTTTGTATTAAGCTGATGTCAGAAAATTAGTTTCTAGAATGCCTGATGGCATGGAAGCTAGAAATGATGTAGTCAATTTACAGACGGCCCAGGTTGGTTAAGGAAGTTGGAGACATTTTAAAACCCGCTGTTCTTAATGCTTACATTTTCCCTATTCCTTGTAATTCGAAAAAGAATGATTATAATAACAAATACCATTTATAAAGCATTTACTATGTGCCAGGCCCTGTTCTAAAACTCCTTACATGTATTAATTCTTTTGGTCCTCAGTGTGATCGTAAGAGGGAGGGACACAAAGGCACAGAGAGATTAAACCCTTTGCCCTAGGTCATAGTACGAAGTCAAAAAGAGATTCAAACCCAGCTCTACCTCAGGTGTATGTCTCCACAGTCCTATCTCCCTGCCAGATCCACGTTGGTCCAGGAGCTGGAGAAGAGCGGTAAAGTGTGGTGGGGAAAGGAATCATGATCCCCACCAGGGTGGGTCATACCCCCTGCTGGTTGTAGACACCTGCAAAGCCTGTCCAAATTCCCTTTTCTCATATTAGGTCCTAGTTTGGAATACACAGTAATGGTAGATAGGTAAATTTTTTTTTTTTAATTTTAATTTTATTTATTTATTTATTTTTGGCTGCGTTGGGTCTTCGTTGCTGTGCGCGGGCTTTCTCTAGTTGCAGCGAGTGGGAGCTACTCTTCCTTGCGGTGTGTGAGCTTCTCAATGTGGTGGCTTCTCCTGTTGCAGAGCACGGGCTCTAGGCACACGGGCTTCAGTAGTTGCAGCACCCGGGCTCGATAGTTGAGGCTTGTGGGCTCTAGAGTGCAGGCTCAGTAGTTGTGGCTCATGGGCTTAGTTGCTCCACGGCACGTGGGATCTTCCCGGACCAGGGCTCGAACCCGCGTCCCCTGCATTGGCAGGCGGATTCTCAACCACTGCGCCACCAGGGAAGTCTGATAAATCGTTTTTGGAAATTGAACTGACTGATATTTTACACTAGTTCTAGCTGTGGGACCTGGGGATTAACCTCTCTGTGCCTCAGTTTCCTCATCTGTAAAATGAAGATAATAATGTCTTCCATTAGGGATTACTATGGAGTGAACTGTTTCCCTCAAATTGTTTCCCCCAAATTCGTGTGTTGAAACCCTAAGCCCTAATGTGATTGTATTAAGAAATAGCGTCTGTGAGGAGGTGATAAAGGTTAAATGAGGTCATCAGAGTGGGAACTTAATCTGATAGGGCTGGTGTGCTTATGAGAAGAGGAAGAGATCCCAGAGCTCTCTTTCTCCACACTCACGCAAAGAAAAATTCAGCCAGGAGGAGTCCTCACCAGAAACCGAATCCTGCTTGACCTTGATCTTGGACTTTCCAGCCTCCAGATCTGAGAAAATATATGTCTGTTGTTTAAGCCACCTGTCTATGGTATTTTGTTACGGCAGCCTTAGCAGATCAAGACAGGGATACAATGATTAAATAAGATGATGTATACACAGTGCCTGTTTCAAATGAGAGCTTGAGAAAGTAGGAGCCACTTGCTGGCACAAGTGTTGTTTCATGGATGTTGTTATGGGTTGAATTGCATCTCCCCTGAATTTATACATTGAAATCCTAACCCCAGTACCTTAGAATGTGACCCTATTTGGAAATAGGGTCATTGCAGATGTAATTACTTAAGATGAAGTCTTAAGGTGGGCTCCTATTCCAATAGGACTGGTGTCCTTAAAAAAATTGCCGTGTGTAGAGAAAAAGATACACATAAAGGGAAGATGATATAAAGTGACACAGAGAGAAGATGGCCATCTACACACCAAGGGCAGAGGACTGGACCAGATCCTTCCCTCACAACCGTCAGAAGAAACCAACCCTGCCAATACCTTCATTTTGGACTTCCAGCCTCCATAACGGTATAAGACAATAAAGTTCTGTTGTTGAGGACACCTAGTTTGTGTTACTTTATTACAGCACCTCTAGCAAACTAATCCGTATGTGTGTCCAGGGCTGATCTGGCTGGCATCCTTGTCCTTCTCCTCATGACTCATGTCTACCAGAGGCTGAGCAGACCAGTGACCTCCCAGATCACAGACACAGTCTACTTGTTGATATTACTTATTATAGATAATGATGAATAGATTGTGGCAACTGACACAACTATATACCAATGAAGAAGAACTTATGAACACACCATAAGTTCATGAAATTCTGCAGAAACCACAATAATCACAGGGAATGATTAGGAACCAACCTACAACCTCTCTCCTTAAAAATTAATCATGGAAAAAATTAAAAATAATTCCCGGAAGCTTAGTATTAAACTCATCTTGAAGCTCAGACTTTTGGAAGAATATAAGAAAGAGACATTTGTCAGAGTGGATCATACTTTTTAGATGGTGGGTGAAGAAATAGACTGACATTTCAGGCTTGGCCAGCTTATGTAATGTAGCACAGGGTTTCAGTTGAATAATAAAATGGAGATAATTCACTACTCCATGAACTTGTGGATGCTTTCCGTTCCTGGGGATGTAACGGGTTGAATTGGCATCCTCTAGACCCCATCAGTGGCACAACCATAATTAATGCCCAAGGCTAAAAATTTGCCTGCATAAGATGTCCAGACTTAATGAATGGTGTTTGTTTTTGTTTTTCATACATAGAGCATCAGAAGTTGGGTTTTTTTCCCATCATAATTTAACTTTTATTCCTTTCACTGTTATAACGTCTTGGAAGTAAATCTGAAGTCTATGTTTTCCTACCGGCATTTCCTCCGTAAATGGGTTTCTGGTTTAGAGTGTTACATGATACTCTTCCATGCTGGGATGCCTGTCTTCCCCTTCAGAGGATAAAGGCATGTCCCCCTCTCCTTTTTAAATCTCTTTCCATTAAAGAGATGAAGTTTACAAATTACAATTAACCTTTCAACTTTGTCTTTCCCTTTCACCCCTTCCAAAAGGACAGTGGAATGAAGTCAGACATCTAAATAAGAGAGTAGTGTTCGTTGCACTGAGTTATAGGCTCTGATTAGCTATGCCCTAATTGTCAATCATTTGTACGCACCAATTACCTCATGAGAATCCTTTTGTCTATATATATGCTGCCTGCTTTCTGTAGATAACTTATTTTATAACCTTAGTGTTTAAACTTTATGGTAATGAAGACTTTTTGCTCTTAGACAATTTCTCCTTTTTTATGTTTTGGGAAGCCAGGTTGTCACAGTGTGTTGGAAAATTTCAAGTAATAAAGGAAGAGTTAAGGTCTTGGGATTGAATGGAGATCCTAAAAATATTTTGGTTTATGAACAACATTGGCAGGGAACCATTCTGCTTCCCCGTCTACCATCATCACATATAGAGAAAACTCCTTCAGCCCCCCCCCCCCCCCCCACGGCACTCCCTTCACTCAGTATCTGACCCCAGCCGAGCTCTTATCTCTACTGGCCTGGCCCAGCGTTCTCAGCTTCAGTTGGTGAATTGATGAGTCACTCGCAGTAAATCACTCTCCACTGACTTTTTTTTTTTCTTCTTCTCTGAAATGACCAGAGAGACTTCTCTGAGCGCCAGCACTATCCAATCCTGTGTTCTGTTTCTGCCTGAAGACCAGTGTGTACAAACCAGGCCCTGGAACCATCCTGCAAACTCAGTGGTACTTTGATGTGTTAACTTAGTTGGTTTGGGCTGACATAAAAATTAATGTAGATTGGGGGGCCTAAAAAGCAGACATCGATTTCTCACAGTTCTGGAGGTTGGGAAGTACAAGATCAAAGTGCCAGCCAATTTGGTTCCTGGTGAGGACTCCCTCTCTTCCTGGTTTCCAGATGTCTAACTTCTTGCCATGGTCTCCCAGGGCCTTTCCTCAGAGCATGCACATAGAGAGGGATGTCTCTCTCTTCTTATAAGACCACTAGTCCTGTTGAATTAGGATTTCACCCTTATGACCTTGTTTAACCTTAATTACCTCCTAAAAGCTCCATCTCCAAGTACAATTACATTGGGGGCTAGGGATTCAACATATGAATTTTGGGGGGTATAATTCAGTCCATAGCACACGACTATCATAATGGTGTTTGGTTTTCTCTCTGTATTCTTTTATATAAATAAAATAATCCTCAGTTTTCTCTTTTCAGAGATTTATTTTTAAATTATCTAAATATTCCCGGTGGCTCTTTTGTACCCTCTTCTGCATCTCCAGGCCTGTTTTTTTTTTTTTTAACATCTTTATTGGAGTATAATTGCTTTACAATGCTGTGTTAGTTTCTGCTTTATAACAAAGTGAATCAGTTATACATATACATCTGTTCCCATATCTCTTCTCTCTTGCGTCTACCTCCCTCCCACCCTCCCTATCCCACCCCTCTAAGCGGTCACAAAGCACGGAGCTGATCTCCCTGTGCTATGCGGCTGCTTCCCACTAGCTATCTATTTTACATTTGGTAGTGTATATATGTCCATGCCACTCTCTCACCCTCTCACATCTTACCCCTCCCCCTCCCCATATCCTCAAGTCCATTCTCTAGTAGGTCTGTGTCTTTATTCCCGTCTTGCCACTAGGTTCTTCATGCCCCCCCCCTTTTTTTATTAGATTCCATATATATGTGTTAGCATACTGTATTTGTTTTTCTCTTTCTGACTTACTTCACTCTGTATGACAGACTCTAACTCCATCCACCTTACTACAAATACCTCCATTTCGTTTCTTTTTATGGCTGAGTAATATTCCATTGTATATATGTGCCACATCTTCTTTATCCATTCATCCAATGATGGACACTTAAGTTGCTTCCATGTCCTGGCTACTGTAAATAGAGCTGCAATGAATATTTTGGTACATGACTCTTTTTGAATTATGGTTTTCTCAGGGTATATGCCCAGTAGTGGGATTGCTGGGTCGTATGGTAGCTCTATTTTTAGTTTTTTAAGGAATCTCCATACTGTTCTCCATAGTGGCTGTATCAATTTACATTCCCACCAACAGTGCAAGAGGTTTCCCTTTTCTCCACACCCTCTCCAGCATTTATTGTTTCTAGATTTTTTGATGATGGCCATTCCGACCGGTGTGAGATGATATCTCATTGTAGTTTTGATTTGCATTTCTCTAATGATTAATGACATTGAGCATTCTTTCATGTGTCTGTTGGCAATCTGTATATCTTCTTTGGAAAAATGTCTATTTAGGTCTTCTGCCCATTTTTGGATTGGGTTGTTTGTTTTTTTGTAACTGAGCTGCATGAGCTGCTTGTAAATCTTGGAGCTTAATCCTTTTGTCAGTTGCTTCCTTTGCAAATATTTTCTCCCATTCTGAGGGTTGTCTTTTGGTCTTGTTTATGGTTTCCTTTGCTGTGCAAAAGCTTTTAAGTTTCATTAGGTCCCATTTGTTTATTTGTGTTTTTACTTCCATTTCTCTAGGAGTTGGGTCAAAAAGGATCTTGATGTGATTTATGTCATAGAGTGTTCTGCCTATGTTTTCCTCTAAGAGTTTGATAGTGTCTGGCCTTACATTTAGGTCTTTAATCCACTTTGAGTTTATTTTTGTGTATGGTGTTAGGGAGTGTTCTAATTTCATACTTTTACATGTACCTGTCCAGTTTTCCCAGCACCACTTATTGAAGAGGCTGTCTTTTCTCCACTGTATATGCTTGCCACCTTTATCAAAGATAAGGTGACCATATGTGCGTGGATTTATCTCTGGGCTTTCTATCCTGTTCCATTGATCTATGTTTCTGTTTTTGTGCCAGTACCAAACTGTCTTGATTACTGTAGCTTTGTAATATAGTCTGAAGTCAGGGAGCCTGATTCTTCCAGCTCCATTTTTCGTTCTCAAGATTGCTTTGGCTATTTGGGGTCTTTTGTGTTTCCATACAAATTGTGAAATTTTTTGTTCTAGTTCTGTGAAAAATGCCTGTGGTAGTTTGATAGGGATTGCATTGAATCTATAGATTGCTTTGGGTAGTAGAGTCATTTTCACAATGTTGATTCTTCCAATCCAAGAACATGGTGTATCTCTCCATCTATTTGTATCATCTTTAATTTCTTTCATCAGTGTCTTATAATTTTCTGCATACAGGTCTTTTGTCTCCTTAGGTAGGTTTATTCCTAGATACTTTATTCTTTTTGTTGCAATGGTAAATGGGAGTGTTTTCTTAATTTCACTTTCAGATTTTTCATCATTAGTGTATAGGAATGCAAGAGATTTCTGTGCATTAATTTTGTATCCTGATACTTTACCAAATTCATTGATTAGTTCTAATAGTTTTCTGGTACCATGTTTAGGATTCTCTATGTATAGCATCATGTCACCTGCAAACAGTGACAGCTTTACTTCTTCTTTTCCGATTTGGATTCCTTTTATTTCTTTTCCTTCTCTGATTGCTGTGGCTAACACTTCCAAAACTATGTTGAATAATAGTGGTGAGAGTGGGCACCCTTGTCTTTCCTGATCTTAGTGGAAATGGTTTCAGTTTTTCACCATTGAGGACAGTGTTGGCTCTGGGTTTGTCATATATGGCCTTTATTATGTTGAGGAAAGTTCCCTCTATGCCTACTTTCTGCAGGGCTTTTATCATAAATGGGTGTTGAATTTTGTCAAAAGCTTTCTCTGCATCTATTGAGATGATCATATGGTTTTTCTCCTTTAATTTGTTAATATGATGTATCACGTTGATTGATTTGCGTATATTGAAGAATCCTTGCATTCCTGGAATAAACCCCACTTGATCATGGTGTATGATCCTTTTAATGTGCTGTTGGATTCTGTTTGCTAGTATTTTCTTGAGGATTTTTGCATCTATGTTCATCAGTGATATCAGCCTGTAGTTTTCTTTCTTTGTGACATCTTTATCTGGTTTTGGTATCAGGGTGATGGTGGCCTCGTAGAATGAGTTGGGGAGTGTTCCTCCCTCTGCAATATTTTGGAAGAGTTTGAGAAGGATAGGTGTTATCTCTTCTCTAAATGTTTGATAGAATTCGCCTGTGAAGCCATCTGGTCCTGGGCTTTTGTTTGTTGGAAGATTTTTAATCACAGTTTCAATTTCAGTGCTTGTCATTGGTCTGTTCATATTTTCTATTTCTTCCTGGTTCAGTCTCAGCAGGTTGTGCATTTCTAAGAATCTGTCCATTTCTTCCAGGTTGTCCATTTTATTGGCGTAGAGTTGCTTGTAGTAATCTCTCATGATCGTTTGTATTTCTGCAATGTCAGTTGTTACTTCTCCTTTTTCATTTCTAATTCTATTGATTTGAGTCTTCTCCTTTTTTCTCTTGATGAGTCTGGCTAATGGTTTATCAATTTTGTTTATGTTCTCAAAGAACCAGCTTTTAGTTTTATTGATCTTTGCTATTGTCTCCTTCATTTCTTTTTCATTTATTTCTGATCTGATCTTTATGATTTCTTTCCTTCTGCTGCTAGCTTTGGGGCTTTTTTGTTCTTCTTTCTCTAATTGCTTTAGGTGCAAGGTTAGGTTGTTTATTCGAGATGTTTCCTGTTTCTTGAGGGAGGCTTGTATAGCTATAAACTTCCCTCTTAGAACTGCTTTTGCTGCATCCCATAGGTTTTGGGTCATCATGTCTCCATTGTCATTTGTTTCTAGGTATTTTTTGATTTCCCCTTTGATTTCTTCAGTGATCACTTCATTATTAAGTAGTGTATTGTGTAGCCTCCATGTGTTTGTATTTTTTACAGATCTTTTCCTGTAATTGATATCTAGTCTCATAGCACTGTGGTCGGAAAAGATACTTGCTATGATTTCAATTTTTTTTAATTTACCAAGGCTTGATTTGTGACCCAAGATATGATCTATCCTGGAGAATGTTCCATGAGCACTTGAGAAAAATGTGTATTCTGTTGCTTTTGGTTGGAATGTCCTATAAAGATCAATTAAGTCCATCTTGTTTAATGTATCATTTAAAGCTTGTGTTTCTTTATTTTCATTTTGAATGATCTGTCCATTGGTGAAAGTGGGGTGTTAAAGTCCCCTACTATGATTGTGTTACTGTCGATTTCCCCTTTTATGGCTGTTAGTATTTGCCTTATGTATTGAGGTGCTCCTATGTTGGGTGCATAAATATTTACAATTGTTATACCTTCTTCTTTGATCAATCCCTTGATCATTATATAGTGTCCTTCTTTGTCTCTTGTAGTAGTCTTTATTTTAAAGTCTATTTTGTCTGATATGCGAATTGCTACTCCAGCTTTCTTTTGATTTCCATTTGCATGGAATATCTTTTTCTATACCCTCACTTTCAGTCTGTATGTGTCCCTAGGTCTGAAGTGGGTCTCTTGTAGACAGCATGTATACGGGTCTTGTTTTTGTATCTATTCAGCCAGTGTGTGTCTTTTGGTGGGAGCACTTAATCCATTTACATTTAAGATAATTATCGATATGTATGTTCCTATTCCCATTTTCTTACATGTTTTGGGTTTGTTATTGTAGGTGTTTTCCTTCTCTTGTGTTTCTTGCCTAGAGAAGTTTCTTTAGCATTTGTTGTAAAGCTGGTTTGGTGGTGCTGAACTCTCTCAGCTTTTGCTTGTCTGTAAAGGTTTTAATTTCTCCATCAAATCTGAATGAGATCCTTGCTGGGTAGAGTAATCTTGGTTGTAGGTTTTTCTTCTTCATCACTTTAAGTATATCCTGCCACTCCCTTCTGGCTTGCAGAGTTTCTGCTGAAAGATCAGCTGTTAACCTTATGGGGATTCCCTTGTGTGTTATTTGTTGTTTTTCCCTTGCTGCTTTTAATATGTTTTCTTTATATTTAATTTTTGATAGTTTGATTAATATGTGTCTTGGTGTGTTTCTCCTTGGATTTATCCTGTATGGGACTCTCTGTGCTTCCAAGACTTGATTAACTATTTCCTTTCCCATATTAGGGAAGTTTTCAACTATAATCTCTTCAAATATTTTCTCAGTCCCTTTCTTTTTCTCTTCTTCTTCTGGGACTCCTATAATTCGAATGTTGGTGCATTTAATGTTGTCCCAGAGGTCTCTGAGACTGTCCTCAGTTCTTTTCATTCTTTTTTCTTTATTCTGCTCTGCAGTAGTTATTTCCACTATTTTATTTTCCAGGTCACTTACCCGTTCTTCTGCCTCAGTTATTCTGCTATTGATCCCTTCTAGAGTATTTTAAATTTCATTTATTGTGTTTTTCATCATTGCTTGGTTCCTCTTTAGTTTTTCTACGTCCTTGTTAAATGTTTCTTGCATTTTGTCTATTCTATTTCCAAGATTTTGGATCATCTTTACTATCATTAAATCATTTTCAGGTAGACTGCCTATTTCCTCTTCATTTGTTAGGTCTGGTGTGTTTTGACCCTGCTCTTTCATCTGCTGTGTGTTTTTCTGTCTTCTCATTTTGCTTATCTTACTGTGTTTGGGGTCTCCTTTTCACAGGCTGCAGGTTCGTAGTTCCCGTTGTTTTTGGTATCTGTCCCCAGTGGCTAAGGTTGGTTCAGTGGGTTGTGTAGGCTTCCTGGTGGAGGGGACTAGTGTCTGTGTTCTGGTGGATGAGGCTGGATCTTGTCTTTCTGGTGGGCACGTCCACGTCTGGTGGTGTATTTTGGGGTGTCTGTGGCCTTATTATGATTTTAGGCAGCCTCTCTGCTAATGGATGGGGCTGTGTTCCTGTCTTGCTAGTTGTTTGGCATAGGGTGTCCAGCACTGTAGCTTGCTGGTCGTTGAGTAAAGCTGGGTCTTGATGTTGAGATGGAGATCTCTGCGAGATTTTTGCCGTTTGGTATTATGTGGAGCTAGGAGGTCTCTTGTGGACCAGTGTCCTGAAGTTGGCTCTCCCACCTCAGAGGCACAGCCCTGATGCCTGGCTGGAGCACCCAGAGCCTTTCATCCACATGGCTCAGAATAAAAGGGAGAAAAAATAGACAGAGAGAAAGAAAGAGGATAAAATAAAATAAAATAAAATAAAATAAAGCTATTATAATAAAAAATAAGAAAAAAATTATTAAGAAAAAATTTATTAAAAGTTTTTTAAAAGTTTTTAAAAATAAATTTATTAATTTTTTATAATAAAAAAATGGAAAAAATGTATTAAGAAAAAATTTTAATTTTTTAAAATAAAAATTAAGAAAAAAATTATTAAGAAATAACTTTTTTAATTTTTTAAAATAAAAAATAAGGAAAAATTATTAAGAAAAAATTTATTAAGAAAAAAAATTTTTTAAGTAAAAAAAAAAAAACAAAAACGGATGGACCGAACCCTAGGTCAAATGGTGAAAGCAAAGCTATACAGACAAAATCTCACCCAGAAGCATATACATACACACTCACAAAAAAAGGAAAAGGGGAAAAATTAATATATCCTGCTCCCAAAGTCCACCTCCTGAATTTGTGATGATTTGTTGTCTATTCAGGTATTCAACAGATGCAGGTACATCAAGTTGTTTGTGGAGCTTTAATCCGCTGCTTCTGAGGCTGCTGGGAGAAATTTCCCTTTCTCTTCTTTGTTCCTACAGCTCCCGGGGTTCAGCTTTGGATTTGGACCCGCCTCTGCGTGTAGGTCGCCTGAGGGCGTCTGTTCTTTGCTCACACAGGACGGGGTTAAAGGAGCAGCTGCTTCGGGGGCTCTGGCTCACTCAGGCCAGGGGGAGGGAGGGGTATGGAGGAGGCGGGGCGAGCCTGCGGCGGCAGAGGCCAGCGTGACGTTGCAGCAGCCCGAGGCGCGCCGTGCGTTCTCCCGGGTAAGTTGTCCCTGGATCACAGGACGCTGGCAGTGGTGGGCTGCGCAGGCTCCCAGGAGGGGCGGTGTGGAGAGTGACCTGTGCTCGCACACAGGCTTCTTGGTGGCGGCAGCAGCAGCCTTAGCGTCTCATGCCTGTCTCTGGGGTCCGCACTGATGGCCGCGGCTCGCGCCCGCCTCTGGAGCTCGTTTAGGCGGTGCTCTGAATCCCCTCTCCTTGCGCGCCGCGAAACAAAGAGGTGAGAACAAGTCTCTTGCCTCTTCGGCAGCTGCAGACTTTTTCCCGGACTCCCTCCCGGCTAGCTGTGGCGCACCAGCCCCCTTCAGGCTGTGTTCATGCCGCCAACCCCAGTCCTCTCCCTGCGATCCGACCGAAGCCCAAGCCTCAGCTCCCAGCCCCGCCCGCCCTGGTGGCTGAGCAGACAAGCCTCTCGGGCTGGTGAGTGCTGCTCGGCGCTGCTCCTCTGTGCGGGAATCTCTCCGCTTTGCCCTCCGCACCCCTGTGGCTGTGCTCTCCTCCATGGCTCCGAAGCTTCCCCCCTCCGCCACCCGCAGTCTCCGCCCGCGAAGGGGCTCCTAGTGTGTGGAAACCTTTCCTCCTTCATGGCTCCCTCCCACTGGTGCAAGTCCCATCCCTATTCTTTTGTCTCTCTTATTTCTTTTTTCTTTTGCCCTACCCTAGTACGTGGGGAGTTTCTTGCCTTTTGGGAGGTCTGAGGTCTTCTGCCAGCGTTCAGTGGGTGTTCTGTAGGAGCAGTTCCACGTGTAGATGTATTTCTAATGTATCTGTGGGAAGGAAGGTGATCTCCGCGTCTTACTCTTCCGCCATCTTGCCCCCCATCCAATGGCCATTTTTTTTCTCCAGGCCTGTTTTTTAAAAAATTTTTTAAAATAGAAGTATAGCTGATTTACAATATTGTGTTAGTTTCAGGTGTACAGCAAAGTGATTTGGATATATATATATACACTTTTTCAGATTCTTTTCCATTATAGGTTATTACAAGATATTGAATATAGTTCCCTGTGCAATTCACTTGGACTTTGTTGCTTATCTATTTTATATATATATAATATATATAATATGTATAATATATATAATATATATATATAATATATATATACTATATATATATATCTGCTAATCCCAAACTCCTAATATATCCCTCCCCTGCCCTTTCCTCTTTGGTAACCATAAGTTTGTTTTCTATGTCTGTAAGTCTGTTTCTGTTTTGTAAATAAGTTCATTTGTATCATTTTTTAGATTGACATATAAGTGATATCATATGATATTTGTATTACTCTGTCTGACTTACTTCACTTAGTATGATAATCTCGAGGTCCATCCATGTTGCTGCAAATGGCATTATTTAATTCTTTTTTATGGCTGAGTAGTATTCCATTTATATATATATATATATATATATATATATATAAAACATCTTCTTTATCCATTCATCTGTCAATGGACATTTAGGTTGCTTACAAGTCATGGCTATTGTAAATAGTGCAGCTGTGAACATTGGGGCACGTGTATCTTTTCAAATTAAAGTTTTCTCCAGATATATGTCCAGGAGTGGGATTGCTGGCTCATATGGTAACTCTAATTTTAGTTTTTTAAAGAACCTCCATACTGCTCTCCATATTGTCTGTACCTGTTTACATTCCCACCAGCAGTGTAGGAGGGCTCCCTTTTCTCCACACCCTCTCCAGCATTTATTATTTGTAGACTTTTTAAAAAAAAATTTTTTTCTTTCTTTTATTTTATTTTTTTGGCTGTGTTGGGTCTTCGTTGCTGTGCACGGGCTTCTCTTGTTGTGGCGAGCGGGGGCTACGCTTCATTGCGGTGCATGGGCTTCTCATGGCCGTGGCTTCTCTTGTTGCAGAGCACGGGCTCTAGGAACGCGGGCTTCAGTAGTTGTGGCACGCGGGCTCAGTAGTTGTGGCTCGCGGGCTCTAGAGCGCAGGCTCAGTAGTTGTGGCGCACTGGCTTAGTTGCTCTGCAGCATGTGGGATCTTCCCGGACCATGGCTCGAACCCGTGTCCCCTGCATTGGCAGGCGGATTCTTAACCACTGCGCCACCAGGGAAGCCCTATTTGTAGACTTTTTGATGATGGCCATTCTGACTGGTGTGAGGTGATACCTCATTGTAGTTTTGATTTGCATTTCTCTAATAATTAGCGATGTTGAGCATCTTTTCATGTGCCTGTATGTCTTCTTTGGAGAAATGTCTATTTAGTTCTTCTGCCCATTTTTTGATTGGGTTGTTTGTTTTTTTGTTATTGAGTTGTATGAGCTGTTTGTATATTTTGGAAATTATGCCTTTATTGGTCACATTGTTTGCAAGTATTTTCTCCCAGTCCATAGGTTGTCTTTTTGTTTTGTTTATGGTTTCCTTTGCTGTGCAAAAGCTCATAAGTTTGATTAGGTCCCATTTGTTTATTTTTACTTTTATTTCTATTGCCTTGGGAGACTGACCTAAGAAAACACTGCTATGATTTATGTCAGAGAATGTTTTGCCTATGTTCTCTTCTAGGAGTTTTATGGTGTTATGTCTTATATTTAAGTCTTTAAGCCATTTTGAGTTTATTTTTGTGTATGGTGTGAGGGAGTGTTTTAACTTTATTAATTTACATGTGGCTGTCCAACTTTCCCAACACCACTTGCTGAAGAGACTGACAACCTTAAATCTTAAAGTTCTTTGTTCTATTCTTGTTGTTCTTCTAACCATTAAATGATCACTTTTGCATTTACATGCTGTCTTTACCACTATACTTGGAAATCATATTCGCAAATTATACTGAGAAACAATGTAAAATAATTCAAGAAGTTCTACCTGCATTAGGTCGATTTGTAGAAAACAGGAGATTCCCACCTCATATGGAGAAAAGTGTGTATAGATTAGTTTATTAATAACTTTGGCATCCTTGGAGTAATAAATTGTGTGCAAACACTCATATAATCTTTTAGGGCATTAGATATGCTGGGATCATGAATCTACTGGGCAAGTGTCCAAGGATGTACAAGAGAATCCAGGACAAGTTGTGTATTCTTTTTTTCTTTAAAGACTCTACTTTTTAAAGAATAGTTTCAGAGACACAGCAAAATTCAGAAGGTACAGAGATTTCACATATACCCCCTGCCCTCACACATGCAGAGACTGCCCCATTATTAACATTCCCACCAGATTGGTATGTTTGTTAAAACCCATGAACCTGCATTGACACATCATAGTCACCCCGAATCTATAGTTTATCTTGGAGTTCACTTTTGGTGTTGTACATTCTGTGGGCTTGGACAAAAGTATAAAGACATATATCTGCCATTATGGTATCATTCAGAGTTTTTCATTGCCCTAAAAATCCTGTGTTCTGCCTACTCATTCCTGCCTCATACTCCAACCCCTGGCAACCACTGACCTTTTTACTGTCCCCATAGTTTTAGAGTTCCCAGAATGTCATATAGTAAATAGCCTTTAAGATTGGCTATTTTCACTTAGTAATATGCATTTAAGATGCCTCTATGTCTTTTCATGGCTTGATAGCTCATTTAAGTGCTGATAATATCCCATTGTTTGGATGTACTACAGTTTATTCATTCACCTACTGAAGAACATCTTGGTTGCTTCCAAGTTTTGGCAATTATGAATAAAGCTACTGTAAACATCTGTGTGCAGGGTTTTGTGTGGCCATAAATCTTCAGTTTTAGGATCATTTTAGGAATTTAGGTAATTAGGTTTTAGATATTTAGGTAAATACCAAGATGCATGATTGCTGGGTTGTATGGCAAAATTATGTTTAGTTTTGTAAGAAACTGCCAAACTGTCTTCCAAAGTGGCTGTGTCATTTTGCATTCTTTCCAGCAATGAATGAGAATTCCTGTTGCTCTACATCCTCTCCAGCGTTTGCTGTTAATGTCCTGGATTTTGGACATTTTAATGTGTGTAGTGGTATCTAGATGTTTTAGTTTGCATTTTCCTGATGACATATGAGGTAGAGCATCTTTTGATATGCTTACTTGCCACCTGTATATCTTCTTTGGTGAGGTATCTGTTAAGGTGTTTGACCCATTTTTTAATCAGTTGCTTATTTTCTTATTGTTGAGTTTTAGTAGTTCTTTGTATACTTTAGATAACAGTATTTCAACAGTTAGGTCTTCTGCAAATATTTTCTCCAGGCCTGTCATTTGTCTTCTCATTTTCTTGACATTGTCTTTCACAGAGAAGTTTTTAATTTTAAAAAAGTTTAGCTTATCAATTATTTCATTCATGTATCATGTAGCCTTCAGGGTTGTATCTAAAAAGTCATCAACACACCCAAGATCTTCTTGGTCTTCTATGTTTTCTTCTAGGAGTTTTAGAGTTTTACATTTTACATTTAGGTCTATGATCCATTTTGAATTAATTTTTGTTCATGCTGCATATTCTTAAATTTAAAAAAATATGTTATGCAACAGGCAAACTTAGCTCTAGAAATAGCTACTGGTGTAACTAATTATGAGACTTCTAGGGATTTAAGAAGCCTGGTACCATGAAGATAGTAAGATCATTTTTGTCTCATCCCAACGAGAGAAACTACAAGCGCCCTGTTCTTGCTGTAGCTGACCACCCATTCGGTTTTACTGTTCTTGTCTCTCTGAGTTGTGTGAATATGGGTTCTGGATAGTGTAGGTTTTCTGTCATTGTTCTTTTCTCTTCTCATTACTACATTACTACCTTCTGTAACAAAATGTTCACTTTAATTCGCTAGAGTGTTAAGTACTTTCGTTTGCTCTTATCAAAATTATCTGATGGGGCAGGATCCAAGCATTTTGATTGACCACGATTGAATGCTTTAAGCACTAGGCTGTATTCAGTTTCCATGGAGCAAATAATTTAATAGAACCAAAGCTGCTGGGTTGGTGTTCATTGGGGAAAATTCATGAGTACATTGGCAGCAGCAGATGTGAAGGTTCCTTGTTACCATTCACATTCTAAGGTGGGTCACAGAAACCTGATAGGAAAAGACTTAGATTTTGGGAGAGTGATATTGACTCCTGGGCTGTGTGGCTTTAAGCGTCATGATTAGGGAGGCACTTGCCTTTCTCCTGATGTGATCGGGGGCCAGGGTCCCAGCCTTCTGGTTGTAGCTGTATGATCTAACAAGTTAGTGACAGAATTCGCCACATTAGCATTCGTAGTTGGGGAAACATAAACCTCTTTCCTGGCATGTCCTGGGTGAGGTGTTTAGTAAGCAGAATAATGGTCTTCTCAGAGATATCCTCGTCCTAATCCCTGGATCCTGTGAATATGTTATGTTACATGGAAAGTGAGAATTAAGGTTTTAGTTAGAATTACATTTGCCAATCAGCTGACCTTAAAATTAGATTATACTAGATTCTTCAGGTGGGCCCAATTTGATCACAAGGGTCATTTAAATGTAACAAAGGGGAGCAAAAAAGTTGGTATCAGAGTATAACTTGATGTGAAAAAGACTGGCCCAGCCATCACTGGCTTTGAATATGGAAGAAGTCCATGAGCCAAGGAATGTGGGCAGCTTCTAGAAGCTGGAACAGGCAGGAAAACAGATTCTCCCCTAGAGCCTTCTAAAGGAACAGAGCTCTGCTGATCCACTTTACAATTCTGCTTTTCAGAACTGTAGAATAATAAATCTATGTTGTTTTAAAGTATTAAGTGTGTGGAGGTTTGTTACAGCAGCATAGGAAACTAATACAGAGGGAGTTGCTAGGTCTAAACATCATGCTTGGCCAGGACTGATTGATTGCCTTGGGTGGCTGGGTTGTAGCCAGTTGTCACATAGCTTCGCAGAGGCCAGCTCCTTCTCCTTGCAGGTAACCATTCTTGGACAAGTTAACCCTTATCATTAACTACTACCTCTCACTAATATTTCTAATTCATATTTAAAACTACATGGTATTACTTTACTTTGATGTCACACCTGTATCTCTTCTCTCCCATGCCAGGTATCTTTACATTACTACTTGTTTACTTTACCCTACTACACACACACCAGAGTGTATAACACCAACACTGTTGCTGGTAATGTTACTACTGAAAACAGGTTAATACTTTATAATTTTTTTTCACTTCTCTTTGTCCTCAGAGGATAGCCCACAGGGGATGTATAGTCCAAATACTTTGTTTTAAAGTCACTTGAAGTAATTTCTCCCTGTTGGCTAATAACGTGATTCACAATTAAGTTCACTTCTTTAATTTACTTTCAATTTTTATGTATTGCTTTTATATTTTGAGTTATTTTTGTTTTATGTATTTTCGTAAGTCATTTGCATGGTTTCAAACTCAAATTTAGAAAACAAGTATATTTAGAGAAGTTTATCTTTTCTCCCTGTCTTCTCTCTGTTTCTTCTTTTACTTTCCTTAAAATATATTTTTATAATTTATCCTTCAATTTTTGAACATATATCTTCCTTTTTTACATAAATGTCAGTGCACTGTCTACACTTTTCTTTATCTTGTGTTTCTTGATTTGCAATACATTTTGGATATCACACCATAGCAGAAGATAGAGTTAGTCTTTATTCCTTATTTTAGATGCATAATTGTCTTATACAGTTTGGGCTGCTATAAGAAATATCATAGACTAGGTCAACAGAAATTTATTTCTTACTGTTCTGTAGGATGTAAGTCCAAGATCAAGGTGCTAGCAGATCTGGGGTGTAATAAGATTCTTCTTCCAGGTTTGTAGATATTGCCTTCTCGTGTCCTCACATGATGGAGAGAGGAAGCAAACTGTCTCCTGATTCTTCTAATAAAGGCACTAATCTCATGAGGAGGGTTCTATTCTCATGACCTAATTACCTCCTAAAGGCCTCATCTCCAAACACCATCGCATTGGGGATGAAGGTTTCAACATATGAACTTTGGGGGAACACTAGTATATAGTCCATAGCTATAGTCCTCCATTGCAGTCCCCATATTGATGGACATTTTCAATTTTTTGCAATTATAAATAGTGCTATAATGAATACTTTTGTGTTATACCTTTTGGTATTTTTACCAATTTTATTAGTCAGGGTTCCACCAGAGAAACAGAACTAGTAGGATATTTATTGCAAGGAATTGGCTTGAGTGATTGTTGAGACTGACTAGGTCAGTTGAAATCGGCAGGGCAGGGAGTTAGGAAGGCTAGAAATCTTGCTTGTAAGGTGAAGTTCTAGTTCACAGGTGGGAATTTCTTCTTCTTCAGGGAAACTTCTGCTCTTAAAACTTTCAAACTGAAAGAATCAGGCCCATTCAAACTACTTAGTATAATCCTTCTTACTTAAAGTAAACTGATTATGGCCATCAATCACATCTACAAAATACCTTCACAGCAACACCTAGATTAGTGTTTGAATGAATAACTGAGGACTATAATCTAGCCAAGCTGACACATAAAAACTGATAGTCACACCAATGTGTCTTTTGCATAGATTGCTAGATGTGGAATTGCTGGGTCAAAGTATAAATGCATATATAATTTTTCTAGAGGTTGCCAAATTCCCTTTCAGAGGGACTGTTTTGTATTCTAACTATTAACGTATGAGAATGCCTGTTTCCCCATAGCCTCACCAAGAAAATATATTTAGGATTTTTCTCAATTGCATAGGTGAGAAATGTTACCTCACTGTAGTCTTATTTTTCATGTTAGTTATTGTGGTAAATTGAGCTTTGTGGTATATTGGATTACTGTTCTTAATCCATTACTACTTCCTTCTGGCATATAACCATATAGTGCACTGGAGTGGGTGTGGTATATTTTCATGCCTGCTATAGATTGAATGCTTTTTTTTTTTTTTTTTTTTTTAAGTGGGATGAATATCAGGAGTCCCACTTTTTTTTTTTAAATTTATTTATTTATGGCTGTGTTGGGTCTTCGTTTCTGTGCGAGGGCCCTCTCTAGTCGTGGCAAGCGGAGGCCACTCTTCATGGCGGTGCGCGGGCCTCTCACCATCGCGGCCTCTCCCGTTGCGGAGCACAGGCTCCAGACGCGCAGGCTCAGTAATTGTGGCTCACGGGCCCAGCTGCTCTGCAGCACGTGGGATCTTCCCAGACCAGGGCTCGAACTCGTGTCCCCTGCATTAGCAGGCAGATTCTCAACCACTGCGCCACCAGGGAAGCCCCAGATTGAATGCTTTTGCCCCCTAAAATTCATATGTGAAAGTTATAATCCCCAGTGTGATAATATTTGGAGGTGGGACTTTTGGGAGGTAATTGGGACATGAGGGTGGAGCCCTCATGAATGGGAATAGTGCCGTGATAAAAAGAGACACATGAGAGATGATCTCTCCACCATGTGAGGATACAGCAAGAAGGCAGTCATCTACAAACTGGAAGAGAATCTGACCATGCTGGCACCTTGATCTTGCCTCCAAAACTGTGAGAAATATATGTTGTTTAAGCTCCCCAATCTATGGTACTCTGTTATAGCCTGAACTGGTTAAGACATTGCCCCATTGTCTACCTTTGGACAATAGAATGTTAGTGGATGGATGCTTGTAAAGGCATTAAGTGTGCTTGCATAATTTTGCTTGTCCTCTTGTATGTCTGTGATCTGTCATGAGAAGAGAATTCAATGAGCAGTCTCTGGTCCAAGATGAAGATGAAGATATATGGAATAGAACTGAACATAGCATTTAGCCTGGAGCCTTGGGGCTTAGAGCTTGAACCCCAGAATCTGGAACTCAACATAGTCCAGCAGATACGTAGCCAACTTGCAGACCTACAAGTGAGAAGCATGTGCTTTAAAAGTTCTATTCTGTATTTGTTTCTATATTCTTTAAGAAATTTAATGTTTGTTCATTCATTTTTTTTGATTTAACAAATACCTACAGAGTACCTATATGTACCAGGCAATTTTCTTTGTGCTGAGAATGCAGTGGCAAATAAGGCTCTCATGGAGCTTAATTCTAGTGATGTTTTCCTTCATTAGACTTGCTTGGAGTTTGTGTATTTCATTGCTCTTTTCCAAAGAACCAGTTCCCATATTTATTTTCCAAGATTCATTTTCTCTTCCTTATTTCATTACTTTCTTCTTTTAACTGTATGCTTTTCTTTCTTCTATTTTATTTTGGTTTATTTTATTGTTCTTTTTCTAATTCCTTAAGACCTTTCTCCCTCCCTCCCTCCCTCCCTTCCTTCCTTCCTTCCTTCCTTTTCTTTCTCTCTTTCTTTCCTTCTCTCTCTCTTTCTTTCTTTCTTATAAATAATTGTAAAGCTAAAAATACTTCTTTGTGTACCACTCTGGCACAATTTCATTAGTTTTTATATGTGTTGTCCTAATTTTATTAATTTCTAATTAGTCCATAATCAGAGTTTAAATTTCCTAGTATTCAAGCACTTTTCATAAGACTCAAACATTTCTAAGTGGCTAGATTTTTGGTGTGATTTGTTTTATAACAGTCTATTCTTGTGTTTTTAGGTGGTATTTTTTCTCAAATCTCTTTGAGGGAAGGCAAATCCAGTTATGAAGCTGTGAAGAGGTTGGGCACTGGAAATCATCCAAAGTCAGATAACAAATTGAGAAGCATTTATTCTTGAAAAAATGCTAGAACTTCAGGTAAGGACAGTAGAATGTGGCCTTTTGACTGGGACTGTATTCATCCTTCCTGCACTTGCCCCACCCGAACTTGGCTGGCAAGAATGATAGTTTTATCAGCATGGGGATGATCTTGAAACAAACAGCTTTGCTGCAAGGGAAGTGAACTAAATTTGGGTGGGGGGTGAAAATACTTGGCTTTGTTGTTTAAAAGGGGTGGACATGGTTGGGAATAAATGGAGAATAGCTATAGCTTTGCAAGCCTGACTTTGTGGTTCTGGTTGGGGTGAAGGGTAGACTAGCCAGAAATTTAATGAGGAGACCCTGGAAATGAGTTATCCATAGAAAGCCTGATATAAACTCTCTATACATTCTTGGCTGACTATAAAACTATACATGCATGGGGGAGACCTGAGAGAGCCTGGTGAAAAGTGAAAGTCAAGGAAAACTTGAGAACTGGTTGTAACTTTGCATTTTGCAAGCAACACAAAAAACAATTGACAGAGGTGGAAGTCCTATGGGAATGAGGAATTTGAGCTCAACCTCTGCCCACATCATTGGCTTACCAAAAAGCTATGTGTATAAAAGGGAGACCTTTAGATAAATAGTCTAAAAAAATAATTAAAAAACTGAGAATAGACATCAGTGATTCCACAGCTTAAGTCCAGATAAATTACTAAAAAAAAGTTAAAAAAACTCCACAACCCTAAGAAAGATAAAACAGAATCAAGGATTCCTATAATATTTATCTAAAAATGTTTATTTTTATGAAACAAAATTTACTTGATATGCAAGAAACAGGAAAATATAACCCATACTCAGTTAAAAAAAAAAAAGTAAAAAAGAAAGAAAGTCCACAGAAACTGCTCAGAGTGAGCCCAAGTTTGGGGTTATAGACAAAAACTTCAAAGCAGCTATTATAAATATTTTCAAAGAATTAAAGGAAATTATGTTCAAATAATGAAAGGAAAATGTGATGATGATGACTTAATACACAGAAAATATAAATAGAGAAGTATAAAGTATAAAAAGAAACCAAAATGTAAGTTCTAGAGTTGAAAAATACAGTTACTGAAATAAAAAATTTTATCAAACAGGCTTAACAGCAGATTTGAAATGGCAGAGGAAAAAAATAAGAGACTTGAAGGAAGAAAAAGATCAATAGAAATAATTCAATCTGAAAAATGAAAAGAAGAAAATTGAAGAAAAAAGAAACCTTAGGACAACATAAAGTGTACAGCATACATGTAATGGGAGTTCCAGAAAGAGAGGAGAGAGAAAGGAGTAGAAAAAAAAAAATTGAAGAACTAAGGGCCAAAAACTTCCTTAATTTTTTATTGAATTATAGTTGACTTACAATACTGTATTAGTTTCAGGTGTACAACATAGTAATTCAATATTTTTTAGATTACACTCCATAGAAAGTTATTATAAAATAATGACTAAGTTCCCTTTGCTGTACAATTACATCCTTGTAACTTATTTATTTTATACCTAGTAGTTTGTACCTCTTAATCCCCTTCACCTCTTTTGCCTGCCCCCACCCCAGTCCTCTCTGGTAACCCCTAAGTTGTTCTCTGTATCTGTGAGTCTATTTCTGTTTTGTTATATTTGTTCATTTGTTTTATTTTTTAGATTCCATATGTAAGTGAAACATACAGGATTTGTCTTTCTCCGAGTTATTTCACTAAGTGTAATACCATCCAGCTCCATCCATGTTGTTGCAAATGGCAAAATTTCATTCTCTTTTATGGCTGAGTAATATTCTGTTGTATATATACGGCACATTTTCTTTATCCATTCATGTTTTGGAAGCAGACTATATTGCTTCCATATCTTGGCTATTGTAAATAATGCTGCTATGAACATTGGGGTGCATATATCTTTCAGATTAGTGTTTTTGTTTTCTTTGGATAAATACCCAGGAGTAGAGTTGCTGGATTGTATAGTAGTTATATTTAAATTTTTTTTGAGGAACCTCCATACTGTTTCCATAGTGGCTATACCAATTTACATTCCCACCAACAGTGCATGAGAATTCCTTTTAATCCACATCCTTGCCAACACTTATTTCTTGTCTTTTTGATGATATCCATTCTAGCAGGTGTGAGGTGATATCTCACTGTGATTTTGATTTGCATTTCCCTGATTAGTGATGTTGAGCATCTTTTCATGTGCCTGTTGGCCATTTGTATGTCTTCTTTGGAAATATGTCTATTCAAGTCCTCTGTCTGGATGCTGACAAGGGAGGGCTAAATACTGTTAATGCCATCAATGCCCTAGAAATGAATTGGTGGTTATTTTTCTGAGGTGTGGGGGAAAGGATGGTTTCTTGCTGGGCGTATGGCCAATAAGTAAATTAAAATGCTTCATTTATAATTTGGATGTTTCTACTAGAGGCCTTTGATTTGGAACTTAGTTCTTTTGCATGTTTGTCAATTGCAGATGTATTAAAATGGGAAAAAATACCATGATATTAAAAAAATCCCTAAGATTTATATGTGTTCATATTTAGACTTCTGAAAGGAAGATAAATCATTTTAGGAAAGGATGTTCGTGTTCTGAAACTTGCTTGTAAAACCCTGATCTCATTTTACATTGATATTAAAACATTTTAACAAAGAAAAAAAAATTCTATAAAACCCACTTCTAAATGACACATTTACATCACTGTTACTTACTTGATCAGATTTAGACATTTTAATTCACTTATACCACATACTCCCTCTTTTCTCTCTTTACAATATAGTTCCATTATCACTTTTGATTTCTGTATTGGTCAGCATTGTACCTTTATTACTTGATACATCAGAGTCCTGCCTCATTTTGTAAGATGAAGATATTACAAAGAGAAGAGAGCTTTCCTTTAAGTCTCCTCTCCCCTTAATCGTTCAGCCTTCTTGATCTGTATTTTTCCTTTTACACTGTAATGATTGATGACATTTACTTTCTTTTTTGCAGTCATGATAGAATCTTCCATGTTTGCTTACAGGCTCATGGTACACATTGAAACTCAATAGTCAGTATTTACATTATTAGAGAAAATAGAGTTCTCTCCTTGAAGAGTATTGCCTTCACCATAGCTTCATTTCCCCGCTACCTCAGTCTCTTCGTTATGTCAATCCTGTCAAGTTCTGTTTCCTAGAGACCTCTCCTCTGTCTTCCCAACACAGTATGGATTGGGTGCCCTGACTTGCTACACAGTTGTCATCCTTACACTTACTATTCTCCGATGTTAAGAGCCATTGTTTCCTGGATCACACGTCCTTTCCTTTTCTGTGTCATGACTCCACTTGTGTATTCCATTCTCCAAGAGGGAATGATAGATTAAGCTATTAGTTCTTTCATGTTTGTAAATATATCTTACCCTCCAGCTTGCATTATGGTTTGGAAGGTTGTAGAAATCTAGGTTGATAATCATTTTCCTGAAGAGCAGTGGTCAGCAAACTTCTGTAAAGGGCCAGATAGTAAATATTTTAGGCTTTGTGAGCCATATGGTTTCTGTTGCAACTACTCAACTCTGCCTTTGTAGCATAAAAGAAGTTATAGACAAGAGGTAAATGAATGAGCCTGGTTGTGTTCCAGTAAAACTTCATTTTCAAAAGAGGCAGCAGGCTGCGTCTGGCCCACGGGATGTACTTTGCCAATCCCTTCTTTAGAACTTTGAAGCCACGTTTTATTGTATTCTTGCATCTAGTGTTGGAAATGAGAAATCTGATGCTGGGTTAATTCTTGTTTCTTTGTATGTGGCTTCCTTTTATGTTTTGATTTTTCTCTAACTGGGAATATTTAGAATATTGTCTTTAATTCTTGCATTCTAAAACTTCACAATAGTATGTACAGGTGTGGGTCTTTACTCATCAACTTTTGGGCATGTGGGGGGATATTTTAGTCTGAAAATCTGAGTGTGTCTTTAACCCAGGGGAATTCTCCTCTTTCATTTTATACTTATCTGTTCTGCTGTCTCTAATCGTTTTTCTGGAACCTTTCTTTATTGGTTTGATGATGGGCCACTTGGATTAATCCTCTTTGTGTCTAATCTTTTCTCTCTCTCTTTTTAAAAAATATTTATTTATTTATTTTTGCTGTACCAGGTCTTAGTTGTGGCATGCGGACCCCTCAGTTGTGGCATGTGAACTCTTAGTTGCGGTGTGCAGGATCTAGTTCCCTGACCAGGGGCTGAACCCAGGCCCCCTGCATTGGGAGCGTAGAGTCTTACCCACTGGACCACCAGGGAAACCCCTTTCCTCTCTTTTTTGAGGAGTTCTTTGACTTATTTTTTGAGAGGTTTCCTCAACTATGTCTTTCAAAACTTTTTATTGATTTTTGTTTTTTGGCAGTAACATTAAAAATACCTCTTTCTTGCTCTCTAATCTTCATTCTCCTCCCCCTCCTTTTTTTTCTTTGCCAGAATAAATTTACCACAAAACTAATGACCCCACACTTGAGTTCAGAAAGTTGCTGGGAGTTGTAGAGTATTCTAAGTGGGCAGGTAAAGCTATGTTACAATCAGGAAACAGTTTTATGAAAGCACTTCTGGCTGAATAGATCTCAAAAAAGAGGGATTGGAATCTCTAAGATCATGTAATTTAAATTGTGACATATTTTTCATATACAAATATTCGTTTTTGCAGCAAGTTTTATATTTCTAATTTTATATTTTAAAAAGGACCCCCAGTATTGATTAAGCTTTAGGTTACACAAAACCGAGATTTTTATCTTAGTTTAATTTCTCCTAGGGTACAAATTAGCATTTTCTAAGTTATTTTCTGCCTTTTTTTTTTTTTATGTGTGGTTTTATCTGTTTCCTTGAGGTTATTTGTAGTTAGTGTACTATGTTTTTTTCCACAAATGTCTGGTGATCCTTGGTTTTCCATTCGTATTTCAAAATGAGAAAATAGAAAAGCTGACCATGAGGTCTGTGAACAGGGGTGGGACCTGTCAGCTGGCAAGTTTTCTTTTAGGGAACCTGGAGGTAGTGGTGGGGTCTCTGGGGTGCTGCCTCCCAGCTACTTCAGTTTTTCCCAGAGAGTTTACTCCGTTTTTAAAGAGAATTCCCCACTTTTTTTTTCTTCCTTAAGGAGAAACGCCTTGCTGTCAGGAGAGGATTGACTGTTTCTCGGCAGCCTCTTGTTTTTAGGGCCTGCACCTCCCTTCAACCATTTGATGTACCAAGTGTAGTATTTCTGAGTCTTACCAACAGACCAGGTAGACACCTCCCAGTGGTACAGCCTCTGTCTGTGTGTGTGTGTGTGTGTGTGTGTGTGTTTTAGGCTATATCTTCCTCTGTTCTGTATCATCAATAGCTATTCCTTCTTATGCTTTTTGTGTTCCAGAAATTTATTGAATCCCTTATTTACTGATAGTAGTCCTCCTGTTCTCTCAGCTGTGGGTTTACTATGCTGTAAGAGGACCTTAGCAGATAGAGAAAATTAAGGTGTACTCAACTACAACTTGAACTTGGAGCCCTATGGAGCTTTAATCTCCTTACCAACCAACTCATAGCTTAATAGATGGGTCAGCTTTAGCGGCCTATGCTTTTAGGATTTTAAAATTATTTTTAATTAAAAAAATTTTTTTTATACAGCAGGTCCTTATTAGTCATCCATTTTATACACATCAGTGTATACATGTCAATCCTAATCTCCCAATTCATCACACCAACCCCCCCTCAACCTGCCGCTGCTTTCCCCCCTTGGTATCCATACGTTTGTTCTCTACATCTGTGTCTCTATTTCTGCCCTGCAAACCGGTTCGTCTGTACCATTTTTCTAAGTTTCACATCTATATGTTAATATGCGATATTTGTTTTTCTCTTTCTGACTTATTTCACTCTGTACGACATTCTCTAGAATCATCCACGTCTCTACAAATGACCCAATTTCGTTCCTTTTTATGGCTGAGTAATATTCCATTGTATATATGTACAACCTCTTCTTTATCCATTTGTCTGTCGATGGGCATTTAGGTTGCTTCCATGACCTGGCTATTGTAAATAGTGCTGCAATGAACATTGGGGTGCATGTGTCTTTTTGAATTATGGTTTTCTCAGGGTATATGCCCAGTAGTGGGATTGCTGGGTCATATGGTAATTCTATTTTTAGTTTTTTAAGGAACCTCCATACTGTTCTCCATAGTGGCTGTATCAATTTACATTCCCACCAACAGTGCAAGAGGGTTCCCTTTTCTCCACACCCTCTCCAGCATTTGTTGTATGTAGATTTTCTGATTATGCCCATTCTAACTGGTGTGAGGTGATACCTCATTGTAGTTTTGATTTGCATTTCTCTAATAGTTAGTGATGTTGAGAAGCTTTTCATGTGCTTCTTGGCCATCTGTATGTCCTTTTTGGAGAAATGTCTATTTAGGGTTTCTGCCCATTTTTTTTAGTTGGGATGTTTGGTTTTTTAATATTGAGCTGCATGAGCTGTTTATATATATCGGAGATTAATCCTTTGTCCAATGATTCGTTTGCAAATATTTTTTCCCATTCTGAGGGTTGTCTTTTCGTCTTGTTTGTAGTTTCCTTTGCTTTGCAAAAGCTTTTAAGTTTCATTAGGTCCCATTTGTTTATTTTTGTTTTTATTTCCATTACTGTAGGAGGTGGATCAAAGAAGATCTTGCTGTGATTTATGTCAAAGAGTGTTCTTCCTATGTTTTCCTCTAAGAGTTTTATAGTGGCTGGTCTTACATTTAGGTCTCTAACCCATTTTGAGTTTATTTTTGTGTCTGGTGTTAGGGAGTGTTCTAATTTCATTCTTTTATATGTAGCTGTCCAGTTTTCCCAGCACCACTGATTGAGGAGGCTGTCTTTTCTCCATTGTATATCCTTGCCTCCTTTGTCATAGATTTGTTGACCACATGTGCGTGGGTTTTTCTCTGGGCTTTCTATCCTGTTCCACTGATCTATATTTCTGTTTTTGTGCCAGTACCATATTGTCTTGATTACTGTAGCTTTGTAGTATAGTCTGAAGTCAGAGAATCTGATTCCTCCAACTCCATGTTTTTCCCTCAACACTGCTTTGGCTATTCGGGGTCTTTTGTGTCTCCATACAAATTTTAAGATTTTTTGTTCTAGTTCTGTAAAAACTGCCATTGGTAATTTGATAGGGATTGCATTGAATCTGCAGATTGCTTTGGGTAGTATAGTCATTTTCAAAATATTGATTCTTCCAATCCAAGAACATGGTATATCTCTCCATCTGTTGGTATCATCTTTAATTTCTTTCATCAGTGTCTTATAGTTTTCTGCATACAGGTCTTTTGTCTCCCTAGGTAGGTTTATTCCTAGGTATTTTATTCTTTTTGTTGCAATGGTAAATGGGAGTGTTTCCTTAATTTCTCTTTCAGGTTTTTCATCATTAGTGCATTGGAATGCAAGAGATTTCTGTGCATTAACTTTATATCCTGCAACTTTACCAAACTCATTGATTAGCTCTAGTAGTTTTCTGGTGGCATCTTTAGGATTCTCTATGTATAGTATCATGTCATCTGCAAACAGTGACAGTTTTACTTCTTTTGCAATTTGTATCCCTTTTATTTCTTTTTCTTCTCTGATTGCCATGGCTAGGACTTTCAAAACTATGTTGAATAATAGTGGCGAGAGTGGACATCCTTGTCTTGTTCCTGATCTTAGAGGAAATGCTCTCAGTTTTTCACCATTGAGAATGATGTTTGCTGTGGGTTTCTCATATATGAACTTTATTATGTTGAGATAGGTTCCCTCTATGCCCACCTTTTGGAGAGTTTTTATCATAAATGGGTGTTGAATTTTGTCAAAAGCTTTTTCTGCATCTGTTGAGATGATCATATGATTTTTATTCTTCAATTTGTTAATATGGTGTATCACATTGATTGATTTGCCTATATTGAAGAATCCTGCATCACTGGGATAAATCCCACTTGATCATGGTGTAGGATCCTTTTAATGTGTTGTTGGATTCTATTTGCTAGTATTTTGTTGAGGACATTGCATCTATACTCATCAGTGATATCGGTTTGTAATTTTCTTTTTTTGTCGTATCTTTGTCTGGTTTTGGTATCAGGGTGATGGTGGCCTCATAGAATGAGTTTGGGAGTGTTTCTTCCTCTGCTATATTTTGGAAGAGTTTGAGAAGGATGATTGTTAGCTCTTCTCTAAATGTTTGATAGAATTCACCTGTAAAGCCATCTGGTCCTGGACTTTTGTTTGTTGGAAGATTTTAAATCACAGTTTCAATTTCATTACTTGTCATTGGTCTGTTCATATTTTCAATTTCTTCATGGTTCAGTCTTGGAAGTTTATACCTTTCTAAGAATTTGTCCATTTCTTCCAAGTTGTCCATTTTATTGGCATAGAGATGCTTGTAGTAGTCTCTTAGGATGCTTTGTATTTCTGAGGTGTCTGTTGTAACTTCTCCTTTTTCATTTCTAATTTTATTGATTTGAGTCCTCTCCGTCTTTTTCTTGATGAGTCTGGCTAATGGTTTATCAGTTTTGTTTATCTTCTCAAAGAAGCAGCTTTTAGTTTTATTGATCTTGGTATTGTCTTCTTTGTTTCTATTTCATTTATTTCTGCTCTGATCTTTATGATTTCTTTCCTTCTACTAACTTTGGGTTTTGTTTGTTCTTCTTTCTCTAGTTCCTTTAGGTGTAAGGTTATATTGTATATTTGAGATTTTTCTTGTTTCTTGAGGTAGGCTTGTATAGCTATAAACTTCCCTCTTAGAACTGCTTTTGCTGCATCCCATAGGTTTTGGATCGTCATGTTTTCATTTTCATTTGTCTCTAAGTATTTTTTGATTTCCTCTTTGATTTCTTCAGTGATCTCTTGGTTATTTAGTAACGTAGTGTTTAGCCTCCGTGTGTTTGTGCTTTTTACTTTCTTTTCCCTGTAATTGATTTCTAATCTCATAGTGTTGTGGTCAGAAAAGATGCTTGATATGATTTCAATTTTCTTAAATTTACTGAGGCTTGATTTGTGACCCAAGATGTGATCTATCCTGGAGAAAGTTCTGTGTGCACTTGAGAAGAAAGTGTAATCTTCTGTTTTTGGATGGAATGTCCTATAAATATCAATTAACTCTATCTGGTCTATTGTGTCATTTAACGTTTCTGTTTCCTTATTTATTTTCATTTTGGATGATCTGTCCATTGGTGTAAGTGAGGTGTTAAAGTCCCCCACTATTATTGTGTTACTGTCGATTTCCTCTTTTATAGCTGTTAGTAGTTGCCTTATGTGTCAAGGTGCTCGTATGTTGGGTGCATATATATTTATAATTGTTATATCTTCTTCTTGGATTGATCCCTGGATCATTATGTAGTGTCCTTCCTTGTCTCTTGTAACATTCTTTATTTTAAAGTTTATTTTATCAGATTTGAGTATTGCTATTCCAGCTTTCTTTTGATTTCCATTTGCATGGAATATCTTTTTCCATCCCCTCACTTTCAGTCTGTATGTGTCCTTAGGTCTGAAGTGGGTCTCTTGTAGACAGCATATATATGGGTCTTGTTTTTGTATCCATTCAGTGAGTCTGTGTCTTTTGCTTGGAGCATTTAATCCATTCACATTTAAGGTAATTATCAATATGTATGTTCCTATTGCCATTTTCTTAATTGTTTTGTGTTTGTTTTTGTAGGTCCTTTTGTTCTCTTGTTTCCCACTTAGAGAAGTTCCTTTAGCATTTGTTGTAGAGCTGGTTTGTTGGTACTGAATTCTCTTAGCTGTTGCTTGTCTGTAAAACTTTTGATTTCTCCATCGAATCTGAATGAGATCCTTGCCAGGTAGGGTAGTCTTGGTTGTAGGTTCTTCCCTTTCATCACTTTAAGTATATCATGCCACTCCATTATGGCTTGTAGAGTTTCTGCTGAGAAATCAGCTGTTAACCTTATGGACGTTCCCTTGTATGTTATTTGTCATTTGTCCCTTGCTGCTTTCAATAATTTTTCTTTGTCTTTAATTTTTGCCAATTTGATTACTATGTGTCTCAGCGTGTTTCTCCTTGGGTTTATCCTATATGGGACTCTCTGCGCTTCCTGGACTTGGGTGGCTATTTCCTTTCCCATGTTAGGGAAGTTTTCGATTATAATCTCTTCAGATATTTTCTCGGGTCCTTTCTCTCTCTCTTCTCCTTCTGGGACCCCTATAATGCGAATATTGTTATATGTAATGTTGTCCCAGTTGTCTCTTAGGCTGTCTTCATTTCTTTTCATTCTTTTTTCTTTATTCTGTTCCACAACAGTGAATTCCACCATTCTGTCTTCCAGGTCACTTATCCGTTCTTCTGCCTCAGTTATTCTGCATTGATTCCTTCTAGTGTAGTTTTCATTCAGTTATTGTATTGTTCATCTCTGTTTGTTTGTTCTTTAATTCTTCTAGGTCTTTGTTAAACATTTCTTGCATCTTCTTGATCTTTGCCTCCATTCTTTTTGTGAGGTCCTGGATCATCTTTGCTATCATTATTCTAAATTCTTTTTCTGGCAGGTTGCCTATCTCCACTCCATTTAGTTGTTTTTCTGGGGTTTTATCTTGTTCCTTCATCTTGTACATAGCCCTCTGCATTTTCATCTTGTCTGCCTTTCTGTGAATGTGGTTTTTTATCCACAGGCTGCAGGATTGTAGTTCTTTTTGCTCTGCTGTCTGCCCTCTGCTGGTTGAGGCTATCTAAGAGGCCTGTGTAGGTTTCCTGATGGGAGGGACTGGTGGTGGGTAGAGCTGACTGTTGCTCTGGTGGGCATAGCTCAGTAAAACTTTAATCAGCTTGACTGCTGATGGGTGGGGCTGGGTTCCCTCCCTGTTGGTTGTTTGGCCTGAGGCAACCCAACACTGGAGCCTACCTGGGCTCTTTGGTGGAGCTAATGACAGATTCTGCGAGGGGTCACGCCAAGGAGTACTTCCCAGAACTTCTGCTGCCAGTATCCTTGTCCCCATGGTGAACCACCGCCACCCCCTGCCTCTGCAGGAGACCCTCCAACACTAGCAGGTAGGTCTTGTTCAGTCTCCCCTAGGGTCACTGCTCCTTCCCCTGGGTCCTGATGTGCACACCTCTTTGTGTGTGCCCTACAAGAGTGGAGTCTCTGTTTCCCCCAGTCATGTCGAAGTCCTGCAATCAAATCCCACTAGGCTTCTAAGTCTGATTCTCTCGGAATTCCTCCTCCTGTTGCCGGACCCCCAGGTTGGGAAGCCTGACGTGGGGCTCAAAACCTTCACTCCAGTGGGTGGACTTATGTGGTATAAGTGTTCTCCAGTCTGTGAGTCACCCACCCAGCAGTTATGGGATTTGATTTTATTGTGATTGCACCCCTCCTACCGTCTCATTGTGGCTTCTCCTTTGTCTTTGGATGTGGGGTATCTGTTTTGGTGAGTTCCAGTGTCTTCCTGTTGATGATTGTCCAGCAGCTAGTTGTGATTCTGAGTTCTCACAAGAGGGAGTGAGAGCACATCCTTCTAATCCACCATCTTGGTTCTGGTCTGCATCCCATAGGTTTTGGATCGTCTTGTTTTCATTACCATTTGTCTCTAGGTAGTTTTTGATTTCCTCTTTGATTTCTTCAGTGATCTCTTGGTTATTTAGTAACGTATTGTTTAGCCTCCATGTGTTTGTGTTTTTTACGTTTTTTCCCCCTTTAATTGATTGCTAATCTCATAGCGTTGTGGTCAGAAAACGTGCTTGATATAATTTCAATTTTCTTAAATTTACTGAGGCTTGATTTGTGACCCAAGATGTGATCTATCCTGGAGAATGTCCGTGCGCACTTGAGAAGAAAGTGTAATCTGCTGTTTTTGGATGGAATGTCCTATAAATGTCAATTAAATCTATCTGGTCTATTGTGTCATTTAAAACTTGTGTTTCCTTATTAATTTTCATTTTGGATGATCTGTCCATTGGTGTAAGTGAGGTGTTAAAGTCCCCCACTATTACTGTGTTACTGTCAATTTCCTCTTTTATAGCTGTTAGCAGTTGCCTTATGTATAGAGGTGCTCCTATGTTGGGTGCATATATATTTATAATTGTTATATCTTCTTCTTGGATTGATCCCTTGATCTTTATGTAGTGACCTTCCTTATCTCTTGTAACAGTCTTTATTTTAAAGTCTATTTTATCTGATATGAGTATCGCCACTCCAGCTTTCTTTTGATTTCCATTTGCATGGAATATCTTTTTCCATCCCCTCACTTTCAGTCTGAATATGTCCCTAGGTCTGAAGTGGGTCTCTTGTAGACAGCATATATATGGGTCTTGTTTTTGTATCCATTCAGCAAGCCTGTGCCTTTTGGTTGGAGCATTTAATCCATTAACGTTTAAGGTAATTACCGATATGTATGTTCCTATTACCATTTTCTTAATTGTTTTGGGTTTGTTTTTGTAGGTGCTTTTCTTCTCTTGTGGTTCCCACTTAGAGAAGTTCCTTTAGCATTTGTTGTAGAGCTGGTTTGTTGGTACTGAATTCTCTTAGCTTTTGCTTGTCTGTAAAACTTTTAATTTCTCCATCGAATCTGAATGAGATCCTTGCAGCGTAAAGTAATCTTGGTTGTATGTTCTTCCCTTTCATCACTTTAAGTATATCATGCCACTGCCTTCTGGCTTGTAGATTTTCTGCTGAGAAATCACGTGTTAACCTTATAGGAGTTCCCTTGTATGTTATTTGTCGTTTTTCCCTTGCTGCTTTCAATAATTTTTCTTTGTCTTTAATTTTTGCCAATTTGATTACTATGTGTCTCGGCGTGTTTCTCCTTGGGTTTATCCTATATGGGACTCTCTGCGCTTCTTGGACTTGGGTGGCTAGTTCCTTTCCCATGTTAGGGACGTTTTCGACTGTAATCTCTTCAAATATTTTCTCGGGTCCCCCCTCTCTCTCTTCTCCTTCTGGGACCCCTATGATGCAAATGTTGTTGCATTTAATGTTGTCCCAGAGGTCTCTTAGGCTTTCTTCATTTCTTTTCATTCTTTTTTTTAATTCTGTTCTGCAACAGTGAATTCCACCATTCTGTCTTCCAGGTCACTTATCCATTCTTCTGCCTCAGTTATTCTGCTATTCATTCCTTCTAGTGTATTTTTCATTTCAGTTATTGTGTTGTTCATCTCTGTTTGTTTGCTCTTTAATTCTTCTAGATCTTTGTTAAACATTTCTTGCATTTTCTCGATCTTTGCCTCCATTCTTTTTGTGAGGTCCTGGATCATCTTCACTATCATTATTCTGAATTCTTTTTCTGGAAGGTTTTCCTATCTCCACTTCATTTAGTTGTTTTTCTGGGGTTTTATCTTGTTCCTTCATCTTGTACATAGCCCTCTGCCTTTTCATCTTGTCTATCTTTCTGTGAATGTGGTTGTTTTTCCACAGGCTGCAGGATTGTAGTTCTTCTTGCTTCTGCTGTCTGCCCTCTCTCCTTTTAGGATTTTGTTTCAGGATTTCTTCTGAAAAAAGACTCACTTTTTGAATTAAAACCTAATTTGTTTATATCTTGTTTTGAAAGACATTCAGCATCCATTTTATCTCCTTCATATGTTCAAGAAATCCTCATTGTTTCTGTCCAAGGCCTCCTGGCTTTCCTGCATTACCATATTTATCCATATTTTTATATTGTGTTACTTCAGAAGGATTTGTGGTGGGAAGAAAAGGAAATGTGTACGTTTAGTCAACCATCTTCTATTTGAAGGCAGAACTTTCAAATTTTTAAATGATATAATTCAATGGCTTTTTCTCTTTTCATAAAAGCCTTATAGCCTATAAACCAGAAAGCTTTCAGAAAAAGCAGTCTAAAAATATAATTATGCACAGACATTTAGAGAAGTTTCTAGTTAACTTCTCTTTAAAAACATTTGATCCTGAAGGCATAATCTAAAACTTCTTATCAATTACATTCTATTTTTGACTTATTTTCTTCTCACAAGATATATATTCTTATCTGTCCCTTCCTCTTTTTGTTGGGTATTTAGTGCCTTCATACTGTATGATTCAAGGCCTTCCTGTCTTTCTTTTTTTTTTTTTTTTTTTAATTTTTTTTTAATAGCTACTTTATTTATTTATTTTTTATTTATTTTTATTTTTGGCTGTGTTGGGTCTTCGGTTCGTGCGAGGGCTTTCCCTAGTTGCGGCAAGTGGGGGCCACTCTTCATTGCGGTGCGGGGACCGCTCTTCATCGCGGTGCGCGGGCCTTTCACTATCGCGGCCCCTCCCGTTGCGGGGCACAGGCTCCAGACGCGCAGGCTCAGTAGTTGTGGCTCACGGGCCCAGGTGCTCCGTGGCATGTGGGATCTTCCCAGACCAGGGCTCGAACCCGTGTCCCCTGCATTAGCAGGCAGATTCTCAACCACTGCGCCACCGGGGAAGCCCCTGTCTTTCTTTTTATTTTACTGTATGTTAAATTCTTTTCTTACATACCTCTCCTGCCAAAGACCACTGATATTTTAGGTGAACCAGAATCCACTGAAAATTACAAGAAATATTCTGTGTACTATGTTATTTAAACTGAAAGGAAAATATAGTATTTGGTTAGTACTCTCAGATTTGTATATATCCGTGAATTAATCCAATAAGAGATTTTTTTGAATGCATGCAATATGCCAGACATATTTTAGGTTCTAAAAGTGACCAAGTGACCAGTGACCAAGCCAGAAAAATCCCTGACCTCATGATTTTACATTCCAGTGGGAGACAGCCAATAAGATAAATAGGTAAAAGATATGTGTATTATAGCTCTCTAGAGAAACAGAACCAATAGAAGGTATACATATAAAGAGATTTATTATAAAAAATTGGCTGATGCGATTATGGAAGTTGGTAAGACTCAAGATCTGCAGGGTGAGTTGGCAAGCTGGAGACCCAGGAGAGCTGATGGTTTAGCTCTAGTCTGGGTCCTAAGGCCTGAGAACCAGGAGAGCCAAAGACATAGTCCCATTCCAAAAGCTGGCAGGTTTGAGACCCAGGAAGAGCCTGTGTTTCAGTTTGAGCTTGAAGGCAAGAGAAAGCCAATGTCCCTACTCAAGACAGTCAAGCAGAAGGAGTTCCCTCCTATTCAGGAGGATCAGTCTTTTGTTCTATTCTGGACTTTGATTAATTGGACAAGCCCCGTGTATATTAGGGAGGACAATCTGCTTTACTCAGTCTATCTCTTAAAATGGAAATCTTGAAAATAAAAACAAATTACAGATGAAACTGACCCTGAGGCTTAGAACATATTCTACTCATGCAGTTGTAATGTATACACAAGTAGCTGACTATAGCATTGTGGAGATTAATAATGAAAGACTACAATGCAAATTTAACTGTAGAAGTGGCCCTGGAATTGTGTGTGTTTGAAGCATTCAAGTCAATGATGGGCTGTGACATGCAGTGTCACTTGAAGTGAATGGAAACTATGCCAGATTGGTTCTAGACCAAGTCCACACTGCATCAGGCACAGCCCCAGGGGCTCTGAAAACCTGGATAATACATAATTATCAAAACCTGGATAATCATGTGTTTTAGGGGGTCATATCCACCAGCAAGGCACAGGGCATGGAAGAAGTTAGTAATGGTTTCAGGGGTTGTATGGATTCCATTTATTTGAATGGGCAGGAGATCCCTTTAAACAGCAAACCAAGAAGCTATGTGCACACTGAATAATCAGTGGATATATCTCTTGGGTGCTTATGAACAGCTATAGGGGACTGCTCAAGTAACCCCTGCCAGGATGGAGGCATTTACAATTCATCACCTACTGGAGGTTATTACTGCAAATTCAATGCCTTAAACATAGGTGAGGTGAACATCAATCTGTGTTCCTCCAATCCATGCCTATATGGTGATACATGCATTGTGGACAATGGACTTTGTTTGCCAATGTAGACAATTATGTACTGGTCAGAGATGCCAGCTTAGTCCATGCTGCAAAGATGAACCCTGTAAAAATGGTGGAACGTGTTTTGACAGTTTGGATGGTACTGTTTGTCAGTGTGATTCAGGTTTTAGGGGAGAAATGTGTCAGAGTGACATCGATGAATGTGCTAGAAACTTCTGCCATAACAGGGCCCTTTGTGAGAATACACATGGCTCCTGTCACTGTAACTGCATCCACGAGTACAGAGGAAAATACTGTGAGAATGCCACCTCCTATCAACATGTGTTGACTCCATGGCATGTTAAATTGGCTGAAAGAATAGGAATATTTTTTATAACAAGGATATTTTTACTGGTGGTGGTGTTCGTTCTTTGCCATAAGATGTTTAGCTGAAAGAAGAAACACCAGGCTGAACCTGAAGACAGACACTTGGGACCAACCACAGCTTTCTTGCCAAGACCATAGTTTGATTCAAAGGTAAATAAGAACATTTACTCAGACATACCACCCCAGGTGTCTATCCATCCTATTTCCTACAATCCAAGTGTTCCAAGTGGCTCTTGGAACAATCTTTACAGAAATTCCTTTGAAGGATCTGTTATACCAGAGCATCCTGAATTCAATACCTTTAACCCTTAGTCTCTGCACAGACATCGAAAAGCAGTAGATGTCTGTACATAGCCCCAAACTTGCCTCCTTCTCCTCCTTTGAACTCTCCTCCTGACAGTGACTCAATAGAGAATCCTAACAGAGCCATCCACCATGGCACTAAAGTAGTGGATCTAGATCCTTGCCTCTCCAAGAAACCTCTAGAGGAAAGGCTTTCTCACTCATACAGTGCCTGGGAAAGCCTGTCTGAAAGGCAATCCCATAGCTCCTTTCCGTCTGAATCATGTGATGACACTGGGTATCACTGGGATACATCGGATTGGATGCCAAGTGTTCCTATGCCACATATATAAGAATTCCCCAATTATTGATGAGCAGACACTCCTGTACTCAGCATATCCAAATGCTGTTGATACAAACTATTACCCTGGAGGTTATGACTTTGAAAGTGATTTTTCTGCCATCACTAGAAGACTTTCGTGTGCCTGATGAACCATCAACATGACCTCCAGAATTCAGTGATCAGTTTGAATCCATAAACCCTCCTAGAGACATGCTTGCTGCAGGTAGTTTGGGTTCTTCATTGAGAAACCGGCCAAAGTTCAACTTGAATCACTTATCTGCCCAGTTTCTATCGTGTCAGTACGTCTGAACCTCAAAAAGTAGGCACTGGTGAGAACAGTACTGGTAGAGAACACTATGCCCCTTGCTCTTCAGGGTATCAAAGAAACTTTGAAGCCTCCACTGTAGAAAACATGCCTATGTCTGTGTACATGCCCACACCTTCCTCCCCAGATATGTCGGCATGTTCGGAGTCTGAGGTCTTGATGAGTGTCCATGAGAGTGCAATGGCGGCCACTTTGAAGAGGTGACAGTTCCTCCACTAGATTCATAACAACGTATGGAAGTCTGATGCTCAAACTCCCCGCAAAGTGCCTGGATTTTAATGAACCCAGAGATTATATAAGTAATTTTCTGCATTGTTTTTTGCAGCTGTGCTTAAGTGCTTTTTCTTGGTGAGCTAAAATGGGCATGGCTGTACTGAATTCCACAGTTCTTGATGTGTGAATCATTTCTAGTGTCCTAGCCTACTGTCACTGGATGAGATTTACATTGATGGTGCCATTTATGAACATCTTTTTTGTATTTACATTTGTGTTAAAATCATGAAATGAAAATCAGTCTTGACATCTTGTTAACATGATTCATGTATTTATATAGATTCGATCATTTTAATTTTCCTGTTTTTTTAAGATAAATTTTATATACAGATTTGAGTTTTTATCGTATTAACTAGATTTTCAAGATGTTTTGTGCATTTGTCTTTGGCCAAATTTTGATGGTGTTAGTGTCATTGCCTAGCACCCTGATTTTTTAATATAATTGGGGTTTCACTACTTGCCATTTTCCACTGAAGTATGGCATCTCACTGATACATTTCAATATAATCATTCATTTCTAGCGGTATGTAAGATGAGGAAAGATCTGATACATGGACATGTCTTAAATGGGTTGCTGTAATTTAGAGTTATAAGCATTTTTCATTATTGGAAAGTGTAAGGGGGACCTTCTGCATACCTGTTTAGAACCAAAACCACCATGACACAGTTTTATTTTTTTTTTAATAGTGTCTGTATACTTGTGATGCAGTGATCTTGTAAAGGTTTTTTACTGAAAACTACCATTAGCCAGTCTTCTTACTGACAATAAATTATTGATAAAATTAAAACAAGTATTAACCTCATTCAGAAACACCCTCACAGGCACGCTCAGAATAATGTTTGACCAAATGTATGGGCACCTCATGACCTGGTCAAGGGGACACATAAAATTAACCATCATACAATGGTATATTAGGTGTAGTGTGTGTGTCATGTTGAGGAATAGCCAGGAGGCTGGTGTGTCTGGAATGGAGGGAACATGAGGAACAGAAGTAGGAGATGAGGCCAGAGAGGTAACTGGGGGCCAGATATACTCAAGCTTGGTAGACCATTGGGCTGTTACTGGAAGTGCGAGCCAATAGAGGGATTTGAACGAAGAAGTGACTTGATCTGATTTAAGGTGTTTTGTTTTGTTTTGTTTTGTTTTATTTTTAAAATTTTTATTGGAGTATAGTTGATTTACAGTGTTGTGTTAGTTTCAGGTGTACAGCAAAGTGAACCAGTTTTATATATATATATATATATATATATATACATACACACACACACACACACACACACACATATCTCCACTCTTTTTTACGTTCTTTTCCCATATAGGTCATTACAGAGTATTGAGTCGATTTCCCTGTGCTATAGAGTAGGTCCTTATTAATTATCTATTTTATATATAGTAGTGTGTATATGTCAATCCCAGTCTCCCAGTTTATCCCTCCCCCCCCACCCCACTTCCCCCCCCCGCCCCCCCCCGGTAACCATAAGTTTGTTTTCTACATCTGTGACTTAAGTTTTGAGTCTCGTTGGCTGCAGTTTTCAGGATTGACTGAAGGACACAGTGGTGAAAGCAAGGAGTTCACTTAGGATGCCTGTAGTGGATTGAATGGTTCTCCCCCCAAATATGTCCACATCCTAATCCCCAGAACTATGAAGCGTACCTTATTCAGAAAAAGGGTCTTTGTAGATACAATTAAGTATCCTGAGATGAGGAGATCATCCTGAATTGTAAGAGAAAGACAGAAGAAGGTTTGGGATGGATAGAAGAGGAGGAGGCAATGTAACCATGGAAGCAGATATTGGAGTGGTGAGGTCACAAATGTAGGAACCCTGACAGCCTCCAGAAGAGGCTGGAAGAGGCAAGGAAAGATTCTCCTCTAGAACCTCCAGAGGGAGCATGGCCCTGCCCAGACCTTGAATTCGGACTTCTGGCCTTCAAGACTCTGAGGGAATAAATTTCTGTTGTTTCAAGCCACTGAGTTTATGGTAGTTTGTTACGGCAGCTTCAGAAAAAAATAATACTAGGCCCTTGTGGTAATCCTGGTGTAAGAAGTCTGTAGCTCAGCTCTTTCCCATGAACTCTGCATTCTGGCTGCCTGACGGTTGGCACCTGGATTACCCAAAGGCCCCTCAATCTCGACTTCCAATTGTCTTCCCTTCCTCCTTCAGACTCTGCTCCACTTCCTAAATTCCCTACTTCAGTTGACTGTACCTCGTTCTTCTTGGCATTTATTTCACTCTAGGTAGTTTTACAAACTACTTATTCCCAAGCAGAGTTAAGCACTTTCTTTCCTTTTCTTTCCCCCATAGGACCTTGCCTACAGATCTATAATAACATTGATTATGTTCTATTGTGTGTTTATCTCTTTCACTGCACACTGTGAAGGGCAGGGGCTATGTTTTATTTATTTATCTCGTGGTCTAAGCACCCGGTACATTGCCCGTTTAGAGCATATGCTTAATATGACTTGATGATTTACAAAATGAGTAATCTATCTTCCGAGTCAGTCAAGCCAGAAATCTTGGAGCTGCTCATGGTTCGTAATGCCTCATTAACTCCTATATTGAATTGGCCATTGACTCCTCTTCACTTTACTTTCCAAGTGTCATTTATATCTGCTTCCCGCTCTCTATCCTTGTTGTCATCAGTTTGGTTTTCATAATTGTTCACTCGAACCATTTCAAAGCACTTGCTTCCTCCAGTTCTATTCTTCTATGGTCTATTTACCACATGGCCATGAGGATGAGGTTTTAAACATGTACATTTGGTCATATCCTTTCCTGTTAAGATGACTTGTCTGACACACAAGTTTTTTCATGATCTGGCTATTTTCCTGTATGTCTTCATAATACATCTATGCTGAACTACTTGTTGTTCATTCATATAAATCTGTAAATCCATATCTTGATCATGGGGCATTGGTGACAGGCCATCAGGGCAGAAGGATTTGTAAGACATGATTCCTGCCCTCATTGAATTCTTAGTGGAATATTGGAGACAGTTATTTAAAATGTTATAAATGTGACAATAAAAATGATTATAAAGATGATATAAACCCTTGAAAAAAAATGTAACCCAGACTGGGGGATGAAATTGTCAGATCCACACTAGTAGAGAGGATAGGGGATAACATATGAGCTATCTGAAAGGATAAGTAGGAATTGCTCAGGTAAGGAAGAAAAGGTGACTTTTAAATTTTCAGTTAGAGGGAACTATATATGCAAAGGGAGAAAGTGCTTTGTTAGGGAAAATAGTTGCATGAGCCTGTGCGTATGAGTTGGGGTAGTGATGAGACTGCAGTTAATGGAAGGGGCTAGATCAGAAACTACCTTGTATACCAGGTTAGGTATTTGAATACTCTGTTCAAGGCAGTGAAGAGTTATCAAAAGATGGAAGTATATAAGTGGCATGATCATATTTATGTTTTAGGGAAATAATTCTGTGAGGAATCTAATGAATGGATTGGAGTGGAGCAAGAATGGTGATGATGGAAGACCTTGGCAATGATCCAGTTTGGTAAATTATGAGAACTTGAATTAAGCCAGTTGTGGGGAATCAGAGAAGAAGCTATAAATTTGAAAAGTAGAAATAGTAGTAATTGATGCCTGACCATATGGGTCAGGGAGAAGGAGTCAGGGATGATTCTTAGGTTTCTGGTTTCGAAGAAGAGAAAAACACAGGGAATATAGGAAAAGAGTATTGGGAGGAAGATGGACACATTGAGCTAAGATGCTTATTGGATATCCAAGTGGAGACACGAATGCACAATTACGTGTAATGCTCTGGAGCCCAGAGCATTAATTTTGGTTTCAGATATATATATTTTGGAGTCACTGGTATATAGACATTATTTGATGCCATGGAGATTATACCATATCAGACAGGAAAAGTATAGTGTAAGAAGAGAATAGATGAGAAAAAAAGTCCTGTTTAAACTCAAAAAGTCTGAGAACCTCAATACTTAAGAGATGATTGAAGGAAGAGGGAAAAGTAGAAGGACAAAGAAGGAGGAAAACCACAGAAGAGTCTTAAAAGCCAACTTAGGAGAGAGTTTAGTGACACAGAAGATGCTCTACAGATTTAGATGTGGCAGGGAAGTCAAGTAACATAAAAATTTCTTTGATTTTCGGCAACAGGAAGGTCTTTGATGATGGTGACAGTGGTGTCAGGCGAGAGCTGAGGATAGAAACTGGCTTACAGCAGTGGTTTAAGAGCAGACGGGTGTTTATAAATTGGACATAAGAGTGTAGACAACTTTTTCAAGTAGGAAGTAGTTTGGCATTGAAGAGAATGATGTAGGGTAGTAGCTACAAGAAACAAGGGGTGAAAAACATTACTTTTCAAACAGAAAAGGTGGTGAGGATATTTATATGCTGAAGGAAAAGAGCTAGAAAGAGAGGGAGAGCTAGATATATGGTCAAGAGGGGATAATTAATTTAGCAATATCCCTAAAGATATGGAGGAAGAATTAGATACAGACCTCAGGAAAATATATTTAGCCGTTTACCTTTTAGAATTTAGAATTTTTCAGGGAAAATGGTACCTAAAGAATAGCAAGATAATGGCTTAAAAGACCTAGATATGAGCACTAAAACTAGTTGAAATAAAGATACATTTAACTTACCTTGTTAAAATCAAAGAAAAAATCAACATTTTCTCCTGAATGCAAAATGGTAAACTAATAGCAAATATCTAAGTATAAAACATCAGATAATATTAATAACAACTGAGAAGTAGTGATGGTAGGAAAGAGGACCAAACATGTTCTAAGTTAAATAATAAAGCTTAAAAGGTCTTAACTGACTCCCACTCAATCTCAAGGTCTTGGCTGACATGTCATTTCCTCCATAAAATGTTCTCTGAATATCTTAGTCAAGGTGGGGGGTCTCTCCTACATTCTTCCATAACATCTTTTGCTTTCCTATAGTTGCCCTTGTAATGCTGAGTTGTAACTGCCTGTTCACTTGCTTATATTTCAAATAGATTTTAAGCTATGTATGGATAAGGACTAGGTTTATCTTTTTTTGTCATTTGATTTTCAAATCTCGTTATAGTAGTTGGCATAGCATAAGGGCTCAGTGTGTACTTATTGACTGAATGTATGAGTTTCATTTTTGATTCTGAAATTTGGATTTATAGATTAAAAAGATTTAAAAACATAAATGTAACTATAAATAGATTTTTTTAAAAAAGGACATATTTTTCCTATATACTAAAGACTAGCATAGATAGCTGAATCATATTTTACATTATAAACAAGAAATGATTAAAAATAGCTATAAAGGATAGATTTAATATGAAATGTATTAATTATGACAATATTTATAAGTGAGTTAAACTCCTCTATTAAATGAACAATACTTTCATGTAGGGTTTTAAAAATTCAACAAAATAATGTTGAAAAAAGATACCATTTAAGCAGAATCACCAAAAAAGTTAAAAGTTAAAGAATGAGCAAAGATCAATACAAACAAAAAGAAAGCTGGCATCCAAAGCAAAACCATTAGCAATCTATATTGATAAAGGGTAAATTCACATTTTGCCATTATTTTTTCATCGCTCTCTACCCCTTTTATGTGTGTGTGCATTTCATTAGTGAGTTATTGCTGTTGTGTTTTAAGGCATATTCCAGAGATCATATTCTTTCACTAATAACCACTTAAATAATGTAGATAATATCAATTTTTGTATCCCACACACAAAGAATATGTTCATAGGACATTAAAACATGGTCACGTATTAGAACACATAAACTCAACATTTTATAAAAAAATAAAGTTTACAGGACCCAACCCCTGAACACAAGGTAGGACAAACAGAAATTAACACTATAAGTTTGATTTAAAGACCCAATAACTTGGAAATTTAAAAAAATTATCCTGAGTAACTTCAAGGTCTAGAGGAAAACAAAATTGCAATTACAGGATATTTAGAATAGAGTGAAAACCAGAGTAGTAAGAATGTACTCAAGGTTTTCAATGTGTTATTTATTTTATTAAATAAGAAAAAATAAAGCTTAAACAGGCTGTGTTAATACAAGGAGTTAAAAGAGGGTTATACAAGGAATCTAGGAACATCAGTAGAACAGAACCAAAAAGATTAAAGCAGAAAATTATGAATTTAAAACCAAATTCTAGTATATACATTCCAAACACAGTTCATTGAAAGGATCAATTACTAGACAAACCTCAAGCAAAACAACAAAAACAATAACAGCAACAGGATAGAGAGCAAAAGAAAGAGAGAGAGAGGGATTTTAAATGAAAGTGGTCATAACCACTAATTCCTGAAGTTTCGTTATTATAGAGGTCATAATTCTTCCCCAAATTACATATAAATATAATGCATTTCAATTAAAGTTGTAAATTTTTTTCAGGGGCAGATTTGACAAAATAATTCTAAAGTCATCTATAAAAATAACGTTTTCTGAAGTTAAAAAACAAGTAAAATAAAGTGTTTGGTTAAACATGCTGATATGTAAAAATTGTTTTAAAAAGTAAGGAAATAGGGGCTTCCCTGGTGGTGCAGTGGTTAAGAATCCACCTGCCAATGCAGGGGACACGGGTTCGAGCCCTGGTCCGGGAGGATCCCACATGCCGCGGAGCAGCTGAGCCCGTGCGCCACAGCTACTGAGCCTGTACTCTAGAGCTTGCGAGTCACAACTACTGAAGCCTGTGCGCCTAGAGCATGTGCTCCACAACAAGAGAAGCCACTGCAATGAGAAGCCTGCGCACTGCAATGAAGAGTAGCCCCCTCTCGCCGCAACTAGAGAAGCCCGCACACAGCAACGAAGACCCAACGCAGCCAAAAAAAAAAAAAAAAGTAAGGAAATAATATACACAAAACTGAGGATAGTGGTTACCTCCAGATGTGTGTGTGCAAAGGAGAGGCAGGGGAATAGGATGGGGAGTACATAGGTAGATGTAAGTTAATGTTCCTGTTCTTGGGCTGGGTGATAGATTAATGAGTATCCATTTTATTATTAAATAATAAATGAATAAATGCTAAATAAATAAAGTAATATAGGTCTATTCCAACAACTATGATTGACCAAGAATTATGATTAATTCAATTTCATGCACCTAAAGCTCATTGTGAAAATTTAATGAGAGAGAAAAACTAAAGAAAATTTTAAATAGAAGAGTAATATGTGTGTGTGCGGGGTAGGAGAGAAGGCACTAAGGAATAGGATTTAGGCTTCTTGGCATTAAAATATATTGTAAAGCTCTGTTAATAAAAATAGCATATTTCTGGTCCAAGAATACATGGTCAGTCTAAAGAAACAGTAGGAAGTCCAGAAATAGAAGTGTTTGTGTGCATTAGTGATGATGAATGATTTATTGAAGAGAATTTAGCATAGTGAACCTGGACTATCTACTTCTCAATAGATTTCTACTATCTTCCTTAATTTGATATTTCAAAGCAATATAAGATAGAATAAATCATTTAAAAATTATTTTGAGACAGTTGCTAAAAATTTAGAAAAAGATTAAGTTCCATCCCTTGCTTCCATAATAACTAAAATAAATTCTAGTTGGATTAACTGTTTAAATAGAAAAGGACAGCATAGAGATTTTGTGAAACAATATGAGCAAATATTTATATAATCAAGAATAATCTTACAAAGAAAGGCTTTGTAAGGATAATGTCAAAGGAGTAAATAAAAAGCTGTAAGAAGGAAATAAATCAAAAGCTTTTGATTTTCGCCTCTTCTGTTAAACAATATCTTGGAGTGTGCCCTTCCTCCTCTAGGACTCTGGATAGTTGCCTTCAGGAAATCTTGGCCAGACTCATTTCTATGCCCTTTTCAGAGAGATTTGCCTTTTCTTTGGGGGTATATGAATAGTTTTTGATTTATCCTTGAAGTCAATCAATTAAAAATGATATGAGTGAGTTATGAGTGAGTCATAGTCTGCAACAGATGTACCTGAAACACATATACTCTTTTACTTGACATAGTCAAGTTCTTTCTTCACTTTCGAAAGATTTTTCTATATTATATCTTTGAATATTTATTTATTTATTTATTTATGGCTGCATTGGGTCTTCGTTGCTGTGCGCGGGCTCTCTCCAGCTGCGGTGAGGGGGACCATCCCTCGCTGCGGTGCACGGGCCTCTCATCGTGGGCCCCCCACCCACTGCAGAGCATGGGCTCCAGGCACGCGGGCCTCAGCAATCGTGGCACGTGGGCTCAGTAGTTGTGGCTTGCAAGCTCTAGAGTGCAGGCTCAGCAGTTGTGGTTCATGGGCCCAGCTGCTCCGTGGCATGTAGGATCCTCCCAGACCAGGGCTGGAACCTGTGTCCCCTGCATTGGCAGGCAGACTGTCAACCACTGCGCCACCAGGGAAGCCCTTTTTGAGTATTTTTAATAAAAATATTTTGTTGAATTTAGGAGGACTGGTGAATATTACCCATTGCTTTCCCTCTCAAGTTTGAAAGCAAGAAAGAAAGAAGACCCAGGAGACAGATGAATAGAGTTTAAGATGTTATCCTTATTATAATAAAGCTGGAAAGTATGCGCTGAGAGCTGAGGCCAAGTGGGTTTATGATATTCCTCCTGAGTTAGACAGATTTGCTCACCGTGTTTCATGCCCCTCAGTCAGCCGTCTAACTTGCCCTGAGATGCAGAGTTGGCTGTACCTCTCCACAAACAGGAAGGTCGGAAGCAAGGGCCAAAAGGCACAGATCCACCCCTTTCCAGCCCTTTATTCCAAATTCACCCATCAGGTAAATCAATGTGTCCTTGGGGAAAACAGAATGAGAGAACAGACTCAAGATGAAATGGTTGTTTCATATTTTTTCCTCTTAGGGAACTGAGTAGAGCTTCCCTCCTCTCAGTAGAAAGATAAGCAGGAGATTCTTTGCTTGAGCAAACTTTAGTCAGGTTCCTGAATCTCCTCCTAGGCCCATCTGCACCCTTCCTTGTAAAATCTAGTTTTAGGAAGAACTTTGCTAAAGTCAGTTTGACAAGAACCCTGCACACCTGATGTCTGATCACCTTCGATCTCTGATCAGGTTCCTCACCCTCACCCTCCCCATCCCGCAGGTGATGTTTTCTCATCCTGGCCTGTCTTCAGCAAAGGATCTTGTCAGGTCAGTTAGCCAGAATCCCCCTTACCCCTGCTGTTTCCTCTTAGTAATTTTCTGTCCACTGACCCTCACCCTGTCCCTTGGCTATAATTTCCCACCTGCCTGTGCTGTATTCAGAGTTGAGCCTAATCTCTTTCTCCTGCTGTAAAATTCCATTGCAGTGGTCCCTATACCTCTTACGATGGTCCCAAATAAAGTCTGCATGACCATCTTTAACAAGTGTCCCTGAATATTTTTTTCCATTAAAAGGGTTGTCTCAACATTATTTGGAGGGTTTTCTGCTCCAGACATCAATTATGACAGGTTATCTTTACCTAGATTCCATCATTTTCAGTTTTTCTCAGATTGCTTTAATCTCTCTTTCATCTCTCTTCCTTGTGACTAGCTCTGTCTTTCCTCCATGACAATTATTCAGTCTGTAGCCATGCGTATTATGTTTCCTGTTTTTAAAAATTCATCCATTAGGTCTTTGATAATACTGTTTAGGTCCTCAAATTGTTTCATTAAACCTGCAATGTTCTCATGTCATTCTTTTAAAAAAAGAAGTTTGAGTATTTTTGTTAATGTTCTAAATAGTTTGAAGCACTTGGGAATTTTTTCCCCTTAGGTTGTGTATATTTTCTTCTTTCTCTCTCTCAGCCCTTTCTGTCCTCCCTCCCTCCCTCCCTTACTTGCTGTCTTTCTTCCTTTCCCCATGTAGCTTGCATGTGTGCCACACCATTCCTTTTCTAGCTTACTCATGCTTGCGTGGCTCTGCCCAGAAATTTCATTTAGTCTGAGAGTGTGGGCAGATTCATACCTCCCTTTCCACCATACCTTTGACACATTTCCTTACTGCACTGATTCACAGTTTGAGTGCTGAATTTTTGGTGGTCCATCTACTTTTTGTAGCACCGTAGCACAGTGGTGACCAAGAGGAAGAGCTCAGCTTCCAAAGAAGGGGGTTTGCCATCATTATTGGCAGACGTGAGCTCTGTTGTCTCTTCCAAGATTGTGTAAACCGGTGGAGCCACTCTAGGACCCACTCGACCTAACTGGGGGTTGTATTCCATCCCTGGGGGAGAATATCTTTGCATTTCAGGTGTGATCTCCGCCCCCTCCCCCCCCCCCCCCGCCCCCAGTTTGGTATGTGTAACTCTGGATCTTGTCTCCTGACAATTTTTTTTTTTTTACTAATTTCTACAAATCCTTTATAGTATTCTAGAGTCAGAAGAGGGGAAAGATGAGACCTCTAACACTCTGCATTTAGCTCCTTTGAGATGTGGGGTGTGGTTGGCATAAGGTACTTTCCCTCCCCTGAAGATGTCTATGCCCTAATCCCTGGAACCTGTGAATAGTTTATACACAGGTTCCTGTTACATAGCAAATGGGACTTTGCAGATGTAATTAAAGTTACTGACGGTAAAATAGGGAGAGTATTTTGGATTATTCAAGAGGACCGAAGCTAATCACATAAACCCTTAAAAGCAGAGAACTTTCTCCAGCTGGAGGCAGAAGGGATGAGGTAGAAAGAGAATTCAGAGAGATTCAAAGCATGAGGAGGACCTAACAGGAAGTTGCTGGTTTGCAGTTGTGGGAACAACATGATGAGGAATTCAGGCTGAGAGAGGCTCGTGGCTGACAGCCAGCAAGGAAACAGAGACCTCAGCCCTGCAGCCCAAATAACTGAATTCTGTCAACAGCCTGGACGAGCTTGGAAACCGACGCTCCCTCAGAGCTCCAGATAAGAGTCTAGCTTGCCAACAACTTGATCTCAGCCTGCGAAACCCAGGCCAGAGGAACCAGCTGAGCTCACCAGGCTCCTGACCTACAGAACGGTGGGATCATAAATTAGTGTTGTGTTAAGTGGCTAAATTTGTGGTAATTTGTTATGGAAGCTATAGAAAATGAACACATGGATATATTAGTTAGAAATGTCACAATTTTGATGACTAGACTGGTCTGTGAGCAGGATGGGAGGGGTAGGGGTGGGGTTCACTCTGCTCTGCTACCTGATTCTGCTTCAGGTTCTTCTTGGGTACCTTTCTTGGAAAGAATATATATTTAGACTCTGCTTTTTGGGGGGAGTATATTGGTGAACTTATTTTGTTAATTTTGAGATATATGTGCTTTAAATCATGGTGTATTGGAAGAGAGAGAATCAGTATAGCTTCATTCAACCATCTGAATCCAGAAATCTCTTGCTCATCAAGTCATCGGATATGAGAGTGAAGGAGCATTCCATGAGTCTAGAATCAAAACACATTAGTGAAAATGAAGGCTATTTGAAAATAAAATAAATTTTATATATATATATATGTGTGCGATAGTCAGTTTTATGTGGCAGCTTGACTGGGCCAGGGGGTGCCCAGATATTTGGTTAAACGTGATTTCTGGGTGTGTCTGTCAGGGTGTTTCCAGAAGAGATTAGCATTTGAATTCATAGATTGAGTTAAGCAGATTTCTCTTCCCAATTTGGATGGACATCATCCAATCTGTTGAGGGCCTGAGTAGAATAAAAGTTGGGGTAAGGGATAACTTGCTATCTCTGCCTGACTGCATGAACTGAGACATGGGTCTTATGCCCTTGAACTGGGACTTACATCATTGGCTCTCCTGGTTCTCAGGCCTTTGGACTCAGACTGGAACTGCACTACTGGCTTTCCTGGGTCTCCAGCCTACAGACAGATTGTGGGACTTCTCAGCTTCCATAGTCCATAATGTGCACCAATGCCTTACAGTAAGCCTCTATCTATGTCTGTCTATCTATCTGTCTATCTATCTATCTATCTATCTATCATCTATCTATCTATCTATCACCTGTCTCCTATTGGTCCTCTTTCTCCAGAACGCTAATACAGGGTATGTGTATATTTATATGTACACACATATGACATAATAGACTTTCATTTTATGCATATATTAAAGCTGAAAATAGAAATTATAAAATACGTTTTATTCTTCCTGCTGGAAAAGAAAAGTATAAAAGGCAGTTATCACCTTAACTTTGAAGAGAATATCAATAGTAGCCCCAACACTCACCTTGGTGGCAGGAATCAAAACTGGAATCCAAGAGTGAATTTCTCAAAAAGACCAAGATTTTATAGTTTTGGTCTTTTAGTGTTTTCATTCCACAAAAATTTGCTGGGAACCCATCTTGTGTCAGTACTAGATGTTGAGGAGTGAATGATGAGCAAGATGGATATTATCCCTGCCTTTTACGAGCATTTGTGACAGCCCAGGAGAGCAAGTTTCGTCCAATTAAATCAGCAAGGGTAGATTCGTATTGATGCAAATATGGTTGACCCAGGCACTCTTCTGTGCTATTGGGCTGTACCGGTGTTCCTGATTTAGGGTGTCCTGGAAAATACCAGTCACTAAACAAATGTAATGAAGTAGAGGATGTGAGCATCTATGGGAATATGCAATAAGAGCCTGCCAGGCAGAGGCGGCAGCAAATTTGAAGACCTAGGAGACAGAGAGCTTGGTAAGGTGATCTGGCTTGCAGGTGTTTTTCATGGTGGGAGGAAGGCAGTGGAGTGAGGTTGAGCTAATTGCTGGACAAAGGTCAGCAGCTGTAAGGTAATACCATTTTGTCAGTCTTGATCAACTGCCACAATAACCTGGGAAACTGGGAGATAAGCCTGATTTTACTTTTTCCAGCTTTACTGAGATATAAGTGACATATGACATTGTGTAAGTTTAAGGTATACAATGTAGTGATTTTTTATGTATACGTTGCAAAATGATTACCACCAAAAGCTTAGTTAACACATCCATCACCTCATATAGTTACAATTGTTCTTTTGTGGTGAGAAATTTCAAAATCTACTCTCCTAGCAACTTTCAAATATACAATACAGTGTTGTTAACTATGGTCAGCATGCTGTACATTGCATCCCCAGGACTTATTCATGTTATAACTGGAAGTTTATACCCTTTGACCAGCTTCATCCATTTCCCCTACCTACCACCCTCCACCTCTGGCAACCACCAATCTGTTCTCTGTTTCTATGAGAAACATAGAAGAGCCCACATATAAGTGAGATCGCACCATGTTTTCTTTCTCTGTTTGACTTATTTCACTTAGCATAATGCCCTCAAGGTTCATTCATCCATGTTATTACAAATAGCAGGACTTCTTTCTTTTTTACAGATGACTAATATTCCTTTGGATATATATATTTTATATATATATATATTTATTTATTTATTTTTTCTTTATCCATTCATTCACCGATAGACACTTAGGTTGTTTCCATGTATTGGCCATTGTAAATAATGCTGTAATGAACACAGAGGTGTAGATATCTCTTCAAGATAGTTATTTCATTTTCTTCAGATATATACTCAGAAATGGAAGTGCTGGATCATATGGTAGTTCTACTTTTAATTTTTTGGGGAACCTCCATACTGTTTTCCATGGTGGTTGTACCAATGTACATTCCCACTGACAGTGCCCAAGGGTCCCCTTTCCTCCCCATCCTTGCCAAACTTGTTATTTCTTGTCTTTTTGATGATAGCCTTTCTAACAGGTGTGAGGTCATATCTTATTGTGATTTTGATATGCATCTCCCTGATGATTAGTAATGTTGAGCACCTCTTCATGTATTTGTTTAAGCCTGACTTTTAACACGTTCTTCACCAGGCATGTTTTATCCACACTCCATAGAATGGGGAAGTTCAGGGAAATTGATGCTGAGTCTATAGATCAATTGTTGTTATCATATTGTGGCTGATGACTCTCTTATCTTTGATGGACCCCAGAATGTGGTTGCCAACTGCCTCATAGTCCTTTATTCACTCATTTCTCCCTTTTTTTCAACAAACACTGATTGAATAGCCTGTTCATCCCCTTTAGTTTGTTCTCAGTCATTGGGCACAGATCCGTGTTAGTTTTCTACCACTGCCAACAAGCTACCACAAGCTTAGTGGCTTAAAGCAACACAAATTTATTATCTCACAGTTCTATAGGTCAGAGTATGACCCTGATCACTGGGCTAAATTCAAGGTATTGGTAAGCCTGCATTCCTTCCTTGAGGTTATAGGGAGAATCTGTTTCCTTGCTTTTCCCAGCTTCTGGAGGCTGCCCACATTCCTTGGCTTGAGGGACCCCTTTATATTTTCAAAGCCAACAGCATAGCACCTCTTAGACCCTGCTTGCCTTGTCATATCTCTTTTTCTGATTCCCTTCTGTTTCCCTCTTCCATTTTTAGGAACCCTTGTGATGACATTGGGTCTACACAGATAATCCAGGAAATCTCCCTATTTTAAGGTCAGCTGAATAGCAACCTTAATTCCACCTGTGACCTTAATTCCCTTTGCCATGTGACATAACAGTCACAGGTTCTAGGAATTAGAACGTGGACATCTTTGCTGGGGCCATTATTCTGTCTACCACATGATTCCTTGGACTCTGCTTCTTGTCTTTTCTTACTGGGTGGTATAAAAGTCTGATTTCTTGATTTTTTTTCCCTCTAGGCACTCCTCTCTCTAGAGGAGTTGATCTCTTGCCTGTGGCCCCCTCCCCCTGACCACATCCTTTTTACACCTCACTCAGCTCGCATCCCTACCTGCCTAGCTGACTCCCAGGCCTGACATTTTCTGGCTGTTCTTTTCCATCCTCTATTATCAACTACATTTTTGAGTTCAAGGCACATCTTATACTTCGTCTTTGGACGAGCAAGCTATTCTATTCTTCCTAATATTGTGAGTTACGTGGTTAAAAGGTAGAGAGTTAATCATAGCAAGTGATGATAATAAGCCCTCCTATGGTTTCCAGCTGTGAGAAAGGACAGCTACTGCCCTTCTGCTTGGTGTTATATGGTAATAGCTGCTGTTCTTAAAATTTCAATGCAAGTTCATTCATCACTTTATTTTTCAATTAGCTTTACCATGGTAAGAACAGTGTTAGAAATGGCTTATGAGGAAGGACTTACAGAGCCAGAGAGTATGAGAAGCAGCGACATTATTTTAAATTTTTACAAGGTTTGCAAAGTACTTAGAATCAAGGAGATTATTTTTATTTGCACTTAGAGGAAAGGTTAGTAGAGAAAACAATTTTTTTAAGAAAACGTGCCAGTCAAATAAGCCATTAATCATGTGAAAACAGTGAGGAAGCTTTTAGCTTACACTTAACAAACATGAAGATTAGGTGAAAATTTCACAACAAATCACAAAAACCTACTGAATTCACAGCTGAAGAATTTTTCAGTGATTTGGGAATATTTTGTTATATGGTTTAAGTATTTTATTCCATTCTATTAGAAATCTGGATTTACAATAAATGGGGAAGATGACCTAAAGGTACATCGATGATACAAATTTTCTAAAATGGCAATTTGAACAATTTGGTTATGTTCTATTTTAATTACAGATAATACTCATTTTTCTTTTGTTTTTATTCAACAGGCAAAGCAATGTCTATTCTTACAAATTAAGTTTTAAAACCTTACATTTGCTGTGGACAAAAACTAAACCTACCTAGAATGTTGATATTTTATTACTACAATAAACCAGTTTCAAGGTTCTCTAAAATATACAATATTTCAATGAAAAGTGATCAATGAGGAAAAATGAGAAAATAACACGTACTTTCATGGTTTAAAAATTTTTTCCATTTTTAAAAAACAGGTCAAGCTATCAGCAGAAACAATATACATACCATACCACAAGTTCTAGGTGAAAAAAGTAGACCTGGTTTAGTTTCTTTGATTACTCTCAGGCTGAATTATCTACCTCTAAGATTAAGGCCAACTTTCATAACCAAATCAGGTGGAAGAATAGAAAGTCTTTAATGGACTTTCAGTTCATTTTGCCAGTAAACAGCAATTTAGAAGAGAGGTATGAAAATAATGAAAATAAATGTCTCAACATGACCTCTCAGAAATCTACCCACGTACTTTTGTCCCTCCAGTAAATGAATTCTGTTTGGTGGTGGTGATGCATGTTTGATTTAGTGAACGTTTGAAATCCTGATGGTATTGGAGAATAGTTAGAGCAATCTGTATTATTCATTTTAGCTTTTCTCCTAAGGATCAAAACTGAACCACCGATTTATGATGAGCTCTCTTAGGCATTCAGGTGAATTTGGTTTTCCTTGGCTGGTTCAATTTAGTGGATGGAATTGCAGCAGGGTAGTCACATGAGCAATTCTTATTGCTCCTGAAGTTCCCAATTAGCCATTTGTAATTTGCTTGTAACATTGGCAACAAATCTGATTAGTAAATATTTGCTTATCTGACAGACCCACTGTGCTTTTTGACAAGTGTTGATAGGAAGAAAAATACTTTTATTCAGAACCTTCTCTACCCAATTTGAAACATACTCAAACTTTCTGGGCCCTGGGCTGAAAATGCTTAACGTGGGCACTGAATATATCACCTGGACTCATCTCATAGGTCCTAGAGTTATCAGAAATCTGGGAGCAGAGAACTAATAAGACATGATATGAAATATATAAAAAATGAATGGAAAAGGCAGTCCTTCATTTCTTAAAATATTGACAGAATTTTACTTAGCTGATGTTTAAAAGAGACTCACAGACACAGAAAACAAACTTATGGTTACCAAAGGTGAAAGGGGGTGTGGGGAGAGGGATAAATTAGGAGGCTGGGATTAACATATACACATGACTTTGTATAAAATATATAACCAACAGGGACCTACTGTATAGCACAGGGAACTATACTCAATTATGTAATAACCTATAAGGCAAAAGCATCTGAAAAAGAATATATATATATATATATATATATATATATATATACATACACACACACACACACACATAGGTACATAAAACACTGAATTGCTGTGCTGTACATCTGAAACTTACAAGATATTATAAATCAACTGTACTTCAATAAAAAAATTTAAAAAAATAAAGAACTGATGTTTAAGAGGAACACGAGCAGTAAGGAGAGGGGATTTTTTATGTGTGTGTGTGTGTTATGTTGCAGTAATGAGAAGAATCTAAATCACATTTCCTGTAATGTCCCAAGATTGAATGTTATATGTCTGACTTTAAAAAAGCACATGCTGAGAAAAAGAAACCAACGTGTCTTCTATGCTAAGGAATGGGACTTTGAGACATGCTTCAGAGAACAATGTGGGTGGGGAATTTTTAAAATGAATTATCCACTTGCCACGTATACAGAAAATTTTGATCAAGACAGTCCTTTGAGTTTTAGTAACACACGGGATTTCACACTTTCTCTGAGCAATTCGTTTCCTTCTTAGAATCTTTTAACTGCCTAGCTTGAATTGTATCATGTCATAAACTGAAGAATTTATGGGCTCAGATGTAAAATTGTTCTTAAAAATAAAGTAGAAAAATAATTTTAGTAATAAAAATATTGGATAATGTTTGAAAATTCTTATTAAATGTAGTACTCAGTGGAAGAGAAAATACTTCTTAAGTAGATAAAATAGATTCCAGTGCATCACTGTTCCATCCGTACTTGGGATTATGAATTAAAACGCTTATATAGTAGAAGATGGATAATCAGAGATTGGATTTTGAAATTAATTAATCAAAATGCCTCCTATTTATGCTATTAAAAATTCAAGTGTAGAAAACTGTATTTGGTACTGAGAGAACAACAGAGGACACAAAAGTAATCATTGGTGAAAAATGAATTATTTAATTTTAATACAAAAATCAAAATCATAAAATTTAATGCATCTTATTATGGGAAACCTATTTAAAGAATTTGTCAATTTAAAGAATTTAAATCATAAGATTATACATTAGTTCTTTTCTAGTTAACATTCAAAAATGTACTTAGTATAAAACAGAGCTTTGTTATATAAAAACCTATGTTAGTGTAGAACATCATAGCTTAAGTGAGATAATTAGACATTTTGGATAATTTTGTTTCTGCGTACCTCTATCTTCCTAAAATTTTACCGAAAGAATAATGCTTCTGTGAGTAGCAGGCAATTATACTGTTAACTTGAATATTTACTTTAGAAGAGATGATTTGGATGTTACTCATAAATGAGTTTGAAAGTGCTTGATCTTACAGCAATTGGCATGAGTCAACATGGATTTTTGACAAATAAATCCCGTCAAATGAATTGACTTTTTAAAAATTGAAATAATCATGGTCATAGGTAATCCCCTTCAAAAAAACCACAAAAATGAAAACCCACCTGTCTAGATGCAGTTGCTATAGTTACTATTTTATTTTAGAATTTCTGGAATATAGTAATAACACCTACTATTTGCTGGCCAACTACTTTATGCCAGACACTTTTCTAGGAACGTTTCATGACTTCTCATTAAATTCTCAAAAAAGTCATGGGGCTATTACCCTCATATTACAGGTAAAGAAAATAGGGTCTCTGTTTAAATGGCTTGTCCCAGATGGCACTGAAAGTGCAGGAGGCAGAGTTGGAATATGTCTGTCTTTTCCTGAAGCCTCTGTTTTTTGCCTCCACCTTGGGTGGCCTCACCCAAGGCCAAAGACAGCACTGGCTCTAGGATGACCAACTCTTTCAGTTTTCCCACGAAAGAGGGATTTTTGGAACGTGGGACTTCAAGGCCAAGCTTGAGAAAGTCTTGAGCAAACCCAGGTGAATTGGTTACTTTATCTGTAGGCGTGCTCTTCTGGTTACTGAATAGTCAGCAAGGCCATACGACTGTATTAGAAGCTTCCTATTCCTGTTAAATTATCTGCACTGGTCAGGCCATTTCTCTAACCAATAAGATAAAACCAGAGAGCTACCTCCTACAATAGCTGGGTAACTGTGCTGGCCAGCTCTTGACATACAGGGAGAATTGAGCCTGTTATTCATCAATTAATCCCAATCCTTAGCATAACTTCAGAACTCTTAGCTAAAATTAGTTCAAGACATTTAATCATAAATCTATAAAGTAGGACAGTACAAAACATATTAAAGCAGAAAATTATGAATTAAAAAAGAAATTCCAGTATATACATTCCACAGTTCATTGAAAGGGTCAATTACTAGACAAACCTGAAGCAAAACAACAAAAACAATGACAGCAACAGGAGAGAGATATATTTTCATCCTTTGTGTCTAATGCAAGCAGAATTGGGGTATTCTGGTTAAAATGCTCTTTTTATTTATTTGGTTTTTTATTTTTATTTGTTTTAAGTATAGTTAATTTACAATGTTGTGTTAGTTTCAAGTGTACAGCAAAGTGATTCAGTTATACATGTATATCATATATATATATATATTTTCAGATTCTTTTCCATTATAGGTTATTACATAATATTGAGTTTAATTTCCTGTGCTATACAGTAGGTCCTTGTTGTTTACCTATTTTATGTATAGTAGTGGGTATATGTTAATCCCAAACTCCTGATTTATCTCTCCTTATCCCCAATTGGTCCCCCTCTTCCCACCCTCCTATCCCCTTTGGTAACCATAAGTTTGTTTTTTACTTCTGTGAGTCTATTTCTGTTTTTTAAATAAGTTCATTTGTATCATTTTTTTATTTTTATTTTTTTATTAATTAATTAATTTATTTTTGGCTGCATTGGGTCTTCATTGCTGAGTGCAGGCTTTCTCTAGTTGTGGCGAGTGGGGGCTACCCTTCGTTGTGGTGCATGGGCTTCTCATTGCAGTGGCTTCTCTTGTTGCGGAGCACGGGCTCTAGGCACATGGGCTCAGTAGTTGTGGTGCGCAGGCTCAGGAGTTGTGGTGCATAGGCTTAGTTGCTCCATGGCACATGGGATCTTCCTGGACCCGGGATTGAACCCGTGTCCCCTGCATTGGCAGGCGGATTCTTAACCACTGCGTAACCATGGAAGCCCTCTATCATTTTTTTTAGATTCCACACATAAGTGATATCATATGATATTTGTCTTTCTCTGTCTGACTTACTTCACTTAGTATGATAATCTCTAGGTCCATCCATGTTGCTGCAAATGGCATTATTGCATTCTTTTTTATGGCTGAGTAATATTCCATTGCATATATATAGCACATTTTCTTTATCCATTCATCTTTTGGAAGCAACTTATATTGCTTCCATTTCTTGGCTATTGTAAACTGTGATGCAATGAACATTTGGGTGCATATATCTTTCAGATTAGTGTTTTTGTTTTCATTGGATGAATATGCAGTAGTGGAGTTGCTGGATTGTATAGTAGTTATATATTTTATATATATATATAAATACTGCATCTTCCTTATCCATTCATCTGCCTTCCATATCTTAACTATTGTAAACAGTGCTGCTATAAACATTGGGGTGCACGTATCTTTTCGAATTAGAGTTTTCATCTTTTCCAGATAAATGCCCAGGAGCGGGATTGCAGGATCATATGATAACTCTATTTTTAGTTTTTTAAGAAACTAAAGAGCTTCAAGATGGTGGAGGAGTAAGATGTGGAGATCACCTTCCTCCCCACAAATAAATCAGAAATACATCTACATGTGGGACAACTCCTACAGAACACCTACTGAACGCTGGCAGAAGACCTCAGACTTCCCAAAAGGCAAGAAACTCCCCATGTACCTGGGTAGGGCAAAAGAAAAAAGAAAAAACAGAGACAAAAGAATAGGACGGGACCTGCACCAGTGGGAGGGAGCTGTGAAGGAGGAAAGTTTTCCACACACTAGGAAGCCCCTTCGCGGGCAGAGACTGCGGGTGGTGGAGGGGAAGCTTCGGAGCCGTGGAGGACAGCGCAGCCACAGGGGTGCGGAGGGCAAAGTGGAGAGATTCCAGCACAGGGGATTGTTGCCGACCAGCACTCACCAGCCGGAGAGGCTTGTCTGCTCACCCGCCGGGGAGGGCGGGGGCTGGGAGCTGAGGCTCGGGCTTTGGTCGTATCCCAGGGAGAGGACTGGGGTTGGCTACGTGAACACAGCCTGAAGGGGGCTAGTGTGCCACAGCTAGCCAGGAGGGAGTCCGGGAAAAAGTCTGGAGCTGAAAAAGAGGCAAGCGACCATTCTTTGGGGTGTGCGAGGAGAGGGGATTCAGAGCACCGCTTAAATGAGCTCCAGAGACGGGCGTGAGCCGCGGTGATCAGCGCGGACCCCAGAGACGGGCATGAGATGCTAAGGCTGCTGCTGCCGCCACCAAGAAGCCTGTGTGCAAGCACAGGTCATCGTCCACACCTCCCCTCCCAGGAACCTGTGCAGCCTGCCACTGCCAGGGTCCCGTGATCCAGCGACAACTTCCCCGGGAGAACACACTGCACACCTCATGCTGGTGCAATGTCATGCTGGCCTCTGCCGCCGCAGGCTCGCCCCGCATCCGTACCCCTCCATCCCCCTGGCCTGAGTGAGCCAGAGCCCCCAAATCAGCTGCTCCTTTAACCCTATCCTGTCTGGGTGGGGAACAGATGCACTCAGGTGACCTACACGCAGAGGTGGGTCCAAATTCAACGCTGAACCCCAGGAGCTGTGTGAACAAAGAAGAAAAAGAGAAATATCTCCCAGCAGCCTCAGGAGCAGCAGATTAAATCTCCACAAATCAACCTGATGTACTCTGTATCTGTGGAATACCTGAATAGACAACGAATCATCCCAAAATTGAGGCAGTGGACTTTGGGAGCAACTGTAGACTTGGGGTTTGCTTTCTGCATCTAATTTGTTTCTGGTTTTATGTTTATCTTAGTTTAGTATTTAGAGTTTATTATGATTGGTAGATTTGTTTATTGATTTGGTTGCTCTCTTCCTTTTTTTTTATATATATACATACATATTTTCCCTTTTTCTCTTTTTGTGTGTGGGTATGTGTATGCTTCTTTGTGTGATTTTGTCTGTATAGCTTTGCTTTTACCATTTGTCCTAGGGTTCTGTCTGTCTGTTTGTTTTAAAATTATTATGACTTTTAAATTTTTAAAATTTTTAATAATTTTTTTATTTTAATAACTTTTTAATTTTATTTTATTTTATTCTTTCTTTCTTTCTTTCTTTCTTTCTTTCTTTCTTTCTTTCTTTCTTTCTTTCTTTCTTTCTTTCTTTCTTTTTTTCTCTCCCTTTTCTTCTGAGCTGTGTGGCTGACAGTGTCTTGGTGCTCTGGCCGGGTGTCAAGCCTGAGCCTCTGAGGTGGGAGAGCTGAATTCAGGACATTGGTCCACCACAGACCTCCTGGCTCCATGTAATATCAAACGGCAAAAGCTCTCCCAGAGATCTCCATCTCAACGCTAAGACCCAGCTCCACTCAATGATCAGCAAGCTACAGTGCTGGACACCCTAAGCCAAAGAAGTAGCTAGACAGGAGCACAACCCCACCCATTAGCAGAGAGGCTGCCTAAAATCATGATAAGGTCACAGACACCCCAAAACACACCACCAGATGTGGCCCTGCCCACTAGAAAGACAAGATCCAGACTCATCCATCAGAACACAGGCACCAGTCCCCTCCACCAGGAAGCCTACACAACACACTGAACCAACCTTACCCTTTGGGGGCAGACATCAAAAACAATGGGAACCACGAACCTGCAGCCTGTGAAAAGGAGACCCCAAACACAGTAAGTTAAGCAAAATGAGAAGACAGGGAAACACACAGCAGATGAAGGATCAAGGTAAAAACCCATCAGACCAAACAAAAGAAGAGGAAATAGGCAGACTACCTGAAAAAGAATTCAGAGTAATGATAGTAAAGATGATCCAAAACCTTGGAAATAGAATGGAGAAAATACAAGAAACATTTAACAAGGACCTAGAAGAACTAAAGAGCAAACAAACAATGATGAACAACACAATAAATGAAATTAAAAATTCTCTAGAAGGAATCAGTAGCAGAATAACTGAGGAAGAAGAATGAATAAGTGACCTGGAAGATAAAATAGTGGAAATAACTACCACAGAGCAGAATAAAGAAAAAAGAATGAAAAGAATTGAGGACAGTCTCAGAGACCTCTGGGACAGCATTAAATGCACCAACATTCAAATTACAGGTGTCCCAGAAGAAGGAGAGAAAAAGAAAGGGACTGAGAAGATATTTGAAGAGATTATAGTTGAAAACTTCCCTAATATGGGAAATGAAATAGTCAATCAAGTCCAGGAAGTGCAGAGTCCCATACAGGCTAAATCCAATGAGAAACACGCCAAGACACATATTAATCAAACTATCAAAAATTAAATACAAAGAAAAAATATTCGAATCTACAAGGGAAAAACAACAAATAACATACAAGGGAATCCCCAAAAGGTTAACAGCTGATCTTTCAGCAGAAACTTTGCAAGCCAGAAGGGAGTGACAGGACATATTTAAAGTGATGAAAGAGAAAAACATGATTGGACATGGTACTATACATAGAGAATCCTAAAGATGGTACCAGACAACTACTAGAGCTAATCAATGAATTTGGTAAAGTAGCAGGATACAAAATTAATGCACAGAAATCTCTTGAATTCCTATACATTAATGATGAAAAATCTGAAAGAGAAATTAAGGAAACACTCCCATTTACCATTGCAACCAAAAGAATAAAATACTTAGGAATAAACCTACATAAGGAGACAAAAGACCTGTATGCAGAAAAGTATAAGACACTGATGAAAGAAATTAAAGTTGATACAAACAGATGGAGAGATATATCATGTTCTTGGATTGGAAGAATGAACATTGTGAAAATGACTCTACTACCCAAAGCAATCTACAGATTCAGTGCAATCCCTATCAAACTACCCATGGCATTTTTCACAGAACTAGAACAAAAAATTTCACAATTTGTATGGAAACACAAAAGACCCCAAATAGCCAAAGCAATCTTGAGAAAGAAAAACGGAGCTGGAGGAATCAGGCTCCTGGATTTCAGACTATACTACAAAGCTACAGTAATCAAGACAATGTGGTACTGGCACAAAAACAGAGATATAGATCAATGGAACAGGATAGAAAGCCTAGAGATAACCCCCCGGACATATGGTCACCTTATCTTTGACAAAGGAGGAAAAAATATACAATGGAGAAAAGAAAGCCTCTTCAGTAAGTGATGCTGGGAAAACTGGACAGCTACATGTAAAAGAATGAAATTAGAACACTCCCTAACACCATACACAAAAATAAACTCAAAATGGATCAAAGACCTAAATGTAAGGCCAGACACTATAAAACTCTTAGAGGAAAACATAGGCAGAACACTCTATGACATAAATCACATCAAGATCCTTTTTGACCCACCTCCTAGAGAAATGGAAATAAAAACAAAAATAAACGAATGGGACCTAATGAAATTTAAAAACTTTTGCACAGCAAAGGAAACTACAAACAAGACAAAAGGACAACCCTCAGAATGGGAGAAAATATTTGCCAATGAAGCAACTGACAAAAGATTAATCTCCAAAATATACAAGCAGCTCATGCAGCTCAATATCAAAAAAACAAACAACCCAATCCAAAAGTGGGCAGCAGACCTAAATAGACATTTCTCCAAAGAAGATATAGAGATTGCCAACAAACACATGAAAGGATGCTCAACATCACTAATTATTAGAGAAATGCAAATTAAAACTACAATGAGGTATCACTTCACACCAGTTAGAATGGGCATCGTCAGAAAATCTACAAACTGCAAATGCTGGAGAGGGTGTGGAGAAAAGCAAACCCTCCTGCAGTGCTGGTAGCAATGTAAATTGATATAGCCACTATGGAGAACATTATGGAGCTTCCTTAAAAAACTGAAAATGGAACATCTTCTTTCTCTCTTTCTCTCTCTTTCCCTCTCTCTCTCTCTCAATTGGCTTATGTGATTATGGAGTTTGGCAAGTCCATGATATGCAGAGCCAAGATCACAGTTTGAGTCTGAAGGCCAGCAGGCTGCAATAGAGCCAAGAATTGATGTCCTAGTTCACAGGCCACCAGGCAGGACAATTCTCTCTTACTTGGGGGAGAACCAGCCTTTTTGTACTATTCAGGCCTTCAACTAATTGGATAAGGCCCACCCACACTAGGGAGGACAATCTGCTTTACACAGTCTACCATGTAATTGTTAAGCTCATCCCAAAACACCTCCATAGACACACTGAGAATAATTTTTGACAAAATTTCTGGGAAGCCTGTGGCCTAGTCAAGTTGATATATAAAATTAACCATCATAGGAACTAACAAGAGATGGTGCAACACCGCTAGAAATGGTGGGGATTTTGATGGGTTAAGGGAGGGAATAGTTTTCACTGGAGCTAGAAAGAACTTGAATCAGAAGAGATGCTGCCTCATATAGTCTGTGACTACAAAGACAAGTAACTCTGCCAGAACTATAGCTATGCAAGTAAAGGGGTGGGGGTGGAGATTATGGGGAATAAATATGCGATGCTTTCTCTTCCCACTTAAGCCAGAGGGCAGAAGAGCTTGGGAGATGCTGTTTATGGAGGTCAGCCTCCTGGGACATGGAACAGGGCAGAGGTTGGTGAAGGTAAGTGGGGAGATTGAGATTAACCAGCACACGTTAATAATTTAAGCCATTCTTAACTTCATTAAGTTAATTTATAAAAGCCAGTGTAGGGTAATTAAGCTGCTCAATCAATTGCAATCCTAACTGATACAGAAAGTGACAAATGAGTAATTTTAGTCACTGGACTTTGTTTCCTTGATTGACACACTATTCATATTGGACCATATGGATGATGGCTTTCAATGTATTGCCCAATTAAGGTACACTATAGTGCAGTTTACCAGAAATATGTGGTTTGCTTATTTACATATAAAATGGTTTCATATGTTTCTCAATAAATTTTCTCACTGGAATAATAAAAAAATAAAGAAGAGAGTTGTAGATGATTTGTGAGAATGGAAAATTTGTACCTCCGTATTTCTGCTAAAGGACTGTTGAACAAATATTCAAAGAACATTGATTTGAAGGGGAGCCAAATTACTAGTCTCCCTTGTTCAGACACTGGGTAAGGTTCTAGCTAATTCCTACTTTATGGATTGAGGTGTTTCTAACATCTGAAGAGACAGTTTGGTCTTGTGGTTGGATGACATATGATCTAGCTATTGCTGGTGCTTTCCTGGCACTGACTAAGGCAGGGACTCAGTTTATTTTTGCAGGAATCTGCACATGGGGCAGTGTCTGGATCTTGCAGGGCTCTAGTTGATTCCTGTGGGTCTTGGAGTTTGGCTCAGGAAGCAGAAAGCAGCAGCTCTGGTTACACGATGCAGAACTACTGGGGTTTGGGATGCTGGCCAATCTGCTTATGGAGAAGAGAAACTGTTTTCAATGATACTGTCAAGTAGTTTATCTGATGGGTGGGCAAATACAGTGAAGCAGTCATGAACTCAAAACCCCTATTTGAAAGCAGACATGGCTAAGTGCTTATCTAGTTCTGCTATGACTACAGTTAAATATCTTTAAATGTGTGGGTGTGGCAGTCCAGGATGCAAATAAGCCAAAGATCTGAATTACCCAGGGAAAATAACAACTTCACTGATCCAAACTTGGCAGCTTTGCATACTGTTGTTAAATAACACTGACTCACAGCAGATGTGGTCATTTCCAAGCGGCCAAAAGGATTGGATGGAGGGACAAGAATCCCACAGTGTGTGATGGTTGCCTAAATTGAATGGCATGGCTCCTTGAGTGCTTGAAACCTTTCTCAAATATACTAAAGTGTGAGGATCAGTGGCATTAGGGACCCATATGCTGAAGAGTCCAGGTTTCTTTCACAGACTATAATATTGACGTGGGTCTAGATGCTGAAGGCTGGGTGTTCTGTTCAAAATAGTATACCAAGTGGGGGTCCTTAGTTTCTACATCCTTTACAATAAAACAGTTGATGGATAGTGTTCTTTGAAGAGGAGTATGGAGATAACGATGAAATTTTGACTATTTGTAGTTACTACAAATTTTATGGATCGTTAGAGATTTTTTTCAAGTTGTAATTTTATCATTTTTTTTTGAGTGGTTAGCATGAAAATTCAGTACTCTTTGCATGGGTACGGAAAACACGATTTTTGTGCTAACTATTCAGAGCTCCTGGTTGACATTATATTGTGTAGACCATTAAGGCATATATGTCTCGTTCCATCTCGACACTCAGCTGACATCTAGAGATAACTGAAAAGCAAATTAATTCGTTTTAGTGCAATCTCTTGAGAACAGAGAGAGCATACATCCATAACATCCAGTTAAATATTAAGTTAAATATCTTAAAAATCTTTTTCTCCTAGATTTAGTGGCTGAACATCAATAACTGTGTTGATGATGTTGGCTGGGCAGTAGTTCTGTTCTCATGCTGTTGGCTGGTGCTGCGGTCATTTGGAAGGTCATTGGGGTGTGTGTAAGAAGCCAGTGCAGATCTTTTCAGGTTCAGCCTTGGAAGTTACACAGTGTCACTTCTGTAACATTCTATTGGCCAAAGCAAGTCACAGATTCAAAGGGATTGAAGAAGAGTCTCTCTCTTGTTAGGTGTAGTGACAACGTTTGTGGCCATCTTTAATCCTCTAACAGCCTGTCTTTCTCAATATCCTTCACACATGGTCACTGCTCCTGAATCTCTCTCCTCTCTCACTCCCAGCTCTGCCCAGACCTGACCCACTCCAGTTCTGTCTCTCAAATAGTTTCTCTCATCTCCCCCCTGCTTCCTTTCCAATCCACACCTTCCATCCCTCGTTTTTCTCTGTCCTTTCCTGGTTGAACCCAGCTAGACTTTTTAATTTATCCAGTATTTCTTCCTTACTCATTACCTTGATTTTCATAATAAATTGTTAATTTTTTTAGGATTGTTAGTATCATAATGCTTCTTTTTAAAAAAAATTTTATTGGGGGTATAGTTGATTTACAGTGTTTTTTAAATTAATGTTTTTGGAGTATAGTTGATTTACAATGTTGTGTTAGTTTCTGCTGCACAACAAAGCGAATCAGTTATACATATACATGTATCCACTCTTTTTAAAATTCTTTTCCCATATAGGTCATTACAGAGTATTGAGTAGAGTTCCCTGTGCTACACAGTAGGCTCTTATTAGTTATCTATTATATATAGTAGTGTGTATGTATCAATCCCCATCTCCCAATTTATTCCTTCTCTCCCCCTTTCCCCCCTGGCAACCATAAGTTTGTTTTCTACATCTGTAACTCTATTTCTGTTTTGTAAATAAGTTCATTTGTACCATTTTTTTTTTTTTTTTTTAGATTCCACATATAAGCGATATCATGATATTTGTCATAATGCTTCTTAATGGGAGCAAACAGACTGGAGAGTGGGTGTGATTGTTAATTTTATTCCTGTTGTCTCTATGTTTAGGTGATGCACAGCACTATGGAAACTGATTTTGGTTTTCACTGCACATGACACCAGTTGATTTTTAGAAATGTGATCCAAGGGGAGGGCTAGCAGAGAAGGTGACTGACTCAGGACCGAGTCCTGGAGATTGCCTGCAGTACATCACACCTCAGGATTGATGGGAAGGGTGCTTACTGGGTACCACGTTACTTTGAAGAGCAATGGTGCTGGTCCAAGGAAAATCGTAAAGAGTTTACTTTGTGACTTGAGGCTTCTTAGGAGTATATTCCTTGCAGAAGTTAGTTTCTGAAGATGATGAAACTTTATGCAAATGTATCTTTCATCAGGTCTGTCCCTAATTTTGTCTCCAGAACAAGAGTGCTAATTGAGGCCATATAGTTATATGTCTAAATATTAAAAAATTATAACTCAAGTGAGAATCTGTTAAATAAAATTTGTTCTGTACTCTTTCCTTGGCAAATCTACCTTTATGTTGACTTGGGAGGCCAGGTGCAAATTTATGATTCTCAGACTTCTCAGAATTCTGTGCTGCAACGTGGCACCCTGGGGAGAGCTGGCCCCAGCTCCTCTCTCCTCCCCCGCTACTAGCACTCCCTTGTGCTGAGAGGAGCCTCACTACGCGTGTGTGGGCAATCCAGGCTGCCCTTCAAAGCTGTGTCCATAGTCCCTAAATACAGCAGCTCCTCGGCCCCTCCTCTGGCCTGGGAGGAGCAAAAGGCCAGTGCCGTGTGCTTGCAGGAGACACCTCTGGTGGAGAGTTCCATTCTGGCCTTGGAAGCAGGCTCAGTTATGTCTGGGTGGGGAATTCCAGGGTCCCAGGTACCCAGAACCTGGTCTATAAGGGGAGGCAAAAATTCCACCTGAGCAAGTTTACCTCCATAAGCTCTTTGCCTTGGGAGGGGCATGGCTAGAAGAGGGGCTAGAGTGAGCCCTCTAGAACACAGGGCTCAGGTCTGGGGCCTCACCCAGGTCAAGGGCAATGATGCCTTAAGTTATGGTATGCAAATATTCAACCTATTTTTTTTTAAACTTGGGTATCACAGTGAAAGTCTTACCTTGCACTTTTCTTCACACTGCAGAGGTCCACAAGAGGGTGAGGCTGTATTCAGATTCTAGTGCGAATGGGTGGAAAGTGCTGTGGTTAGTGGAAGAATGAACGGGGCTGAGACTGGCTGTGGACTTCTGCCAGGAGGGAATTAGGGGGCTGACTGAGTCAGTGTTGGGGGCTGGACCAGGTCATGTGATCTTGATAGCATATGGCTCTTATCCAGGGAGGCTACCTTAGGGTAGATGGCCACATTGGGACTTCAAGGATTCAGATTATTGGAATGGTGGGTATTATAAAATAGCCACGTGTAAGCTATACATAAGAAATCCAAAACATTGAAGGAGTTTTAAAAGCATTTCAAACAGTTTTTTCTGCCCAGAGATTAAATGAAGGAGAAAGTTTTGTACTGGATGTCCTGAACCATCCTTCCTTCTTGATCTGATTCAGTTTCCTTGGAAGTGCTTTCTGTGCATGGGTAATTGTTTATATCTGGTACTTTCTGAGTCATCGGTTAGTGCAGGTTTGCCTCATGAGATACATGTTTTAAACCAATGTTCGGAACATTTACAAGTCATTTTCTTAATGATTATATCATGGTGATTATATCATGGTGAGAATTTACATTCTTTCCCTGCTGATGACTGCTGTCTGTTCTTTAGGAAAAGTTGGTGTCGGTTCTATCTTGTTATAGTGATGCTTACTCTTTGGAGCGTATCTCTAGTGCCAGGAAATGTCTGGAACACCCTGACCCACATGGGGATTTCAAACTCTGATGGGCTCATGTTATAATGCATGCCTGCCAGGCCAGATATCTATGGAGAAAGAGAAGGGTCAGGTGTTTGGACCTCTGGGGTTAACTGCCACTCAATCTTTTCCTAAAGTCAGAGATCTCTTTTGACTACTGATAACACTGATAACACTCTCAATGCCATTTTGGACTAAAATACAAGTGCAGATTAAGTGAGCCATCCTGAAGTTTGCAATAGCATATGATGTGGGTGGTTGGTCTTCTGAACTGAGCTTGGGTTATTGCCTTATTTCTGGGATGCATTGTGCAGTTAAATAAAACCTGAGCTTCTGCAACTCAAACAGGTCTCTGTTTTTAACTAAATTATTTTAAGATTCCCAGGTACCACTGAGGTCCTGGTTGTGCATTCTGGGTCATCAGAATTAGTTTTTTTTTTTTTTTTTTTTTTTTTTCGTTTGGGGAAATTTACTGTAGCACTGGAATAGGGATGGCATTGCAGAATATGTGTTCATGTGATTATGTACACATGTGTGGACATGCATATGTGCCATTTGGTTGCTCCTGGAATCAATCAGGGAAATTCAGGGTGAGGTTGAAGGAGGGACTATCTCTTAGGCTTCCAGAATATTGGGAAATATAGAGTCTTTTATTTATTTATTAAAAAAATCTTTATTGGAGTATAATTGCTTCACAATACTGTGTTACTTTCTGTTGTACAACAAAATGAATCAGCCATATACATACATATATCCCCATATCCACTCCCTCTTGCGTCTCCCTCTCACCCTCCCTATCCCACCCCTCTAGGTGGTCGCAAAGCACCGAGCTGATCTCCCTGTGATGTGCGGCTGCTTCCCACTAGCTATCTATTTTACATTCGGTAGTGTATATATGTCGAGTCTTTTAACATGAAAGAGAACGAGTTGCACAAATCAGCTTTCTGGTCATTTCCTGGGGAAATTAAAACTCAACAGAAGAATCAGAACATATTCCTTCTCTTAGTTCTCCGGCTTTTTTCCCCTTAGTTGAATGTAAAAGGGTAGACAAGAGAAAATTAATTTTTTATTTTGCACTTTACAGCTCTGAAATAATCAAGGTTATAATAAGTAGTTATATATTTGTTGTCATCGAGAATGACAAGATTTTTCTGATTGAAAATATCTCCCAGTTGGCAAGAAATAGAGCTGGAAGTTTGTACTATTTGTGTCACTTCATGTGGTTATGAAGCAGATTTCAGGAAGCTCTGTTAAAATCAGAAAAGTCATCTGAGAAAAATGTACCTATTATGATCTCTTAGAAAGGATTACATTTTTTTTTCCAGATTGAATGGAATGAAACATAGATAGCACAAGTAAATTTTATAAAGATTCCAAGGAGAAATCCAGTATGGAGAGGAGGCAGGTCAGGGTGGGTACTTTCTGGGGAGGGCTTTGAGTTACCAGGGGCTAGCCTGTGTGTGCTAGGGACGTGGAGTGAGCAAGGTTAGAAGTATTTCGAAGAAAATCGAGAAAGGATAGAACAAAAGTTTGACTTTACAATTTTTCCCAGGGTAAACCTTGAACATTTAATATATTTAATGTATTTTATAAGTGGTTATTGGTGCTTTCTGTATGCCAATAATTCCAAGTTATTTACAAATATTAACTGTTTTAAACCTCAAACTATGAGGGGGATAGTATTAGTATTATCCTTATCATACAGGTTAGGAAACTGAGGAAAGGGGAAGTTGTTTTCCCAGATGTTACAAGTAGCCATGACTTAAATCTGGGTGCTCTGCCTCTTTTCTTTTGTAGTTAATTAATTAACTAATTAATTTATTATTTTTTTGGCTGCGTCAGGTCTTAGTTGCGGCATGTGGGATCTTTTGTTGTGGCGTGCGGACTTCTCTCTAGTTGCGGCATGAGGGTTTTCTCTCTCTAGCTGTGGCGCGTGTGCTCCAGGACACGTGGGCTCTGTAGTTTGCGGCCTGCAGGCTCTCTCCTTGAGGCGCTTGAGCTCAGTAGTTGTAGTGCGCGGGCTTAGTTGCCCTGCGGCACGTGGGATCTTAGTTCCCCGATCAGGGATCGAACTCACGTCCCCACCAGGGAAGTCCCGAGTGTACTCTGTCTCTGAGTCAGCAGTCTCACCACTACACATCCTGCCTGCCATGCATGTACAATACAAAATTGTAATGAATGTCAGGATTCAGAGAAAGGCACAACTGTGCTTACTCCTTTACCTTAATTTTTCTTTAAGAATATCTGATAATGATGATGATGTGTCTTGATGGTTTTCCATCTGTCTGCTCCCATTCTTACTGTTATTAAATCACCATCTTCACATGCTAGGATGGCATTCTTCTCTAATTCATTTGTTCCTTCCTTCCTTCTTTCCTTCCTCTTCCCTTCCTTCCTTCCTTCACTCATTCATTCCTGTGCAGGGCATGGCATGCTACTCTCTTTTTAGTTTCTAATATTTGAAGGTGAATGGTCTTGTGGACTATCTCACAATGCTTGAGTTTACAAAAATTGAGTATTTCTAGGCAAGATAAACCAGAAACTATCATTTAGTAAAGATTTATTGAGCACTTACCACATGTTAGGCATCATGTTAAGTACATTACTAAGATTTGCTCATTTAATGCTTACCACAAACCTACAAAGTAGCCACTATTATTGACTTTATTTTGTAAATGAGAAAACCAAGGATTAAAGAAGTAAAAACAAAAGATGAAAAAACAACAAAAACAAAACAAAACACCTAGAAAGTACAAAGCCCAGATTTAAATCAGCACTCAGACTGTCTGCATTAGAATCCCGGATTTGGCTCCATTACTATAGATGCAATGAGTTAGCATGTTAAAAAGACATAAACATCAACTAGAACAAAACCAAGTACTGAATAAAGGATATCTATTAGTTTCTTTTCAGTTTGTTTTCAACTTTTATGTCTTTTTTTCATTTACTTTTTAAACTTTAAAAAAAGTGAAGTCTACATAAAGAAAGGGCATATATTCTAAAGTGTAGAACTCATTGAATTTTTGCCAATTGAACACTCCCATGTAATCACAGAATATGGTCAGTACCCAGAGACCCCTTTTGCCCCCTTCCAGGCACTATCCCCTCAGTCCCCAGGAATCTTGACTTATAGGAGCATCAATTTGCTTTCATCTGATTTTGTTCCTTATATAAATGGAAGCATATAGTTTTATTTGTTTCTGTCAGGCTTCTGTCACTCAAATTACGTTTGTGAGATTCACCCATATTATTGCATGTAGTTAAGTGTGTTTCTTCTTATTGTATTACATTGTGGAAATATACCACAATTTTTTTACCCATCCTACTGTTAAAAGACATTTGGTTAGTTTCCAGTTTGGGGTGCTTGTGAATGGTGCTGTCTTAAATGTTCTAGTACATGTCTTTTGGTGAGCATATGTTAGCTATTTTTATTAAACATTATGTACACTAAAGACAGTGCAGCATAATGGTTTAGTCAGGAGGAAGCCAAGAAGAAGGGCCTAAGTTATTAGCATGTATTATAAACTAATGTCAAGAGTGAGAAAATTTGGCAAAACAGAAATAATAGGGCAAAACAATCAGAACTCAGTAGAGCTAGCCATATTTCTCTGGTTCATTCCATGTTGTGTGAACCTTACCTTCAAAAAATAAGATGCACTCTATAACTCACGGAAAAAAAAAAAAGGACCAATGGACACTAGACCATGGGAGGATTCTGTTACAGTTTCCAGGAGGACAAGAGTGTGTGATGGTGGCTCTGAGCTGAGGGACATGGGCTACCCTGGAAGACATAACGTGGCCATTTAGGAGAAGTGCTGATTTTTCAGGGGGCACATCTGAGTTAGGATGAAGAGTTTGCCAAGACTCATTAACTCACTCCCTATGTAACAAAGAGTTGAGTGGGGAACAGGATGAGTCATTTTAAATAAGAGCAGTTGGTAAGAAGTGTGTGATTATGGTTCCAAATAATCACAGTTGGATACAGTCAGTATGTATCTCACATGGAAAAAAACAACATGGTAGGAAGTAAGGTGCAGTGTGCATCTGGTGATTTTAAAGTCTGGGTGGCAAACTGCTTGTGGAACATTAATAAATATTTCCAGCTGAAGGTTACAGCTTGGAAGAGAAAGAGGATATGGAGAGAGAATAGTTGGAGATATAGAAAATGTCAAGATATAGGATTTGATTTTTAGAGTCATCAGGTTCTGGCAAAAGACAGTGTTGAAATGATAAATATTGGGGAAAATACAAAGGTCAGGTTTGTTGACCTGATCAAATTAGCTTTACATTCATTTTAAGTTACAGTTACAATTGTCAAGCTAAATAGTGTGTCTTCTTCCATAAACAACTCACAGAAATAAATACCATTGTGAAGGAGGATCCCCATCTTCCACAAGAAAATGACAGAAAAATGGGGCTAATTTGTCAAAATCAAAGCATTGAAGATGGACATTTCATCTTTAGGAAGGTAGATGAGGCAATGGGAATGTGTCAGAGAAATTTAGGCTTGAAATATATCTTAGGGATTGTCTGATCCAACCCTTGCACTTTATAGATGAATAAAATGGTAACTTGTAGACACTGAGTTAGGCTCTTGAATCAAGCTGTCTGGGTTCAAGTTGCAGCTATCAAACTTACTCTGCCCAAGTTCTCATGTGTAAAATGAGATGATAATTGTATCCATCTCAGATTGTTTTGAAGATTAATGACATTACCTATGTAGTGCTTAATGAGTGCCTGCCATAGAGTTAGTTATTGGTTTTGAGGGACTGGCCTACAGTTCCACAGAACGTTAGCACTAATGTTGCATCTGGATCCCAAGTCCAGCTGGTTCACAAACTTCCAATTTAGTGTTGGCCAGCCATATCACACTATATCTTGCTGGAATTTCAGAAACACTTTTACTTTGCTTTGAATTCAGAACCAGTTTTAGGGTAGTTACAAGAGTCAGGCAAATGATACTAAAATAATCAAATTTTTACTCATAAAAGTTGGATTGAAGGTTATGACTTAGATGTGGGACAACAATCAAATCCCTGCCCTATTCTCTTGCCCACCAGTATGCCCCAATCTAAACTTTGGTAGAACAAATCCAAAGGAAAGTCAACTAAGACTGCCACCTTGCTGGGGTAGGGGAAGGAGTATGAGAGAGAGGGGGAGAAAGAGAAGAAAGATCCCAAATCCTTCTTGTGTAGAAGTTTTGCCATGTTAGCTCTGTTCAGTCAATATAGACCAATAATTGTCATCCACTAACTAGAGGATGTAGTCAACTTTCAGATATCAATTACTCAGTAGGCCTCTTTGGGAGATGACCAAGAGTTAGTCAGGAAAAGAAGGGGAGAAAGGACATTCTGGCTTATTCTGTGTGAATAAGCCATTCTTGGAGATCAAGACAATGAAGTGAGGGCAGACTCTGGGGGGAAGAATGCCAGCAGCCAAGAGTAGGGCACCAATGTTCTTCTCCAGCTTCTTCCAATATTGAAACCTCAATTCAAGATTTAAAAATTAACACAAAGAACTTGCTGATGATATGGAAATGAAGGGATCATAATGTATTCATTTATTCAACAATTATGGAACAACTGTGTTTTTAGATGCAAGGTAGATTGTATCACTATTTTTAAAGCCCTGTAGTGACTTGCAATAGCAGTAGAACAAAATCCAAATTCCTAACCATGGCTTTCAAGGTCTTACCTGATCTGTCCTCTGCCTACCTCTCTCTCTGTCTCTTTTTTTTTTTTCCTGGCTGCACAGAGCAGCATGTAGGATTTTAGTTCCCAGACCAGGGATGGAACCCATGGCCCCTGCAGTGGAAGCATGGAGTCTTAACCACTGGACCACCAGGGGAGTCCCCTCTCTTTCTTTCTTACTTGCTAAGATCCACCCACTTAGGCCTCTTTCTGCTCCTTGGACATGCTCCTGCTATAAGGTCTGTAAGGTCTGTGTCCATAGCTTCTTCTGTTTTGAAAAAATTATTTCAGAATATTTTCCCCCCAGATTTATTGGGATATTACTGACACATAACATACGTAAGTTTAAGATGTACAATATGATGACTTGATGCATGTATGTATTGTAAAATGATGACAAGGATAAAGTTAGTTAACACTTCCATCCTTTCATATAATTACCATATTTTTATGTGTGGTGGTAACATTTAAGATCTACTCTTCTTAACAACTTGCAAGTATATAATACAGTATTGTTACTTATAGTCACCATGCTGTACATTACATCCCCAGAACTTCTTCATCTTAAAGCTGGAAGTTTGTATCCTTTGATCAACATCTCCCATTTTCCCCACTTCAGGACCTAGCAACTACCATTTTATTCTGTTTCTTTGAGTTCACTTTTTTAGATTCCTCATATAAGTGAGAACATATAGTATTTGTCTTTATCTGTCTGACTTCTTTCACTTAGTATAATGCCCTCAAGCTTCATCCATGTTGCTGCAAGAAGCAGAATTTCCTTCTTTGTATGGCTGAATAATATTCCATTGTATGTAAATACACCACATTTTCTTTAACCATTTATCTCTTGGTGGACACTGAGGTTGTTTCCATGTCTTTGCTATTGTAAATGATGCTGCAGTGAACATGGGGGTGCAGACATCTCTTTGAGATAGTGATTTCATTTCTTTGAATAAATATTCAGAAGTAGAATTGCTGGATTTTATGGTAGTTCTATTTTTAATTTTTTGAGCAACCTCCGTACTGTTTTCCATAGAGGTTGCACCAATTTACATTCCCACCAACAGTACACAAAAGTTGTCTTTTCTCCACAGCCTTGCCAACACTTGTCTCTTGTTTATTGATAATAGCCATTCTAATAGGTATGAGGTGATATCTCATTGCGGTTTTGGTTTGCATTTCTCTGACCAGATCTTCTTGATGTTTTTTCACACCATTTGGACTGCAGCTCAAATATCACCCAGAGAGTTTTGGTCTCACCACCCTATCTATAGTTCCCTTTCTGTCACGCTATACTGGCCTGTTTTATATATTTTGTGGACACCAATTAACAATTGAAATTATCTTGTTCATTTATTTGTTTACTTGCTCACTGTCAGGCTTCTTCCTACTAAAATAAAGGCTTCCAGAGAACAGAAATCTTATTTGTGTCATTCACTGGTGATCTTTGGAGACAAAAAAACTGCTGGCGTACAGTAGGTACTTGAAAAGTATTTTTTTTTAATAAATTTATTTATTTATTTATTTATTGGCTGTGTTGGGTCTTTGTTGCTGTGCGTGGGCTTTCTCTAGTCGCTGGAGCGGGGACTTCTCTTTGTTGCGGAGCACAGGCTCTAAGCACGCGGGCTGCAGTAGTTGTGGCACGTGGGCTCAGTAGTTGTGGCTTGCAGGCTCTAGAGTGCAGGCTCAGTAGTTGTGGCGCATGGGCTTAGTTGCTCCGCTGCAGCACGTGGGATCTTCCTGGACCAGAGCTCGAACCCATGTTCCCTGCATTGGCAGACAGATTCTTAACCACTGCACCACCAGGGAAGTCCCTTGAAAAGTATTTTAAAATACATGATTCAATGAGTAAATAAATGGATGAATGAATACAATGTGTATAAGCACTGGGGACTTCGAGGTTAAGAGTTTGCTGCAAGAACTCAGTCTAGGTCACTAGTTTTAGAGAAATGTGTTAAGTGTTAATAGAGGCAGATGTAAATTGCTGGAGAAAAACAGAAAAGGGGGACAGGAAGGCTTCAGAGAAAAAGTGATTACTAAGTAGATTCTCTTCGGGGATGACAGAGAGTTGGCCAGAAAAGAAGGGGAGGAAGGACATTCTGCCTAGAAGTAACAGTATGTGAATAGCCTGTTCTTAGAAATCAAAACAATCAAGGGAGTGCAACTCCAGGCACTCAGAAATGTCATTCTGGTTTTTCGTGAAACAAATTTCAAATACAACTAATACAAAAAAGTGGGTAATTCCATATCAGGGATCCTAGTACATAGACACGTGGTTTAAGAGGAATTAGAAGAATCTTTCTAAACAATAACTACAAATCTCTAACAAGAAAGGAGGCGCATCTAAGAGGCTCTTGGATATATTTACATTTTAATAGAAAAATGAACAGGATGTAGACACTTCTCCACACTCTTGGAGAAGCGGAATGAGGGAGATGAACCTCAGGAACTGTGTGAGGTCAGAAAAAGCTGTGGCTTAGAAAAATTCTAACAGCCCCAAAGGACTTTCAGACCCTCAGTAGGAAAAAGAAATACAAACCAACAAGGTAGAGGCCATCCCTCCACTCATGGAAGTTAGCGTAATATAATTGTTGACAGAAAGAAGGCAAACCTTTCAGACTGGAAATATTACAAGCAGCAGCAAGCACAGGGAATAAAGATCAAGATGGTTGAATGTCATTTTACATAAATTTATGCTTCCAAACTAAAAACACATTTAAATTAATTGAAATATTTGAAAGTTTTGATAATGGAGAGATTTATCAATTTCTCTGAAATATGGAGAACGAGCAAAGGAAGTATCAGAACAAATAATGGCAAGTACAGAAGAAAAATATTGTTGCCCCATCCAGTAATGACAGATATAGGATGTTGTAGCTAATTCTGGTTTAAGAGGACACACGAATTACTTTCACTCTCCAAAAAATACCCCTTTGGGTTAAAGTCACTGTGTCTAAATCCAAACATTTCCTGGCTTGGCTTTTTTGTGAAGATTTGGGCTTTTAAAAAAATATATTTTCCATTAAATTTCCCTAGACCTCAGATATTGCACCAAAATGTGTCCTCTGGCTGAACTGTGCAATGTAGAAAATCTCTCAGAACCAGAATCCTTTGGTTTGGACATTGATCCCTTAATGAATACTAAGGAGTTATTGTGAAATATTGAGTTTTATGGGTCTATTTTCAACTATATGGGAAAGCTATCCTTTAGCTCACAAAGACCTGCTCTTCCACTCCTAATTATTTAGCAGGAAATATATGTTCTGAATGTCTCTGGTACACATGTACATTTATGACACATAACCGGATTTTTTGAGGTCTTTAAAGGGTAAAAGGGAGAAATGATTAAAGCATCCCTGGGGAAATATGAAGAACTCTTTGAGTCACAAAATTACCCCCAAATAGAGCATGTTCAAAGGGACTTTTTGTCTGCATAGTGAATAAAATTATTTATTTTTTTCATGCAAACTACATACACTTTTACAACTTAGAATTTAGCAACTCATCCAAACCACTGAACGTTAGGAAGTATCCTTGCCCAGTTTCTTAGAACTTTCACTGTTCCCTTTTCTTCTGAAGGCTGTTGTTATGAACATATATGTCAAAAATGATTTATGCGCTTCAGGATAAGTCTTGGTCCATGTTGTTATTCAAAATCTTCCTGTGCTGATTCAAGACCGCATCAAAAACAAATTTATGAGTTGACATGGTTGAGCTGTGAAAAACTGACCTTAAGGTTTTAGACTGTTTCAGATAATTGCCTTACTGAGGTCCGAACCTCTTTCTGTTCAAATGGTTTTAAATTTTAATTTTACACTGCATGAAGACTGTACGTATAAAGGCATTTATCACTGGTACTCACTAAATTTAAAATTATAAACTAGGAGGAAGCATATTTTTTTTGCCCTCCAGACAATAGATAAAAATTTAGCTATACTAATTATGTTCCAGATAATTGATGTAATTTTTATGTCTCAAAGAAGAATTTTTCCAGTCAGTATCCTTTTAAGTTGTATTTTCCTTTTTTTAAAAAAAAAAAAATTATTTATTTTTGGCTGTGTTGGGTCTTCGTGGCTGCGTGTTGCCTTTCTCTAGTTGCTGCGAGCGGGGGCTACTCTTCGTTGCGGTGCGCAGGCTTCTTTCTCATTGTGGTGGCTTCTCTTGTTGCGGAGCACGGGCTCTAGGCACACGGGCTTCAGTAGTTGTGGCTCGCGAGCTTAATTGCTCAGCGGCATGTGGGATCTTCCCGGACCAGGACTCGAACCTGTGTCCCCTGCATTGGCAGGCGGATTCTTAACCGCTGCACCACCAGGGAAGTCCTAAGTTGTATTTTCTAAGTACATACATTCCCAAGCTATAATAGCATGCACTCAAGAGGTGCTGAAAACTAAGTTTTTCTGTTAAGTCCAAGGACTACTAAAGAAGAGTCTATACATAATGGGAAGAATTGGTGAACATTCTTTCGCCTTCTCCTGTCAACATTAAGGTGAGAAGGGAAGACTTTTTAAGAGGCTATCTGAGAGGCCCAATAATATATTGAAGCTACCCTAGCAATACTATCAGTAAATATTACCAAGCGTGTTGAAATGTTCAAAGAAGTAAAGATTATATGGGGGAAAATATGAAATAGAGATGAACGGTATTGAGGTTGGTTAAAAGTCAATACAGGGACTTCCCTGGTGGCGCAGTGGTTAAGAATCCACCTGCCAATGCAGGGGACATGGGTTTGAGCCCTGGTCTGGGAAGATCCCACATGCCGTGGAGCAGCTAAGCCCGTGTGCCACAACTACTGAGCCTGCACCCTAGAGCCCTCGAGTCGCCACTACTGAGCCCACGTGCTGCAACTACTGAAGCCCGCACATCTAGAGCCCCTGCTCCACAACAAGAAAAGCCACTGCAATGAAAAACCTGCGCACCGCAAGGAAGAGTAGCCCCCGCTCTCTGCCACTAGAGAAAGCCTGCACACAGCAACGAAGACCCAACACAGCTAAAAACAAAACAAAACAAAAGTCAGTATAAATGTAAGAGTTATGATATGGAAAAAGATATTTATAATCTCTATAATGGTTTTCTAAGACCAATCTCTTGATGTAGGGTAGATTGTGGTTGTTACTCAAAAGGAATAGTTTGCTTGCGATATAGAATGAGGGCAAAAACAACACTTTTATCCCCCTCTCCCTCCTCTCTTTTTCTCTCTTCCTCTCTTCCCTCCTCTCCTTTGAACACTTACTATGTGCCCCCACTCTGGTAAGTACTGGTATTATTTTAATTAGCAAGACAGAGAGTCTCCCTGCTCTTATGGAGACTGCCAATACAGATACAAAAATGGGGGCACAGAGGGAGATGTCCTTGAATTCTGTGTCTTTGTAGGTTCTCCAAGGCTGATTTCCTCTCTTTGTTGTTTCTTTAAATGTTCTCTTGCTATTGGAGCTTCTCTATTAGTATGACTATAAATAGGCTCAAGACTTCCAAATGTTAAAAATAAATTCATCCTAAATTTTCAACTTCCTTTCCGTTTTTCTTTCCTTTCTTCCTCTTCTTTTTATCTTTTACTTTTATTTATTTATTTTTAAGAAGTGAAAAGGGGTGACACAGAGCTTAGACAAACAGATGGGTTTGCTCTACAATCCCTATCTGAAAGGACAAAAGCCATTCTGAATCGAAAGCATCTCAGAGATAGAGCTTTGGCTGGAACCCCTTGGCAGTAGAGGGAAGATAAGGAGGAGACAATGGAAGCAGGACAGCAAGAGGTCTTATATGCTCACTTAGTTCTCACCCCATAGGTCACTCCACCATCATCAGGGTCTGTGTTGCTCCAGATCCTGTCAGCAACATCAGATTATTGTGAAAATAAGCCCATAGACTCAACATTTACTTAAAAATCTGCACACAAGGAGAAATGAGGAGGATTGACTGTCAGCTGGAGGCCAAGGACCATTATACTTTAGTTCTCTTTTATACACGAATAAAACCCAAGATTCCCCTGATCTTTCTGGGCATTGTTTTTGGATCCAAAGGTGAGGGAGACCCTTGTAGTCACAAAGAAATGAACTTATAAACTTCTATTATACATTTGAAGAGAGATTCAAGTATATATTTTGAAAAAAGGGTGGAGCAAATGTAATGGAGGTCAAACATATATATGAAGAGATTCAAATTTATATTTTGGAAAGAAAAGGAGTTGTAGTAAACAATGCAAAATACATCTATGGAAAGATTTTCAGGTTATTTAAAAAACAAAACAAAAAACAGAGCCACCATATTTGTTCCAGAGAACAAAGAGAATTATGACATTTAGGGAATGAAGCATGTAAGATATTGTCTGTAGGTTGAGCTAACTTTTAAACACATAAAATCAGTTTCTGTTGATTGTGATGGGGAGGGCTGATTTTCCTCATCAGAAGAGATGGCATGAGCATGGACCATGAAGAAAGATATAGCAAGCTTTATAATAGTATTACAAACAATTTTTTTTATGGCAGCACAAGGACAAGAGAGAATTTTAACTCAGGGGATCAGGAGATACTTCATGGAAAAGATGTAAATGTGTGCACCTTGAGGAAGAAGCCACATTTCTGAAGGTGGGGATGGGAGAGGACAATAATGTGGGGTGATTCTAGCCACTCTGAGGGAATGTGCATAGTCATTTGTGTATTCAGCAAATTTATTTTGAGCCTCAGGGTTGCACTTGGTTTACTGAGAGCATTGTGTGATTGGACCTTAGGAAGTGTATAAGGAGTATAAGGAGAGTTAAGGTGGGAAAAGGTAGGTTGGGGTTTGGAGATATGAAATATGGCTTACTTTTTAAGCAATTTTATATAACTTTGGTGAATACTTTTGGATCTTATTTAAAATAAGAAGGGTTGTAAAAGCAGGGGTGAGAGTTGAGATGTTCACTCTATAGCTTGATAGCTCGCTTTTCTGAGGCACTTTATAAAATAGCTCATGTTGGCCAAATATTCTCACCTCTAGAGGAAACTGAACACCTCTAGGGGTGTTCTGCCACCCCCCATCCATCTCCAAGGAGAAAGGTGTGTGATTCAGGACATGGGACAAGGTCACATAATTGGTCTTGGGAGATGAAGAAGAAAATAGCAATAAAGGAATGAACGTTTACCTTCATTATGGAGTTTTCTTTTAATTTTGATCTCTATCACTCTCTCCTGCTTCCAAGTTGGATCATTTCCCTTTTTGTTTTACATGGGCTCTTTTAGAGATTTTTAATTTTCACGTAAGATGTCTGGCTTTGGACCACCTTCCACTTCAGAGGAATCCTGGGCCTTAGAAAGCCAAGGAGGAAACATTCTGGAGTCCTGGGTAGAAAAAGGAGGAGGAGGATGTGTTGGTATACACACATACCTTGTTTTATTGCACTTAGCAAATAATTGTGTTTTTCACAGATTGAAGGTTTATGGCAACCCTGCACTGAGCAAGTCTATTGGTGCCATTTTTTCCAACAGCATTTTCTCCTTTCATGTCTCTGTATCACTTTTGGTAATTCTTCCAATATTTCAAACCTTTTCATTATTATTATATTTATTATGGTGATCTGTGGTCATTGATGTTCCTATTGTCATTGTTCTGGGACACTGCAAACTGTGCCCGTATAAGATGGAGAACTTATAAATGATAAGTGTTGTATGTGTTATGACTGCCCCATCGACCAGCTATTCCCCCATCTCTCTCCCTCTCCTTGGGCCTCCCTATTCCCTGAGGTACAAGGATATTGAAATTAGGCCAATTAATAACCTTGCAATGACCTTGAAGTGTTCAAGTCAAAGAAAGAGTCACACATCCCTCATTTTCTTTATTTATTTATTTTTAAATATTTATTTATTTATTTGGCTGTTTTGGGTCTTCGTTGCAGCATGTGCGCTCTTAGTTGCAGCTCACAGGCTTCTCTTTAGTTGTGACGCACGGGTTCCAGAGCATGTGGGCTCTGTAGTCTGTGGCACGCGGGCTCTCTGGTTGAGGTGCTCGAGCTCAGTAGTTGTGGCTCACAGGCTTAGTTGCCCCACGGCACGTGAGATCTTAGTTCCCCAACCAGGGATCGAACGTGCATCCCCTGCATTGGAAGGCAGATTCTTTACCACTGGACCACCAGGGAAGTCCCCATCCCTCATTTTAAATCAAAAGCTAGAAATGATTAAGCTTAGTGAGGAAGGCATGTCGAAAGCTGAGATAAGCTGAAAGATAGGCCTCTTCTGCTGAACAGTTAACCAAGTTGTGAATGCAAAAAAAAAGTTCTTGAAGGAAATTAAAAGTTCTACTCCAGTGAACACACAAATTATAAGAAAGTGAAACAAGCTTATTGCTGATATGGAGAAAATTTTAGTGGTCTGGATAGAAGGTCAAACCAGCCACAACATTCCCTTAAGCTAAAGCCTAATCCAGAGCAAGGCCCTAACTCTCTTCAGTCTTTGAAGGCTGAAAGAAGTGAGGAAGTTGCAGAAGAAAAGTTTGAAGCTAGCAGAGTTGGTTCATGAGGTTTAAGGAAAGAAACCATCTCTATAAGATCTAAGTTCAAGGTGAAGCAGCAGGTGCTGCAGCAAGTTATCTACAAGATGTAGCTAAGATAATTAATAAAGGTGGTTACACTCAACAAGAGATTTTCAATGTAGACAGAACAGCCATATATTGGGAGAAGATACTATCTATTTGTGACTTTCACAGCTAGAGAGGAGATGTCAATGCCTGGCTTCAAAGGACAGGCTGACTCTTTTGTTAGGGGCTAATGGAGCTGGTGACTTGAAGTTGAAGCCAGTGCTCATTTACCATTCCAAAAATCCTAGGGCCCTTAAGAATTACGCTCACTCTACTCTGCCCATGCTCTATAACTGGAACAACAAACCTGGATAAGTCATTTGGACTTTCGAGTCTTATTATTTAAGAAATACATTTCTTAAGGCTATAGCTGCCATATATAGTGATTCTATAGTGATTCCTCTGATGGATCTGGGAAAAGTAAATTGAAAAAGGACTCATCATTCTAGATGCCATTAAGAACATTCATGATACATACGAAGAGGTCAAAATGTAAAAATTAACAGGAGTTTTGAAGAAGTTGATTCCAACTCTCATGGATGACTTTGAGGGATTCAAGACTTTAGTAAAGTAAATATCACAGATGTGGTGGAAATAGCAAGAGCCTTAAAGTAGAAGATGTGGAACCTGAAGATGTGACTGAATTGCTGCAATCTCATGATAAAACACAAACAGATGAAGAGCTGCTTCTTATGGATGAGCAAATAAAATGCTTTTTGAGATGGAATCTACTACCAGTAAAGATGCTGTGAAGATTGTTGAAATGACAACAAAGGATTTAGAATATTACATAAACTTAGTTGATAAAGCAGAAGCAGGGTTTGAGAGGATTGACTCCCATTCAGAAAGTTCTACTGTTGGTAAAATGCTGTCAAACAGCATTGAATGCCACAGAAAAATCATTCATGAAAAGAAGAGTCAATTGATGCAGCAAACCTCATTGTCTTGTTTTAAGAAATCGCCACCGCCACCCCAAACTTCCACAACCTTCACCCTGATCAGTCGGTGGCCATTAATATTAAGGCAAGACCCTCCACCAACAAAAAGATTATGACTCATGGAAGGCTCAGATGATGGTTAGTATTTTTCAGCAGTATTTTTTTTTTAATTTATTTATTTTATGGCTGTGTTGGGTCTTCGTTTTCTGTGCGAGGGCTTTCTCTAGTTGTGGCAAGCGGGGGCCACTCTTCATCGCGGTGCGCCGGCCTCTCATTATCGCGGCCTCTCTTGTTGCGGAGCACAGGCTCCAGACGCGCAGGCTCAGCAGTTGTGGCTCACAGGCTTAGTTGCTCCGCGGCATGTGGGATCTTCCCAGACCAGGGCTCGAACCCGTGTCCCCTGCATTGGAAGGCAGATTCTCAACCACTGCGCCACCAGGGAAGCCCCAGCAGTATTTTTTGATTAAGGTATGTACATTGTTTTTTAGACATAATGCTATTGCACACTTAATAGACTACTGTATAGTGTAAACGTAACTTTTATTTGCACCAGGAAATCAAAAAATTCATGGGACTTGCTTTATTGTGATACTCATTCTATTGCAGTGGTCTGGCACCAAACCTGCAATATCTCTGAGGCATGCCTGTATCTGTATTACCTGTGGGTCACAGGTGGTCAAAATTAGGTGGCTGTTTAGGTAGTGATAAGCAGCTTTAGGAGTTCAAATTCCCAGCCAGTAAGAGACAGTATACCTGGGCTTCTCACGTTTTCTGTGTTCTATAGAAATCTCCTTGAAACTCTAGCTATGCCAGGACCTGATGGCTTACACAATAAAGAATTCAAAGACTTGACTATGTTTTTGATCAAAACTAGACTAATTTCTCCTCTTATTCTGTTGGTTTAGGAACTTTAGGGAAATTAAACATGATCGTATATTATGTTCTAGCTATTACATGCCTGTGCATTTACATGCTTGGAAATCCCTATCTCCTACATTCCAGCAATCTGGATATAATATTTTATTTTAATTCACTTTTTGTTTCTTTAAATTAAACTATAGCACACATGGAGTAAAGTGTGCAAAATAGTATCTTAACTGTAAGTCTCATTGAGTGTTTAAATTATCCAGATCAGATATAGAATAATTCAAACAATCCCATAAATTTCCCTCATGTATCTTCTCAGACAATAACCACCCCTTCTTCAGAAAAATCCACTATTTTGACTTCTATGATTATCTAGTAATTCTATTATTGAACTTCATACACATGGAATCATATTATATATATGCTTTTGTGTCTGGCTTCCTTCACTCAACATGATGGTTATGAGATGCACCCATGCCCTGAGTGTGTATTTGTTCTTTTTATTCCAATGTAGTATTCCATTGTATAATCACAATTTATTTATCCATTTCCTTATTTGGGACATTTGGATTATTTCCAGTTTTCGGTTATTTTAAATAAAGCTTCTTTGAATATTCGAATTAGGATTAGTGTAGAAGTATGATTGGTGAATAGTTATGTCTAACTTTAGTAGATTCTACTAAACTCTTTTCCAAAGCGGTTGTTCCAATTTACACTCTACCAGCAATGTTTGAGATTTCCATTTGCTCGATGTCCTTGCCAATGACTTACATTGTGGTCTTTTTAAATTTTAAACAGTCTGTGGGTATGTAGGGTTGTCTCATATGGTTAGGATTTGTCTTCCCCTGACAAATAGTGATACTGATCCTGTTTTTAATTTTTATTGCCCATTTCGATTCTTCTTTTGTGAAGTCCCTTTCCAAGTCTTTTGCCCATTTTTAAAGTTGGGTTGTCTGTCGTTTTATTATAGATTTGGGGGAGTTACTTTTATATTCTGGATACAATTCTATTGTGGGATATATGTGTAATAAATCTCTCCTCCCAGTCTGTGTCTTGCCTTTTCAATCTTTAATGGTCATCCCATAAATGGGTGTTCTTAATTGTAATGAAGTCAGATGCATTTGTTTTCCATGGCTGCTGGAACAAATGACCACAGACTTCGTGGCTAAAACAACACACTTCTTATCATACAGTCCTGTACATCAGAAGTCTGACAGGTCCCAGTGGGCTAAAATCAAGGTGTCAGAGGGGTGGTGTTCCTTTCTGGGGGCTCTAGGAAATAATTCCTTTCCTAGCTTTTTCCACCTTCTAGGAAAGTAGCTTCTGTATTTCTTGGCTTGTGTTCCCATCTTAACATCTTCAAAGCCAACAAACTTAATTCCATTTCAAACTTCATTCACTTTTACAATGTAATCTAACATATTCACAGGTTCTGGGGACTAGGATGTGGGCATCTTTAGGGGGCTATTACTCATATTTAATAATATTTAATAATACCATATCATATTTAATAATATGTTTCTTTTAATGGTTAGTGTTTTTTTTCCTTAAATCTCTGACTGTCCTAAGGATATAAACATATATTCTCTTATGTTCTCATCCAGAAGCGTGACTATTTTAGCTTTCATGTTTCAGTCTATGATCTATATGAAGTTTGTGTATGGTGTGAGGTAAGGTTTTTTTCTTTCCCTCATGAATATTCAATTGACCCCGAACCCTTTATTGAAAAGACCTTTTTTTCTTAACTGAATTGCATTGCAGTATTGTTGTTCAAGTTACTCTGTAAAGGTAGGTCTGTATTTGGAGTCTCTTCTGTTTCTTCTCCTATTAGTTTCCTGCAGTGGCACTAATACAATAACACAAAGTGGTGGCTCGAGACAAAAGAAATGTATTCCCTCTTAGTTGGGGAGGCCAGAATTCTGAAATCAAGTGTTGGCAGGATCAAGCTCCTCCAAAGGCTACAGGGGAGAACCCTTCCTTGCTTCTTCCAGCTTCTGCTGGCTCCATATATTTCTTGGCATCGAGCTACATGACTCTAATTGCTGCCTTCTCCCCAGGGTGTCCGAGTCTCAAATATCCCTCTGCTTTTCTCTTATTAGGATGCCTGTTATTGGATTTAGGGCCTACCTTAATTTGATTACATCTATGATCTAATCAGATCTCTTTTTCCAAATGAGATCATTTTCACAGGTTCTGGACATATCCTTTTGGGGCCACCACTCAACCCACTGCATTTCTGTTTCATTGGTCTATTTATCTATTCTCATATTAATACCTAAAACCTAGTGTTAATTACTGTAGCTTGATAGTAAGTCGTGAAATTGAATTATATAGAATTTTCAACTTCATTCTTCTTCATTATTGTCTTGGCTATGCTAGGTCCTTTAACTACCTATATGAGTCTTAGAATTACCTGTCTATTTCCACAATAAACCGTACTGGGGTTTGGATTGGGATCACGTTGAATCTACAAGTCAATTTGTGGCTAATTAAAATTTTAATAATATTAAGTCTCCTAATCCATACTTGTGGGGTATCTGTCCATTTATTTAGGTCTTTAAAAAATCTCTCAGCAACGTTTTATAGTTTTCATTTTAGAGGGCTTGTTTAACTTTCATTAGATTTATTCCTAGATATTTTATTTCTGATGCTATTATAAATTGTAAAAATTGTATTTTCTAATTGTTGCTAGTGTATAGAAACATAACTGATCTTTACATATTATTCTGGTATCCAGAATTTCTGCTAAATTTACTTATTAATTCAGATGGTTTGTAATATAGATCCTTTGAATTTTCTATGTATACTACCATGTCATCTACAAATAGTGACAGTTTTACTGCTTTCATTCCAATCTTTATACCCACTCCTCTACCTTTTACTTCATTGCACATTTTAGAATTTCTATACAATGTTGAATGAAACAAATAATGGTAGCTGTAGGTGATTTGTAGGTGCAGTTTTATCAGATTATCAGATTAAGGAATTTTCCCTTTAATTCTTTTTTTGCTGTCAGTTTTTATCATGACCAAGTGTTTCTTTAATCAAATGCCTTTTCACTATCCTTTGGTACAATTGCTTTTTCCCCTTTATTCTGTTAATGTGTTAAATGATATTGATTGGTGTTCAAATGTTAAAACGGCCTTGTATTCCTGGGGTAAACCCCACTTCCTCTTTTTTATACATTATTTGACTCTCTTTGCTAATATGTTATTAAGGATTTTTGTATCTATATTCATGAGAGATACTGGCCTATGCTTTTCTTTTTTTCAATGTATCATTATTATGCCAACTTCATAAAATACGTTGGGAGACATTCTTCCTTTCCTTAATCTCTGAGAAAGTTTGTGTGAGTTTGATATTATTTCTTCCTTAAATGTTAGTAATAATTCTTCCAGGCCCAGAGTTTTCTTTGTGAGAAGGTTTTAAATTATGGATTAAGTATAATCAAGCTCAGTTTTTTTATAAAGCATATATATGGTCACACAGCATATATATTTGTATTTTCATACTGTTTCCTTAAACTTTTAATGCATCTTTACATATTCAAAGTCTCAAATTTATATTTGAAACACTTCTATCCTGTATCTGAATGACCTACAAATAGCCAAAGTAACCCTGCTAAGAAAAAGAAATATTTTCTCAGAATGTCTGAGAAGATTAATTAATTAAACCAATGCTTATCGTATGCCTACTATGTGTCAGGAATTTTGCTAGTTAGCGGTACTACCAGCTGCTCAAAATAGAGTGAAGCCCACAGATACTTAAGCAAATAAATTATGAGACATTGTCACACACAGGCACACAAAGGAGATATCTATTAATCCAGCAGGGCTGGGAAGACATCACAGAGGAGTTTGTATTTGGGCTGGACCTTGAAGGATGAATAGGATTTCACCAGCCAGAGAAGAGAGGAAGGACTAGGCTGATGGTAGGTTATATGTGAAAGCACATCTGTGGGAAAAAGTCAGATGTAAAAAGGGGGATGAGCTTGGTGTCAGAGGGGAATAGAGTATTTGGGGGGCAGTGGTAAGAGTTGTTGCCCTAAAGAAATATCAGGACCTTTGGGAAGGACCATTCTTTGCCACATAATAAGTTGAATTCTATTCATTAGGCAGCCACCAAAGGATTTAACCAACGGACTGACCTAATTAGAGCTGTCCAATGACAGTTAGTCTGGCAGTGGGGTGGAAGATGTATTTGAGTGAGGAAAGACTAGAGGAAGATAAAAACAAATGGTGCACGGCTAAACACAATGAAAATTATACAAATATCAAGGAATAGTTTGTTTCACTAAAGTTATATGAGAACTAAAAATTCAGTACTCAAGTTCTTTTTTCGGTGGAATACTCAAACAGTTTTTTCTTTGTTTATCTAACTTCTATCGAGTTGATTCATTTTTATAGCAGGCTTGGAAAGACATCACTGTTTGTATTATAGCAGTCAGCACTCAGTCAGGGAAGCAGAGCCATGACGAGAGCTATGAGATAAGGGGTCTATTAGAGGAACTAGATCTTTTTTTTTCTTTTGAACTGGTATTTATTTATTTTATTTATTTTTTTTAATTTTTTTATTTTTTTAACATCTTTATTGGAGTATAATTGCTTTATAATGGTGTGTTAGTTTCTGCTTTATAACAAAGTGAATCAGTTATACATATACATATGTTCCCATATCTCTTCCCTCTTGCATCTCCCTCCCTCCCACCCTCCCTATCCCACCCCTCTAGGTGATCACAAAGCACCGAGCTGATCTCCCTGTGCTATGTGGCTGCTTCCCACTAGCTATCTATTTTACGTTTGGTAGTGTATATGTGTCCATGCCACTCTCTCATTTTGTCACAGCTTACCCTTCCCTCTCCCCATATCCTCAAGTCCATTTTCTAGTAGGTCTGTGTCTTTATTCCCGTCTTACCACTAGGTTCTTCATGACCTTTTTTTTTTTTTCCCTTAGATTCCATATATATGTGTTAGCATACTGTATTTGTTTTTCTCTTTCTGACTTACTTCACTCTGTATAACAGACTCTAACTCCATCCACCTCACTACAAATAACTCAATTTCATTCCTTTTTATCGCTGAGTAATATTCCATTGTATATATGTGCCACATCTTCTTTATCCATTCATCCAATGATGGACATTTAGGTTGCTTGCATGTCCTGGCTATTGTAAATAGAGCTGCAATGGACATTGTGGTACATGACTCTTTGAATTATGGTTTTCTCAGGGTATATGCCCAGTAGTGGGATTGCTGGGTCATATGGTAATTCTAATTTTAGTTTTTAAAGGAACCTCCATAATGTTCTCCATAGTGGATGTATCAATTTACATTCCCAACAACAGTGCAAGAGGGTTCCCTTTTCTCCACACCCTCTCCAGCATTTATTGTTTCTAGATTTTTTGATGATGGCCATTCTGACCGGTGTGAGATGATATCTCATTGTAGTTTTGATTTGCATTTCCCTAATGATTAATGATGTTGCGCATTCTTTCATGTGTTTGTTGGCAATCTGTATATCTTCTTTGGAGAAATGTCTGTTTAGGTCTTCTGCCCATTTTTGGATTGGGTTGTTTGTTTTTTTGTTATTGAGCTGCATGAGCTGCTTGTAAATTTTGGAGATTAATCCTTTGTCAGTTGCTTCATTTGCAAATATTTTCTCCCACTCTGAGGGTTGTCTTTTGGTCTTGTTTATGGTTTCCTTTGCTGTGCAAAAGCTTTTAAGTTTCATTAGGTCCCATTTGTTTATTTTTGTTTTTATTTCCATTTCTCTAGGAGCTGGGTCAAAAAGGATTTTGCTGTGATTTATGTCATAGAGTGTTCTGCTTTTGTTTTCCTCTAACAGTTTTATAGTGTCTTGCCTTATGTTTAGGCCTTTAATCCATTTTAAGTTTATTTTTGTGTATGGTGTTAGGGAGTGTTCTAATTTCATACTTTTACATGTACCTGTCCAGTTTTCCCAGCACCACTTATTGAAGAGGCTGTATTTTCTCCACTGTATATGCTTGCCGCCTTTATCAAAGATAAGGTGACCATATGTACGTGGGTTTATCTCTGGGCTTTCTATCCTGTTCCATTGATCTATATTTCTGTTTTTGTGCCAGTACCATAGTGTCTTCATTACTGTAGCTTTGCAGTATAGACTGAAGTCAGGGAGCCTGATTCGTCCAGCTCTGTTTTTTTTCCCCAAGATTGCTTTGGCTATTTGGGGTCTTTTGTTTTTCCATACAAATTGTGAAATTTTTTGATCTGTTTCTGTGAAAAATGCCATTGGTAGTTTGATAGGGATTGCATTGAATCTGTAGATTGCTTTGGGTAGTAGAGTCATTTTCCCAATGTTGATTCTTCCAATCCAAGAACATGGTATATCTCTCCAATTGTTTGTATCATCTTTAATTTCTTTCATCAGTATCTTGTAGTTTTCTGCATACAGGTCTCTTGTCTCCTTAGGTAGGTTTATTCCTAGATATTTTATTCTTTTTGTTGCAGTGGTAAATGGGAGTGTTTTCTTAATTTCACTTTCAGATTTTTCATCATTAGTGTATAGGAATGCAAGAGATTTCTGTGCATTAATTTTGTATCCTGCTACTTTACCAAATTCATTGATTAGCTTCAGCAGTTTTCTGGTAGCATCTTTAGGATTCTCTATGTATAGTATCATGTCATCTGCAAACAGTGACAGCTTTACTTCTTCTTTTCCGATTTGGATTCCTTTTATTTCTTTTTCTTCTCTGATTGCTGTGGCTAAAACTTCCAAAACTATGTTGAATAATAGTGGTGAGAGTGGGCGACTTTGTCTTGTTCCTGATCTTAGTGGAAATGGTTTCAGTTTTTCACCATTGAGGACGATGTTGGCTGTGGGTTTGTCATATATGGCCTATATTATGTTGAGGAAAGTTCCCTCTATGCCTACTAACTAGATCTCATTAATTGTGCAAGAAGCTAAGTAAGTAAAGAGAAGGGGAAAATGGAAGATGAGAGTCACAGTCACTAACTAGCCTTCCTGAAATTCTGGTGGATGAATAACAACATGCAAGGGGGAATGCTGAAAAGATGTGTCCAGCCACCGTGGCACCTTGAAGGAGAAGCTGTAGAGGAGTCTATGGAAAGCTTTCCTCTGTGTAGCTACCACCCGTGTGAGTTTCAGCCAAATATCAGTGGCCCTGGGGCTGCTATTGGTCAGCAGGGCCAGCGATTGGGAAGAAGATATGTAATGTGGAGCAGATGAGAGTGAGGTCAAGCTGAGATCTGCAAGGCAAGCTTGCCTCTGACTGCAAAAGGACTTTCAAAGAACAAGTTTTATCATTTTCACTCTGCAGCAGAATCTCTCACATGTTCCCCTTTTGGCCAACTCTAACCTGGAACAAGACATGAAAGATGATTTTGGGGAATGTATCTACCCTAACTGAGTTGATCATAGAACAGGTATTACATATAACACTTAAATATGGGATATAATAAGATATATCGCATAAGATGTAAGATATACCAAGCCTTATGGAATGCTTGTTTATCTGATAATGTATGTAAGGTATTTAGTCTGGGACTTGATACATAGCAAGTGCTCAGTGAATGCCGTGATTATCCCAGAATCTCATCCCTATTTTTAAAGTGTCCTGCACAAAGCAACAGGAAGCACATTGCAGTGTCAATGATAGTGTTAGGTTTGTCAAAAGTATAAACTTGAGGAGAGAGTCCAGGGGTAGCAGGTACTCTTTGTTGCCCACAGTATCATTCTTATATTTTCTTTATTACCAACAGAACACAAATTTGTTTGTGGTGGCATTGAAGCCCTGAGGTCTGGTTGTGGACCAATGAGATGAAAGTCAATGTTCCTGGTAGGGTTTCCCAGACAGCCTCTAAAAAGGCAGGCAGAATCAGGCTCTTTGATTTTCCACTTCTTTTCTTCTGCCTGGAACCCAGGCATGGTCTTCTTGTGACCATGAGGAGTCACACACATGCTAAGGATTGCTGAGCATAAAGCAATTCATCATAACAACACAAAGCAAAAAGAGCTGGAAGAGTAGATCTATCTGCTAAAATAAAGACATTTCCAAAAGAACTGCAAATCACTAGAGGTCAATTTGAAAGCAAAAGGATAAGCAACTTGCAGTCTGAGGTTAATGAAAAGGATGCTTAAGTGCATCTTTATAATAAAGTTCTCTGCAAAGCATCATTGTGAGTGTCCTCTTGGAATATTAATAAAGTTCTTGGATGTAGAATTTTCACTTCTCTTCTGCCTTGGGAATATTGAGCTCTTCTTTGCTCAATTATATTTAGGATATGCTCTGAATGAGCGGCTAAAGTCATCTCCACTTATGATTGCTGGTTAGTTATTTGAGTACTCCTGTTGCTCTTCTAGAAATAGCGGGCACTTCAAGTGAAAATAGAGGCCAATAACTGCCAGAAACATTAGACAATTAGGAAGAAAGAGGCACGGCACTCAAGGAACTCCAGGGTTCTCAATCCTCATTCAGGTCCTCTGATATTTTTCTCCTTTCCCCAACATGAATGTTCCATCCTAGCGTGTTTTAACTGCTTGCCATTTTCTGAACACAAATGATCCATTTCCAACTCTGTACCATATCTCACACTGTTTCCTTGGTGTCTTAGTCTACTCAGGCTGCTGTAACAAGCAGAATAAATGACAGAAATTTATTTCTCACAGTTACCAAGGCTGGGAAGTCCAAGATCAAGCTGCTGGCAGATTCAGGGTCTGGTGAGGACCTGCTTCCTGGCTTGTAGACAACCACCTTCTAGCTGGGTGCTCACATGGCCTTTCCTTAGTGTGTGCTATTAAGGAGAGGGGAGATGGGGAGAAGAGAAGGAGAGGGATGGGGGAGAGAGAGAGCCCTGGTGTCTCTTCTCCTTATTATAAGGGCACTAATCCCATCATGAGGACACCACCCTCATGATCTCATCTAAACCTAATTACCTCCCAAAGGCCCCACCTCCAAATACCATCACATTAGGCTTTAGGGCCTTAATATAAATTTGTTGGGGTCACAAATATTCAGTCCATAACACTTGGCATACCCTCACCCACTAGCTTCCCCTAGTAGTAATCATTGGGGAATGATTACTACTAGGGGAAGTAGTAATATCAGTTCAGGGCACTTATTATATCAAGTTCTGGATTATATGCATAACTCAATTTAATTCTCAGAACAGGCTTACAAGATAGGTATTGTTATTACCTTTATAAATGGTAAAATGATATCCTGAGAGGTTGAGACTTTTCTGAAGATCAGCTAGCATGTTTTCAAGCCAGGGTTCCATTCTAGGTGCTATAAAGCAGCAAAGCAGGTGCTTTAAATGAATTGCTCCCAAATTGTGGTTGTTGGACCAGCAATATCAGCATCACCTGGGAACTGAAGTGCTTGGGTCCTACCCCAAACTCACTAAATCAGAAGCATTGTGGGAGGAGCAGAAATTTGTGTTCCAACAAGCTTTTCAAGAGATTCTGATGCATGCTCAGCTAGAGAATTACTGCTCTAAATAAGTGTGAGAAAGGAATGATACATAATTGGTTATTTATTAGTGGACCAGGTTGTTTGCATGTTAATATTGGGTATATATTGATGTGAACAATGTTCATCAGATGTGTTACTATGTTAAGACAGGCACCTGTGGCTCAAAACCACTATATGAAAAACCTCCCCATCCTCCTAGGTCTAGTTTAAATCTGACTTCCTCTGTAAATGTATTTTTTGTTTTTTTGTGTTTTTTTTTGCCTTCACTTCCATTTTGCTTGTCTTACACATGGTCGATATAAAGTATCATCTAGGGCTTCCCTGGTGGTGCAGTGGTTAAGAATCCACCTGCCAGTGCAGGGGACACGGGTTCGAGCCCTGGTCTGGGAAGATCCCACATACCATGGAACATCTAAGCCCGTGCGCCACAACTACTGAGCCCACATGACACAACTACTGAAGCCCGCGGGCAGCAACGAAGACCCAACACAACCCAAAATAAATAAATAAATTAAAAAATATATCATCTATTCATCTCCTTCAGGGTTGGGACTACCTTCTGTGTTTTGACTCAGTACAGCAACAAGCATTGTCTCATGTATACTATTTGCTCAATAAACATGTTGGATTAATAAATCTGTTTCTATCTACAGAAACGCTTTACGTGGTTCCTTATACTTGAAATTCTGCACCAGAAAAATCTGTGATCATACACACAAAAAACCTAGTGCTTTTCTCCCTTTTCACTCTGGTGTATATTTATGTTGAGCAATTGCTAGCTTGCAATAGAGAGGAGCATCCCATTTGTATAAAATCCATAGGTAATTCCCAAATGTAATATTAAATTGACGGATAACACATAACAGTTTAAAATACCCAAGCATTAAAGAATAGGAGGGATGAAGAAGGAAATGAGGAAATCTGAGAAATATATATTATTTTTGGAATAATTGCACATTGGCCACATGCTGAATTGGCTTAGGATCAAGTGAATAAAGACATCTCTGACAATGCTATTACTTTTTATTTGCCTCCTGTTTGCCTGTTTTCCAGTCCATCCATAACACTGCTTTCAACGTTACTTAATAAGATAATATTAAGAATTTGGTCCAATTAGAAATAAAGATTGACAGACCCTGGTGTATCCAAATAACATTTTTGTCTGTTTGTACTAGTACTGAAGTATACTCCTGCACACATGTTCTGCACCACTGGTTTCTGTGGTTACGTGATTCTTCATCCACCTGATATATCTTTGCATCCTAAGCAGGGTCTAGAAGTACTAGCCAAGGAGTACTGTCTTTGCAGCCCCCTTGGTACTACAAAGTCAGTGGGATGCAATAGATGTTGCTGACATCCGTGATTCTCAGGTGACCAAGGGTACTATGGAGACTAAAAGCCAAGGGTCCAAGTGACTGCATAAACTGTGATGCTTGCTACCTTACCCGGATCTCCAAGAAAAAAACAAAGAAAATCCTGATTTGTAGCATTTACTGGTTTCAAGACATCAACTTGAACATGTGCATAATCAACTCTCCAGCATACCACTCACTGGGCTAAACAGAATTGGACTTAAAAAAAAAATTAAGAATCAACCCCAATTTTGCTTCCCATGCTTTAATAGAAATTAGAGACTTAGCAACAATACACAATATATTACAAATATCATCTTTTGATTTCAGATGTCATCCTAGGCCAGTCAATACAAGAACTGAAGGTTGAAATTGAGAGAAATCTCCTTATATGTGTATTTCAGTTTTGTCTCAGATAGGTACTTATCTCCAATAACTAATTTTTCAGTTCCTTTCTCTCTTGAAAGCCAAATTTTACCACAATCTTTGATATATTCAGAATCAATAAAATCATATTTTGTCCTCCAGCCAATGTTTGGACACAAAACTTTCAGATACAGTTTCTGTGATGGTGCAGGAAGAGATGGGGATTGGGTGCAGGAGAGCATTTCTTATTTTAGTCTAAGTTCAATGAAAGCTCTTAAACTGTGTAAACTTTGCATTTAGATGAATGAGTCTGACCAATGAAATTTGGTGCATATTTTAAACAGAAGGAAAGGCTGTAATGATAGTAGAGGTTATTTTGGATGTGATAAAACTAGTGATACATTTTCTTATATAACAGCTGCAATCATCTGAGAAATAGGAGGACATTCTTTGTCTTAATTTTTTGCTCCAAATAAAGAAGAAATATTTTGTCTTTTGTCTTTAAATATATATAATCCTTTTTGTCCTGAGTAGATAACTTTCTGGAAATTGATATACGAGCATGGAAATGTAAACCTTATTAAAAATTAAATTTCTTTTGTTAGTTTATTACCAAACCTGTAATCATAAAAGAAAAAAATCAAAAGATGCAGACCAGCAGAAAGAACGTAATATTGGTGCATATACTTTCAGATACTTTAATGTATTGCTATTTTTGTTACCTGATTTTTTTCCCTTAAAATATGTTTACATGTCAATAAGTACATATTACCACATGATTTTAACTGAATTTACAGTCTTTCATTATGTGGGTGTACCCTAACTTAACCAATCCCTTTTGTTGGATCTTTATATTATTACCAATTTTTCTATTACATGCTATAATATCTACATGACCATAATCTTTATAGGTTAATTTTTCTTCATATTTTAATATTTATTTTCTTATAAAATACATCTAAAATTATTTTCTTAGTATAAAGAGGTAGAATTACTGGATCCAAGTTAAGAAATACTAGTGGAATTATATCCTAAAAAATAGATGTGGAATTTTAGGTCAAAGGTAAAACATGTTATCCTGACTTCTTAAACATATCACCAATTACTTTCCCAAAACTTTGGACCAATTTATATGACCATCAGGAGCTAATCACACATGACGCAATGCACTTCTCAACCACAATTTCTTTTTATACATTTTCCCAACATAACTAGTAAAACATTAAATTAAAATTATTTCTCTTTCTTTATTTGTACTTGGAATAAGTCTTTTAAAATGTTGTTAGCTATTGGGTCTTTTTTATGTTAAGTAGGATGTATTTGTTACTTATTACAACCTTAAAATTATTGCAGATTTAGCCACTTAACACAACACTAATTTATGATCCCACAGTTCTGTTAGGTCAGGAGTCTGGTGAGCTCAGCTGGTTCCTCTGGCCTGGGTTTCGCAGGCTGAGATCAAGTTGTTGGCAAGCTGGACTCTTATTTGGAGGCTCTGAGGGTGAGTCGGTTTCCAAGCTGGTCCAGGCTGTTGACAGAATTCAGTTATTTGGGCTGCAGGGCTGAGGTCTCTGTTTCCTTGCTGGCTGTCAGCCAGGAGCCTCTCTCAGCTCCTTAAATCCGCCTGAATTCCTCATCATGTTGACCCTCCATCTTCAAGGCAGCGACGTCCTGTTAAGTCTTCTTCATGCTTTGAATCTCTCTGAATGCTCCTGCTGCATCTCTTCTGCCTCCAGAAATTTCTCTGGTCTTAAGGACTCATGTAATTAGATTGGACTCACTTACATAGGACAAGCCAGGATAATCTCCCTGTTTTAGGTCTGTAAACTTAATTATACTTGCAAAGCCCCTTTTGCCATGTAAGGTGTATTAGTCAGTATCCTCCAGAGAAACCAGCAATAGGAGATATATATCTATATATCTATATCTATATCTGTGCATATATATAGATCTATCTATCTATCCATCTATCTATCATCTGTCTGTCTATCTAAGCCAAAGTCCTTAGAACCAGGGAAGCTGATGGTATAAATCCTAGTCCTACTGCATCAATCAGTGAGGCAGAAAAAAGGAGCAAATTCCTCCTTTGCCTTTTGTTTTATCCCGGTCCTCAATGGATTAGATGATGCCCAACCATATTGGGGAGGGGAATCTATTGTACTTTACTGAGTCCATCTATTCAAATGCTAATCTCATCCAGGAATACCCTCAGAGACACAGAAATAATGTTTAATCTGGGCACTGCATGGCCAGTCAAGGTGACACATGAAAATAACCATCACATTAGGTAATATATTTATTGGTTCCAGGGGTTAGGGTGTGGATATTTGGGGGCCCATTCTGCCTACCACACCATACAAGGCCTCCACTATTTGGCTTGCCTACTGCATTCCTTAATTCTAGAGCAGGAATATGATGTTTTTATCTTTTGAAACTAAGGGAGAGTGTTCACAAACATCTGTAATAAGAATTATTTATTACTTATATTATTTCCTTATAAATGAACATATTCAAACATACTCAAAAATAGAGTGAAGAGTTAAGAGAAATCCATGTACCCATCACCCAACTTCAACAATGCTCAGTATTTTACCAATCTTGATACATCTATTTGTTCACACTCTGATTTTTTGTTTTGATGTATCTTTTGTTGGAGGAAAATATCTTTATTTGTGAAGACTAATTAAGCTTCATTTTTTGGGGAATTGTAGTAGTTTCATATAATACAAATTAAAGAACAAAAAGTTAATAATCTAACAAAGCAAAAAGAATACTAGTGCTTTCCTCTCATTTAGTTGGGGGTATCAAAGTCTTGCCTAATTTACATAATTACCATTATGATTCATTGACATTTTGTATTAATTGTCTCACAATATAGGATTCTCTTATTTTATTCTTGTGCCGGTACATAAGGGAAAGCTGAATGAAAGGGAATGGGAGAAATAGTCAGCTTTTCTCAGAGAATTTAAGAAATGAAACCCAGATTGCACAACATTTCTGCTTTTTTTCCCCCCCTCTCTTTTCTCTCTATGCCAAGCCTTGGGTATTTGCAGGGTAAATTGTAATAGAAGATATTTTACTATAATAACATGATTAGTTACCATCATTGGGCAGCATGGAGGTATAAATAGACCAAAATCCATGTATAATCCAAAAATAACATTTCTGTATTTGCAATGTGCTTTCATATCATATTTAACTGAGCATGTGCTGATGTTCTGGGAATTTAGTTGGAACAAAGTAATAAAGTACACCATAAAAATCTGGCTTCAGTCTGTGGACACCTGGCTCCGAGACTGGTGGAAGGGATTCCTCTTTCCAAGTGTTACAGTGAAGAGAAAAATCATGACGAACTGTTTCATTTAAAAAGCTCTTCTCTATGTAAATATTTTTTAGATTAAACTGCATATAAAATATTGTTTAGAGAATCATCGTCAAATTTATCATGTTACAAAACTGTATTATCTTATTCTTTTTTTCCCCCCATTTTAGAGAACGATACATTCCTCTTTTACAAAATCAAACACTTGTGCTTTTTTAAAAAATTTTTTTATTGGAGTATAGTTAATTTACAATGTTTTGTTAGTCTCTGCTGTACAGCAAAGTGAATCGGTTATACATATACATATATCCACTTTTTTAAAAGATTCTTTTCCTATATAGGTCATTACAGAGTATTGAGAAGAGTTCCCTGTGCTCTACAGTAGGTCCTTATTAGTTATCTATTATATATATAGTAGTGTGTATATGTCAAACACTTGTGCTTTTAATTCCAAACTTTCTCATCTCCTCTGGAGCTATGCTCCATTAAGTATCACTTTTTCTTTGCCTCTATCGAGCCTTCTTACATTTTCAATCACTCATTTAATTTCACCATCACTTACAAATATGATTCACTTCTGTCTGAGAAACCCAATCCCTCTATTTCTTTTTTCCCTTTACCAATGAATTTCTTAAATATCCACCTCATCAACAGTGATGTGGTTTTAAATTTGTCCTAATTCATTTTCTGTCCCCATCAGGTTTACACAGCATTCTTCACAACCCCCAACAACTTACTATTCCCTGAATCCAGCCATTTTTTCAGTTGTCATATTCTTTAACCTTCAGTATTAATTGACACCATTAACCAAATCCACCCACCCATCCTTTCTTTGCCGAAATCTCTCCTTTGTGTTGCTTCAGACATGTTCTCACCTTGTTCTTATGCTACTCCTCCAACTACTCTCTTTACTTTTTTCACGTGTGATATCCACTTAGATATGGGAGTCCAAGGAACATCTACTCCTTGTTGCTTCCTTTTCTCTCTATTTTGAGCTCTCCTCCTGGACAATATAATTCCATGGCTTCAACTTTACTTTCTATGTAAACGGCTTCCAAATCCATGTTTATACTCCTGAATTTTCCTCCAAAGTTCAGTCTCAATTATCCAATTTCTGGCTTGACATTTCTGTCTGGATATCCTTCTAGCACATTCTATTCAGCAATTCAAAGAACTGAACTTCTTGTCTTCCTTGTTAAATCTGTGTCTATCACAGTTTCCCATTTTCAGTACAACTACTACCTTGTCATTTAGGCTCAACATATCAAGCTCACCTTTGATTCCCATTGTTCCTGTCTCTTGTCAAAACATCAAATGTTAATAAGCCTGTCTGAGTGTATACCCATAATGAATGTCTGTCTCCCTCCACAAATTAAATATAATTTAATCGCTCACTTCCGATTCCGTGAGCTCTTTTATATTTTAGAACCCTATTATCTTTGACTAGGAACGTTGCAAAAATATGTTAGCTTTTCTCTCCCACCTACTCTACCCGGTTAGCTTTTGAAGTCTTGCCAGTTTAATCTTTCTTGAATTTAGTTTTTATAATGTCATCCTCCAGTTCAAATCATCAATGACTCTCTTTTATTAAAGCAGCAGTTCTCAGCTGGTGCTGCTTACTTCACCCCACCCCCAACCCCCACTCAGGATCATCTGGCAATATTTGTGGCCATATTTGACTGTCATAACTAGGGCAGGGGGTGCCTGGAGTGCTGTTAAACATCCTACAGTGCACAGGACAGCTCCCTATAGAAAAAAATGATCTGGCTCAAAATGTCAAGGTTGAAAAACCCTGGTCTAAAGAATAATCGACAAATAATTAACTTGTCCTCATCTACACTTCATTTACAACTACATGGGATTTTTACAATTTTTCCTCTTCGCCATTTCCCACCTTTGGGCCTTCGTTTATACATTTTCCTCCTTCATTGGTGTTTTCTTTTCTTACCTTGTCTTCTCATTAAAAAAAAATCCCAATACCATCCATCTCTTAGTGTTCAGCTTTATTGCTATATCTTTCCTAGGACCCCATAATAATCCCAGTTGAAAGTGATGATCCTTTTTTCTGAATCCTGATGAGGATTTTTTGGTGTGTGTCTGTCTTACCATTTCTTGCCTTTTAATAGTTATTTATATAAATGCTTTTAATATTTATTAACCTTTACATTTATTTAAATAAAAACTTTATTGAGCTATAATTCACATACCATAAAATTCACCCTCGTAAGTATACAGTTAAGTGGTTTTTTGTATATTCACAGAATTGTGCACCCATCACCACTATCCAATTCCAGAACATTTTCATCACCCCCAAAAGAAAGCCATACCCATTAGCATTCACTCCCCATTTGCTCCCTCCCCCAGCCCCTGACAAGCACTAGTTTATTTTCTGTGCCTATGTTTTAGTATTCTGGACATTTCATATGAATGGAATCATATGATAGGTTGTGACTTTTTTCACTTAACAAAATGTTTTTAGGATTAAAGACTATCTTGGGAAAAGCATGATATAAGATATCTTATCCATATGACTGGCTTTTCACTTTGTAGTTACTGAGCAGTTTATTCAAGACTTTCCTGGCTTGTTTTATTCATCAACCCAGTCCCATTCATTTTTGATCTTTCAGAAATATGTTAATATTTCTTGTTAGTTGGCAAAACACCCTCTCAACCATTTCTTTACCACATTGTCTTCTCTGTAATGACTTTACTCCTTTTTATACTTTTTTATCAGCAGGGTTTGTAAAGTATTAGAGAAAAATATGTGAACAAATCTGCCATCTTGACAGAATTTTAAAGGCAAGAAAATTATCCTTTCTTGTTCAAATTTTCAGGTTCAGCTATGGCATTTGTGGAATAATTAATGCCATTAGTCAGGCTATATTAACTATGATTTATGTTAAACCGTGGTTTATGTTAAAATTGGGATCTGACAAAAATGAGTGTCAAGTATATGGTGTTGATGGATATAATTAGGCTTCTCTGAGTGGACAAACATACTTAGAGCAAGAATTAAAGTGTCTATAAAGTATTTGTATATGAGGATCTTGCTAATATAACCAAATTGGGCTTGAGGTCAGTACAAAATAATGTGTAGTCTGTGTTCTAACATTTTATTTTATTTTATTTTTATTTTTGGGGGTATAGTTGATTTACAATGTTGTGTTAGTTTCAGGTGTCCAGCAAAGTGAATCAGTTATACATATACATATATCCACTCTTTTTTAGATTCTTTTCCCATATAGGCCATTACAGAGTATTGAGTAGAGTTCCCTGTGCTATACCAGAGGTATTTATTAGTTATCTATTTTATATATAGTAGTGTGTATATGTCAATCTGCATTCTCCCATTTTAAAAGAAATGCAAATTTTAAACTTTTAACTGTGCACTCCATGGCTTCTTGAGATCATTTGGATTATTGGGGAAAAAAGCATTTCAGGCAGAGGCAACATTAAGCACAAAGCCCTCCCTGAACAAGGGACTTGCCTGCTTTGTTGAAAGAATAGTGATGAAGCCAACTGAGTTAAGGTGGAATGAAAAAGTAGGGGGAGATGTAGTCAGAGAAGAAATGTGGATCAGATCACATAGGTCCCCATATATCATGGTAAGGACATTTAACTTTTATTCTGAGTGACCTGGGGAGACATTGAAAGTTGTGAGTAGAGGAATTAGATTATATTTTAATAGAATCTCTATCTCTGCAGTTTGGAGAATATGCTGAATCTGGACAAACATATAAAACAGGGAAGGCAGTTAGGGGGTGACTGTAATAATACAGGCAAAAATAATTGTGTCTTGGACTGGGTTGTTGTGTGATAAACAACCAGATTCTGGATATGTTCTGAAGGTACAGCAAATAGAATTTGCTGACAGATTTTGTGTAGAGTTTAAAAGAAGGAAAGACATCAAGGAGGATGCCTGAAGTGTTTGGTTGATAACTAAAAGGATGGAGTTGCCACTATATATGATGGGAAAGACTGGAGAGGGACAGGTCTGGAGTTTGTGGGAGAGGGGAAGATAGGTAGTTATCAGGAGTTGGGTTTTAGTCATTTTGTTTGAATTGCCTTCCAAGTGGATTTGTTGGGCAGGCATTTGGAATTCAGAGGAGAGATTCTGATTGGGGATGTAAATTTAGGAGTCATTAGTGTGTGGATAGTACTTACAGCCCTGAGACTGGATGAGATCAACTACAGGAAAAGTGTAGATGAAAGAGAAGCAATCAGGGACTGAGCTCTGTAGCACTCCAGAATCTAGATGTCAGGAGATAAGGAAGAACCGGCAAAGGAGGTGGGAAAAAAGGAGAAAAAGGCAAGTGAGCGTGGAATCTAGCTCCTCATTAGATAGTAAGCTGTGTGGGGACAGGAGTCCTACGTGCTTGTTCGGGTTGTATCCTTTTCTAGCATCTCATCCACAGGAAGCAATAATCTGTACTGACTGAATAAATAAAACAATGTCATCACTGCATCGATAGCTTGTATATGAAGCAGAAAGCAGAGAGGAAGAGTCTTCCTTTTCACATCCACGTGTCTCTTCCAGATGTCCTCCTGTTATTCTCACTCTGGTGGCTCTAGCCCTGAAAGGCAGCAACTGGTAATTCCTTTATTCTTCTAGATCATGTAGGACAAGGTGTTGTGGGGACCAGCTTCCTGTGCTTCTTCTAAGACTCATGGAAGATAATCAGCCTGTGTGTGCGTCCTCAGGGAGGAAGAGAGGGCTTAGGTCTTTTCTTCTAAGCTTTCCACGTTTTCTTTTCTCTCGGTCCAACACATTGTCCTAGTTGATGCTTTTGTGTTTTGGAAGAGAGTCACTTATGCCCTCTCAAAGAGACATCCACAATTGCATCAGTCTTCTGAGCCCTCAACTTAGCACCACTTGCAGCACCGAGCACCCCAACAAAGAACCCCATGAGTCATTTTCGTCCTGTTACTCTGGTAATATTGTAATATGAGTAGAACAAAGTGATTTTCTTGGTGGTGCCTAGAAACTGTGTATGTTGACCTAGTTACAAATGTTCTCTGCATGGTGCAATACTACACAGCATGGAAGATTTATTCGAACATATATTTTAGAGTAAAATGATATAATGAAAAATAAAACTCAGAATTTTACTTTCAAAGTTTTTGCCAAAGGAAAAAAATAACAAATTCAATTCATGAGGCTCATAATTCTCAATAAAAAGGCATAGAAAGTATAAGAGAATACACTTTTGAGCTTTAGTTTGCAACAGTTCACATACTGCTATGACCATTCTTAACGTTGTTGGAGAGGTGGTGATGACAAATATGTTAGCCTAGGTGTGTTCAGGCCATCAACTGACTGAGGCAGATCCAAATTTTGAAGGAAAAAAAGCAAAACAAACCAAAGAAAAAGTTATCTTCAGAAGAACCAAACCACTGTCCTTCTTCAGTTGCTTGCATTCTTATGAAGATGTCAAGCCTCTTTGTGATCATGACTTAGAACATCCTTCCATTTACTGCTTTAAAAGTTGCTAAAGTGTGAAAGTAAACTACCTAGAGCAGTGGGATAGGGAGGGTGCGGGGGAGGGAGATGCAAGAGGGAAGAGATATGGGGACATATGTATATGTATAACTGATTCATTTTGTTATAAAGCAGAAACTAACACACCATTGTAAAGCTATTATACTCCAATAAAGATGTTAAAAAAATAAAATAAAACCAAAAAAAATAAAGGTATTATTTTGCTTACCCAAAAAATAAAAAAATAAAAAATAAACTAGATCTGGATTTCTAAATCTACATTAGTATGTTATTGAGCACAAGAATGGTAAATGTGTAAAGCATGTGTCAAATTTCTCAGTTAATCCCTTTACTTCATAAAGGCAAGTTTCATTCAAGGAGTCCATAATGAGGGTGAAGCTACACATTGCTTTCTTACTAATTTTGATTTGCAAATTTCTGATGATCAACTTTACATAAATACATGTAATATCATGAGACAAATATGAGAAATAAATATTTCTTTTTCTGTAGATCTTATGCTTTCTAAAATAGGCTGAAGGGTTTCCTTTCTCCAATTTAGAAAATGCATTGGGGTTATATTTTAAAAGTAACACTTATGCAATTGGTTACCAATTCTTGATGAAATCTAAGAAAAGAATGGAGCATTTGCATTAGGTCAAAATGATTTTCAAACTTCCTCAAGGTTAATCAAACTTAATCAAGAGTCTTCTGTCAAATGAGATGCAGGCTGAATAAAAGTTCCCATATAGAACAAAATCTTTTTGTGTTTACTTTACACTAACTCATATTTTAATTTATCTTCTCTTCTGTACTTTGTTACAAAGTATTCTCAAGCTTTTGGGTCACTCTTAAATTCATGCATATCAAATATTGTGCAAAACTTCTTTCTTGGATGATAGTTACAATGACTTAAAAAGCCATTTTTCTTTGGTTTTCTTTATTCTCATAAAATCGATGAAAAACATCAGAAGTTTGGGTTATTGGTTGTCCAAACAAAATGCAATAGAATGGGTGGCTTAAACAACAGAAATTTATTTTTGCACAGTTTGGAAACTAGAAGTCCAAGATCAAAATGTGGGTCAGCTCTGTTTTGGCAAGAGGGCTTGTAGATGTGTGCTCACATAACTTTCCTTGGTGTGTTTATTTGGAGCGATCTCTCTATTTTCCTCTTCTTATAAAGCCACCAATCCTATTGGATCAGGACTCTACTTGTATGAACTCATTTAACCTTAATTACCTCCTAAAGCCCCATCTCCAAATACAATCACAATGGGGGTTAGGGCTTCAACATATGAATTTGGGGGAGACACAATTCAGTCCATAGTCCTGATATAGCATCAGACCTAATGATATCAATATTCCCAGTGGTTTAGTATCCTGCACAGTGTTTCAGTTTCTACAAGCAACATTTACAGAGCATGTACTCTGTACCTGACACTGTGCTAGACCTGGAGTGTTATAAAGGTGAACAAGAGTCTTCTGCCTAGAAGCTTACAGTCTAATGGGTGAGATTGACGTATATACCCACAAACATCATAATACCATGTGAGAAGCAAATAGAAATGTGCACATGCTAATTCAGCAAAAAATTCTCTCTATACTGTATTTCCCATCAGTATATCTTAATTCATGATATATATATTTTTACATAGTAGCAGTCCATTTATTTCTGCTCTGACCTCTGATATAGCATGTATTGCCCATTGAGCCACAAGAAACCTATATTATGTTTTAGGTAGAGCATTTTATTTCTGAGCTGCCTTAGGATCTTGTGCCAGAATTTTTGCTTGTTTCAGTGACTGTGGCAAAGGCTATCCTTGTGGCATCATTTCTCTTCAATCTTTTCTCTTCCTCGATATATGATTAGTATGATTTAGAATGCTTAGATGATTTTCACATCCTTGAAAAGTTAATTCATTTCCCCATCAACGGATAGGACTGATTTTTAAATTGAGGGATAGTTGATTTACAATATTTTGGGTGTACAGCAAAGTGATTCAGTTCTTTTTCAGACTCTTTTCCATTATAGGTTATTACAAGACATTGAATACAGTTCCTTCTGCTATTCAGTAGGTCCTTGTTGGTTACCTATTTTATATATAGTAGTGTGTATCTGTTAATCCCAGATTCCTAATTTATCCCTTCCTTCTCCTTTCCCCTTTGGTAACCATAAGTTTGTTTTCTATGTCTGTGAGTCTATTTCTGTATTGTAAGTAAGTTCATTTGTATCATTTTTGAGGTTCTACATATAGGTCATATCATGATATTTGTCTTTTTCTGATTTACTTCACATAGTATGATAATCTGTAAGTCCATCCATGTTGCCACAAATGGCATCATTTCATTCTTTTTATGGCTGAGTAATATTCCATTGTATATATGTTCCACATCTTCTATATCCATTCATCCATCGATGGACATTTAGGTTGCTTCCAAGTCTTGGCTACTGTAAATAGCGCTGCTATGAACATTGAAGTGCAGGTATCTTTTCAAATTTGAGTTTTGTCTGGATATATGCCCAGGAGTGGGACTGCTGGATCATATGGTAACTCTTTTTTTAGTTTTTTAAGGAACCTCCATACTGTTCTTGATAGGACTGTTTTTAATTGGAGTTGAATCACTTGGCACTTCTGAAGAGTATTTTCTCACAGATTTTTGAAATAAAATTAAGCAAACGTTAAAGTTTTGCAATTGTGTCAATTTCTGTTTTTGATGTAAAATGAAATTATGTGTGTCCATACATCAGTGTATTATGTAATTTATGCTTGGTAACCCTTTCATTGGTCACAATTAGTTCTGAAATCGTTGGTATCAAGAGTGGCCAAAAGACCACAGTTAATACACTTTTGAAACCCTCTTTAATATTGATGCCACCATCAGACCTTTTCAAGGCTGTTCTATGGTTAGTTTCCCAAGTGAGGCTGTAAAAGGTCAGGAGTACCCTGAGTTTACAAGCATTAAGCCTGGCTTTGTCCTACCAGCTTCCTCAGTGCTATTGTAAGTGTCGGGGTTTAAAACTCTTTCTATGTGTTTTGCCCTTTTATTTATTTTAGCCGGTGGACACACCTTTTCCTTTTTGAACTGGTATGTCGATGGCCTTTCCTTGTAATAACAGTTGACATAATCCTCTTGAGCTGAAAGAAAACACTATTAAGGAAAACGCTGGCTATTTCCAACTTTCTCAGACCTCTGTAAGGAGGAATGCAGGTCTCTACCAGGATCAGGTGGAGACAGAGCTACCAATGGGTACAACTAAGAATTTCAGGTTCTCAGGCAGAATTCTCTGTGCTTGGGATTAAATCTTTGCCCCTAGCCTGGGATGCTGAATTGGAACAATAATGAGAAATCATTTTTTTCACCTGTTGGATTTGCAAATGTTTTAAACAAGCAATAACAACCATCGCTGGCAAATACTCAGGGATGTGAACGTTCCCTTACTTTGGTGGTAGGAATGTGAATTCCTCAACTGTTCTGGCACCAATTACTTGAATTAAAATTACTATACGTTATATAGCAATTCCAGTTCTTGAATTCTACCTTACATTAAAAAAATTACACCTGATAAAGGACTATGTGGACATAATGCTATTTGTAATATGGTTTGTAGTGTCAAAAAACCATAAATAATTTGAATGTTCATGAGTAGGGAAATGAATAAATCATGGCACATGTGTGTGTGCATGCACAGGCACACACACACACACACACACACACACACGCACACACACACTGAAAAATGATATATTGGGATATATTAATGTCCCAAATGGGATGACTGTTCACAATATACAGTGAGATTTAATAAAGCAAATTCAAAGTAAAGTGAATAATATCAACCTTAAAAAAACCCAAACCTAAAAATAGGTCATATAGTCCTTTTTTCCAGCTGGAACCATGGAGGGTGCAGAGAAGAAAAGATGGTTCCTGCTGAAGCTCCTAAAAAAAGTGAAGGAATTTCACAGAGCTCAAGATCAGGCACCTGAGAAAGAAGTTTGCCCAAAAGATGTTTTGAAAGGCAAGGACAAATCTTATCTATGAAAAGGTAAGCCCAATCACAAGGAATATGGGCAGATGTACAGAACTGACACAAGAATGGTTAGGATGGCAAGATAAGCTGGCAACTTCCATGTACCTGCAGAACCCATACTGGCATTTGTCATCAGGATCAGCATCCATGGTGTGACCCCAAAGGTCTGAAAAGTGTTGCAGCTTCTTCATCATTGCCATATCTTCAGTGGTACCTTTGTGAAGATCAACAAGGCTTCAGTTAACATGCTGAGGATTGTGGAACCACATATTGCACATTAAATTGCCCTGACAGACAACACATTGATTGCTGGCTCTCTTGTTAAATTTGGAATCATCTGCATGGAAGATCTGATTCATGAGATCTATACTGTTGAACAATGCTTTCAAGAAACCAACAACTTCTGCTGGCCCTTCAAATGATCTTTTCCATGAGGTAGAATGAAGATGATGAAGATCATGTATTTTGTAGAAGGTAGAGATGCTGGCAACAGAAAAGATCAAATCAACAGGCTTATTAGAAGGATGAACTAAGGTGTCTACCTTGATTCATTTTGTAATCTAGTGAGTTAATAAACAGTGACTGCTTTCAAATTGAAATGTAAAACAAACATCCCCCCCCCCCCAAAAATTATGTGATTAACAAAAGAGAAAATGGGACAAGTATACATCCAATTCTTCACATGTGTTAACTATGGGAGATATGGGGAATTATTTACTTGTCATTCATTCATTTATTCATTATATTAAAAAAGGGAAGACACAGAGAGTAGAAGAAAAGAGGTGGAACACTCTTCTGGTGTTGGATGTTGGGTGAGAAGAGGGCTGGACACCAATATGGCAGTCAACCTCATTATCTCCTCCCTAAATGGGAGCAGGGAGCTTCCTCTTACTTTTTAAGCACAGAGGTTTGGAGAAGGATGTTGCCTGAGAAGGAGGAGAATGGCTGGACCACCCAAATTGCTTGCAGTTACTGACAGCCCCTCTCCCTTGTACAGTTGTCTTTAGGTTGCCCAGTGTAGCTCTTTTCACAGCTATGTGCAACCATCCAGTAATATCCTGCCTCAGGAGATGTTCTGCCCTTACCAGTGAAAAGCTCAAGCTCCTAGGGTGGGGAGGATGAGGGCAGCATAATGTTATTGATGGATGAAGGTACATCTACTCCAGGTATGAGTCAAAACTTCCAGATGAGTCAAGAAATTTGCCCCATATCCATGCTTCCCTCCTCATCCCACCCACAGAGCTAGGCACCAATTTGTGTGTGGGTTTGACTGCCAAAGATTTGCTAGGAGAAGAATATAGTAGGATAATATTTGAAGCTATTAATCCATACTTTTTCTTCTCCCTGTATGTATCTTTTCATCTCTCTGTTCCTCCTCATTTAAGCAGATCCTGGGGAAGTGTGAGGCAGGATATTGTTTCTGGCTATTAATTGCCAGTGACTGAAATTTGAAGGAGAAATCAGGCAAGATTGCCAGAAAAGGCAAAAAGAAAGAGAATATGGACCTCGACCAAGTAAGTGTCTGGGCCAGAGATATGATGGGGGGTGAAATTTTCCAAGCTAGAAAGTGCTTCCCATAGGAATAGGGAAGTGTAGGGAGGAGGTGAAGGGAGGAGTCTGTAGGAGCAAGGAGATAGGGTCAGTGCCTGATTTCCAACTATGTTAAGAAGGGAGTGGTAAGACTCCATGCAGAAAATGGATGCTTGGTATTGAAACAAATGAAACTAAGAGGATCCATTTCTCCAATGGCAGACATTTTGGTATTACAAAAAATGTTGCAATGAATTATCCTTGTGTCCCTGTACTAGATGTTTTTGGAATTTATATTTTAGAAGTTGACTTTCTGCGTCCTAACCTTCAAACTTTGCTAGATACTGCAAAATTTTTTAGCGTTATACCAATTTGCTTTCTCAATCTCTTAATCTTTTTCTTCTTAAATTTAAACTACACTCCCTATTGTAAAACTTCACTGCTCATTAATCATGGGTAATTAAGAATTTGAAAGTTCCCATTTCCCCGACTTCCTTACCACTACTTGTCATCGACAAACTTTTGAATTTTTTCCAGTGTGACGACATGAAATGGTATCTTGTTTTAATTTGCATGCTTCTATTACTAGTAAGTTACAACTTTTTTTTTCATATCTTTATTGGTCCTATAGAGCTTCTTGTCTGTGAACTGAAGTTTTATATTCATTTCTTTACTGGGCTTTTTGTCTTTTTCTTACTTATAGGATATTTTTATATATTCTAGATGGCAGTTATTTCTCAAATGCCTTGTAAGTATTTTCTCTGTCTCTAGCTTGCCTTTTAAACTTTGTTTATGACATCTAAAGTACGATATTTAAAATGTTTCTGTTATCAAATTTATTCATCTTTTAGTTTGTACTTAATGGTTTGGTTTTTTTATTCTTAAAAGACTTTGTTTCACAGCAGTTTTAGCTTCATAGTAAAATTGAGCAGAAGTTACCCAGAAATCCCATATACTCCCTGCCCCTATACATGCACAGCCTTCTCCATTATCAATATCCCCACCAGTCATACATGTGTTACAATTGATGAACTTTTTTTATTTTTTAAGAGATCTTTCCTTACTTCAATGTTATGAGATTGTCCCTACATTTTCTTCTAAAATTTTGAGGGTTGCCTTTAAGTCTTTAATCCATGTGTTCTTCCTATTTGTGTACGGAATGAGGAGGAAGTCAATACCCTGATACATTTTAAAATTTGTTCCTCAATCACATGAGGTCAACCCATCCTATTGGCAGATTCACCTGCAGCCACACTGAAAGATTGAGGGTAGCAAAGCAGTTCATAGCAGGCATCAGGACTGAGCATTGTGGGTAAACCACTGGGCTCATGGATGAGCCTCTTACACCAAACAGTCAACTAGTGGTGTTACCTGGATTAGTGAGCGGGATGACCTCTGTGGAATCCCCCATATCATGAACATTAACTAATGGGGAACCAGGGACATTCAACTGATTGAAAAAGGATACAGTGGGCCTAGACTCACAACTGGATATCAGGGTCTGGGTCAAAACAACCAACCAACCAGCAAACATAGCAACAAATATGGCAGAATTAACACAGCCAAAGTATTATCCAACCAAATGTAGACAATCCAGAGGAAAGCATTTTCTGGATAATGTTTCCTCTCTGTAATGTCACTAATTTATTTAACATACACTGTAGCCTTCTTTAAGTTCTTAAAAAACTCAACACAGTGGAGAGAAAAGAAAACTACTATTTTAATTGTTTAGTTGGAAAAAATAAAATTTATGTTTATTTCTCCCCTGCTAAAACAAAAACAAAACAAAAATAAAATCAATTTTAACTATTTGAGCAGAGATTACAATTTTGTCCTATAAGTAAAACAACTACAAGAAATTTCACAGTAATTTTAGTATTTGTACAGCTTTTTAAAGAAAATAAAACATTGAATTATAAAAAGCATTTACACTGGAGCACAGAGAACTATATTCAATATCTTGTAATAACCTATAATGGAAAAGAATATGAAAAAGAATATAGATATATTCACTTTGCTGTACACCAGAAATTAACACAACATTGTAAGTCAACTACACTTCAACTTTAAAAAAAAAGCATTTATACTGGTATTATGCCTTCTGAAGTAAAATCTTAGTGTACATCATCTAAGTTTTCAGAATTAAAAAGTATAACCCAGAATCCAGCGTGTAATTTCCAAGGTGAGTGTCAATTTAAGTATTTGAAATACAGCATGATCTTTATGATAAAATTAAAAAAAGAAATTAGCTGGGACTATCCCACATGCATTCTAAAGCCCCCAGTTAGCCTAGGTAATTTTTCTTATTCTTCCACAACACATAGCATTCTTTCTATGAATGACATCAGTTTGGAAATACCCCGTGGTTTCTGAGTTATAAATGGATAGCTCACCATGAACTCCTGATTATATTATGATTCATACTTTCACTTCTGTTTTTATACTATCATTTTGAAAAAGTGAAAGTGAAACTGTGTTTCACTGGCAAACAGTTCACTAGGGAGAAGAAAAATATGGTTGAATATAATAATTTACAAAATATTTAAGGTTTATTGTCTAAGAATATTGTGAAAACCATTTCTTAAGGAAAAAACAATGTAGTTGTGACCAAAAAATTGCTCTTAGAAAGTGAATCTGGGCGTTAACAGTGACGATTGTCAGAGTTCTGCTTTACCTGGGAGCATTGCTTATGATTCCTTCTGGCATCTGTCTACCTATCTATCTATCAATCAAATCTTTTAAAACTCTTTTTCTTAATGGAACTGGTTTATGAATCATAGCCTTTTACCTATAGAATTTGTTCTCTTAACAATTACACTATGGTAGAAAGATGATGCTAGCTAGTGAAAGAAAGAAAGAAAGAAAGAAAGAAAGCAAGCAAGCAAGCAATAAAGAAAAAAGAACCATATGGAAATTTCCAACATAATTCCAGGCTTAAGAGTCTTTATTCATGTTTCAAGTTTCCTTAGGGCAGGTGTCATGCCTGCTCATTGCTGTGTCTCTTGTACCTTTGCCAGTTCCTGGCACATAGCAACATTCAACAAATATTTGTTGAGTAAATAAACACAGCAGGTTAAAAGCAACTTCTTGTACTTCATGGTTTTCTGTGGAAAACCACAAGAAAAAAATGTGTTCTGAGGTCTCAGCATTCTAGTAACCAAGAAGTATCAGGAATCTAATGAGATCCTTCTCTTATGAGATCCTTAAAGTAACAATGCTACTTTAAAGGTATCATAAGTTATGAGGTCTAAAACTAGATGCCTGAATGCCTTGTGATTCTTCATTTACATTATTTGTAGAATGGGAATTTTCCCAAAGATTATAAACCCTTTCTAAAGACTAATGTGATTTAAAAAATCTTTTATTAAGTATAAATTTATCTTCCTGGGCTGTCTGTCACCAAAGGACAGTTCCTATCAAAGAATTATGTCTTGTGGGTCAATATGTGTTTTCTTATGAATGAATGAATTCCTCAAAATCAAATGTCTCCTTCTCAGACCAAAAATATTTTCCTATCTACACTGCTTTGATATTTGTACTTCAGATCTACCAGCTCCTTTAGCTTAAGGCATTGAAGAATGATCTTATCTAGGAGAGGATGTACCCTTCTATTTTAAACCATAATTAACATCTTAAAATGGGGTAATCTAACAGACCAGTTAGTCAGTCACTCTTTGTGTTTCTAAGAGGTCGGAACACAGGAGAGATATGACTGTATAAGTGGTAAGGAGTGAAAAATGTTTAGAAGACTGTTTAGTAGGAAATAGAAAAGTTACTCCTTCCAAAAATTGTCTGGAAGCCCCCAAACATCATTTAAAAATATTAAAACATCCCAATGCCAGTTATACCAATAACCTGAGCTGAAAATAACATTGAGAACGTGCTGAGAATAGCAATGATAGTAAAAAAAAAAAAAAAAAAAAAAAAGGTTCTTGCTTTAAGCCATTACATTTTGGGATAGCAAAAGATTAATCAGCAATAGATTACCACAACAAAATTGCTATAAAGATTAAATGGATATTACTGAAAAGAATGTCAAACAGTAAGCTTCTCTTTGAAAACTTAAGAAAATTAAGAGCAGAAATATGGAAGTTATCTTACTGAGACAGAATAGCTTATAAGCCATTAAGACTTGATTTATAGCCTGTTAAATATTTTTTAAAGAAATAATAAGTTAAAAAGAAAGGGAGTTCGTCAGCCTGGCATATGAAAGAAGAAAACAAAGCTGGGACTATCCCACATGCATTCTAAAGTACACATGAAGTACACTTTGGCAGAGAATTCTAGAGACATTTGTTCCTGTGATTTGTCCTTTCTAGTGCTGATTGTTGAAATTGCAGCATTATTCTTTGCTTGATGCCATTAAACATCTTGTTTATATCAACTCTCACTTACTCTGAATTCATATTCACTAAGTAATATTTTTATTATAATTTGATTTCTGATATAACTTTACAAGGAAGGAATGCTTTGGCTAGAGCACACTTTGGCAGTTATATCTCTCATTATAATTAATAAGAGATTTTTTTTCCTGGTTTGTACAGAACTCTCTTGAATGTAGCTAGAATAAGTTACAATTCCCAAGTCTGACCAAGTCTGGGACACTGAGGAAATTGAATTTTCAAATAGACAAAGTTGAGCAACAGATTTAGCTGCAATGGCTTCCCCAAGGGTGTCGCCACTTTGATGGGCTCTCCTCATGTCTTATGGGGACCGTATGAAAGAGTATCTGGTAAAATGCATGGTATATAGTGGTGCACCACTTACATGAGGAAGAGGGAAAGAAAATAGTGTACTGAGAAGAAGTAGAGCAGGGAGAAAAAAGATAGCATTCAGCATCCTTGACATATTAAGCTCCGATATATGGTACCTTGTCAGGTATTATGGTTAATTTCATGTGTCAACTTAACTGGGCCACGGGGTACACAGATATTTGGTCAAACATTATTGAAGATGATGATGATGTTGTCAGTGAGGGTGTTTACTGATGAGGCTGACATTTGAATTGGTAGACTGAGTAAAGCAGATAGTCCTCTGCAATGTGAATGGGTCTTATCCAATCAGTTGAAGGCCTGGAACGAACAAAAGGTTGAACCTCCTGCATGAGAGAAAACTCCTTCTGCCCTGGCTGCCTTTGAGCTGAGGCATCAGTTTTTTTGCTGCTTTCAAACTCTAATTGAAACGTCGGCTCTTCCTGGGTCTGCCTGCTGGTATTCAGACTGGAACTACATCATCAGCTCTATTGAGTCTCCAGCTGGCCAATTGAAGATCTTGGGACTTGTCAGCCTTCATAATCATGTGAGCTTGTTCCTTATAAATAAATCTCTTCCCCCATCTATATACCTCCTATTTGTTCTGTTTTTCTAGAGAACCCTGACTAAATACATCAGGGGTCTTCCTGAAATGGCAATCACAAGAACATTTTACTGTTGCAAATGAATTACATCCTTAATGTACTCATTGGCAGGGGAAAAATGTTTTCATCTACACTAGATTTTTATGTGACTCAGTCTGAATATGTTTCCTATTTTTTTCTTTAATGAGAATACATCCCATCTCATTAACACTTATCAAATCTATACTCAGTAATGGAAAATTATATACAGTAATGAACTTAAAAGTTTGGTGTCCTCTTATGTCAGAGATGTCTGTGGTACATCTCACCTGGTTGGTTTTATTTGTGATGCTGCCACATTTGCTTTAGCTTAATAGGTTCTTCCCTCAAATCCCCAAACTCAAACTTGACTCATCTCTCCACTACAATGTCAACAATTCCACAACTTGCAAGTCCTACAAAAGTATTTTTAAGACTCATGTATTAAAGGAAAATATAAATCAACAAGAGGATATACTCCACGATGGTAACAAAAGACCATGCGTTAATTCCGCAAGCATTTATTGGGCACATACCAATGTACCAGACTGGAGAAACAAATATGAAACAAACACAGACCCTTTCCTTAAAGAGGGAAGATAGGAAAACAGATATGAAGGCTAAGAGGAAAAGGAAAGTGCCTGGCGTTTATGGAGCTTTTACGCTTTACCAGACGCTATTAAAGACTTTACAGTGGATCTTCCCAACAGCTCTCTAAGGTAGGTACTATTATCCCTCTCTCACGTATGAGGACACCTAGGCTCAGAGAGGTCCTCCAGTTAAGACAGTGGAAATTAAGGCTGGCATTCACTGAGCCTCAATGACAGAGTGGAGTTCAAACGGGGTTTATACCTCCACATATTTTCTGCCTTCTACTTCACCTTGTTGCTTTGTTCTAGAGCCACATTGTGTGATATGATAGCCACTAGATACATCTGGCTACTAGGCACTTGAAATGTGGCCAGTCCACAAAAACAGAAATATAGATCAATGGAACAGGATAGAAAGCCCAGAGATAAACCCACACACATATGGTCACCTTATCTTTGATAAAGGAGGCAAGAATATACAGTGGAGAAAAGACAGCCTCTTCAGTAAGTGGTGCTGGGAAAACTGGACAGCTACATGTAAAAGAATGAAATTAGAACACTCCCTAACACCATACACAAAAATAAACTCAAAATGGATTAAAGACCTAAATGTAAGGCCAGACACTATCAAACTCTTAGAGGAAAACATAGGCAGAACATTCTATGACATAAATCACAACAAGATCCTTTTTGACCCACCTCCTAAAGAAATGGAAATAAGAACAAAAATAAACAAATGGGACCTAATGAAACTTAAAAGCTTTTGCACAGCAAAGGAAACCATAAACAAGACAAAAAGACAACCCTCAGAATGGGAGAAAATATTTGCAAATGAAACAACGGGCAAAGGATTAATCTCCAAAATTTACAAGCAGCACATGCAGCTCAATATCAAAAAAACAAACAACCCAATCCAAAAATGGGCAGAAGACCTAAATAGACATTTCTCCAAAGAAGATATACAGCTTGCCAACAAACACATGAAAGAATGCTCAACATCATTAATCATTAGAGAAATGCAAATCAAAACTACAATGAGATATCATCTCACACCGGTCAGAATGGCCATCATCAAAAAATCTAGAAACAATAAATGCTGGAGAGGGTGTGGAGAAAAGGGAAGCCTCTGGCACTGTTGGTGGGAATGTAAATTGATACAGCCACTATGGAGAACAGTATGGAGGTTCCTTAGAAAACTAAAAATAGAACTACCATACGACCCAGCAATCCCACTATTGGGCATATACACTGAGAAAACCATAATTCAAAAAGAATCATGTACCAAAATGTTCATTGCAGCTCTATTTACAATAGCCAGGACATGGAAGCAACCAAAGTATACATCAAGAGATGAATGGATAAAGAAGATGTGGCCCATATATACAATGGAATATTACTCAGCCATAAAAAGAAACGAAATTGAGTTATTTGTAGTGAGGTGGTTGGACCTAGAGTCTGTCATACAGAGTGAAGTAAGTCAGAAAGAGAAAAACAAATACTGTATGCTAACACATATATATGGAATCTAAAAAAAAAAAAAAATGATCGTGAAGAACCTAGGGGGAAGATGGCAATAAAGACGCAGACTTACTAGAGAATGGACTTGAGGATATGGGGAGGGGGAAGGGTAAGCTGGGACGAAGTGAGAGAGTGGCATGGACATATATACACTACCAAACATAAAATAGATAGCTAGTGGGAAGCAGCCACATAGCACAGGGAGATCAGCTCTGTGCTTTGTGATCACCTAGAGGGGTGGGATAGGGAGGGTGGGAGGGAGGGAGATGCAAGAGGGAAGAGATATGGGAACATATGTATATGTATAACTGATTCACTTTGTTATAAAGCAGAAACTAACACACCATTATAAAGCAATTATACTCCAATAAAGATGTTAAAAAAAAGAAATTACATTAAAAAAAAAAAGTGGCCAGTCCAAAGTGAGATGTACTATAAGCATAGACTGTGAACCAGATTTCAGAGACTTAGTATGAAAAAGAATGTAAAATATCTTATTAATAATTTTTATATTGATTACTTGTAGAATTGATAATTTATGGATATACTGATGTATTTGTCATGGTTTTCCAGAGAAACAGATCATAGTACTTATCTGTCCATCTGTCTATCTATCTCTCTATATATCATCTATCATCATCTATCTTTCATCTATCTATCTGACAGAGAGAGACAGAGATAGAGAAAGAGACAGAGAGACAGACAGAGAGGAGAGAGAGAAAGGGATTTATTTTAAGGAATTGGCTTATGTGTTTGTAGGGGCTGGCAGGACTGAAATATACAGAGTAGGCTGGCAGTCTGGAGATTCAGGTAAAAGTTGCTATTGCAGTCTTGAGTCTGTGATCTGCAGGGCAGACCAGGCAGGCTGGAAACTCAGGTAGTGTAATGGACTGAATTGTTCCCACCTCTTTTCCCTCCCACAACAATTCACATGTAGAAGCACTAACCCATGATGCAACTATATTTGAAGATATGGCCTTTAAGAGGTAATGAAGGCTAAATGAGGTCGTAAGGGTGGGGCCCTAATCTAATACAACTTGTGTCTTTATAAGAAGAGGAGGAGTCACGAGGAATGCATGAACTCAGAGAAATGGCCATGTGTATACACAGTGAGAAAAAGGCTCTCTGAAAGCCAAGGAGAGAGGCCTCAGGAAAAATTAAACTGCCAACCTTGATCTTGGACTTCTAGCCTCCAGAACTGTGAAAAAATAAGTTTTTATTATTTAAGCCACCTAGTCTGTGGAATTTTGTTAAGACAGGCCTAAGAAACTAATACAGGCAGGGTTTCTATGTTGCAATCTTGAGGTTGAATTCCTTCTTCTTTAGGAAATCTCAGTCCTTGCTTTTAAGGCCTTCAACTGATTGGATGAGGCCCACCCACATTATAGAGAGTAACTTGCTTTACTTAAAATCTATTGATTAAAATGTTAATCACGTCTAAAAAATATTTTCACAGCAATATCTGGATTAGTGTTTGAGCAAAAAACTGGGTGCCATAGCCTAGCCACACGGACACACAAAATTAACCATCACACTTGGGCTCAATGAAATATACAATTAAAATTATTTCCTTTTTTTCTTTTTAAAATGTGATTACTAGAAAATCAAAAATTTTGTATGTGGCTCACATTTGTCCCTCATATCAGATTTCTATTGGACTCTACTGCTCTAGACATTTATGAAAGTAGATAGCAAGTTTCACAGAAGATATATGCACAAAGTGCCATGGGAGCATAGAAGAAAGACATTGACATCTATTTGGGGCTGTTAAGGAAGATTTTGCAGGGATGGTAAGATGACTGAAGTACAAACCCTGGAACCAGAATGCTTGGGTTGAATCTCTGCTCTGTCACTTCACTGGAGGGTGGACTAGAGCAAGAAACTTACTCTCTCTGTGCCTTGTTTTCCTTATCTGTAAAATGGGGGTAGTAATTAAGCCTCCTACATGGGGTTGTTATGTAGTTTAAATGATTTTGTACATTAAAGTATTTAGAACAGTGTCTGAGACAGTGTATTTCAGTAAATATTAATTAAAGAAGGTGTGCTTGAGCAGAATCTGGATGAATGGGGAGCTGGACAGATCCTGAAGGGCTTATTGAAATGGGATGAATTTCCAGTGAAGGGAACATCAGACCCTCTTCTCTGGGCTTCACTTTCTGTCTTACCACAGGGAAATCAGCAGCTGGGTCTCAATTAATATATTCTGTGGTTTAGAGTTCAACCAATTTGAGTTGACTTCTTGTATCATTTGGCAAATGCACTTGGCACTGTTCTTGGCACTCCTTTTGGTTCTGATTCTATCTGACCTCAGCAGCACTCAGCAGTGCTGACCATGGCCTTCTTTTCAAAACACTGGATTTTTAGCATGATTGTTTCTTGGTGTTCTCCAGTCTCCTGTGTGCTCCAACTTTGGCTCCTTTGCACAATTCATCCTCTTCTGGGTCAAATTCAATCCTTATCTCTCTATTCTTCTCATTTTAAGCTCTCTTCCTAGAAAATTCCATACATACTCATGCAAGACCTTGGTTACCACAGATACTGCACATGACTCACAAATTTGTAGCTATAGTCCAAACTTTTCCCCTGAGCTCCAGATCTGAATAATCAAATGCCTACCTGATTCCCTCCACTCTACGTCTCAGAGACATCTCATATTCAAGTCCTAAAATGTGTTCACCTGCCTCTCCCCATCACATACACCTTGTTCATTTTCAGTGTTTCCAACTTGTATTTTACAAAGCCAGAAACTTATGAGTTATACCTTATCCCTCTCCTTTATTCTCCAAATCCAACACAACATCAAGACTTAGTTCTATTCCTCTGAATCCAAGGCTGCCAATGTTTCTCACTGGATCACTGGATTAATCTTTGCACTCTTTTTGACCCCCTTCTAATTTCTTATCCACACTGTAGCCAGGCTGGTATTTTTGAATTTCAAATCTAATCATATCACTACTCTTCTAAAAATATTTAATAATTTCTCATGTTCATTGGATAAATTAAGGTTGTAATTTCCGGACCCTAACTACAACTGCAGCCCCATTTCACATCAGGCTTCTCATCATTTGGCCACACAGATCTTTTGCCATTACCATGTTCCAATCATGCACCTTTTGGCCATAGGACCTATTCCTCTGCCTGCACCCCCCCTTCCCTATGTTCTCAGAGCATTATTCTCCTTCAGAGAATTTACCTTAATTATTCATTACCTTTGTTCATGTGATCCTTTGATTATTATCTGTGTCCTCCACTGGAATATAAGCACTCAGAAGTCCAAAAGGGCCTGTGTCTTTTTTCCCCTCCTCTTGTATCTCTGCTCTAACAGAGAAGGACAAATAAGTGTATGGTTTCAATCAGTGCTCATGTCAACTCTTCCTCGTAACTACTTTCATTCCACAGTTTCCATGTGCAGCCAGAGAGGTTCAGTTGGTTTACTGACACGCCCAAGATTGCAAAACTGGTAGGTGGAAGAACTTGGAACTGAAATCAGGTCATGCTGTTTTTACTCTTCCATACTTTATTTTAGACCACCCTGTTTCTTAAGCTTGGGGAAAAAGAACCACATGACTATGCCCATCTCCTCTTTTTTTGTTAGTGATTATACTGGACATTTAGGCTCTCAGGGACTGTACTTACTTATGCACATGCATTTTTTGGTTTTCTTTTGTTTATTAATTAACTTTTTTGGGGAGAACAGTTTTACTTATTTGTTTATTTGAAGTATAATTGTTCAGGTTTGTTACAGCAAAGTGATTCAGTTATATATATATATGTATTCTCTCTATATTTATATATGTATACTTTTTCAGATTCTTTTCCATTTTATGTTATTACAAGATATTTAATGTAATTCACTGTGCTATTCAGTAGGTCCTTTTAAAATCTATTTTATATACAGTAGTGTGCGTCAGTTAACTCCAAACTCCTAACTTATCCCTCCCTCACCCACCTCTTTCCCCTTTGGTAACCATAAGTTTGTTTTCTATGAACATGCATTTTTTTTTTGTTTGTTTTGGAAAAATAAACTGACTAATTTTTAATGAAACGTGATTAAGAGAAAATCACCTCTGATGGTCCCATAACCAGGACCTCTAGATATTTTTGATTAAGTGGAAGAAAAATATAGACTCAGAAAACTGAGAAAAAAATCTTTATTAATGAAAAGAAAGACTATTCCAGATATTCTGCAAGAAAAACAAATCCACTGAGGTGAAAAGCAGGATGGATTAATTCAAGTACATAAATAAATACATTGACAAAATTTTACCATCTCTAGTAGCAATAATCAGAATGATTTGTCTGGTTAAACATTTTTTATTAAGTTGGACCACATAAAATTGATGATGTTTGACTCTTTTTGACCACAAAACAGCATTTTCTTATGGTTCAATTCCCTCATAAAGAGATATTTCCCTATTTCTTCTCTGAGATCCAGGAAAATTTTACTTAACAACCCATTAAAAAGAGGCCAACTTTGATTGACTTTGCTGACTAGAACGTTGATTCTTTTTTTCTTCCGCATTACCATATATGCACCCATTTTCCACCTGGATGCTGTGGACTAGTTAGAGGGAATTGCTATTTGATCAAGGGTAATGAGGCCCCATGTAGAATGGAGGAGCTCATGAAACTCCAAAGATCTACTGTCCCTATAATTTCCTTTTAGAGAAAATGACCTGAAACAGTATCTTCCTGCAAATTTTGATATGACCCATGGCATACTCATGCTGAGTGAAAACAATGAGTGTGGTGGATTAGACTGGGGATCAGGAGGTAAAGTCTGTTAGAGAGAAGGAGATGAGAAATCATGTTGACCAGGAGAGATGTTCTCAGTTACTGAATTTCCAGTTCCTAATCTCTTTCTAAGAGGCCCTGCTATACTTTATATCTTACCTATGAATATCCATGAAAATTTCCTTTTGTAGCCTTCTAATAAAACTCCTTTTATTTGCCCTTGTTGGAGAAAATGCTTTCCCTCACCACCAAACAATCACTGACCAAGACAAGAATTAAATGGGATGATATATGTGAGGTTTTTTTTCCTTTCCTTTGATAAACTATAAAGATAAATATGAAGACCAAGTATTGAAAAAAATGAATTATTCTTCCTCTTGGGAAACTTAGGTTTCAGAATGGAAATTTATTTCATGTTGCCCAAATAGATGGTGAAAAACCAGTAGCCAAGCAAAGGAAGATGTTGCTTCAATGAGGTATGAAATGCATGTTATTAGATGGGTTTTTATCTTAGTCAGTCAGCATAAGTGTACAAGCAAGCATCATTTATTTCCAATCCAGAGGATTTTAGAAGTCATTCAGTTGGATTTTCCCTTTTTCCTTCAGAAGGGATTAGTCTGAGCTCTTGCAGTTTATGGACAACCAAAGAGATCACCTCTGACCATACTTCAAGATTTAATGATACAGCCATAATATCAATTGGCCTAGTCCTTAGGTCTCATTCCTTATGAGAAGGTTTCATCCCTGGAGCTGAATGAACAAGTGTTTTTAGAAAAATTGTTTTCTACAGCATAGAGAAACACACTGGAGAATATTATAAATGTATTTTATTTATTTCACAAACCTTTTAATTGGCCTTCAGAGGGGGTTATTCAAACAAAGATCGAGCTGAACTCAAAGGTTAAAGATCTGAAATCAGAAGACTCATCTTTCTTTTCAATAGATATATGTATATGTATAACTAAATCACTTTGCTGTACACCTGAAACTGACACAACATTGTAAATCAACTATACTCCAATATAAAATAAAAATTTTAAAAATTAAAAAAAGAAGAATCATCTTCATTTTCTTTATTGCAGAACATCAGTTCTTCATGGTTCTCTAATATCTGGCCTTATCTTTGGATAAGAAGCTCTGGGGTTGACCTACAGTTCCTTTTGAAATGTTTTTTCAGTAATTTAGAACAGATATCTTCATCTTTTTTATGTGTTATCCCTGGTACCAGATATCAGTAGGATATAGGGTGATTTTGGAACTTTCCCAAGGGTAAATGATGAGTGTAGAGTTCACATCAAGAGCTTTTAAGAAGATAACGTTTCTGGTTTAGAGGCCCAAAGACAATATCTCTGAACTGGGAGTAAAGAGTGGATATGAGGGATTATGTTTCTTATTCCTGACAAGCAATATGTTGCATACAATGGGATGTAGATTTTATGGTGATTAGAGAGGGACTGAGCTTGGAGGGAACTTTTTATTATGAGATAAAAGTGCAGACCTTCATGAAAGTGTTTTCCTTAAAGCCGAGCTTGAGACTTTGTATAGCCTTTCATCAATGCCCGCAATCATTCAGGCACTCTAGGATCAATAAAAGTGTGTCAAGATCCTGAAGGCTCCACTAGTTCTCTGTCTGCTTGACATTGCTTCAGGAGTTCACTGACCACTGCTGTCAACAAGGGGGCATCCATAGCAAATGTTTATATCCTTTAAATATCTACTATGTACCAGTTACCAGTTGGGCAAAATGGGTAACATGATGTCACTCTATCATGTTTAAGGCACTGTGTCAAAGCCTATGTACTATTTTGGTTTAATCTTCAAAGAAACCCTAAAAAGAAGATATTATTGAAATATATTTTACAGATACAGAGGCTGGAGTTTAGAGAGGTGAGCCTGCCTGCTCCCCTCTACACACATACACATAACTATTAAGTGGAAGCTTCAGGATTCAAATGCAAGTTTATTTTATTCTTAATCTGGTGCTCTTAACTAATATACCTACTGTTTCCAAATACCTTTTTTTTTTTTTTTTTTTTTGCCTTCAAGGTGAAACCATGGGTAATCATTAATTAAATCCATTTCGTCTGTAATCTGCCTTTACTAGTCAAGGTCATTTTAATTGCTGCCACAAAAGACTTGCATATCCTCCAAGTTGCACATAGCCTAAACAATAAGATGTTTGTTTAACCATAAATAGTTTTCAGGAAACAGTTCTGTCTAGTTCGAGCTGAGCTGGTTAAGACTGCATGGGACCAGTGACCCTTCAACTGGGCATGTGCAAGTGTCTGCTTGGTGACCTTTTGAATGTGCAGAGGCCTGTAGCCTAGTTGTACCTGCACAGGATGATCACTATGGCACCTTTTTCCAATCACCTGTATCTACGCTCCCCATCCTCCCCACCCTGCTTCTTTACTCTTTATGCCATAAATCCCACAAGTCCCTTTCCTTCAGGGAAGTGGATTTGAGGTTTTCCTCCTGTCTCCATGCTTGGCTACCTTTCAAATAAACCCTCTCTTTACTGCAGATTTCTGTGTCTCAGCATTTTGGCTTGAAGTGCATCGGGCAAAAAGAACCTAGTTTGGTAACAAAGGGACTAAAATTCGAGTCATAGTAGTAAACCTGTTAGTAATCAATCAAGCAGATTATGATGGAGGAAAGCACAGACACTAAGAGAATATGGGGGAGACAAACAAACTTGATTGATGCGATAAGACATGGTACCCTGGAGAAAGTGATCATGCTGATAAGTAAGAATCAGTCAATAGTGATGGAAGAAAACCGTATATCAGGCATTGGGAAGGGCATGTGCACATATTGGAAATGACATATTATTTTTCTGCAGTTGACACGCAGACAGATTTTGCTGTTAAAAAGGAATTTATGCAAGAAGAGATGAGTCCCCAAATATGATATTTATGCTGTGGATGAAGAGGAAGAGAAGATTTGAGAGATGTTGAGAATAGGATTTACTAAATTTGGTGATTGGATTGAACGTAAAGAGGAGATGAAAAAGAAGAAAACCTCAAAGATGATTGCTAGTTTTCTGTATTGGCTGACTGTTTTATCAAAGGAGTGGCTACAGAAGAGGAACAGGTTATTAGGAAAATGATGGGGTACTTCTACAGAACACACAGAGGGGGAGGTTTAGAGTTGTACCAATGGATTTGGAGCTCAGCAGAGAGGTCCAAGCTAAAGATATGCTTCTAGAACTCATCAGCATAAAGGATTTGGTAATTCAAGTCCTTAGAGGGAGTAAGATGTTTTAGGGATAGTGTGAAGAAAGAGAAAGAAGAGGATGAGTAGAGGAGGTTCCAACATTTAAAGGATGGGCAGAGGAAGAGGAGCCTGTGAAAAGCGAAGAGAAGGAAAAACCAGGTAGGTGGAAAATAATCCAGGGTTGACTATAGTCAATAAAGCAAAGGGAGGTGAGAACTTCCAAAAAGAGTATGTATGGAACTGCTTCAAATTCTACAGAGAAGTGAGAAAAGATTGAAAAGCATCCTTTGATTTTAGCAATAGGGGGCAGATTGAGATAACATTCTCTTTAGTTTAATGACAAATTTTGTTGCTCACTTTCCTCACTGGGATAGGGCTTTGTGTGGTTAGAGATGGCTGGGGAGAGAGGTGTCAGTTTGGGGTTTGCACACTGCTCCAATATACATAAAGAGGTAGAATGGTAGAAAAGTATTTCTTTTGGCTCCTTGAAGTAAGATTACTGAAATCAGCCTCACATAATTTCTCTATGTGTGCACCCCACTCATGGAGATCAAGGGACTTCTCCTTAGAAGAAGACTGCTGCAGGAATAAGGGTTTATTCTTCTCCACCTTCAGAGCCTCTCTGAGTATAATCTATGCAGCAAACATTGGATGAAGAGTCTGTATTTTCAGTATCAGAAGTTGTGGGTGTCCAAATTATGTGTTTGTAGATTAGTTTTAAGAATATAACTTCTACCAGTCACACTGAATGAGAATTGTGCTTTTATGCCTTGTGACACCAGGCAATTAATCAGAAATAAGAATTTTCAAGGTTAAGCTTGAAGTCAGGTAAGCTTGTGTGTGGATAATGCCTCGTACTTTCTGGGTGATCTTAGGCAGTTACTTAACTTCTTTTAGTTCCAATTTCCTCCTAGGTGAAACGGGAATGATGACAAGGTTTTTATGAGTATTTAAGGAGATAATGTAGAGGTCTTTGCACATAACCACTGCTCAGTAAATGTTATCCACTATTATTTCTACTTTAATCTCTAACGTTAATTTTTCTTCTCTGCGTTGGAACCCATCCTTGAATGGAAATTTTCATGCATCGCTTCCATACATCACCATAACCCATTCTCCTTAGGGTACTCAATCGCTCTTTTTGTTTCCTTCTTTTTAAAAATCTTTCTTGCTATTAGTCATGCCTAGCGGTCAATTACTTTAAACAAATTAATGCTTTTCTTTGGTACCTGATGCCTATTGAATGAACTTTGAATTTATTTTCTTCCTTTTCATGACCAACTCTTTCAAGAAATAGTCTACACTCACTCTCATTTTTCCATTATCTGTTTTGTTCATAAACTTTGACATGGAATCTTAGCCTCCTGAAACTGCTTATGGGAAGATCATTGGTGACGTATTTCTAGTGAAAATCAATGGCCTTTTAAAATTCTCAACCTCTTGGGCTATTCAGCTGCATGTGATTCTATTGAGAACTGCTTTCTTGAAAAAATCTCTTACCCTTTTCTGTGTCACTACAACATCCCCAATTTTTTCCCCACTGGCACTTCTTTTCTCCCTACATCCCAGTCAGTGGAGTTTCTCAAGGATTAGTCTTTAACTTTCTTTTTTCTTTTATACACTAATTTCTTCACAGAGTTTTATTTACTTAGAGTTTTCATCATAACTTTGATGATGAAAAGTATCACATCTTCATGTGTTCTGAGTTTTTAACTTGTACTCAACCTTCATATTTCTAAATACCTTGAACCCCTGCTATCTTCTCATTTTTCAGCAGGTAAGCTCTACTTTCATCTCTTTCTTGGGTTTTACTACTTTCTAGCCAATAAGGACAACTCCCTTTTCTATATTTCTTTTGTGCTCTAACATTCAGGTTAGAATCTGCTTTGAACTCTGTGAAAACACTGTTCTCGAGCAGCTTATTTGTACTTTGAGGATAGCACTCAAATTGATATTTCTTCTGTGAAACTTAAACACTTGATAATTAATTACTATGTCCATTAAAAAAAATGTCAGTGTTGTAGGTGAAAAACAAAACATAGGTAAACGTTGGAGAAGAAATAGTTTTACACCCTAGAGTGGTGTAATACTTATTTGGGAACTTGTGTTTATTGTCAAGCTAAGTTTATTTAATAGTATTAAGAGACATAATAGGAATATGAGATTTAAATGTATTAAATATTTGGAGTCATATAAAACAAACATACTACACAAATTTTTTGTTAATTATTTGGCTTTGGAACTTAATCCATTTAATATGTTTCTCTATAACCCTGGTTAAGAAATGAAAAAAAATTTTTTTTCTGCAACATTAAAATTGAATATTTAGCAAACATTTTATGATTCACAGTTTGGAGAAGGCAATTAATGCTGAATATAATTACTTTCATTAAAATCTGATTTGTGCAGTTAATTAGAAAAAATCCATGGGTGGCAAATTTTATGTTGAAGAAATACTTTATTTTGTATGGTATTGAGAAAGCTTTCCTAAACTTTCAGATTATTTTATTTGAAAAAATCCAAACTCAAAATCTAATTTAAATCTCAAATAAATTGTAAATTCAGTAAGAAAAAAAATATAAATAAATGAAACAAGCTCCTTGATACAAATCTACACAAAAAGGGAGCAATTTTTCACTGAGTTGAAAAAAAGAACTATTTCTCTTATTCCTACCCAGTATATCTAGATTAGTCTCAGAAAGTACATAGACTTGTTCATGTGTTGTCTGGTTGAGAAATGACTAAGATTCTATTCTGGACGAGGTCACTTGGAAAGCTTCTTGGTGGTGATCAAACAAGAATTATGATGCTATTTGGGGCTATATGTCAGAATATTGAAAGCTCTGTTTGAAGTCTTTTCAGCAGCTGAGTCACTGTAGTGCCCTTGCAAATGACTTTTATTTTTGCACCTCAATTTTTTCTATCACAATCCAAAGGGGAATTTCAATCCAAAAATACAATGAATTGCTTAATAATGAGAAAAATTTGAAATCAGAAAAAGGGAAAAGTAAAAAACCTAATAAAGTCTTGTAGGAATTTTGCCAGCTGAGAGGTAAGGGCCAAATGTGGATGAATTACAACTGAGACAATTGGATAACACCAGTATTTTATTTTAGTCTATCTGAAGGAAATACGTCTCCAAGATGGCATATTTTTAGCCCCAGATATCAGCTTTATTTGATACGTTGCTATTGTGCTTTTATTCATTCACTCCCTTATTCTATCAAACAGATATGTGTTAAATATCAACTATAAAAAAGTACTAATACATATACATATATCCACTCTTTTTTAGATTCTTTTCCCATATAAGCCATTGCAGAGTACTGAGTAGAGTTCCCTGTGCTATACAGTAGGTCCTTATTAGTTATCTGTTTTATATATAGTAGTGTGTATACATCAATCCCAATATGTATATATAACACAGATTCACATTGATGTACACCTGAAATGAATACAACATTGTAAATCATCTATACTCCAATTAAAATGAAAAAAAAAAGATGTTTTGGGAAGACTACAGAAGAGCCAGTTTTAATGTGGATGTTGAAAAAGGAATAAATAAGCAACATTAAAAAAAAAAAAGTACTAATGATGTGTGCCACCAGCAAAGTGTGTGATGAAGTTACAGCCCTTACCCATAAGCAGTTCTCATTCATCCTCACCCAGACCTTATCCCAAGATGGGAGCCATTTGTAGGTTTTATATGTTAGAGATTATGGGAACTATGGAGGCTACAGTATTGGGAAAATGTGTTCTTGGCTTTTTGAACCCATCATATTTACTTTATTGTCTCTACTCTGCTGAAAACAGCAAGGAATTAAAGACTAAGAGGTAGACCTTGGAAAGTCAGAAACCTATTTTAAATGGCTCAGTTCCCCTGGAGAAGGGGACGATGACCACTGTGAGTTCCAGCTGTGTGGGTGTGGAGTTTGTTGCTAAGACTACACTTAGTGATTTTGTGATACATGTTTAAGTGGTGGCTGAGATTTTTACAGATCTTTTCAAGAAGAGATTTTTATTCCAGGTGTATTTTTCTTTATATTCTGTCTCCTTTCTTTCTCCCTCCTTTTTACTGTTACACTCTGCGTAACTTCAAAGATCTAATCCTTTTCCTTACAAAAAATTTAAAAATTTTAGAAGTTTATAAATAAACATACCCACAAATACAACAGGATGGACCCTCCTTTTTACAGTTAGGTTTATGAAAATATAGAGGAAAATAACTTAGTTGGAAATAGATTGATTCTATGATGCTAGGGATAGAAAAGGCAGAAAGAAGTGAATTTGCATGGTGTTTTCATATGACACATAAAGTTCAAGTTACTCCCATAGGGACTTGTCAGTCCTGAAGGATATTTTTTACATAGGGAGGAAACTTACTACTGTATTACTGGTAACCTCCTACGGTTTGTCCCAGGCCATATCTACTCTTCTAGACGTCCCTGACCCAGTATAAGTTACAATCAGAGGGGAATTTCCTTATTTGATGTCTTGTCACTTCAGTGACTTTATAAGTAGAAATGAAAGAACCCAGAAAATTTTGAAAAAAATTTTAGTTCTTCCTGGCAATTACATATTCTTTCTTCTGTATGTCATTTGTACATGACAAACTCTTATTACCTTAGGAACAAATATGAAACAGTTCTCTGGAAAAAGGAATTTGATTTTGGGTCAACATCTGGGGAATACTTTCTTTTCTCTAGTAGCTCCACGATAAAATGTATTTTCAATATAACTGAGGAGAAAGACTACAAATATTGCTTCTAATTCATGTGTGTCCCTCTGTATAAGTACAATGAAAGTAAAATTTGAGTAATTAAGAGTATAAAATTTTAATACTTTAAAAAAAGTTGTATACTATGGACAACCATCTAGAAATTTACTTCAAATTTCCACTGATTTTCCTATATAGAAACAGGTACTGTCATATTCCTTTTGTGAAAAGTAAAAAAGGGAGCGACCATGAACAAATGTTTCATGGGTCATTGATTATAAGACTCAAGAAGATGGTGTGTGTGTGGGTGTAGGTATGTAAGAAAGAACAAAAGAAAGAGAGAGACAGAGAGAAAGAGACAGAGACAGACAGGGAGACAGAAAAAGAGGTGTTTGAAGGAGGAGAAAGAAGAGTGGTAAATAAAAAGTACACATCTATACTTAAAGTATAAACTTTGGTCTAAAATAATGCAAAGGAGAAAAACATGGCTATAAGGGAATACTAGGGAGAAAGAGATTGGTTAGATAGGATATTGTCCTTAGTAATTAAAAAAAAATTTTTTTTTGGCTGCGTTGGGTCTTTGTTGCTGTGTGCGGGCTTTCTCTTGTTGCAGTGAGTGGGGGCTAATCTTCATCGTGGTGCACAGGCGTCTCATTGTGGTGGCTTCTCTTATTGTGGAGCACGGGCTCTAGGTGCACGGGCTTAAGTAGTTGTGGCTCACAGGCTCTAGAGTGCAGGGTCAATAGTTGTTGTACACAGTCTTAGTTGCTCTGTGGCATGTGGGATCTTCACGGACCAGGGTTCAAACCCGTGTCCCCTGCATTGGCAGGTGGATTCTTAACCACTGTGCCACCAGGGAAGCCCTGTCCATAGTAATTTAAGAATTCTATAGTTATGCATTTATTTCCTAAGGTACATGAATAGGTTCTGGTCCAAAATTTTACCTCAATTTATAATTTGGATTTGACTTTTCTGTTTTCCTTCATATAACTGTCAAGATGATCACACTGTTGATAAGAAGGATTAGGTAAAATTAATATAATTATTTGTATTATATTATTATAATTATTAGATCAATGAATTAGACCAGAATCATCCTTTAAAAAGTTTTAAAGTACTGTAAATTAAATCTATTCAAACATTTTGCCATAAAAGAATGAAAAACAGAGACCAGAGACTTTCAAGATGGCAGAGGAGTAAGACGTGGAGATCACCTTCCTCCCCACAAATACATCAGAAATACATCTACATGTGGAACAACTCCTACAGAACACCTACTGAATGCTGGCAAAAGACCTCAGACGTCCCAAAAGGCAAGAAACTCCCCACGTACCTGGGTAGGGCAAAAGAAAAAAGCAAAAACAGAGACAAAAGAATAGGGACAGGACCTGCACCTTGGGGAGGGAGCTGAGAAGGAGGAAAAGTTTCCACACACTAGGAAGCCCCTTCGCGGGAGGAGATAGGGGGTGGGCGGGGGGAGGGGGAAGCTTCGGAGCCATGGAGGAGAGCTCAGCAACAGGGATGCGGAGGGCAAAGCAGAGAGATTCCCGCACAGAGGATCGGTGCCGACCAGCACTCACCAGCCTGAGAGGCTTGTCTGCTCACCTACTGGGGCGGGTGGGAGCTGGGAGCTGAGGCTCCAGCTTCAGAGGTCAGATCACAGGGAGAGAACTGGGGTTGGCTGCGTGAACACAGCCTGAAGGGAGCTAGTGCACCACAGCTAGCCAGGAGGGAATCCAGAAAAAAGTCTGGACCTGCCTAAGAGGCAAGAGACCATTGTTTCAGGGTGTGCGAGGAGAGAGGATTCAGAGCACCACCTAAACGAGCTCCAGAAACTGGCACGAGCCACGGCTATCAGCGCAGACACCAGAGACGGGCATGAAATGCTAAGGCTGCTGCTGCAGCCACCAAGAAGCCTGTGTGCAAGCACAGATCACTATCCACACCTCCCCTACTGGGAGCCTGTGCAGCGCGCCACTACCAGGGTCCCGGGATCCAGGGACAACTTTCCCGGGAGAACACATGGCGCACCTCAGGCTGTTGCAACGTCATGCTGGCCTCTGCCGCCGCAGGCTTGCCCCGCATTCCTTACCCCTCCCTCCACCCAGCCTGAGTGAGCCAGAGCCCCCTAATCAGCTGCTCCTTTAACCCCGTCCTGTCTGGGCAGGGAACAGATGCCCTCAGGCGACCTGCACACAGAGGCAGGGCCAAATCCAAAGCTGAACCCCAGGAACTGTGCAAACAACGAAGAGAAAGGGAAATCTCTCCCAGCAGCCTCAGGAGCAGCAGATTAAATCTCCACAATCAACTTGATGTACCCTGCATCTGTAGAATACCTGAATAGATGACAAATCATCCCAAAATTGAGGCGTTGGACTTTGGGAGCAACTGTAGACTTGGGGTTTGCTTTCTGCACCTAATTTGTTTCTGGTTTTATGTTCATCTTAGTTTAGTATTTAGAGTTTATTATCACTGGTAGATTTGTTTATTGATTTGGTTGCTCTCTTCCTTTTTAAAAAAAAAAAAAAATATATATATATATATATATATATGTTTTTTCCTTTTTCTCTTTTTGTGAGTTTGTATGTGTATGCTTTGCTTTTACCATTTATCCTAGGGTTCTGTCTGTCCGTTTTTTTTTTTTTTTTTTTGGTATAGGTTTTAGAGCTTATTATCATTGGTGGATATATTTTTTGGTTTGGTTGCTCTTTTTCTTTCTTTCTTTCTTTCTTTTTTATTACTCAAAAAATTTTTAATAATTTTTTAATATTTTATTTTAATAACTTTATTTATTTATATTCTTTCTTTCTTTCTTTCTTTCTTTCTTTCTTTCTTTCTTCTCTCTCTCTCTCTTTCTCTCTTTCTCTCTTTCTTTCTTTCTTTCTTTTTTTCTCCCTTTCCTTCTGAGCCTTGTGGCTGACAGGATCTTGGTGCTCCAGGGGTGTGTCAGACCTGTGCCTCAGAGGTGGGAGAGCCAAGTTCAGGACATTGGTCCACGAGAGACCTCCTGGATCCACATAATATCAAACAGTGAAGGTTCTCCCAGAGATCTCCATCTCAATGCTAAGACCAGCTCCACTCAACAACCAGCAAGTTACAGTGCTCGACACCCTATGCCAAACAAATAGCAAGACAGAAACACAACCCCACCCATTAGCAGAGAGGCTGCCTAAAATCATAATAAGGTCACAGACACCCCAAAACACACCACCAGACCTGGTCTGGCCCACCAGAAAGACAAGATCCAGCCTCATCCACCAGAACACAGGCACAAGTCCCCTCCACTAGGTAGCCTACACAACCCACTGAAACAACTTTAGCTACTGGGGGAAGACACCAAAAACAACGGGAACTACGAACCTGCAGCCTGTGAAAAGGAGACCCCACGCACAGTAAGTTAAGCAAAATGAGAAGACAGAGAAAAACAGAGCAGATGAAGGAGCAAGGTCAAAACTCACCAGACCAACCAAATGAAGAAGAAATAGGCAGTCTACCTGAAAAAGAATTCAGAGTAATGATAGTAAAGATGATCCAAAATCTTGGAAATACAATAGAGAAAATACATGAAATGTTGAACAAGGACTTAGAAGAACTAAAGAGAAAACAAACAATGATGAACAACACAATAAATGAATTTTAAAATTCTCTAGAAGGAATCAATAGCAGAATAACTGAGGCAGAAGAACGGATAAGTGACCTGGAAGATAAAATAGTGGAAATAACTACCACAGAGCAGAATAAAGAAAAAAGAATGAAAAGAATTGAGGACAGTCTCAGAGACCTCTGGGACATTAAATGCACCAACATTTGAATTATAGGGGTCCCAGAAGAAGAAGAGAAAAAGAAAGGGAATGAGAAAATATTTGAAGAGATTATAGTTGAAAACTTCCTTAATATGGGAAAGGAAATAGTCAATCAAGTCCAGAAAGCACAGAGAGTCCCATACAGGATAAATCCAAGGAGAAACATGCCAAGCCACATAATAATCAAACTATCAAAAATTAAATACAAAAAAAGAAAAATTAAAAGCAGCAAGGGAAAAACAACAAATAACATACAAGGGAATCCCCAAAAGGTTGACAGCTGATCTTTCAGCAGAAAATCTGCAAGCCAGAAGGGAGTGGCAGGACATATTTAAAGTGATGAAAGAAAAAAACCTACAACCAAGGTTTCTCTACTTAGCAAGGATCTCATTCAGATTTGACAGAGAAATTAAAACCTTTACAGACAAGCAAAAGCTAAGAGAATTCAGTGTGACCAAACCAGCTTTACAACAAATGCTAAAGGAACTTCTCTAGGCAGGAAACACAAGAGAAGGAAAAGAACTACAATAACAAACCCCAAACAATTAAGAAAATGGTAAGAGGAACATACATATCGACAGGTACCTTAAATGTAAATGGATTAAATACTCCCACCAAAAGATATAGACTGGCTGAATGGATACAAAAACAAGATCTGTATATATGTTGTGTACAAGAGACCCACTTCAGACCTAGGGACACATACAGACTGAAAGTGAGGGGATGGAAAAAGATATTCCATGCAAATGCAAATCAAAGAAAGCTGGAGTAGCAATTCTCATATCAGACAAAATAGACTTTAAAATAAAGACTATTACAAGAGACAAAGAAGAACACTACATAATTATCAAGGGATCAATCCAAAATAAGACATAACAGTTGTAGATATTTATGCACTCAACATAGGAGCACTTCAATACATAAGGCAAATGCTAACAGCCATAAAAGGGGAAATCAACAATAACAGAATCATAGTAGGGGACTTTAACACCCCACTTCCACCAATGGACAGATCATCCAAAATGAAAATAAATAAGGAAACACAAGCTTTAAATGATACATTAAACAAGATGGACTTAATTGATATTTATAGGACATTCCATCCGAAAACAACAGAATACACTTTCTTCTCAAGTGCTCATGGAACATTCTCCAAGATAGATCATATCTTGGGTCACAAATCAACCCTTGGTAAATTTAAGAAAACTGAATTCATATCAAGTATTTTTTCTGACCATAATGCTATGAGAGTAGATATCAATTACAGGAAAAAAATCTGTAAAAAATACAAACACATGGAGGCTAAACAGTAGACTACTTAATAACCAAGAGATCACTGAAGAAATCAAAAGAGGAAAGAGGAAATCAAAAAATACCTAGAAGCAAATGACAATGAAAACACAACAACCCAAAACCAATGGGATGCAGCAAAAGTAGTCCTAAGAGGGAAGTTTATAGTAGTACAATCCTACCTCAAGGAACAAGAAACATGTCAAATAAACAAACGAACCTTACATCTAAAGCAATTAGAGAAAGAACAAAAATACCCCAAAGTTAGCAGAAGGAAAGAAATCATAAATATCAGATCAGAAATAAATGAAAAAGAAATGAAGGAGACAATAGCAAAGATCAATAAAACTAAAAGCTTGTTCTTTGAGAAGATAAACAAAATTGATAAACCATTAGCCAGCCTCTTCAAGAAAAAAAAGAAGACTCAAATCAACAGAATTAGAAATGAAAAAGAAGTAACAACTGACACTGCAGAAATACAAAGTATCATGAGAGATTACTACAAGCAACTCTATGCCAATAAAATGGACAACCTGGAAGAAATGGACAAATTCTTAGAAATGCACAACCTGCCGAGACTGAACCAGGAAGAAATAGAAAATATGAACAGACCAATCACAAGCACTGAAATTGAAACTGTGATTTAAAATCTTCCAACAAACAAAAGCCCAGGACCAGATGGCTTCACAGGGGAATTCTATCAAACATTTAGAGAAGAGGTCACACCTACCCTTCTTAAACTCTTCCGTAATATAGCTAAGGGAGGAAGACTCCCCAACTCATTCTACAAGGCCACCATGACCCTGATACCAAAACCAGACAAAGATGTCACAAAGAAAGAAAACTACAGGCCAAATATCACTGATGAACATAGATGCAAAAATCCTCAACAAAATACTAGCAAACAGAATCCAACAGCACGTTAAAAGGATCATACAACATGATCAAGTGGGGTTTATCCCAGGAATGCAAGGATTCTTCAATATACGCAAATCAATCAACGTGATAAACCATATTAACAAATTGAAGGATAAAAACCATATGATCATCTCAATAGATGCAGAAAAAGTTTCTGACAAAATTCAACACCCATTTATGATAAATACCCTCTGGAAAGTAGGCATACAGGGAACTTACCTCAACATAATAAAGGCCATATATGACAACCCCACAGCCAACATCCTTCTCAAAGGTGAAAAACTGAAACCATTTCCTCTAAGATCAGGAACAAGACAAGATTGCCCACTCTCACCACTATTATTCAACATAGTTTTGGAAGTTTTAGCCACAGCAATCAGAGAAGAAAAAGAAATAAAAGGAATCCAAATTGGAAAAGAAGCAGTAAAACTGTCACTGTTTGCAGATGACAAGATACTATACATAGAGAATCCTAAAGATGCTACCAGAAAACTACTAGGGCTAATCAATGAATTTGGTAAAGTGACAGGATACAAAATTAATGCACAGAAATCTCTTGCATTCCTGTACACTAATGATGAAAAATCTGAAAGAGAAATTAAAGAAACACTCCCATTTACCATTGCAACAACAACAACAAAAATACCTAGGAATAAACCTACCTAAGGAGACAAAAGACCTGTATGCAGAATACTATAAGACACTGATGAAAGAAATTAAAGATGATACAAACAGATGGAGAGATACACCATGTTCTTGGATTGGAAGAATCAACATTGTGAAAATGACTCTACTACCCAAAGCAATCTATAGATTCAATGCAATCCCTATCAAACTACCAATGGTGTTTATCACAGAAGTAGAACAAAAAATTTCACAATTTGTATGGAAACACAAAAGACCCCGAATAGACAAAGCAATCTTGAGAAAGAAAAATGGAGCTGGAAGAATCAGGCTCCCAGACTTCAGATTCTACTACAAAGCTACAATAATCAAGATAGTATGGTACTGGCACAAAAACAGAAATGTAGATCAATGGAACAGGGTAGAAAGCCCAGAGATAAACCCACACACATATGGTCACCTTATTTTTGATAAAGGATGCAAGTATATACAATGGAGAAAAGAGAGCCTCTTCAATAAGCAGTTCAGGGAAAACTGGACAGCTACATGTAAAATAATGAAATAGAACGCTCCCTAACACCATACACAAAAATAAACTCAAAATGGATTAAAGACCTAAATGTAAGGCCAGACCCTAGAGGAAAACATAGGCAGAACACTCTTATGACATAAATCACAGCAAGATCCTTTTTGACCCACCTCCTAGAGAAATGGAAATAAAAACAAAAATAAATAAATGGGACCTAATGAAACTTAAAAGCTGTTGCACAGCAAAGGAAACCATAAACAAGATGAAAAGACAGTCCTCAGAATGGGAGAAAATATTTGCAAATGAAACAAATGACAAAGGATTAATATCCAAAATATACAAGCAGCTCATGCAGCTCAATATCAAAAAAACAAACAACCCAATCGAAAAATGGGCAGAAGACCTAAATAGACATTTCTCCAAAGAAGATATACAGATTGCCAACAAACACATAAAAGGGTGTTCAACATCACTAATCATTAGAGAAATGTAAATCAAAACTACAATGAGGTATCACCACACACCGGTCAGAATGGCCATCATCAAAATATCTACAAACAATAAATGCTGTAGAGGATGTGGAGAAAAGGGAACCCTCTTGCACGGTTAGTGGGAATGTAAATTGATACAGCCACTATGGAGAACAGTATGGAGGTTCCTTGAAAATCTAAAACTAGAACTACCATATGACCCAGCAACCCCACTACTGGGCATATACCCTGAGAAAACCATAATTCAAAAAGAATCATGTACCACAATGTTCATTGCAGCTCTATTTACAATAACCAGGACATGGAAGCAACCTAAGTGCCCATCGACAGATGAATGGATAAAGGAAATTTGGCACATATGTACAATGGAATATTACTCAGCCATAAAAAGAAACGAAATTGAGTTATTTGTAGTGAGGTGGATGGACCTAGAGACTGTCCTACAGAGTGAAGTAAGTCAGAAAGAGAAAGACAAATACTGTATGATAACACATATATATGGAGTCAAAAAAAAAAAAAGCTTATGAAGAACCTAGGGACAAGACAGGAATAAAGATGCAGATGTAGAGAATGGACTTGAGGACACAGGGAGGACAAAGGGTAAGCTGGGATGAAGTGAGAGAGTGTCATGGACATATATACACTACCAAATGTAAAATAGATAGCTAGTGGGAAGCAGCTGCATAGCACAGGGAGATCAGCTCAGTGCTTTGTGGCCACCTAGAGAGGTGGGATAGGGAGGGTGGGAGAGAGACACAAGAGGGAGGAGATATGGGGATATATGTATATGTATAGCTGATTCACTTTATTATAAAGCAGAATCTAACACACCATTGTAAATCACTTATAATCCAATAAAGATGTTAAAAAAAAAAGAATGAAAAAGAGTGTCTAAAGTGAGCCTACAAAGAGAGACACATTCAAAGTTTGAAAGCATTCTTTTCATATTGAAATATCTAGTAATATTTTTCATATAAGAAAATCAATTTCCTAGAATAAATCTTTTTCTGATTTTTTAAAGCTTACCTATTAGGGCATGAAACTGACCCAATTTTTGTTACATAGCTCTGTAACGTATTAATAAACTCATTCAGGACTCTTCTCTGCTTGTTCAAATCTTGAAATAAAAAATTTGTTTTATACCGACTGATTTCTGGTGGATCCCAGTATATTTATAGACCTAGCATGAGTTTTGAGGCTTTAAAATGCTTTCCAATATAATTTAGTATAAATAGGATGTTTGATTTTGAGTTCCTTGACATTTGGGATTAACATATAGAGCAATATTTGGCTCATAGTAGGTACTCAATAAGTGTTTGTGGAAAGAATGAAATTTTCAAATTGAATATTCTAGAAAGACTGGTTAGCTTTGATTTGCTCCATAAAAATAAGCTGCTTTCCTAAACTTATATACTACTTTGCAACTTTCTGCTATAAGTCATAACTAAACTCAGCCCTCTTCAATATATAGATGTACCTGAAAAAATTGACCACCAATTCTACAAAAAATGGTTTAAAAATTGTCCAAGGATTATTCCTCTGGAAAAGTATATCAAGTATTTGTTGGTATTCAAATTAAAATGTAATTCACACATAAAAGTTAAACTTTACCAAATTTTACAAAATTAAAAGTGAAAACAAAGCACCTAGTTTTATTACTATTGTTGAATTGGAAACCCAGACAAGCTACTGCACTGCTGACATTCTGGCCAAGGCCAGGTTCAATCAACAGCCAACACCATGAGCATTGCAGATAGAATGCTGATTAGGTGGGCATACCCACCTCCTACCCCAGAAAACGTGTAGACCCCAGAGGCCCCAGATACATATTAGAGAATAGGTTCATACCTTGGAGAGGAGCAACTGGTCTCCCATATTTCCACTTATTTGTATATAGAGATGAAGCTTGTGATGAATCCTTAATATTCATAAATATCCAAATAATTCTAATAAACCACTTAAAATGTATACTTTCTAGATTATGAAAATAAACAAATTTTCCTGGAACATTAATTACCTGTTGTTTCAGGGAAGGTAAATAAGCAGATTCCTTGAGATACAGTATTAGACCTCCTGGGTTCCATGTTTGCCCTTCCTTGATGAGTTGGTGTCTGATCTACTATGGAATACTCCTAAAACTCTTGTAGATTATAGAATTTAAAGAGATTATAAATATCACTCATTCACTTATTCTTTAAATCATTCACCAGATATTGAGAGTCTTACTGAGTTTGTACTGAGGGTAGAGAAGTAAAAAAGACAGAAATAGCCTGTCTTCATGGGGTGAACATGAAAAAGATCTTATACATAAAAAATTGTTATGAAGGCAAAGCCTAAGGCACTATCATTGGATATAAAAGTTGGAAGGAATAAATAAGGAAAACAGAAATGCACAGAATGCAGATTTTTCTCGTGGCCTTTTTTAAAGATCTTTCATGACACCCTTCAGGGGGATGTCACTGACATCCACAGTCCCCCTCCCCAGCCTGGGCTAAGGGCTCCATCTCTGTCCTCGTTTAGTTTTGTGCCCATGTTTGTACTATTTCATTGTCTTCACCATGTTATTAGAAATGATCTCTTCACGTGTTTGTGTCTGTCAGTGAATCATACAGTTCATGAGGGCAGTGACAGATATTATTCATCTTTCAATCCCAATCACTAACAATTTATTTATTTATTTATTTTAATAATTTATGGAATACCTTTAATAGATACTGCACTAAGATCAGTATTATACAGAGTCTCCACTGACATACCCAGATTGTGCACCACCACAGTGCACACACAAGTCTCATAAGGTAGCCTTCTGGATGGGTGCTGCTTACATGGTTTTGACTCATGTCAATCACTAACAATTTAATTGAATAAGTAGACTGATTTGCAGAAGGTTGAGTTTTGGGGAGGAGACGTGATGAACAGGAAAAGCTTCGCTTTGGGGGGAACAGGAAGACTGAATTCTACTGTTAGGCTGTTACGAACAAGTTTGTTGTGGGAACTGAAAAGAAGAACACGACATGAACTTGGGTGTGTGCTTTGGGCACTGAGTTTTGGCAGAAGCTTTTGGTACCCTGCATCTCTTCCTCTTAGCCCACCTCTGATTTCAGCCACAGCTTTGCTGGACAGTCCCTGGGAATTCAGACTCATCTCCTGCTGGCAGATGTGTCCTGTTTTCCTGGGAATTGGCTCAGGAAAGTTCAGACTGCAAGTAGCAGGACTTTCTGTCCCTGGGAGCAATCCTTAACCAAAGATGATGGGAAGCTGTTGGAGAAATGCTTCCGCCTCTTGGCCTTTTAGGGAATGATTCTGCTTCCATCTCTTGGCCTTTAGGGGATGATTCTGAGACCTCAAAGAGGCCTTTGTTTCTCTTTTCAGTGGTCCTGGCAGAATCTAACCCTCCTTTATGATAATGCAGCCTTATATTCTCTTTTCCTTTTCTTTTCTCATTCTTTTGCTCCCTCATTCCTGCTTCCTGGGATCTCATTTCAGAGAAATACCCAAGTCCAAGTCCCCGTCTTAGACTCTTCTGTCAGGGAAACCCAAACCAAGACACCAGCCAAGTGGCAGAAGTCTTTTAGAACATTAGTAACCTAATGTGGCCAGTACTTTTCTGCTCCAGGTTTCCATATAACACCCAATATGATTTCCCTAACAGCCTGCATGCACTTCCTTATTTATGGTTAGGTCCAGCCAAGGACAACCTGACTGATCTTTTTTGTCTTACAATATCTTTCCTCTACTTGCTATGTAAGATTTATGTCATTTTGGTATTTGTCTCATTTGTTGACAAGGAACTCTGGCCAGTAAACACGCACAAACCCGTGTAGTTGCCTAAGGAACAAACTCACCCAGCTCTACTTGGAAACCTTTATAATTCTCAATGGCAGGGACCCTAAGCGACAAGATTTCAAGAATCCTCAAGAAGAAGAATGTGTGAGCTAAATATTCCCAAGACCTTCAGCTGTCTGGAGTTCTCTGCTCTTTCAAATACAAATTCAATAACTGAGACCCTCCTGCACAAACGCAGTAAATGATATAATCAGTCTAATTCCCTTTCTCTTATTTCCCAGGTAAGAGAGTGAAGGAGAATGGGTACAAGATGTCCTTGGCTCATTTATTCTTCCATTTGCCATGCCTCCCAAGCTCCCAATATCCATTTCCTATCTAACTTTCTTCAACTCTGGATCTATCATCTTGCTGTACCTGTGTCCTGCCCACACTAGTTCATTCAAAGACAGGTGAACAGAACAGTCGCCCGTCTTCTGTTCCTTCGTGTTTCACCAGCCCAGAGCTGCTATCGAGATTTTTATGTGAAGTCTTGGTGATAGTGGTGAGGAATTAAAGCACAAATAAGCAAACAACCTAAATTCACATAAGTGAATCACTTTGCCCCAAGTTCATCAGCCATTTCTCCTCTGCGGGATTCTTACTTTTTGTCCTTTTTTTTGGCTCCTGGCCTGCTGATGTTTTTGTGGGTCTTCTCTCTCACTCTAGAGTCTTTTTTCCCCTCCTCTTTACTCCAAGTCCCCAAATTCACCTACACCTCATTTTAAAGAAAAAAACTTTAAAAGGTGTTATTATTGCATGTGGAATTTACTGATAATTTGTTAAATGGAACAATTTAGCTTCCTCTTTGTCAACCTCCTCATTCCAGACTCTGCCCCAGACATCGTCTTTTTTTTATTTTATTTTATTTCTTTATTTATGGCTGTGTTGGGTCTTCGTTTCTGTGCGAGGGCTTTCTCTAGTTGTGGCAAGCGGGGGCCACTCTTTATCACGGTGCGCGGGCCTCTCACCATCTCGGCCTCTCCCGTTGCAGAGCACAGGCTCCAGATGCGCAGGCTCAGCAATTGTGGCTCATGGGCCCAGCCGCTCCGCGGCATGTGGGATCTTCCCAGACCAGGGCTCGAACCCGTGTGCGCTGCATTGGCAGGCAGATTCTCAACCACTGCACCACCAGGGAAGCCCCAACATCGTCTTTTAAAGTCCCAATAATATGTCCTCTTAAACAAAATGCCAATTTTCAATGCATATTTAGCAATCCAAGAATTGATAGAAACTGAAAAATCACAGCTTTTCTTGAACTGTTTAAAGATAAAATCCTTAGGTGGTCTCAAGGTCAAAGTGCTACTCATGGCTCCTTGACCAGGGGCTTTTGTTAAAGGAAGTAGGGCAAATGCAGACTTCTTTACCCATCCCCAGGATAGAAAATCCAAGGGTCAGATTTACCCCATCTGCCCCTTCCTCTTGATCTAATACAGCTCCTACTGCCAAATTTGGGGTGTGGTCCCCTTGACAACCCTACTCTTTGTCTCTGGAGGGTTCTCAGGTTCATATCATGGGAAGGGACTGGAACTGATAGTGAACTTGAAAATTATTAGGGTCAGAAAAGGAGTTTTTGAGTTATACAACTTTTATATATAGATATATCTTTGAATTGGGCTTGGGATGCTACATTGACTGCCCTCTGGTGCTGTATCATGAGGCCAATATGATCCTCCTAAAATTTAGCAAGCCAGACTCTAGCTTCCAAGGATAAGTGAAGTAGGAAAAGCAGGGAATTGATGGTGCTAACTTAAAAGAGTGTTATTCAGATCTTTAGATTCTTTCTCTGAATACATTTCCAGCCCCATTCTCTTTCTCCTTCCTTTCTAAGACTCCAGTGACACATAAATTAGATATTTTGTTATGGTTCCACAGGTCCCTGAGGTTCTGCTCATTTTTCCCCTCAGTCTATCTGCTCTCTGTTTTCAGACTGGGAAATTTCTATTGTTCTATCTTCAAGTTCACTACTTCTTTCTTCTATCTTCTCTATTCTGCTGTTGAGACCATCCATTACTTTTTTTTGTTATTATATATATATATATATATATATTTTTTTTTTTTACTTTTTATTTATTTATGGCTGTGTTGGGTCTTTGTTTCTGTGCGAGGGCTTTCTCCAGTTGTGGCAAGCAGGGGCCACTCTTCATCGCGGTGCACGGGCCTCTCACTATCGCGGCCTCTCTTGTTGCGGAGCACAGGCTCCAGACGCGCAGGCTCAGTAATTGTGGCTCACAGGCCCACTTGCTCCATGGCATGTGGGATCTTCCCAGACCAGGGCTCGAACCCATGTCCCCTGCATTGGCAGGCAGATTCTCAACCACTGTGCCACCAGGGAAGCCCCTGTTATTATATTTTTCAATTCTAAAATTTCCATTTGATTCTTCTTTATATTTTTTATATCCTTGCTGAGACTTTCTATGCTTTTATTTGTTTCAAGTCTGTTCATAATTGCTTGTTGAAGCAGTCTTATGATTCCTGCTTTCACATCATTGTCAGATATTTCTAACTTCTGTGTCTTCTCGGTATTGGTGTTTGTTTATTATCTTTTCTCATTCATGTTGAGATTTCTTTTTTTTTTAGGTTAATGTTTATTTGTAAACAAACAATCTCCCCCGACCCCCAAAACCCCAAAAACTTTGATGGACTTTGCCTCTTTCGAGAGTGAATATTCTCTTTTGAGGTGATGGAAATTGCACGAGTAAAGGAAAATCTGACTGGCTTTAGTAATTAAAGAGTGTAAGAAAGTCAGGAGTTCTTACAGCTATTTTAGTAGGCAGAGTGCTTCCACTTCGGGAATAACGACACAAGAAAATGTTGAGATTTTCTTGGTTCCTAGTAGGATGAGTGATTTTTGGTGAAAACCTGGATGTTTTGGGTATTCTGTTATGAGACTGTGGAGTTTATTTAAAGCTTCTGTTACAGCAGGCCTCCCCTGACTCCACTCTGGTAGTTGCAGGGGGGCCCTGCCTTGTTACTACCAGGTGGGAGTGGAAGTCCAAGTTCCCCACAGACACGTGTAGGGAAGTTGCTCCTCAACACTGCTAGGTGTGGCTGGGAGTTCTGGATTTTTGCTAAACCTCTGATGATACTACCCTGGTTTGGAGGGGCAGGAGTGCCTTGTTACTGCTCCCCACATGACCTCTCTCAACACCATTGGTATGAGGATATCCTTCTTACCTATAAGTAGTGATGAAAGTCCTGACTTTCCTCTAGGCCTCCTCTGACACACGCAGTGGGGAGAGAGAAAGGTAGGTTTGGAAGTCCAACCTCCCCACTGACACTACCAGGATGGGATTGGGGTGGGGGTGAGGCCTAACATGAAAATCTGCTCCCAAGTGCAGATTCTCTGACACCCAAGATTCTCTGACACCACTTTGGTGGAACGGTGTGGTGCCTCATTCCTTGCCTTCCACCCTGGCAAGGGTGGACGTCTAGGTACACACTTTGACTTTGCTGGTGGGAGCAGGATGGTGGAGAGACACAGTTTTTTCTGAGGTATTTAGCTAGAGTAGAATGGTATTTTCTGAAATTTTTTTGTCTTGCTGGGATGCTTCTTTTGGATAAGGGGAGCAAGCTTTTCTTTGGAATTTTTTTTTTTTCTGGTGCCCATTTTTGTTTCTGTGTTGCTAGCTTCTCCAGAAAGCAGCCTGGAATATACAAGGCAAAGAAAACCCAGAAAACAAAATCCAAACCTAGAGAACTCACTGTTGTGTCTTTCCGTGGGTCCTGATGTCCCTAGCCAGTTTTCTTTCTTCTCTTCACCTTTATCTTCATCTTCTTATATGATGTCCGCCCAACCCGTCCCCACTTTTCCACTGTAGTTAGCAGAAGGAATAGGGAAAATTATATCTAGTCCATTTTTCCAGAAGTAGAAAGTCTCTGACTTCTTTTAAGATAGACTAGCTTCCAGGCTTTGCTCAGCACCGACCTATCTAGCCAACCTTTGTGTTTTCAATTCTCAGTCGGCTCTCCCCAGACTCTCACTGTCTGCTTACCTGTTGTAGTCTTAATACCAAGCCACTCAGAGGATTATCTGGCTGCATAATAGGTATGCTTTTTCCAGCCCAGGCTGCTATTTCATGAATTCCCCACTCTGCCCTTATATCGTCATGTATGTATCTTTTCATGTACTTCCTCTAGGTCCTTCCCAGTGTCTAGTCTATCTCTGCACTTTGTTGAAAAATTGAATAAAAATTCTTTATAGCTTGGAGAATGAGTACCAAAAGGGATAAGAATGAGTACCAAAAGGGATAAAAATAATTTCAGTTATGTTATGATTTGACACTCTCTAATATTTGTTCAAGTCAAATTTAAATTTATCATTTAGTGATTTCATTTTTAAATGGGTTTACTTGAATATTACAAAACAACTATTTTCTCAAAATAAAAAGCTTTGATTCTCTTTGTAAGAAAACCATTGTGCATGTCCTACATTGCTGAATAGTAGAGAAAGACTAAATAATGTTGAGAATAATAGAATAAATGAAAAAAATTTAGCTTACAAACTGTCTCTGTCTTGTTAAAAAACTACTTGTATAAATATTTTAAATTCCAAATGCCTCAATATTCACCATTACTGTTTTTTTCCTGGCATTGAGATTTAAAAAAGCCAGACAGGAAGAATGTGAAAGAGAATGGTTGCTAATGCAGAAAATGTGTTTAACCCCAGAACCCTAATATCAATTAAACTAATATTATGGCTTCATGATTTTCTTTCAAAAATAATTTCCCCTCTCTAAACCATCTCTGACAAGCTACTTCTTGCTACCAGCCATGCCTCAAGGGATATGTACTGACTGGAAATTTTGAGCATCTATAAAAGCGTTTATTGAATTTTTGAATAATTAGATTAAAAACCAACAATAAGCAATCATCATTTTCATATTTGTTTGTTGAGCAATTGTTCCTAGTTGAACCACAAACTTGGGCTACAAAATTCTGAAGAAAGGGCAATGTTTTTTGCAAGGATAACACATTTGTAGTCACTAAAAACCAAATAAACCAACCAATCAACCAAACAAACATCAACTAAAAACAAATCGGACATGAAAATGACATTAGAACAAGTCCAATATACCTGGAGGAAGAAAATTATAACAACAGTGTGTGTTAAACACAGTTCTTTTCTGAAGAGTTTATGTCCAACTTTTCTTTTTTATGCAAATTTCCTCCTTTAAACTTAGGATGGCTTAAGGGGAAGAGGGATGATGTATCAATTTTTTCTTTTCCTTTGCTTACAAAGGAAACCTGAGAGTGTGGAAAGATCTTCAGGGTTCAGACCCTGCAACTACCTGTCCAATGAAGAAATTCCTCCTCAAGATCACGTCTGATTAAACAAGAGCAGGGGCAGAGAACTGCTGCCACTTTTATACAGGCTGTTTTTTGTTGTTGTTGTTGTTGTTAGCTGCAATGGTTGGAAAGTCTTTCCTCATACTGAGCTGAACTGTTTCTCCATGTTCCAGTTTCCTCCTAGGGAGCACTTTTAGGCTCTCTTCCATAAGATGGGCTTATAAATGTTTTTTTTTTTTTCTTCTGAATGTTAAATATTCCCAGGTTCTGCAGCAGTCCATTTTGGCTAACTCTTCTAGACAGTTTATCATTGTAAAAACCCCCTTCTTTTAATGCTCCCTATAACAACATCTACTAAAATATGATGGGAAAAGTCATTTTTTTTTTTAAATGTTATGCTCTTGGTTACCCAGTTGGTTCATAGCTGTGATGATGAATGACTTTTTTTTTTTTTAACTTATTTTTTTTATTATTTATTTATTTATTTTGGCTGTGTTGGGTCTTCGTTTCTGTGCGAGGGCTCTCTCTAGTTGCGGCAAGCGGGGGCCACTCTTCATCGCGGTGCGCGGGCCTCTCACCATCGTGGCCTCTCTTGTTGCGGAGCACAGGCTCCAGACGCGCAGGCTCAGTAGTTGTGGCTCATGGGCCCAGTTGCTCCGCGGCATGTGGGATCTTCCCAGACCAGGGCTCGAACCCGTGTCCCCTGCATTAGCAGGCAGACTCTCAACCACTGCGCCACCAGGGAAGCCCGGAAAAGTCATTTTAAGAAAATTTCCATTCAGTTCAATTCAGAGAATAGTTATCAAGCACTTATGATGTGCCAGACGCTCTGTTGGGCCCTGGGGCTAAGTCAGTGAACACGGCCATCTGTCCTTCTGAAGATCACAGTTAGCAAATGCAGATATTCAATGAGTGATTACAGCTGTGATGAGTGTTCTGGAAGAGGCTGTAAAGTTGTTTAAAGCAAGGCAAATTTAATTAATCCTTAAGAATCATGGAAGCCTTCTATGATGAAGAGATGTGTAAGGGAGGATTTGAAGTATAAGTAGAAATTAGCCAGGATGCAAAGATCCAGGTAATGGAAATGATACATGGGGAAGATGTGGGGTTGAGAGATGTCCCAAAGTCCAAGGGAAGAGAGTGTTTCAGAAGAGGATTCCAAGTTCTCGTATCAGTGGAGAAGGTCCTGGGTGGTTGCCACCACGAGGAACTCAGTTGTTCAGAAAAGAGCGAACCTTTGACTCTCTCCCTTTTGTGTCAGGCTACCTAGCTTTCACACTGTTTCCTCTACTTATGTACACATGGTTTTAACAACTGTCCCAGTTATGTGAACATACTATCTCAAAAATAAACGCTTTAAAATTTTAATTTTTTAAAGAAGTGCTCAAGGCAGACAACCTTGCTTCTTTCTACTTAGCTATATTTTTGTGACACATGGCCAATTAGGTAAAGACCCAGAAGTGTTCAATGGATTTAGCAATAAAGAATTCATTGGTCACACTGGAAACAGCACTTAGCGGCTTAGTGGGAAAGGAAATCAGGTTGAAGTGGGCTTTGGAGCAAATAGGAGGTGAATAGGAGGTGAGTGCAGTGGGTGAGTGCAGTGAGGTGAGTGCAGTGGGTTTCTCTAGTGAATACAGAGGATGCAGACATTCAAGAGTCTTAGCTGTAGAGGAAAGAAAAGAGATAGGGTAAGTATCTAGAGGAAAAGAGGAATAAAGAAATGCCAATTTTTTTGCAGAGGAGATTGCCAAGTTTAAATATTGCTGGAAGGGCATTACTATCTAGGTAAAGTAAGAAATATGGGGAAAAAACTTTCCCCCAAGGAATGCTTTGTCTATGACCTTTGTTTCCAGCTTGGTTGGGTAGACAAATTTAATATCTAAGTAATGTCTAGGATAAGGCATCCTGTGATAAAGAACTTAGTTGTTCGATGAAAGAGAAAAAAAAGAAAAAGAAAATTAGGTAGTATATACTGAGGTGACCATACATTCAACAGATGGTAGCAAGCCTGGAGATCAACTTGGGCTGGAGCTTTAGAAGCAGAAAAGATTTGGGACTTCCTTGGTGGTCCAGTGGTTAAGACTCTGCACTTCCACTGTAGGGGGTGTGGGTTCGATCCCTGGTCAGGGAACGAAGATCCTGCATGCTGCACAGCCAAAAAAAAAAAAAAATGTTGAAAAGATTTGGAAGCTTTCAATCAATTTGACTTTGGGCAAGTTATATAGCCTTTCCAAGCCTCTGATTTCTGTTTGTAAAAAGGGCATCATGATGCTGAACTCAATTTTTTGTGTGTGTTTGTGAAGAAGAGATAGTTTTTGTAAAGCTTCTACTATGGGCAATATACAATAAATGAGAGTTCATATAAAAATTTAATAGAACATGGTACTTGAAGGACAGAGAGACTATTACTCTATCATGTACATAGTAGGTGTTCACTAAAAAAAAATAACTGGGGAGAAGGAAGAAGCGAGAAATGCATGTTGTGAACAAATATATGAAGCTAAAAGAACATATGTGAGGGCAGATGATAACAAATTATCTGGGTCTATAAGTCACGCAGCAACATTTCACTGTGTTCATGATATTAAGAAAATCTGTGAAATTAGGTATTTGGAAGCTAATTCATAAACTGTCATTCATGAATTAGCTTCCAAAAACCTAATCATATTATCTGATTGTTAATCATATTATCTGTTATATGGACACAAATCTCAGTCCAAAATATACCAGATGTGTAAGAAACATAACTTTATTCTTCTACATATCAACCAAATTCTTCTTTGAATTTTCCATTCCCCAGGACATCAAACACTAAAATTGTCTCTCTTTTCCCTGACTTGTGTCTAAGTTCCAGGGAGATTTATGTAATTTCAAGGTGTTGTAGGAGCCATCTTGTCTGAGAGTGATCTGTTCACACAGATATTTGCCAACCAACCCAAGGTTCCATTTGGTCTTTCCTCACTGATCCATGCAGGAAACTGTCAAGACAACTCTTATTCTTGTTTACCCAGGGCTTCAAGTCCAGAGGGTCTCTCTGCTGCTTTCATGCCAGGCTTGAGAACTGAGGCATTATTCTATTGCTTCCATGCTATTCCCTGGTAAGGAAGTTTTCCTGGGACATATCTATGGCTTCATTTGCCTTAATGCTTAATCCGTGGCTTTATCACATCTACGGGTTTATTATCTAAGAAAAGGAGCAAATATCCACATTTGTTCTCTGTCTCCTAAACCATATCAGGGTCTTGCCCTCTCACTGAAGTTCCAGTATAGAAAGCAGAGTCAGTAATTACCTTTCTTTAAACCACCATTCTTTGGCTTTCTTTGCTCTCCCCCAGCCTGGTAGAATGTTTTTCCAATCTTCAGGGAAAATCTCTCTCTATATAAATCTTGATGGCTTCCCTCAGAGTCATTTTTGCTCCTCAAATAACTCTTTTATGGGTTTAAGGTTTTGGAAAATATAAACCAAAAACTTATAGGAAGTTTCTGTTTTCCACCCCACCTTGTCACACCCACATCCTCAGGAAATAACTAGAGTAGACTATTTGCCTGAATTGGGTGAGCAGGTGGGAAAGGGAAAGTGGGAACTTTAGGGAAAAATCCATTTATATTTCAACCTCCTGTGATAATGACAGTGCATTGCATTACCTTACAATTTGCTACATAGATTATAAATAGTAAATTGATAAAGTCCTACATTGGTTACTTCACTTTGATCAGTTTTCTACAGCCATGCACTTCAGCACGTGTTTATTCATCTGCATTCCTCATCCACATTGTTTGGGAAAAAAATTCTGGACAAATTCCTTTAACTCAACTGATGAAAAGTCAGATTAGTTGGCAGAAATGTGAGTTCTGGCAATCACAATTCTGAGATTATAGTGGCAACATTTTAAGATGGCTTAGATGGGTCTCGTGGCCCTTTTCACAAGGGAGATTACCAGAATCCAGACTTTCTTCTCTTGGAAGAGTCTTGAAAAGTCAGTATTGATTTTTGCCCAAGGATTCTTGGTCAATTCCCAAAGGCATAAAATTAGTTTTGGCAGTTTTGTGCTAAGAAGTGTAGCATATTCTATTTTCACTTACTTAAAATTTTATTCATATAAAGTCAATTAACAGGCTGGTAGATTTCCAGTTTTAGTCAGTGCCTTCATGGAAATAAATCCCTGATCTGTGCTATGCAGAATTGACAAAATATCAGAATGAGTCCCATTTGAAAGCAGATTTTCTAATCTAAGGAGTGTTACAGGGTTTGTAATTGCTTTTATTATCCAGGCAGTTTCTCTCATAGATATCCTCTCCACACTGACCTCAAGATAGTTTAGCATTCCCCAGAGATATTTATAGGATTTGATATTCTAACATCAATATTTTCATACATAGCACAATATATTTAGAGATTGGCAAGGTGATGGTTCATGGCATGAGTATACGATATTGCTTTTCTAAGTGTCCAAATAAATATTTTGTTCTAGACTTTGGACATAAACTTCCAGCGTTACATCGAGGAATTCATAGTTAAGAGTAGTACAGCCCTTCGGGAGAGTTTCTAAAGAAGCTCGTGATCTATACTAGCTGTACAAGAACAAGAGTGAGTGCGGCTATAAGATACTCATCATCCGTGCTAGCAGCAGAGCCGTTGTTAAACCATACTGCTATTCAAAGTGTGTATGATGTTATTCTTGAACAATTGATGTCTCTGGGCCATCTGGCATTTCATGGTTGGGCCCTGCACCAGCATCATATGGTGAAGTGCCAGGAGCAGGAAACTGTGGTTTTTTTTATTGTGCTTTTCTAACAAAGACTCAAAAGTCAGTAACTGCCTGACATTCCTGCAAGTGTCCTCCAGTTGGAGAGTCCACACTTAGACAATGAAATAATGAAAGGGTTGTGCAGTGAATGTGCATGTGTGTGCGTGTGCAACACACAGAGCCACGCCAGGGATATGTGAAGGTCTGGTTTTCTTTCTGGGGCAGATCAGTTATAGAGTGGTGTGATTGCCAGCACACCACAGTTTGGAATGAGTGAAGTAATTCAAGCAGACAAATATTTTAAAATGTTAGAATTTCATTTTCTGTTTTCTTCCTGGCTCAGACACATGATGTATAACCTACATGAGGTACCTAGAAGAGTCAAATTCATAGAGTCAGAAAGTACATTGGTAGATGCCAGGGGCTGGTGGAGGCGGGGTGGAGAGGGGAAAAGGGGAGTTAGTGTTTAATGGGGACAGAGTTTCAGTTTAGGAAGGTGAAAAATTCGGGAGATGGATGATGGTGAGAGTTGCACAACAATGTGAATGTACTTGTGACACTGAACTGTACGAGTAAATATGGTTAAAATAGTACGTTTTATATTATGTGACTTTTACCACAATAAAAACAACAACACAACAACAACAATAACAAAAAAAGACAAAGGAGTCCTCTTGAATTCTGCCTCTGACTGTGTCTGATGTTAGTCCTGTAGTTAGGCCACATTTACTCAGGACAACACACCAGGAGTCCCAGATGTCAGGGCTTTCATCAGAAGCATTAGAAATTTCCAGGAGATGTAGACTTTCAAACTGCTTTACCTGGAACATCAATCAACAGGTGTCAGTTGTTTGATGTCTACAGTAGCATCTGATGATCAAAACCATTGCTACGTTTGGGACAGAATGTCACAGAGTGGCTAACTACAGTTCTTACCACACAATTGTGCTTAAAGTCAGGATGATATAGTTGAAACATAAAACTAACCACTACACTGTTTTTACTGTTGAAATAATAAAATGTTAAACTTAATGAAAAATCATAGCATAAATCAAAACTTGTCCTTGGAACTTTAGTTTTCCAGAGCTTGATAATTCCTCTTTGGAGAATCTGTCACTTCTCTCAGATCCAGGATTTATTTTAAGTTTTCTTTAAAATTCCAAGTGCTCCTAGAAGTTATTGCCCAGCATCCTCTTTTACAATCCTCCTAAAATTTATCTTTTTAACTGATATCAAAATATTTAAATATTATCCAGCCCTAGGAAAGAACAAATGTTATTTCAATTTTCTTAAATTTATCAACTTTTTTAGGATGATCATATAGAAAATAACATTTGTTTCACATTCCATATGTCCTTGATAGGTATTTCAAACTTGCTTGTGTGCAGAATTTCCACTGGAGTGATCATCTCTATTCAATTCCCATAAAACAACTCTCACACCAAGAAAGCTGCCTTGGAATTTTATATATTTTTAAGCAGGTTCATAAAAAAAGAGGTCCCTTGCCCTTTCATAGAGAGAAAGAGCAATAAATATATTTAATATCATACACAGAAGTGTGAACATAAAGTGAACTTCATGCACCCTGATTCTAATTGCAAATCGTTCTCACTCTTTTATGGTCACATCGCATATAACCAAATTTAATCCGAGGTTACCTTTAAGAGCGAATCCTTGGCCTAACCTGCTTGCTTGCTCCAACTCTCTGTCTCCTACACTCAGGTCCTCTGGGTCTTCTGCTCTCACTGTGAAATTCAAGTCCCCACATAGGCTCTTGCTTCAAGCCAGGGCTTAGATGAAATAACTGTGACTTCAACTGAATTGTGACTTAAATGAGAATTTGTGTCAACCCATATGTTCTTTCATTTGTGATTTGAGTAGCCTTCACCCCATGAACAGTAACAAATTTAAATTAGGGAAAAAAAGACTGTTAAAAATTAAATTTGCTCTGTGTTTACATAGGTAATGAACCATACCCAAATAAATAATTTTTTAAAAATCCTTTGCTTCAAGGTTTGTCTTAAATACAGCTAGAATAGTTAACTATAATGTATGTGGTGTTACTTAGAGTGAGGTCTCACGGCTGCCTAATACATTCTTCCTGTTAATAATAATTAACACATCTGTGGTACTTTTACCGTGTGCCAGGCTCTGTTCTCCATCCCTCCTCTACCAGAAAACGTTCACATCCTGGAATAAACTCAACTCTCATAAAGCGCCACCTACACCAACCACACCCACTCTCCAAGTGGAAGTGTTTTCATTATCCTTTTTCCAGTGACCTCTTTTCCCGATATCTACTATTCAAAATCCCACAAGAAGATACAAATTCTATTCTTCTAGAATAAGTCTTCCTAAATTTCACTAAAGAATGCTTCTTTCGCCTTATGCCTTAGTCCTGTTAACACCTTAACTAATGCACTTTTCCATTTCAATTATTAGAAATCGTGTAGACTTGACCACTAGACTTCCCTCATAAATAAATTCCATCTCCCCACAAGGCAGGCATCTAATCGCGATAGCTGAATTTTAAGGGTTACATTACAAATGGATCGTTATTCCTGAAATTAGTTAAGACTCAATTTATATAGAAAAATAAATCAATTGCACGAAATCAGATATTAGATTAAAATGCTTTTCAGAACATTTTTTTAATGTAATTAGAAGATGATTAAACTTAAATTCAGAAACTTGAAAGTTTTTTTTTTAATGGAACACATTTTAAGTAAGACTATCAAAAGGTGACATTGAATCAACAATCAGAAAATTCAAATATAAGTAACAACATAGATTGGAAGTTCTTCCAGTGGAGATTTTTAGACATAATAATTTTCTGAAATAGGTATATATTATAGAGGTAATTAATTAGTTGCAGGTTTCTAAAGTTCTAAAAAGAATCCATTTAGGGACTTCCGTGAAGGTCCAGTGGTTAAGACTCCAAGCTTCCACTGCAGGGGGCGCGGGTTTGAGCCCTGATTGGGGAACTAAGATCCCACATGCTACAAAAAAAAAAGAAAAAAAAAAAAGAATCCATTTAATCTCTATCTCTTGTGTATTATAATGTAGAATGTATTCATAGCCAGATGAGCTCTTTAGGTGAACTGCTTGATTTGAATGAAGTAGAATAGAACCGAGTACTGGCATTGACTGGAAAGGTTTAATACTTTTGGCATTTGAAGTGGCATCGGGCTTGCACCTTCTATAACATTTATGATTTTCCTTTTGATTTTCCCACAATACTTATATAGGTTTAATTGAGTTCTCGCATTAGCTGTCTGGAATAGAGAGATGAACTGAGGTCTAGAAAACTTCCCCAATGCAGTCAAGTTTCTGTTGACTAATTCTGTGATCATCAAGAACAGCCTCTGAGTCCTTGCGGCTAAAGGCGGTGGCACAGGCTCTGCCTGGAGTCGAGAGTGTGGTTTCTGAGAGATAGCGTCTCAGTGGATGAGGGGAGGATCCAGCAGAACTCTGGTCACACATTCACAAGCCCTGTTGATGGTGGGGGGATGAGGGTGTGAGTGGAGGGTCTGTGGGCGTGATGAACGCCTGAATGACTCACAGGGGAGAAGGGTGTTGACAGGACTTTGAATCAGATGCCACTTGCTATAATTTTCATATGATACGCTTGGAAAGCACCTCTGCATGGAAGAAAGATGGGTTGATGCTCTCTCTTTCAAATGTACTCCAGTAGAGAAAGGTGTTTTCATTTTGAAAAACCCTGAAAGAATCCCTGAAAGAATATTTGACTAGTTAATGACCTGGAGTCCTTGTCCTCATCCCAAATTGTGCTGTTTATTCTCCCCCTTGGAGACCTGTACTGGCCCCCACTGCATCTTGAATCTCAGAGAGGCCTAAACCCGCTCAGCTGTTTAACCCTTCTCTCAGCTCATATAAGTTTGTGTCTCAGCTACCCAAGGGTAACTTCTCCACCCAGGTTTCCTATTTTATTTACTTAATAAATTTATTCATTTTTTATTTATTTATTTTTGTCTGTGTTGTGTCTTTGTTGCTGCATGTGGGCTTTCTCTAGTTGCAGTGAGTGGGGGCTACTTTTCATTGTGGTGTGTGACCTTCTCATTACAGTGGCTTCTCTTGTTGTGAAGCAGGGTCTCTAGGCATGTAGCTTCAGCTGATGTGGCACGTGGGCTCAGTAGTTGTGGCTCGTGGGCTCTAGAGCACAGGCTCAGTAGTTGTGGTGCATGGGCTTAATTGCTCCACGGCATGTGGGATCTTCCCGGACCAGGGATAGAACCAGTGTCCCCTGCATTGGCAGGCAGATTCTTAACCACTGCACCACCAGGGAAGTCTCCAGGTTTCCTGTTTTATGTTTTAAATATTATTTTGAAAATTTAATGAGTTTGGAGGACTTCCTTCACTCCCGTACCCCCTTAATAAAGAGAATAATTTCTCACTACAGGAAAATTGGAAAAGTAAAAAGAAAACAAAATTATTTACTGTTCTGATCAACCAAAGTAAACCATTGCTAATTGTTAGTTTTTTTCTTTTAAATCCAAACTCCCTCACCCTCTTGCTCCATATACACTTGTCCCATCCCTTTTAGTGTTGGCTTTTGTCATATAGTTATAACTCTCTTAGGAGTTGTATGTGTTCACTTTAGATAATTTGGTAAATGAAAAAATTATATATAGAAGCAGAAAACACAACCATCACCCATGTTAACATTTTGGCGTATTTCTCTACCAATCGTGGTTCATTGTCAACATATAAGAAAGTTTCCTTTATAAACAAAAACTTTTACTTTTGAAAGCTGAATAAGATAGAACATTTTAAGGATCTATCAAAACTTAAAAAAAAAAACAATGCCCTTCCCCCTCCCGGTAAGCTGGGATGAAGTGACAGAGTGGCATGGACATATATACACTACCAAATGTAAACTAGATAGCTAGTGGGAAGCAACCGCATAGCACAGGGAGATCAGCTCGGTAGTTTGTGATCACCTAGAGTGGTGGGATAGGGAGGGTGGGAGGGAGACGCAAGAGGGATGAGATATGGGGATATATGTATATGTATAGCTGATCCACTTTGTTATAAAGCAGAAACTAACACACCACTGTAAAGCAATTATACTCCAATAAAGATGTTAAAAAACAAAAACAAAAAAACAATGCCTCCAAAGTATTTCCAATATATTGTTTGTTGAGGAAACAAAGCATACGGACCATATTTGAGAAGCTTGCCTCCTGGAGGGACTTCTTCCACACGGTCCTGTTTCTTCTCCCTTCCTTTTTCAGGCTTTGATCCCTAATAAACATTTTGCACCCAAACTCCATCTCCAGGTCTGCTTCCAGACATCCCTCTCTGTGACACTCAAAAGAAACTGGAAAATTTTGTCTCATTTTGATTTTTCTCCAAATCCCTGCAAATATCGATTCTCTGAAAATGTACTAAGATTTACAGCAAGGAATGGCAACTTGTATTATTTTAGTCCTTTTATGTACTTCCTACTAGTTTTATTTTTGTTTTTATAGACTCTGTCTTATCTATAGTTCATGAGGAATATTTCAAAACACAGACAATGGTTATTTTTCATGTAACGAAGAGTTTTGAGTACCTACTGAGGGCAAGGCACATATCAGGTGCATTTCCTGTTGTTAAGAAAAAAGACGGAATGAATGACTTGTGTTTATGTTATATCAGCAAACAGATGAAAAACTCAAGGCTGTCCTCTGGAATACAAGAATCCAGAGAACCACATAAATGCATCAGAGAGCAGGCCTGGAAGAATGTCAGGGAACCAAAGATTCCAACTTCTGTGTTTGGGAAGAATCGCAGATGTGATGAACTTCAAAATTAGAATCCTTTAGTTTGAAAGCTTTTACTTAATTTTCCAAGTAACCCTGCACTTTCCCTAGATTTATTAACAAAAGCTTACAGAAAGAATACTTTTAGTAGCTTTTCACTGGCCATGATCAATGCAGACAGAATCATCTAGTATTTCGATTACACAAGAAAAGTCCCAAGTTATGATTACTTGATCTAATTTTCTAAGTGATTAATGAAACATTCTTTTTGCTATTAACATGTGATTAGAGATGTGAGTTTTTTCTTACTCTCCTTCCCTCCTTCCTTTCTTGCCTTCCCTCTCTTTCTGCCTCTTTCCCTCACTTTCTTTCCTCATCCTTTATTTCATTTTATAGAATTTTAAAGAAGACCTTCAAGGTATAACAGTAATGTGTGCTGTAAAAGAATTTTTGTTACATTATTGAGATATTTCATATTGAATTACCATTTCATTCATCATATTTATGAATGAACATACTTTGTGTGTGTGTGTGTGTGTGTGTGTGTGTTTGGCTGTGTTGTGTCTTCGTTGCTGCGTGCAGGCTTTCTCTAGTTGCGGTGAACAGGAGCTGCTCTTCGTTGCAGTGAGCTGTCTTCTCATTGTGGTGGCTTCTCTTGTTTCGGAGCATGGGCTCTAGGCACGTGGGCTTCAGCAGTTGTGGCACACAGACTCAGTAGTTGTGGCACATGGGCTTAGCTGCTCCGCGGCATGTGGGATATTCCTGGACCAGGGCTCGAACCCGTGTCCCCTGCATTGGCAGGCGGATTCTTAACCACTGCGCCACCAGGGAAGCCCAACACATTTGTTTTAAATAAATTTGTTTTAAAATAAATATATCCCGGTCTAATAATCAAATACTATTTTTAAACTGATTCACAAGAGATTTTGTGTAGAAATCAGCAACTTCCCATTTATGCTCATGAACTCCCTGAATCCTTATCATTGAACGAGATGTGCTGAGAAGTGGGTTATTGACAAGGACTAAATTCTGGCAGCTTTGGATATTTTCTTTCTGAGGAGGTGTGGAGACGGAGTATTATGTCTTCCAGCGCGGAGCTTCCTTTTCCCAGGTAGGTAGTTGATGAATAACCTGAGCAACTAAACATCCTCAGTATTTTCTCAGATTTGATTCTGGTTATACCAGTGAGTAGAGATCAAGACATAAATGACGTGACAGCACCTTGGGCTCTGGTTAGCACGCAGTGTGAGGGAGAGAGAGATCTAATGCTTTTGGTTACAGGCTGGTGTAAAACAGAGGGGATTTGACAGCGAGCGGATGAAGGGTTTTATCTCACAGTCACCGGCCCTTGCTCGAGGGACACATAGTAGAGGGTCCCACCATGCCTTTGTCTTGTGAATACACCAGTGTTTTCCAGGCAGCTTAACTCTTTGTAGAAAAGAGAAGATGGTAGAATGTTAATACAGGAATTTGCATCAGGGCTAAAATAATGTCTTGAGGGCAATTTGGTCTCTTTTGTAGCAATCTGGGGGCATTTTTCAGTTTCAGGGTCTGACATTAGCAGTGACGACTTATCTCCTGCCTACTCAGGTTTGTGTGGAGTGGGTAGGGGCTCTGATGAAGGGAGTTGTGAATGAGCTTATGAATGTGAGCCACGACTCCTATGGTGTGAGACGTTCTGACAATGTAAGTGCTTTAAATTATATATGGCCAAACTATTACCTTCATTAACATGTATCGATGCGCCTACATAGGAGAGTCTTATCTAATGCTATTTATTGTATGCAGCTTTGAAATTGTCCCTTTGGCAATATGAAGCAAATGGCCAGCAGAGGGATCGAAAGCTCTGATATCCATCCCCCTTCTGGGTGTTAGTTATGGGTAGAGAGATGTGAAAGATAGGTAGTTTTGTGGGCAGATGCCAGAGAAGTCTTTAATTCAGTGCTAGGGAGTTTTGATTTTATTTCTTGGTTGAGGGGCACCCATAAGAATAATTAAGAAGGGGAGTGACACTGTATCTTTAAAAGAGGATGTTTAATCAGGCAAAGGTCTGCAGGATGCAATGGCGAGAGGAACCCAGGGAAGGGGCAGTCAGTTGTCAAGGTTTTAGCCCAAAGTTCAACTTCCAGAAAACTGTTACCAGCCCTGGAAGAGGCAGGGAAGAATCTTTCGACTCTGAAAGGAAGTGCTCTCTACTCAGACTTGGAGGACACACCCTTAAACTGCATCCCCAATCCAACCAGAGGATACCAGGAACCATCTTGTGCAAATGAGAACAAATCTGTTGGCATGGGTGCAAGCACAGTCAAGGGAGACCAGTGCTGGCTGCATGTCTACTCTACATACCTGGGCAGAGAAATGCTGAGGGTCCCCAGCACCCCCCCCCCGCACCCTCCCCCACCACAGCCAGCCTCTTCTTAGAGCACTAAGATCCACAAGCTGGGAACCCTACTGGTGTCTCAGACACAACATATTCAAATGGCTCTGGTGTCATCTGGTATAGTGTGGTCACAGTTCATCTTCCCACTGATGTTGTTTTGATTTCTCTTAATCATCTCTGCCTGATCCTGTCATGGGTGTTCACGTGTGATCAAACTCCAGCCACCCTTCTACTAATGACAGATTAGCCCCATTGCTCCCTGGAAGAGTCTCTTGCTCTTGCAGCTGAAGCAATCCAAGAGATATGGGTATGCTCTAAGTAAGTGGCAGTGGGAAAGGAGAAATAGGTTTGCCTTAGAGAGATATGGAAGGTTGAATGTGCAAGATTTGGTAATAGATTGGGTGTGGCTATTATAGAAGAGAGAAGAAGCACAGCTGACCCTAGTTCATGGTGTTTAAACTCTTTTGAGCTCTAAAGCTAAGGATATTATCCCCAGAAAGACCCACATACACACCTTTTACCTACAATCTCAGGAGGTTCACATGTGTGGTAGCCAAAAGTTAAGAACCTGTAGAGGAAAATCCTGGATGTAGAACTGGATGACCTGAGAGATTTCTTCTGCTTGCTCAATGTTAGGGTGGTAATAGAACTTAAGTACTGAGGCATTGTTGGAGACATTGATAGCAAGTCAAGATGGTGAGCTGGTGCATATGTGAGGCATTACGGAGTGTACGGGGAAAATGTATTTTGTTTAGATCTGGTCAATCTGAAGTGCTGGTAAGGCATATAAGGAGATGTTGAGCAGATCATTAAAGGCACACTTTGGTAATGTCTTTATTGCATTAGATCTGCACTGTCTTAATATGGTAGCCATTGGCCACTGAGGATTTTAAAGAAATATGGTTAATCCTGAGATGCGCTGTAAGTGGAAAGCACACATTTGTTTCAAAGACAGTCCAAAAAGCAAACCAAGGAAAAAAAAAAAAAAGAAAAGATAAATATCTTACTTTTAAATCATTGATTACATGTTGAAATAATATTTTGGATATACTGGGTTAAATAAAATATGTTATTAAAATTAACTTCCTCTGCTTCTTTTTAAATGTGGCTACTAGAAAATTTAACATTACATATGTGGCTTGTATTTATGGCTTACATTATCTTTCTCTTGGACAACACTGCTGTAGATAATGTTTATGGGTAGTTATTGGTGACAACTTGGGAAGAGTTTTGATCTCTGTGGGGAAGATATAGAAAAGGAAGTGTGGCGGGTTGAGGACATAATTATGGAAATGCCCACATTCATAAGTTTAGAAGGAAAAGGAGGCTAAGAAGGAGCTAGAGAGTAAACAGAAGATGAAGAAGAATGAGCTACATCACAGGAACAAGAGGAAGAGGGAGCTTTAGGAAGGAGGGTCTAGGGAAGAAGATCACACGAAATAATTTGGCCTTTATTCTATTGCAGAGGTTCCTCCCCCAGAAAGTGAAATGATCAAATTTAAGTTTTAAGATGATTTTGGCAACAAAGTAAAGGATTGGGTTGAGGGAGAAGTTGAAGTCCAGGTGGCCAGTTAGAAATTCAGGGAAAAAGAACAACCCCAAAGCTCTTAAGCATCTACCAAGCCAAACAGAAAAGAATCGTTTTCACTTTGAGAAAGAACTTTCTATTTTATTTATTTATTTATTTTTGCAGTGAAAAATAGTAATTTAAAGCATGTGTCTTCTGTTTCTAGAATCCAGGAAAATGGGTTGCAATGAAAATCAATGTCACAGAGGATTAAAGATGCTTTGTGTAGGAAAATAGAAAGACGTAAAGAAACTAAGGTCACGAAAATTATAGGATTTCTAAGAAACAAAGGTTGTCTTTCATATAAATGTCTCACTTAGGAAAAGGAGAAGAGAACATTATTCCTCATCCTTGAGAACATGACAGTAGGAAAGAATGGCTTCTAAAAAGAGTTTTCCTTGAGGCTCTGGCTCCATAACTATGATAATTTCAGGTACTTCTAAGTGTTTACAAATCGAACAAACTGTGTCCTAGGATGTCCTTTAAACAGAAAATTTGGTACATATAATGAATGATTTGGAGTTCCATTTAAGGCAAAGAACAGATTGAAGTCTATGAAAGTACAAAACTCAGGGTACCAAGTAAAGGTGAGCTGAATGTTTTGAAGGTATTTGGATACTGTTTAAATTTATGTTTTAAATTCTTTGCTAGTTTAAAGGAAAAGGGGAAAAAAATGATGGTAAAGGAAAATCAATGGGGGACCTCCCTGACGATCCAGTGATTAAGACTCCATGCTTCCAGTGCAGGGGGCGCGGGTTCAATCCCTGGTCGGGGAACTAAGATCCCACATGCTGCATGGTGTGGCCAAAAAAAGAAAAAAACCAACAACACAAAAACAGATAATCAATGGAAGTAGTTCTTGGAGGGGACTAAAAAAAGGGAAATGGCTGATTCATTAAAGACACTTGGAAGATAGGTCTAGGTGGGACACCCTATGAGTCAGACACTGTGCTGGAAACTATATACAGAATTAGGATAAAACACATGTCTGTTGTGGAATAATAATAGTAATAATAATAATAATAATTACTAAGTAGCAGTAACAAACACTTATTAAGCATATATTATGTACTAGATAGTTATTTATGTGTTTATAAGTTTTCACTCATTTATTTATCACAATAACCTCACAAAATAGGTATTATCTTAATGTTATAGATGAGGCACAGTGAGATTAGGTCATTTGCCCACGGTCACACAGCTAGCCCACTGTATCATAGGAGGACACAAGTTGTATCAGGCAGCATTAGCTGGGTTATGCTGGGGTAACAAACAGCTCCTAAAATCTTAGTGGTCTCTAACAATAAGGGTTTACAATTTTTGTTAGTTTCTAAACTCCACCGCAGGATACTTGCTCTGCTTCTTTCCTGGACTTTGGCTGAAGAAGCAGCCCCTGTCTAGGGCATTGTTAGTCTTTCAGCAGAGGAAATAGAAAGCAATGGACGAACCATGTGATGGCTCTAATAGCTTCTATTGGAAGTGGAACATACCACTTTGACATTTCTTTGACCAAAGTACGTCCCGTGACAAGCCTGCCAGTGGTGTGAGAAGTGTAATGCTTCTTTAGATATGGGCTTTGGAGTAAGAGGACCCATGGGGAGGGTGTTTTTTTCTTTGTTTTGTTTTGTTTTCATCATATGACTCTTTAGCTTTACAAGGATAAGAATCAAAGATTGCCTGATTTGACTTTGTTTCACCCCAAGGAGTAATGTTATGATCCCAAAAGTTAATTCTTGGGTTGTGGTATTGAACGGGGATGGACAGAGGGTCATGGAAATGGAAGACTCTGAAATGGAGAGCAGCTGTCCCTCACCATGACCAGTGAGGGCAGCTAGGCCACTGCCAAAATCCTTGCTGAGCAAGGCACCTGGGAGGAAGACTGAATTTCAACAATATATCAGGTCACAGGTAACAGAAGGGAAAGACTGAGCTGGGTTGAGAGCTGGTAGGGAGGGTCGATCAAGCAAGGAGAGAGCAATCTCAGGGTTTAGTGAAGGCTGAAGGTTTAGTTCAGTTATCAGGGGGAAAAAACAAGTTTTGAGGGGGTGCATGCCCTGAATTCCTTTGTCTGAAAACCCCTCCCTCCATGAATTCCTGGGGAGTGTGCTATGAACTAATGGACATTAATGAGTGAAAACAGGAAAAATTATAGACAGTCCTACTTATTAAAATGCACAGGAAGATGAATACAACATGTCTATACAAACCAAGCAACTAGAACGTGGGCTCATGTAGGCCTGTAGGTAGAACAGACACAGGAGAAAATGGAAAGAGAACTTTAGTTCTTGAACTGATGTTAAATTCAGCCTGAATTTATTGGACAAATTGCTCACTTTCATGCAAGTAAATCTGGTTTACAGACTCTCACTAAAGACCTTTCCGCAGAGATGTAAATTGATATTGATGAATACAATAAAAGCAAGTAATAACCACTTTTTGGAACCTAGAATAAATTCACATCAGGTGAGGGTAAAACATTTAGAAACAAGACAATTTCTTTGCCTTTCCAATACTAGAGAACTGTAAAAATTGTGGCAATAAATTGGAACATTTGGGAAAGGGAGATTAAAAATAAGATTTAATCTCATCACCCATATATGCAAAAATTCTTCTAATTTTTGTGCGTTCCTTATAGTCCTTCCCCACAAATATATAAATACTGTGTAATTACAGATTTAAATGGAAAATGGTACAGATGAACTGGTTTGCAGGGCAGAAATTGAGACACAGATGTAGAGAACAAATGTATGGACACCAAGGGGGGAAAGCGGCGGGTGGTGGGATTGGTGGTGTGATAAATTGGGAGATTGGGATTGACATGTATACACTGATGTGTATAAAATGGATGACTAATAAGAACCTGCTGTATAAAAAAATAAATAAAATAAAATTCAAAAATTCAAAAAAAATTTTTATTATAATACAGCATTTTCCATAAACAATTTTCCGTATTGAAGCACAGTCCTTATGATTATAATGGCTGGAAAATAGTCCGCTGCATAGAATTAACATAATTTAACTCATTATTTTCTTATTATTAAACATTTAGTTTCTTTCAGTTCTTCATCATTATTAGCAATGCTGACTAGATGGCTAAGTAAAATATATATATTTAAAACAGTATTTTGTTGTGGCACAATTCTAAAACTGGGTCAAATGTTATAAACTCTTTATGACTACATGTAAGTTGATTTAAAAAAAAACTGCATCAATTTACCTAAAATGTGTATTCAATTCACTACACTTTCACTTGGTTTAGGAATTATATTTAAAGGTCATAAAAATTGGCTAATGAATACAAAAAAATCTTACTTACAAAAATATCTTTTTAACATTTGTATGTTTGAATACTTGCAAGGCTGAGTATTGTTCCATGTGTTTATTTACCAACAACGTGGGTCATAATTCATCAATTTACTCTTTCTTTCATTCAATCACTGGACAAATATTTTTTTGAGCATCTACAATGTGCCAGGTACTGTTTTTGTTTCTGAGCACACAACACTGAAGAAAACACAAATCCCTGCTTTGGATTTGTATTTTGTATTATAGGGTAAAAAAGACAATAAGCATAATAAGTATTAAAATTGTGTAGTATGTGGAATGTTATAATTGCTATGGAAAAAATAAAGCATGGTAAGAAGAAGAAGCAATTTGTTGGTAGGGAGTTGTATTTATAAACAGGAGGGTCCATGATAAAAACATATGTTTGAACAAAGCCTGAAGGAGGCGGGGCAGGTCCCATGTGGGTACCTGAGGGAAGACTGCTCCAGCCAGAAACACTAGGTGGTCCAGGGCCCTAAGTGGGGTCATATTTGATGTGTTGGAGAAGCAGAGAGGCTAGTTTGGCCGGAGTGGAGGGAGATCTTTTGATGATGTTCATTTGTTCGGTAGGAGGAGAATAAAGGGAGAAAAATCTAACTAAACCAAACAGAAGAAAAAGTTTCAAGAAAGAGGTTGCCACCAATGCCCAAATTAGCCACCGTATCCGGGTTGAAGACAATGGAAACAAGGCAACCACAGTCAGCAAAGATGAAGGCGGCCAGATTCCATTGGCCAGAGCTCAGTCACGTGGCCATACCCTGCTAAAGAGAGGCACTAAGTGGAATTTAGCTGTAAGCCCAGAAAGAAGAGGATACTGGTTGTGTAGGAAAAGCTTGCAAGCTCTGTCACATCCAATCTAAAATCAATTGTGTATCATCAACTGGGGTAATTGCAAAACTATCCGAGGCCCTTCCCTCAAATACAAGATCAAAATATCAAGGGATGGATCCCACGAATGTGTTTTCTGGTAACCCTGTTGGGCATCCAGGTTTGGAAACCACTGAGTGAACCTATCTTTTGGAAATAAAAATACATTAAAACACATCTTAAACAAACCCCCCCCAAGTCTTAAATAAAGTATGTCTGGTTATAATACAAAAGAGCCACCAGGTGGCAGAAGAACTCCATTCTTGTAAGCTTCTCGGTGGCTTCCTTATTTCACCTTCCTTATTCCTCCATTTAATTTTCTTTCTTCTTTTTTTTTTTCTTGGCTTGTTGGCTTGAAACATATAGGATTAAGTTCCTTAAAAAGATTGATGCTAACCTTCTAAATAGATTTCAATATTAAGAATGACTTTCCTTATCGAGAAGAAAAATACCTCGAGTATTATGTTAGTGAACTGAATTAATTCTGAATTAATGTTATTAAATTTTTTTTTTGGTTTTTGATTGAAGCAAAATGTGTTAACTGAATAACACTAAATATTAGGATGTCAAATAACCATAAAAAACTTTGTTGTGTGTTTAATAAGCAAGTTTTGAGGCGCAGGTTTTATAGACATTATTAACATATATTGTATATGCTAAATTTATTCTTAAGGTACATTTTAATTTTTGTTTTCCCAAAATTAAAAGCTCTAATGGTAGTTTTATACACTGAATTCTCATGAGAACTGTGTTCTGGACTTTGAAGAGTCAAGGCTATTGGTTCACATAGATCTTGTATAAATCTGGGTTCCACTTCTTCGGAGATTGACCTTGAGCAAGTTTATTAGTACTGCTCAGCTTCTGCTATAAAAGTGGGGTAATGATGCCTATTCTATAAGGTTGCTGTGGAGAGTCAGTGATGACACAAGCAAGTGCTTTATACATACAAAACTAGGTAAATAAAGTAAATTAAAAAATTCCTGCCTCTATTCTAATTTTTTCTAATGGCAATTACTACTTGTGCTTTAATGCAAGATAGAAGGCTAAAATACACATGTAGCTGGCAGAATCATAATCTAGAACAGATGTTAAAAAACATCACGCTGTAAAAAGACTTCAGAGTTGGAAACCTGTGTTCACTGTTCTGAATCTCTCCACTTCCTGTTAGGAAACATGATATTCTTTTTTTTTTTGATTTTGAAAAATAAAGATTTATTTTGAATGGGCAGGTGAGGGAGGAAGGCAGAAAGCTATAGTTTTTAGTACTTTGGGACTCCAAAGGTTATAATTTGGCCCTCCCAGAAGCTTCTTGGAGGTGGGAAGCATGGACCTCTAATCCACTGAAGGAAATCAGAATATATCACCTTAAATATGCCTCTTTGACATAAAAATTATTTTTAGCTGAAGGCAATTAAGAAACAGCAAACGCAGAAAAATTCCCCCCTTTTGGCCTAAAAGCAGGATATAAATTCTTTTACTAGAGACAGAAACATGATATTCTTTGAAGTGCGTTTTTTGGCTTCATGAGTTGTAATTATTCATATACTGTATAAAGTATATAATAACTTATGCCCTATGGTGTTATTCAACATTGTAGAGAAAGGAGAATAAAGAATGTGTTTTATCAGCAGGCAAGGATCGTCCTCTTTATCCTTTATCCTCTTTACCCTCACATGTAATTTACTAAAGAGCTGACAAAATCACGGCACAGGTTGCTCCTCACCCTGTTCGTCTGCAGACAGTGAAGGGACTAACTCTGAGGCTGTGCTTTCTAACTGGGCCCATGTCAGAAATCTGATGAAGTTATATAGAGTCTTCATTTCTATACTGTGAAAGAACGAGGTTGCTTCTAAAAAGGAGGCAGGCATAAAGGCATGTGCTTTGGACAAAGCCCCTGGCAAAGATGCTGCGGGGATGCTTAGCAACCCAATATTCGAGCACCGAAAAGGCATCAGATTTCTCTTTCATTTGGCCGCAAGGAAGAAATGGAAACATTAAAGAAAAGGTCTGAAAAAAAAAAAGGCACTGGGGGAAACACAGGGAGTTTGTGTTGCTGATGAAAGGGCCATCTATATCAGGGGTCCCCAACCCCTGGGCCACGGACCGGTAGTGGTCCGCGGCCTGTTAGGAACCGGGCCGCAGAGCAGGAGGGGGTGAGCAGCGGGTGAGCAAGCGAAGCTTCATCTGCTTCTCCCCATCGCCCGCATTACCGCCTGAACCACCCCCACCACTCCCCGTCCGTGGAAAAATTGTCTTCCACGGAACCGGTCCCTGGTGCCAAAAAGGTTGGGGACCGCTGATCTATACGAAGTAGATGATGTATATTTACATTTGATATATAGATTTAATTTTAAGTCATTTTGTAATAAATACCTTTAATTCTAAGAATTGAAAACCTTGAGAGGAATTCAAATGTATATTTAATTTTATTCCAACAGCCTGATGGTCTTGAAAATTCTAGGTTTTTAAAATCTATTGATGACCTTGAGAAGCAGGGAGAAGTACTTTCAGAAGAACTTGAATGGGGGAGAGGAGACCCTGCATTTCACTGGGTACCTCTTTCTTCATAAATGTCAACTATTTCCCGTAATTACTCTCTTCTCCCTCTTCTCGGCTAGTTAGCAATCATGAAAATGGAAATTACCTTAGCAGTGTATTCAGAGTATGTCCTAAATGTGATTGAACAAAGATTTCAATATTCCCAAGGCAGAAGAGCCAATGTCTTTGCTTCTGCAGTTGAAAAGTCTGGAATAATCTCCCCAACGTCCAGTGTGGAAATTCTTCCTGTCCTCAAGGTCTCTGTCATGAGATACCTCCATGATGTTTTTCCTGACTCTCTGAGTTAAAATACCCTTTCCCTTCCCTACACTCACATAGCCATTATTTTATCAAGTGGTAATGGTTTCCCCAAACACAACAGGTGGCCCCAGTGTGGCTCTCCCAACTTCTGACATTGGCAGTGGCTACTGGTCTGGAATTTTTCTCAATTCCCAACAACAGAGAAAATCAAAAGCAGTTTTCTTTTCTTTTCTTTTCTTTTTTTTTTTATTGTGGTAAAATATACCATCTAAACCATTTTAAGTGGTCGATTCTGTGGCATTGAGTGCATTCTCAATGCTGTGCGACATCACCACTCCATATTTTTTTGTGTGGAATTTTTAGGGTTGTCTACATGTCATCTGTGAACGGAGATTGAATTTACTTCTTCCTTTCCAATTTGGATGATTTTTATTTCTTTGTCTTGCTTAATAGTTGTGGCTAGAACTTCTAATACTATGTTGAATTGAAGCCAGAAACAAAAGGACAAATACTGTATGATTCCACTTATATGAGGACATAGAATAGCCATATTCATAAAGATAGAAAGTAGAAGAGTGTCCATGAGGGCTTTGGGGAGGGAGTAATGAGGAGTTATTGTTTAATGGGTATGGAGTTTCAGTTTGGGAAGATAAAAAAGTTCTGGATGTGGTATATGAGCTTTTGTCTTAGACTCTACTTTCAGAGGAAAATGGTTAATATATGATGCTCTTTTGCTAGTGGCTAGAAAACAAGGGTCTGTGAACCGAAGGGTAGAAGTAAGATTGGCTCTTTTAAACATCATTCCCAGAGACTCACTTGGGGACCAGAGTTGTCCTCACAATCTTAGGCTCTTCCTGAATAGGAAGTGTGGTTCTTATGTATATAACACATCTATCGAGGATACAGTAAGGGTTCCACTGAATGAAGCTATACTACCCCAGTCACTGTTGGATCCTCATGTGAGAGGACCAGTAGGACAAGACACAAGTTCTATACTGGTGGGGAACTGAGTCTGATTATCACAAGGACGGAGGACTACTGCTACCTACTGGGATGGAGGAGGAGTAGCTCTGAGATTTGGGAATACACTGAAGTGTCTTTCAGTGATTCTATGGTCAGCGACAGCTATAAATAGGCAATTGAGCAACTTTGGCCCAACTAGGACAAGAAAAATAAAAGCTCAGGTTTCTAAGTGATTAAAGTCTAGGTCATTCGACCAGAAGAACAACCTAGAGCTGCCAATATGCTGCCCAAGGTTGAGAGAAATAGAAAAATGATGATACAGATTGATGGTGGTATCAGTTATGACTTCAGGCCGACTGCAACATCAGAGATGGCTCCATCAGTCTGTTGTGTTCGGTCCTTGCAGACACTGTGGCTGGTCATAGCTTGAAGGGGACTCTAATATTTTGGACTTAAAGGAAGGAATGCCATGAACTGTAATGTTAGAGGGGGACTGTATTGGGCATAATTACCTTCTTTTTTTGTTTTTGTTTTTTTTTTACACAAATCAATTACTTAGCAAATTTTTAATGAAATGCCCTATTGATTTACTTTTTGGTAAGTGCCATGATGTCATAAATACAGTAATAGAAATTCCTAGACTTACATCACTGACCTGCTTGGATGCCATCAATATTCCCTATTGTTGACCAAATAAAGCTCATATTTTCAGTCTAGAATTTTAGACCTTCCATGACTTGGGTCCAAGATTCCATATAAAACTTAGGTTCTATTATTTTAAAACACGTAACTCAAACTCCAGTCAAATGTATACTCTTATGGTTTCTACACAGGACTTGCATATTCACACATCTGCACTTTTGCTTATGTTCTGCTCAGGATTACCCCTCTCCCCCATGTATTGTTGGAGCCTCTTCAAAGAAGCCTTAAGGCTTATTCAAATACAATATCCTGAAAGTTGACAAAGAATAGATTTCCCTAATCACAACACACATACAATTATTTATCATCATAACTGAGAGACATTGTAGCTTGGAGTCTAAGAACATATATCAGGGGCTAGGATATCTGAATTCAAAGCCTAGCTGCATCATTTACTATCTGTGCCTCCCTTTCCTTATCTTTATTTACTTTTTAACATCTTTTTTGGAGTATAATTGCTTTACAATGGTGTGTTAGTTTCTGCTTTATAACAAAGTGAATCAGGTATACATAAACATATATCCCCATATCTCCTCCCCAAAATATGGAACGCTTCATGAATTTGCATGTCATCCTTGCTCAGGGGCCATGCTAATCTTCTCTGTATCGTTCCAATTTTAGTATATGTGCTGCCGAAGCGAGCACGGGCATAATACCTTCTTTTACTCCATCTACTTCTGTGACCACCAGTCCTATGCAGGACTTGACTAATTGCACAGATGCCACCAGACAGAGTTTCTACCTTGTGTCTTTACTACATTCTTCTAACTTCCTACCAAGGGCTTCTATGCTGCCTTGGCATTGACATCGTCTTGGGGAACCTGCTCAGCTCTTGCGTATGTGCAACCTGGGTGCTGGGGGAGATCACGCCCTAGGGACACTCTTGCCCAATAGAGGATGCCAGCCAATTGATAAATGCTCTCTGCTTTTATCTGACTGTCCCGGGCAGGCAGTTCTAAGCCATATTTCATGAGTCCTCAGAAAGTCCTGGGAGATCAAGCACCAACTTGATAAAGCAGTCTTTATTGAATTTCCCTCTTTCCCTGTTTTACTTCCGTCATCCTTCATTCCTACTCCCTAGGAGAATCGCTTCCCAAATAAAGTGTTGCACTGCCAACTTTGTCTCAGGATCTCCTCTCAGGGGAACAGGCTAGGCATAGCTGAATCGTCTGATGAGCTAATTTTGATGGGGCGGTGTTACCGCTGGAGATGGGATGACAGAAGTAATATCCATCATGGTGGGTCTAATTTCATTAAGTAAAATATTGAAATTAAAAGGCTGTTATCAGGTCATAGGTGATCTGACTTTCAATTTTCTCCAACAAACTCCCATTACACATTTAGTTTCCTTCATTTTGGGATTTCATCATTAGCAGTTGGTCCAGTGATTGATTGATTGAGTAGAATGATGTATAATTATGCTGAAGTTTAGAGGTGTGGTGTATATTTTGAAGGTATTGGGGTCTGAAGAATGAGTGGATACAGCTGTGGATCTGGAACTTCTCCCTGTAGGATGCCTGATGAGAGGAATGACAAACTCAAGGTTTAATAGCCAAAAAAGAAGTAGAGTGCATCTCATTATGGCAAAGTGTGAATTTATTAATCTCTCTCAATACAGGCTCATTGGTTAAACCAAAGGAAGGACTCCTTCTTTTTTCATGAATCTAATATTATTCAACTGTGTGCTCAGTGGAAAAGAAAGGAGAGAATGAGGGAAAGAGAAAGAGAAAGAAAGAGAGGGAAGGGAGAGAGAGGGGGAGAGAGAATTGATTCTGGAGAGTCAGGCTTCACCTGGGTCTGCTTACTATGAAAATTCAGAAAGGAGGAGGGAAAAGCAGAGAGTTTTCACGGAGTCTCTTTTAGGTACAATGTGTCCCTAACCATCTCCATTTCCTCTCTTGTGGAAGAGTTAATAAGGGGTGGGTCAAGGAGCAGAAGTGGGTGGGGAGAGAGATGGGAAGTGAGAGGACCAAAAACTCATCCTCCACTCCAGGCATAGATGATGATGTGAGATGAAGAGGAGGAGATGTTTCCTTGGCCCCAAATATTAGCTACATTTCCCCATGTGCTGGGGGGAGTTTCACTCTGATCCCAAAACGCTTGATCTCCTGCTCCAGCTCAGAGTACCTGGTGTGTTTAGCAATTTCCTGAGCCTGGAAAATGTATCTAAGGCAGGTAATCAAACGTTCAATAAGGGATTCTCAGCTGAAGGCAGAGAAGCGTGTGGTTCATTTATATGAGGACCTTGCTAGACCACAATAAAACAAGGTCAACAAGGTCCTCTGAGAGTCACCTGAGAATGCAGTGCACGTAATCCTTCACCTGGACACTTTCCTACGTTAGTCATAGAAGTACAGTTTACATGAATGAGTACAAGATAAAAATGAGTCTATTGTAGCCTTTTCTTTTTTTTTTTTTTGAGGTGGTTGGGGAAGCTTATGTTTGTGGGCATTTTCTCTGCAGAATCCTTTGAACTGGAGATTATCCCAAGTTTACTTAGAACAAATGCTATTCTGTACTAAGTAAAATCGCAATTGTGTGCAACATCTCCTGATCAAGGAGTTAACTGCAACCTAATCAAGTTCAGAACATTCAAGTCCAAAGGTTATTCAACCAAATAGGACTGAAGAACGTTCAGAGTGGTCCACGATCCACAGCACTGCCTGCCTTGGCAGCTGTCAGTTGTCTGCGGCTAAACTAAAGCAAGGAGGCGACGGTGACCATCTGAAAAAGTGACTCTCCTGTGGTTAGTAACTGGCAATAAACGAATAAGTTTACACCCACGGAGTGCCTCTGAGCGGAATGCGATGAGAGGCGTTTATTTGAATCAACTTATGCAGGTTGATTCTGGAAAACTGCATTTGCCTTACACGTCTCACTTTCTTCCCTTTTAAGGACTCTGCTAAACCCAGAGTCAAGTCTCAATATGGAGAAATATTATCGTTTTGGAGGGAATCTGGGATTTGGTGTTAGAAAAATGCTATGGTCAGAATATTTGTGTCGCCCCAAAGTTCATATGTTGAAGTCCAAATGCCCAGTGTGATGGAATGAGGAGGTGAGGCCTCTGGGAAGTGCTTAGATCATGAGGGTTCAGTCCTCAGGAATGAGATTCCTGTCCTTATAAAACAGTCTCAAGGAGCGAACTCCTCTTTTTGCCGTGTGTGAAAAGGCGCCAGTTATGAACCAGGAAGGGAGCCCTCATCATAAAGCAACCACGCTGATGCCTTTAAAAAAATTTTTTTTTATTTTTTAAATAGTTCCTTTTTTTTTAATTTTTTAATTTATTTTTGGCTGCGTTGGGTCTTCGTTGCTGTGCGGGCTTTCTCTAGTTGCGGCGAGCGGGGGCTACTCTTCGTTGTGGTACGCGGGCTTCTCATCGCGGTGGCTTCTGTTGTTGTAGAGCACGGGCCCTAGGGTGCACGGTCTTCAGTAGTTGTGGCACGCAGGCTCAGCAGTTGTGGCTCGTGGACTCTAGAGTGCAGGCTCAGTAGTTGTGGCGCACGGGCTTAGTTGCTCTGCGGCATGTGGGATCTTCCCGGATCAGGGCTCGAACCCGTGTCCCCTGAATTGGCAGGCGGATTCTTAACCACTGTGCCACCAGGGAAGCCCTGCTGATGCCTTTATTTTAGACTTCCCAGCCTTCTGAATTGTGAGAAATACATTTCTCTTATTTATAATCCGTCCAACCTATGGTATTTTGTTATAGCAGCCACGATGGACTAAGACAAAGAAAGTGATGTCCATCCCGGCTATGCAGCTTGCCCACTGTGTGACTTTGGGTAATTTATTTAACCCTGTTGTGCTTCCATTTCCTCTTTATTATTATTATTATTATTATTATTATTATTATTATTATTATTTTTTAAAGTATTTGTTTTTTATTTATTTATTTATGGCTGTGTTGGGTCTCCGTTTCTGTGCGAGGGCTTTCTCTAGTTGTGGCAAGCGGGGGCCACTCTTCATCACCGTGCGCGGGCCTCTCACTATCGCGGCCTCTCTTATTGCGGAGCACAGGCTCCAGACGTGCAGGCTCAGTAATTGTGGCTCACGGACCCAGCTGCTCCGCGGCATGTGGGATCTTCCCAGACCAGGGCTCGAACCCATGTCCCCTGCATTGGCAGGCAGATTCTCAACCACTGTGCCACCAGGTAAGCCCTATTATTTTTTTTTATTTTAAAATTTTAATAGCAGTATTTTAATGTGAAGTATTTATATAAAGGAATTTATATAAATTAACTGTATGTATTATGCATGTCCTCTGTCATAACAGCCACATTTGTAGATTTCTTCCATTGAATAAATTTCAGGTGGGCCACTACCTAACAACATGTATTGAGATACTTGTCTTTTATTTTTAAAAATTTTATTGGAGTATAGTTGTTTACAATGTTTTGTTAGTTTCAGGTGGACAGCAAAGTGATTCAGTAATACATTTACATATATTCATTCTTTTTTAGACTCTTTTCTCATATAGGTTATCACAGAATGTTGAGTAGAGTTCCCTGTGCTATACAGTAGGTCCTTGTTGGTTATCTATCTTATATATAGTAGTGTGTGTGTGTTCATCCCAAGCTCCTGACATAATGTTATCAATTGTGTAGAGAATTGGAATACTTATACAGATGTATATTCATGGAAGTGATCTCAGAGTGACATCAGTGTGCAGCGGCTTGAACCGATATCATTGTTCCCTGCCCAGGAATTGAACCAGGGCCCCGGTGGTGAGAGCACAAAATCCTGACCACTAGACCATCAGAGGCTAGTGCCTCCTGTTTAAAATAAGGTATGTAATAATACCTATGCCATAGTTTAGAAAATCAAGTGACGAGAGTGAAATTATTTATAAGTAGAAAATTGCTGTCTACCTCCAAGTTACAGCGTGTCTTCTTTTCCTGGGGAAAGCTTGGGGATTTCCACGGCATGAAATGGATGTCACAGATTGGAGATTTACCTTTTCCTCTGCCTGTCCTTTTGTCTGCTTTATTCTTCATCCCATTTGGAGGGCATGATGCCATCCAACTGTGCATGGTTCTATACCTCAATAACAACTCCGCAGAAATTGAACTTAATGTATGCTGCAACACGTGTCTGAGAATAAATGGGCTGTGAGCAGGGAAATACCAGTTCTGCCTCACTCCCAGTGAAATCAAGATGAGACAGCTGTGCCTATAAATGAAGCCATTTGAAGAGTTAACAAGGAAGACAGCCCCACGTAATTTTGAACGTCTGTGGAACTACTCACAGACCATGTCTGGAAATTAATAAAAGTCCTGAAGAAGGTGGGAAGGGTATACAAAATGAAAGCCAAATGAATAATTAGTTTTCCCATCTGACTCAACAACACTGAATCCAAAGACCGCTAGGCTCTGCTGGTCTATGGTTTAAATGGTATTTTGAATGATTTACACCAAGGCTGTGTAGGAAATCAAAGCAAAGCAGGATAAAAATAAAGAATGATTACACTTGTGTTCCTAGTGGGTAAAAACACATAGGAAAAAGAAATAAATTGGTAACTAAAAATAAAGAATTCCTTATGTTTGTCGCTAACTTGAGAGCTAACACATTATGTCTGTCAACATTTCAGCATTCATTTAATTTCACAAGAGCTTCTCATCCATCCAAAATGTTTGTTTGTTTATTCATCTATTCATCACCCCAAATCACAGTTTCTTCTATGCACCGGATACCAGGCTTAGAGCTTGCATCAACTCCTCATTTAATTCTCACAACCATCATTCTCCACAGGTATTATTATTATCCCAAGTGTTTTTAGTGAAGGAAACTGAAATGCCGAGCTGTTGGTGACATGTCAATATGATCAATTTAACCAGAAATGGAAAGAAGATTTGAATCCATTTTTTTCCCTTTAGTATCCAATATCCTTTCCACTACAAAACCTTTTATATATTCAATTGGTATGTTAAAGTGTGCTGAAATTTTTTGAATTAAAAAAATGTGAAGTGTTTTTTCTTTGTTTCGATTTCTTTATGGCCTCTGAAAATCGGAGGCAACATAACTGGGCACTTTTACTTACTTAAAGTGCAGCCAGAGTGAGAGAGGGTGGTAAAATTCTGTCTTTCTCTTTGTGCCATTAATGTCTATTTTATTGCATTATATATACTGTGGTTGATTCTGCCAGGTATAAGATAATTTCTTTATCTTTTTTGTTTCACAGTTCCACCTTGACCATGGTTTCTCATCAGAAACCTACAACAGAATCAAGTGGCAAGTTTTAAAAATGCAGATTTCTGGGTTCCATCCATGTTTTATTGAGTCAGAATTTCTGGGGTTGGGTCAGGGAAGCTGCACTTTTAACAAGCAGACCTATTTATTCTGACACGTGTTTAAGAACCACTGTCATAGTTGATCTTCTAGACAGAGCCCACCCACAGTGGTTGGTGGCAGTATAGCTGACCCTTTGAGTCTGGTTCGGCTCATAACTTCTGGCCCACCACTTCTGGGCCCACCACAAAGTCAGGCCCTTCTACCTATGCTACATCACATGAAATTGCATCACATTAATGCCCATCTCTCATTTTGATGCCCATCACATCAAAGCCCACATTCCATAATAGCTCCTAGTTCACACAAGTCCCTACTCTGAGTTCAGAGTCAGCCTCTATGGATGCTGAAAGCTCTGGCACATTTTCTATCTGAACCTCAGTCAGGTTGTGGTCCCTCCTTCTTGCCTCCAATATCTAGTCCTGTGCTATGACCCTGATATGGTACCTGGATTCTTTCTTGGCCAACATAGGCATATAGTTCTATAGAAGAAATCTCTCATGGCCAACTAAGTAAAATAATTTTTTTGCTGGTTGATTTATGTATCGAAATGAAAGATATAAAAATATTTATTTACTCAGTTAATGATGAATTAGCATCTTGCAGGAGTCATGATTAATCATGCTCCACCTAGAAGCCCGTGCCAAAATGACTCTGCTAATAGAATCCATCAACTGCTGAAGACAGTGATTGCACTGAAGGGCGCTTTATTGTTTAGTTCCTTAATTTTATATTCTAGCTACATATTGATATTCCCTAATAAAAATTGTTTGGATTTCTCTCTGAAAAATTTGGGGTGAGTCTTGAGGAGGTAATTTGCATTAGCGAAACACTGAATCATGAAACTATTTCCATTGTTCTGGCAAGGCAAAGCATCGTTTATTCTATGAGATTTAAGCAATCCTTAAAAAATCCTTAAAAAATTCTTAAGCATTTCAGCAATTCCAGTCCTGGGCATATATCTGGGAAAGATGAAAACTCTAATTCGAAAAGATACATGCACCCCAATGTGCATAGCAGCAGTATTTACAATAGCCAAGACATGGAAGCAACCTAAATGTCCATCGACACATGAATGGATAAAGAAGATGTGGTATATATACAATGGAATATTACTCAGCCATAAAAAAGAATGAAATAGTGTCATTTGCAGCAATGGGGATGGACCTAGAGATTATCATACTAAAAATGAAGTAAGTCAGACAGAGAAAGACAAATATCATATGATATCACTTATGTGTGGAATCTAAAAATGTGATACAAATGAACTATTTACAAAACAGAAATAGACTCATAATAACTTATGGTTACCAAAGGGGAAGAGGGGTAGGGATAAATTAGGAATTTGGGATTAACAGATACACACTACTATATATAAAATAGATAAACAACAAGGGCCTACTGTTTAGCACAGGGGACTGTATTCAATATCTTATAATAACCTATAATGGAAAAGAGTCTAAAAAAGAATATGTATATAGCTGAATCACTTTGTTGTATACCTGAAAGTTACCTGAAAGTATCACAACATTGTAAATTAACTATATTTCAACAGAAAAATTAAAAAAATAAAATTATCATTTCAGAACAGCAAAAGTAATAATTGTTAAAAGTGTGAGGACTATAACATTGTATTAAAAGAGTACTCAATCATTAATCAAAGTATTTCTTTGCTGCCTCCCATACATGGGTAGGTCAACATTTTGTGTGAGTAATGGAATAGCTGAGGTTAGACGTAACCTTCCAGAAGTCTTCACGATCAGTGATTTTCTAGCTCAGAAAGAATTTTTGCTGTCAACTCAACCAGCCATCAGGGGAGCTTTGGCAGCTGGAAAAGGCCTTCATAGCTCTGTCTGTGTTACTGTTGTCAGCTGTTTGCTTGGATTTGATTTTTGTACCTAATGGGAACAACAGGGCAAGGGGACCATGCCTTGGAGAATCAAGTTGGCTCTCGACACACCTGGGAAGGGTGGACAATTTTATATCCTCTACTGCCATTTTCAGTTCTGAACTTTGATGGAAGTGGACTAAACAAGATTTTCAGAGTCACGGCTGAGTCTGAATCCTCGCATCACATTTTACAAGGAATCTGGGAGTTAAATTTTGGGTTCTGCTCTCATTTTTACATAGAGTGCCTCATCTTAAACTACCCTGGCCACATGTTTTCACCTGGCTAAGCTTCATGAGTCAGCTCAGATATTAATTGCTCTTGGAAACGTACTCTTAATTCTCGGGTCAGAGAGGTAACCCTTTTCTCTACACTTCATGTCCCTCATTATATTCTACTTTGCCTGTGTAATATCTGCACATTTGAGGGCAGGTAACTTCGTGGTTCAGACATGTCACTCAGGAAGGTGTGAATAAACATTTGTGAAAAGTTTGATCTATCAAATATGGGTAGAATACCTTTTTCAAAAAATGGTCATAAAGACTGAATGACAATAACATTTGTAAAGTTCCTGCCATACAGTAGGAATTCGATAAATTCTAGTTTGCATTCTTCTTCTGTTTCTGACAATGCTAGAGAAACTATGGCCTGTCCTTCTCCACCCCCCGCACCCCCACACGTCCCTCCCCCCCGCCTCCACCAAGTTTTATGAGGCAGCCCAGTGTGGTCTTTTCTTAGTTTTATGACATTGCCATAAATCCCACCTGACAGGTCTTCGTCTGTTGCGGGGTGTATTCTCCTGAAGCTGAGGTAGAGTTTGGAGTACAAAATGTTTATTGGGAGAAATGCCTGTGAAAAAAAGGGGGAGGAAGCAGGTTGAGCAGATGTTACAGATCTCTGCAGCCTGCCAGGGAGTCCCAGAACAAAACTTGCCCCTTAGAGAAGTCCTGCCCTGGGTTGAAATGATGAAGTCCTTTGCAGCCCTGCCTTGCTGGGTCATTGGCTGGAAGTGTCCTGAGAAAAACATGACCTTGACTACCATCACTTTGATGAGTGGCCACAGCCACTACACACTGAGAAAAGTGTGACCTGTTCTCACATGCTGAGGTGGATTGTGAAAACTGCTAACAGCTGGAGAGGGTCAGTCAGCTACACTCCTCACAGCTGGGCAGGGAGTCCTTTCATGACGGGGGATCTGAGTGGTGCCTTTCTGTGTCTGCCTTAGTGACAAGGATTTAGAATTAGTTTAATATTCTTCTAGGGATGCTGTGGGTTTATGGAATTCTCTTAAAAGGCAAGAAGACTTACGAGCCACTAGAATAGCCTTCATGGCCCTGAGATACAGGCAAATGTTTGAACTGGGAGCTTTTACACACCTTTCCAAAACTCGCCTAATCTACCTGTGACCAAGGTTCTAAAAACTGGGTGTGGTTGATGCTGTTTGTGTGCTCTTCCTTTCTTGTCTACCTTCCTCAGTCATGCCTCTTGAGACAACAGATTGTGGAGGTCTAGTTGACTCCTGTGGTCTACATCTTCCCTGGGCAAGGAATAGAGATATGTAGTCAAGCAAGCTTGTGGTTACAGAGACACTTGTCCTTTGCGTTGAGGGCAACCGAATGCCGTTGGTATAATGAAGAAGAGTAGTATATTTTAAAATACATAGGTACATTTTATAAAAACGATCCATATAAGTAGATGTCACTCTCATCTTATTTTAACATTCAACCAGAGATTAACAGTGCATTTTTATATCAGAAGATATGTACCTAGAACATCTCTCTCTATAAAACTACAAGACATAGGACAGAAAGTGGAAATATTAGAGTCAGACTACAGAATGGGGTTATACCCAGGGCTAGATGCAGTGTAGACAGAGCAACAAGCATGGCACTTGGGAGCACTGGGGTAGGACTGGCTGGGTGGGCTCTACCCTAGCTCTTGCTTACTAGTCAGTCACTATTCAGATGTCATAAATGTGTGCAGTGTTTTGCAAAAATGTGTATAATATTTTGCTAAAATAATTTTCTTAGGAGAGAATTCTACGTGTTTTAAGACACAACTAATTTTCAGAGGTTAAGAATATGGTAAAATATGTATGACACATGAGTTGTACGGATGAAATGTTTTTTTCTTTTTTTAGAAAGATATCATATTTTATTTACTTTATTTTATTTTTTTAACATCTTTATTGGAATATAATTGATTTACAATGGTGTGTTAGTTTCTGCTTTATAACAAAGTGAATCAGCTATACATATACATAAATCCCCATATCTCCTCCCTCTTGTGTCTCCCTCCCACCCTCTCTAGTTGGTCACAAAGCACCGAGCTGATCTCCCTGTGCTATGTGGCTGCTTCCCACTAGCTACTTATTTTACAGTTGGTAGTGTATATAAGTCCATGCCACTCTTTCACTTCGTCCTACGGGTTTTTGTTCAAGATTTTGAAAACTGATTAAGAATTTTGTAATGTTCTGTAATTGTGTAGTCCAGGCAGACAGGGATTATTTTGAAGGCATTGGTGGAACAGATAACAGAAGTTGGGAACTCACAGTTCAGTCTAGATTCAGGGTCTAGGGTTAACTATGGAATGGAAGATAACTTTTGAGAGGGGAGACCTAACAGATACCTATGAAAGGATGGTACAGCATATAAAACCAGGATGCGAGTGGTTTCCAAGCGAGCACTGATTTAACCAGGACAGCTGTGGTCCTCCTAAGTCACTCGTGGTATAGGAGGTGTGGAAATGAAATACCTGCTGGGACTCTAGTCTCTTATTTAGGGAGTGCAGTGACCTCCACTCATGGTACCTGCTGACTGGGGCAATGAGTTGTACTACATCCTGAGGTTAAACTTGGATCTTCCTTGGGGATGAGAGATGGGCAAGGTGACTGGTTTCTCTCTTACTGAATTACATATTCACTTTTGACTTGTAGAGGTTTAGTGGTGGGATTCCATGTATTCTAATCTCAGCTCTTTTACGAGCAAGAAAAGAATGTTAGAAATAACTATACTAAGAAAATTCTTTTCATACTCATCAGATTAGTCATTGTGTTCCTGTGAAAAACACAAACTAAGAGCAGCCTAAAGATATATCTTTATATATTTTAAAATATTTATATATTTCTAAAGATAAAACAGATATATCTTTTATTTGTCTGTATAGTTTACAAAAATACCTTTTTTTTCTTTTGGTTTATAGTACTCAATGAACAGTTCTTAAAAAAGTATAAGATGAAATGCAAGGGTGCAGGAAAAGAAGAAACATGTTAAGAGATAATTGTCATTTTTTTTGAAGGACGTGAACCTTTTTTTTTTTAAGATTTATTATTTATTTATTTAATTTTTATTTTTGGCTGTGTCGGGTCTTAGTTGAGGCACTTGGGATCTTCCTTGAGGCATGCGTGATCTTTTGTTGTGCGCGGGCTTCTCTCTAGTTGTGGCGTGTGGATTTTCTCTTCTCTAGTTGTGGCTCGCAGGCTCCAGGGCACCTGGGCTGTGGCACGAGGGCTCTGTAGTTTGCAGCACGCAGGCTCTAGTTGAGGCACGCTCGAGCTCAGTAGTTGTGATGCGCGGGCTTATTTGCTGCCGGGCAAGTGGGATCTTAGTTCCCTGACCAGGGATCGGAACCCGCATTATCTGCATTGGAAGGCGGGTTCTTTACTATGGACCACCAGGGAAGTCCTGAAGGATATGAATCTTAATTTTTAGATTTTTAAAAATTTGCTACGTGTTTTAAATCACTAAAATAAATGCAACATCTGAAACCAAAATGTCCTTAAACCCCCATTCCTAATTTATTCTTCCTTCCCCTTCTCCAACGAAAAAACTTTTATCATAAATTTAATGTATGTTCTTATAGTTTATTTTCATTGTTTTACACAAATATAGCATTCTTGAGCAGTATAAAATATTATTTTGGTATGATTTAAAATTTTATACAAATGGTAGCATATTTTAATAAATTCTGAAATAAGCTTTCTCCAGCTACATCCATGATGATACAGATATTTTATTTTTTAAATTGCCTTGAAGAAATCTATCATACAATATGCCACATTTTATTTATCCATTACTCCACTAATGGGACATTTAAAAAATGTGTATCATTTAATGACATTCATCAATCTAACATTTACTTAAAAATAATTTTCTGAACTATTACTGTGTGTGGGGTGTTCCAATAAAATGTTTTGGAGTATGAAGAGCTTCTGCCTGTGTTATATATAGGAAGTTCCTATTTTTAGAGAGTTTAAATACAATGAGACATAACTTGAAATGTTTCCTGAATATATTTCTATTCTATTATGTTTCAAGTGGTTCTTAAAGATATTGTCAAGTTTTATGTACAAATTTTGTTGTACTCAAGAAGAATGTTGTCGTGTCTGGGGAATGTTAATTCTTGTAATCAACTAACACTTTCACTTTTGTACGATTCTAGCCTACAAGAGCAATAGATACCAGAATGACATGGTGAGGAAGCATAGTATTATTATTTTTTTAACCTCAAAATACAATACAATAAGCATTTTATAAAGTAAAGGCATTACACAAATAGAAGACTTCACTTGTGTTGTGAACAACCTGCCTTTTCAGGCACTAGCTATTTGAGCTCTTACTACCATTTACCTGCACACCTAAATGTTACCCCCAATTCATTAGCTTTCCCTAGAGCACTACTCTGGTCATATCATTCACCAATGCATAGCTTTCCATGATGTACTGTGACCTAACAAATGCATTAAAAATCCTTCAGTCTAACAATCCACATTCCTACCACACCCCATTCACGTGTATTTTGAGGCCAAAATGTAGCCTTCTACTCTTCTCCCACTGGCTCGTCACATCTACATGCCTGAAATAATAAAAATACTAGAGCTGCTGCACTTATTTTCTTGTTGTAGTTATGAATTTTCACTCATGGCAACTATTAGAGGTTGGGTTTGAAGAGGCATGGCTTGTAAAAAATGGCTCCACAGAACACATCCTGTAGTCCAGAATTGTGTTAGCAAACTACAGAATAGGACCAGTTATATGATTATTTTAGGTTGAAATATTGCAGGTGTAAGCATTTTGTGCAATGGACTAGACATTTTATCCAATGATATATTTTATCATCATGCCCTCTTGATCTTTAACTCATAGATATACATACATTGCATGCACAATCTTGATAAACATTTAAGTGAATCAGAATGCCTAGTATCTTAACAAAGCAAAATGCAATAGATAGTAATACCTCCACAAATCTATATTTTATAAAATTTGTTGCAATTATGAGTAGAAAGTTGTGTTGAGTAATTATTTTAGTGTTTTAGAAATGTTCCCATTAAGAACTTATATAAAATAAAATGTTAATATTCTTTCAGAACATAATGCATTTGTAAAGTATGGAAGCACTTTCATTATCCTTATACACAGGAGACCTCGGTAATGACTTTACATAGATAATTTTACCTCAACAGAAATAATAGAGCCATAGACATTGATGACAAGAAAGTCTCAAGAGGTACTTTAGTCCATTAGCATGAAAAATTACTGCATATCTTAAACTTCTTGTGTTGATTTTAATTTGTATGATTCTAATGATACCACTTTTAACAATTTCTGTGGACAAGTTTTTGAATTTTCAGTTGAGATAGTTCTCATTTTACCTAAGGTAATAACCAGAAACTGCATGATAGAAATTAGAGGCCATGCAATCTTCAGATAGATGTTAGGTGGCTGGCTTCAAGTTTTTTGTTTTTTCTTCTAAACATGATTTATGGTCTCATTTTATCAAATCACAAGAATATAACACCAACTAGTTGACTGGGAGAGCCTTTGTGTATACAATTATACTTTCCTGGTCAGTGTTGAAGAGATAGACATACTACTCATGTGCCTAAAATTTTAAAAGCCGCCTCTGGTCACAATTGAAAGCAGATTTTGTTTCTATTCAAATATTTTAACTGACAGTTTCATGGCAAGTCCCTAGCATTTGCTCCCTTTCTTTTCTTTTTTTTTAACTTTTAATTTTGAAATAATTATAAATTCACAGGAAGTTACAAATGTACTACAGAGAGATCCTGTGTACCCTTCAGCCAGTTTCCTCAATGGTTACATCTTATGTAACTGCAGAACAATATCAAACCAAGGAATCTGACGTTGGTACAGTATGTGGATATGGTGCAATGTCATTTTATCACATATGTAGATTCATGTAAAAACTATTGCAACTAAGATACAGGACTAGTCCATCACCACAAAGGTCTCCTTTATGCCATCCCTTTATAGTACCCATACCTCACTCCCCTCTCTAACCCCTGAGAACCACTAATTTGTTTTCCATCTCTATCATTTTGTCATTTTGAGAACATTATATAAATGGAATCATATATCACGTGACCACCTTTATCGACAGTTTCATGGAAAGTCCCTAGTTGCTGCTCCTCCTTTTAAAACTCCCTCTGGTTATTGTCTACATTTCACCCATGTTCAGTTATTTTTAGCTCTGACATTTTATAATATTTGTCAAAGAATCAAGTGTAAAAATGTAAAATGACTTAGTCACTCTGCTAATTACTATGAAAATTTGGAGTTCTTATTTTTGGATGAAAAACTCATTATGAATGTATATATTACTTCAGGATTTCATTCGTATGGAGGGGTGGAATATATCTTCTTTTCAAGAGCATGCCTTACTTATGACCATATCTTCACACCTAGACTAGTATTTGACATGTTTTTAATACATTTTGTGGGGAGGATGAATGAGTAAAGACATTTTTATTTCTAGGAGGGTTGAAGTTGATGGCTTGTGAGGGTCTGTATCTGTGTTAATGAACAACTTATGCTAAATGGCCATCAATAGTCATTTAGCACAAGGAACATCAAATGATGAAAATGCTACCGATGACTATCACCTGTTTGCTTAGTGATTGCTTCCTCCCTGTGCTGCAGGTGAGTACAAGTGTCTCCCAGCCCGGGTAGAGGCACATTCTGCCGTTTGTAGCTTAGGGGTTCCTACCTGGCAGAATATGGGTTCCTTCTCCTGGTTTTGGTCCTCAAATGAGAACTCAGGACACTCTCCTAAGTACATCATGCTGAGGCACTGTCTACCTCTTAGCCTATGACCTCAGGAAGTCCTAATGCTCACCTTTTCTCTTCTCACTGGTCATTTAAGTTAGTTTCTTTGGTTGCCAAATACAAAGTATAACTCCAATTGTCTTAGTTTAATAAGCTTTACATGAGTATTTCTTAGATTATATAATAAGACTATACCATGGGGATAGGAACAAAAAATCCCTCACACAAAGTATTGCTTTTTTCTCCACTCTCTGATAATCTTTCACCAGATCCTCTGGACATCTTTCCAGGTCCTACTTACTGGGAATGTAGCCAGAAAAAGATGAGCAAAAGCCATCAAAATGGAGAAATAAATATTTATTAAGACAATGACCAGTTGTGAATGAATCTCAACTCTCTCCCCACTTAGCACTAACGATTATCTGTACCCATTGCATCAAGTTTGTCAGCCTCAAAATACACGTGAATGGGGTGTGGTAGGAATGTGGATTGTTAGATTGAAGGATTTTTAATGCATTTGTTAGGTCACAGTGCATCATGGAAAGCTATGCATTGGTGAATGATATGACCAGAGTAGTACTCTAGGGAAAGCTAATGAATTGGGGGTAACATTTAGGTGTGCAGGTAAATGGTAGTGAGACCTCAAATAGCTAGTGCCTGAGAAGGCAGGTTGTTCACAACACAAGTGAAGCCTTCTATTTGTGTAATGCCTTTACTTTATAAAATGCTTATTGTATTCATATATTAAAGGTTCTTAAAGACTAATTGAGTCTGGGTAGATTTTAAAGTTAGGAGAACAAGGGATAGGAGGGCATGTAGCTTGTTCAAGGCCACACATTTAGGAAGAAAATAAGGCCAGAGCTACAGTACAAGTGGTACTAACAATCATTGATTAGTTTTAATTCTGTTATTAAAGCTTGGCCAGTGAGCGAACCAGTGAAGGACACACTGTGTTGGTCAGTGTAGGAGTGGGACGAGTTGCCTTGGGCAGGGGCTGAATTGTATAGAGTTTGAGCATTCCTGAAAGGCAAAATAGAGGCCTTTTATTCAGGGATAACTTGACCCAAGAGGTGTAGAGAACATTTCAGATATTCAGGTAAAATAATATCAAATAATATTTTTCAAGCTGTCGCAAACTTGTTCCTATGCCTTGTTGTACACTGAACCAGGTAAACAGGCATGATCCTTAGTACTGTGCAAATTGGTAAATGGCTCTATAGATACACGAATAAAGTATGTTTTGACAGCTCAGCTGCCTTCTACACAGATTTGTCAATTGAAAATATACTCAAAGCATGTAATGCATAAAAACCTCATTTCAATTTGTGCCCTATCTCTGTTAATAACAGTTATCTACTAAGACCCTGTTATAAAAGGCTATGATATTAATTTAATGAAATGATTCCAATTGACCCTTATGAGACATTTTTCTGTCTGTTATGTGAATGCTGGCACCATAATAGATGCCTTAATTTAATAAGCGTATTATACTAATTGAAATAAAGACCTAGGGCTGTAGAAATAGCAGAGTAACACTTGCTAGTCATCACCAAAATATTAAATTTTTGACACAGAATTTCACCTTAATTATTATAGAATTAAAGGCAAAATATTCATTTAAAAAGAAAAAAAATAGCACTCTAAGAGAGACCAATGGCAAACAAATGGAATTGATTAAAAATGATTTAACAGTAATGCAGAAATGAAAAACTTAAAAAAATCAAACGCCACTTAAACAAAAATAAACATACAACATTAAATAAAGGCGGAAAAGGGGAATTCCCTGGCGGTCCAGTGATTAGGACTCGGCACTTTCACCGTGGTGACCCGGGTTCAGTCCCTGGTTGGGGAACTAAGATCCCACAAGCTGTGCTGTGCAGCCAAAAAAAAAAAAAAAAAAAAAGTTGGGTAAGTAAACTAATTTTAGAGAGAATAATGTAGACCTGAAAGCCTAAAACACTCAATAAACACAATAAATAATATTACGTAAAAATCTGTATCTTAGAATCACCCACATGGTGGGAAGGGGAGACTTTAGACATCATCTGATTCTATCCTGTATTGGCAAATATTCATTTAAAAAGTCTTTCTTGAGCACCTACTCTGTCCCAGGAACTCTGCCAAAAGCGGGGGCTACGAAAATAAGAAAACAGGCATTGTCCTGCTGTCATGGAGCCGAGAGTTTAGCAAACCTTATTTAAATCACCATAAATAATAAATATAACATATTTAATAAAATATAAATATAAAAATTTAAAATGTTAAAAGTAAAGTATGTGATAAACTGAGCTGATTTGGTTTAAGTCAGAGAAGGACTCCCAGAAGGAACAATATTTAGGCAGCCATCTGAAGGCTGGAGACGGTCAACTAGATAAGGTGAGAGAAGAATATTGAGAGCATTCCAGGCAGAGAAAACTATGTCTGTGGCAAAAAGGAGCTTGCTGTCCTTAGGGACCTGAAAGAAATCCACTGTACTGGAACATAGGGAATGTGGAAGCAATATGTGCACATGAACTTGAGCCATGGGAGGGGATCAGAAAACGTGGAACTTCCTAGAAGACCCAGTCTAGGAGGATACCAGCAATGCAGCAATGGGTATACACCAAAGGGTTTCAAACTTGGTTATGACATTGTCATACTTGTTTTGAAAAGATTTTGCCAGCAGATGGAGAATAGATGGGAAATGGGGCAAGAATGGATGTCCTCAGAGCAGTTACTTCTAACTTATAGAATTCTTATAGAATCTGGGGACAGTGTTGGTCTCCTGGACCGGGGTGATATTGGAGGAAATACAAAGAAGTGAACAGGTCTGGAAAATCAACAGAACTTGATAATCGGATTTTACAGAATGTGGGAGAGGGAAATATACCTTTGATATTTAGGATTCTGGCTTGTGCATAACTGGGTGGGCAATGGTAAAGAATACTGAGACAGGGAACACAAGAAGAGGAGTAGATTTCAGGGGGGCAGGGAGATTGGGGAGAGAGTGGAGAACTTGAGTTCAGTTTTGAATGTGTTGAATTTGAAGTACTTTTGCCAAGGCTAACATGTTCCATAATTCCAGAAGGTGCCATTCACGTAGATTTCAATACAAACATTGTCCCCAGCAATGGTCATTGTCGTGCTGCTCTTTCAAGCATTCAAGTGGAAACAGTGACTAGATATATGGGTCTGATTTTTCAAGGAAAGACTTTATTTCATTGTGTCTGAGATACCACCAACTTAAAATCGCACCGTTATTTTATACGCCACTAAGAAAGAGAAAAATACAGCCACCACTAGAGCATGCCCTCCACTGCGAGGCACACCTTCATTTCAAAGATGTTAAAATGTGGAAAATAAACATCTTATAATTGATTAAATGTAGTATAAATTTGAGTGATATAGGCTTAGTTGGGTGATTTTAATTGTATGCGCAGATGAAACGCCTAGGGAGAGAGTGTTGAGGGAGAAGAAAAGACAGTCTAATAAGCAGTCTGAAGGAAATACATTAATGGCCAGGAGGGAAGGATAATTTAAGGAAGTCAAAGAAGTAAGACAGGTCACTGGGGAGGCACAGAAACCCAAGGAGAGAAAAAGATATTTGAGAAGGACATAAAGTGTGCTAAATGCTACCCCAAAATACCCATGGAATTTATTAAAGTGGAAATTTCGGTGACCTTGGAGAGTGATATTTGGTTGAGTGGTGGGGATGGAAGTCGTATTGGAGTAGGTGGAGGGTGAGAAGAAGATGAGAAAATGAAATCAGTAGGTGAAGACAAGTTTTTCAAGAAGTTTGGTTCTGAAGGGTGGGAGAGAGACACAGGAGTAGTTGAGGAAAGAGAGCTTGAGTGACACTTTCTTTGTAAGATGAGAGAGATGTGGGCACGTTTAAAAGCCAGTGGAAGAGGTTGAATATACAAGAGAAGATGGGAAAAGACAGGGTCCAAAGCACAGGTGGAAGGATAGGTTGCTGATAAACTCTTATACTGAACACAGGCAGAAAGAAAGAAAACAGATGAGACCAACCAGAACGGGGTTTTGCTAAATGGGTAAAAGAAAAGGCAAAGGGAGAAAGGATTTTATGATGTAGGAAAGAATGTTACTAAAATGATGGCTCATTGAATCTAAGGTGAAGCTTGAAGTGATGAAAGGGAAGGTCTGACAGACTGTGAAAAGTTAGAGGTATTAACGCACAATATTCTGTTTTTTTTTAACATCTTTATTGGAGTATAATTGCTTTACAATGGTGTGTTAGTTTCTGCTGTATAACAAAGTGAACAAGATTCTTATTCGATCAACTCTTATCTTCTCTTGTATGTTCAGCCTGCTTCAAACAAGTGGATCTTTCTCACTGGCATTGAAACATACATATATCTGTTCCATCTTAAAATGATCTTAATCGTGTACCAATGAGTCTAGAATGATACAGCATTGTGGTACAAAAGCAGGAGCCTTGATTTACAAATTTTTCAGGCAGAGCAGCTATGGGTTAATAGAGTATGATCGTGGCTGTAGGTGAGTTAAGTGGAAGAAAGAGAAAGCCTTTAGAGGAAGGAAAACGTCTTCAGAGACAAAGAGATTAAGGAGTTTGGGTGAAACAAACTTCTTGATGAGAATGTGGAGGCCACAGGATGTCACCTGGCATGAATGGGATGGCTGTGAACAGGAAGCTGGTGGTGGACATCAACAAGGAGAGGCACAGTGGGCAGTGGGCATAGCTAAGTAGCAGGAGCGGCAAAGGGATGAGTTTATTTTTTTAAAGAAAATCCTTTCAGCTTCAGAGTTTACCAATTTAGGTAATATGGTGTGTGTGAAATGAATGCCATAGGGAGGGAAAGATGGCAGGAAAAGACATAAAAAATATATGTGTATGGGAATCTAAACCTAATAAATTCTACACAGAAAGGGATACTATCTCTTTTCTTCTTGCCTCATTTAGCAACAGACCTTCTACTGTAACCAAAGAATGGAACCAGTTCCCACACAGATTTGTCTTGTTGCTTGAAAACAGAGTCAGGTTAAGAATGCTTGATCGTTACCTGTGCACAAAGGAGCCCTTTTGGAGTCGGTGCTTCAGCATTGAAGCCCTAGCTGAGTAGCCTAGCCTCTTATGTGAGTATTGAGGATCACTTTGCCCACCTCTGTTAAGGCTTCTCTTGAACTTGCAAGAGAATAGCACTATTCTCAAACTTTCCTAGGTCCTGCTCAGCCTTCTAGCTACATTAAGAGGAAGAAGAAATGAGTGGAGGAAGTGAATTTTGACTCTTATTTGGTCTTCACAACCTTCTATAATAGACCCGCTGAGAGCCCTTGACAGCTATATTTTACCTTTGATACTGATTTACTATTTTTTACTGTGTAAGGATGCAGTGATGGTGGAGACCTAAATGAATGTGCACAACCTTGAACTCCCCTGGAGGAGTAGAGGGTCATCAAAAAGAATGTTCCAGTCAATCATATTTATGCTTATTATTTTGAGAAAGTGAGATTTTACAAGAGTCATTTTATTCCTTAGGATAAGATATAAAATTATTCAGCTTAGACTTACTTTAGATGAATTGTTTAGTTGATTCATGATATTTAGTCAATTCTAGCTTCAGTAGCATACCACTGGGGACACATATAGCCCATTTTTCTCCCTACCATGCAGTATAATATTCCACCACATATCATAAATGAGCACATTGAGACTGAAAGGCCAAATTTAATATGAAATTCATAGATCTCTTCTTGAGATAATATTTGTAGTTTGTTTTGGTTTTATTTCCTGTTAGAATGAGAAGGCAGAGGAGTTCCATTTGAAAGAACAAGATAACACCCCCCCCCCCCCCCCGGAAAAAACCCTAAAGAAATGGAGATAAGTAATTTACCCAATAAAGAGCTCAAAGCAGCAGTCATAAAAATGCTCACTGAATTCAGGAAAAGAATGGAGGAACACGGTGAGAACTTCAACAAAGAATTAGAAAGTATAAAAAAAGAACCAATCAGAACTGAAGAATACATTAACTGAAATGAAAAATACACTAGAGGGAATCAGCAGCAGATTAGGTCATACAGAAAAACACATAAGTCACTTGGAAGACAAAATAGTGGAAATCACCCAATCAGAACACCAAAAGGAAAACAAAATTTTTTTAAATTAAGATGGTTTCAGGGACTTCTGTGACAACATTAAGCATACTAACATTTGCATTATATGGGTCCCAGAAGGAGAAGAGACAGAAAGGGGCAGAAAACTTATTTGATGAAATAATGGATGAAAGCAATTTAATTTTTATACTGTCACAGCACAAATTCAAGTGTGACTGTCATTTTACAATATAAGCAGGTGATTTCATGTATTATTGTTTTATGTTTCATCTTATTTTAAACAATTTTATTTTTGTTCTTTTCAGTGCTGGGTCTTTTGAGTTTGCATGTGCATTTATGCATGGATGCTGAGGAAGAGGGGGTCTGAATGTACAGTCAATGTGCCCACACCCATACTTTTGTACTACCTAGTTGAACAGAACTGCAGTGGTGTGAGTGCTATAGGAAATGCATCCTGACGATTTTTGCCCATGGACCAAATACTTGCTTTACCAGTGAAAGAGCCTGGGCTCTGCAGAGAGATACTTCGCCTGCAGCTTACCAGCTTTCTGACACTGACATGATGACAATTTTTCTGAATCTCATCTTTCTTCTCCATAAAATGGGAACAATTCTACCTTCAGCCTACTTTTTTTGAAAGTATCACACCAGATATGTCCCCTTCAGGACATTTGTAGAGCACCCAACACATATTAGGTACACAAAAGTTGTTCTTTCTTTTTCCCACGTTGGAATAATACACTTAAAAAATTACAACAGATTACTTTTCACTTTAAGGGTACACTGGAAAGAGGAAAAACCTGTACATTTTAATTTTTTAAATAAAATTTTATTTATTTATTTATTTATTTATTTTTGGCTGTGTTGGGTCTTTGGGGTTGCGAGCCGGCTTTCTCTTGTTGTGGCGAGTGGGGGCTACTCTTCGTTGCAGTGCACGGGCTTCTCATTGCGGTGGCTTCTCTTGTTGTGGAGCACAGGCTCTAGGCACACAGGCTTCAGTAGTTGTGGCTTGTGGGCTCAGTAGTTGTGGCTCGTGGGCTCTAGAGTACAGGCTCAGTAGTTGTGACACACGGGCTTAGTTGCTCTGTGGCATGTGGGATCTTCCTGGACCAGGGCTCGAACCCATGTTCCCTGCATTGGCAGGTGGTTTCTTTTTTTTTTTTTTTAAAGGATTTTTCTTATTTATTTATTTATTTATTTATTTATTTTTGGCTGTGTTGGGTCTTCGGTTCGTGCGAGGGCTTTCTCCAGTTGCGGCAAGCGGGGGCCACTCTTCATCGCGGTGCGGGGACCGCTCTTCATCGCGGTGCGCGGGCCTTTCTCTATCGCGGCCCCTCCCGTCGCGGGGCACAGGCTCCAGACGCGCAGGCTCAGCAATTGTGGCTCACGGGCCCAGCCGCTCCGCGGCATGTGGGATCCTTCCAGACCAGGGCTCGAACCCGTGTCCCCTGCATTAGCAGGCAGATTCTCAACCACTGCGCCACCAGGGAAGCCCCGGCAGGTGGTTTCTTAACCACTGTGCCACCAGGGAGGTCCCTACCTGTACGTTTTTTATTAATATTATAATAGGGAGAGAAATTGCTTAGTATTAATCTGATGATTCTATCCAATTTTGTTCTTGAAACGACATGATTTATTTCAGCAGGAATTTATTTTTAGCATCCTTCATTATAATTTAACAATGGTGGATATTCAGTACTGCTAACCTTTATTCAGGGAATAAAGCCAAGTGTTTCTTCAGTGACATCAAAATAGGAAGCATTTTTTTTTTAGTATATGATTTTTTGCAAGAAAAAAAGGGCATGCATATGTGCATGTGTGTGTATAAGCTCCATAACATTTAAACAGACCTCAGGGATGAAAATGTTACTAAAAGTTCTTTTGAAAATGGCACGCATATTTAGTTGTTTTAGAAAAAGATTTTTTTTTTGGCTAGTTTTCTCTCCCATAATAAAAACTGAAATAATCTAATTGGGATTTTATTTAAAAATATCATATGAAAAGTTTTGTCATTAAGAAATTTGAGATTGCAGAGTTATAAAAGCACTCAGTTGATTGAATGCTTAGATTTTAACTATTTATACATATAATCCTGAATTCTTTTTTTGAGGGTCAGGAAAAGATCAAAAGTTTTCATTGTTTCAAGACTCCATTAAGCATACATCTTTATTCCATTCTCCCTTCTCTAGGTTCATAGACGCCTTTAAAATCAAATTGCCTTGTTAGGTGTTGTCAATTTTTTTTTCCTCTCATCTTCTTCAGTAAACATTAAGAATTCCTTTGACAAGGTTGGTTATTTTTTTAGCTAGTACACTAAATTCAGAGTGAGTAGCACGTACTTTGAGAATGCATATGAAAACAGGCTTACTTTGAATTTCTTTGTTTTTAACTAGTTAATGAAATATTTGGAAAGTCATCTCTGTTTCCCTTCTCCATCACAATGTCTAATCCCAGTTTATGCTAAAATATTTTAGAGTGCTTCTGGGGTACTCTAATAATTAAGAAGTTATGAGCTAGCTTGAGTTTAGGAATAAGCAATGGCAAGTTCTCTAAGCATACCGGCATGTGAAGATCGCTAGGGACAACTGACATAAGATATTATAGGTCCGATGATCTTGTATAATCCTTTCAACACCACTGTCCGGGTCAGGACTGTTTTCATCACGGCATTGATAAAAACAAGGAAGCAGGCACTATATGACCAAGAGGCTGTAAGTTCTTCTGTAGTTCTAGCTTTGCATTCTCCACTGCTGATGAACTTATCTACAATCTTAAGCAACTCTAGGCAGAGCGTGAAATCTTGTCTCTTGTCAGAATGTTGTATAAAACATATCCAAAGGTCTAGAAAATGGTGGAATGGAGCTACATTTTAAGAAAATATTGATTAGGGTAAAATTATTGGTTACTTATTTTTCTGTTCTTGGTTATCTCTTTTTTATAGGTTTATGTAAACAGATCCCAGACTAAGGATTTGTTCACTATAGAACTGCCCAATATATTTGTCATCTATAATTAATCCTTAAAGCAATTATATTCTAAGTCTAAGTTCTTGCAACTTAACTTGAGATCTATGGACCAACAACGTGGGCAGCACCTGGGAACTTGTTAGATTTGCAGAATCTCTGTCCCCACCCCAGACCTATGCAATCAGAAAATGCATTTTAAAAAGATTCCCCAGGTAATTAGAAGGCACTGCCCTGAGCCAGTATCTCAAAGTGAGGGTGAGCTTACCCAGGGTGGGGCAAAAATAAGCCACTGTGGTGCACTTCAAGTTTTCTTTATTTTTATTTAACATGTGTAAGAAAGGAGTCAAGCTTATGAATATTTACTCTATGGACTGACTCTGGCGCCCCTATGTGGTCCTACACCCGCAGCCAGGATGCTCAAGGTCTCAGACCTCCCCACAGGATTGCTTCCTCTAGTTCATCTTCTTTCAGTGAATTGCAGTTAACTGTAATTTCTCTGTGCCTCTTTAAGTGGAAATATCTGGTTCTAACTTAATTAATCCTCCCCAGATGGACAAGCATTAAAAGACTCTCCTAAACAAACTGGAGACGAAAGGTCAAGCTAAAATGCCAGTAAAGTGAATAATAACATTTTCAGGGGTGTTAGCTTCACTTAGTCCAAGCAGAAGTTCTTTGTAAGCCCAATTGTGACACTAAGGAAGCAAAACAAAAGAAAACCCCACAACGATCTGATCAGATCTTACGATAAATCAAAACAAATTCGGAATCATCATGATTATTGAAATACGGATCCATTACCATTAGCCATGAACTGTCCCTAAGTACATATTGCATATTGTAGCTTCATGAAATATCTAATTCAATTTTGATATACAGTGAAAACACTAAAAGTATAAGCTGAACTTAGAATACCTTTAAATATCTGGATCTCAAAATGTTAAAGCAGGTAAAATCAATCACGTTGTTCTAAAATATTATTGAATCAAAATAAATTCTTTTCCTATATAATAAATCATTAAAATAGTTCAGTTTTTAATAAGAACAAAAAGCTTTCTATATCTTTAATAAATAACATTTATTTAAAGTATATTTTTTATTTTTACGTTGTCATCTAAAGTTTCTAGGTTTTAAGTTTCATAATTACATAATATATTAATTCAGAAACAAAAGCATGTAATTGTAAATTGTACACACATACAAACATATAAGATTAGAAACTTTTTTACTGATAGAGGTACAGTGTAAAAACTTTTTCTGCTTTACCACTTAGAATAAAATCTAATATGTTATTTCTCTTCAAAGGACCTACAAAAGAGTAAAATACACAAGAAAAACCAGCAAGAAATTTGTTTTATGTTAGTAACCCTGAGAAAGAGTGTAAATGGAGACATTCATTATAAGGCAAATTATTGTCAAAAATATTTTGTTAAATTTAAAAAAGTAACAAATATTGAATTAATAGACTTTAAATTCTACTTGTTCTTAGAATTTTAAAAACTGAGTAGAAGAAAAGAATTGGTGTTTTAAAAAACTTTATATGAATGTACATATCTTTACAACATTTCAAAATCTTTCTCTGTTTTATCTCTTTTTAATTGTTTATCACAGATATCCTAAGATTAACTGTTAGGAAGAAATCTGGGCATTATCTCTTTTTTTTTTTTTTTAAGATCTTTATTAGTGTATAATTGCTTTACAATGGTGTGTTAGTTTCTGCTTTATAACAAAGTGAATCAGCTATACATATACATATATCCCCATATCTCCTCCCTCTTACGTCTCCCTCCCATCCTCCCTATCCCACCCCTCTAGGTGGTTACAAAGCACAGAGCTGATCTCCCTGTGCTATGCGGCTGCTTCCCATTAGCTATCTATTTTACATTTGGTAGAATATATAAGTCCATGCCACTCTCTCACTTCGTCCCAGTTTACCCTTCCCCCTCCCTGTGTCCTCACGTCCATTCTCTATGTCTGCATCTTGGGCATTATCTCTTTAAAGAAGAGAAATTGGAATATGAAGAGGTTATTGCTTAATCTCACATTTTAAATAAAGGGACTCAAATACAGGTCTTAAAAAATTCATTTTCTCTACCCTCTTTTCTACTGTCTCAGAAGTATTTTAATTCCCATTGATGCCATATTTGGTTGATGGTACATTGATGTCACAAAATTAGCATCCTGAAATCTGTTACCACTTGTGTTCTCAAACCAATGGCTTATTTTCATGAGAGAGCAAATTGATTGTAATTATCTTTATACTTTTGTTACTTTGTATCATAATGACTCTAGCTTCCTTGTAATGTGTTAAAATACTTTCCCAACAATTAAATGTGTTAGAACAGTAGTATCAACAAGAATTTTGTGTACAACACATATTGCATACACTCTTATTTCCGTGATTTGTTGGACACCAGAATCCCTTCTCCCCTTCTTCTTGGGCACTTGGCAAGACTATGGTTTTCAAACTCCCTTGCAGCAAAATCAATCAAAGGACCACACTTTGAGGTCTTCATAATGGAATGAGAGTGGAAAGACTGTGCTTCCAGGCTGGGGTCTTTATCTGAGTGGATGTAACTCCTCCATGGTCTTTTCCCCTCTCTGCCACTTAACCTTGGGCATGACATAGCAGCCTGTAGGATGTGGACAATGATGGCAGAGTCCTGGACGCAAACAGCCTGGAGATCTTCATCCCTGCGTGGAGGAGAGCTGCTTGTCAGCCAGGAACACCTGCCAGGACTATCGCAAGAGCAAGAAATATAAACTCTATATGGGTTTATTTGTTGCAGCAGTTTATCCTATATTAACAATGTGCTTTTAGTACAATGTGTTTAATACAGTATGCTTAATGAAGTATATTTTACTTTGAATGATTTGAAGTGAGTTCTTTCGAAGTTCACAACCTAGTTTGTGTCTCCGTTGACCTTGCTTGGATATTTTTTCTGTCTCTGGGCTGTAATTTCTGGGTCATACCGTGGTGGGCAAACTGATATTTAAATCTTATTTCTCATCACATTTGATAGGAAAGCCTCTTGCAGCTTTTCTGTCTGCCTGTTTATGGTTTTCTGCTAGGCTTGCTTAATGTACTGATTTACACAGTGGGATAAACTAGAAAACATATTTTAAATCTGAAAGCTGATATTCTGCTGAACATAGCAAATATTGTGAAAAAGCACTAAAATGTACAAAATCTGTCAATTCTCTACACCCCTGCATTGTAAAGGCTCTTGTTAAAAACTCAGAAATGGCAGAATGCAGGTTGTGTTTATGAAAAGTTGTCTTCCTGTGTACCACACGTAATACATTTGATGCTTCTGCCTGAAGAAATTTTATGCTGAACATTAGCCATTTTAGGAGATAGGCCTACACACTTGACCACATTCATAACTATTTTATACTCTGCTTTGCAAATCCCTGGTTATTGTGGAGCTTTGAGAGCGACCATCACAATTTGGAAACTATACAAGTGTGGTTCATTCTGGGACGTCTACTGTACTGCTGACTTCCTCAGCTCTAGGGGATATAATTCTAAGTCCATTTCCAAGGTTCAGAGACTTTTCCTTCATGAATCATAGAATTATTGGGCTGGGAAAGTCCTCAAGAGACTATCTGATACGAATTCCTGCACCCACATAGACCACAAGTCTATGGAAAAAGTAAATTTTTCGAAATCCCCTGGTAAATCATGTCCACACTTAAAATCATCCTTCCATGTACTACTTGAGGATGTAGGCAACAGATTAACAGAAAAATAATGACACTGTGAGAGAGGAAAAAATTAGCCCTAAATCAAATGTTTCAAACACGAGGAAGTCGGGGATAGAAGTCACTTTCCTGGAGTAGGAATAAATATGATATTAAAATCTTACATTTTGTTGCATTTGACTCTCAAAACAAAGCCTGTATACTAGAATAATTTGAAGCTTAGAGAAGTTTTGTAGCTTACTTTGAGAAAACAAAATAGGGGTACCTGGGGATAAAAGGCAGGTTTTCTTTATGCTGCTCCAGTGCCATTTCCTTCTGTGACACACAGCCCATGTCATTTCTTCCACACAATATGATCTCCTTTTCCATTTCTCCCTAATTCAGAAAACCAGAGCACAGCAGGAGCAATTTATATCAGGGGTAATTTTCTGGTTGGGAATTTTAGAGATTTTGCAAAACCAACTATCTTGGAAACAATTATTAGGTGGGTGGGAGGTCATCAGTTTCTGATAGGTAGGGTAGAGAGACGCAGAGTCTGGTAAAATTTGCATTTAATGGTCAAGTATGGGTGTACCACACAATAGACCTGCTTTAATGAAAGTAATTTGGAAACCATTCCTAAAATTATTCTCTTGATGCTGAAGAATGTGATTCTTGATACAGTGAAAACCAAAAGTAGCATCATATTTAAAATTCAAGCAAGCACATACCTTAATTTTGATGACTAAAATTTAAAAAAAAATAGAGAAAGCTACAAAAAACCACTTTATTTAGCTTTCTCCTTCAACACGCAAATTAATATTTTAAGCTTTTTAGTTTTACTCTTGGCTTTTTAGACCGATTTTAGTTGTGTTTAATCCCTACTTAATTTTATTATTTAAAGGTAGTCTCACTATAAAAAAGTAGATTATTTTCCAGGATTTGCCATTCATGAAGAAAATGTTCTGATGTGCGTATTGCTAAGGGTCTTGGGAAGCTGTGAAGTCTTGATGGCTTCGCAAATTATACAGCTAGGAAATTGTCACATATCTGAAAACTTGAAGCCTAAGCAAATCTTAAACCATTGCCTATGTCACTCAGCTGACAAATGCGCATTGCTTTACCCATTGGAGCATCAGACTAATGAAAACAATGTTGGTTGGATCCAACAAAATCAAGAGTCTCTTAACACCTTTAAAACAACAGAGTTTGTATCAGTTAGGATGCCTCCAGGAACAGTTAAAAGAAAACTCATTTCGAAGTGGCTCAAAGGTTGAGAAAGTTTATTACCTCCTATAATTGGAAGTCCAGAACTAGCAATCCGGTGGCTCTGGCCTCCTTTTCTTACCTTTTTCTTGGCTCTGCGAATCTATTGGTGGCATTACTAAAAAGGATTTTGCAGTTTGGGGGTATTGCAAGACAGTATGCAGAGGAAGGTATTGATTACTCTGTTCTACTTCCAAGCAAGAGTCCTCCAACCTGCTCAGAATTTGACCATTTGGGAATATTAACTGTGTCTGGGGGAATGGAGTGAACTCTTTAGCTTAAACTGAAAAGATCCATTCCGGGAGCTGGGCTGGGGGTGGAAGTGTTCAGCTTCTTCTGAACCACAGGTGCTGTGTGAGAATAAAGGGATGAACGTTGAGTGGACAGCAACCCTTGACCATGGGAGATTTATTGAGAATTACTATACCAACACTGTGTAATTAAATGTATTTGTTGTATTAGACTATATACTCACAGTCTGAAGCAAAAGTTTACAAAGAACTACAGGAATGACTGTAATGTGTTGTGGAGTGAATCTACCAATCTTTGTTTCCCAAAGTATTTATTTCTGAAGATTTTACCTACAAATTTCTAGAAAAGCATTTTTCTTTTATCTCCAATGACAATACCTTCCCCATATCCTATCAGATCCTTTAATTTTTCTTGCTACTTTTACAATGATTTAGTCTATTTTTATTTTATTACCAAAAGCTAAATAAAAAATGTACTAGAACCCACTTTTTAAACTAATTAATCACAGACTGAAGGGTCTCCTGTTTACTAGGATAGAATAAGTATTCTTTCCTTTCTACCTTTCTTTTTCTTTTCTTTTCTTCCCTCTTTTCTTTCTTTCTCTTTCTTTTTTTCCTTCCCTTCTCCCTATCTCTACATACTCTTTTTATGTGGAATTGTACTCTTTAGAGAATTATATATTACTGCTTTTATGTGACCATTTTAATGATTATTCAGGCAATAATTCTAATAATTACAGATTTTATTGCTCACCAAAAATCCTTTTATTTGGATGTTTTTCAAAGTTTGCTCTAACATCTCATTTGAGAAAAATAATACATGTGAGAGACATTTTCTAAGTTCTTGGATAGGAGAATGTCTTTGTTGCCTCCAGACATGAATGATAGTGTGGTTGGACTCAGATTTCTTGAGTCCAAATCAATAGTCATCTTAACTTTATGGATGTTGAACAGTTTGCTTTTGAAATATAGAATTGTGAAGGAGAATTATGACATTGAGATGGTTTTCTTTTTTTGGCTGTTGTCCAGTTTTCTGCCAGGATGGTTTTAGTTTTTTTCTTTTTTCTTTATTCTTGTACTTACCAAGACCTGTTTTTGTCTTTTATTTCACATTAATTTTGTCTAGTATCCAGGTACAATTTTTGATTTATGATCTCAGCTCCCTTCAGCTCAGTGAACTTATCTTCATTTTTATTTTCTTTGCTGCTTCTCCCTCCATCTTCTGCAGATAGCTTTTCTCCATCAAATCACTGCTTTTGGAATTTTTATTATGAACATAGGGGAACTCCTGGATCAATTTTCCATCTTCCCATTATCTTTTCACTTACCATATTGATCCCGTGGCTATTTTCTTCTATGTTCTGTAAATATTTCTTGGGGTAGGCTAGGGCATATTTTACTTTCTGTAACAACCAATCTGCTGCTTACCACCTCCACTGATTAATATTCAAAAACATAATTTCCATCTGGAAGCAACTTCTCCTTATCTCAGACTGTTCTATGTACCGCCCTTTCAAATTTCATGAACAATAAAAATCAGAGGCTTTCAAAGTTTTCTCTTTCTATCAAGAAGGCTGTTTCATAGGTGGAAATGAGCTCTGATATTTCAGATAGGTATGCATGCTTATGAATAAATTTAAATATGTTTAGTGTTTAACGTGTTAAAACAGGTTTTATTTTTCTGTGTGTTCATCCTTACAGAAAATATGGGTTTATTTACTATTTAGAAGGGAAATAGTTCTTACTGAGATTATATGGAACCCCATTTAAAACTTTTGGATTCAGAGACACAGTATGTATGTTTATTTACTTATTTATTTATTTTTGCATATTAGCATTGAAATTGTCTTTAAGGAGAGGAAGAATGCTACCAGCAGAGACATTTGCAAGGTAGAGAGTTTCATTCCTGTGAGAGTTTCAAGTGTTGGCAGTGGTTGTCCAAAATTAACTCTAGCAATGTCAAATTCTCACCACCATGTTGAGGTACTTCCATGCCCCGCGTGGCAGGCCATTTCTCCACACCAAATACAAGCTTGGAAGGACTGCTGGGGCATACTGCTTTGTGTGCCAACATTTATTACATTTTCCAAAGTCTCTTTTGAGGTTGTAATCTGCCACTCAATGCCTGACCTGTCACTCTGAATTAGGGTTCTGCTTAAGTTCTCATACACTTCCTACCCAGGCTGGCTTTGTCTTTGAATTGTTACCCCTCAGCATGGCCCTTGTCTTCATATGGTCTTGTCAAAAGTCATTATAGTGGAGATTCCTGAAGTTTCTGCCTGTGTATACCACCTTTCTTATTATTATAAGCTTCTTGTGGTGATAGACATTTGTCCCCATTTCCTTTTATTTCTTTGGTTATTCTACTGAGAATTTGAGAGGTGGAAGACTGACGAATTAAGGGAAGTTCCTTTGTTATCTCTGTCTTTGTCCTAAACTTTTTCTTTGGTTATGTTTGGGTCTGAGTGTTTCTGGTTTTGTTCCACAATATTCACTTCTGAGCCCCATCCTGGATGGGTCATTCCCTGAAACCAAAACTAGTTTCAATTCTCAGTTTTTTGTTGCTTATTGTTCAAAGCCATCATTAAATAGATTCTTTTTCTTTAACTATTCGGAATCCATCAACCGTCTATCCAGAATTCCCAATTTTGCTATTTCCTCATCTATTTCCATTGCACAAATTTATACAGAGCAGAGTCTATGGGATTTCTCTATGCAATTCTCTTTGAATTCCTTGGAGTAACTGCTGTCTTTGGTGATGGCTGGATTGTATAACTCTTCTTGCTTCCAGAAAAGAAAAGAAAAATCAACTTCTGGATGAATATTGTGCAAATACTCTCACTCTTACATTTTTTTTCCTTCTGCTTATTACACAAAGCTTTACTTCAAAGAAGCTTCTGCTATTGGTGGTGAGATTAGCCCAGCAGGCAGAATCACAGTGTTGCTATTTAATTGTTTTAAGTCCATTACATAAGAGGAGGATGAAATTATTAGGAAAAAAGTGTCAAAGACTTTTTAAAGTTAAATAATTCAATAATATTGTTTACAAAACAAACTTTCTCCATGAGAGATTCTCAAAGAAGTATTTGCAAGAAAGGAGTATTTTCATTTATTCTAACACATTTGCTTAATTCTTCTACCTATCTTTTGAATAACATTAACTAAAATCTACTTCAGGGGATCAAACATTTCATACCCTTAAATCACTCTTCTGAAAGAGTTTTCCCTTTTTAGTAGCATGAGGCTGGAAATGGTAATGAGATGAAAATATTAATATTTTAATCATTTTTGTTTCATTACAGGTCAAATCACAACATTAATTAGATTGTACTATTTGGTTCTACTATACTCAATGAATCAAAACAAACCAAAGTTAGAATTTTGTCTCTTAAATATTTATTCTTTTATTCACATAGAGGCTTTAATGATTGGAGTCAGAGCGTGCCATGAAAATAGGAATGGAGCAGCTTCTCAATCTGTTGCTCCTTCAGAGCCATGAAATAATCCACAATCAAGATTAGCACATAATCTGGGGCAGAGTTAGTGATGGTGATGATAATGGTGGTGACGGTGATCATGATCATGATGTCATACTAGAGCCACATCTTCCAGGTGTCCAGGCTACTATTTGAGAAGCATCTCAAATTAGCAGAAGTATCTTAGGAAACAGGATGGTCTTAGCTCTGCGTTTACTTATGAAGATGCACTGAAAACATTTTTTTTACCCTATTGTCTTCCCTTCCTCCAATTCCCACTTTGCTCTAGCTGTTCTTGACATATAGGCCTCATGAGTCAGGTAGTTTCAATTTAAATACCTAAACACTTTCAATGTAGTAGAATTTGTACAGGAAAATTTTGTAAAACATCAGGGATTTCTACACTTTCTCCAGGAAGGTGGCTGTAGATATTACTTGTGGCAGCCCCATTATTTGGATGGTTTTCCAAATGAAGTTTGGAAATCCAAGAGTGGTAGCTGGGAGAGACCTCTCCACTTGTCTATATTTCCATTGTAATTTGGGTTCCTGGAAAGTATCAATATATTTTGTATTTTTATTCTTTTTTTTTAAAAGCTATTGAGTTTCAAGCTTAAAATACTAGTAGTTTGAGATTTTATTCTTTGTAAACGGTGGTCTACTGACTAACTCTGCTTCTTTACCTTCTGAAGCTCTGCAGTATTCTACCACTCCTGTCAATCTTAATTGTGGGCATTTCCTAAAATGGGACCTTGGAATTTTTCCTTGTTTCTGTCTCTTCATTTCTTGCTCAGAAAAATGATCATTTTCACAGACTGAGTGTTCACCATAATACTTTTTGTGCTTCTGTTTTATGGTTTGTACTAACTAATGATTATCACAATGGTGAAAAAACAGCAAGGTGTGGCCACCACTTATAAAACTAGTTTCATAATATCATCTTCCAAATCAATAATCCCTTCCAGATTCTTTATTGTATCAACAGCTAATATGTTTAAATCTTATCCTTTTCAAAGAAGCTATGTTTTCTGAGGTCAAAAGCCTATTCTTACATTATTTTCATTCCTCTAGATCCTTGCTACTCAAAGTGTGGTCCATGGGCAGACAACATTGATGTCATCTGGGAGCTTGTTAGAAATGCAGAGTCTTGGGCCCTATCCCAGAATTTCTGAATTGGAATCTGCATTTTTAACACAATTCCCCATGTAAAAGCATTATGTCTGAAACTTGAGTGTGAATACAAATCACCTCATACCTTGTTTTAACAATTGTAACAAGAGTTTAGCACACACTCACGTTAGGCTGATGTGACTGAAACTTGGATCTCGTTTTGCATTTTGTCTATTCTATTTCCAAGATTTTGGATCGTCCTTACTATCATTATTCTGAATTCTTTTTCAGGTAGACTACCTATTTCCTCTTCATTTGTTAGGTCTGGTGTGTTTTGACCCTGCTCCTTCATCTGCTGTGTGTTTTTCTGTCGTCTCATTTTGCTTATCTTACTGTGTTTGGGGTCTCCTTTTCACAGGCTGCAGGTTCGTAGCTCCCGTTGTTTTTGGTATCTGTCCCCAGTGGCTAAGGTTGGTTCAGTGGGTTGTGTAGGCTTCCTGGTGGAGGAGACTAGTGCCTGTGTTCTGGTGGATGAGGCTGGATCTTGTCTTTCTGGTGGGCACGTCCACGTCTGGTGGTGTGTTTTGGGGTGTCTGTGGCCTTATTATGATTTTAGGCAGCCTCTCTGCTAATGGATGGGGCTGTGTTCCTGTCTTGCTAGTTGTTTGGCATAGGGTATCCAGCACTGTAGCTTGCTGGTCGTTGAGTGAAGCTGGGTCTTGATGTTGAGATGGAGATCTCTGAGAGATTTTTGCCGTTTGGTATTACGTGGAGCTGGGAGGTCTCTTGTGGACCAGTGTCCTGAAGTTGGCTCTCCCACCTCAGAGGCACGGCCCTGATGCCTGGCTGGAGCACCAAGAGCCTTTCATGCACATGGCTTCCGCGTTGCCCCAGACCACCATGCCTGGGCACGGCCGCCTCCTCTGGCCTCGCTAGCCCCACCGCCGCCGCCGCCGCCACATGGTGCCCTCGCCTGGGGCAGGGAGGAGGGCCGGGGAAGGAGTCGCACCGCCGCGCCGCAGTCCACGCTTGCCTTGGATCTCGTTTTGAATAGCAAGACTGGAGAACAGCGCTGTCCAATAGAACTGTCTATGATGATGGCAGTGTTCCATAGTTGCTGTTCAGTAAAGTAGCCACAGGCCACGTGTGGCTAATGGGCTAATAGGCTTAATTAATTTAAATTTAAGTTTAAATGGCCACATGTGGCTAGTAGCTATCCTATTGGACAGTAGAGCAAAATCCGGGTCACTTAGTGGGAATTTAATAAATACTAGGGAAGTGAAATCTAAAGACTTAATGCCATTAAAATAAAAATTAATTTCAATTATTTTACATAATACATGCAAATTATTTTACATAATACATGTAAATTATTTTACATAATACATGTATGTAAAAAAAGGAAAGTAGATTGAATATGTGTAGAGTTCCTAATAGCCACAGCTGTTGCCTGCCAACAAATTGTCTTCAACTGTTATCAGTGGAGTGTGCTATATTCAAATCACTTGTACTATTTGTCAAAGTGGATTATTCCTTTGTACCAAGAAGCTGACATGATTTTTTAAAGCCCAAATTTGCACAGACTTGGGAATTATTGGAAACAGCACAGTGTTACTAAAGAAGGACTTTTTAAGAATTGATTAATTAATTTTTGGCTGCCTTGGGTCTTCGTTGTTGCACGTGGGCTTTCTCTAGTTGTGGCGAACGGGGCTACTCTTCGGTGTGGTGTGTGGGCTTCTCATTGTGTGGGCTCTCTTGTGGAGCATGGGCCCTAGAACGCACGGGCTTCAGTAGTTGTGGCATGTGGGCTCAGTAGTTGTGGCTCGCGGGCTGTGGAGCGCAGGCTCAGTAGTTCTGGTGCATGGGCTTAGTTGCTCTGCAGCATGTGGGATCTTCCCGGACCAGGGCTCAAACCCGTGTCCCCTTCATTGGCAGGCAGATTCCTAACCACTGTGCCACCAGGGAAGTCCTTAAAGGAGTTTTGTACCTTCTGTTTAAGCACTTCATTTCCATAGCTTTCTGGGTTATTTTTTTCCTATTTAAATGTCCCTATTTACTTATTTCCTATTTAGATTTATTTCAGTTACCACTGAAAACTCCATATGTTAAAAGGAACTGGTAAAGCTTGTTTCTCTGATGATTTATTTTTTATGTTTGGAATGGGGCACAGAACAATAAGAAATTTTGAACAACGCATTTTAGAGCATTATGATATTTTGATTTTAATGTGACTCATTATTCATATGATTTTTAAAATAAAATATTGATTTGTTAAAATGTTAATTAAATTTATTTAAAAAGTGCGCTCATATTTATAAAACCGTTCTGCATCCTTTAATGTAAATAATGTGATTTTGCTTTTTGCCAATGGGAGTGTTTTCCACTGTATAAAACATTTTCACTCAACAGATATTAATCGGACTGGAAACAGTATGAGAATAAAGGAGGCAATGATCAAAGGCAAGACTGTGGTGGGCACAGATGTGAGAGGGAAGATGGGTCTAAGAAAGGGCAGGAGCTGTGTTCGAAGGCACCCTGCTCTGGCTGGGGCTAGGCCGAGGCCAGAGGAGCAGCTGTCTCTTTCATCTTCCTCATCCCCCCACCTCCCGGTGTCTATACTGGAATGGAGAGTTGAAGGTTTTCTTATTTCTCTTTCCTGACACTCAATCTCTGACTTAGAGCACGGCCCAGAACCATTATTCAAACCATTGCCAATGTCACGTCTCTTCTTTAATTTCTTCTTTTGATTAGTAACTCCTTAATTTACACTCGCAGGGACAGCACTGTCTCCATAAGCTTATTTCCTCTTATCAAAAGGAACAGTGGAAGATATAAGTACGAGACCTTAAGCAGATTAAAGCACAGTTGTTAAGTCCATCCGCCAAGGAGATCTGTGAGTATTAAGGATACCCTGGAGCTGAATGGCAGCTTACTTTAGAAGTGTCATTGCTTTTGTACTTTGAGGATTTCTTGTGAGTTTTTTTTTCAACTTGCCATTTAGAAAGTGGGTCATTAAGGATTGTCATTTGCTGAAAAATTAACCCTAAGTGCTATAAGTGCCTTGAAAGGAAATGAAGTAGATTTTTAAAAGTTAGAGAACGCAAGTACTTTAGAAAATGTTTAGAAAAGAATGAAAAGGGTTTACATTTAGTACATTTTAGAAGAGACATAATATAAGCTTATCTGCTGCCAGCAATGCATGTCTACTACTGATCTTGCTCAGAAAAAATACTCTTGTCAAATTCCTTGTGTATAACGAAGCATCTCTCCCAGCAGTGCTGCTATTGATTTACCCTTCCAGGTAAGGCAAATTTTACAATAGGTCAAACCTGATATTAATATCATGGCATTCTCTGTTCTTCTTGATTTTATTTAAAAAAATTTTTAATTTATTATTTTTTTTTGAATTTTTGAATCTTATTTAATTAATTTTTTTATACAGCAGGTTCTTATTAGTCATCCATTTTATACACATCAGTGTATACATGTCAATCCCAATCTCCCAATTCATCACACCACCACCCCAACCCCCCGCCGCTTTCCCCCCTTGTTTTCCATACGTTTGTTCTCTACCTCTGTGTCTCAATTTCTGCCCTGCAAACCGGTTCATCTGTACCATTTTTCTAGGTTCCACATATATGCGTTAATATGTTATATTTGTTTTTCTCTTTCTGACTTACTTCACTCTGTATGACAGTCTCTAGATTCATCCATGTCTCTACAAATGACCCAATTTCGTTCCTTTTTATGGCTGAGTAATATTCCATTGTATATATGTACCATGTTTTCTTTATCCATTTGTCTGTTGATGGGCATTTAGGTTGCTTCCATGACCTGGCTATTGTAAATAGTGCTGCAATGAACATTGGAGTGCGTGTGTCTTTTTGAATTGTGGTTTTCTCTGAGTATATGCCCAGTAGTGGGATTGCTGGGTCATATGGTAATTCTATTTTTGTGTTCTTCTTGTTTTTAATAGTCTTCTTTACATTTAGTATAAATACAAGGTTAAATAAAAGTATGGCAAAGGTAACGTTTCATTTTTTTTTTTTCATCTTTTTTTGCGGAATCCTGATGTAACTGTAAAATAATGACTGTATTCTTTAGCTCGTGACTATTAAATTAGTACTTTTATTGGTAACTTTATAGAATATTAAATTAGTACTACCTTCAGGCTAATACTCCTGCTAGTACCTTGTACTAGTTTGAGGTTATTAACTCAAACTAGTTAATAACCTAGTTAATACCTGTCTTCATGGCAAGATCCTGTCTGTTTAATAAACTATCACATCCTTTTGTTTAGAATTATTTCTAGTACTTAGTAGACATTCTACTTATTTATTCTGTGGAATAAGTGAATGCATAAAAAAATGAGCAAATTATAAGACTGAGAGTGAAGATCAGCCAGTCATTAGCCTAAAGAAGGAGTTTTTATAAGCATGGTTTATTCTACCAGATTCTGGTAGAAATGAGAAGAAAGTATTTTTTATTCTCCATAACTTTAATCAACATTCATTATAGTGGAATACAAACAAAGTGAAACACTAATTTATTGGAAAGTTTGTGTCTATATATCTTTGAGCCTTTGGATGGATAATATAATTTAAAGTTTATTTCTTCTCCCAACATTACTTACACCAGCTATACTTCATCCTCTGGAAAATCTCTTCTGATGCTTAGCGTTTGACATAAGATTCCAATGACCTTGCTCCCTGGCTTCACTGAATTCATTGCCAAAGGAAACTTCTACAAACAGAAATATTCTTCCTTTAAGGTAAGTAGGAAGAATGACCAGGCTTGAATTTGTGATCTCATAAAAAACTGTATGTACACAGTTCAATTCTACTACATAATTTTAAGCTGTATAATTTGCACCATTTTTATTGCAGGCAAAATAATCCAATTTGGTAAGCATTATTAAAGTTCCCCTTATTATGGCCAATTCCAAGGAAAATTGTTAAGGTTCCTTTCATTAGCTGATGATTTTGCTGTAATCATGAGCAAAATATCTAAAATTTAATGACCAAAACTCATGCAGAATGAAGAGTGAGACTTGAGATAAGTATCTCAATACTGATTGTTTCTGCTGATCAAAAATCACCAGATTCCTGCTCAAACCTTTGCTGCAGTTTGCCCGTGTAAACATGAAATTTATAATCTTGGAGTCAATTCAATGAGAAGAAATTGCTAGAGCCTTAGAGAATAGTAGACACATATAGTCTATGTTTATACAAAACTTAAACTTTGATTAAATGTCTTCCTATTTATGTTTTACAATGAAGGAATCAGAAATTACATCTAAGTCGTCTTGGGAAAAACATCATGTATTTATCATATGAACAGTGTATACTCAGATCTAATGTTTTGTTATACAAATTTCAATATATCCTCTTTTTAGGAGAAGAAACAAGAATTTAATTCTTTCTTGCAAGCAATGCTTTAGGTGCGATAAATTCCACCATTCTACTTGTCTTTTTTTGTGAATGCCTTCCATTTTTTCAGTTAATTGATGCCTCTTTTCTGTTTATATAGTTTATCAGGGGTTACTTATGAGACTAAGTCTAATTTTACACCGTTATGGCCCCTTAATCATCTCACATTTTTAACATGGAATTACACTTTTTCTTTACCTATCCATAGTGCCTCTCTTAAGGTCACTGATGTATTCGTATTACATCGTTCTGCATTTTCACGTGAAGAGGATGAAGTAGAGAGTCAATGCGTTATTTGAACATATTCAAATTGAGCTGTCTCATTGTCACAAATCCTCCTCCTGGCCTGACCACTGTTTGGGCACTGGTCAAAAGAGCAAGAGAGAGGGTGATTCAGTGTGACTCTGATACTCTTAATGCAATATTCAAATATCTTGATAAGTCACTCATTTTTCTTAAACAGGATGATTATTATGAGGATTAGCATATACAAAGTGCTTACTGTGTACAGTCTGAGTCATTTTACATATATTATAACCTTTAGAATTAAACCACAAATCCGTGTTCCATTCTACGTATCAGTCAGGGTCCTGGCAAGAAAGAGATGGCACATTCATTCTGGGCAATTTGAAGAAACTTTATAAGGGTACTATTTACACATCTGTAGGTAGGGTTTAAGGAAAACAATTAGCACAGTACTGTATAGTACAAAACCCTGGGGCTAGCAAAGAAGGGAGGCCATTCCCACCTTAAGGCCTGATGGTACAAGAGGAGAGAGCAGTTACCGGAATCTGAAGAGCATAGTTGGATGGAAAGCGACAACCAAAGGGAGCCGTGGCTTTTATAGAAGAGTACAATGAACCGTTAGGGATTTAATAGGAAAACAGCTGGGAGAATCAAAACCCCTACCCCACTCTCCTCCAGCCTCCTGAGCCCCTGCTAGTACCCTACACTGTCGAACCCAACTGAAAAGGATCCTTTTATTGGAATGGAAGTGAGCCTCCTGGGCACAAAGCAGGATGCAGAAGGGTAGAGAGGGGATTTGGAGAGGCGAATGGAAGGCATCCTGCATAGTCTCCAAGAACAGTTTACATCCAGCCCTGGCTATACTGCCCCCCCCGCCACCCCATGCCTAGCTGTGGATCACCTTACCTACTATTTGTTTCATCACTTCCTTTGCTCTGGCCTTTGTATTTTTTTCTAAAACTCAAGCTCCCAGAAGCCCTAGAGACTTTGTACCTGCTGAAACACATGTTTAGAATGCTCCCTTCTGGAGTCTAGACTTGGCTGGCTTCCTCATCCCATTTATGTCAGTCTCCATTGTCACTTCCTTCTAGATTCCATCTCTAATCATGTCATATGTCCCCTTCATTAGTCACTCCTTTACACATCATTCCCTTTATTTTACTCATAATACATATCATGAAAATTCTCTTGTTTCTTTCTTAGAATTTATGTTTATAGGACAAAAACATGTATATCTTTTTAATCACAGTATTTTCCAGTGTATGGACCAGTATGTAGAAGCAATTCACTAATTCTTAAATGAATCATATATAATGAGGTCCTTATAACAATGTTCCTAATTTTACAAAGGAAGACCTGATGGATAGGTGTGTCTAAGAGAATACAGCTAGTAAATGATAGGACTAAAGTGCAAACACAGATATCCTTCATGCCAGTGTAAGACATCTAAACCACTAAGTTATGCTGTCTTTTAAGAGGTTGAGAGGAAAAACCCTATGTCTTTGTTCATGATCTGGCAAAGTTTATGAAACTTTACAGGATGACTAACTTGTAAAATGGAATAGGTTAGCGGTGTAGAAGATTCTGAGTCAATGTTAGCAGCAGAGTATAGAGGAGAATTTAGAATTCTTAACTCCAGGTTAAATAAATCTACATAATGGTGGTTTCAGAATATGCCTTTGGACTGTAAACACTTTCCAGTCTACCATATTTCATACAGAAAGCAACTTCTTCTCTGCATTGCTTTTCATGATGGCTGGGCAAAAACAGAAGTAGCTTGTTTGCTGAAATGTTAGCTCTTCTGATTAAAAACAAATGCAAATTCAGCTCTTGTTGAAAAGAAAATGTACAATTTATATCCCTTTCTCATTTTATATTTCAATGAAGCTAATTTCTCCCCTTTCTCTCTTGCCTTTTGAATCAAATCCAGTTGGAATGTGGAGAGTAATGTCACCTCTGGTCAAAAATGGACATCTTTGCATTTACGCAGTTGTTTCCACTATTCTTCCCTGGCTTTTGTTACACAAAATGAAAACAAAAGCTGATAAAGATGTTGGCAGAAGAGGTGGAAGTGGGAGGGAGTAGAAATGGGAAGAAGAGAATGGGAAAGAAAAATATGTTTTAGGCATTCACAATGGTATTGTTTCCACAATTTCTTTTTATGTATAATTCCACTGGGAGCAACCCTTCTGCTGGGTGCTTTCTTTCCATACAGTACACATTTCTCACTCACATCCACTGCTCCTTGTTTTATGAAAAACTATGTGCAGAGGGAGAGATAAACACTACCTTGACTATCTGGATTTCTCACCTTGACATTTACTCTCACAATTTATTAAATTTGTTTTTGGTTAGCAGTGGGAGATAAAGCATTTTATCTCCATAATTATTCCATTTTATCAATTTTTGCCTTCTAAGCTTCCAAACCAATCCTACTTTCCAGGGTTGTGTTTCTGTGCAGACTATTTCCACGTTAGGCTCCTGGTCAAGAGATGTTAACTCAGTGATAGACATAAAGTTGTTTAATGCCCTGTCCCAACTACTCATTGCGTTGGAGGACCGTAAACAGGTGCCTGGAGAACATCACTCTTCACGCAGTAGCTGACCATTTTTGTAGTGAACGTGAGTTTTGTCCAAGATTTCAGGAGTTCTCTGTTTCTTAGTGTCGTTAAACGTAGGATAGTTGACATAACGTATTTGTTGTTTTCAAACATCATAGTGATGTTGAAAGAATTTTGGAACAAAATATAGGACAGCTTGAAATAAATCTCTTTTTTAAATGTACAGATATTTTGCTATAAAATTGGTGCAGTTTTTTATGGTTTTTACACTTCTCTTTAATTCCCACCTAAGCCTCTGGGTAATATTGTAAATATTGTTTAAAAATGCATCAGTCTATGCTATACAATCTGAGTGTTATTTTAACTTATAGCCGTTTTCTTTTTTAACATATATTTAACTACAATGACAGTTTAGGGATCAGTTACTACATTTCACTTTAACATATCTATTTACAGAAAGATTACTTTAAACTGACACCTGCTAGCACATTTTCATAATGTGTACGTTAAAAAAGAACATGCCAAGATTTTGTCTGACTCAACATTCATTTTGATGAAAAAGCAATTTGACCATAAGATAGAACACAGATAGGTGGTCCTTTACCACAAAGCAGCTATTTTCCAAAGCTCAATACTGATGAACATATATTAAAATAATTGCCTATTTATTAATCTACAAATAGACAATAATGTTGGCATGTTCTTTTCTGTTTGTCTCTTAATGGGCCTGCTTCTTAATGATATTAGAAATGTTTTATAAAAGCAGTTCATGTTACTTTTCTGGTCTTTTCATGGCATTTGAGTAAATAAATTATTTACACTACTAAAAAAAATGATGCAAATGAATAAAACCTTGTCTCTAAAAGAAACATGCAGAGAGGATCTTCTTTGCTTCACTAGAGCATTGCTAATTAGCATAACTGTAATTTTCAAAAGGTCACATGACCTCATTTTTTTTCTGCTCACATAGTAAATATAACTGCTTGTGGTCCTTTTTTATTGAAGTAAAGTCTGGCATAAAGCAAATTACTGCCAATCTTGCCTTCAGGAGCAAGCTAATGCTACCTACCTTGAACTGAGATCACCATAGTGGTTCATTTCTTTGGTTGTTTTATGTTTTTTAAAATTCCAAGTTGGATTGAGAATTAGGTAAGAAAATCATAAATGTGGAAGTTTAAGGAAAGCTACATTGCTGAAATGTAATTTCAAGGAAAGAAAATAAAATGAGACTTGGAAAAATGAGTTGTTATGAAAAGCTTTACTGATTTAAGGCATTGTTATTACTATTCCAAGTGAGTCACTCATTACTGGATTGTGTGACTAAAGTCATTCTAGAGAGTTATTTCAAGGACAGCAGTTTTGATGTGAGATAATTTGCTTTTGGCCTAACTACTAGATGCATTTGTATTTTGAGGCTATGTTTGTCACATATCCTTTGTTGTTGCTGCTTCTGAAATAGTCCCTCTTCTACGTTTCCCCTATTACTCACTGGGGTCCAGAGTTCACTTGACTACAAGTTTATGGATGTCCTGGCAAGCACTGTTCTCAAGCCTGAATGAAGTCCTCTTGTTCAAAGGGGGAAATGTATGGTCTGAATCAAGAATCGCTCCAGCCTCCTGGTAGTTTTCAGAGTTTAGCTTCACAGGGTCTTCAGAGTTGAGAAGTCAGAGGCTGATGGCTTGCTTGAGAAGTTGAGAGCCTTCTGATTGCAGATGATCTTGAGCTATAAATCCAGAGTCTGGCATATGACATGTACTCAGTATTTCTTAATTGAATTTACTTTGTGAATGCATACTAATTTTTTTTTTAGCAGGTAGTAGTAGGTTTCTGAACAAAAACAACACATCACAGGTAAGAATTAGAGAAAGCATGACATAGCAGAGATATCCTGAAAGCAGCAGGAACAGGCAAGTTCAGCAGAAGTTGTTTCAGCCCACTTCTGAATGCAGAAGAGAGGGTTTGGGTGTTGAGGGATAGGTTATATTTTCTCTCTCCTTATTCCACTCTATTTGCCTTCCCCATCAATTATACTCTTGAAGCCCTTCGAAATTTGAAGCAGATTCCACATGGTGAATGGCTAGGAAATATGACAGGAAGGTCTCTAAGGAGATGGTCTTTGTGTCTGTTTATTTCACCCTTCCTTGGTAGTGGGAGTTCTTAGTGAACTAAATAGAAGTGGAATGAACGAGAAGCTCCCCAGCCCATAACCCCATCAGGTGGGGTACTACCTGTCACCACAGTCTCAGGGAACTTGGGTTTTTAAACACTTAGCTCTAACTCTACCCTCTCACATGCAACATGCTTCTTTTTAATTCCTCAAGCAACTGAAGAGTATCCGAGACACACTGTGAACTCCTAATTCCCCAACTATTGTTTGTTTGTTTTTGCTTTCCTCTCTCTTCAACAACTTTTTGTTTTTGTTCTTTTTTCTACTCAGAGTAGTCATTTGGTCAGAAGCCTTTATCAATCCATGCCCACCTTTTAGTGGTTCTTATTTCTCTGGCTGTAATTCATGCAAAGCACAGTTCTTGATTCTAATCTCTTCTAACCTGAGTTTTGGATGAAATTGAATGAGAAGAGAGGCTCTTGAAGTGAATGTCCAATTGGCTATGTTTTGGCCTCAGAGTGGGAACCTAAGAAATGTAACTGACACTTTTAATTTGGAATAATCTTGGGTTGTGTAACCCATAACATTATAATTTTTTGGTTTGTTTTCTAGTTCTGTCTCCATTATTCTCATATCTGTTTTTCTTAGTCAACTTCTTGACACATCATTTTTCAATGGTTCCTTAACAATCACATTGATATTCATACTTTGGCCTTTGAATCTTGTTATAATAATGGTTATGATAATAATGGTAATAATAATGGCTGACATTTATTGAACATATACTATATGCCAAACATTTTTTCAGCATTTTATTTATATTTTCATCTAGCTCTCATACAATGCTTTGAATAAGGCACACTTATCCTCATTTTGCAAGTTAATAAGCTGAGTGCAAGAAAAGTTAACTCACTTGCCAAAAATCTCATAGTTAATAATTGATAGAATTCCAAGATTTGTCTGAATTCAGAGCCTATATTCACTTTAAAAATTTTATTTATTTATCTATTTATTTATTTTTGATTATACAATGCAGTGTTATCATCAGCTATAGTTTCTAAGCTATCCATTAGATTCTCAGACCTTATTCATCCTATAACTGGAAGTTCATACACTTTCACCAATCTCTCCCTATCTCCCCCACCCCTCCAGCCCCTGGCAACCATTTTTCTACTTTCAGAGACTATGTTCTTAATCATGACATTTTATTGTGAGTTCCACTCATGAAATATTTATTACCATACCCTGGTTTGCATCACAAGGTTAGGGGGAAAGTAAATCAAAAGTATCAACCTCTTATTTCTCTTTTTATTTTATTATATTTTTATGTGCTGAATAAAAAATATCTGTTCTGGTAGAGATGAGCTGATATAATGGGAGATGAGAATCCTCACATGTCTTCAGCCTCACCAAGATGGTACTGGGAAGAAACTGGGCAGGGACCAGAAGCTAAGGAAACACCTGAGCAGTCATGTCCATGGGAGTGAGTCAGATTCACCACTGGGACCATAATCTGGCTGGTTGCTCTGAAGTCTTCGGACAAACACACAGACCAAAATTCCCAGAAGTCATTTCCCAACAATTATCATGTTCTTATATAATGAGAAAGATAAACTATTCAGTGACCAGGATATCACAAGATCATGGTTATAGGAAAGTTAAATACTTCAGTGACTTTGGTATGTGATTTAGTCATATTTCTACCAGTTGTCTTTCAACCCTACATTAATTATGGCCTATTATGTTTGGGGCAGGAAGATAGGACTGTTGCAATTTTTTCAGTTCTTTGATTTCCGTGTTGAGAGCCCTCAGCTTTGACGCATTCTTGAAACAACTCTAATAAAGCAATGTGTTTTATTTTCTATTTAATAAGATAAAACCATTGAGATGTCCTACTTTCAGAAATGTTTGAAAGAGTATCCCTCTCACTGAGCTGAGAGAAAAAACAATGGATTTTTTTTTTCCATTTTATGAGCTCTAGGATGCAAAGTCCCTAAGTATATTACACTGTTCTTTATGTGACTTTCTCACAACATCCTGTTTTCTCTCTTCCAGTTCTTCTGAATATAATTCTCACAGTCCTTGGTGAGCTGCTAATCAGTTTAGTCTGTGAATCTAGGATGGAACAAAGTACATTACTGGTGCAGGGAGATGAGATTTTTCTAATATGGCATGGCTATTTGACACCTTTTTTCATTTAATCAGAACTGAGGTTCAATAAAATTTTTAGTAAACTATAGCTTTTCTTTGTTTCCTTAAATTAATATATTGTATTAATATGAATTAACATCAGATAATACATACTATGCATTGAAATTAATTATACATGTTTCTGAGTTTACAAGAGCAGGTTTTACTTTTAGGCCTTTTATTAGCATATGTGAGCCACTATTAGGAATAGCTCAGTCTCAACTTAGCGAACGCCCATTGCTGTACTGGGCAATACCTTGTAGGATTTTATATATAGCAAGTCATGAGTAAATGACAGCCAGAAGCATACTCTCTTCACTTATGTGGTTTCTGTAATTACCTGCAGCATTTTGAGGCTATGTACATGTCCGTCCACATTTCATTATTTGCTTTCATTATATTGATTGTGGTTTAGTTTCTATGGGTTTAGAAGGTAGAACAAATCAAATAGTAAATCGTTTTGAAATTACATATAGTTTAAAAAAAAAACCCAAAGGAGATTTTACATAGACTTCTGACTCTGGTAGTGTAAATGAAGCTGAGCCACTATTTTCAGCACCACCATTTCCCTGATGGCTAATACATATGTTGGGTGTTGCAGTATAAGAAGTATTTTTACAGTGATTTTAAGAAAAATTTCTTAGATTTTTACATATCAGAGGAAGCTCTCATATGCTCTACTTTTCTTAATGACACTGGGTTTCCAGACCTCAATTCTTTTCATTTTGGCTTTATTTTGAGAGTTCACAAATTATTATGATTATTTTAAAAATAATTTATGCCCTGATATTATTAAAGATAGGAGTATTCATTATTATTTAAAGATATTGGCTATGTTCTTTTTCAGCCTATGTGATGATGATTGAAAATTAGGCATCAACATATTGAATAACTTATAAAACCTTTTTCCTTTATCTTCCATTATGTGGATGAAAGCTCTGTGAACTTCCAAGCTCTCTCATCATCCCCCAAATCTCCTTGAATAGAAGTGCTCAAACTTTGGTTTGTATGGACATCATCTGGCGATATTGGTAAAAATACAGATTCCATGTACCCCGTCCTAGAGTTTCTGATTTGGAAGAACTAGGACATGTTACATGACTGTATTTTTAACAAGTCGCCCAGATAATTCTGATAGCAGTAGTCCATATTCACACTTTGGGAAACACTGGCCTGTGTCATGGTCATTAACAAAGAATGGGAAACATAATTTATAAGCAGCCGTGGGGAGTTCACAAATTATAATGGAACATTATTATTATTATCTCCCTGGTAAACATTTTTTTCATATAAACACTCATGTTTCATAAAATGAACAATCAATGACTCGGCTTTGAAATTTTGTTAAACAAGTTTATTTGAAATAAGAAGCAAGTATGTGTAGAGCTCATCTTTTACATTTGCTTTGAAAGCAATTTTAAGAGGCTTTACTGACAAAAAAACCTGAATATATTCAAGTATTCTTTTTTACCCTCCGAGTCAAATATTTTTCTTTGGAGTGTTCATTATAATAAGAAACTGCTAGAAAAGAAAAAGAGTCTCAAAATTTATCTCATTAAAGAAGATTTTCCTGGTTAGTATCATGGTAGTCCTACTCTAAATGTTGTCAGTTTGGAAAAACTTAGTGAAAACAAACAAAGGTTTTTCGGTAAGTTATTTAAAAACTGGACTGTACTTGACTGAAAGTTCAACTCAAAGGAAAAAAACACTTCATACTCCAGTTCCATCAAGAGGCAGGTGGTCTCCACTTGTGTCATCTTTTTAAGCTCACTTGCTGGCCACAGATGATTTAAAAAAAATTTTTTTTTTAATTTAGTGCCCAGAAAAGCAAACAGCTTAAATGACATTTTAAAGCAGACAGTATCAAAAGAAAAAAAAATAATAAACCCTCTGACCTCTCTGGAGAGAACTCTCTGGTGACCAAAATCAATATTTTTTGTCAACCTGGGGAAAGAAATAAGAAATATATGGGTGCAATGGAGGGGAAACTGTACAACTTTCAAAAAAGAAACAAATTGAAAACTCTATTCAGGCATATGTATTTCCAGGCAAAGACTCCTGAACTGTAGGGGGTTCAGCTTTGGTGTAAAGATGTGAACTTCTCAGATCTGATCTCAGTAGCTTTGCAGGATAATCCTCCAGTGACTTCAATAGTTTTAAAAGGCTCCTTAGATCATCACAAGTTGGATTCATCTGCACTTTCCAAATCAAAATTCATTTATTTACTGAAATGTCAAGCAAACTTGGCTTCTGTTTTTGATAATTATACAGTGACAACTACAATACTTTGATGTTAATTATCTGGCTTAATTCCATGATAGGTGTTCTATCATTATCTCCATTTTCAGAAGAGAAAGTGAAGGATCATAGGAGATGAAGTAATACACACAGGGCCATGTAACTAGGAAGAGGCAGAGCTGGGATTTTATCTAAGTCCAACAGATTTTACAGCCCACATAATTAAAAAAAATTTTTTTATTGAAGTATAGTTGATTTACAATGTTGTGTTAGTTTCTGGTATACAGAAAGTGATTCAGTGATTCAGAATACAAAAAAGAATATACACACATATATATTCTTTTTTGTATTCTTTTCCATTATGGTTTTTTACAAAATACTGAATATGGTTCCCTGTGCTATAGAGTAGGACCTTGTTGTTTATCTATTTTATATATAGTAGTTTGTATCTGCTAATCCCAAACTCTGAATTTACCCCTCCCCAACTCCCCTTCCCCTTTGGTAACCATAAGTTTGTTTTCCATGTCTATGAGTTTGTTTCTGTTTTGTAAATAAGTTCATTTGTATCATATTTTAGATTCCACATATAAGTGATATCACATGACATTTGTCTTTCTCTTTCTGATTTACTTCATTTAGTATGATAATCGTTATGTCCATCCATGTTGCTGCAGATGGCATTATTTCATTCTTTTTTATGGCAGAGAAGTATTCCATTGTATATGAATATCCCACATCTTCTTTATCCATTCATCTGTTGATGGACATTTAGGTTGCTTCCATGTCTTAGCTATTGTAAATAATGCTGCTATGAATGCTGAGTGCATGTATCTTTTCGAATTAGAGTTTTCTCTGGATATATAGAGCCCACACTCTTAACTACTATGTATTATGTGCAAGGATGCTGGGGGATTATCTATATTTAATTCATTATAGTGGACCATCTCTAATTCTTGATTATGCTTTAGTGCTTTTGAAGCACTTGAGTGGAAATATGCACTCTGTTGATATATCTAGGAATAAGCTATTGCAAAGTAATATAATTATTGTTAAGACTTGATTCGGATATCATCCATCATGTTAAAAATGTAAATTTAGCCATGGATATCCCCATCAGTGTGCTTAGTCACGTTATTCATATCCTCTATGTCCTTGCTGATTTAGTGTCTAGTTGATCAAGTAGTATATTATGTCCCTCCAAGAAAATTTTATTTTAGATATTGTATATTTTGAGTTGTAGGATTTCTTCTGATCTTTTTAAAATTTTATTTTTATTATTTATTTTTTTGCTGCTGCTGTAATTTCCTATCTTTCATTCATCGACAGAATATTTCAGTTTACTTCATTGAGAGAATTATAACAGCTTCTTAAAAATCCCTGCCTGTTAGTTCCAACATTTGGGTAATTTTGAGGTTGGTCATATTTGATTTCCTTTTCTTTCGAGAATGTGTTCTATTTTCTTAGTTCTTCATAATTCTGAATTGTATACTGGATGTTTTAAGTGTAAGTCTGGAAACACTAGATTATGTTATTTTTTCTCTGATGAGTGTTCTAGTTCTTTCTGAAGGATATTGCATCAATTAGATATGAACTGCAAACACTTGGGTAGTAACTCTAGTCTCAGATAGGCTCTTTGGTCCTCAGCTGAACTACTTTGAGTCTGCTTTGCATAAGTGTAGTTCAAGGGTCAGCCAGAGATGTGAGAAGACAAATATGGAGAGATGCTCTCAGACTCTTTCCCTTCTAAGATCCTCTCTATCTCTCCAGTAGCCATACTTTCTTCAGATGCAGCATTCTGGTCCTCCAGGTCAGAAAGACTTGGGGTTTCATAGTTTTCCCTGCTGTCCTGTGGGTCACGTACACTGCTGTTGGCACAGGGTAAAACTGCAAAAACATTAAATCACTTTGTACATCTTCCCTCCTTTGAGTGTGTCCTTCCCATCAGAATCTACCTGCTTCTAGTCCAGATTTTTAAATTGTTTTCCACAAGTCATCCACTAGGGCTTTACTCATTACCAGAAGAGAAAGTCCAATCAGATGTATTCTTAACAAAACGCTCATGAAGAAAAATCAGTGATGGTTAATTTAGGGAGGTGTCTCTTGATAAATCTCTGAGGCTGTTTTTTGTTTGCTTGTTTGTTTTTCCCACTCAAGAGATGTTTAGCACTGTGGCATTGTTGACAACTGCATTTAACTTTCTATCATAACTTTTAGTAGAGTTGGGAACAGAACATTTCATGTTACTCTTATGCTAGTTCACTGTTTTTAAGTGATATAAATATAGAAGAAACAAAGTGAAGCAGGAACACTTTATGGATGTTGGTGGTGGAGTGGGGAGAGGAAAGAACAATCAAGCATTGAGCACTACCTCCTTGTTTCTGTTTTCACAAGTAGAAGAAATGGCAGGTGACCAAGAATTATTTTCCCCAGAATTCCCTTTGTGTCTTTCTTCACTTTTTGCTTATCCTTTCTTCCCTTTCACCATCATAGAGATCTCTGACCTCTCCCTCCATTGTTTCTTACAGGAAGTGGAGGTGACCTGTAGATGAACCGTGGAAACATGGCCCCAGGCAGTGGTGGGATCTCACCTACATTGGTCTGCAGATTTCCTTTCTTAAACTGCATAGTGTGGCAGAAAGTTGACTCAGCATTTACTGTGTAGCAAGCTCCCAAGTGTAATAATACACTTAACTTCACTGACACTCTGAAAGGAACACAAAGACCCTTAGGGGTCCATGGAATATAGTTTGAAAACTGCTATTCTAAGCCATATAAACAGCTACCAACATAAAGTTTGTTTTGTTTTATTTTGCATATAAGTCAGGGATAAACTAGATATTTGATGGGATTCCCAGACCTATGTGTTCACATGATAAGAGGAAAAAGAATCAGTGTTTCTTTGATAATTAATATCCCAAGGATCATAAATACTTGGAAAATACTGTAATACCTCCAATAATTATAATAGCACAACCTTATATTAACTTTAATTCTTGTAAAATCCCATTAATAAGATTTGAGTCTTAGATGCTCTTTGAAACAAAATTTGGGATAAAATATATATAAAGAAAATACAAATAAATGATAAATGATGTTAAAAGATACGTCAGTTATAAAAAGATTTCCTTAAAATGTGAATAATTTTTCTCTCATTCACTGAATGTATTCTGAAATGTATGGTGATAGTTTTCCGATAATCATAGAATCACGGAACCTCAAGGTTGTAAGCTATTTCTTCCAAATGATGTTTCATGTTCATGTTTGGACAGGTTTTGTGATGATAACCTCATTATCAAACTTAAGGTATTTGGTTATGTCTCTGGTATCTATTTCCCAGTTTTAGATATTCTTATTTTACTGTTTATTTACATAGTGAATATGTTCCTGATATTGCCTTTATTCTGCTCATCTTACTTATGGAAAGATCTTGGACCATGATCTTCCTAGATGGGGAGTGAGGGGCCTCTAAATCAGATTTTTAAAAGTCAATTACAAGAAGCTATTTGCCTTCTAAACTCTCTTTACGTGTCTTCATTGGCTCACTAGTTTGGAGACTGAAATCAGGTATTCTGAGTATATAATTGGCCCAGAAAACTGATTTTGATTTAAATTGCAGTCTTACACAAAAAAGAGCACGTAATATTGTTCTTCCATCTGAGTCAAAGGAAATTTCACAGCCAGCATTGATGGTATTTTCTGAGGCCAGCTTCAAATTCATGACATTTTGGCAAGTGGAACAATATGGTATTCACTGTTTTAGAAACACATAGTGAGATGGATGTCACCAATCTACCAATATTCCTTCACGTCAGAGCCTGTTTTAACACTCAGTGTGAGACTGTAGCTGTCATTTTCATCTTTCAGTTAAAAGGTTTCACCTTCATTGAGCCAAGATTACGAGTTTTGAAAGTTTAAAAAAAATAAAAAAGACCTCATAAAATATTTGCAGGTAATGTGCAACCATAGCAGTCTGAATTCTGATAAATAAATTATATTTTTCTCTAAAAATGAATTATTCTCACAGGAAACAACATCAACAAAAAGAATGTTTCCATATCCAGGAAAACCCAATATGCCAAGAGGTTAAAATCAGCACAAGAAGAATTCAGAAATATTATAGTGGATTAAATATCAGCATTTTCCAAATAGCCTGAAATAGAAACAGCACTTTCTCTCAAATAATAATGCTCTGAACTGTTTGTTATCAGGAAATGCAATTTAAAATTAGACCAATATATATAATAAAAACTACTTTGATATGTTAAAGGTGGCATTATATGCAACTTATTGATTTCTGGGTTTACTTAATGACGATTATCCTTCTTGTCTGTCTTCTATGATGTCTTTCTTATATTCTCATATCCATCTTTTATGAAGGCATCAAATGCCAAGTCTGAGATTCAGTGGGCCTTGCTGAGAGAAGGAATGAGATAGTGAAATAAATAATCATGCCATCTTGCCTTTACTACCTTGGGAGCTCATCTGGTTTTAGGTTATCCCAACAATTTCCTGTTCCAAATAGGATGGGCTATGGATGTGAAAATGTCCACAGATGTGGTCTAGAGGACCCTCATAAAGTTTTTTATTTAATTTATTTTTAAAAATCAATTAATTATTAAATTATTATTAGTTATGATTAATAATTATTATTTATTTCAGGAAATGTGTGGGGACTAGGGTTCTGGGTTTGTCATTCTTCTCTCTCAGCATAGAATTATGTCCCAATGAGACTACAGATGGAATTCAGATTCTCTGGAAGATGTTGAGCTAGGGTTGTCAGATAAAATACAGATAAATTTGAACTTCAGTATAAAGTACAGTTAAATTAGTATTTCAGATGAATATATTTTCAGTATGAAATATAGTTAAATTAGCATTTCAGATAAATAGCAAATACTTTTTTTTGTAGAAGTATGTTCCAAATAGTGCATGGGATATACTAAACATTATTTGCTGTTTATATGAAATTCAAATTTCATTGGGTGTCCCCTTTTTCCCTCTTTAAATCTGGCTAACGCATTCTGGGCTGAGGATGTCCCTGTGCTGGACTGGATCTTGGTACTAGAGTAGACTATCTGAGGAGAGTGACATGATCTAGCAAGTGTAGACACTTGTGTTGTGTAGGTATGGAAAACATACTACATTGTGACATTGGAGGATGACTACTGCCTACTGGCATTAAGCTTGATATTTGCTGAAAATTAAATTTGAGGTTTTTATAGGATACCACCTGAAACTTCACTCAACTTTGTTATTAAACATAAGATGACCAATTAATAATGCCAAATATTTTATTTGAAATATAACAACTTTGGTTGAAGAATTTGAGATTTTTGTGGCCATGTTGAGGCTTAGTGGGAAGAACATGATGTGTACAGTCAGAACAAGGTTTTGAAACATGGCAGGCAACCTTCTTATCTTTTGAGTCTTGACCTCCATATCTATAAATAAGGATAATTTAAGCCTAACTGATAGAGGAATGGTGAGTATTAAATGAGATAATGCAGATGGGAAACGCATGGCCACTTCTTCCCACCCCACCCTCGCCCCCAGTAATGGGAACTCTGATGTTAGGTATCAAACTCTACTGTGGAACCAAGTCAGTTTCTCAGCCAGATGGAAAATTGGACGTCTAAGTTTCTCTCTTTTTATAGCTTTTCCTGCAACACCTCAGCCTGACTGATTTCATGATATCTTTTTATTTTCAAAACCATGGTAATATTATTAAAGTCGAACCACTGTGTTGGAGGGGACTGCTTAGGGTTATCACGGCTCAGAAATTGTGTGGCAGTTGATGGTTTGGGGAAATGACTCTTTGACATCCAGGAATGTCAATGAACCTATTTAATGATGTGAAATAACAGGCCCTCATTTTTATTTAATGAGAGAGTCTTAGTCTACTTGTGAAAAAAATGCCGTGTGCTTCACTGACCCCCATAAATCAGCATTGCTGTGTTTAAGACATACTTATTTTATACCAATTTTACCTTCTTATTGAAATGTAATGGAAAGACTGCGAGCAGTTTCTGCGGAGTAGCATTTCAACAGGTTTTATCATTATTTAAGTATAGGAAGGGCAACGCATCAGTAAACAACTGCTATTGAAAAGGTAGTTTGTTATACCCACAGATCTCAAGAGAAGGGAATTGGGCATGCCATGGGGGCTAGGTGGGAAACCACTGGGTTTGGTCAGGAGACAGAGGGAGAGAGGGAACTGTGGGCAAGAACATTTATTGTGGTTTCCAAGGGAAAGAATCAATGAGGCAGGGCAAACAGGTTTAGGATTGGCCAGTTTAAATAATTTCAGTGGGCTCTGGGGCATATGTGTTGTCCCTAGTTGTCTGGTACCTGGCCATGGGGTGATTGGCTGTTGGATAGTGGTCCAGAGTGTAATAGCCCCATAAAGGACGTGTTTGGGGATTTGGGCCTGGGATTGGGTGGCTTGCATTTGGAAAGTACCCTCATGGGTGAGTTGTTTATCATCTCTAGGAATTCACTAACCTTGGGAGGGACAGTCCTTCCAGTGTTTTCAAGGCCCCAGGTGTTAAAACATTAGAATACAGAAAATATAAGACGTGATTAATATAAAAAGAGAGCCTAGAGTTTGACACCATGGTTACTTATCTTGGTTCTGCTTGGTTTTAAAATATTTTTCAAAAGAGAGCTTATCTTTACAGATAAATACTGAAATATCTATAGATGTCTGTAATTTACCTTGAAGTCATCTGGAGTGGAGTGGGAAATTGGTGTAGAAAATGTATTTATACCCATTTTGTTCTAAAAATAATCTCAGATGATTCTCTGCCAGTAAATGATTATACAGTGTTTCAGTAACTTACATTAACTTTATGAGTCTCATTTTCCTCACCTCTTGGATGAGAATAGTAATATTTCTCTCACAGATACTGTACTGGAGAAATCTACAATATGGACAAAATTAATATTATTAATAATGTGGTGTCCGGCAACATATTGTGTCTTAAGGTCTGATGTGTCTGGTTATGAACTAATATGAATGTAAACAATCTGTTCATCTTATTCAGAAACAGTATTGTGGTTTTGGTCCCTGATAATTTTCTTATGTGTTTTCACTTTTATCAAGGTCTTCTTTCCTAAGTGGTGATGACTTGACTTTTTAACTAACAAGTTCAACCTGTTTAGTTATAATATCAGGTGGTAATTTCAAATTCTTTGCTCTCTATCTTTTAATAATTGTAAATATGCATTTTTGATTAATCACTTGTTTTTCTATGAGAAGCCACAGATACTAACATGTATACTGCTGAGATGGAGTCTTATATAGGAAAGATTCTCCAGGGTTGAAAAAGAAATATCGTAGAAAAAAAGTTACTTATCTAGAAAGAAAAAACATGAACCATTTTCAATGTAAAACATTTTTTGAGGATCAGCAGGGGGCACTAAGATTCCACAGGAAAAATATATCCCTGTAGCATTCATAAATTATTTTTCTTTTGCTTTAACTCCAAACTGATAACACCATAAACTCTGCACCTTTTTATCTTCACTATAGCTGATAGTGTGTCTTTTCTTTTTAACCCTCAAGTTGTAGGTGCACTTAACAAATTTATTTATCTGCCAATTAAAAAAAACCTTCTGATTAACTCATCTGCATGCTGGTTTACTCCTCATTCAACATTCAAATGCAATGTTATTTTCCTCCCTTTGACAAACATACAGTAATTAGGATTTTTCACAGACAAGTGATTACCTAATAAATGACCTTCTGCAGGCAGCTCTATTAAATTGGAGCAAAAAGGATGTTTACTACAAGCAGTGGCCAAGAAAGAAGGTGCAGGAAGAAGACAAGTTCTGCATAACCAACAGCTTCCTCATCTCCAAGAATAATGAAGGCACTTACTGGGCTAGCAGATCTGCACTAAAAATAATTATAAGCCTGACAAGACACTAAACTATAAACACAAATTGTGATTGGCTATTGCAACAGTTCATTAATTCTGTGGAAGTCCAAGGATAAGGTAATAATACTTATATTCACGTGGGACATCTGCAAGTAAGAAAAAAATCAAAGTGTATAAACTAGGGAAGAATGAAAAGAATACTGATCGATTTTCATATGTCTTCTCTGATTCTAGTACATTTAAAGGATGAGAAAAAGGGTGAACTCTAAGTGGAATATCTTTGAAGTATATTTTTGTGAAGATGTAATTTTTTATAAAACAAATTGCTGCAGGGTCCTGGGAATGGAATATTGGCTATGGCCACATATTTTTGCCTGTACCCTTAATTTACATTTATAAACTACTTAAAAATACAGGCTTTGCTTTGGGTTATACTGGCCATGGCTTTAGATAACTTATAGATTCCTAGTAAATATCCTTAGATCATAGAACTTTAGAAGTGAGAGAAGCTTTGTTGATTATCTCAGCCAATCCTTTAATTTAATTTTATTTTATTTTATTTTATTTTTTTTTAATTTATTTATTTATTTTTATATTTATGGCTGTGTTGGGTCTTCGTTTCTGTGCCAGGGCTTTCTCCATTTGCGGCAAGCGGGGGCCACTCTTCATCGCGGTGCGCGGGCCTCTCACTGTCGCGGCATCTCTTGTTGCGGAACACAGGCTCCAGACACGCAGGCTCAGCAATTGTGGCTCACGGGCCTAGTCTCTCCGCGGCATGTGGGATCTTCCCAGACCAGGGCTCGAGCCCGTGTCCCCTGCATTGGCAGGCGGATTCTCAACCACTGCACCACCTGGGAAGCCCCCTTTAATTTTATAACTGAGAAATCTATAGGGTACAGAAAGATCACTCAGAAAGCTTTATAAACTGAAGTGAACTATCCACCATAGTATCTGAACTGGCAGTAAAGTTCCTGACTCTAATTCAGTCTTTGCCATACTGCCTTTCTTTTTGAAGTATAACCTATTCACTCACAGTTTATATGTAAACTGTGTTTATATACATATATATGTTATATATCAATATAGCATATAAAAACAGGTATGTATACAACATATTGTAAAACAGTTATTATACATGCTATTATATAACAGTTATATAATTGCCATTATGTAATGTTTATATATGTTATATAATGACATATTTGTATATTACATTAAATATATGTATAATATCATATTATATATACACACAATATGTAATATATATACATATATATGTGTTATTTTATTTTTAACAATTTGATAATAATGTGATCCTAAGGTAAACAGGTGAAAGTTGACTCCATGTGCATTTGGTAAATGTCCCTGGACCTTTTAAGCGGAAGATACTTTAGACTACAAGAATGAATATCCAGGACGATTAAGGAGAGGTCCAAAGGAATGAGCATGCCACTTATTGTTTTCCCTACTGGTACAGTGGATGGTCTAGGAAGAATAAATAAGACATCCAACAAGGGAGAGTTGCTTTTCAGTAAGACTAGCATTGCTACCAGACAGGACACCTGAGGACGGCAAAGTCAAAAAGGAGCATCTCAGCTCTATACTGAAAGCGTATCACTTCTCCATAATTTGGAGTTGGGAGTTGGGTGCCTTGCTCGCCTCTGGTTGGTTCAGTCCATCTCCTCTCTCTTCTCTTCAACATAATTAAATCAATTTTATTATGCTGAGTCTGTGATGACTCAGTGTGGCTGTGTTAGCTGCCAGTGGAAATGGTTTGTTCACTACATTTCATGCTGGTTCTTTTTCTATTAACAAAAATGGAATTTTCAGGCTTCATTACTAGATTAAACTCCTGATAGAATTAAAGACTGTTGATCCTCTCTAGGCAGTTGTCTTCCTGGGGACCACCACCCTGAAAACTAGAGCTCCAGACCTCAATTTCTTCAGGATTGAATTTTTCTGTGCTCACAGGGAGAAAACTTCACAGTGTATCACTGAACCTGGCAAAGGAGGTAGACAGTGTACAAATAAATGAATTCTTTGAAATAAATGAAAGGATCTTACAGAATAGACCACCTCAAAATACCCATGAGCTATACAATATTAGCTGTGACTCTAGGGACATGGAAAGTTGAGATTTCTGTGAGATGGTAGATGACTTTTAACTTGATAGAACAATGATTTGTTTATCCCTTTTGGGTATTTAAAATGTAAGCAAACTTTCTTTTATGCGGGCTTGGGATCGGTTTCCTTCTCCCTTGTAGCAAAAAATTCTTACAGAAACACTATATCATTGTCTGTTTATTTTTGCTACATGTGTTGAGTTGTCAGTACATTTTTGTTATGGCTTATCAAGGGATTCAGGAGTCTGTGGCTAACAGATATAGACCCTAATGAAAGCAAAGGTGCAAACTATTCATTAAACAGACAATTTCGATTGAAGTACCATATTTTTTTGACATATTCTTTTTCATAGTGAATTAAAGAAGGTAGTTGAATCCAAGAAAATGCAAGAGTTCATGCATGAAAATATGTTTGGATGGGGCTTCCCTGGTGGCCCAGTTGTTAAGAATCCATCTGCCAATGCAGGGGCCGTGGGTTCGAGCCCTGATCCGGGAAGATTCCACATGCTGCAGAGCAACTAAGCCCGTGTGCCACAACTACTGAGTGTGCGCTCTAGAGCCTGCGAGCCACAACTACTGAAGCCCAAGGACCTAGAGCCTGTGCTCCACAACAAGAGAAGCCACCACAATGCTAAGCCCACGCACCACAATGAAGAGTAGCACCAACTTGCCAGAACTAGAGAAAGCCTGCGTGCAGCAATGAAGACCCAAGGCAGCCAAAAGTAAATAAATAAAATAAATAAATTTACTTAAAAAAAAGAAAATATGTTTGGAGAAGGTCTATTATTTAATGTAACTTGCTAAATGTGAGTTTGAAAATCTCAATGAAGAATGGTAATTAAACATTTTTATTTTTATTGAATTATTTTTTTCTCAAATAGCTTAAATGTGGACCTAAGAAGCTCTATAAGATTGGAGAGTTCTGAGCTGAATCTCCCTGGGTTCTTCCCTGTCCCCTTCTTATTATTTTTGACAAAGAGTGAACTAATACATTAGAAAAGGGAAATTTGTTCAATACCCAGTATGTATACTCACTTTACCGCATGTGAGGTTAGAGTGGCCAAGCAATTTGGCCAAAGTCAAAAGGTAGTAAGTTGCAGAATTGAAATTTGAATCCAGGTCTATCTGATGTCAAAATCTACGTATATTTCCCCCTCTACATTATATTTCCTTTTATGTTCAATTCAATGGGCCAATGAATCTTTTAAAACAATGGAAGCATTTTTAATTGCCTCCATTAAAATATATCTATGTAATATTTTTTTAAAAACTTCCCAAGACCCAAGATCATGTCTCAAACAGTCAACAGTATGATATGGACTCACTTCAAAGATAGGAACATGGAGAGGGCATTATTATGCTTTTTTAAATATTGAAGATTCACATCTAATAAAATGACAGTATGCCAACTTTTCTCTTGCCTTTTGGCTTTGTTCCTTGATTTGGTTTCTAGCCTGGATTTCTCTGTCTGTTGTAAGTTAGTCAACAAAACTCATTTGGTTTTATAGGAATATGGACATGGAAAAAAAATTGTAAACATATTTGGAATAATGGGAGAGAGATGTGATTGGGTGATTGCAAAAGGGTTCCTAATTCTTCACTTTTTCTTGTATAATGTGTTTTGCTGTGTGACACTGAAGCTTCTTCTATCAAGAGGTAAAGTCTAGGTCCCTTTTTCTTGGATCTAGGATAACCTTGTGACTTGCTTTGGACAAAAGAATGTGGCAGAATTTAACTGCATCAGTTCTAGGGTTCTAGGCTTAAACTTCAGGAGATCCTGAAAGCTTCTGCTTGATCCCTGCTCAGCTGCTGTGAGGGAAGCCCAAACTAGCTTGCTGGATGATGAGAGACATGTGGCCCAGTATCCCTGTTGCCCCAGCCAACAACCAACCATACACCAGACATATGAGCCTATCTTTGAAGATCCAGACCACAGCTGACCTGCACATACATAAATAAACCTACATGACAGCAAACAAGCATAGCCCAGGTTAGCAGAACCACTCAGTCAACCTGTAGATTCATGAGCTAAAATAAGTGGTTATTACTTTAAGCCACTTATTTCTGAGATTGTTTGTTACATAGCAATAGCCAGATGATAAAGAAGACTAAGGAGCAGGGCAACTGCGCATAGCATAAGGGAGCAGGAGAGGGTGGGCCATCCTCTGGGAAGCAAAATGGAGAAGCAGCGAAAAGAGAGAGTTAAGAACTGGAAACCAAGGCTCAGGTGAACTGGAAATACAGCTCAATTTGTGTGTGTGCATTGCTAATTCTAAAGACTAAGGTAGTTAAAAATAAGTATGCATACTTAAAATGGCAAACAAAAAGTAATATCTAAGATTTAGTAAAACATGTCAACAGATATTAGCACTAGGCAAAAATATTTGGCTTTCTCTCCTGATGGAAGAAAAAAAAAATTCACTCCTTGCATTTTATTGGAATTTAAGTAGTCTGGCCTTAAGTTTCCTACTATTTCCTGCCATCAGTTGTTTGAAATGGCTGAATAAAGTAAATCATTTTGTTTTGGTATATGAGCTTTATTTTACTATTCTCTTTGTAGTTGAAATGAACAGTGGAAAATAGCCTTTCGGCAAGGTTAGCCTTTTAAAATATGCACCACTGTTCCAGACAGCAGGCTTATTTTCGAGTTCATCAGATGTGTATTTATATGGTGAATGTATCTGTCACATAAACATTTTGTCAATCATGCCTTCCTTCTGTTCTGACGCAGTGTGCTAGAACACCATCAAAACGTGATGAATGTTGTGCTTGTTCCAAGGGAGAATTAATTATGGCAAAGACAATTGTGTTTCCAAAGCCACCCATTTTCTATGACAATACTTCATTAACAGAAGCAACCGTTGAAGTTTGAAATAAAAATTAAGTCCACAGTTAATTTAGCAAATCCTTTAGGTTGGCCCTTAAATTACTTTATCTTTTAAATGAAATTTTTGCCTAAATCAACTCAACATAAACACTTGTCAAGTGTCTAAGGTCTGAAACTGATCAGAATGAGGGAAATAATCATAGGTTTAGTGAGAAATCATTTATTTTACTTCTACTGTGTATACTTTGAGACTGATTTTAAAAAATTATAATGATATAAAGATAGCTTAAGAATTCAAAAGAGAGAGACAGCAGAAGCAAGAAGAACTACAATTCTGCAGCCTGTGGAAGGAAAACCACATTCACAGAAAGACAGACAAAATGAAAAGGCAGAGGACTTTCCACCAGATGAAGGAACAAGATAAAACCCCAGAAAAACAACTAAATGAAGTGGAGATAGGCAACCTTCCAGAAAAAGAATTCAGAATAATGATAGTGAAGATGATCCAGGACCTTGGAAAAAGAATGGAGGCAAAGATCGAGAAGATGCAAGAAATGTTTAACAAAGACATAGAAGAATTAAAGAACAAACAAACAGAGATGAACAATACAATAACTGAAATGAAAAATACACTAGAAGGAATCAATAGTAGAATAACTGAGGCAGAAGAACAGATAAGTGACCTGGAAGACAGAATGGTGGAATTCACTGCTGCGGAACAGAATAAAGAAAAAAGAATGAAAAGAAATGAAGACAGCCTAAGAGACCTCTGGGACAACATTAAACACAACAACATTAGCATTATAGGGGTCCCAGAAGAAGAGAGAGAGAAAGGACCCGAGAAAATATTTGAAGAGATTATAGTCGAAAACTTCCATAACATGGGAAAGGAAATAGCCACCCAAGTCCAGGAAGAGCAGAGAGTCCCAGGCAGGAGAAACCCAAGGAGAAACACACCGAGACACATAGTAATCCAACTGACAAAAATTAAAGACAAAGAAAAATTATTGAAAGCAACAAGGGAAAAATGACAAATAACATACAAGGGAACTCCCATAAGGTTAACAGCTGATTTCTCATCAGAAACTCTTCAAGCCAGAAGGCAGTGGCACGATATATTTAAAGTGATGAAAGGGAAAAACCTACAACCAAGATTACTTTACCCAGCAAGGATCTCATTCAGATTCAATGGAGAAATCAAAAGCTTTACAGACAAGCAAAAGCTAAGAGAATTCAGCACGACCAAACCAGCTCTAAAACAAATGCTAAAGGAACATCTCTAAGTGGGAAACAAAAAAGAAGAAAAAGACCTACAAAACAAACCCATAACAATTAAGAAAATGGTAATAGGAACATACATGTCGATAATTACCTTAAATGTGAATGCATTAAATGTCCCAACCAAAAGACACAGGCTTGCTGAATGGATACAAAACCAAGACCCATATATTTGCTGTCTACAAGAGACCCACTTCAGACCTAGGGACACATACAGACTGAAAGTGAGGGGATGGAAAAAGATATTCCATGCAAATGGAAATCAAAAGAAAGCTGGAGGAGCAATACTCATATCACATAAAACAGACTTTATTAAAAAAAATTTTTTTAAAGTTTATTTATTTTAATTTTTGGCTGTGTTGGGTCGGTCTTTGTTGCTGCATGCGGCCTTTTCTCTAGTTGCAGAGAGCAGGGGATACACTTTGTTACAGTGCATGGACTTCTCATTGTGGTGGCTTCTCTTGTGGTGGAGCATGGGCTCTAGGTGTGTGGGCTTCAGTAGTTGTGACACATGGGCTTCAGTAGTTGTGGCATGCAAGCGCAGTATTTGTGGTGCAAGGGCTTTGTTGCTCTGTGGCATGTGGGATGTTCCCGGACCAGGGCTTGAACCCATGTTCCCTGCATTGGCAGGCGGATTCTTAACCACTGTGCGACCAGGGAAGCCCATAAAATAGACTTTAAAATAAAGAATGTTACAAGAGACAAGGAAAGACACTACATAATGATCAAGGGATCAATCCAAGAAGAAGATATAACAATTATAAATATATATGCACCCAACATAGGAGCACCTCAATACATAAGGCAACTGCTAACAGCTATAAAAGAGGAAATCGACAGTAACATTATAATAGTGGAGGGCATTAACACCTCACTTACACCAATGGACAGCTCATCCAGACAGAAAATTAATAAGGAAACACAAGCTTTAAATGACACAATAGACCAGATATACTTAATTGATATTTATAGGACATTCCATCCAAAATCAGCAGATCACACTTTCTTCTCAAGTGCACATGGAACATTCTCAAGGATAGATCACAACTTGGGTCACAAATCAAACCTTGGTAAATATAAGAAAATTGAAATCATATCAAGCATCTTTTCCAACCACAGCGCTATGAGATTAGAAATCGATTACAGGGAAAAAAATGTAAAAAACACATATACATGGAGACTAAACAATATACTACTAAATAACCAAGAGATCACTGAAGAAACCAAAGAGGAAATAAAAAAATACCTGGAGACAAATTACAATGAAAACATGACAATACAAAACCTGTGGAATGCAGCAAAAGCAGTTCTAAGAGGGAAGTTTATAGCAATACAATCCTACCTCAAGAAACAAGAAAAATCTCAAATAAACAATCTAACCTTACACCTAAAGAAACTAGAGAAAGAAGAACAAACAAAACCCAAAGTTAGTAGAAGGAAAGAAATCATAAAGATCAGAGCAGAAATAAATGAAACAGAAACCAAGAAAACAATAGCAAAGATCAATAAAACTAAAAGCTGGTTCTTTGAGAAGATAAACAAAATTGATAAACCATTAGCCAGACTCATCAAGAAAAAGAGGGAGAGGACTCAAATCAATAAAATTAGAAATGAAAAAGAAGTTACAACAGACACCGCAGAAATACAAAGCATCCTAAGAGACTACTACAAGCAACTCTATGACAAAAAAATGGACAATCTGGAAGAAATGGACAAATTCTTAGAAAGGTATAACCTTCCAAGACTGAACCAGGAAGAAATAGAAAATATGAACATACCAATCACAAGTAATGAAATTGAAACTGTGATTAAAGGTCTCCCAACAAACAAAAGTCCAGGACCCGATGGCTTCACAGGTGAATTCTATCAAACATTTAGAGAAGAGCTAACACCTATCCTTCTCAAAATCTTACAAAAAATTGCAGAGGAAGGAACACTCCCAAACTCATTCTATGAGGTCACCATCACCCTGATGCCAAAACCAGACAAAGACACTAAAAAAAAAGAAAATTACAGGCCAATATCACTGATGAATATAGATGCAAAAATCCTTAACAAAATACTAGCAAACAGAATCCAACGACACATTAAAAGGATCATACACCATGATCAAGAGGGATTTATCCCAGTGATGCAAGGATTCTTCAGTATATGCAAATCAATCAATGTGATACACCATATTAGCAAATTGAAGAATAAAAACTATATGATCATCTCAATAGATGCAGAAAAACTTTCGACAAAATTCAACACCCATTTATGATAAAAACTCTAAAGAAAGTGGGCATAGAGGGAACCTACCTCAACATAATAAAGGCCATATATGACAAACCCACAGCAAACATCATTCTCAATATTGAAAAACTGAAAGCATTTCCTCTAAGATCAGGAACAAGACAAGGATGTCCACTCTCGCCACTATTATTCAACATCGTTTAGGAAGTCCCAGCCACAGCAATCAGAGGAGAAAAATAAATAAAAGGAAAGAAATTGGAAAAGAAGTAAAACTGTCACCATTTGCATATGACATGATCCTATACATAGAGAATCCTAAAGATGCCACCAGAAAACTACTAGAGCTAATCAATGAATTTGGTAAAGTAGCAGGATACAAAATTAATGCACAGAAATCTCTTGCATACCTATACACTAACAATGAAAGATCAGAAAGAGAAATTAAGGAAACAATCCCATTCACCATTACAACAAAAAGAATAAAATACCTAGGAATAAACCTATCTAAGGAGGTAAAAGACCTGTACTCAGAAAACTATAAGACACTGATGAAAGAAATCAAAGATGACACAAACAGATGGAGAGATATACCATGTTCTTGGGTTGGAGGAATCAATATTGTGAAAATGACTATACTACCCAAAGCAATTTACAGATTCAATGCAATCCCTATCAAATTACCAGTGGCATTTTTTACAGAAATAGAACAAAAAAATCTTAAAATTTGTATGGAGACACAAAAGACCCTGAATAGCCAAAGCAGGCTTGAGGGGAAAAAAATGGAGCTGGAGGAATAAGACTCCCTGACTTCAGACTATACTACAAAGCTACTGTAATCAAGACAATATGGTGTTTGCACAAAAACAGAAATATAGATCAATGGAACAGGATAGAAAGCCCAGAGATAAATCCATGCACCTATGGTCAACTAATCTATGACAAAGGAGGCAAGGATATACAATGGAGAAAAGACAGTGTCTTCAATAAGTGGTGCTGGGAAAACTGGACAGCTACATGTAAAAGAATGAAATTAGAACACTCCCTAACACCATACACAAAAATAAAGTCAAAATGGATTAGAGACCTAAATGTAAGACGGGACACCATAAAACTCTTAGAGGAAAACATAGGAAGAACAGTCTTTGACATAAATTGCAGCAAGATCTTTTTTGATCCACCTCTTATAGTAATGGAAATACAAACAAAAATAAATAAATGGGACCTAATGAAACTTAAAATCTTTTGCAAAGCAAAGGAAACTACAAACCAGACAAAAAGAAAACCCTCAGAATGGGAGAAAATATTTGCAAATGAATCAATGGACAAAGGATTAATCTCCAAAATATGTAAACAGCTCATGCAGCTCAACATTAAAAAAACAAACAACCCAATCAAAAAATGGGCAGAATACCTAAATAGATTTTTCTCCAAAGAAGACATACAGATGGCCAAGAAGCACATGAAAAGCTGCTCAGCATCACTAATTATTATAGAAATGTAAATCAAAACTACAATGAGTTATCACCTCACACCAGTTAGAATGGGCATAATCAGAAAATCTACAAACAACAAATGCTGGAGAGGGTGTGGAGCAAAGGGAACCCTCTTGCACTGTTGGTGGGAATGTAAATTGATACAACTACTATGGAGAACAGTATGGAGGTTCCCTAAAAAACTAAAAATAGAACTACCATATGACCCAGCAATCCCGCTACTCGGTATATACCATAAGAAAATCATAATTTAAAAGGACACATGCCCCTCAATGTTCATTGCAGCACTATTTACAATAGCCAGGACATGGAAGCAACGTAAATGCCCATCGACAGATGAATGCATAAAGAAGATGTGGTACATATATGCAATGGAATATTACTCAGCCATAAAATAGGAAAGAAATTCAGTCATTTGTAGAGTCGTGGATGGGCCTAGAGACTGTCATACAGAGTGAAGTCAGTCAGAATGAGAAAAATAAATATTGTATATTAACGCATATATGTGGAACCTTGAAAAATGGTACAGATGAACTGGTTTGCAGGGCAGAAATAGAGACACAGATGTAGAGAACAAACGTATGGACACCAAGGGGCAAAAGTGGGAGGCGGTCATGGTGGTGGGATGAATTGGGAGATTGGGATTGACATATATACAGTAATATGTATAAAATAGATAACTAATAAGAACCTGCCGTATAAAAGAAAAAGAATTCAGAAAAGATTTGAAGAAGATTTTTGCCTGTAGATTTGATCCATGCAAATTTGAATAGAAATAATGATAAACTCAAATATTTGATATGTTTGCAGTATGATATTTTCGAATACCTAATATATCTAGATCATTTCCTTTGGACTTATTTTCTTAAGAACTTATTTGCTGCTGAGGAATATTATTGTAAAGAGGATAACATAAGTTTGTGAACATGACTGGATATAAATATAATCAAACAAGTAGCCTGAAGACAATAAATACTCAAATCTGGCAATTTAAAAACAAGTTTAGAATGACTAAAGAATGTTAAATTATATCCCCAGAGGTCTCAATATAAAATGGCTATTCAAGCACTGTACACACATACTTGAGTAGAATACCTGAGATATTATATCAGACTCTCCTTATAGACAGCACTGAATTAGTTTAAATAATAATGATGATGATGATATAATAATAATAATTTTAAAAATAGCATGTAAAAAAGCCCTCATGTGTCAAGTATTTGGCCTACATTTATCTCACAAAATTCTTTAATATTTTTTCCAAATGTACATAACAAATTATAGATGACCCATCTTAAATTGTCAACATTTTACTGTATTTTACCTAAAAAATGGCAATTTCATGTAGTTTAATCTAACAGGAGTACGGGCGAGCAGACCATAAGTATTTGGATGCCTAAAGCCTGCTAGTTCTACTAAGTTAAAAGGAAGAGAAGCAAATCAAATAAAGGAGGATAACAAACCAGACCCAGTGAAAGTGTGGAATGGGAAGAGGACAACTCTCTGATCCCTGGAAGAAAGAATAGCTACAGAATTAATGACCAAACAGATGAAGTTGGTGAGATAGAGACAAGTTACCAAATACACTCCAATGTGAATCAATAATCTACAAATAAGACATTGTGATATGTGTTATGGAGGCAGAGAAACACAGCATGATGCCCTCTAAAAAGCATTTACCAATAAGTTACAAATCTGTCTCATTGCCCTACACCACATGCTCATCACCAAGGCTTTTTTGTATTGTAACTTTTAATTTAATTTTAAGGGGAGAGAAATATATATTTTATTATTAATTCTTTGAATGATATGAAGCATTTGAAAAGCTGTCAATTTAACCATTGGAAATTAGACACTACTTAAAAAATTAATAAGTGATATATTCACACATCACCGGTACTTTTTAGCAAAAGAAAAATGAAGGGAAGTAAAAGGATGGCAATACGGTATTCCCCAAACTTCTAGTGTCTCTGAGTAAAATTAAGAAAAATCAATGTACGTTGGGGAGTGCTACTGTGGAAGACCCTGAGAAGTCTTCTGTGTGGGCCTGGAGATCTCCCGAAACCACCATTTCCTGACAAATAAATGGGATAGTAACTACTGATTATTTTTCCTGAACAAGATACATCAAGGCCTTTGTGTGCTTTCTGAAAGCAGGCTGAATTAGTACAACAGCAGAGGAGAGGGTATACTGTCTGCTGACTAGTGATAAAAAGATCTGTTTAGAAATTGTGTCTGCTTGCTTTCTATTTTTATATAGAATAGGATAAAACCTGCTCTCCCTGCTCCTTGGAGTCCCAGGGTAGGTGAATCATCATGACCCATAACTCTTGTTTGTAATAAAGTGCAAAGAGGATTAAATTCAGCTTTTCCTTCACTGGGAGTTGCAGATAAAACCCTCTGTTGCTTGCTCACCTCCATCCTCAACATGGGCAATGGCAACTCTGCAGCTTAGACTGGATATCATCTCTGACTTATTTCTGCCTTTGGATGACCTCTAGGCATTGGCCAGGCACTGTATTTGGTAAAATATGTAAAAGTCAAATTGTATGTTTGCCTTTTTGTGTCCTGAAATTTCTTATCATTCTGAAAAGAATAAGAAGTATGATCTGGTCTGGACAGGTAAGATAGCCCAAGTTTGACAGATCTGTAGTACATGAACTAACTTTACAATTCCTGTCAAACACTTTAAATATTGTGCAAAATTTTGTGTGCGTGTACTATATTTTTTTTCTGGGAAAAGGCCTAAAATGTTAGTATATCTTTAAGAGTATCTGAGATATAAGTAAATAAGTACAATTAAGAACCACTGATATAATGAAAAATGTAGGGGACTTCCCTGGAGGTCCAGTGGTTAAGACTCCGCACTTCCAATGCAGGGATGCAGGGGGTCTGGGTTCCATTCCTGTTCAGGGAACTAAGATCCCACATGCTGCACAGAGTCAGGGCAGGGGGAAGAAAATGAAAAAGGTAGACCATCTACAGAAGGAGCCCGACACCATTACCAAAAGAGATATAGCAGTACAGCAAGAATGTACTTGAATGGAAAGTATCTGAAAAAACCAAACCGCACACACACTCACACACACACCAAAATACAATCCAATGCATATTCTCTATCTGAAGGAAAATTGAGAAACTGGTCTGAAAAGTGAAATTCAATCATAACTTTTCAGTGTATCTCTAACATTTTGGCTAGAAAGAAGATTGACTCAATAACTCAAGAATCTATCTATAAAATGTTACATAGGTCATTGCTTGATGATACCAACATAAAGATCATTCTGCCTTCTCTGTGTCATAAAGATCATTCTCCCTTCTCTGTGTCCATACTCACCAAGCAACCTGATAACAATTTGTCTTTTCATGTAGATATATACACCCACAGGTAGACAGTTTACTGCTTAGTGGATATGAGTATTTGCTTTCTTTGGTAGTTGAACTTCTCAATGTAAGTTAATAAATTGGCATCTGATTTATACATATGTCCATGAATTTGGTTACTGACGGTGTAGTCCACTATCTCTACCTGAAACCCAAATAGTATGTTCAGGGTCTAATAGTTCATGTTAATAAAACTTCCCTGAAAATCTTTTCTGCTTTCCAAAGAAGGATGCTGTCATGGAGAATAATTGTTCACCAAGAAAAGTCTTGTAAACAGCTTCTTACAGTTTAAAAAAAATGTATAAAATTTATAATTATCAGTCAGCTTCTCAGATTTTGAAGGGACCTCAGACACTGAAAATGTTTTAGTAGATTAACTCATTGGATTAAAATTTGAAGACCATTCTTTATGTATACTGAATTTTCTTGTAATCAATAGATAATATTTAAGGTGACTTGTTAGGGTTTTCTAAGGCTCCAGGAAACCCTGAACATACAGAAAATACAAACTCAGTCAAATGTTCTGATTTTCCAGGAAGTGCCCTTTATCTGAAAAACAGTTTTCTAGGTTATTGGATGTTAATGACTAATGTGGTGCTATCTGGGAAGATATGTGAGCTAGCGAGGCAAGATTAGGTGCAGGGAAAAGTAAGCCTAACATGGGAGTGGGCAGCCAGACATTGTGACATCTGCACTGCAGCAGGAGAACATGGGGTCATATTATCCAGACGTTGTCATTTGACCTATGTTGGTAGTGGTGAATATGCCATTTAAAAAATACTTTCTTACATTCAAAGAGGAGGTACAATAATAATGTAAGAAAGTTCAAATGAGATAAAAGTATAGCAGTAATTCACAGTTAATAAAATGAATAAAATTTATTATTATACTTGTGTGCATGGTTTTACACCATGGGCTGATTCTTTGTCTATGTCGGATGTCACTTACATTAACATGCAGAAAAAAGGTTCTAAGACTAACTACAACTTGATACCACTACTACTGAAATGACCCACAAAAGTGTTGCAGTTTTTTTAAGTAAGAAGATTTATGGGGACTTCTCTGGCGGTCCAGTGGTTAAGACTCCACACTTCCCCTGCAGGGGCCACAGGTTGGATCCCTGGTCGGGGAACTAAGATCCTGCATGCCAAACAGCATGTCCTAAAAAAAATAAATAAATAAAATAAAAATAAAGAAAAAAAAGATTTATGGCAAATTTGAGTAGCCTTTCCAATATTTTTAAACTTGTATGTAAGTCTCATAATGTATGTTTCATAATATACCTGAGAATTGGCTACTTGGCTCCTTGGGGTTATTATTTTGTTTATGTGTATTCCATCTAAGATAAAAAGAAAGGATTCTCTAACATCATGGCTTAAGAACAAGTAAAGTTTCTGGACATAAATGATCTGTCAGTTTCTGAGGAGCATTAAGAGAGAGAAATGTTTCCCCCTGAATACATGCAAATAGGGTGGTAGGAATACTGAAGTGGGAAAGTTTAATGGTTTCTATGCACATGACTGGTAATTTCCTGATTACCTGCTTCATTCTGAAATTGTGTTCCATCTCATGCTTTACTGGTGGTAATACCAAGGACATCTTGGGTGGTTGAGGAATGATTATTTACAAATAATCATTTGTAATGAACAAAATAAGCGTTGGGGAAATCATGGACTAGGGAATTAGTGTCTTCTGAAGTAAAGTAAAAAACAATGGATGATTTACATACAGTTAGAAAGAGGAGATGATGGATTAATCATTTATTTATTTATTCAGATATTACATGAATATTGACTTGATATCTGGACTTCTGCTCCATTCACTAGTACAGAACATTCACTCAATTACTGAGTTTTTACTATACAATGTGGTCATTTATCTTGGCTTGTAAAGTTCTAGAAGGCAGAGTCTACAGAAATCCTCATAATGCAATGCTTATAACACTAGCACTTGTAATTTCATGTTTTAAGATGATGATAATGATGATGATTCTGATGATAGAAAATATTGAAAAATCCTCTTAAAATACAATGTTGAAAAATGATACAAGAATGAAAGTGAAAAATAAAGCAACATACTTAGTTTTACATTATTTTTCAGGAAAGGGAATGATTACTACTGAGGCAAGATGGTGGAGAGGTATAAAAATACTTTGTATCATCTTTAAAAACTTGCTAGTGTAGTTTAAAATGTTGCATAACAATCCATTACATGGCTGTACCACAATTTACTTAGACATGTTCTTAGTGATCATCATACATTTATCTTGGTTAATAACTATTTACTGGTTCAAGCTTTAACTCAACATAGATTCTCAGAAGTAGAATTTTGAGTCAAAGGGCATGATTAATTTTATGGCTATTTGGGCATACCATCAAACTGATTTCTAGAAATTTGTACCACTTGATTCTCAAACCAGCAGTGTATGGTGAGGATTAACATAGACCTGAATGACTAAGAATAGAAAAGTTACACTTAGTATATACCTACTGCTCCAGGCACAATGCTTTCACACACACTGCATTATTTAAAGATCACAGCTACCCTGTGGAAAGTTTTGTGGTTGAAGTTAAGACTTGAGAAAAAACTTGAATGATGCATAAATTTGGAAAAGGCGAAAAGAATGAGGAAGTGCCTTCCAGATGGCAGAAACTCCTGGAACACGAAGTTGTAAATAAATATATTTCTGTGGTCTTTGAGGTGAGCCTGAAATAGCACCCCTGGTCCCTCTATGTGCTCTGAACCGATTGAAAATTATGACGGTAGTAAAGCAGAGGGGAACAAAAATGCTCCTTCTGTGGTCAAGTGTTTTCTAAAGCGAAAATCCCCAAACTAGTCAGCAAAGAGCAGCCTTCCCATTCCGACACACCTCAGTCCACTACAGCTCCATTTGGGAGCAGAACCGTTTAAAATTTGAGGCATGACTGTTGGTGGGAATGTAAATTGATACAGCCACTATGGAGAACAGTATGGAGGTTCCTTAAAAAATTAAAAATAGAGCTACCATACAACCCAGCAATCCCACTACTGGGCATATACCCTGAGAAAACCATAATTCGAAAAGAGTCATGTACCACAATGTTCACTGCAGCTCTGTTTACAATAGCCAGGACATGGAAGCAACCTAAGTGTCCATCATCGGATGAATGGATAAAGAAGATGTGGTGCATATACACAATGGAATATTACTCAGCCATAAAAAGAAATGAAATGGAGGTATTTGTAATGAGGTGGATGGAGTTAGAGTCTGTCATACAGAGTGAAGTAAGTCAGAAAGAGAAAAACAAATACAGTATGCTAACACATATATATGGAATCTAAGGAAAAAAAAAAGTCATGAAGAACCTAGTGGCAAGATGGGAATAAAGGCACAGACCTACTAGAGAATGGACTTGAGGATATGGAGAGGGGGAGGGGCGAGATATGACAGGGTGAGAGAGTGGCATGGACATATATACACTACCAAATGTAAAATAGATAGCTAGTGGGAAGCAGCCACATAGCACAGGGAGATCAGCTCGGTGCTTTGTGACCGCCTGGGGGGGTGGGATGGGGAGGGTGGGAGGGTGGGAGATGCGGGAGGGAGGAGATATGGGAACGTGTGTATATGTGTAGCTGATTCACTTTGTTATAAAGCAGAAACTAACACACACAAAAAAAAAAATAAAAAAAAAATTTGAGGCATGGAGTGAGGAAGAATATGTGTGTTTCCTGTAGGTAGGCTTGTTCACAAGGGAGAAGACAGGAGCCTGAATGGGGGTGCCTAATTTCTCTTTCCAATCTCAGCAGTGGTAAATTCTTCCTCACTGGAGAAAAGCAGTGAGCGAGAGAATGAGGAAAGGCTGGGATTCCTACAGCTAGAAGAGTTCCCTCCCCAAGGAAGACAAAATCAGGAGTAGGGAATGAGTAGTTTACCTCTGACCACAGGGCACCTTGAGGAACAGTGCAGAGCATGGCCCGGTTAAGGGTGTTGCTGGGAATTACTATACTAGAAGGCTGATCTCTGGGTCATCTGAAGTGTCTCATTGAGGCATCAGCTTTTGCCTTTGGGGACCTCTGGTGATTCCAGAGCCGTCAAGATGTAACATAACCTTTCTCTCTCTTTCATATTGTAATTGTCCCTTTTGACTGCTCCAGCTGTTGGATTCAAGCCAGTGGAGAGGATGCAAGGTCTTAAATAACAATTCTAGTTTATCTGGGTCCTTCTTCCGGGTGGCATTCTGTCTTCCACTGTGTTCTTGTTTTGTGGGCCAAAAGCACCAACACAAAAATTGGCCATAATTCCATTATGGAAATCATTCTGAAAATAAGGCTCAAAGTTCTGAGTTGTCAGTGGCCAGAAATGAGGTAATACAATTATTAATTTAATCTTTAGCGTGAGGTGGCAGGATGGCCAAATCATTACTATTTTGCTCCCCAGCAAACTCCCTCTCTGAGAAAATTCCATGGGCAATTCAGTGTGCCTGTCACTTACAGTTCATAGATCGGGAGCACGGCTAATGCCTCCAGGGTGGAACAGTCGAGCAGGAGAATGACGGTGCTTAAAGAAGTGAAAGGGAAGTGCTACCCACTACTAGTTTTTGGTTAGAGGATGACACTACCCTCAGTAGCAGACAATGGCTTCACGTACGTGTCCCTGACAGGGTCAGATGTAGGTTCTGTTTCAGTTTATGACCGTGATGGCCTTAAACTGTCAAGACAAAGTCTTTATTGCCATGGACAATTACCTGTGCTTTAGGGCTCTGTTGTAACCTAAAAGTCACTGTAGGCCTTGGTCCTTCCACATTCCCATAAATAATCAGTACAATGCATTTTTTAGGGCCCCAAGACAGCTCAAATCAGGGAACAGGGTATTTTTTTCCCCATAGATTTTAAAATATTGTTATAGAGTATATTTGAACAGAGTATTTTTTCCAAGAGGGTAAAATGTTCTTTTTTTTTTTTTTTACGATTGAAGTATAGATTTACAACTTTGTGTTAGTTTCTGGTGTACAGCAAATTGATTCAGTTTATATATATATATATATATATATATATATACACACACACACATATATATACACATATATACACATATATCTCACATATATACACATATATATATACATATACATACATGTACATATTCTTTTTCATATCCTTTTCCATTATTGTTTATTATAAGATATCGAATATAGTTCCTTGTTGTTTATCTATTTTATATATAGTAGTTTGTATCTGCTAATCCCAAACTCTTAATTTATCCCTCCCCAACCCCCTTTCGCCTTGGGTAACCATAAGTTTGTTTTCTATGTCTGTGAGTCTGTTTCCGTTTTGTAAATAAGTTCATTTGTGTCATGTTTTAGATTCCACATATAAGTGATATCATGCGGTATTTGTCTTTCTCTTTCTGACTTACTTCTCTGATAATGATAATCTCTAGGTCCATCCATGTTGCTGCAAATGGTATTATTTCTAAATTGTTCTTGTTTTTAATACTTGGAGGTTTATTAAAGTGGGCAATGAAAGCCAGCCCACTGTTACGTGGAGTTGCTCCTCACGGTGACTCTCACCCTGCGGGGCAGAGGCAGACAGCTCTGCGGAGCCCTGGCTGGCGTTGTGCTCAGCAAGGCCAGCTGGAAGGAGAAGGGCTCTGGGTGTGGCTTGCCCCGCTGCTGGGTTCAAATGATGGTCCCTATTTCCCCCACATGAATGTTCTGCACTAGATACTTGTCTACATTTGGCACTTCCATAGTGTCTTTTGCATTCTCCCCACAGTAGTAACTCATTCCGCTGTGCTTTCCCAGCACTTTCCAGAGTCCACTCTTGGGCTTCAGCCTATATTTCCAGAGATCCCTGAGTGATGACCACTCTCTATCAGGGAACAGAGGATGGTTTGTGGTTTGCAAATATAATGTTCATAATTTGCCATAGAATGAATTTCCTCCTCTTCCTCCTCCTCCTCCTTCTCCTTCTGGTGAAAGAAACAGCTAAACCACATTCCTTTTACTCCCATTACGTTCTTAGAGATAATTTTTGCAGATTAACTAGGAAAGTGGCAGAGTTTAGGTATACCCTTTTTATATGAGACGGGGAATATATTACAATGTAAATTTTTGTTAACAAGCACTCTTAAAATATTTCTTTCAATATTTGTAAAAAGACATGTATGTGGTTACAGAAACTATGACTGCATGATAAAGAAACCCAATATATACTTTTAAGCTGGTTTAGGAGAGCCAAAAGTCCAAAGTGTTTTTAGTTGTGTTTCATGTAATGACAGGGAGACGGTACTGACACCTGATCTTCACACCCCACCACACAAGAGAATTTGAAGGCCATTGAGCACTGAATTTTCCATTGTACTGCAATTACAGGAACACCTGTGCTACCTAGCTGTGCACTGAGGCCCAAGAAAGGCAATGTTCCGGAGCTGTCAAAATGTCTCATTTCTTGCCTTTAATTCAGGGTTCTAATTGTGGTCGATCTGGTTATTATGTTGTACTATGCTTCATTTATAAGCACACAGCAGAAAGGCTAATAATTTTAGGCTAAATCCAGAGGGCTCTTGTAAATATTCACCCAGGTCTGTGTACCTTTCTTTAAGTAGGACTTGCAGTATATTTGCAAAAGGAAAATGGGGTTTTCTGTAATATAGAAATAATCCTTAAATGATGAGGATGCTTTAGATGGACATGTTAAACTGGACTCAAATGCATGTTCTTGGATACCTCTCAGCTCTAAGGTCTGAGTTACGTAGTTTAAGCTCTGTCCAATACAAGTAGAGGGAAAGTTGACTTTATTCACTGGCTGATACAGTGTAGTTGCAATATCTGAACAAATTCACAGTGATTTAAAAAAAAAATCTCAAATAAGATCAAGTGATCTGGAAAGGACATCATGTAATGGATGAAATTATTTATATGACTAATTTAGAAATTTTAGATTATATAAGCTATTATAATTTTAGATTATATAAACTATAAACTAATAGATTAGCTTTATTGAAATGAATACAACCCTTAAGGATCAATGCTCTACTGGAAACTCCCTTAGAACTATGATGTGTCATTTCCAAACTTAAGAGCTTTCAAGAAAATGGTTGAGAAGAAAATGGTACAATTTGGTAAATATGGCAATAAAGTTGGATTCCAAAAAGATGTGTTCTATGATACAGGTGTATAACAGGTTAAAGACTAAGCTCTTGTTAAATTTTTCTAACACAGATGTTTCCTTCCATATATTCTTTAATTTAATATAAAATTCTACTGGGCTATGAGCTCTTTGAGGCTGAGGCTGTGCTTGGTCTCTATTATCAGCAGATCATATAATACCCAGTAGGTCCTCAAATATCAGTAACATTTGTTGAATTGAAATAAGACTCATATTTGGTTATTAAATCTTTTTAGTGAAGCTTTGTATCTATGAATTTCTCTGACACCTGACTTTTAACTTTTCATGAGTATCCAACTGAATTTTGATTTGAATTTGGTGAAAATCGAGACAGTTATACCTAAAATGCCCTTGCAATGTGCTCCCATATTGCCTTATGCTTATCTCTGACTGTGATACCATTTCATTCTATAACTGTGTTTATGTGTCTGTTACTTCAGCTAGCTACTTGAAGGACAGATGCTGGGTCTTTTTCATTTTTTTGTATTCCCTGCCTGGTACTATTTACTTTGCAAATAGTGGGCTTTTAAACTTAATTAATTAAAGCTTAACATTTCGGTAATTGTAGGTAAGTCACGTATTATTCTGTTCACTGATATAAGAGAACTTTTATGCTTAGAAGATTAATTGTAGCAATGCATTTTTTTTTTTAGATTTTACTGTATTTCAATCTTTTTTGGTGTATAGTTTGTCAATATTCTAGAAATGCTTTAGGATTCTTAAAAATGTTAGTCTATAAGTTTAATAAGTTATTTTGCAAAATCATTGTATCAAAAAAAAGAGTTAGATTTTGTTGCTCAGCCTTTTCAGATCTTGTGTTATTTTATTTCTATTCTTAGGTCTAGTTCCCACCCTACTTATAAATGTATTAAAACAAAGTCATCAGAGTCCTGTACTTTACGTAATGGGCTTTCCCTGTTGTTCTACCATCAGGGAGAGTTGATGCTTCATTAGAAATAGAAGTTAAATTAAGGAGTCAGTTTTCTTCAGTTTTGTTTTTTCTTTTCGGAAGGTATGGTGCAGTTATGACACTAGATAAGAATTTTTTTTATAATTCAGAGAAACTGATTCATATGGAGATGGACTCTGATAGAAACCTTATTTATGTCATTTATTGACCAATAAATTCCACTTTCTAAATGAATATATTGAAAAGTTGAGTAAAGGAAAATCATTTTGAGAACATCACTAGTTTACCTTAGATTTCCTAATACTGTGGCAAATTTCAACTGCTGCTTGATACAAAGATCAATTTTGAAAGTAGCACCTATAACAAACCATATTACTATGCTAATGTGGTATTAAAGACTTTTATTCTGTAATGAAAGAGGTACCCCAGACATCCTCTAATTAAAGGATATTATCTGGCCAGAAATAAAATTAAATCCATGGAATGGAGAGATGATAGCAATATTTATACAAACATTTTATATAATTAAATATAATATTTACAAAATACTTCTAAGTCCAAATGAAAAGACTCTTACTATATCTATGGAGTTAGATCAACCCTTCCTGTTAAGCTTACCATCTTCCTTCTTCTCACAAAGCAAATGTCATTCATGCCGCTTTTAATTTTCAAGCGTATAGTAAGAAGCAAGATGATTCTAGAGTCATTCCTGAAGCCACGTGTGGTGTGAAAACAAAACGTTATCAGGTCTGTGAAGTGGCTATTTGAGTTCAATGCAAATGAGACTAAGTCACTGTCATTTTAGACCTTCCCGTGGTCTCTTCTGCCCTCTGGATGAGCTTCAGGCACCCTGAAGAGCTCCCTCCTTCCCCCCAACTTCTGCCCATCTCTTCTGCCTTCTGTCTACCAACCACCTTTCACTTGCGCTTCAGCCAGACCGATCTATTTGCTAATCACCCAAATGCCCCACACTCTCTTTTGGCCCTGGGCATTGGCACGTGTTTGCCTTGTCTGGAGTGCTTTTGTCCTGTTTTGCTTGATTAATTCCTCATCCAGTCTAGAAGATAGTTGTTCCAAAAGTCTCTGCTCATCCTCAAAGTTGTGGTTAGTGCGCCTATGATGGACCCTCCCAGGTGCATGGGGCTTCCACTGCTGCAACACTCAACTGCTCAAGGGGAAATTGATTGCCTCTTTTCTCCTCTGACTTTCTCACTTGATCTCACACTCCCTGAGAGCAGGAACTATGTCTTCCTTAACTCCACTGTATCCCCAGTAGCAAGTACACTCAGTGCCTGGCAATTAGAAGGCTCTCAGTAAGTGTTCCTGAATGAATGAATGATTGAATGCATGTAACCTGTTATAGGTACCTGTGTTTTCTTCTGAGAAGGGTTCTATTACAAGTGTAACTATTTAAGCTTGATAAGATATTTAATAATTGCTATTGTTGCGCTTATTTTTGAAGGGTTAAGACCAAGGTTACTTACCTATTTTGTAGACTTTAGTTTTCTTTTAATGGCTTTCTAATGCTGTTTTTTGAAGTTAGAAAGAAAAAAAGAAGTCAGTCCAACTCTGTCATTTGCCTAAGATCAATACTCAATACTAAATGAATAAAATGTGGCCAGAGCTCACCACAATTTGCTTGCTTTTGTAGTTTGACGTTAAGTGTGTCGTTATCTAAATATACCTAAAGGATCTCATTACCCAAAGCAGTGCTTCAACATAAATGACCCTCCAGCTTTGGCTCCCCAAGCACTGTGATGGAGCAAAGACTTACTACAGTTAATTTTGGAGCTATAATAGATGAATGAATTACATTTTAAAAGCATGACTTTTATTACAATTTTCACTATATGAATTACTTTTGTAATAATAAGAATGGACATTTTCATGTAGATTTCATTTCATGTAGCTGTAGAAGCCTAGCATCATTCCGTGGCACAGTAGGAAAGGGTGTTACAGACCACTGGGGTACCCATAACATAATTTTGCATTTATTGGAGTTCTTTTGACATCACTTTCTTTATATTAATTTCTTACTTCTAACATAAAAAATATTAATTTCCCAAATACTTTGACTTTATGGAAAAGAACCTTAGACTGAAAAGTTCTAATTCTTAGTTACCCTTATCTTTTGGGCAAAATAGAAATAAAAGGTGTAAAAATAATTTTCCCAGTGAATAAAGTAAATTAGTTTGAATATCTTTATCTTTGCTGATGGAAGCCTGCCTTCTGGAAGCAGCATTAGCTTAGCACTCTAGGGCCTCTGTCCATTTGCATCTGTTCCACATTGCATGGCATTAATGTTCTTAGCATATACTGGGTTGGCCTCACCTCTCCCAGGATCTCTGTCCATAGTTATCTCCTCCATATATAGTATAACATTCTCAGCTTATATGGGGATTACCTTGCCTCTTAAGCATAGTTTGTCTGGATGGAACATCCAGCACAGAGCCAGGGCATTTTGGTCCCACGTGAGAAGGTCAGCCTGAATTCCTGCATTCCTTTCAAGTTAGTTTTAAAACCTGTCTTCTTTATCTTGCCTGATGATACCTTATGAAAGCACGGTTGATGGGAACAAGTAGTATAAGTTAAGCTAGCTTTTCTATAGCTATTGTTTTTCACAATATATAACAAAACTCTGTTATAAAACTACTATAATTATGAGATTTTAATTTCATTGAACTTAATTTTGTATTCTCCTATTAAAGCATAGACTCACTGTCCTTATTGGAAAGAGTTATTCTGTTTCAATGATCAAGAAAGCAATAGGTATTGCTAAGAAACCAGTAACTGTAATTTTATTTCTGAATGAAGGCAAGAACTACCCAAAAAGAATTGGAATAGTCTTGGCTTAAATAAAACTTCTTATTTGCAAGCAGAAAGTGTTTAAAATTATTTGTACTGAGTGTTTAGTAAATTAATTATTATTAGATAAGTGGCATTTTGATATTATATATATATATATATATATATATATATATATATATATATATTTAAAGGACACAGGATACCACTTTTTTTACAGTGATGTATTAAATAAATGGGCATTTCTTGAGCTATGCTTCAGGGAACACTAGTGTCCTGAGAACTATTAATAGGTGTTTTGAGAAAAAAAGAATTTCTTGGTTAAATTAGATTGTTAAATGTTGCAAGCTAAATTACCATCCTAACTGTTCACCATTTGCACTGGCATTTTAAAGGCTCTAAGAGCTCCCAAAGTAAAGAAACCTGTTTAACCATGTTCAATCTAGAATTTTTTAAACTTCTTAAGAAGTTTTTTAACCTTAATGGTCATTATTGTATAAATTCAGAAAGTCACATAAATGTACAGCTTAATGATTTATAAGATGTACGTCCTGGTAACCACCATCCAGGTTAGGACATAGAACATTCCCAGCCATCTCATGTACTTTCCATGTGCTCCCTCTTTCCCTCCCAATCAAACTTCACCACTACCACCCCTACCAAAAGGAACCACTATCCTGGCTTCCTTGGTAATCTATTTCTTACACGTCTTTTCCTCACAAATGCCATGTAATTTAGTTTTGTCTTTTAATATATGTCTTTAAGCATTTAAAAATCCCTCTCTCTCTTTTCATAGAAATATATATGTAATATTTCTAAATAGAAATGTAAATCAAAAATGTATGTCCAGCATCTCGGATTAGCTGTCTACTTCAGATACCATCTGATTGTGCTGGTCTTAGTCAGTAAAAGTCAGGTGTCAGAGACAGAAGGCCTGATATGGCTCCTTCCAAGGCAGCTATAAAGAGTCCTTTGTCTGCTGTCTTTTCCAATATGCATAATCTCCTAGTTTCAGGACATGGGGCATCTGATCTTCATCCAAAGATAGATAATGGTGATAAGCTTCAGGAACAAACCTAGAATGTCCTTTTAATAATTCAACTAAACTTTACAATAATGTAATATCACAACAAGGAGCCATCTGGAAAGTGAGTCTTAGACAGTAAATACAAAAACCTCAAAGACAACAACACTAGAACTTAATATCCACTAAAAAGTAATTTTTTCTCTCCAAAATTACCCAAATTTCTACCAAATATAGCCAAATTGAGACTAATTTCTCTGCAAAATAAATCTGGTTCAATAAACTTGGCCTGATTATTTACATAAGTGTAATTGGTCATACAGACTCTTAAGTTGGCTGTGATGGAACTTTTTATAAAGAATCTCAAATTGAACTTTTAAAAGGCCTCTCAAGGCCAGAAAGGTCATGCCAACGGCTTGTGATTAGACTCTGCCTGTGATATGTATAGATTTGGATGAATTCCTCTCTTCTTGAGGTCCCTCAAATATCGTGAGATTTCCGCACCTGTCAGGAGGTGGCCTTTCTTATTCACCTGATAATGCTGCTGGGAACCTAAGTGTTTCCAATTTCTGGAGGGATAAGGTTGGGAGAAAAGATAAATGTTTCAATTCTGCTCACAAGGGTATACTTTACCAAACTACTCTAAGTCATAATTAGCATAAGGGTAAAGATTTCCTTATCTCTGAAAAATAAAGATTAAATAGCCGTATGTAACTAATTCTTGTTGATCTTTTTTTAGTAGTTTATGAAGCCATCAGTTTTTCTATTAGAATTCTTTAACTTCTTAGGCAGTTCAGTGGTATGATCTGAAAGTTATCAGAAACCTGTACTTGTCAAATGTCCTTTCTATGAATCTTCTTGACAACGAAGCATTTTTTGCAGAAACATCAGAGTATAACAATAACTGTCTATAAATGACAAAAAACTCAAAAATGCACTGTTAAAGACCTGATTACAATGTATTTGATAAAATAAACTTGGTTACCACTATGACATACAACATTTTAAGATAACTAGACTCATAACTGAAAACATTATACCAGGACATGTTTAAATTTTAGAAGTTTTATATAGTTTCTGGAACATTTATATTAATGGCATTTACCTGTATGCCTGTTTGGCATAACCCAAGAAGGATTATCACCACTCATTTGACAATGTGTCCCATGTAATTTAACATACCAAATAAGCTTAATTAGTTTAATGTAGCTTTCTGGGCTCTCAGAAGCATCACAAAGCTTAGCTTAGTTCAAAAGAACTCAGAATTTGATGCTTGGGAAGTTTTTCAAAAGTATCAAAAAAGTTTTAAAACACTTGGTCAAATAGGATCATAGGTCACTGTGAAACAATACTTGTTCACTAAACAAAAGTGGCAATAAAAGATTTCAAGGACAAATACAGAAAGTTACAACAAATTACTTAAAAGGTAAAGAACTTTACAATCTGTTACCAAAAGGACATCAATATTCTAAGAAAACTTTGTCCTCATAACAGAGAAAGGAACCAAATTCAGGTTTTGCACCATCTTACCTTTAATATTAAAATCCATTTACTCAACTAAATTTATTCTAATCTTAGTCAGTCCTGACCACACACTCCTTTCTAAAGATCCCCCCCCCATTTTTTTTCTCACAAACCTTCTACATCTTTCTATATCCATGTTAATTTGTACCTTATTTTCTTTCTCATTTAGAAATAACCAGCTTTAGGACAAATTTAGTTTCTTTTCCCTTAACAAAATGTATTCCCATTCCTTATATCTTCTTTTTTCCTTGTATTCAAAGATGTTTTCCTCCTTAATTTTCAGTAGTTTTAGCTACATATTTTAATTAGAATTCTTAACCTTTAAAAAACTTAATTTCTTAGGAAAATTAAGAATGCAATTATGAACTGTCTTTTATGTTAGCATTCCATAAATTGGCAAACTTATAAATACTATTTATGGTTTCTAAAAAACATGTGTTCTTTTATAGAGTTTTTTTTCAGTGTGACACCAAACATATTTATTAATAGTCCTAAATCTCTTTAGTTCCTCGGTAAAAGGAAACCTATGTTCAATAATTAATATTCCAGTGTCTTATTTTATTTTGGACTGACCTAGATATTTAATAAACTTCCATCATTTAACTTCATTTATCAAGACTATAAAGTTTAAAGCTAAAAAAATTCTGGAAACTATTTTTAAGTAGACATACTATAAACAAATTTTTCTTAAAAAATTTACCTAAAAACTCATAACCTATTTACATTTAATTTACTTATAAAAATTTTATCATAGTAAGTTATTTTTCTTGCTGACAAATTTTGTAACAGAAATAATAAGACCTTATTTGACTTTTAGCAAACCTAGGTACAATCAAAGTATTATACTTAATGTTAATGACTCTAAAGACATGTCTACATTACTGAAACCAACAAACATAAACTTGTTTTTATTCATTAAAAATTAATCCTAGATCACATAATCCTGAAATTCGTTTGGGTTATTTTCTACTTCTGAGTTTTTATATAAACACATAATTTCCTTTAAGCCAATTAAATGGAGCTCTTTTACAAATTAATTTAGGCAATGCCACACATCTACAACATATATATATGTATGTGTATGTGTGTGTGCGTGTTTGTATACACACACGTAGACACAAACAGAGACCCCATAGTTCACATAGCAATATTTCTGCCATGAATCAGGTTCAATAATATAAAAATCATCAGTTACAAATGAGGTTGTATTTGGATTGGGTTTCTGGCAGATGAAACAAATCAAGGTCATCTGTCTAGATGGCTAAACCCTTTTCACTAATGTTTATGGAGAAGACACTGAAGATCTGTATTTGTCCTTGACAAGTCAAGTTCCAAATGATCTATCACCCTTTTGTTTTTTCTTTTGATAAGACTTAACTTCCTGAAATTTGCATTTTAAATAGATTGCCTAGATAAGAGATCCTGGAATAGACCAAGTAGAACATTTATATCTCAAAGGCATAGGAGGAGAAATGCAAGCAAGTTCCTCCTAGGAGTTTTGTTCCCTAAAGGCCATTTTTATTTTTTAAATATTTTCATATGTATGTATGTATGTATTTATTTTTTTACTTACAAACTTGTTAAATAGGGGAGGTTTGGGGAGTGATAAAAAGGATTCATGGGGTTTGAATTGTTTCTGGAGCCGCACTACTAGTGCTGTAAAGACTAGATTTGTAAAACAATAACAGCTGTTTTTAATTCTTCCAAGAATTGGGTGGCCACCTAACTGACATCAAAGGACTGACATACCTATCTACCTACTTTGGAATGTGTTCCTTTCTCTCATTTAGCTTAGGAGAGAAGACCAAAAACAAACAAACAAACAAATCCTATCAAGCTCTGAATATCAACTATGGTCACAAGTTTAGTCATATAGGTGGCCTTTCATCTTGATAATCCATTTACAAAAATTTTTGAGGATCCTTTCAAGGTTCAAGAAGTTCTTTAACTATGGCCTTCTGTTCAGCCTTGACCTGAAAAGGATCACCTACAGCCTCAAGTGGCCCCGTTTCTAAAGGTAAACTTTTAATAGCCTTTTCAGAGTGAAAAGGCAATTCAGATAGAAGATTACTAGAATGAGTACTCAAGGGATAGAGGGCATCCTCTATGTCAGGTTATAGTTTTTTGTTTTAGGTACCTCTTATATTATCATTATTATTATTTTAATTAATTAATTAATTAATTTTTGGCTGCATTGGGTCTTCGTTGCTGCGCATGGGCTTTCTCTAGTTTCGGCAAGCGGGGCCTACTCCTCTTTGCGGTGTGCAGGCTTCTCATTGCAGTGGCTTCTCTTGCTGTGGAGCATGGGCTCTAGGTGCATGGGCTTCAGTAGTTGTGGAATGTGGGCTCAGCAGTTGTGGCTCGTGAGCTCTAGAGCTCAGGCTCATTAGTTGTGGCACATAGGCTTAGTTGCTCCACGGCATGTGGGCTCTTCCCAGACCAGTGCTCAAACCTGTGTCCCCTGCACTGGCAGGTGGATTCTTAACCACTGCGCTACCAGGGAAGTCCCTATATTATTAATCTTCCATTAGCCTTCTACAAAAAATCCTTAAATGAGGCTAATTTTAAATTACAAAACCTTTGAGGCTTCTGCATACCAATTAAAATAGGTACAATAGTTTAAAATGAGAGCTCTTTAAATTTTTAGCTTCATTTTAAAACGAAGTCTTGCCATTTCAAAGTATCCAAAGACCTAACCCTACAAATATTTTCTCCTGCTAATCTAATTTTAGAAAAGAGAAACACTCTTACCACTATTGTTCCCAGTAGACCCTGCAGGCAGAGATCCAGGAGACTGACATGGTAAGAATTCTTACCTTCTGTTGACTTTGTACATGCAAAAATCAGTTTTGGAATGCCAAAAGAACCCCATCTTGGCCATTTTAGGACAGGATTTCCTTTAAGTCCCAATTAAGTAAGTAGTTGCAAGTATCAGTTCTGTAAGTGTTATACATAAACCCAGCACGTATCCTAATAGGTGGCTATCCATCAGGGAGCTGTTTGTCCTTTGAGGTACAATTTCCTGTTATTAATTTGGTAGCCTAATTTAGATATGAGATATGATCTGAACAATTTTCTGAGGACAGTGTGGTGGATCGGATCTGTGCGGCTTCTGAGTTTGCTCCCAAGGAGTTATCCTTGAGTTGGTTTGACTCTTATATGTGTCTCAGTTTCTCTTTCCAACAGTCTAAAACTGCTGTGGGTGCTTGGAGCACTAGGTGATCAGTCTATCTTGTGTGTTCTCGGAGGAGCATTATTTGCTTAAGTTGTGGGGGGGTTCCCTGTGGGACTACTGCATATTACAAGGATTAATCCTCAGATACTTCCACTGTGTTCTCAGTCACCTGAGGATACCTTGCAGTCGGAAGGAGAAAATGTCCCTCGTTCTTCCTGAATAATGCCTTTATAGAGGGGACAGAAAGCTGGGATGGCTCTAGTAAACAAAGAGTCTATGACCTGTCATTGGCTGAGTCCTTGCCAGGAAAGAAGTGGAGTCTTTCTTCTTCCTGGTGGGTTCTGCTATTGTCACAGGGCAGGACAGCTCCCCCTTCTGGTTTCCCAACTCTATTTAATTGAGGTTTCTGTTTATTAATTTTTTACACTTACAAAATGACAACGTCTACTCTTTTCAGATTTTCCTCTGTCTGTAGCCTCTCAAAAATAATCAGCCCAGAATAATAAATTTTCCAAACAAGCATATTTTGGTGAGGCTCATTTTGCTTCCCTCCAATAGTGACCAAGACAGAGAGTTTCCCCTCAGCTTGACTAAACTTTAGACAGACTTCTTCACTCTAGACCCCTGACCTCTCTTTTCTTAGAACACTTACTTTAGACAACTTGTAATTATAATTTTTTTCTATGATCCTTTGAGATGTAAATCTTTTTAAAATCCTCTTGTTAGTTTAACAGCCTAGGATTGTCTTTCAAAGGAACCCATGCCTTTGAAATATAATCATTTAGGGAGCTAGTGCTGCCATCTCTCAGTCTCTGTGGGAAGGTAGGAGCTTAATTTCAGTGGGCACTTTACTTCAAGTGAAACCAAGCAGGACCCTGTGGGACTCCAGGGTACAAATCCTTTCTGTGTACCCCGTTTCTTGTTTGTAGGAAATAGGCTTCATTCAGCCTCCATGACCTTCCCTGAGTTCCCTTCCCTGCAGCTCTCACCTCAAATTTTGCTTATAAAAACTTTTCCCCCAAAACCATTGTGGAGTTTGGGGTTTTTGAGCTCGAGCCAACTGTTATCTTTGCTTAGCCCCGCAATGAACCTTTCTCTGCTCCAAACTCCGATGTTTTGGTTTATTTGGCCTCGCTGTGCAACGGGCACATGACTTGGTTCAGTAACACAAGTTGTAAAATTACCTCCTGACAAGAAGATATGAGAAAGTTTACTTTTCCTTTGAGTAAAAAAAAATTAGTAAATACAGATGGTCTTTGATTCTCCCCCATCCACCCCAATTCTTAAAAGCCTTCCCGTTCTTTGTTTCAGAAGGGCATAGTGTCAGAATTCTATCTGTGGGCTCTTTTCCCTGCTGCTGGCTTTGCTCATCTTGTCCAGTGTGATTTTTCTTTAACAATAATATTTGATTATTATGGAGAACAATGCTAATGCAGTTGGTAGTGTTAAAAATTAACATATTGAAAAATCCAGCTGTACATATGTCTAAAACTTGAATTTTAGAGTCTACATATTTGCTGTTAGTAAATGTGATGGGATTCTGTTCATATAATGGGATCTGGATATGGAAAATAAGCCTTTTATCAAATGATATATTTGTCCATAAATAAAAGTAAAATATATATATATATATAGATAGATAGATAGATAGATAGATAGATAGATATATGTATCTATCTATCTATCTATCTATCTATAGATAGATAGATAGATATGATGTTAAGATGGAAAAAAATGAAAAGCTAGATATTCAAACTCATGGGCAAGGAACACTTTTAAAAAACAAAAACAACAAGGAAACGACTTTATTACTACTTATAAGAAAGTATTTGACCTGATTCTTCAGATATTTCAAGTAACTGGGTATTGTTTTTATATAACACCTTTCACCCAGGAATTCCATAGGTGTCTGAACTAGCAAGGATTATAGCTGACATCTGGCAGGTGAGGAAAATGAATGCTTAAATAAATCTTCCAAGGTCACAAATCAATTAGTGGTGGTCTTGTGCTATTTTATATCATTTGTAAACTTACTCAGTGACAAAGCTCATTTTGAATGCAATATTTCAATATGATGGCTTAAGGAAAATCATTTAAACAATTAAGGAAGTAATTTTTTAATCAAAGGTGTAGGAAAAATCAGTGATAAAGACTTTAAATAGATGTATATTTAAAAAAAAACACACAAAATGCCTGTCTGTGAATATTAGAAGTCAATTTTCTAGCTTATTATTCCTTCTCATTTAAAATTGCTTTTCTTGATTGTTGTTTCCTTTTTTCTCCCTTGTAACATCTCTCTGATATGCTGATTACTTAATGGATGTTTATTTTTGCATACACAAGTTGAGAATGTTTGTATTGTTGAATGTTGCTTTTCTAGTCTTGCTTTTAATTGAGCTACAAATGTTACATTTATGAAAGTAATAATAATTTCATTAGATTCCATGAATGTGTTTGCAATATAAAAACCTAAGTATTGAGAAAATAAAGTTTTTTATAGAAAATGTAATATTATTTGTAAAAACAAACAGATATTCAGGCATTTTACAATAATTATAAAAGTTTCCTGACAGCCAATATTGTTCAGAAATTAAATTAGAAGTTTCTTTACAACTATGATTGGAAGATTCATTATTACTGACCGAGGTCTATTTTGTTTAAGAATGTGAATCCTTTACCTTTTATGGTTACACTTATTTTGAATTACTGGAAAAGGATTTAAAAATTCTGAAAAAGTAGGGGTATTGGCTACACTGCCTTTTTTCATGTTTTAAAAAGTGTTCTTTTATTTTTAAGAACATTAGTAGCTTTGTAATATATTTTTTTACTTCTTCAACTTATATGATAGTTAACTATTAATTATAGCATAGGTAATTTAGAGTAGTTTTTTTCCAAAGTAGTTCCATAGGGTGATCTTTGAAAAAAGAAGTCTAATATTTTATTAGAAATTTATGTGCACAGTTGCAAATCCTCCTGACTCTACCTCTTTCTCAGAAGCTGCTGTGGCCACCAGCTCTGAGCAGGCTCTGGATAATTTAGGGTAAATGTAACCTGACAGCCCTTTTCCTCAAGCCCTATCCACATACTTCTCACAGCAGTTGGCCTTCCATATCCACAGGTTCAATGAACAAATGATCAAAAATATTTGAAAAGAAATTCCAGAAAATTCCAAAAAGCAAAACTTGAATTTGTAACTATTTATGTAGCATCTACACTGTATTTACAACTATTTACATAGCATTTACATTGCATTAGGTATTATAAGTAATCCAGCGATGTTTTAAAATATATGGGAGGATACGCATACTACACCATTTTATATAAGGGGCTTGAGCATTTGTGGATTTTGGTATGCAGGGGATGGGGGTGATGGGGGCCTGGAACCAATCCCCTTTGCATACGGAGGGATGACTCTCTATCCTCTGTGCTCCTCTGACATTACAGAGTAGACTGTTTCAGAAAACTCACTTGTACTCACACATTTAAATTCTGGATATACTGGGGAAGTTGATACCTGTGAAGTCACCCTAGACTAACAGGGTCTGAAGTCTGGAAAATGAGGGCTTTCCCCTTAAATCCCTTAGGTGTAGAGTTTTAAGACTAATTTTATAAGCCATCTCAGATGCCAGAGAAAACTAGCACTAGTTACTCACAATGACAAATTTGTAATGAGAACTTTTATTAGTGTTTTCTAGTTTTTCATACCTGCTTCCTGAGATTAAAGCTCTGCTTTGGAGGAGAATGAAGGATAAGATGTGCATGTAGATATTTTTGGCAGATGCTATCCTGTCTTCCTCAATTAATTCATAAAATGTGTTTATCATACTGGAGGCTCTGAATAGTCCTGTACTAAATAAACATGTTTAGCTTTGTGAATCTTAGAATTTCTCAAAGTTAGCACACCACAAATGCCCACTTTCACTACATAACAACTATTTCTATTGTAACACCTTGAGAAATGTTGACCTCAAGATGAGAAATGGGATGCTATGTAAAAAAGCATGGATATCATTGGGCAAGTCCTAGCTCTGCTCGCATTTCAGTTTCATATCAATCACACTGAAACGTGGGAAAGGTTCACCCTGTTGCTTATTCTGTTGTGGAAAACAATCTTCCCATATAGCCTAGACCTACCTACATCTTCAAGGCTATTATCTAAAGGGCTAATGATTCTAATTTCAGCCCTTATTGCTTGCCCCTAATAACTCAATAAAAATGGTAATTTTTTAGATTAATTGATAAAAATATACTTAAATAATTATGCTATGTCAGGCGTTATGGAGAATTCTTTATAAAGTAAGACCATTTCTTCCCGCATGAAGCTTAAAAATTAAAAAATACATATATGAAAGTAAAAGTTGTGGTAGCTTTTTTACTATTTATAACATCCTTTACCTCAACCTCCAGCCACATGGAAGATGGTACTTCTGTATCCCTTAAAGTTAGCTGTGGCTGGGTATCTTCCTTTGATCAATGAAGGTGAGAAGAAGTGACATGTGACACTTGTAGGGGAAAGCATTTGATTTCAGATACAATTCCCGAGGCAGCTATTTCTCAGAAATTGTGGCAGCAGCAGTTTATATGGAGAAAACAAAGATGGAATCAGCCAGAATGCAGAGCCAACAGGTGGAGAACAGTTGTCCTGAAGATTCACCTGGAAACACTACAGACTTGGCCTGAATGAAACACTGTATTAAAACATTTTTTTGTTACTGCAGCTTGACTTAGCCTGTGCTAACTAATGTAATGAAGAAGGATAACAAAGAAGCAAGTAGGTATTACTTGTCAAGAACTGTGAAGGTCTGAGATTTTATCTTACATAGAAGCTAACATGTTAGCCAACTACAGTTTAATGGATGCAGGCAGAAGATACCAGACTCTTGGGTCAGAAACAATGGCAGCAGCCAGAGTATCAACATTTGTACCAGTTCCCTGAGCCTCAATTCCCACAGGGAAGCACAAAGAGCAGAAGACAATACCTGTGCACACAGTGGGATGTGTTATAAAACAAGAACTCTGAGCTTGAGAGCCTGATTTTCTTCTAAGGGTCAGTGGGCCTGCTTGACCTCTGTCCTGAAGGGAGATATTATTATGCTAGATATGAGTATGTCATATGAGTATGGAGAAAAATCTTCTCCAAAGGGAATCGCTATCTCCATCTTCCAAGCCTGGCAACAAACTTGCCCTTGGCTCCAGAAGGAGGCACTGTGTCTATCTTTCCAAGACTGTTCATATGCTAACTTGCTTGACGAGATAGCCTAGCACAAAGACAGTCAGTGTCTCTGCCTCTAAGATGCCCAGAAACATGGGAGAATCACAGAAAATTGTCTCCCAACAGTACTTGAGGTAATTTCCAAATAACTTATTCATTCATTTATATATAAATATTTATTGCATATTTAGTATGGACCAAGTGCTCTTCCAGGCTCTGGAGATTGAATAACCAAGATTAAAAAAGGTTCCTGCTCTCAGGGAACTTATATTGCCGTGTGGAGACTCAAACAATAAATACAAAGCAATTATAAATAGTGATAATAATTTTAAAAATACAGAGCAATAAAATGGAGAGTCATTTGAATGCAAGAACAGGCCACTTTAAGGGAAAAGTAGGTCTCTCTGAAGAGGAGGCAACACTGGATTAAGAACTGAATGACAAGAAAGATCTAGGTATCGACAGTGGAAGATCTGGGATAAGGTTACTCTAAACAGTGGTGGACTGAACTTAGCTTTTATGAGGAGAGGAATTCTGCTACTGTTATCATTAGCACTACCAATTACTACAACTACTATAGCAACAGCAAGATGGTGGATCTCTTCTAATCATTTTACATGTTGACATGAGAAGACTAATGCTCAAAGAAGAAGGAGAGTGGTGATGATTAAGCAAAGTGTGAAGGAGGAGAAAGTGGTGTGAAATAAGATCTAAATCATGGTAATGGCCAGAAGAGAGATGAGAGATGACAGGTTTGAGGTTGTAGTGATGTCAAAGCTTTCCAGGAGAGGTGGATTCTGATCAAGGTTTAAATAGGCAAAGAGAAGGGGATGAGGGTATGATGGATCTGGAATCTATAAACGGAAATAATGGGCAAAGGAAAGACCCAGGGCAGTGCGATGAATGATGAGGGAGAAGTTAAATTGTATTTGTGACTCCGTTTATGGTTCAGGTGTATGATTGTATGGGTTGATTGTGGAAGATAGGGCTGGGAAGAGTATTTAATTGGATTTAGGAGGCAAACAATCCTTATGAGATATAGGCCCAGAATTCATGGGACATAGATAAATCTACTGGTGGCAGGATTTGTTAGATAAGATTGATTCGATGTGGAGAGACTGAGGAGACCTGAAGATTTTGTAGGAGTGACTCTGGGAAACATATATATGTATCTCTATCAATTCTGAATTATTTTAAAAGGCTAAACCCTAAAGCTTAGGTACAGCCTGGAAGCCTGCTCTGATTTCTTTCACCTTCCTGGAAAGGTAAGCATCCTGTGGAATGGCTTGAGTAGCTTTGCTCTAAAGCTAGCTGAAGACAAATTTTGGAATGCTACAAGTCAATGTGTTAAAAATTTTGGCCAGTGTTTGAGCTGGTGATAATTCAAGCAGGAATGTGTATTGCTGCTGAACCATTGGTCAACAGAGTGTTGGCACAATCTCTTTCCACGGATCTTTCATGAAAAAAAGTCATGTACTCCACTTCCACGGTTATTGTAAGACTTCGTTAAAGAAAAGTCTGAATTCAGAGGAAGTTGGAAGCAAAGGTGAGCCTTAGTTCAAGGTTTCTCACTCTTTATCATTGCTGTTATCCTAAAGTGAAAGGAAAAGGAAAGACAGTACTATTTTTTTTTTCATTTTGGTAAGAACACTTAAGATCTACCCTCTTAACAAATTTTTGTGTTCAATACATTATTGTTGGCTATAGGTACAGTGTCTACAACAAATCTCTAGACCTTACTCCTCTTGCGTGATTGAAGGTTTATAATTAATAACTTTCTGTTTCCCCCTCCTCAGAGTCCCTGGCAATCATCAGTTTCACTCTTTGCTTCTATGAATTTGACTATTTTATTTAGATACTCGTATAGGTGGAATAATGTAGTATTTGCCTATCTGTGACTGGCTTATTTCACTTACCATAATGTCCTTAAGACTCATCCATGTAGTTGCATATTGCAGAATTTCCTTCTTTTTAAAAAGCTGAATAGTATTCCATTCTGTATCTATACCACATTCTCTTTATTCATTCATTCATTAATGGACATTTAGGTTGTTTCCATACCTTGGTTATTATAAATAGTGCTGCAGTGAACATAGGAGTACTTATATCTCTTTGATATCATGATTCAATTCTTTTGGATAAGTACCCATAGGTGGGTTGCTGGATCATATGACAGTTCTGTTTTTAAGATTTTGTGGAACCTCCATACTGTGTCCCATGGTGACTGCACCATTCTACATTCCTACCAACAATGTGTGAGGGTTTCAATTTCTCCACATCCTTGCCAACACTTATTGTCTTTTGTTTTTTTTGTTAATAGCCATCCTGACAGGTGTGGGATATCTTATTGTGGTTTTGATTTACATTTCCCTGATGATTAGTGATATTGAGCATATCAGTATAGATTGGATGAGATTCACGCATTTTGGGGAGGGCAATCTGCTTTACTCAGTCTACCTATTTTCAAAGGTTAATCTCATCCAGAAATAAACTCATAGATACACCCTGAATAAGTTTAACTAAATATTGGGATACCTCATGACACAGTCAAGGTGACACATAAAATTAACCGTCACACTTCCTAAGAAAACTTCCCTGATCTTTTCATAGAGAAGTGCTGCCTCACTTCTGTGAACTCTCACACCATGTGGAGCTTATCTCCTTTTTAGTTTTGTGCAGTCAGTGCATTAGTGTTAGTTATGTACGTGACCTATCTTATCTGGCTGATGGTAAGTACTTAATATATGGTTATTATTATCCTTGTGTTTGAATATTAATATGAAATCCCAGGTTCTCACTACTCTTCTGCCCAGAATGCTGTGAAAGTTTAGCTACAGTGAAAGCAGCTAGAAAATGGATCGACTTCTTTATTTTTGAACATTAGCCTAAGTGTGTCTGAATATGCATGTGCAGTTTCTACACCTATGGTTCAGAGACTGGATTTTCACTCTGGGGAGTAGAGATACTATATTGTTGCTAGCCTATGGAAAAATTCCTTCTACTTTCAAATCCATGCAAGTATTTTTTTTTTCTTTAAAATAATCTTTAGGTCTATTTAAATCTGTGTGATAAAACTAGATAAAAGATAGTTAAATAACATAAAGGAAAAATAATGCAAGATTATTGTTGAATTTTTGTAATGGCAATTGTTTTCTGTTCACTTGAGGCACTATTTTTATTCAGGAGCACAATTAAAAAGAACTTTTAAATAGCAAAAAATAAATCTTTCATAAAATAAGTGAAAGACATCAAAACTTTTTTTCTAAATATAGGCCACTGGAGATTTATAGGCACATTGTTATGTTCTTATAAGATAATTGGGGGAAAAAAAGTATTGAGACTTCAAAAGCATATTTATAAAACAATCCTTTACAGTAGTTTTATAAAACAGGAGAAAATCATACATATTAGGCTTTATATGTGAATACACCATTGCTGTCAGATATTTTTTTTTAGACATTCTTTGAAGAAACTACTTGGAAGTTCTTGAAAATTTGAATCAGATTCGGAGTTCAGGTATCTAGTTAACTATAAATGTATGTTTTGATGACTAATTTTATTGGCCCTAACCAAGATTTGACTCTCAATCTTAGATATTAATTGAAAAACATTTTGAGAACTGAAATTTAGATATTTTGACATCTACATGAATGATGTAAAGCAAATATATTATTTGTAGATCCTTTATATTTTTATTCTTATTCAATGTGAACCAAAAAGTTTCCTCTTTTGAGTATGAGGCATACTCTTTTGAGTATGTCTATATTTTAAAGTCAGTGTAACCACCTGCCTTAAAATGAGAAACTAAGGAATGTACTGCACAGCATCATGTTCTTGCCAGGGGAAGGTTATAGTTCAATTCACTTAAACCCAGCGATGCAGGCCCAGTACTATGTGATCTGTAAGCTTCCTACCTATGAAGCCAGAAGGGATACTCAGCTGCTGCACTATAGGTGGCTTAAAAAATTATGCCTTCAGATTACACATCTGCTGGAGATGAGTAAGAAGTTAGATCTTGAAGACATAATTATTTGATACTTTCTTGTGCCCACCCATTATGAGTCATTCACAACAGGAGATAGCACAATAGACAATATTGAACAGAATTTGCACCTAAGTTTCTTCCAACAGGATGCTTAAAAGTGGTGCATGACTCAGAAGCTTAGTCAAATGGTCTCATATTAGTCCATTGAGACAAATACTTGTAGACCTCCTTGAAAACTTTTTGAAAAAGAATCACCCACATGATTTCCTATTCTCTAGTTATTTGGCTAGAACATTTTCAATGTTCAAATTGGAAAAGGTAAAATAGAATATTGCCTGTATTTTTGTCTCTAGTTTGGGTAGGAGTCTATTATATATCTAATATAATATATACCTAAAGATAATTTTTTTTCTCTTCATCCAGTTCATAACCAGAAATTATAGATGTAGTCATGATTAGAGGGATCATGGAGCTAACATTTACTGATCATTTACTATGTGACAGGCACTGGTTACTGCTTCATATACATTTTCTCACTGAAAGGTCCCAGCTATTCTATGCCTAAAGTTCTATATTCTACAGAAGAGAAAACTGAGGCTCAGAAAAGTGAAGAACTTGGCTGAGGTTCAAAAGCCAGTAAGTGGTGGAGGTGAAATTTGAACCCAAGTTTATCATGTCAAGTCTCCTACTTTAAAATCCTTCTGCTTCTGTAATAGAAATCCTTAAGGAGATGAAAGTTGTGAATGTAAAAGTTAAAGAAATCATATATGTATAAAATCTGGGTGCTCAAAGTAAGGAACAATGGGAGAATATTTGTCTATAGAGCTTAGCTTCAGATACACTGTAAGAGGAAGACTGGTAATAGGGAGGATGAGAGTAAAATTTTGTTGACACTTTTTGGTGCACTGGTGAAGGAGTACCACCTCTAGAGGTACTGATTGGTACTTTCCATACTGAAGCAATATGAACTTATATTTTATAGGGTCATCGGAGAACGATACAGAATTATATTTTGCAAAAATACAGAAATAAAAACGTAATTAAAAACACCATGCTATGTTATTTGTAGTCAAAGAAGTTGTTTAAAAAGATGAAAAACACCATGAATATCTTTTATTTTGTGGCTAAGCCTCCTTTTTTTAATCATTACTAGGCTCATTTTATTTTTCTATTAGAAGTTATTCCAACCTGAAGAGTATACATTGTATTTTCTTCTATCATCATTGCAACAAGAATTAAAAGTTGTAGTTTTCATGAGTGGATACCACTATTGCAGTGTCTTGCAAAAAATAATAAGTTGAAAGAAGCACAGGCTGGGAAAAGAAATGCCAAGATGTCATGGTGCTGACAATAATACTACAGTGACAGAATGAGTGATGTTGAGGGTTCTGGTGGCAGGTGCAGTTATCTTAAATTGCCAGGCTAACAAACTGAATTACTACCTGTGTTGCAAACATATTACTTAAGTCTTAGAAACCCCAGAGTAGTTCTGTGTTTATTAGGTATTAGAAAAGGGGAGCCACACAACTTGTTATAGTGTGGGGAATATCTTCTTTTTTTTTTTTTCTCTTTCTCTCTCTCACACCTCACTCCATAAGACAGATGTGCATTCATATATTATGTGAAAAAATCAGAAACGGGAACTTAATGAAAGACTCTAAATTTTGTTTAAGGGTGAAACCATATTTCCCTGGTACCTTTCTGTTTTGGGTCAAAAATCATATAAGGGTTAAGTGTTTGCCCGGGAATGGGGGCAGGGAGCAGGGAATGGGGAAAGATTATAAAAGGACAGAAGGAAATTTTGGAGGATAATGGATACGCTCATTGTCTTGATAGTGGTGATCTTTACGTGGGTGTGTAAACATATGTCTAACCTTCTCAAAATTTACATTTCAAGTATCTGCAATTTACTGTATGTCAATTACTCTTCAACAAAGCTGTTAAAAAAAAAACCCACATAAGAATTACGGCAGATAAACTGACTGTATTTCTCAATTAAACCTAATCTGCCTTTGTATGTGTAAGACGTGGTTCATAGGTCCATAGCTCCTGCCTGTGTTCTCCAAGGATATTGTAGTTTGTTCTTTTTTTTTTTTTATAACTTATAATTGCTTTACAATGTTGTGTTAGTTTCTGCTGTATAAAAAAGTGTATCAGCTATACGTATACTTATATCTCCATATCCCTTCCCTCTTGTGTCTCCTTCCTACCCTGCCTATCCCACCCCTCTAGGTGGTCACAAGGCACCGAGCTGATCTCCCTGGGATATGCAGCTGCTTCCCACTAGCTATCTATTTTATATTTGGTAGTGTATATATGTCCATGCCACTCTCTCCATTCGTCCCAGCTTACCCTTCCCCATCCCCGTGTCCTCAAGTCCATTTTCTACATCTATGTCTTTATTCCTGTCCTGCCCCTAGGTTCTTCAGAACCACTTTTTTTTTTTTAGATTCCATATATATGTGTTAGCATATGGTATTTGTTTTTCTCTTTCTGACTTACTTCACTCTGTATGACAGTCTATAGGTCCATCCACCTCACTACAAATAACTCAATTTCATTTCTTTATATGGCTGAGTCATATTCCATGGTATATATGTGCCACATCTTCTTTATCCATTCATCTGTTGATGGACACTTAGGTTGCTTCCATGTCCTGGCTATTGTAAATAGAGCTGCAAAGAACATTGTGGTACATGACTCTTTTTGAATTATGGTTTTCTCAGGGTATATGCCCAGTAGTGGGGTTGCTGGGTCATATGGTAGTTCTAGTTTTAGATTTTTAAGGAATCTCCATACTGTTCTCCATAGTGGCTGTATCAATTTACATTCCCACCAACAGTGCCAGAGGCTTCCCTTTTCTCCACATCCTCTACAGCATTTATTGTTTGTAGATATTTTGATGATGGCCATTCTGACCGGTGTGAGGTGATACCTCACTGTAGTTTTGATTTGCATTTCTCTAATGATTAGTGATATTGACCATCCTTTCATGTGTTTGTTGGCCATCTGTATGTCTTCTTTGGTGAAATGTCTATTTAGGTCTTCTGCCCATTTTGGGGTTGGGGTATTTGTTTTTTTGATATTGAGCTGCATGAGATGCTTGTATATTTTGGAAATTAATCCTTTGTCAGTTGCTTCATTTGCAAATATTTTCTCCCATTCTGAGGGTTGTCTTTTCATCTTGTTTATGGTTTCCTTTGCTATGCAAAAGCTTTTCCATTTCATTAGGTCCCATTTGTTTATTTTTCTTTTTATTTCCATTTCTCTAGGAGGTGGGTCAAAAAGGATCTTGCTGTGATTTATTTCATAGAGTGTTCTGCCTATGTTTTCCTCTAAGAGTTTATAGTGTCTGGCCTTACATTTAGGTCTTTAATCCATTTTGAGTTTATTTCTGTGTATGGTGTTAGGGAGTGTTTTAATTTCATTCTTTTACATGTAGCTGTTCAGTTTTCCCAGTACCACTTATTGAAGAGGCTGTTTTTTCTCCATTGTATATTCTTGCTTCCTTTACCAAAAATAAGGTGACCATATGTGCATGGGTTTATCTCTGGGCTTTCTATCCTGTTCCATTGATCTATATTTATGTTTGTGTGCCAGTACCATACTGTCTTGATTACTGTAGCTTTGTAGTATAGTGTGAAGTCAGGGAGCCTAATTCCTCCAGCTACATTTTTCTTAAGATTGCTTTGGCTCTTTGGGGTCTTTTGTGTTTCCATACAAATTGTGAAATTTTTTGTTCTAGTTCTGTGAAAAATGACGTTGGTAGTTGGATAGGGATTGCATTGAATCTGTAGATTGCTTTGGGTGATATAGTCATTTTCACAATGTTGATTCTTCCAATCCAAGAACATGGTGTATCTCTCCATCTGTTTGTACCGTCTTATTTTCTTTCATCAGTGCCTTATAGTTTTCTGCATACAGGCCTTTTGTCTCCTTAGGTAGGTTTTTTCCTAGGTATTTTATTCTTTTTGTTGCAATGGTAAATGGGAGTTTTTCCTTAATTTCTCTTTCAGATTTTTCATCATTAGTGTATAGGAATGCAAGAGATTTCTGTGAACTAATTTTGTATCCTGCTAATTTACCAAATTCATTGATTAGCTCTAGAGGTTTTATGGTAGCATCTTTAGGATTCTCTATGTATAGTATCCTGTCATCTGCAAACAGTGACAGCTTTACTGCTTCTTTTCCAATTTGGATTCCTTTTATTTCTTTTTCTTCTCTGATTGTTGTGGCTAAAACTTCCAAAACTATGTTGAATAATAGTGGTGAGAGTGGGCAACCTTGTCTTGTTCCTGATCTTAGAGGAAATGGTTTCAGTTTTTCACCATTGAGAACGATGTTGGCTGTGGGTTTGTTATATATGGCCTTATGTTGATGTAAGTTCCCCCTATGCCTACTTTATGGAGGGTTTTTATCATAAATGGTGTTAAATTTTGTCGAAAGCTTTTTCTGCATCTATTGAGATAGTCATATGATTTGTATCCTTCAATTTGTTAATATGGTGTATCACATTGATTGATTTGCATATATTGAAGAATCCTTGCATTCCTGGGATAAACCCCAGTTGATCATGGTGTATGATCCTTTTAAAGTGCTGTTGGATTCTGTTGCTAGTATTTTGTTGAGGACCTTTGCGTCTATGTTTGTCAGTGATATTGGCCTGTAGTTTTCTTTCCTTGTGACATCTTTGTCTGGTTTTGGTATCAGGGTGATGGTGGCCTCGTAGAAAGAGTTTGGGAGTGTTCCTCTCTCTGAAGTATTTTGGAAGAGTTTGAGAAGGATAGGTGTTAGCTCTTCACTATATGTTTGATAGAATTCGCCTGTGAAGCCATCTATTCCTGGACTTCCGTTTGTTGGAAGATTTTTAGTCACAGTATCAATTTCAGTGCTTGTGATTGGCCTGTTTATATTTTTTATTTCTTCCTGGTTCAGTCTCGGAAGGTTGTACTTTTCTAAGAATTTGTCCATCTCTTCCAGGTTGTCCATTTTATTGGCATATAGTACCTTGTAGTAATCTCTCCTGATCGTTTGTATTTCTGCAGTATCAGTTGTTACTTCTCCTTTTTCATTTCTAATTCTGTTGATTTGAGTCTTCTCCCTTTTTTTGTTGATGAGTCTGGCTAATGGTTTATCAATTTTGTCTATCTTGTCAAAGAACCAGCTTTTAGTTTTATTGATCTTTGCTCATTTCCTTCATTTCTTTTTCATTTATTTTGGATCTGATCTTTATGATTTCTTTCCTTCTTCTAACTTTGGGGTTTTATTGTTCCTGTTTCTCTCATTGCTTTAGGTGTAATGTTAGGTCGTTTATTTGAGATGTTTCTTGTTTCTTGAGGTAGGATTGTATTGCTATAAACTTCCCTCTTAGAACTGCTTTTGTTGCATCCCATAGGTTTTGGGTCATCCTGTTTTCATTGTCATTTGTTTCTAGGTATTTTTTGATTTCCTCTTTGATTTCTTCAGTGATCTCTTGGTAATTAAGTAGTGTATTGATTAGCCTCCATTTGTTTGTATTTTTTACAGTTTTTTTCCTGTAACTGATATCTAGTCTCATTGCATTGTGGTTGGAAAAGATACTTGACAGGATTTCAATTTTCTTAAATTTACCAAGGCTTGATTTGTGACCCAAGATATGACCTATCCTGGAGAATATTCCATGAACACTTGAGAAGGAATTGTATTCTGTTGTTTTTGGATGGAATGGCCTATAAATATCAATCAAGTTCATCTTGTTTAATGTGTCATTTAAAGCTTGTGTTTCCTTATTTATTTTCATTTTGGATGATCTGTCCATTGGTGAAAGTAGGGTGTTAAAGTCCCCTACTATGATTGTGTTACTGTCTATTTCCCCTTTTATGGCTGTTAGCATTTGCCTTATGTATTGAGGTGCTCCTATGTTGGGTGCATAAATATTTACAATTGTTATATCTTCTTGGATTGATCCCTTGGTCATTATGTAGTGCCCTTCTTTGTCACTTGTAATAGTCTTTATTTTAAAGTCTATTTTGTCTGATATGAGAATTGCTACTCCAGCTTTCTTTTGATTTCCATTTGCATGGAATATCTTTTTCCATCCCCTTACTTTCAGTCTGTATGTGTCCCTAGGTCTGAAGTGGGTCTCTTGTAGACAGCATATATATGGGTCTTGTTTTGGTATCCATTCAGCCAGTCTCTGTCTTTTGGTTGGAGCATTTAATCTATTTACGTTTAAGATAATTATCAATATGTATGTTCTTATTACCATTTTCTGAATTGCTTTGGAGTTGTTACTGTAGGTTTTTCTTCTCTTGTGTTTCCTGCTAGAGAAGTTTCTTTAGCATTTGTTGTAAAGCTGGTTTGGTGGTGCTGAATTCTCTTAGCTTTTGCTTGTTTGTAAAGTTTTTAATTTCTCCATTGAATCTGAATGAGATCCGTGGTGGGTATTGTAATCTTGCTTGTAGGCTTTTCTCTTTCATCACTTTAAATATGTCCTGCCACTCCCTTCTGTCTTGCAGAGTTTCTGCTGAAAGATCAGCTGTTAACCTTATGGGGGTTCCTTTTATGTTATTTGTTGCTTTTCCCTTGCTGCTCTTAATATTTTTTCTTTGTATTTAATTTTTGATACCTTGATTAATATGTGTCTTGGTGTGTTTCTCCTTGGATTTATCTTGTATGAGACTCTCTGTGCTTCCTGGACTTAATTGACTATTTCCTTTTCCCTATTAGGGAAATTTTCAACTATAATCTCTTCAAATATTTTCTCAGTCCCTTTCTTTTTCTCTTCTTCTACTGGGACCCCTATATTGTGAGTGTTGTTGTGTTTAATGTTGTCCCAGAGGTCTCTGAGACTGTCCTCAGTTCTTTTCTTTCTTTTTTCTTTATTCTGTTCTGCAGCAGTGATTTCCACCATTCTGTCTTCCAGGTCACTTATCCGTTCTTCTGTCTCAGTTATTCTGCTATTGATTCCTTCTAGAGAATTTTTAATTTCATTTGTTGTGTTGTTCATCATTGTTTGTTTGCTCTTTAGTTCTTCTAGGTCCTTGTTAAGGTTTCTTGCATTTTCTGCATTCTATTTCCAAGATTTTGGATCATCTTTACTATCATTACTCTGAATTCTTTTTCAGGTAGACTGCCTATTTCCTCTTCATTTTTTTGGTCTGGTGTGTTTTTACCTTGCTCCTTCAACTGCTGCGTGTTTCTCTGTCTTCTCTTTTTGCTTAACTTACTGTGTTTGGTGTCTCCTTTTCGCTGGCTGCAGGTTCATAGTTCCCGTTGTTTTTGGTGTCTGCCCCCACTGGGTAAGGTTGGTTCAGTGGGTTGTGTAGGCTTCCTGTTGGAGGGGACTGGTGCCTGTGTTTTGGTGGATGAGGCTGGATCTTGTCTTTCTGTTGGGCAGGACTGCATCTGGTGGTGTGTTTTGGGGTGTCTGTGAACTTATTATGATTTTAGGCAGCCTCTCCGCTAATGGGTGGAGTTGTGTTCCTGACTTGTTAGTTGTTCTGCATGGGGTGTCCAGCACTGGAGCTTGCTGGTCGTTGAGTGGAGCTGGGTCTTAGTGTTGAGACGGAGATCTCTGGGATAGCTCTCACCAATTGATATTACATGGGGCCGGGAAGTCTCTGGTGGTCTAATGCCCTGAGCTCATCTCTCCTACCTCAGAGGCTCAGGCCTGACACGTGGCCAGAGCACCAAGACCCTGTCAGCCGCACAGCCAGGTACGTGGAGAGTTTCTTGACTTTTGGGAAGTCTGAGGTCTTCTGCCAGTGTTCAGTAGGTGTTCTGTAGGAGTTGTTCCACACGTAGGTGTATTTTTGATGTATTTGTGGGGAGGAAGGTGATGTCCACACCTTACTCCTCCACCATCTTGATGGTCCTCCTGTAGTTTGTCCTTTATGTGCATGTCTGCACAGCTGGATGAATCAGCATTTTGAAGTTTTAAAACTCTAGCACATGGCTAAGTGATATACATCAGGAATTACTCTTACATATATAGTCTGATAACACAAACTCCTTATGTTTACACAGTATTTAAAAATTTCTCATGTGCTTTTTCATTTATTGATTTATTTGGCGCCTTCACAACATTGCTTTGAGGAAGTTTATTATATCCATTTTCCAGGTAAGGCAAGAGAAATTTAGAGGATTCAAGAGACTTCCCAAAGTCTTAATGCTAGGTGTACACATCATTTTACCCACAATTATGTTAATACTGACAGGTTCCTCTCTCTTATATCAACACTGAGCTCTAGTTTAATCAATGGAATTATTCATTAGTATTATGATCTTTTTGCATATTTGTGTCATCAAGTAATTATTTTCCATAATCTTTTATCAGAGCTGAGTGATGACAATCAATTACCCAAAGGAGGAACTTTTGTTATCAAAGGAACTTTGATGACAATCAATTAACCAAAGGAGGAACTATTCACAATGAATAGTTTCATTGTGATAGGGTGTTATGATGGTGTGCTTTCTGCCTTTGTTAAGCATAAAAGTGAATTATTTGGGTCGTGAAGTTGGGAATCCAGGAGAGTGCAACCGATTCGAATACTTTCAGCAGATTTGATCTGCCTCCATCCTTCCTTTTCTTTGATCTGCTTCCTTTTATAGCCACAAGATGGGCTTCTGCACTTGAAGATTGTAGTATCTCTCTAACTATGATTCCTACAAGAAAATGGAAAGTTCTCTCTGCCTCAATATATCATTATTATCCCGAAGTATCCACATAGACACTTATTTCTGGGTCTTTATCTAATTTTAAGAATGTGCTCCTTCAGTAATGCTATGGGAGTATGAAAAGGCAGCACTCTGCTTTTTAAAACTTTTCATTTTGAAATAATTTTAGGCTTATAGAAGTGTTGTAAAGATAAGACAGACTTCCCAGATACCCTTTACTCAGATTTCTATAGTGTTAACATCACACATAATAGCACAATTAAGAAATTAACATTGGTACAATATTACCAGTAAAGTCTAAAGTATACACTTTTATTCAGAGTTTAGAAGTATTTTTCATTCTGTTCCAGAATCCAATCTAATATCTAACATGGCATTTAAGCATCATGTTTTCTTAGTCTCTTCCAATCTATGGGTTTCTGCATATTTCCTTGCCTTTCATGACCTTGACACTTTTGAAGACTGGTTCTGGATTTGGGGGAAGAATAGCAGAGAGATGATGTGTGCTTCTCTTTGTATCATTTCAGAGTGTTCATGATATCAACCTGAATTACCACTGGTGATGCCAACCTTGATCACTTGGGTAAGGTGGTGTCTGTCAGGATTATCCCTTGTAAAGTTACTCTTTCCCTCTTTCCATACTCTATTCCAGAGTTCTGGAAAAAAATCCAGTTAGTAAATATTTTAGGCTTTGTGGGCCATATGATGTCTGTCACAATGACTTAACTGTGCTATGCAACAGAAAAGCAGACATAGACAACACATAATGTTCCAATGTGTGTTCTAATAAAAGTAGCTGACCCCTGTTTTTTTCACTAAAAGGGAGTCATTAAGTCAAGCCACACTTAAGGGGGAGGGGAATTAAACTATACTTCTTGGAAGGAGAAATATCAAAGAATCTGTGGACATAAGTTAGAACCATCCAGAAGTTAATAAATATTTTGGGGGTGATACTTTGAGGCTATACAGATATCCACTTTTCTTAAAGTTTCTTCTACTAATTTTAGCATTTGGCAGTGGATCTTGCCTGATGCAATTATTTTTTTCAATTGAATTACAGTTGCTGTACAATATTATATAAGTTACAGATGTACAATATAGTGATCCACAATTTTTAAAAATTATACTCTATTTATAGTTATTATAAAATATTGGCTATATTCCCTGTGTTGTACAATATATTATTGTAGCTTATTTCATACCTAGTATTATGTAACTCTTATGCCCCTACCTCTATATTGTGTTATAATGATTTTCTATTTCCCTTATTCCTTCTACATTTATTAATTGAAATTCTTTTGTAAGGAAAAGTTGTCTCTTCTTTATTTATTTATAATTCCAATTGTTTCTTTATATCAATATGGCATCTTGGATATTTTTTTTTATTCCTTGAGAAATAATCCAATATTTTTTCTTTATTTTATTGCTCATATTGTTATTTTGCCATTGGGAGCTCTTCTAGGTTGGCTCCTGTGTCCCTTTGACCTGTGCTTATCCTTTTGTGTTTCGAGCACTTCCTTAGTTTCTGACACCACAAGATTCTCCAGGTGCACCTTGTGCTTTTCCTGCCCCAGTGCTAGAGTCAGCCATTTCTCCAAGGATCACTGGTTCCTTTTCTTGGAGAATGATATTTAATAAACCAATACCTGGAGCTAGGTGTGCTCATTGTTACTGGAGTGCCACTGCTTCTGGGTCCTTTGGGCAGATAAAGCTAGGAAGTGTTATATGTTTGCCAACCCATGTATAGGCTTATATCTATGTTTACGCCTGTATCTATCTACATATTTATTAAAATAAACATGAATTCATGTTGTTATATACAACTTCAATCTGGCAGCATGATTTTCTTCTAACATTCCCAGTTTTCTTACTTGTAAGTTCTTTCTCCTACAGTGGTAAAAATAGCTCTCAGAAATTGACGATATGAAGTTGTTTCAGAATTTTTAATATGTACTCTTGTGAGAAATAATTTACCAACAAGGGTACAGTGTTTGTGTACAGTTCTTTTTGTTTTCAGACTTATAGTATAAAAATCAAAACACTATTTTTTCCAAAGTAACTTAGGAAATTTTATTCTCTACCCCTTCAGTGAGGTTATGTCATGCATACAGTTATGTGCATCTGTCACAGTATGCATTCTTTCTAGTGTTCCCCTGATATTCTGATTAATAGATATTTTAAAAATTTGTTTACAGTGAAATTCACTATTTGTGACATACAGTTCTATGTGTTTCATGAAAGCATAAAGTCATGTATCCACCATCCCAGCACCATACAGAACTGTTCCATCACCTTAAGAAAGTGGTCCCCTTTCCACAATCTCCAGCTCTTGACAACCACCAATCTGTTTTTTGTTCATATTGTTTCAAATTTTCTGAAATGTCACATCGATAGAGTCATACCACATGTAAACATTTTTCATCTGGTGTTTTTTACTTAGCAAAACACATTAAAAATTCATCTATATTTTTGTGTGAATCTACTTCATTCCTCTTTATTTCTGAATAGTATTACATTGTAGGAACATATCACAATTTATCTATTCACCTGTTGAAGGTCATCTAGGTTGTTTCCAGTTTTGGCTGATTATGAATGATGCTTCTATAAACATTTGTGTAAAATTTTATGTGAACATAAGTTTTCAATTCACTTGTGTGAATATCTAGGAGTGGGATTGCTGGGTTGTGTGAAAAAGTGCAAAACTACTAGCAAGGTTGGCATGGGATGGGGAATAGAAGAAATATAATAGAGATAAATAGAGAGAAAAACCATTGCAGGCTTCTAGCCTGAAGCAAGCCTGAATTTGGTGAGGAGAGAAAACACTAAATCAAGATCAGATTTTCAATTATTAATTTAGGCTGGACATAGCTGAATTGAGAATGTTTTTGTGACTGTTTTGGTTGAGTGAGCAGAAAAGTCATGGGACATGCTAAATTTTTACCCTAGGGGTGAATACATTTTAAAGGCGCAGAGGGAAACACAAAATGTGCACTTAAAGTCATTATAAATAATGTCTTTTGAATGTCCCGAATCACCCAACAACCAAATTACATCCATTTCGGTGATTAATTTACTGTTCAGTCATTAGATATGATAAAATTAAGTCAATTTCTCATAACTTTGCTATTATGAAAACAACAGCAATGGTTTCAAGTGAGGCAATGATAAAACAAATATAATACTAGTTCTGAAACAGAGGTTAGGTTACATTTTGTTTAGAAATCAGTGAAATAAGTACTTAATTTTCCGGTCTTGAAGATAAGAATTTAAGGGAGAACTATGATATCTTTTTACTCCTTATAATATGGCACACTAGTTTATGTAAAAGGGACTGAAATAGATAGTTATTGAATGAATGAAAAAATGAAAACATGAAAGTGGTGCTCAGTAAACACTAACATTATTTATATACGTATATACCTTGTTTACATGAATATCATCCTGAATTATGCAATTTCCTTCTATATTATTTTTTTTGAGGCAAAAAAGGATAAATAGTCTAACAATTTATTCTTTTAAAAAGGGAAATGTTAATGATCAATAATGTGACAATTTATAGTATATAAGAATGTGGATTTTAGATAGATCAGAATTTTATTTCTGGATTCACTCGTTATGGTGAACCCTGGGGTACCTAACTCCTCTGACCCTTCCTTTCTTTGTCTACAGTCATAACCAGTGTTATGACTTATAAATGTTTGCTCTTAGAGCTCTTATTAAGTTACTAATTCAACCCACAGTGTTCCTATCTGCTTTGGTAGACTGTGCATGTGAGCCAAAAAAATGACTTCTCCATGGAATTCTCATTCTGGCTATGTATATCCTGAGATTCTTGTTTGCAATCAACCTATTTGTTATTTGAACGTGGTCCTATGCCATTCACCGATCATACAGAGATATACGAGGAGGCTGAACATATTGATTAAGTAGTAATTACAAGTTTTGACCAGAAAGGTCTATTCGATATGGCAGAAAAGATCATTTTGAGGCAAATGTTTTATTGAAACATTTCCTTAGACAGATCTGATTCCTTTGTGAAGAAAAATTGGCCAAATGTAAGTAGCTAAAAGAGGCACATTTGTGAGTAGAGAAACTCTCCAAAAGACATTACTTCTGCTAAATCAAGGAAAATGAGGATTACTTTGGTCACATAACACATTTTTTGATAAATTTGCTCTTAAAGTAAATATACATATGTATATTATTTAAAATTTAAAAATAATGCAAGAACATGGATTGCATATAATTTGTATTTATTTTTAAAACTTTTTGTTTCAAACATATACAAAAGTAGATCAAATAATATAATGACCCCCCCCCCCCTTTCTGCACCCCATCCTCCACCATGAATTCAACACCTGACCTTAAAAATGATCCACTCATGGTTAGTCTTGTTTCATCTATTACCTTCCCAACTCTCTCCCTTACTTCTGGATTATTTTGAAGTGAATCCCAGAGAATTTGTCCTGTCTGGGTCCATTTTTTTAATCTTGGGAAAATATTATTCTATAATTTTTATAGATATAAGGGTAACCTTGTGTCATTCAGTCTATCTTTGTCAGAGTGCTTCAAAAGCTATGCTTACATTTTAAAGAAATGAAATATGCTACTAGTATCATTCTTAAGTATATTGCAAGTTACTTTTTTAAACAAAATATCATAGATGAAAAGCTTTGAAAAAAGTGTACAGATAAAATGCTGTTTTACAAATCAGTATATCAAATGAGTCTCTAGTGGCAATAAAAAATGTATCATGACATATTTAGTTTCACATAAAAAATATGTATAAGTGTATTGAAGCCATTATATTTTTAAAAACCTAAGTATTAATTTGTATTAGAAATATAAAGAAACAAATCTAAATGTGATTATCTTTTTGTCCTTAAATGGAATACATTCTTTTTTTTTTTAAGGTTTTACAAAATAAAATTTATCTGCTGATGAAATTAAGAAAATATAGTGAACAACAAGAAAATGCTCTTTCAGAAGATTTTATATTTCAGCTATATTCTATTGATAATAATTACTTATATTTTTATTATTTGTATATCATCTTTCAGTTTACAAAGTCTTATCTAATAATTCTCTCCTATCTTAACACTAGTCAAGCCACTTGAAACCATTTGAAATAGTTTGATGGGGCTTTGTGACATAGTGTAACACATTTTCTACCACAGATTTTCAAGGATCATATAATGAAAATAAATGGAATACATTCTTTTTTCTAGAAAGCATACAACTCTTTAGAAGATCAAGCAGTTTGACCTTTCAATTCTCCATGATTGTATTTTCCTAGTTGTAATCATCTTTGGCAGTAATTAGATTTCCATTTGGAATTTATTAAATGAATATTGGTAATATTAGTTATGCTAGGAGTTTTAAGAGTTCAGAAATGCATAGAGCTTAGAGTAAATGTTTGACCAGGATAAATATGGCATATGAATTTTAGAGCATCATGTACTATCATAGAAAGAAAATGAATGTTGTCCAAATAGCAATCATTCCATATAGTTGGGATTTAATGGAGCAAATAATTATTTTGAAGGTCATAGATCTTTACTTCACTTTGATATGATAAATAGTGAACACATACAATATGAACTAATTCATTTAAAGCACATATTTCAAGAAATATTAAATCATCTTTCCTAAATACCCAGTATTCAATGAGATTTTAAAAAGCAAAAGCTTTACATTTGCATTAGCATTTATATTTATCTTCCTTATAACCAATTTCTCATTCGGGGGAAAAAAAAAGATTTCCATTCATATTTCCAATTCCAAGTTTCTTTTGACATGTAAAGGACTTATTTTTTAAAGATCCCAAATAATGCTTTAGTACAGTTACATTATAACTTTAAACCCTTGATAGCTTTTGTGTGTGTAACTTTGATGATAAGGTATTCAGTAAGTGAAGAATACAGTTTTGATTTTGATAGTAAAGAGAAAAACAAAATGATGGATTTGAAACTGGAGTAAGAGAATACAAGTATTTGTCAATTTAACCACTGTATTCGTTGAAAACAGAAAAGAGTAAATTTAGAATTCTCTTTAGATTAGATTTTAAAATTAATATTGGGATCATTACATTAAACTATTTCCAAATTCCTATTTATTGTTAAAAATAACACTTTTATAAATTAGATCAGCTAGATAAGACCATTTGAGTTAATGAAATGAACAGCTGAAACATCTGCAAATGAGAAATTACCCAATTAAAAATTGTTGATGTTGATCATTGGGATTGAGGGGAGAATTGGAGATTCATTTTGTGATTCTGTGTGTTTATTTGGGTAGGTTAAGATAGGAAATGGAAGGTTAAATTTTCTGTACCATTTATGTAAACTTGCCTTATAGGTAATTAAAATAAACAATCCTTCTTTGTGTTTCTATTATGTCCAAATAATTGCAGTAATTATTATAGAGTCTAAAGACGAAGAACACAGGGTACTGTCATCAGAAATTATGACATTTCAACTTACTGCTTACTTTTTTTTAAATAACAGATAAGTTTATTAACTGTATGACATGATGCTTATTTACTGTTCATTAAGTGGAAGTGGATCATCATGAAGGTTTTCCCTAATATCTACCTCACACTGTTGTTGGGTAGATGAAATGAGATAATGCCTATTAAATACCAGTACATGGTCAATAAAAGGTAGCTGATATTAATATTATTTTCATCTTCATTATCATTATTGCCTTTTAGAAGTTACCTTTTCAGGGATTCAACTGAAGCAGCCAAGTTCTCCTAATTCCAAAGGGCTGGAAATACTCGCCCAGTTTGGGAGCTCCTGTTGCTCTGTTGGAGAATCAGAGGCCACTGGATCTTGACTCTTGGTTCCCACATAGGTCTGCTTTGGAGCAGCAACTCGAATCAACTCCAACCACCCATCATAGGTCTTATCCGATAGCAGGCTCTTGGTCTTCAAGGACTGCTGACTTTCTAAGAACCTGAATTGCACTGAAAATAAAATGTCTAAATTCAACCATCTTTGTTAAGATACTTTTACAGGCTGATTATCAGATTTTCTCACCTAATAAACTAACAATCTGCTTTCTGGCTTTAGGTTTTCTGGACATATTTACTTGGTTACCATGTACTATATTATACATGGGGGATCTCTGTGGTACATTGTCTCTGTCACATGATGCACCTTCATTCAGGCTGATATGAGTGGGTCACAGGAGATTAAATTGCGTCAGTGAAATGGTTATTTAAAAGGATCAGAGCAGGAAAGTGCCAGAGGAGGAGGGCAGGCATGTTGGAAGGAACACCCTAAGTCAAGTAGTGTATGTCTTAAGTTTGAGCTCAGAGCGAGAAAGGTGAGATGAACATAAAAGGTTCAGGAGTTGGCTGGATACTGAGACAGAACAAGATGACAGAGAACCCTGAGCAAAGCAAAGTCCAAAATAGTGCTGAATGAATTTAGAGGGCCCCAGGCTCATTTCACGATATTTCTTTTCTGTTGTGTAGAAATAAATCATTTTCTAAGTGGTTAGCTATCTCTTAAAAGAACAAACCTCAAAGGTAACAATTATTCTTAGCAATTCACATTGGGCTACCTTCTCTCTTCCCTATTTGTTCCTGACTTGTTCTCATCTCCCAGACCACGACTCCAAATTACAGCTTTCCAACCCACTTCTGAGCCCTCTTACTTTGGGATACACCAGACCTTCTCTCCATCTCCAGTGCTTCATGAGAGTTGCACTCTTCCTGGCTTTGTTCTCTTGTTTTTGCCACTTCTGCTTGCTGTGAGGACTGCCAGCTTCAGCTTCAGTCCCACAGAATTGTGCCTCCAGCCAGCCCTTCTCACCATCATATTCGTCCATGGAGAAGCAGGTGGAGGTCAGGTGGAGACATGAGAGTGACAAAAGAACAATGTGGAGGAATGGACTAAGTTTGAATTTTTCCACATGCAATCAGGTTAGTTTTTAAGACCATTAGATTTTTTTAAAAAATGTCTTTATTGGAGTATAATTGCTTTACAATGGTGTGTTAGTTTCTGCTGTATAACAAAATGAATCAGCTATACATATACATACATCACCATATCCCCTCTCTCTTGCATCTCCCTCCCACCCTCCCTATCCCACCCCTCTAGCTGGACGCAAAGCACCAAGCTGATCTCCCTGTGGTATGCAGCTGCTTCCCACTAGCTATCTATTTTACATTTGGTAGTGTATATATGGCCATACCACTCTCTCACTTCATCCCAGCTTACCCTTCCCCCTCCCCATAAGACAATTAGATTTTAAAATAGCTTTGGGTAATATGATATATGCTGTTTGTGTGTGTGTGTGCATATTGTCAATACTAATTAAACCAAACTTTTAAGATGTGTGCTTTTTATTATTTGTGCTTTTTACCTCAATTAAAAAAAAAAAAGTAGGTCTGCAAAAACGTGTATAATATAAACCTATTCATGCATAGTGATTACATACAAATATCAATTTGCAAAGAAGAAAGTAAATTATTGGCATTCCCACTGTTCAAAGGTAACCACTACACTTATTTTGGTAAACATTCCTTCAGATACCATTTCTTGTGTATGTGTATACATATAGATCAATGATTCTCAACCTGGTCATTTTACCTACCTCTCCCAGCCCAGGAGATATTTGACAATATCTGAAGGAATTTTTGTTTGTCACAACTGGAGGATGCTACTGAAATCTTGTGGGTTGGGGCCAGGGATGCTTATAAACATCATACAATGCATAGGACAGCTTTCCCTGGCTCCCCAGCAAAGACTTATATAGTCCAAAATGTCAATAGTGCCAAGGTGGAGAAGCTCTGATGTAAATAGACAGATAAATGTATATTATCATTATGCATGGATGAATTCATAGCATAAATGCTTTTGCAGATTTACTTTTTATTCATTCATTTTTTATTGTGGTAAAAAGCATAAACAATGAAAAAGCACCAATCTTAAAGTTTGTTTCATTAACTCTGACAAATGGATACATCCATGTTGCCACCACCAAAAATAACACAGAAAACATTTTCATCACTTCAAAAATATCCCCTATGTGTTCTTCCAGTCAATTTCCTCTACCCACAGAGGTACAATTTCTGACTTCCATCATCATACACTTGGAAGTCCTGTAAATGTGTCATGCAGTATGGACTCTCTGTGTGTGTGTGTGTGTGTGTGTGTGTGTGTGTGTGTTCCTTCAGTAAATGCTTTTTGAGAACATCTCATTAAATGTTTATGAAATTTATCCATGTTCTTGGGTGTAGTTCATCTCTTTTCTATCACTGAGTGATATTTTGTTGTATGGATATAACACCATTTGTTTATTCATTTTTTGGTTGATTAAGGATATTAAGACAGTGTTGTGCTATGCCTTAGAACAAACAGGAAGTGCAATTCAAAAGAAAATATTAGCAAATATTACGAACTAAACTGCCTTAACATAAAATACTATTATAACCTTGATTACATTATTAGGAGTGACATTGATCATATGATAATATCTATGTGAAACAAATAAATTATGCAAATATCCTAAACATTATAAAAATAAAACAACTTTCTTGACATAAAAATTTTGCTTCAATAAAAAAAAACTTTGAAGGAAGGACGTGGGTGGTAGTAACAGATAAGAAAATTAGGGATTAGTGAGATAGTCTGTCCATGTGTATATTACAAACATTTATTTTTCAGGGTTTGAACATCATTCCTCCTGATAGACTATTAAAGCCAAGTAAAATTGAGATCCACACAAACTTAAGTGCCATTAAATCAGCCAGCAAGTTCTGGGAGAGAATTCTTTCTTTACTACTCGTTGGACATGCATCTGCTGAGCCTCTCTTATACAGGAATTATTTCAGTTGTCTGAACAGGAGAACCAAGTTCAGACTATTTGCTTTGAAAATCATCTTTAGAACCAGCCAAGCTTAGAAGTGGCCCAGACTTTCAAATGTCACTTGTGGAGCAAATACATCTAATATACAGTAAAATGCATTAACATAGATGCAAAGTACTAGGGGTGCTAGAGTGAGGTGGTTTTAAGAGTAGACTCTCTAGTCTGGCCATCTGGGTTTTAATCCAACTTCACTGTCTATTAGCTCTGGGAGGTTGGGCATTTGACTTTACCTCTCAGTGGCTTAATTTCCTCAAGAGTGAAGTGGAAATCTGACTTAGGTTTTATGAATCTTAAATGAGAAAGTGCTTTGTGAAATACTTAAACAATGTCAGGTACCTAGAAACACTCAAAAATATTAGTTATAATTGAGATACAACAGGCATTTGATAGAAAAAATAATATCCAGTTCTTAAAAGAAGCTGCATGTATTTCAAGTTGGGAATAAAATTTAGGTCCACATCAGCACGTGCTTACTGAACTACAATTAACTTCCCCAAACCCTTTAACTTCCCCAAAGGTTGTTAAATGCCAGAGGTGAGAGTAACCAAGATAACATGCTTCATGAAAGTGACTTCCCGGAACACTGTGCTCTTTCCTCACCTCCAGGTCCACTGTCCCCAGCCTGACTAAAAGACTGAAAAGGAAACTTCCTAATCAATCAGCCTTGGAATATCAGATATACAGATTTAAGTGTATTTTAAGTGATATTTTATAATAGCAACATTATAGAAACCTGATATTTTTCCTCCTCCTCTTTTTCAGCTTTGGCTTATTTCTGTTATATTTCTTTTGTGGTTTTATAATAATTTATTTTCTTTTATGTCCTCCTTTCTAGACTATGAACTCCTTAGAGACAGGGATCTGAATCTTGGTCATCTCTGAATCCTGGGCTCCTGGCTTAATAAACTGAAGATAATTTCAAACAAAAAAATATATACCTGAGACTGATGTGAATTTTGAAATGTGGACCAGTTTGAATACAGCCTTGGGAGCAGGGATTAGATCTATCTATAACCTATCTATATATCTATCTATCATTAATCATCTATCATCTCTCTCCAGCCACTCATCTGCCCATCCATCCATCATCTATCTATTATCTCTCTCTCTTTCTTTCTATCTATCCAACCATTTTCTGTTTTTTTTGTTTTATTGGTCTTACTTATGCATCAGCTGATGACCCTGACTTGCTCTATATGTGAGACACTCTAGTTAAGCATAGGGTCTCTGAAGCAAGATAATAGGGATTTGAGTCCAGGCTCTGCCTCTTACTAACCGTGCAAAGAAGTTTGTCTGTTTCTCTGTTTCACCTCATCAATAAAATAAGAAAATAATAGTACCTATAATATAGGTTTATTGTGAAGACTAAATGAGTTAATACATTTTTACCTATACGAAGAGTGGGAGGCATAAATTAAATGTGCTCAAAAAATGTTAATTACTATTTGCTTCTTCTTGAACTCAATCTTTATCTATTCAGTTGGTTCTAGAGTAACTGAATTCATGTTTCTGGTTATATTTTATCAACTTATTCATTGAAAAATTCTCTGTAATATAATAAAGCTTTCCAAAAATTTCACATAAAAAACCTATTATCATCAAAATCCTTCATATGGCCTATTAAATTCTGCTACCATATTAAAAAAAATACACAACACTAATTTAGAACTAAAGCCTGGAAGTTTCTGACTGTAGGTATTGAAAACCTAAGTTGAGCAAATAAAAAATGTACTAGAGATTTTTTTAACTGGCCAGAAAGAAACACACAGTCATTTTCTTAACGTACTTTAAAAACATTTGGAGAGAGCAATGCATCAAAGGTATAAACTACAAAGGATTCTGAGAGAGAATGGACCCTCCCTTTTGGGTCGGGTGAGTCTTAGCATATGGCTCAGCTCCGCTCTGCACTTTGCTGCAGAAGAATGTTGGCATGATGACAGCACATGTTCCACATGTGACACTCAATGTGGGTACTTCTGAGTAGTGAAAGGGAAGCACATTTTATTGTAAACTGGGCCCTTATCTACATAGAACAAAGGATAGAAAGTAAAAATTGGTTTAAGGTCAGACACATTTTTCCAGGAATGGATAAGGGGGGGGGGCGGGTGTCCAAGGAAGTAAACAGAGAAATCTGTGGAATGCTCCAGCCTTTCTTGGGTGAATAAAAATGTGAAATATTTTACACCCATTGGAGCATAATGGATTATGTGATGATTTGCTGTAGGGACCCAGCCAGGGATGGCATGGTATCCGACCACAGCGATGAATGAAAAATTCTATGAAGGAGACAGAAAGAAATAAAGGAAATGAAACCCTTGCTCATGTGTGGGTACTTGTGAGCTACTGTCAGTTGTGTTTGTTAAGACTCCATGGTTTGCTGATGTGACATTTACATCTTTCTGAGTTCTGTTTTTTCACAGTCCAGAAGAATCCCATTCTTTCTTGACTTTTTAAAATGCAAAGCAAATTATTATTCCTTCTATCAGAAACAAAAATTATTTTGACTTAAACAACTTAATTGTTAAAATATAAAATTACACGATGAGACCCAACAATGCAATGGGAAGAAAAATTACTTCCACCTTGCTAATTAGCAAATAAGCTTCTCCATGCAAAATAGCAAATGGGTAAAATGGCTGTTGGAAGCTCATATTACCTACAAGTTATAATATTTGTTTCAAGCCACATATGCATTTTTTTTTCCTGTTAAGCAAAAAGGCCTTTTTTTCTCCCGTAAGAAGGCTACATTAAAATTTTTTCCCTCTGGAAATTTACATAAACTACTCAAGAAAAGTTTCAAGTCTAAACCAAACAATTGCGTTTTTGTCCCTAGACTCTCTCTCTGGTTATAGCCCTTGTCATGGAGGTAAGATTTCGGCATTAAAGCCTAGAATATTGTTATAAATGAGATCAGTTGGATCTGCTTCTCCCCACTCACATAGGGATTGAACAAGAGAGGAAAAAGCCCAGGGGTTTACTCTTGTCAAAAGAAGGAAAGAAAAGATTGTGAAACAATTGTGAAAATTCTTGTGAAAGAAGAGATCAGTTGGTGATTGGCAAGGAAGGGAGACAGGGACAGGCAAAGGGTGCAGATGGGCCACTGAGTCCTCTACCATCGCCTGTCCTTTCTCGAATCCTTTGGACACCCATTATGCCATCTAGATGATGAACGTGGTACCACGAAGGTCACTACTGTATTTTTCTTCTTTTCTATTCTCATAACCCTGTAAGTTTTCTCTGGACTCCTTGTTGGTTCAAGGAGATCATTCTACTGCTCCCTTGCCCCACTCTGGGCTTCAGGTCCCTGTGTGGCACTATCTAAAGTCTGCACCTGTGTCATGCTGCTCTCAGGTGCAGGGGAAATCTTTTGCTTTTGCAGGCCCTGCTGAGGCATGAGGAATTCTCTGAGGCTGCCTCACTCCCATCTGCCTTAATACATTCCCCAGGCATTTCTGCTCTGGGATTTTATTGCTTCCCAGAGTTCTATTCAGGAAAGGGGGCCAATAGAGAAAGGTACTTTCCACTCTCAAATACCCATAACCCTTTCTGCCAAGCTCCCATCCATGCTCGGGTTAGAAGGTTGGGTGGGCCTTTCTCAGGGACCCACACCATCTACTCATTTTTCACTTTTCTTCTACCTTTTCTCCACTCCAGACCAGGGAACATTTATTGCATCTGTGGAGTCCAGATTCTTTCACATGCTTCCATAGTTTCTCCCTTCCATGTATTATTCATACACTGTAGTCTTTTGGCGTCTTCCTGAAGAGTGAATTTATAAGTTGAAAGCAAGGAAAATGTTTGTTTCTTCTGTTTGCTATGTCATCCTTTCTTGGAGACAAAAACATCCTAGACAGCAAGGAAGGGACAGGGATAAAAGGAATTTTAAAGAAAATAAATCACTATCACGCAAAGCATATTGGTTAATATTTTTGAAATTTTATAGTACCGCACAACACAGAGGATGTATTTGAACTTGCCTCTCTGACAGTGGACTGGTATGGGAGGAAAAGTGATGTCAGTGAACTGGGACTTTTAGTGTGAAATGCAAGAATAAATTGTACTTTCTTGCATAAGGCTACACTCACTCCTGAAATACTTAAAGCACTGATTTTCACTTCCTTTAAATTTTGACACTTCTTTTTAGGCACTGGACAAGAACTTCTTAGAGTATTAAAATGAGATGTTACTAATTCTTGAGCTTTTCAGCCAGAAGATGTCAGTTTCAAAGGAAAGAGTAAACTTTTAAATACAGACATGTTTGATGAAAATGATTCATTGCTCAAAAGTATTTATCAATCATTAACAATATGCATAGGAAGTGTAAAACTTCATTGGACGTTTGAAACTGCCTAGGAATTACCTTGATAGAGTTAGTTTTGTTGTTTGTTTGTTTGTTTTTTAATCTGTTGTGGAGTTAAGAAGGAGCCCAAGTGATTTTTAAATAAAGTTTAAGTTTAAAGAATAGACTTAAATAGTTAATTCTTACAACCTTGTGATTTCACTTGCCTTTGTTGAAACAGGTTGGACCTCCAGCTCCTATAAATTGGATCTAAGTGTTTTTTCTTATTGTTTAGCTCAGGATCACATGCATTTTTAAAATCCAGATAGTGAGTACTCAGTTCTGCCTTCTGCCAATAATAATTCACAGTACATATTCAATGGTGCTGATTTCTTTATGATGGTGACTGCTGCACAAATCTCTTGTACACTGAATGTTGAACAACATTTACCATTATTTTGAAAAATATCCTAAGGTCTTTGGCGCTAGTTTTGACAAATGGTCATAATGAACCTGATTCAGATGGATGACAGGCAGCTGTAGTGAAGTTCTACCAATCGATTTTTTGTCATGGAATGATTCAAAAAGGCTAAGGAAAGTGTTAATCCGACTTGACAGAAGGAGATCCGTCTGCACTGTGGACTGTCGGTGTTGTTAATGGGCTGGAAATACTAGGCAGAGGCTATCTTCGCCAGAGCAAATCAAATAATTACCACTGTCAATTCCCTACATTGTAAAACCCTGGCTTATATGATTGTGCTTAAAAGTGTGTTTATATAAAAATAACAATAAACTTTATATGAGCTTGCTTGTCATGTATTTAAAATGGATTAGCCAAGTCATTAGGATTCATGTAGATAAGGGCTGTGTGTGTGTGTGTGTGTGTGTGTCTGTGTGTGTCTGTGTTTCTGTGAGTTCAAAATATACAACACGGTTAGTAAATTTTGAGTGATGTTTTAAATAGTGAAACCAAATAACAAGAAAATAAAATACACAGAAATATCCTCATGTAAGTAAATCTTATGTGTTACCTTGGTTTTCAAAGAAGGTATGTTTGTAAAATTTCTCTCTGTTTTTTTCTTTTAACTGCTGAAGTGGCTATGCCGTGAAAGAAAGAAGATTGAATTCAATCAGAAAATCTGCTTTGGAGTCCTGACTCTGTAAGTTTACCCAATTCATTTAATACAATGTTTTTCAACTTTTTCTCATTATTGCTCTTCCAAGGAGACTTATTAAACATTTTATCTTAATTAGCCCATCTTCACGGAAATGTTCATTTCACAGATACACTGTTTATCTGCTTGTGTACTATAGTACATCCATAATTGTATGTTATGTATATAGTATATGAGTTTTTTTTTAGTCACTCCCCAAGAGCCAATTTTTGTCCCTGTTGGCAGAGATATCATTCCCATTGAGAGTGCACAATTTATACTTTTCAATAATGTAAGAATCATTTATTAAGCACCTGATCTATATCAGATATTGTACTATGTGTTAAGGATATGAAAATGAATAATGCTCTTCACCAATAGACTTTTACAGTCAGTAAAGAAGATTCCACCATGCGAAAGAAATTATGATACTGTGAAAGCTCTAGCAGAAATATGTGCATGAAGATGATGGGAGAATTTAATTCTGCGGTAGTCAGGGGACACATCAAGAGGAAGACAGAGTGGGCTTCCCTGGTGGCACAATGGTTGAGAATCTGCCTGCTAATGCAGGGGACACGGGTTCGAGCCCTGGTCTGGGAAAAATCCCACATGCCGCGGAGCAACTGGGCCCGTGAGCCACAACTGCTGAGCCTGCGCGTCTGGAGACTGTGCCCCGCAACGGGAGGGGCTGCGTTAGTGAGAGGCCCACGCACCGCGATGAAGAGTGGCCCCCGCACCACGATGAGGAGTGGCCCCCGCTTGCCGCAACTAGAGAAAGCCCTCACAAGAAACGAAGACCCAACACAGCTAAAAATAAATAAATAAATAAATAAATAATGTAGCTATTAATTTAAAAAAAAAAAGAGGAAGACAGAGTAAAACTGGGTTTTGAAGCATGAGGAGGAGTTTGTTGGATAAAGGTGGCGTGCAGGGCTTTCCAGGTAAACAAACAAAATGTGTGAATCATGAAAGCATGCAGTCAAAATCTTTGAGATTTATTTTTGCCTGTAAATAAACAAAATAACATCTTCATTATAGAACTATTAAAGGATTAGAAAAAATACTCTATGATATAAACATTTGGAGACCACAGAATACTAGATACATTTATGAAATTATTCATATTACTAATTCCTTGCTGATTAAACAACCTATTATTCAAAATATTCATTTAATTGGGTGTTTTGTGTCTAGCAAGTTTTTGGTAGACTGAAAATGAAATATAAAATCTTTTTGATTTCAGCAATTCTTAAAATACAAATCTTAATAAATTAGGATGGAAATGTATATGTTCTATTGGCTATGCAAACTACATGGATTACAGTTTATTTATATATTTGTGTATAAATTTTTATTACTTTTTATTGCTGCCTAGCTATCACCTCAAAGTACTGCAGCTTGAAACAATATTTATTGTCTCACAATTTCTGTGGGTTAGGGATCTGGGTGTAGCTTAGCTGGGGACCCCTCAGGGTCTCTCAAGGGGTTGCAATCAAGGCGTAGGATGGAGCTCTGCTTTCCTCAGAAGGCTCCACCAGTGGGATCAGAGTGGGGCAGCAGGATTTCCTTCTAAATTCACTCGAGCTGTTGGCAGCATTTAGTTACTAACAGGTTATGGGACAGAGGGCACCGTTTCCTTACTTATTCCTTCCCAGAGGCCACCCTTAGTTCCTTGCCATGTAGACCCCTCCTTACGGCAGCTCACGACATAGCAGATGGTTTCCCTCAGAGTGAGCAAACAAGAGTGAGAAAGACAGCCCAAGATGGAAGCCCATTCTTTTTGTAACCTAATCTCAGGACTAACATCCGGACACTTTTGTCATATCCTATTTTTTGGGAGAAGGTCATTAGGGACCCCCCCCCCATTACACAAGGAAGGGAATGAATACCAGGAAGCAGGAGATATTGAAGGCCATTTTTTAGGTTACCTACTATATATGTATTAATTCATTTCTCAATCCAGTTGAGACTATCGAAAATAAGTAATATTTTTATAGTCTTACAGAATCATTTAGTTCTAAAGTATAGTTCACATACGATTATTAAACCCTGATTAAAGATATCTAGCAACAGGGCTTCCCTGGTGGTGCAGTGGTTAAGAATCCGCCTGTCAATGCAAGGGACAAGGGTTCGAGCCCTGGTCCGGGAAGATCCCACATGCCGTGGAGCAACTAAGTCTGTGCACCACAACTACTGAGCCTGTGCTCTAGAGCCCACGTGCCACAACTACTGAAGTCCGCGCACCTAGAACCTGTGCTCTGCAACAAGAGAAGCCACCACAATGAGAAGCCCGTGCACCGCAACAAAGAGTAGCCCCCGCTCACCACAACTAGAGAAAGCCTGTGTGCAGCAACAAAGACACAACTCAGCAAAAAAAAAAAAAAAAAAAAAAAAAAAGATATCTAGCAACAGATACCTCGTTGGTAATGAAGACATAATTTCCACTTCTGGATAGCTGTGATGGTATACATTTTTCTATAATTTCTCAAGGTAATATTAGAAGACTGAGCCTATTAATGCATTTTAACGTTTATAAATAGATGTTTGAGACCATTAGGATGTGGAGGACGTGAGCTAGAGGTTAGAGGAGGCTGACTAGGGGGAAATTGTGTTAACCCCCCTTGTTTTTGCAAGGGACTCATTCTTTCATTCCAACAATTACTGAGAATGTAAAAAGTTCTGGACCAGGCACTGAGAATACATTAAAAAATCCCACCTTTGTGCTGTTAATTCCAAGTGCAGGGAAGGGTGTGAGAGCAGAAAAGTCAGGACCTGGAGTCATACAGCAAACTGATACAGGACAGGAGAGGGTTACTGGAAAGAAATAGGTTGTGGTATGCATTAAATTGTTAAAATGGAATTCTTAGGATCTCCGTGTCCCTTGAGTCACAAAAGGAAGAACAATACAATAGGTCCAGAGCACTCACTTATCATAAGGAGGGGCCTGGGTCAGGGGTTACCAACTACTTGCAGTAAAAGCATTAGAAGGAATATTTAGTAATAGAATTATTTGCAGAGTTGTTGAAATGCGTGTGCCCCTCTCTGTCGCTGCCCTCAGCCCCCAGCATGAGTAAGAAGAAGGTATTCTCCCATCTGATTCTAAGAGAGAGGTGATGAAGAAACTCACCAGGAGAGTTGAGGAGTTTGTATGCGTCTCCTAGGTTTGTGGAGCCTAAGCCTGCAGTGAGAGGTGTGTCTAGATCTGTCAAGAGAGTGAGTAGAAAGAGACAGGGTGCACTGCGTTGGGGATAACTTGGTGAAGTGAATGTCTGTGTTTTCTGTGGCCACCCTGAGACAGCCTCCAAGGGCATCCTCTGGAGGAATAAGCAACAACGCCCAGAAGCCGAGGCAGAAACAGAGAGCAGCCAGTAGAGGGCGCACTACTGCTTTAAGCGAAGTGCAATGGGAGAACTGAGAAACTCCCCCAGCCTTTGAGAAGGAAGATTCAGACTTGAGTGTTTGCCAAACCCAGAGGACACTCTTATAGAGCCAGACAGCACCAGTCCCCTAAAATCGTACCCACTCTCCTCTAATCCTCTCACATCCTGTGCCTGACCCTATATGGGTCAGAATCTAAGCCGGTAAATTAAGGCAGAAGCCAGTAGAAAAGTAAATTGGGGCAAGAGAATATGCTCACAAGTCTCTTCCCCAAAAGAATCTTTCAAGCTAGGAGTGACCTCAAGACCGAGGAAGGGAGGAGCCTCCACTTTAAATTAAGATGCTCATTGATTATTTGTTGAGGAGTAAGAGAGTGGGCGCTCTTTTGAGGGTACATCATAGGCATGATAGTTACTGAATGATAGTTATGGGTTGAGGGATTGGGTGAAGCACATCATACCTGGGCAAAGAGAAGTGACATGGAAATGTAAAGAGAGGGAGTTTTCAGTCAAGACTCCAGCTCCAGGATCAGATTGACTTGCGTTTGCCCCTCAGGTCCTTTGTTCCCCTCCTGCACATTCCTGGACAAATCACTAAATCTCTTGGATGCTAAGTTTCTTCGTATATGAAATGGGAATCAAAATAGACTCACCTCATAGGGCTGGGATGAGGATTAAATGTGAGAAGAGCTGTAAAGTGCCAGGCACAGAAGAAGGCTCAATAAATGCTTCTTATTGCTATGAAGTAACCGAAGTATTTGAAATTGGGGTGCAATAAAGCTTACCCCAGATCAGCAGCCAACATACAGTGTAGGCTGTGTTTTGCTTCAAATATTAGTGGATCAACATTTTTTAATTCAGTCTTTCTGCACTACCTTTTGCTGTCTCTAAAACATTATAACTTTTGAAAAAAAAAAAATAAACCTTTTGCTTTCTTGAAAAATATATAATTTAAATAGAGAAATCTTACCCCCCAAAATTTCATGCTGCACATTTCACAAGTCAAAGGCATGTGGAATAATGAAATCTATAAAATTAAAAATAAATTAGTTCTTACAGAGTCAAATAACACTAGCACACAGAAACCTTACTCATGACAGGATTTGGGTGAATCTACTAAAATGTATATACATTTCTCAATAAATCATATAAAAACATAGCAGGTAGGAAAATATGTTTATCAATGTAATTTCTCATTTAGAAGATATTATAACAACAGTAAAGTCAATTAAAAATAATAAAAATCCTTGTTTCCAAAATCTTAATAAGACTACTTTTTTATTTTTAACATCTTTATTGGAGGTTAATTGCTTTACAATGGTGTGTTAGTTTCTGCTTTATAACAAAGTGAATCAGCTATACATATACATCTGTTCCCATATCTCTTCCCTCTTGCATCTCCCTCCCTCCCACCCTCCCTATCCCACCCCTCTAGGTGGTCACAAAGCACAGAGCTGATCTCCCTGTGCTATGCGGTTGCTTCCCACTAGCTATCTATTTTACATTTGGTAGTGTATATATGTCCATGCCACTCTCTCACTTTGTCACAGCTTACCCTTCCCCCTCCCCATATCCTCAAGTCCATTCTCTAGTAGGTCTGTGTCTTTATTCCCGTCTTGTCACTAGGTTCTTCATGACTTTTTTTTTTCCCTTAGATTCCATATATATGTGTTAGCATACTGTATTTGTTTTTCTCTTTCTGACTTACTTCACTCTGTATGACAGACTCTAACTCCATCCACCTCACTACAAATAACTCAATTTCGTTTCTTCTTATCGCTGAGTAATATTCCATTGTATATATGTGCCACATCTTCTCTATCCATTCATCCGATGATGGACACTTAGGTTGCTTCCATATCCTGGCTATTGTAAATAGAGCTGCAATGAACATTGTGGTACATGACTCTTTTTGAATTATGGTTTTCTCAGGGTATATGCCCAGTAGTGGGATTGCTGGGTCGTATGGTAGTTCTGTTTTTAGATTTTTAAGGAATCTCCATACTGTTCTCCATAGTGGCTGTATCAATTTACATTTGCACCAAGAGTGCAAGAGGGTTCCCTTTTCTCCACACCCTCTCCATCATTTATTGTTTCTAGATTTTTTGATGATGGCCATTCTGACCGGTGTGAGATGATATCTCATTGTAGTTTTGATTTGCATTTCTCTAATGATTAAAATGATGTTGAGCATTCTTTCATGTGTTTGTTAAAGTGAATCAGCTATACATGTACATATATCCCCCTACCTCCTCCCTTTTGCGTCTCCCTCCCACCCTCCCTATCCCACCCCTCTAGGTGGTCACAAAGCACTGAGCTGACCTCCCTGTGGTATGTGGCTGCTTCCCATTAGCTATCTATTTTATATTTGGTAAGACTACTTTTTAAAATTAAGATACCCTACCTCCCTTGATCATATTTTTACAAACTTCAAATTATATTTTAGTTAATATTAAATAACAAATATATTCATGTAACAAATATATGCATGTTTTTTTAAAAAGAAGCATATTTATTCCACCAAGCTAGAATAACCATTATAACCACTTGATATTTTTCTTTTTATCAAATCCAGTTTTGTCACACATGTATACATGTGTGCTTTAAAAACTATTTTTATTTTCCTTAGAGTAGATACGATATAGTTTGCTAATTTTTCCACTTGGCTACAAAATAAGTATACTAATTTCCTGGAAGTGTAGTGATTTTTATCTTCATTGGCATTTGATTTTTGGGCCCAGAGTTTTGACTCTTCCTAATTATGTTAGCAAAATATGACATCATAATTGCTCTCATTTCCATTTACATAACTTTAGTGATACTAAATATACCCCACAAATTTTGTTTTAATCTATATATCTTACTTTGTATCAATGTTTTTTGCTCACTTACACATGGATATCTTAGATACTTCCTTTCAATTCTTTTAAATTTTTTATATGATAAAATATTAGCCTACTGGTAACATTTTAAATACAAGTATTGCCTCTATAGTTAACTTTTTGGTTGTTATTTCAAGATAACAATTTTATAAAGTATTTATAATAGCAATATTTTCAAACTAATATATACAATATAATGGATTTGTTTATCTTCCATCTCCCCCAAATGAAGACTGGTTAAATTAGTATCTACAAAAGAGTACGAAAGATTTTCTGCAATTCTGCTTAATTTAATTGTTAATTTTTATTCTTTTAAAGTGTGCTATCTTAAACCCAGATTTATAGTATCATTTGTAAGAATTCTACAGATGAATCTTTCACAGGACATAGTGGCACTGTAGATGCTAGACAAGACAGTTTCTACCTAGGTTTGAAATTCTTATGACATTTCAAGTCCATTTTTAACTTAAAGAGAATGAGAAATTGCAAGGACTTCAAATTTACAGTGTGCCTGAGGCGGAGATGGAACTGAATTCAGCTGGTACTATTATTCATGGTAGACAAAGCTAAAAATTGAAGTTGTATTCCTTAAATAGTATATTAAATGTGTCTTGAGAAAAAGTTCGTTTAATGAGGGAAGAAGTTTTCCAATTTTAGGCTTTCTAAATGACTAAAGCCATTATGAAATGCAAATAATCTGAATTGAAATTATTTTGTCTTTAGGTTTGAGGGAAAACTTTATATGAGCGCTTTATTTTTAAGAAAAAGTCATACTTATAGATAGTAAAATCTAGTCTGTAAATTTCCGTAGTCTCAATTTAAAAGAACACATCAATGTTTTAAAACTTTTTAAGTGAATTTCTTTTTTTTTTTTTTAGTAATGTGCCAGAATGTTCTTAAGCCGTGTATCATAGTGGACTGTATTTCTTTTTTTTTTTTAGAGAGCACCACCTTCTTTTTATTTATTTATTTATTTATTCATTCATTTATTTTTGGCTGTGTTGGGTCTTCGTTTCTGTGCGAGGGCTTTCTCTAGGTGCGGCGAGCGGGGGCCACTCTTCATCGCGGTGTGCGGGCCTCTCACTATCGCGGCCTCTCTTGTTGCAGAGCACAGGCTCCAGACGCGCAGGCTCAGTAATTGTGGCTCACGGGCCTAGTTGCTCCGCGGAATGTGGGATCTTCCCAGACCACGGCTCGAACCCATGTACCCTGCATTAGCAGGCAGATTCTCAACCACTGCGCCACCAGGGAAGCCCAGAAGTGAATTTCTTAAATGAGCATTTAAGTTAATTAATATAAGCAATCAAGTGGAAAAACTTACATGCTTTCATTATAAACCCTAAGTCTTAGAACATTTGGGTCATCAAGAAAATAACATCTTACAAGTTATGATTATGTGTCAACTTGGCTGGGCTAAGTGATGCCCAGATAGCTGGTATAACATTATTTCTGGGTGTGTCTGTGAGGGTGCTTCCAGCAGAGATTAGCACTTGAATCTGTAGACTAAGGATGACCCTCCCCAATGAGGGTGGCCATCATACAATCCATTGAGGGCCTGAATAGAACACAAGAAAGCAGAGGAAGGGAGAATTTGCTCTTTGCTTGAGCTGAGACATCTATCTTCTGACCTCTAACATCTGTGCTCCTAGTTTTCTGGCTTTCAGACTCAGACGAGGATGCATGCCAATGGCTCCCCTGGTTCTTGGGGCTTTCGTTTTGGACTGGAACTGTACCACTGGCTTTCGTGGTTCTCCAGCTTGCAGATGGCAGACCATGGAACTTCTCAGCCTCCATAATCATATGAGCCAATTCCTATAATAAATCCCACCTTATATATATCTCTCTATATTCTATTAGTTCTGTTTCTCTCTAGAACCTAATATACAGGTTAAAGTTTGATTAACTGTCTAAAGAACTATTTATAAGAGATTGGGAAATGTCATAAACTTATTCACTTGCATTCTCGCTTTCTTCATTATTCACCATAAAAGCAGGAAAACAATGTACTTTAGAAGTGATTAGTTTATCCTTTCCTTATGGTGATGAGTTCCCTGTTAGTCTCAGAGCCTGGAGTTCTAGAGTCTTGCTCTACACCGTTTGTTTTTGGCATATCTATTCTTACACACGGTCTTCTGTATAGCTGAACTTTGCAATGCTCAGCCTACGAATGTACAGTTCAGCTTTCAGGTCCACTCTTAATCCTTATCTCATTTGTTAAGACCAGTGCACTATTTATCAGTGAATTCTCGAGGCACTGTGACGGCTAAACCTCCCCATAGGCATCTTACTGCTATCACTTTCCGATCTCAAGAAGCCCAGTTTAATTGAACACAGTTGGCTCAAAAGTATGAGACTTTGAATCCCATCAGCAATCCTTCTTTACTGTGTAATCCACATGCAGTGTGATTTAAGCCACTTCCTAAGTTTTGTCTAAGTACATTACCCTCCAGAGATTTCATTTTCCTCTAAGAGGGAAAGGGCTCCTTTGCTCTTCAATTACATGTGTAGATAAGATGTAGTATGACAGCTCTTTTGGAGAGACGACTTCCACCATTGATCCAGTATACAATATACCTGAAGCTGTGAAAACTTCTGGTATTACTCATGAAAATAAATATGATGCAGGAGTTGAAGCCTGCAAAGTTACAGCTGGCACTTGCATCTTTAAAAAGGAGGGGATATTTTCATTGCAATATTGAAATATAATTTGTTAGTTTCCACATATGTTAAACTTTATAGAGTTTATATCAAGCGATGTGTAGAAATACAGAAATAATGATTGAATATCTGTCTTAAGGAAACAAAATCTATTTCATTAATGGTCATTTTTTTCAACATTTATTTTATTTATAAAAATAACTAGAAGTTAAATGAATCATGATGCATTGCATCATTTTACTGTGTGACTTATTTCACTAATAATGACTATCTACCAGACTCATTTTATTCATTCATTCATTTGCATATTTGTTTAACATATGTGTGTGTGTGTGTGTGTGTGTGTGTGTGTGCATATATATATATATATATATATATATATATATATTTGAGTACCTATTAGGTTCTAGTGAGAAAGACAGACAAAAATTTAATAAATACATAATATATACTCAGAAGATGTGGCAGCCCTGGATGTGTGTCACCAGTATCTCCCTTCAAGAGAAAATCTGCTGCAAAAAGTGCAGTTGGCCTACAGCTTCCAGAAACAATGCCCTTGGAATCTGCTTCCACCCTGGAGCCGTGAGTGGACAGCACCAGCCAATGACCGGGCAGTTGGGGGAGTAGGGCATATCCACTTTCGCCCATCACAACTCTCCTCTAACAAGCCATCTTTGCTCTGGAGCTCTCTGTTGGGCTGGTCAAGAACTTCTCAGGGTTGCACTTTAGTCTAAAGCTCTGTTTAACCCTCTCTTTTCCTCCCTCTTCTCCAATACCTGTCAGACCTGCATTGTGGCTTACCTACACCTGCTCCTTTTCTCCTTTATCTTCCACAGAAATACTGCCAGTTGAATTACTTGTGCTTCTAACTCTGTCTTCGTGCCTGCTTCCAGAAAGACATGATCTGACACAGATGGTGATAAATATAATTTAAAAAATGGCAGCATAATGTGGTAAGGGGTTGGGTTTACCATATGGGAAATGGAGGTTAGCAACTTTAAAGCACGGTAAGAGAGGCGTCCCTGAGAAGATGAATTTTGAGTAAATCCTTAAAGGAAAAAGGAGTGATCTATATGGATAGCAAGACAGAGGGAACTGCCAGCCAAAAATCCCTTCGAAACCCATATGCTGGTTCAGTGTGATGGAGGGAGGCCGCATGCTCTTCGCTCATCATTGAAAAAAGCTTGTTGGAAGAAGGATGATTTCATGAGTCCCTACATGATGTAGAAGCCACAGTTCTCAAGCTGTGAAGTCAGGGACGATGTTCCCACAATGCAGCGCTTTAATGAAGTCATGCTTGTAGAAAAGGAATAAGCCAGTGAAATGGCTTTGCATATATTTTTATAAGATGAACCATTGTTCTAGGAGGAGTCAAAGTTGGTATGAAATTCTCTAGTGGTTTCCAAGCACTTCTGAGGATAAAAGCTAAAAAATATGATGTAATAGTTATAAAAAAATTAGAGTGAAATGCATTGTTAAAATAATGCACATGTACCTTGTATATTTACTCTGAATTTTTGTTCATCTTTCATCAATATTATTGTACATGTCTTTAGGAATAACGTTTTGAAGTTTTTCTGTTTCATCCCATTATGAAAACAATAAAAATACAAAACCAAACCATTAGATTACTTTGGGTCTCAGGATGAATATACTACTCTGCTGTCAATTATTCTCAAATCTCTGCAAAATCAGTTAAAATGCCCTCTTGAGAAGCAGCTAAAACATAAAAGTGTCATGTGTTCCTCTGGTTTGAAATAGAAAACCAAATGATGTGGAGTAAATACACAGGAAGGAAATGGGAAGTATGACAAGATAAATGATGTTAAATAATTCCTAAAGGTTAAGGTTGCCCTCCGCCTATATAGTAGTGGAAAAACACTGGACTGGGAGTCATAAGTCACCAAATGAAAAGTGCTAATAGAGTGAAGGAGATGAATGGCACATATACAAGTGGCGGAGTAGATGGCAAGCATATTTGAATTGAGGTGGGTATGTAGTGAAGAGTTGGTTAATTAATTTATTTTTTTAATTAAAAAATTATTTAATTTTATTTTTGGCTGTGTTGGGTCTTCATTGCTGTGCACGGGCTTTTTCTAGTTGTGGCGAGCGGGGGCTACTTTTTGTTGTGGTGCACAGGCTTCTCATTGCGGTAGCTTCTCCTGTTGCGGAGCACAGGCTCTAGGCGCTCGGGCTTCAGTAGTTGTGGCATGTGGGCTCAGTAGTTATGGCTCGTGGGTTCAGTAGTTGTGGCTCGTGGGCTCTAGAGCACAGGCTCAGTAGTTGTGGCGCACTGGCTTAGTTGCTCCGCGGCATGTGGGATCTTCCTGGACCAGGGCTCGAACCTGTGTGCCCTGCATTGGCAGGTGGATTCTTAACCACTGTGCCACCAGGGAAGTCCCTGGTTAATTTATTATAAACCCTGCAAATGCTCAAATGGAATCCAAGATAAGGTTGAAGAAAGAAGCCTAATAAATCGTAAATCTCACAGTACTTAAAGATGAACTGAAATGCACATATCCTCAGCATACTTTTCAATTCTGACACTCTCTTCTGGAAGGAGGGGCCTGTCAAAATAGGTTCCAGTGGTCAAATGATGCATCTTCTTCCCCAACACAGAGCAGCACTTTCTGGTTTGCTGAGAAAATGTTAAGTTTACCCTTTGGATGTCCAGTCCCAGTCAGTGCATTGCTTTAACAACCGTTTTCCAGGGACTGTAGCAATAAAACATGGCAAGAGCAATGGATTTGCAGAAGATGAAGGCGTTGCCAAATCCCCAAAGCTTTGCCTGCTTCTGTGTTGACAGAGGAAGGCAGAGGAACAGATGCTAGAAACAAACAGTTCTCAGGGCAGGAAAAATAAACACTAAAGGAAAACTGTATTTTCCCAGAACAGATGATTAAGAAATTAAAATATATGATGATAAAGGCTAGGTCCAGATGGCATTTATTTCTGACCACCCAAAGAAAAGAAAAATTATGGACAAAAAAAATGCAGATCCCAGAGATAACTAAATTCGCTGAAAATATACCTGAAATATACAGAAGACAAGGAAACTGAAATATACAGAAATATACCTGAAATATACAGAAGACAAGGAAACTGAAATATACAGAAATATACCTGAAACATACAGAAGACAAGGAAACTAATTTTTTTTATTTTGAAAGGAATATGGGCACAATAGTTACTATAATGCTATCTGACTAAATATCAAAAATAATATTGTATATACTTACTAATTATTGCTATCAGATTAGGGTAACGATGAAAATTTAAATGATTAGTTTTTTTAACTTGTAGAAAAACAGCAATTAATGTTTTGGTTTTTATTAGTGCTTTTAAGCAAAAATTTCTCCTCCTGGCTTTTTTTGAAGTTAGGTGTGGTCATGTGACTTAGTTGATCGTTGAAATGGGTGGAAGTAATGGGTGTCACTTGCAGGTGGGAGATTTAATGCCTAGTGCATGATTCACCATGCCCCTTTTTTCAGTCTTGGCAATTGTGGAAGCAACTGAGTTGCAGTGTGGTGTCCTGAATAAGATGAAGTACAGGAGAGCAAGGTATAGCAAAACGGTTATAATTCTAAGTCACTGAATTTGGAGTATTGCAAAGCATAACCTTGACTCTCCTGATGGATGCAAATATTTAGTAAAATCAGCATATTCACAGGATAACAACTTAATTTTTTATTCAATGGCTTTTATAGAATAACAGTTGTGTGGAATTCTACCCAAAGAGCTTGGGCCAGTTCAAATAAATAGAATTAGCAGGTCTTGTGCAAAAGACTATGTCATCTAATAAATATTGAAGAACCTAATTTTTTTTTCCCAGAAACATTAACATATAGACATGATTCTCATTTCAGAGCTAAAGAATCTGGGAACCTGTGCATCACATGCACTAACTGAGACTCAAAAAGCAGTGATACTAAGAAGGGTGAGGTTGGAGTACCTAAGTAGAGGCTGAATTTAGATTTTTAAATCTATTCTTGGGCCTGTGCTATAAGAAATAAGGATTTGAGCCCAGAAAATTGATCCAAAGACAGGCAATAAATCAAAGAGGGCAGGGGAGGGACAAGGTGATATAATATGTTACATTTTCCAGCATTAATGAAAGACAGGCAACCCCAGATCCAAGAAGCCCAGATAGCCCTAAGCAATACAGATATCAAAACAAAATAAAACAAACGACAATGAAAACAACTTCACACAGACACATCATAGTCAATCTTCTAAAAACCAAAGATAAAAAGAAAACTTAAACGGAGCCTATGTGGGGGGCGGGAAGTGAAGCATTATGTAGAGAGGACCAAAGGTAAGAAATACTCAGATTTTTCATGAAAGATTTTATAGAACAGAAGACAGTTGAATGGGAATGCTTAAAATGCTGAAACAAACAATAGTGTCAACCGGATTTCTATATCTAGTGAAAATATCTTTCAAAAATGGAGGCATAATAAATACTTTTTCAAACAAATACCAAGAGAATTTATTGCCAGAGACCTGTAATACAAGACACATGCAAAGAAATTCCTTAGATAGAAGTATGAAATCTGATGGAAATTTAACATTAAACTCTAAAAGATAATCGATTTTAAAGAAAAATTGTAATAAAGTACTCTGAGTTTATGACATATGTAGAAGTAAAATGTATGAAAAATAGTTCAAAAGGTGGGAAAGAGGAAATGGAATTATACATGAATGGTGTAAAAATATTTGATAGTACTAATTCTAAGTTAAAAATGTTTATTTTACACCCTTGAGAAATTCAGTAAAATTTTTAAAAAGTGACATAGTGACAACCCGCGTCCCCTGCACTGGCAGGCAGATTCTCAACCACTGTGCCACCAGAGAAACCCTTATTTATTTATTTATTTATGGCTGCGTTGGGTCTTTGTTGCTGCACGTAGGCTTTCTCTAATTGTGGTGAGCGGGGGCTACTCTTTGTTGCGGTGCGCAGGCTTCTCATTGCGATGGCTTCTCTTGTTGTGAAGCACGGGCTCTAGGCACGCGGGCTTCAGTAGTTGTGGCTCGTTGGCTCAGTAGTTGTGGCTTGCAGGCTCTAGAGCGCAGGCTCAGTAGTTGTGGCGCACGGGCTTAGTTGCTCCGCAGCATGTGGAATCTTCCCGGACCAGGGCTCGAGCCCGTGTTCCCTGCATTGGCAGACAGATTCTTAACCACTGCGCCACCAGAGAAGCCCCTGTATATCTTCTTTAGTGAGGTTTCTGTTAAGGTCTTTGGCCCATTTTTTAATCAGCTTGTTTGTTTTCTTACTGTTGAGTTTTAAAAGTTCTTTGCCTATTTTGGATAACAGTCCTTCATCAGATGCGTCCTTTGCAAATAGTTTTTCCCAGTCTGTGGTTTGTCTTCTTATTTTCTTGACATTGTCTTTCACAGAGCAGAATTTTTTAATTTTAATGAAGTACAACTTATCAATTATTTCTTTTCATGGAGTGTGCCTTTGGCGTTGTATCTAAAAAGTTATTGCCATGCTCACTTCAGCAGCACATGTACTAAAATTGGAACGATACAGAGAAGATTAGCATGGCCCCTGTGTAAGGATGATGTGCAAATTCGTGAAGTGATCCATGTTTAAAAAAATAAAAAGTTATCGCCACAGCAAAGTTCATCTACATTTTCTCCTATGTTATCTTTTAGGGGTTTTATAGTTTTGTGCTGTTTTACATTTAGGTTTGTTATCCATTTTGAGTTAATTTTTGTGCAGGGTGTAAGGTTTGTGTCTAGGTTCATTTCTTTTTTTTTGCCTGTGGATGTCCAGTTGTTCCAGCAACATTTGATGAAAAGATTATCTTTGCTCCATTGTATTGCTTTTGTTTCTTTGTCAAAGATCAGTTGACTATATTTAAGTGGATCTACTTCTGGGCTCTCTGTTCTGTTCCTGTTTTTTAAAAATGGTACTTCCTTCTAACAACTATGCAATTAACTTATTTTTATGTTATTTTTTAGTTTATTTTACTATGTAAGATACATAAGAGCAAGCAATTTTTAAAACTACTGCATCCCCAGTAAAGAACACGTTTCACAATATATATAGACACTCTGTAAAAATTTGTTGAATGAATAAATGAGTGAATCACTGAATCAGAAAGTTTCGAAATAAGGTATAATAATACTGACTGCTTGAACTTAGCAGCTTCTGTCCTCTGGTAAATAGAGATGTGAAAGAGGGACTTCCCTTGCTCTTGAAGAAAATACAAAGTTTTAGATCCTATATATTTTTAATTTACAGATTCTATGTCCAGAGCTGATAAGATTCTAATTCTTGTTTTTAAGAATAAATGTAAAAGGAGTCTGACACAGAGAGAGAGAGATATGAGTGCCATATTGAGACAATAGGAACTATACTCCATTTCTTATTTTTTCTCAGATGTCTTTGAAGTTTATTAAGGAAAGGGGACATTCCTTTTCTCAAAAGAATTGTGATTTTTCTCCTCTTTTCTTGGAAATCCCTGTGGATAGTACTGAGCTTACAGAATCAGGCATCAAAGAAAGCTCTATTCTGCACTGTAGTGAACTAAAATAGACTACAGTTTAAGAACTGTTGTTTCCTTATGCATTTCTCCCTTTGGAGACGTTGACACACACATTTCTGAAATAACTTGGAGCACTGGGTTCGTTTCATCTACAGGCTTTTGCTTATCACACAAAGCTTCTTGGCTTAAATTGTGCTTTGGTGGACGTCCCCCTGTGCCTGCAACTAAGAGTTGTGGCTTTCACAGGGATGGCAACTCCTGCACAAAGAGCAGCCTGTGTGATAATTCAGACATAACTAGGTCAATTTCCTTTACTTATTATTTTGCCGTAGATTGTATTCATGTTTCCTTTTGTTCTTGGAGACAGTGTTTCAAATTGTAAAAGTAATGAATACATTGAACAGTCTCTTTTGAAAGGAAAGTATTACAATGAGATAAATGTTATTAAAATATATTCCTTGAAGGGAAGTCCTTCAGGGCAAGGTAATTTTGCTGAACATATACTTGGTGTTATAATAACATATACAATACTACTTATGTTATTTTATTGGGATAATAATAACAGTTTCTATTTTTCTTCCAAGCCACTCAGGAGAGATTGTGTGTGTTGTGGGGGAGGGCAGAGGTGTTGCTTCAAAAAGGCTTATTTCATTACATGATGTTAGTTTAAGGAGAATTTATTACTTTTATATTTAGAGAGAGATGGCCATTGGATAAATTTTTCAAATTACTATCTAAGGTCATGCAGATATGGACAGACTATGATTGTTATTTTTAGTAAGGGCAGCTGAAGAGATGAACCCATAATGATAAATCCAATATAATCAAAATGTTTTTGTTCATCCTTGACTGAGATACAATTTTTCACAAAATATCATTTCTGAAAAGAAATTAGACTAAGATGAAGTGCACTGCTTTTATATTTTGGAAGGATTAAAATTTAAATAAGTAGGAATTGGAGGCCCATAGTGTTTATTTTTTCCCTACTAGAGAGGAGGGGTGATTTGTGAAATGGCAGCACTATTGAAACAAGGAAAGCTAATTGTTGGAATTCCGCACAATTCCAGGAGAGAGAACAGAGAGCTTCATTTTATCTCTGATTGATCAATAGATCATGTTCACTCAAACAACATTTATTAAACACCTCCTATGGGCTGAGCACAGTGCTAGGAGCTTGGGATGCAAATATGAACACACTGAAACTCTTGGTCTCATGGAGTATATGTTTCAAAAATAAATTACTACATATGCTTTCAGATGGTAAGTTTCTTATGCAACTTGGTTTGCACTGTAAAATATTTTATTAAAAATTTTCTGATTATAGATATGGTATGTGAAACTACCCATAACTCTACTGCCTAAACAACTGTAAACATTGTTTTATCTTTCTAATTATATAACTATATTAAAATATTGCTTTTCGGGCTTCCCTGGTAGGGCAGCAGTTGAGAATCTGCCTGCCAATGCAGGGGACACGGGTTCGAGCCCTGGTCTGGGAAGATCCCACATGCCGTGGAGTAACTAGGACCGTGAGCCACAACTACTGAGCCTGCGCGTCTGGAGCCTGTGCTCCGCAACAAGAGAGGCCGCGATAGTGAAGAGGCCCGCGCACCGCGATGAAGAGTGGCCCCCGCTCGCCACAACTAGAGGAAGCCCTCGCACAGAAACGAAGACCCAACACAGCCAAAAATAAAAAAAATAAAATAAAATAAAATAAAATAAATAAAAAGCACACTTTAAAAAAATATATATCTCTTTTCACTTAGTATCTATTTGTACATTTAAACATACTGATCCTAATGGTTATAAGATTACACAGAAATAAATAATCTATTATTCAGCATTTAGGTTGTTTTTAATTTCCTGCTGTTAGGAAGAAGATTTTTGTAAAATGTCTTTGGGTGAATCAGAAATCACTTTTAGGATAAATTCCTATAAGTGATGTTACTCAATACAACCATAAGGAAATTTTAAAAACTTTTGGTAATATTTTCAAATTGTACACTTTGCAAGAACAATCTATTTTAAAGCTGTTCAGTTAGGGTCTTAGATTAGTGACAATTTCCATTCTCACTTTCATTCTAATATTGGTTATTGTGTTGCATATTCCTCAGTACTCTGTGCAAAATGCAACATTTTCTCAAACATTATTCACTTACCTTGCTCCTTCAGTTTAGAGGATTATGGTGATGGATAAATAAAATTGCAGAGTGGAGATAATTTCTTGGAATGACAAAGCCTCTGCATATATTCAAATTTGACTTCTGCATTATCTGGTTATTGCATTTTCAGAGTTAGTTTTTATCGGGGAAGATTTCACCTGTGTTCGTGAAAAGCAACAATGCATTTTTCAGCATAACTCACTGAGGTCAATCTAAATACCACACACTACCCTAGTTCTGTTGCTCTAAATACCATTTTTAGCATTGGGAATCACCAGAGAAAGGGAAGGAAGTAACCCTGAGCTACTTCAGCTCAATTCAACAAACGTTTATTTATCGTCTATGACATATCTGACTCCATCTAGGTACAGGTACTGTAACCATGTGAGTTGAGGCCCAGTTACCCTGGGTATTACATTTAGCTCTGGAATTTCCTCACAGCTAGCAGAAAATTCCCAATACTTGGGATTATGTCCCATATGGTGCCCTGCGCTAGTCTTTCTATATAATAATTATGATTTATGCTTTTCTCACAAGAGCTATCCTGTAGTATTCAATTCTGAGAAGTAAGGAAAAGAAAGTGTTTCATATTTTCTAGACACACATCAACTGGAAATTGACCGATTCCCTGAATATGCCCTTAATATTGGTTAAACAGAGTCAATACGTGGGAGGTTTTTGCTAGTCACTTTGAATCACCATAAAAGACTGTGGATGTAGCTCTGAGAGAATATGATGGATGCTCAGTGCAGGGTAAACTTAAGAAAGAAACTCAAAACTCGATTTAAGAGATAGAAAGGAAATGTAATTTCAAGAACATAAATAAAAGTTTGTTTCCTGAAATGTGTGTTTTAAGTGAATCTGATGTTTTGCCACTTAGTCAATAGAAATTGAAAGTATAAATAAGTGAATTCTGAGATATATTTGTAGTCTTATCAGATATTGGGGTGCCGACGTCTCATTTAGTGTGGTGATACCCACTCACGGTGAAATATTATATCTCTCTATATATATTTTCCTTCCTCCTTCCCTCACTCCTTCCCTCCCTCCTTCCTCTTTCTTTCTTTCTTTCTCTCTCTTTCTTTCTCGCTCTCTCTTTCTTTCTCTCTTTCTTTCTTTCTCTTCCTTCCTTTCTCTCTCTTTCCCTTTCTTTCTTCCTTTCCCTCCCTCTCTCTCTCTCTCTCTCTCTCTCTCTCTCTTTCTTTTCTTCCCTTTTGTGTTACATGGTAGTAAGGAAGCCCCATCACATCAGAATTCTGCTCAGAAAACTCCTGGCAAGGGACACACTGCTAAATACAGAGTGAGTGTGTATGCCAGATTGAAATCTCCATGTGATTTTGTCATGCAGCATAATGAGCTGGCAGCTAAAAATGAGCACAAGCAGATTGCCTTTCCTTCCCTCTATTTGCAGTTATTCCTTTGGAGAATATTTGTCACCTTTGGATGGAGCTGAATTCCAAATATTTTGCTCATTTTCCAAATTCAATTTTGAAAAAATTCTATTTGCCCTATCAGACAGACGACCCTCCAATTTATCAGCTCTGGCCTTAGATTACATTCTCCCACTTTTTAAAGATGCACATAATAGCATGACTTTAAATGCACCGACTTAAAATTATCCTTTTAATAGGAGGAAACTCATTTTTTCCCCCAAAATGGTTTTCAGCACTGTCTTCTGTCTGAAAGTGTATCTGAATTCAAGAAGACCATTGTCAAATAACTAGATGTGTGTGTGTGTTAATAATGCTCGGAAATTGCCAGAACTCCTAAGATTAATTCTATCTTCTAACTAGAGGAGAAAAAAGAAAAAAAACAACAACTGTTAAAGAACATATCATTGTAAGTAAATTTTTTTTGTGTGTGTAGAAAACATATAGTTTTGTCTATTAAACCCACAACTGAATATCACTGTTTGTTTGGAGCAGAACGACATGAAGCAGTTGATTAAAAAATTTTGCATATCTATACTCTAACAGTAGTGTAAGTTAAAGCTGTATTTTAAGAAAGTTGTGGTTTAGTGGAAGAAAGTTCAGGGTCCTGAAAGAACAATAGCAAAAGGAGCCAATTATCTTTAAATTGTCTGGTTCAGTAGGAAGAATCCTTTCATCTTTTTTCACCAAAAGCATTTTTAGGCAAGCCTAATATCACTATTTCATACTAGTCTGTGTTTTTCCTGGACCCTGAGTGCCTTTGGGTCAAATCCTGGCATTGCTATAGTGTTCATGATTTGGGGTAAGTTACACAAATTTCCTGAGAGTTGTTTTATTTGTCTGTTAAGACATGAGACACAGTGTGAGGTTTCACTGAGTACATGTGAAGAAAAATCTCAACTTTGTTAGATTTAGGATACATTGATTCACTTATTCTGTCATTTGAACTAGAGAGCTACCAGCTGGACCCTTGTCCCTTAGCATATATTTTACCTTCATTAAGAATTAATGAGCTTCCTCAACTTGGCAAAGGACACCTACAAAAACCCTACAGGCAACATTACACTTAATGGTGAAAGACTAAATGCTTTTTCCTAAGATCCAGAGCAAGACAAGGATGTCCACTCTCACCACTTCTATTCAACATTGTACTGGGGGTTCTAGGTAGGATAATTAGGCAATAAAATGGGAAAAATAAAGGCAGACAGATTGGAAAGGAAGAATTAAAACTATCCTTATTTGCAGATGGCATGATCTTGTTATAGAAAATCCTAAGGAATTCACTAAAAAAACTATTAGAACTAATAAAGTTCAGCAAGTTTGCAGGATTCAAGATCAATATATTGAAAAATTGTATCTCTATATATTTGCAAAGAAAATTCCAAAAATGAAATTAAGAAAACAATTTTATTTATAATGGTATCAAAAAGAATAGTACACACATCAAAATTAAACAAAAGAAGTACAAAACTTATGCTCTAAAAACTGTATAGCATAGTTAACAGAAAACAATAAATGGAAAAACATTCTATTTTTCATGGATTGGAAGTCTTAATATTGTTAAGATGGCAATATTTGGCAATATTTCCAAATTCATCTACAGATTCAATGCAATCCTTTTCAAAATTACAGCTAGCTACTTTGCAGAAAATTACAAACTGCTCCTAAAATTCATATGGAAATTCAAGGGATCTAGAAGAGCCAAAATGATCTTCAAACAAAAATAACAAATGTAGAGACTCACACTTTCAGACTTTAAAGCTTACAACAAGGCTATAGTAATCAAGACTGGCATAAGGATAGATATACAGAACATTAAAACAGAATTGAGAGTCCAGAATAAACCCTCACATTTATGCCCAACTAATTTTTTACAACAATGCCAAGATCCTTCAGTGGGGGAAAGAATAGTCTTTTAACAAATGGTCCTGGGACAACTGGATATCCATACACAAAATAATCAAGTTGAAACCCTACTTGATATCATAATGTAAGTTAAATAAAAATGGATCAAAGAACTAGGTGTAAGAACTAAAACTCTAAAACTCTTAGGAGAAAACATAGGCATAAATCTTTGTGATTTTGAATTAGTCAATGGTTTCTTAAATAGGACATCAAAAGTGCAAACAATAGAAGAAAAAAGAAATAATTAGATTTTATAAAAATTAATTTTGTACTTCAAAGGATACTGTGAAGAAATTAAAAAGTCAACAGAATGAGAGAAAATATTTGCAAATCATATGTTTGATAGAGGACTTGTATCTAGAATATGTAAAGAACTCTTACAAAGCAACAATAAAAAGGAAAATTACTCAATTAAAAATGGACAAACGATGTGGATAAATATTCCTTCAAAGAATAGATACAAATGGCCAGTAAACACATGAAAAGATGCTCAATATCTTTAGCCATCAGAGAAATGCAAAAAAAGCACAATAAGATACTACTTCACACCAAGTAGGATGGCTATAACAAAAATGACAGATTATAATTGTTGGTGAGAATGTGGAGAAATCACAGCCCTCATGCACTGCTGGTAGGAATGTAAAATAGCACAGCGTCTTTGGAAAACAGTTTAGAAGATCCTCCGAATGTTAAGTATGGAGTTACCATATGAACCAGCAATTCCACTCCTAGGTATATATCAAGAGAAATAAAAACATATGCACATACAAAACTATGCATTACCTATGTTAATACACTAAAAACCATTGAACTGTACACCTTAAATGGATGAATTGTATGGCATGTGAATTATATCTCAATAAATCTATTAAAAATGGAATTAATGAATGTAAGTGGCTTTTAGCTTGTGTGGTATGAAAACATTTAAAATCACAGCATCCTTCCTATAAAAAGCAATCATATTTAGACAGGACATATCTAGTTGGAATAAATGGCTAAATTCATGTGGGTACCAAAAGCAGTCTAGTATGGAACATTTTCTGTTTAGCTAAAGTAGCCATTTGATCTAAAACAAATAAAAATGGAAAAGTCAAGTTAACCTGTAATTGATTTACTAGGAATGTTATGTATTGGCATGCACATAAGAGAAAATAAATTTTATACACATACATATACACTATATATATACTATATACACTATATACTGTATATATACAGCATATAGTTATATATATGCCTGTATATGCATGTATATATAGTTGTGTTTTTTTATATGTTTAAAAAAAATTATTATTTTTAAATTTATTTATTCAATTTATTTATTTTTGGCTGTGTTGGGTCTTTGTTGCTGGGCGCAGGCTTTCTCTAGTTGTGACGAGCAGGGGCTACTCTTCATTGCGATGCACGGGCTTCTCATTGCGGTGGCTTCTCTTGTTGAGGAGCATGGGCTCTAGGCGCACGGGCTTCAATAGTTGTGGCACACGGGCTCAGTAGTTGTGGCACGCGAGCTCTAGAGCGCAGGCTCAGTAGTTGTGGCACACGGGCTTAGTTGCTCCGCTGCATGTGGGATCTTCCTGAACCAGGGTTCGAACCTGTGTCCCCTACATTGGCAGGCAGATTCTTAACCAGTGTGCCACCAGGGAAGCCCTTATTATTATTTTTTAATCTGGAGAATTTTAATATTTGGGGATGGATATTTTCAGTTACTTTTTTAAAAAAATATATACTATAGTGATCATGGAGAGAAAATGGAATCCAATATGTGTGCTGTATGTATGTGTCTGTGTTTATATACATATCTATATATATCTGTATAAAGTGTACTTCACATGTTGAATGAGTTAATGATTGATTTCTTACATTTTCAGCTGTGTCATTTTATTTTATATTTTAAAGCTCTGCACAGAGCATCTGTAATAAATAAAGCAATGGAGTGAATGCAGGGACTTCCAGGCATATCCAGTAATGAGTGCTTCTAAAATGATACAATTTCATCTTATATTTTTTTTTTTTTTTTTTTTTTTAAATTAATTTATTTATTTATGGCTGTGTTGGATCTTCGTTTCTGTGCGAGGGCTCCCTCCAGTTGCGGCAAGCGGGGGCCACTCTTCATCGCGGTGCGCGGGCCTCTCACCATCGCGGCCCCTCCCGTCGCGGAGCACAGGCTCCAGATGCGCAGGCTCAGCAACCGTGGCTCATGGGCCCAGCCGCTCCGCGGCACATGGGATCTTCCCAGACCAGGACTCGAACCCGTGTCCCCTGCACTGGCAGGCAGATTCTCAACCACTGCGCCACCAGGGAAGCCCTCATCTTATATTTTAATGTTACTTCTCTTCAGGGTGTTATGTTTGTGCTATTGGAAAAATGTTAAATTATTGTTTGCATACTCTGAAGAATATTGTGCCTGAGAGGAGACAACTTTTCGTATGCAGAGGCATAGGCAAGTGGGAAGTTCCTTCTTCCTGCTTGTACATTCCAGGAACGTAACCAGGGAACAAAACAGGTTACTAAAAAGAGAAAGAGTATAGGACTGATTGACTGCTCATTTAAAAATTGGCAAGTGTCCTATGTAGCTAGCAGGCTTGAAAATTATCCCAAACTAGAGTCATTGCTGCTTAATTGTAGACATGCCTAAGCATCCAACTCAGTCTCTCCAAATGACACAAGTGCTTCTTGTATGATGGAAATGCAGGTGAATGTTTCCTACATGCCTAGAGTACCAACCTAGGTTTAGTTTTAGATGCTCAAATGAAAGCTATGCCATACTGGTTTCTTTCTTTCTGATTCTCTTCACCATGTCTGAATACAGATACTGGCGTGAATGTACATTAGCGTATAGTTTATAAACAAGATGAAAGCAACAAATGAACAATGTTCCCTATTGATCCCTAGACCATGTACTGCATTAAACATACAGTGTAAAAGTGGTAATGAAAGTGGGTAAATCTTTGTGCATTTATTAAAAGTTACAATCTGATATTTAAGAATTTTGAAAACCACTTCAAAGTGAAATGAGTATTTTAGTTGATATTTGGGTTATCTTTGATTATTAATATAAAAGAACTAGATAAAAATTATCTAAAATGTTGGCAATTTTTACATAGTTAGAACTAAGTATTTTACTTCTCCTCTGGCTTTGCCCTCAACAGAATTATTTAATGATTATAAATAAGTGATATCTTTTTTTGGTTACCTTAACAACCCCTAAAATTAGCTTCAGGGATTTCCCTATCCATCATTCTATGTAGGCTAGCTGGGGCTCCACTCTCATCTTCAAAGTTTGGAAAAGTGACTTAGGCCAAAGCCATTTTGTTTAGAGATGGGCAGATGACCAAAACTAAGCTTTAAGTATGAATCGTATGACCTATATAGGAACACTCAGAAAGAAATTTCCTTCTTATCTGTTGGTTAGAAATTAATGGGCTGCTACCATGTAACCACAAGGGAAGGATCTTTCTGAGGTTGAGGAGTAATGCTGAGGTTGCCCAAGAAAATGTAAGAAACCAGAGCCCGAATATATTATTAGTATTCAGCCAGTAACACAAATCAATAAACTACTTTTTGCTTAAGGCAGCTTCAGTCAGGGTTTCTATCATTTGCAGTGAAATGAACCCAATTTCACAAATTGTGGGAAATCCTCTTTACACTGAATAATTGCTTTTTACCAAAAACTGTAGTGTTTTAGAAGAAGTTAGATCTGGATGTGATGAAAATTGGCTAATTCTTAAAAATATCCCATTGGAATTACAACTTAAGAATTCTCATTTTATCTTTGTCATTCTTTTCTTAGAAATATTGTTCTTTTCCTCCAATACAGAAGGTGGTTGACATAATTTTATCAAGGCTTTACAAATTACGAGAAAGTAGATGGAAGTAAGACACGATGCCTTCAGAAACAAGGATCCTGCTGCATTTTGTGTTTCCATCTTTGATTTATTCCTTTGTGTAAAAGTAGTACATTGAATAGTCACAATCTTTAGGCATCCACAAAGCTACCAGGAAGAGAATAAGAGGCACAAATGAAATTTTAGCCTTATATCTTGACTTATGGATGATGTTAGTCTTGATCAGATCCTTATTTCAGGGATCTTCTGTATATCGACTTATTCACTTCTGAAAAAGATAGTTGTAGTCAAAGAATAAAAGTGCCCAGTGATCTCTGTTAAGCTTTGCCCACCCAGTACCCAGATAATTGTAGGCAGGAATTTGTATGCAACCATAGGCTTCTGACTCAATGGTGAGGGGAGTTTGGTATCAGAGACTTACTTGAATAGACTGTAATAGTGATCATCCTTGATTTAAGACTTGGTATTCCTCCTCTATTCTCTGAAACTGAAGCTCACTCTCAGCACTCCTTTCTGCATTTTTCCTATCCTGTTAATATTTATCACTATTTATCACATGCCCTGGTTCTAATGTGCAGGGACTGTTGTTCAGCTTAACTTTGGCTGAACTTTTGAATATTTCCTCCTTTTCTCCAGTCTTCTCTTTCTTCAGTTAGATTGTGGTATAGTTTGATCAGGCAGTCAGACATTCAAAGGGGTCATCATACCTAATTCCAATTTCAGTAAAAAAATAAGTACGTATATATATGTATTTATATATTTTTTTCTGGCTCTTCTCAGAGCACGAGAATTCTGCCTTGCTTGTTCTCACCTTTCTTCTAGAAAATAAAACCCATCTCAAAGTGTTCCTATCTGCTGGCCTCTTGCTTCAAGTACAGACTCCTTTAGCTTCCCTATTACCAAGCTTCACTCACACATGAGGAAACTTGGCTTTTAGTTGGGGTTGCTGACAACTCTGTCCCTGAATTTTTCTTTGAGCATTTTCAGCTGTAACCCTTGGATCCTGTCCTTCCTGACAAATCCTCACTGTCTATAGGACTTCCCACTGGTGGCTGCCTTTCCTTAAGGGTGTGCCCTTGTCAGAGTTCAGCTCTTACTTCCTGACCCTGTGTTGATAATGCATTCTGGTACATCACATCAACTCTTTTCCCTTGGTTTTCATTTCTCTTTGCCTAGATGCCCAAAGGAATAGCAAAGTGTTTTTCAAGCTATGAGATACATTATGACTGGATTTTCATTGTGTTAAATATTTTAAGATATGGGCTTTTAAAAATGTTTCTTAGAAATCACCATTTCAGTGTTGGGAAAGTTTAGAATCAGAGAATATCTCAAATTTTAAAAAAGGTGGATTTTGTTTGTATTCTTTTTTTGGTCTTGCTTTAAAAAATATGTGAACTCATTATATAATAGCTACTAATTCCAAGTAATTCTCTTTTGTTCTTAATTTAGTTCCTTATTGTTATTTGGTATGAACTTCTAAATTTTATTTTTATTAATGGTGAGGAAAATCAAGCCAACAGTAAACATAGGGAAATACAGAGTCCATATGACTCAACCCATATGAACAATACCAACAATTTAACACAATGTGAAATATGATTTTTATTTTTCAAGCTTTGTGTGTTAGCTTGACTTCTGGGAAAACAACACTTTCCTTGGTCTGCTTTGAAAACAGGGAGTTTTCTCTCATCGACTTTCCTGAACTTTGTTAAACATTTGTTGCTGTTTTCTGCTTGTCCTCTCTTTCTCTAATTAAATGGTGATCGAGTTTGACAAGACAGTCAAAAATTCAAAGTGACATATGGAGGCTTTCCACTCTGTTTTCTATCTGGGAGAATTATGAAAAAAGAATGAGGGAAAGGGGGAGGAATGGTGAAAAATAGAGAGTTATTGCAGTGATGAAGGGCAGAAGGAAATGTGATATGAGACAGGAATGAAGCCAAACAGATAAAAGAATTGGGGATATGCATTTGGGTCTTTCACTTTATTTTTGCAAATGGGGTCCCTGACTGAAACAACATTATTACTGAGGATGGAATTGAAAGAGCATGATGCCTGCCTCCTTCTCTCTCTGCCTTCCTTTGTTTTTCTTTTAAGCTTTTATTGAAAAATGACACTTTCCAGTTTCTCTTACCTCCACACTACGTATACTGTTTTATTACACTTTCAAGCTGTTTAAACTAACTTGAAAGATTGACTTTAAAGTTTAAGTAATTAAGTATAGAATTAATGCAGAAAACGTTAAAGTTATGGGTCTTCTGGCAACTTAGAAATAAAATGGCAAATTGATTCCCAGATGCAAGATGATCCTGCATCAAGATCTATAAACCAGAAGAAAAATAGATTTAGCTAAAAAATGAATTCTTCTGCAATAACAATAACTTCTGTTTGGCTGATTTCAACTTCTAAAAAATTAGAAAATGATTCTTGTCTTTTGACACAGCCAGGATTAATGAGAATGAATGGGAACTATTGCAAGATGAGAAAGTGTTATCCATTAATTGTGACAGGAAAACTATACTCATTTGTTTGCTTGGGATCTTACAGTCACTTTTCATGTGAAGAATTAATTGAATGCATTAAACATGTTAGTTTAAAATCAAAATGAGCGTTTCTTTGCTCACCCTTGAGTAGGAACATGCTGAGTGACATGAGTAGGAATGGTGCTCTATGTGATGTAGTGAATTGGCTTTTTCTCTGAGTACAGATTGTTTAAGCAATTGGAAAATCTTCATTGCTTACTATGTATATTAAGGCATAGGTTAGGCAAAAGTTCACTAAAGCTGTTGATTCATCTGCATATGAAATGTCAACTGCTATCCAGGAGAGAGTGGTAAATGTTCCACAGCCTTGTAAATTTGCCTAATAAAGGAGAGAGTGCATTAATTTACCATTAACTTGTTAAACCTCATTGCAATATTTTCACTTTTTATACACTTTACGGGTCGATTGAAATAAAAACTGCAAGAGTTTTATGCAGTCAGAGGAAAAACATAACTAGGTTTTGCCTTTTGAATACTATCATAGAACGTCAGAATGTTTTAGTCTACAAACAGTGAAGGTTATTCATTGAAGACAGATATGAACTTCCAGATGGTAAGTAAAACACTTTCTAATCAATTTTTATTTATACCTACTGTAAAGATGCTGCTTTAGTAAGTGAAGACTACAATACGCTCTTTGGTGGCATCTAACATCTTGTGTAATGCTTGTAATAACTGAAAGTTCTGAAGAGAAACAGGATAAGGTCGACAAATTGAAAACAAGCATGTTGCTACCTGTTTGCCATCTCAGAATTTCAATCAAGCTGTGGTTGAAAATATTAAGAAAGGATTCTTGTGATAGCATAGAAATGATTAAGAAAGGTTATATTGGTTAGAGTTTACATAAAGAAGATAATTTAACATAATTCTCATTATAAACATAATTTTCATTAAATCCATGGCTGTGCGTGGGCATAGGTTTGAGTTTCCTTACATTCTGTACATTACGTTAAATGTTGTTTTTTAAAAAACTGGTTCCCCCCCCCCCCCCAGAAAATATGTTAAAACAAATAGCCAACCATTGGAAACATCTTTATTTTTTGTATTGGAGAAAAAAATGCAAATATTTTATACTGAATTTTTATATGAATTATGAAGCCACATCTTCCCAAATCAGTGAAGAGTTATAGGAAGAAAAAAAATAGTTTGACTTTATTCATTCCCAAAACGTCTCTATATTTCATATCCTATCGAATGGATTTTATGATGTTCTTTTTGAATATTTGCAGTCATTATCTGGAAAATGTAAATATTTTGAAATGTGTCATCAAAGGTATATATTATTTTCTATATTTTAAGCTAGCCAATATGAAGAAACATTTTTGAACCCTGAAGGTAGGATCCTTTAAAAAGAGATTAATTCCTTCCAAATAGCATCACCTCTATGTAAACACAAAGTATAATTAAAACTGTAATAGGAGCAGGGCAGATGCAACCTATAGAGGGGCGGGGCATATGCAACCTATAGCAGCCCTGCTCAGACATTGGTCCGCACAGCAGTGGCCCCTCCCTCTTCCCACTCCTCTGTATAAAAGGAACCTGAATTCAGACTGGGACAAGATGGTCTTTTTCAGATGCTAGTGTGCCATCTTCTCAGTCTGCTAGCTTTCCGATTAAAGTCATCATTCCTTGCCCCAAAAACTCATCTCCCGATTTATCGGCCTGTCTTGCTGCGAGCAGAGCGAGCTTGGGCTGGGTAACAAAACTACTTTTTAAGGCTTTGCACACTTGTATGATTTTAGGTGACTGTGTTTCTTTTATGTCTTTGCTGATTGTCTCCCATCCCTACTTGCCCCATTCTGGAGTGCCTTCCATCACTCTCCTAGAGTTTGGTTCTGTGAGTTAAGCACACAAGTTAGTCTTGTCTGTGCAGTTGGCTAAATTACTCAAAAAAAAATTTTTTTTGGCTCCATCTGATGCCTTTAGTCATAGACACCTAACATCATACCCGGAGGTCAAACAACCCGAAACTCACCATAGATAGCCACTCTCTTCATTTGCAATCCTCCTCCTTACCCCCAGAATGAGAAATTCTAGTACAAAAATGGGCTTCTGAATTACAGAACTAGTTTTATTTAAATTGCTTGGAAAGAAAATATCACTTCACACCGAAAACTCATTTGTTGTTAAGACCCCAGCTAACATGTGTTGCTCCTTTAAGCAAACTAGAGCTCTCCTCTCCCCACACGAACACACATACCTCCCTTTGAGTAGATACAGCTCTGTGGCTGCACAAAATTTTTAGCAGAGCACACACTAGATTTCTGCTGCCATGTGCTTCTTAGCTGGGCACCGTTCTGCAGGGACCCAGCATGTTCAGTCCTATATAAATTGTAATCTCCAGATTAAAAGATGTAGAGACGATTTCTGAAAAGAAATAGGTGACGGATAAATTGGAAACTGGAATAAACGTGCATGTACAAAATACGAAGTATTTAACTTTTACATTATACTGATAGGTTTAATTTTGACTATATTAATAATACATGTTTATTTTAGTAGAATTCAAACATAAAGAAAAAAGAAAAGAAAAATACCAATTTTCCCAGAGTTAGCTGTTATTAATATAAAGTTTTCATATTGTTTTTATTTTTTTCCAACAAAGCTCTCACATATTTATTACTGAGCCAAAGCACTAGTGTAGAAACACTGACACAAAGAGAAAAATCATTTTCCCAATAAAACACATCCAGCTGTTCAGATAGTAGTGATGTTTTCAGAGTGGTATGGTAAGACTTAAGTGACCCTGACACAGAATAAATATGTGTGCCGCCTCACATAGGGCTCCTTATAGACCCAGCTTGGTCCTTCTCCATTGTCTTCTCTTGGAGTTGTACCTGATTTTATTACCAGTTTTCATTTGAATCCCTTGGGGAATGGGACAGTTCTTCTTTCATTTCTTGGCTAGGAATCTCTTGATCCTGAGAGTCTTATGACAAGACATGACAAGGAACAAATGCAACTGCTCATAGGATGGCAGAGAAGAGCAGAGACAGCTGTTTTTATTTAAAAAGAAAGAATAAACATTACTCAAGTCACTTAACACTTGTGTATATTGTAACAATAATTTCTAAATTTATAATGTTTCAAAATGGATATACCAAAATTTACTAATCCTTAGTTGTTGGAAAAGTGAGTAGTTTTAAGTAAAATATCTTTCTACAACTTGAATTTCTGATGTTATTCATCTGAATAATGAATTATTTGCCTTTTAATGACATAAAAATTTCCATCCAACCTAAAGTAGAGGTCACTGCTAGGGAACAGTCTTCTTCTGTTAACATGCATTATTAATACTATTGTAATTATAACCACAATGCTACTGGAGAAAATTATTTTATTATGAGTTTCAGTGTCTGATATTAAGGATTAGATTTTATTCTCCATACTGTAGTTTTAATAGCATAATATATCAAGGGTTTATTTACTGTTTTAGGTAGAGCCACAGATTTGTTTATTCATAGACTCTTAAGTAACCAGATTGCACAGCTGAAAATAATTTGCAAATTTGATTCATTTTCTGACTTAATCAGGCTTCAATTTTAAGAACATAAATACTGAAACACAAAACATTATTTCTATTGTGATTATTCTAACTTGGAAAAGTGTAAGAAAGTAATATTATTGCCTATGGTACTATGCATGTTGCTATTTCTTTGCTTGAAAAGACTCCTTAACTAGAAAAATTGTTTATATCACTGTTTTAATGTTTGCACTTATTACACATGAAAACATGGAACCACTTATTCAAAGAAAAAATTGTCTAATTTCTTTCCTATGGACTGACAAACACTGGGGGTGCAAGAGATATTTTTCAATCTATTTAGACATAGTTGCTTTTAAGCCAGTGGTTCCCTCTTTTACCACCCACTAAGTGCTTCTCTCAGCATCCAAGGTCAGTGGCTATTTTCAGTGAAAATTCTATTAACTGTAACTCATTGGTATCATTACTAATCAGATAGTATCTCTCTAATAGCTAACCAGGATTTCTTATAGTAAACTGGAGTAATTTTCAAGGATATATAAAGTGACTGGTTTTCTTACCTAAACCACAATTTACCTGTGGTACTCTGGACCCAATGAACACATGTGACTGTCTGGCTATGGATGGCTACTGCTAATAATGCAGATGCCCAGGAAGCCAAGACAATTGAATTTGACCATGGGATGTCCAGCCTCCTTTAATGAACCAAACATTTGCCACTGACTTGCAGGCTTCCACGCCAGCACCCATTGAGACACATTCATTCTGCTTCAAAATGGCATCAGTCATAGGAAGGTCAGAAGCACCTCTTCCATGCTTTATGGGGCAGCGTTTTGTTTCTGCTCCTGGGAAGTAGATACATGTGTGAGCACACGCACAATTGCTTTCTGAGAAAAGTCTTTCCTTTCAGATATTTCCACTGCCCACATCCATGGAGGTTGGGGAAGAGTCCTGCCCACACACCTCGCAACCTGGATGCTACGTTGTGCATAACTCACCCTGTTACACAGCCAACTGAGGCAACACTTCATTTAAAAGAAACAACCTCAAGGTGATGCTTCATCCTTGTCTCAATTCATAGCCCCACAAAGTTTGATAAGTAGGCTACACGACTGGGCATTCCTTTTATGTCTCTGCTTCACGTTTCCCAAAATTATGTCCTAATATTTTACCAAAAAAACATTTATGAAAAAGCCATATGTCTGCATTTCAATGAAACTTGCTGTTGACCATATCATTTATTACTTTGTTCCTAGGGACTAATACCACTCAGAAAAACAAAAGGGGAGGGGTTTAAAAAGTTGTTTTTCACATTAAATTGGTATATTTTCTATTGTTAGATAATGACATTTTCCTCTTTCTGTTGATTGCTAAGATACTCAGGTAAACTTTATGCTCATTTGTTGGTCTTTTCTTCAGCTACAGTGTATGGCTCACAGTGGAAGCTCAATAAATTTTTGTGATTTTTTTTTAGTGCATGCTGACTCAACTAGCTCTTGCAATGAATAAGTTTCCTCCCACACTTTTCTTCCTCTTTTTTCTACAAATCTCTTGATTAAATTAAATATGACATGAGTACATGACAACTTCTGGGTGGGATGGAAATGTCCTGTACCCTGATAATAGCTATTACATGGGTGTATACAATTGCTAAAATCCACCAAGCTGTATCTCTTTAAGAATAGTGTTGTTTATAGTATCCAAATTATACCTCAATAAAGATGACTTTGAAAAAGGGTGTACAGAGTCAATATTCATGTGTTGAGTGCAGTTCCTTTTGGCTTGCTAAAATATCAATGCTATCTTTACATGAAAGAAACATATTATTTCAAAATGTAATAAAAAGTATCCTTGAGAAAGCTTGCAATATTTATATTAAAGATAGCCACTGTGTTTAGAAGTGAGAACAAGAAATTGAGTCATATGAAACAGAGGCAAGTCTCAGGTAGAAAATTAACTCAGAGTAGAACCTTGGGAAATGCTTCCTCTTTTGTAAAATTGGACTCAGTAGCTTCTCATTAAGATTGCAGTAAGATTTTGTGTTTCTACAAGAATTCTGCAGTCAATATGTAGTAAATATATACTTATATATGTATTTTTCTATTGTATTAACAAAAGGCTAAATGGACAGTTTATGTAATCTTTTACAAGTCCACGTATATTAAAATGCAATATCCATGATTCCATATAACACAGGAAATGGAATATTTTAGCGGTCATACCACGCATACCAATTCTCCAGGTGTGTTATCAAAAACCTGTAAGAAGCATTATTTGGGGCCCTCTGCTAGGGCCCGGACCCAGGATTCTGCATGTGAGGTCACAGAATTTGGTATTGTATCCTTGAACTTTGCTAAGAATTTGCTGAAAATGTAGAGCTTAAGAGTCTTCAACCCCCACAATGTGATAGATATGTTAATTAACTTGATTGTGATAAATATTACACAGCATATACGTATATTAAATCCTCACATTCTACACTTTAAATACGTACATTTTTTTGTCAGTTATACCTCAATAAAGCTGAGAAAAAAAATTCAGGATCGGAGCTATAACAGTTCTGGGTCATGTCTCCCAGCAGACCCTCAGACCAAGATAAGAAGAGCAAGGTGATGCAATAACCACATATGAGTCACCCATCAGCAGAAGGAGGCTGAAGTGATAAATGGGCAAACAGAATGCATCTCACAATCAGATTAGACACTTTTAATGATTAGGAACAAAAGCTATAGATAAATCAAGCCAGTTACAAATGATAACCTAAAATGATAATAGACGTAACGACAAAAGAATAAATCATTTAAACAAAAACATGAGCCAACTGAAGGCAAACTATTCACTTTGAGTCTGAATAAGAGAGGCAGAGAGAAAAGTTCAGTGTCATAAAATACAAGTAACATCTAAACGTTAAAGCAGAGGCCACGACATCAGATGTTATAGAGACCTGGGAGGATGAGGAATAAGAAAGAACACACATAGGTATGAACACACACGTTTCCCCCCTCCCGACATATGCCCTTCTCCCACCAATAGTCTCATACTTTGTGTGTTTGAAAGAAATGATCCAAAACATTATTAAAAGAGAAGTCAGATGTAAAGGTATTTGTGGGTGAAGAAGCAGAGGCAGGGACTGTAGACTATGCATTTGAGAAATGGGATGGTATAATATTAGCTACAGAAGGTATCAGACTTGAGGGAATATTTTTTGGGTGTGCAGACGTGAGCAGTTTTGTGATCTGATTGAAGGAAACAGACAGAGGAAGATCTAGGATGAGAAATGTGTGTAAAGGTGTCTTTTGGGAGAGTAAGAAAATAAATGGATATTTAAGAAAGAATGGAGGATAAAGGTTAATTTATTCATTATTATGTGGCAGCCCCATAGGACATTGTCAACAGGGCACTAATAGGGGTTGGATATTGGCTCAGGAAAGTGTGGATCGTGTTTGTTAAGGAGTAGAATGGAGTCACATATAGAATTGAATTTTGGAAGAAAGGATGGAGGGAGGAATATATGTTTATATGTACATATTTGCCTTAGTATGTTTGGAAACTATGAATAATAGAGGCAGGGGGCTGGGGGATAGATGAGGACACGCTAAGTACATGGCTTGGTGAGTAGGCTGAGTTATGTAACTCAGGTTAGGATTATCGGTCTTTAACAAGTCCCAAGTTCTAGTGGGACAGCTGGTGTGACGTTGTAAGGCTGAGTCGATTTGCTCAGTGGTAGAGCAGGCAGGGTCATAGAATGGATGCTGGAAAATCTGCATTAATATCAACAGCCAACACTTCCTGAGCATTACTAAGTGGAGGGTACTCTTCTAAGCCAGCTGCATAGTTCAACTTATTTATTATTTATATGAGATAGGAGCTATTAATATCTCCATTTTTTTTTTTCAGAGGCACAGAGAATTTAAGTAACTAGGCCAAGATTTCATAGCTTGTAAATGGAGAAGCCAGGCGTAGGACCCAAGCTTCTGACTCTAGAGATCACGCTTTCAACCACAACATTATTCCACCTCCCACATTAGTGAACTCAATGAGTTGCTAAATGAGAGTCCTACTTTCTCTTAGGCTGCTCTTCAAGGGAAGTTTCAGGCCTACAAAGGAGGTCTGGATAAACTTGCCCTTCTCATCATCCAGAGCAGGCCCTATGCTTTCTCCTGGGTAGAGACTCACGTTCCTTTCTGCCTCCAAGTACCCATGTTCTCATTTTCTGCCTCATGTTAGCCTGGGCCGGGTACTGGGTATTGGCTCAGGAAAGTGTGAACCGTGTTTGTTAATGAGTAGGATGGAGTCACATAGAGATCTGAATTTGGGAAGAATGGGTCAGTCTCATTCATTTTTTCCCCATAAACCTACAATTACTTCCCAGACTATCATAAGATTACAAAGGCCATTGAAGATAATGGGGATTGTTTCTGTCACCTACTGTTGTGTAAAATACCACATCAAAATTTAGTGCCATGAAAAGATGACCATTTGTTATTTCTTATGCTTACGAAATCTTGGAAATTATTGGCTTTCCTTAAGTGATAGAGAGTAATAGTTACTAGTATTTATTGTCATCAACAGGGGAAGCAGTAGCACGATACAAACAATCCACAACCAGGTATTGGAGAATTTATACCTCTTCTATTCCTGGCGCCCCAATACCCTCGAGTCAGGGATGTGAAATGTGGGGATGGTCACAGAATGTTCTAGGTGACTCCAGGAATGTTTCAATGAACTTAGCATAGTATGTAAAAAGAACATTGAATCAAACATAAGAAGACTTGGGGACAGTCTTGTTTCTACCATTCGGTAGCTATGCTAACTTGGGCAAATCATAGTCACTTAAATTCTGAGTCAGTTTCTTAGTATGACCAGTGGGGCAGATACTCACCTCACTGGTTTGTTACAGTGTGGCAGTGACAATCAGATTAATGATGTGTGCAGGGCGCTTTGAAAAGGGTAAAACAGTAAGCCAGCAATACCTAATATGTATTAGAATCTTTCATACTGTGTTCCTATCTGAAATGCTTTACACATTATTGTCTCTGAAGTTGGTGGTGTTATTCTTATCTTGCTGTTGGGGACCCTGAGGCACAGAGAAGGTCAATAATTTGTCCAAAGCCAGGCCAGCTCATAAGTGGTTGAGTGAGGAACCAATGAGAAGGTGCTCAAGGCTGACAGGAACCAAGGAGAGAGGGGCTTGCTCCTGATAGGAAGGGAACTAGAGAAGCCTGTAGTAATTCCTCTAGGTGCTATCACGATGGCACAGAATGAATGGATCCAGTGAAGGCAGAGGCGGGTGTCTGCACGGGGCTGACAGGGAGTAGCTGAGTACAGCCTTGCTTGACTATTGGTTCCTCTTCTCTTGGAGGCATTAGATGTGGCAGAGGAAGGCTATTGTGCCTCAGGCTTTATCTCAAGAGGCCACTAATCAGTCCTTCAGTGAACAGCACCCCAACTTCTTCCCTCAGGAGCTAGAGGCTCTAAGCAAGGGCTTTTTAGTCACTTGGTTTTATACAGAGAAATGAGCTTGGTCCTTAGTGATTTTGTTTACTACACTAGAATTTATATCTTATTGTTTCTTTCATCCTATTTTTCATTCTGTGAAACAGGAAAGAAGATAATATGTAAGCTTGATAACCTTGGGGATAGCCCAGGCCCTAGATGCTCATCTTCCAAGGCCTGAGTCAGAATCCTTAGCTGAACATTCAGGCAATTTCCTCTCCTCCCTACAGAGAGTGATGATCCCTAGGACTTTGGAGAATGCAAACCATTCCATGCATAAAATTAATGCTGTAATAAAATTAGACAGTGAAAATCCAGGAAAAAATTCACTCCCAAATTATATGCACCCAGCCTGACAAGTGGATTGACTTGGCAAAAATACTGCTTTCTTACAATTTGTACATTTATTAGCTCTCTAAATGATACCTATAAAGTTGACTGTGGCCTTGACTTTCCTAACTTTGCCAAGTGCTTATAACTTGAGTTGAAAGTAAAATCACTGATGAAGGATAAGATACTAATCAGTTGCTATTTATTTAGCAAAACATTGCTTCATTTCCTCCTTTAGGGAACCACTGTGCTACAGCAAAGGAGAGGAAGAGATGATCTTAAACTTCAAGGGATTCCTAAAAGAGAGACTGTCAGATGAAGAAGAATTCAAAAACCAAAGGAAGGACTAGCTCACAGGAGCCTATCCCTTCAGTGGAAATCCAGAGAAGTTGGAGAGCTGCCCTCCTGGGACCATGTTGTCAAGAGGGTCCCAAGAGGGAGTGCATGTACATGAGCCAAGGTGGAGAAAGATCTGGGCCACTTTCCCACGTGCCCAGCTAAAGGAGTAAGCCATGAAAGACCACTAGTATACACACGCCAGAATCTAACCATGACAGAAGGTTCTAGTGAATAGAGATGTGTCACAAAAGTGAAAATCAGTGAGAGCCGAGTGCACAAGGATGAATGAGTCAAGATATATGTATGGTGGGTACTTAGGGCAAAAACCAAGACAAAAGCTAGTATACAGGCCTTGTGTGTGCCTCTCTCTTTGTGGCTGGGTATACGTGGCCTCTTTTGTAATCTGTTCTAGAAAGGCTCCCTGAAAGCCAAGGACTCCCAGAGTTATCCCTTGATGGATGTTGTCTACAAACAAGTCATTGGCCTGAACCAAACTAGATGAGTCTGAGAACGGTAGTGGAGGAAGAATGGTCTGGGAAATTCCAAGGGAAGGAAGGAACATACCAACTTTTATATCTGGTCTGGTGACCTGGGGTAAATAAGAGTGGTCTCTATTGGAGAGTATGTGCAGAGAAGTGCCCACCAAAATAAATAGAAGAAGGACAAGGCTCAGTAGAATGTCTTCTTGTAAGTTTTTAGAATGCCCTCTGCACTTGCTTATTTCTAGCAGAGCTGTTGTTCCTGGCTGACCTTTTAATGGTGAGAGAAAGTAGCCGTTGATGCCATGTGAACACTCTTGTATTCAAAGACACCCCTGGAATACAAATGGGTATCTTAGGGGTTTCCACTATCAGCTTCAAGGTCTCCCAATCACCAGAATACCAGGAGCAGCATGAAACCTACCAGATGTAATATAAGACTGAAGAAAGCATAGCTTTTGGCTGGGCAAAGAATCATTCCAAGGCTTACTGTTCACTGCCCTCCATTTGGAGGACAGAGGTGCTTTTGATAAAACAACATTCAAGGAAAGGATAATAATACCTTTTGGGTGAGGACCTGTGATTCCCCACAAAATGCAGTGGTTGTAGAGTGGGCATAGATTTCGAAATGTAACTCTACTTTTATCTTCCTCATAAAGAATGTGGGGTGAGAAGATTTACCCACGTACCGCCAAAGTTCCAGTTTTCTTTTCTTTTCTTTTCTTTTTTGATTAATTCTGAAGCTAGCTTTGCAAGATTATTTTGAGAAACGAATTGGAATCTGTCACAGGTTAGTGTAATTAAGCTGCAAAAATTAAGTCATCCAAACATTTTTTAAAAAGTGGAATTGAATTGTTTAGCGATGAATGTATTTTGTTTTTCACATTAATTACCTTTTAACATTTTATACAAACTTTACATCTAGTTTCTAAGTATCTCTCAGTTTGGGGACACTTATTCAGCTAATTTTAGGAATGCAAATTGTATTAGAAGTGAGGGGCAGTGGAGTTTAGAGCTTATTTATATAGATATTTATAAATGTCTGTGGTCTTATTGACTAACTGAAAACAAAGATTTTGCTTCATATATATATATATTATATTATATATATATATATATAATATATATATATATGATTTATCTGATGAGAGTTTGTAAGAGGTGATAAGTTCAAAATGATGTTTTTTGTTCCAGCTGTACAGCTTGTAGTCAAGCTTTGGAGATTGCTTTAGGAGAGAAACACTCAAAAATTTGAGACTTCAGAAAAAAGCACACATTTTGTTGCCTGAAGCAACAGAGAGAAGTCAAGTTGGCTGGCACAATTTTGTCTCATCTTATTTCTTCCTTGATATATAATTGCTCTTTAGTGGTTTATAGTCACTGAAAGTTCTTGTCTTTCTACATGTAACACATTTCTGTAGAAATTTTAAAAGAACAAAATGAACACTGTTAATTGCACTGTTATCTCCCTTCTAAGCTTGGTTATTTGTAAACGTTTAGAACAAATTTCTTTTCAGAAAGTTGATTGATTGGCTGACCTCATTTTGAATAATATAGGACAATCTATTTCATAGAGAAAAAAGATAACTCTATCTTCTATTTGGAAGCAGCTCAACTTAAAAAACCCAGGCATCTTTAGCGTTCAAATAATCAAAGTTAAATTCCTTTCAGAAGCCTGACTTGATAGACCTTTCATTGTGTGTTTTGATTAACTGGCTGATTGATTGATGGGTCTTTTCCACATTGGGCTTTTCTTTTCACAGTTGATTGTGAAAGTGTTTGCAGTAAAAGGACCATGCTGTGTATTTTGTGAATGAATTCAGCTGTTAGTCTTTTATGTGTAGTTTAGACTATAGATCAGTAGGCATTTGGACTTCAAGGCTGTGCTTCAGCTTCTTTATTCTTTTAATGATGTATTTCATATATCTAATACATAAAATATACACTATATCAAATTACAATACAAAGGTTATATTTCTGAAAAAAACATTAATATTTAAAAGGTATGGCATTATTTAACTATAGCATCAATATTTTATTAATGAAGAGTTAATATTCAGTGGTTTAACTATTTCTGCAACTGTATAATAATACTTCTCCAGTTCTGGCTTGTCCAAAAATCTTCCTGCAGTAATGGAGGGAGACATTTTCTATATGTGACCCCTATATGTTTGAAAAGTTTTAAAAAATTTCCCAATTAAACTTCCCTCAGATTCTAAAACCAGGGTGCTGAATTCAAATTCTGATTCCACATTTTGTCACTGTAGGACCTTGAGTGAGTTTACATAACTGCCCTGTGATGCATTCCTTCTTCTCTATAACTAGGATCATATTACCTCTTATACTATTATGAAGATTGCATGAGTTGTTAGGTACCTGGCATATAATAAGTTATAATTATTACTTTTTATTATTCTTGATAATCCCAATGTAGAGAATTGTCACTCACATCCATAAATTTCTAGGCGAGAAAGGATGTTGGCAACATATTAGAATTCCAGAAGGCCTGTTCTTTCTGAATCTTACTTACTATAAGCGCCACTGCAATTAAATAATAAAAACTGTGGGGCTTCCCTGGTGGTGCAGTGGTTGAGAATCCGTCTGCCAATGCAGGGGACACGGGTTCGAGCCCTGGTCTGGGAAGATCCCACATGCCGTGGAGCAACTGGGCCCGTGAGCCACAACTACTGAGCCTGCGTGTCTGGAGCCTGTGCTCCGTAACAAGAGAGGCTGTGATAGTGAGAGGCCCGCGCACCGCGATGAAGAGTGGCCCCCGCTCGCCGCAACTAGAGAAAGCCCTCGCACAGAAACGAAGACCCAACACAGCCAAAAATAAATAAAATAAATAAATAAATTTATTTAAAAAAATCAAGATATTTCATCAATTTTCACTAAACAAACAGTTACTGATTATCTACTGTCACACTTTGCATTATCCTTTAAGGATACAAAGATAAATAAAACAAAATCTCTTCTTCGAATCTTAATAAAATTGGAAGCTTCTCAGGCATTTGAACATTTGTGGCCTGCTTTGCACCTAGAGGTATATTCAGAGGCTGGGGTAACTGAATCAGTGTAAGGTGCTGTCCAGATAATCATCAATGTGATATGTGAAGATCTGTGTGGTCACATCTTTCAAAGGCCCCATAGAGCATCATTAAAGATATAAATTTCATAATTGAATTTTACTGATATTCAGAGAGGAGATAGAAGTTGCAATGCCCTTTGCCTTCAACACCTTGCAAACCTGGGGCCCAGGGTAATCTACTGGAGGGCCATGCAATTGCTCCAGACCTACTCGAGACACAGACCTGATTGTGGTGACATGAATCCACAAACTGACTTAAAGATGAAGCTACTTAACTCCAACAAGGAATGGGAAGTTGTCTTGATAGAATTATAGAGAATTAAAATCACAGGGAGACATTTCTAGTCTAAAGATTAACTATAATACACACTGCTTTTGAAATTAATCCTCCTCATTTTATAAATGTCACCTTCTTGGGGTGTTTGAGTATTCATGATGGTCAGAAGATAGCTGGAGAAGGGCTTTCATGAAAGACTAATAGTTATCCTAAAAAAGACAGAGACAAATACTTAGAAAGATACTCAGACAAATGTTAAATTTATGCTATATCATTTTCCATTGTTTTTGTTGGTTGAAATAAATTGAGTCAGCAAAAGGGGACACAGTGCTTTAGTGGAGAGAGGGTGGTTTTAAACCAGGCAGACATGGATGGAGAATAGGGTGATGTTGTAAAGGGATGTTGAATCCTAGCCTATGATTCTATACATGTAACCTTGGGTGAGATATTAAATATTTTATTCCTCTAGGACCTCATATGCATAAACCAAAAGCTGGTTTGTGGAGTAGTACTAATGTGTATAAAACACTTGGCAAGGCGTCTGTGTGTCTGGCATTTCAACAGAGTCTCAATAAAGAGAAGTTATTTGTTTACTTTAGCCACTGTGATGAGTGCATCTAACACTGGACCAGCTCCAACCCCCCTTTTTGGAAAGTGTTGTGTTACCTTCCATTCTGGGTTAGGTGACCCTACTTGTTTGCACATTTTCCCTACTGGAATGTAAATTCTTCCAGGGCAGGAACTGAAACTTTGTCAATACCTAGTACAGAGTTTGCCTCTTAGAATTTAGTCAGTCAGTTTGGAATGCTGAGTTCCACTCTATGTACCAGAAGGTTCTAGACAATAATAAATTAAGTTCTGCAGAGAACAGAGATCTCCAGTGAATATAATTCTTTACCTGTGTTGGACAGAAACAATAGATAGAATTTATCTTGATTTAAGCAACAGTTTTCTATTTTGCTTAATAACAGTATACCTTTGATTTTTTCTGGAAAATCACTTGAATGACAATTATTTAACAAGAGATTATTTTTAACTAATCTTATGTTTATCTGATACAGTGTTATACTTGATAGGTACTGAGTGAAACACACTGAGGAGAGGAGTTTCTTTCAGGCATTATTTTTAGTACAGTGGACCATTAAATATTACATAGTTCATTCTCTTGCCTATAGTAAAGCAATCATGAAAGCTAGCTGTCTGTCTTCCTTTAAATATTGATAAATGATAGAAACTATTTAATGCAGTGAAAATGTCAATTAACATGGCAAGCCACTCAAAAGTTACAATTAGTAATTTAAATAATCTTGAAAACTGAATAAATTTTCAGAACTGAATGGGGCAAAGCCCCACAAATCAATGTGTTTTTCTCCATAAAAATCAATCAAATTTACAATGAAGAAAAAACGGTCATATTTTTAAACTCAGCTACAAAATACAGAGTTGCTAAATTCTTCAAATTCCATGCAATCATGGGTTATTTATTTTACTGTCCCCTTAGTTCATTACACAAGAGCAGAACATTTACCAGTACCCCTTAGGAGCTACACTGAGGTTATTGACTATTAGAGACTGTAAATAGCAGAGGGGCACATTCACAGATTTCACGTTTTTGTTTAGTTACATCTTTATTTTTTGGATTCTTGTCAAAGTACCAGTAAAAATGTGCTGGATATGGGCATGTCTGTAGACTATTGCATTTGAACAGCAAATTGAGTCATGTTTTTCTTTTCTGTTTTCTAAACAGTGTCATTTAATCAAAAGGAGATCTGAGGGTGGAAGGGAGGGAGACGCAAGAGGAAAGAGATATGGGGATATATGTATATATATAGCTGATTCACTTTCTTATAAAGCAGAAACTAACACACCATTGTAAAACAATTATACTCCAATAAAGATGTTAAAAAATAAATAGATAAAATAAAAAAAGAGGAGATCTGATTATTGAATGAAACCTAGACATACATTATGTATTTATTTATTTTTTTGGTCTCTGTAAAGGTAGTTAAAAGGCAAATTTCTGAATCTCTTGAAATCATGGCACAGTATTATCTGGCCCTATTGAATAGTTTTGTGCTCACTAAAATATAATACTTTTAAAAAGTTGATTTAGGGTCTTCTTTGTTAGGAAGAAGCAAAACAAGATCATCATGATGAAAAAACAATAATTAATAACAGTATAATGTTTTAAAGTTTATATCCCTATTTTCCAAGAAATATTTGACATTTCCTTATTCATGAAATACTTTCATGGTTTCTTTCCTACCTCACTGGCCACTTAATATTGCTCTTGACTTCTAGAACTCTAAGTGGAACATCTTTTGGGTCCAATGCACTCCTATCTTCTTTGTTCCACTTACATAGTACATTACCAAGTGATTCCCACCTAGTCCCAGGGCTTGAATTTCAACAGAGTGATGCAAAAACACATGTTTGCAACCCCGATCTCTTTGCTGAGTTTCAGACCCTTATGTTCTTTAGACTAAGGACCATTAACTGTTGGAAGTTTAATAGGCATGCCAAATTTATTATGTCCAAAATAGAGTTTCTGATCCCTCCTTCAAACCAGCAACTCTGCGGTCTTCCCTATCTTGGTAAAAGATCCACAAGGGTTGTCTTATTGGTAAGGCCAGAAACTTGGGACTTCTCCCTATTTTCTCTCTCCTTCTGACATCTGATTTCCAGTCCATCAAGAAATCCTGTTTATTCTAAATGGACACTTCTCCCCAACAGCTCTGTTCCTGCCCTAGTTTAGGACACCATCATATCTTGCCTGAATAGTGCAATACCTCAGACTGTTTCCTCTGCTTTCATTCTTACTCTTCCCACATCGCTCCATCCCACAACAAAACATCCAAGGAGACTTTTTCAAAATTTTAGTCAGAACCCCTATTCAAAGCCTTCCAAAGCCTCCTCTCTCAGTAACAGTCAAATCTAAACTCTTTAATCATGACCTGCCAGGCCGCACAGGAGCTGACCCACATCTACCCCACTCACTCATCTCATATCCGTCTCTTTCCTCCATATGCGATCAGCCTCATTCACGCTGGCTTTCTTCACCAGCAATTTTTCTGCAAGGTACGGATAGTAAATATTTTGGGCTTTTTAGGCCATTTGGTCTTTGTTGCAGCTCCTCCATTCTGCCAGTGTAACATACAAGCTACGATGTACAGTGTGTAAATAAATGAATGAGCATGGGTGGATTCCAATAAAACTTTACTTTTAGGGAGTGAAACAATTTCATTTTCTTTGTGCGTGTGTGTCATAAAATATTATGTTTTTATATTTTTTGTAACCACTTAAAATGTAAAAACTATTCTTAACTCATGGACTGTAGAAAACCAGCATGGGCTATATTTGGCACATGGAACCTAGTTCTCCAACCCTTATTTGATGCTCCTTAGACACAATAAGCTTGGCCTCATCTCAGGGCCTTTGCATTTGCTCTCCCATCTTCTGGACATCTAGATGCTTCTCCCTGATCTTTGCATAGATTTCTCCTTCAGATCATTTATGTCTCTGCTCCTACATCATTTCCTTGGAGAGGACTTTCCTGACAACCATTCCCTGCCCTCTCTATGCACTCATCTTGCTTTATATACTTTACAAAACTTATTTCCACTTTGATTTAAATTATTTAATGGTTTTCTTGTTCAATGGTCTGTCTTTTCTACAAGAACGTTGGCTTTATATGGGCAGGGTCCTTGTCTTTTCCTCTACTCTTTTCCCAGCTCCCACTGAAATTATATTTAGTTGCTCAGTGTTTGCTGAATGGATGACCTTATAATTGGAGCCATTGCTTTTGCTTAAGAGCACAGACATTATTGTAAAATGGACTAGGGTTCAAGTTTTAATTCTGTGATTTGTTGGCTTAATGAATCTGTCTGGTTTATCTAAGGTTTGTAAGCTTCAGGTTTTTTTTTTTTCATTAAGAACATACGATTAATAATAATAACACAGAGGTTGACTGAAAGGATAAAGCAGAAGATTTGTATAAAGAGCTTAGATCAGTGCCTGCTCTAAACCAGTAATAGACTTTACATGAGTGTGAATTCTTATTTCCTTTCATTGGACAATAAACTTTGAGGGCAGAGATTATATATTTCTTGTCTACTAGTATACTCCTGGTTTCTGGCACATGCAAAGGTCAATAAATATTGCTAACTTATGAGTGAATGAGGAATGAACTCTACAGAAAGTCAGACACTCCAAGTGTGATAGAACTTTTAACATGCAGTGGTGGTATTAATCAAAGTAAATATGTTACCTTTTGTCAGATAATCATAGGAATTTGATTGCTTTATATCACTGTATTCTTTTTTTTTTTTTTTTTATAATTATTATTATTTTTTTTAATTTATTTATTTATTTATTTATTTATTTATTTTTGGCTGTGCTGGGTCTTCGGTTCGTGCGAGGGCTTTCTCTAGTTGCGGCAAGTGGGGGCCACTCTTCATCGCGGTGCGGGGACCGCTCTTCATCGCGGTGCGCGGGCCTTTCACTATCGCGGCCCCTCCCGTTGCGGGGCACAGGCTCCAGATGCGCAGGCTCAGCAGCTGTGGCTCACGGGCCCAGCCGCTCCGCGGCATGTGGGATCTTCCCAGACCAGGGCTCGAACCCGCGTCTCCTGCACTAGCAGGCAGACTCTCAACCACTGCGCCACCAGGGAAGCCCTATATCACTGTATTCTTGATGGCCAACAATTAGTTGACCTCTGAACACTATGTGAAACCTGAGATCTGGGAACTTCAGTAGCTGGTGAGGCAGCTCTTTCTAAGTTCATCTTAGCAAACAAGAACATTTGATTCTAAGGAAAGTTAGGAGACTCATCGGAATTATTTATTAATCTACAAAAAATGAGACAATATAGCATATCTAATAATATGATCTTCTCAGGTTCTTGCAAGAGACTTTGTTTTAGTTTGTGAGGGAACTGCAAAACTCTCTCTACTAAAAGTAAGGATTGGCAAAGCTGCAGTGTATGGAATTGACCCTCCAAAGAGTGCTCATCTGGGTCAGGTCTATAAGTTTAATGGCTCCTGGAATTGCATTCCAAGGGTGTTACATCTAAGAGTCCTCTTCGGGAATTCTGACTCTCTCCATTTGCAGACTTAGACCAACTTTTATTTTCTTAGAGTACTCTGAACTTGCTCTTGATTGCCAGTAGTTTTTCCGGTCCACAATCCATGTGATTGTGATGTGATGTAAAAAGATCAATAACCCTTCTGAACTTTTCATTTCAGTCTAAAATCATTTCCTATATCCTATAATTTTGCCAAGAAAAAAGTTAAAAAGATATTGTTAAACTATTAGAACATATAAAACATGTATTTGAGTCTAATAAATATGATTGTACATTAATCATTTAAAGTATATCTTCAGGAAAATTTTGAATCACATGTATTTTTCTCCTCGCACTTGATTTTCAATGTACACATGGAACTGCACTGAAAACACCCCAGAAGGAAGAGGACAATTTTGAAATACGTTGTACTTAAAAAAAAAAAGAAAAACAACTACAATAACAGAAACAGAAGGACATTACAAATTATATAGGAGCTGTATAGTTGGTATTTCAGTGTAGTCAAACATTTACTTTGAGCTGTGCTACCTGAAGTTCAATGTGGTCTGCAGAACATTTCAGTTCACTAACAGGGATTTGGTCAACAAATATGTGTTTGAGCTAAACTTTAAGGTAGAAAGTAAATTTATCTGCACATTTGCATGTGATACCTTTGCTTCAAACATTGGTAAATTGTTCTAATCACAGTTTGAAGTGGAGCAATACGATTCATAACCAGATACGGTTTTCTTTAAATCATGAGAAATATATACTATATATGTTTATTTTGTATATACATAAATACTATATATTTTTCCTTTATTTGTATTTATATGTGTTTCTATGTACATTTACATGTTTTTTGTTTTTGTTTTTGTTTTTACATTTTTATTTATTTATTTATTTATTTATGGCTGTGTTGGGTCTTCGTTTCTGTGCAAGGGCTTTCTGTAGTTGTGGCGAGTGGAGGCCACTCTTCATCGCGGTGTGCGGGCTTCTCACTATCGCGGCCTCTCTTGGTGCGGAGCACAGGCTCCAGATGCGCAGGCTCAGTAGTTGTGGCTCACGGACCTAGTTGCTCCGTGGCATGTGAGATCCTCCCAGATCAGGGCTCGAACCTGTGTCCCCTGCATTGGCAGGCAGATTCTCAACCACTGCGCCACCAGGGAAGCCCTACATTTACATGTTTATGTAATAAGTCTCCACAAGGATGTTCATTTCAAATAACAGAAAAAAAGTCTAACATAGCCTAAGTGGAGTTTATTATCTTACAGAACATGAGGCCTGGGAGAGAACAGTTGCAGGACTGGTTATTTCAACTGCTTAGCAATATTACCAAAGGCTCACCTGTCCTCAGAACTTCAGTTTTAACCTCAAGCTTGTTCCCTCATAATTGTAATTTGGCTGCCACAGTGCCAGCCTTTACTTCCCCTCAGTCTTATTCAGGGACAGGAAAAATAATTCTTATCAGATACCCTCTTTTTTTTTTTTTTTTCTTTAAATCAAAGCCTTCCTTAAAATGTTTCTTCTTTTAATAGAAAAAAATCACGTGTCAATTTGTAGGTAAATTATTCTCAAGGATAATGGAATTTCGAATAGAGACTTGATCAGGCTGAGGATAGAGTCACCTCCTTCAGGGCATGACGAAGTAAAGGACAGAAGTGGTCATTTGATCCATACTGCTGCTCTGCTAGCCAGGAAAGTATGGGGGAAAGACTTACAGAGATAGCAAATCACTGCTGATAAAATACCAACTTCCTGTTACCCACAAGTGCTAACATTTTTAGTTCTTTTGTATTTGCTGTGAATTTTTAAGTCAATACAATAAAATCAAGCAAGGTAACAAACTATGGTTACCAAAGGGGAAAGTGAGGTGGGGGGGATAAATTAGGAATTTGGGATTAACAGATGCACACTACAGTATATAAAATAGATAAACAACACGGATGTACTGTAGAGCACAGGGAATTATATTCAATATCTTGTAATAACCAATAATGGAAAAGAATCTGCAAAATAATATATATATATGTATATATAACTGAATCACTTTGCTATACACCTGAAACATTGTAAATCAACTATAGTTCTATTAAAAACAAACAATGGGAATTCTCTGGCTGTCCAGTGGTTAAACTCAGCGTTTCCACTGCAGGGAGCCTGGGTTTGATCCCTGGTTGGGGAACTAAGCCGTGGGTGTGGCCGAAACTAACAAACAGACAAACAAACAAACAAGGTATAGAGTCTATTGATATAAAATTGTATCTTTCTTTTCGTGATCCTTAAAGAATTTAAAATAGAAGCATTTTGAAGCAAAGGAAATCAAAGCAGAGTCCAAATTGTTAAAAATATAGATATTTTAAGTGGATTTATTCTGGTATTTTCTTACAGAGTAAGAGTGTGTGTTATTTCCTTACTACATGAAGAGGAAATGAAGAAGTTAAACAGTGATACAGAAATAGTTTTCAAATTTTACCTTGGTAAGGCTATTAAACATAGTACATTTCAAAATATTCAATGAAACCATATTAAAATGCACTGTGACATGAGAGACAGATATATATATATATATATATATATATATATATATGCATATACAAGTATGTATATATTTCATGATGACTGGCCTCTTAATTAGCAAATCATATTGAAAGTTTTTAAACACTTTATTAGCATCTAATCAATGGTTTATTGGATAAGGAAATTTGTAAACAAAAGAAATCAAAAGCATTGTGCGTTATGTTATTTTCCAATTTATTAAAGGAAAATTATTCTTTGAGGTGACTTGACATTCTCTGAGACTGAATAGAAATAACAACCTGCCTTCCTGGAAACATACCTCTTTACTGTTTCATTGATATATAAGAACATGATTTGCTATCAACGGCTTATTCCCAGGTTTCTATTGTTCTCACATTCTCAGTTTTATTCATATTCCTTGCCCATTACAGGGAAGCATGAACCAGTGAAAATGTCAAGAAAAAAGGGATTTGGAACCTAAAGCTGAGCTACCAGGCAGAATCACAGAGTAAAAGAGGGATTTTTTTTTTAAGCCCGAAACAATAAGAAACATAAATGGCATACAGTTACATGTTTCTGTGTAAGACAAAAGAAATTTCTTATCTTTACCCGAGGATGTTTCCTGAGCTGTCAGTCACTTTCAGTGGGAGTTCAAATCAAGTCATTTGTTAATGTTGATATTAACTCTGAGAAAAGAAAAAAAGAAAAGAAAAAAAGTTCACAACATTATGAAAACTCAAAAACAAGTACAACCACAAAGTTTTAAATTGGTAGTTTGCTTTAAAAGTTTTTCTCCATTCATAATTTTTCTAATACAAATTCAAAATGGTATTTTGAATTAGACAGTTGGTCAGTAAATAAAATGAATTTATACATTAAGTGAATGGTTTTCATAGCTCTTTAGTAAAGTAATTCCAGCAGGAACAGGGGACTCTGATACTTACATTTCTGGGAAATTCTGGAAATGATGGAAGGACTCTGGGGACAAATGGTTGCCTGAGTTTCGCTCTGTCTAATGTTAACATCTTTCCACGATGAAACCTGAATGCCCCCAAATTCTCATGTCTTTGGTGATTACCTTTTCCTTCTTAATGTAGCCAACATGTAACACAGCCTGGGTCATCTTCCTCCTGATGGCAGTAAATCGTTGCCTTTGTGGGACCCTGTCCTTGGCTATAAGTTTGAATAGCCCAGGGATCCTTACATGTCCAATAAATCCAGCCTAAGTGGCTACTTGTCATCTCTTTTTTAAGATTCCTGTTCTGAACACTCTGGTAATCAGAGTTTGCCCTCTCATAATCTTCTCTCTAGGAAATGATCCTCTGTACACTGTTATGTCACATGCAGGGTCAGAACCTCCACCCTCCCTGGTAACATACTCAGAGACACCATTCCTCAAAGCAAAAAGCTAAGAAAGCTAAAACTGCCATGTAGCATTCAAAAAGAAACCCGAACAAGCAGAACGGGATTGCAATGCAAAATATTATAAAGATAAGCAAGAAAAAAATGTTAACAGTTATCACTGCTCCTTTGAGTGTACCCATTCTCCTTTACAGGGTTCCTGATTTCTTCTGGATTCCCCTTACCTCCTCCTTTTCCTTTCCACCTCTACCATGCTGCAGCCATGCTTATCTCTTTCAGGAGCTCCTTTCAACCACTTTGTCATTCCTTGCAGTCCAGGCTCCAACCCTCAGACTCAGATAAATAAATGAAATTTTCTATCCCCAAACAAATCCTACTTCTTTTATTCTGTCCCTGAATTCCTGATTCTGGAAGGCATCTGTTCCTTCAATCACTACGCATGCTACCCACATGAGAGTATTATGTTGCCTAGGGTCTAAACTAGCAATCTCAAGAGCTGACAAGACTTTCTCCTGGCATTGGTTCAAGACATCCCCATGAATAATGACTATATTACGAACACCTGACTCATTGTGCTTACCCAGGTGGTTCTTTCTGATATTAAGGAAGAGACTGTCCCCAAAACAATTTCCAATTTCCACCCAAGAGGACAGACGTGGCTTGTCACCCCAGCACTGTCTTTTTTAACTGCAAAATTTAAAGGTGAAAATATACCTCTTGCAACAAAAAAACCTTGCTGGAAACCAAAATAAGCATAATTGCTCTACACACACTGTTGGCAACTACTGATGTGTCTTGTTACGTAGCAACCCCCTTAGTATATCGGTGCTGTAGCATCATCTTTTATATAGTCACATGAACCTTAACATCAGCAGAACTTATGTTTGCATTTTCATGTTTCAACTTGTTTTTTAGAGATATTCTGTTAAAAGAAACAACTGATTTTGCAAGAGAAATCTCTAAAGATGGATGGAACTTAGGGGAGGGAAGTAAGTTTCAAAATTTTTTCCAGTCTAAGGATTTTTTACAAATCATCTTGAAAATCTCCTTTAGTGACATCAACCAGTTAATTAGCATGTATTGTTGAGAACTCAGCTTCTAGACCTGGAACTGCTGTAGGAGTTGTAAGTGAGATGTTATTTAAATTTAAGACAAGCCTCTGGTATCAAAACGCTTTAGTCATTCTTTCCGAAGATGTCATAATTCCTCATCAACCTGAACGTGCAGTTCAGAAAGTTCTAAATTTAATGGGTTTAAAAGAGAAGCTAGGGGCTTCCCTGGTGGCGCAGTGGTTGAGAATCTGCCTGCCAATGCAGGGGACACGGGTTCGAGCCCTGGTCTGGGAAGATCCCACATGCCGCGGAGCAACTAGGCCCGTGAGCCACAATTACTGAGCCTGCGCATCTGGAGCCTGTGCTCCGCACCAAGAGAGGCCGCGATAGTGAGAAGCCTGCGCACCGCGATGAAGAGTGGCCCCCACTTGCCGCAACTAGAGAAAGCCCTTGCACAGAAACGAAGACCCAACACAGCCAAAAATAAATAAATAAATAAATAAATAAATAAATAAATAAATAAATAAATAAAAGAGAAGCTGATTCACATTTTTGAAAATTTGATATCTGAGTGATAGATAACCTGTAACAACTTTTTGGTAAACTCTGGTATTTTATTTGCTTTCTACAGTGAGAATATGAATATGGTTAGATGGTTGATAAAATATGTTTAAATGCTTCTTGTACATAGAATTAATCCTATTTATTTAATTAAAATAGTCTCATGCTGGCAACATTTTAGTTTTTACTGTATTTTAGTAGAATATAAAATCAGACTCAGTTATTTATTTCTCGTTTGAACAAGTATGTCTTTCTTGTTTGCAGTAACATTGAGTCATTGCAAAAATACTCTCTCCCACCAGCGATTTGCTATAGTTACACACAATTCTCCTTTAGCATGTTCTGCCTGGAGGAATAAGTGTTCTCTATCTTCATGACAGAATCTATCAAAGGGGCTGTGCTTCATAGCCTTTCCAGTGACAACGTTTCAAAAAAAATTGCTGATTGAAAATAATGTGCAAACCTATTACTGGGCATTGCTCAGGTAAATCTGTCTTTTTAATGGCTGAGGGTCACTTTGTCTCAGAATAACTGTACACACATCCACAGAACTGTAGTTTGGAATATGGCTTTCCTCAAATGGTTCCTTTGAGACCTCTCAAGATGTTTTGAAAATATTTTTCAAGAGATCATGACAATGTGATAGTAAATACATTCATGATCATGTCCAAATGCTGAATAACTCATAGAATATTCTATGGTGCTTCACCAGGGCCCTTTAAAAGCTATTCAAAATCATTCTCAGCTGAACTTTGAAAAATGTCACTTGATCTTGACAACACTCAATTATATAGAAAAGAGCCCTTGGTTTAATAATATATCAATGAGTGATTCAACTAGAATTGTTTTTGGTCTTCTATTGCTGGAAGTTTTGTCCTTCTGAACAAACAGCTCATTTTTACTTTAAATTGTATGTAATTTAATATTAATATACAAATTTAAATGTATTTGTATATTTCAAGTTCTGTGCCAGAGTGTTTAGAAATTTAGAGGTTATGTTTCTTGAGTTTTCTGATTAGTCATAAAATATTTTTATAGTTTTGACTTTATCTGAAAAAAACTACAGAGAATTTTAGTGCACTTTTCTAACCTAGAAGATTTGGTACATAAACTACTTGATGTTTTTCATTTTATGGTTGAGGATCTTCTATGGCCTTAGATGGATTTTCACTACAGTCACTGGTATAGTTGAGATAATGAGCTGAAGCTAAATATGTGCTGATTCCTGGTATTTTGTGGAAGTGTTTGGCTTAGTTCTTAATTTGGTTTTGCTATGCACATGGGTGTGAGTATGCGTGTGTGTGTGAAATAATATAGCATATCGAGGGTTTTGAGTTAATTGAGGGTTTATCCTACAAAAATAAGATAGAATTCTTTATAATTTGGAAAAAATACAGAAATATACTATGTCAAGTGAAGAAATTCTTATATTGATCTTTCACAAATGTGATATAAGAAACCATATTTCTTAAGAGATTAAACCATATGGAGTCTATTTACACAGACACATGATTTCAGAATGTAAACACAGTTGGCGACGCCTATATGTTTAGGGTAACAATACTTTGAGAAGGTAGTTTTCAAAAGGTTTTTATGTTCCATGTTCTTCAGAAGAGAAAGTGGGATCCTGAGTTGATGCAACAATCACACATTATTAAATATGTTCCATATAGAGATAAACTTAAGAGATTCTGGATTTACATATATTAATATCTAACTTCAATAGAATCACAGAATGCTAAAGCTGGAAAGGAATGTTAAAGCTGGAAAGGAATGTAAAGATGATCTAATTAAAATTAGATAATCTCCCCATTTTAAGATCCTTAACTTTGTCACATCTGCGAAGCCTTTTTAGCCAAGAAGGTAATACATTCACAGATTCTGAAGATTGTGTTATCTTTGGGAGGCCATTTTTCAGCCTACTACACTCAGTGATTTTTTTCTATGTTTAGAGAAACTCTTGATACGAAAATCAGTAAAATTTCTGTCATGCCAATTTACTCTTCCACTATACAAATTCCCAAGCGAAGAGTGATGGAGGAAGCACTGTTCATGAGATAAAATTTATAAGAACTTAATATATATTAGACATGTAATAAATACACATTGCATGAATAATTGAATATTTTTGGTGGAATCCTTGATTTTTACTTTGAATCAAATGGAAGAACGCTAAGGAAAGATTCTTTACCACTCTGACCTAAGTTATGATGACTAACATATGGAAAAAGGCAATGACCAATGCAACCAGATAGAATTTATGCCATTTTATTTTAATCTATAAGATAGCAGACATAATGAAAATCTCTGCTCATAGGATTAAAGAAGGAACTCAGAATTTGTGGCCCTTGCTTAGGAGATTTTGGGATATAAGCTTATTTTGGTGAGTTACAAATCAATTACTCTTCATATTTGTAAATTTATAAGTACTGTTAATAACCTTTCTGTATCAATCAACGGAACAAACCCTGAGTAAAGATTTTGATAGGACAACAGAACAGAGTACTTGACAGGTATAGTTAATTGACAATACAGCTAATACTGCATATGACTATAGATTCTGAATTTGAAGACTTTGACATGCTGCATTTCTAAATTCTTCAACTCTTATTTTCTTCTTGAGCCAGAAGTTTTGTTAGAAGAGATGTAAACACAACAGGATCTTCGGCTCTTCACACCATGTTGAATTAAAGAAATTAAAAAGATAGCTAAAAATGAAGCTTTAAAAATTTCCCAAAACTTTTCCTAGTTCTAACACGATTTGATGTAGTGTTGTATTTTAGAATGGAAGACCATTCTTATGTCATAAATATTTCTATTGTTTGCCTCCTAATGTTTGGGTTTTTTTGCTAGTACTTTTCTTTAGTAATTCACAAATATTCATGTGTGCTGGTTGTCTGCTAACCTGATTCAAAGCATCATTATTTAGATTTACTAAGGCTTGATGCATGACTGCATCTTCTTTAGCAATGCATCTCCACATCACTCTAAGTTTGCTTTACCTTTTGAATTCATGCTTCCTCTATTTGGAGTAAGCATGCTGTAGTTTTCTCTAAGAATGAGATTTATGCTGGAGCAAAGGGAAGTAGACCAGCACTTCGGAGCACACTGAAAATATCACCCCTCTGACTGACTACTAAGATTAATTCCCATCTCTATCAATAATGAGAAATTGCCAAAGGGGTCACCTTTTTGACCAGACATCACTTGGTGGTCCCAAATGCTACATTTTGTCTGCATTTGTTCTAACTTACCTAAACATGAATAGAGATATTTCAAAAGAGGAATATAAAGAAAGCTCAGAAATTCAGTGCACAGTTGTTTCAACTCTACAGTTACTCTTATGAACCTATTTAAACTGTTTGGGTTCCTTTTTTTTAAAAAAAATCAAGTATTCCCTTCCTATATTTAATAGTTATATTCATATTTTACTTTTTTACAAAAAGAATAAAAAGTAATCTAGAATAAAGGTATTAAGGCAAAAATAGAGACATAAATGGGATATGGAGATACAAGTGTCAGATCCACTTCTAAGTATTTTATATGTAATCTCATTTAATCGTCACAAGAATCATTTGAAGTAAGTATTGTTTTTGTCTCCACTTCATAGATGGGAAAACTGAGGCTCAGAGAGCTTAAGTGACCTGCCCATGGTCATGCAACTGTCAGATGGCAGAGTCAGGATTTAAACATAGCTATGACAGATTCTAAAATCTGTGTTTATAACTACTCTACCCTCTTGAAGTACTGCCCCTTTGAAATACACTCAAATAGTGAGTATAGTTATTACCTTGAAATCCAGGCCTCCTGATAACCAAGATAAAATGAGAAAACATGACAAAAAAATGTAATTTTCATGATTTATTAAGAGTAAACATGACCTTTCTTCAAGAAAGGGGAGATTTGTTTTGCTACCAGATTCTGTTAGGTATTACTTATGTAGGCCTTTACCTATGGGGAAAAAATAATATTCAACAATTTTAACTTATCCTGAAGTATTCTTCATATGACCTTTTCTTTTTAATTTTCTTACCATTTTTTGGAAAATAGCATAAAAGAAAATGAAATTTAGTAAAATGGCTAGCTAATGAGTATAGTCTGCTGATCATTAAATTTGAATTAAAATTGACCTTGAAAAACCAAAAAGATTAGATGACTAATACTGGATTATCTTCTGAAATATAATTTCCTGGACAAAGCTGCTATAATTTAATTTTAAATTTTTTGAGGAGGGGTCACTTTTGATAAGCAGATGCTCTTTGAACTCTACAACCTGCAGGAGGTTCTGCTCATGGGCCTTTATGGAGCTGAGATAACTCACTGGTATTCTCACTAGGTGGGGTGGCAGAACACCCTACCTCGGCACACATGTAGCTGTAAGAAATTCTAAGCAGCTTTACATATGCGCTTGAACTTGGTAAAGGCTAGTTTGAAGCATCATGGTCCTGCTCTAGAGAACAAAGCAGGGCTGATTATGACTTGATATGTTTAAGTTTAGTTAGCTCCACTGACAAACTTTGACCACAGCCAAACCCCATATTGCTTTCTGAGAATGTTTGTGTTAGTACGAATTGTTTGGTTAAAAACTGTGGGAGGTTATGCTTAGAAATGAGAATTGTAACAACTGCTTCTCACAGCAAGCTATGAGGAGGACAGTGCCCTGAGCTTATTTTTCTTCACCTCACTCCACCCTTCCTTTTATGTTTCTCCACAAACCCGACTCAGCTTCTTTCTCTGTCTCTTCTCCTCTTTGTGTTTCTTCTCAGTTTTCCTCCAGTTATGAGCATCTTGATTCTTTTCCATATTTTATTTCCAAACTCTCAGAGAAAGACCTGTTGGGATAATTTAATCACCAATATCCCTGCAGGGTTGAGTGTTTATTGAGGGTTACCTTTTTAGCCACTTTCCGGATTGCATTTTGGTATTGGTTTTCTAGGGTTCCTGTTAACACACTGCTATAAAATTGGAGGCTTAAGACAGAAGAAATTTATTCTCTTACAGTTCTGAAAGCCAGGAGTTCAAAATCAAAGTGTTGGCAGGGCCGCCATCCCTCCAAAGATTCTAGAAAAGAATCCTTCCTTTTCCACTTTCTGATGGCTCCAGGTAGTTCTGGGCTTGTGGCTATATCACGTCAGTCTTTGCCTCTGTCTTCACATGGCCTTCTCCTCTGGGTCTATGTCTTCTCTCTTGTCTCTTATAAGGACTCTTGTCATAGAATTTAAGCTCCACTTGGATAATCCTGGATCATCTCATCTCGAAATCTTTAATTATGTCTCTAAGGACACTATTTCCAAATAAGGTCACATTCAGAGGTTCCAGAAGTTAGGATGTGGACATATCTTTTTGAGGGTGAACATTTTTGATCTCACTACAGCCTTGTATGTCCTTGAGCCAGATGCTCTCCAGTGTGCCATTCACTGGTTGGATAGGGCAGGTGTAACCCATGGCCAAAGATGCTAAAGGAAAAGCCAGGGCTAATCCTTGTGTGGAAACTGTGGTCAAGGACCAGGAGCTATGACCTTGGCAGGTCCAATGTTTGTTTTGCTTAGCACATTGAACATGGATTATGGTGCTTTGAAGTGGGCCTTCCAAAATCAATTAGCTGCAAGTTTTATAAATAAGTTGGTCCTCAAGTGGCATAGGATTATTTAGTATTGACTGTTTGGATTCAGAAAACAATCTGATACCAAGAAAAAAAGTCTAGTTTTACCAAGACTAACAATGCAGTATTCAGTTAGACAAATTGATGCCCTATTCAGATAGACAAATTAGAAAATCAAAGAAGTTTCTTTACGAGACTGTTCTTTTTTCAGATAACAAAGTCATGTAACTGACCCTAAGGAAAGGACATGTTCCTACCTGCCATGACAAGAGACCAAGCCTTTCACTCATCAAAACTTTGTATCACCTTATTTAGTCATAATTTAAAGTGAAATGGAGACTGAGATAAAAATCTGCTTTTATGAAACTTTAATCAGAAGTGTTGTCTGTTCTTTCCTTTCTCTGATTCTGTCAAGGAAATACAGTACACTAGAAAAGGATGCTGAACTCATACAACTGGGTCCAGAGCCAATTTCTATCTACTGACACAAAAGCTGTGAATTGATTGCGGAACACTGAAAATATCTAAACTTCAAGTGAGGTCGAAGCCGAGTCCAGCCTCTGCACTCTGACACCGAATTAATTCTAGGAGACAGAGTTTTGGGTGAAGTAGAAAAGAATAGCTTTATTGCTTTGCCAGGCAAAGGGCGGGCGGGGGAGGGTCACAGCAGCCTAATGCCCTCAAAACTGTGTGTCTCAACCTGGAGGGGTTAGTGAGGAGATTTATAATAATGGTTCAAAGAGGGCGTGATCAGCTCCTGGACATTCTTTTGATTGGTTGGTGGTGAGGTAAGTGGGAGTCGGCATCATCAACTTTCTGGTTCCAGCCAGTCTGGGGTCCACGTGCTTGTGGGCACGATACTGTTAGTTTCTTCCACATGATGGGGATTTCAGTATCAGCAAAACAGCTCAAAGATATTATTATGTGTATCCCTTGAGGGGGAGCCAGGACCCTGCCCCAAGGCTGTACTATTATTTCTTTTAACTTCCCCTCCACATCCTCTCCCTTCCCTGATTAGCGACTGTTTGAACCTGCTCCTTGGAGCACAGGGAAGGTCATGGAGGCTGAATGAAGCCTATTTCTTGTAATCCAGAAATGGAGGACACAGAAAGGTTTTTGTGCCCAGGAGCCCCACAGGGTCCTGCTCTGTATCAAGGAGATATCTCCAAACTCAGTACAATGCTTCAGGGTATAGCTTTTTTTGGATTCTGCAGTGTCCATGGAAAATTAATCAGTCAATCTAAGGAAGAAATGGAAAATTTTATTCAAGCCAAATTTGAGGATTATACCCTGGGAGGAGTATCTCAGAAAGCTCTGAGAACTGTTCTGCCTGTTAGAAGTTAAAGCACAGTTATATAAGTTTTTTGAGATGGAGGGTTTTACATCAAATGATGTATTATTGACAATTTGCCTAATCCAGATCTAAGTGCCATATGAAACCTTGCAAGATCAAGAAGGAAAGTTATCTTTTAAGGAGTTGTCTTGCTGGTGCTGGGAGAATGTTGCTCTTTATGATTGAGCAGGTATTTCTGTCTAAGGGGAAGGTTTGGTCAATGCATAATGCAGATACACAATGCACAGTGTGAGGAGAGAGGAAGCCAAAGGGCAGAGGCAATATTTTGTTTAAATTTTTCTTGTCTTGCCATAAAATATGAATCTTATTTCACAGCAGGAAATGTTTTTCTAACATTGTTAAGGTATTTTGCTTATCTGTTGTTCGCTTTAATAAGATGTTTATTCCATCTTTATTGAATGAAGGCTTTCGTTCATCTAAACATGGAACAAAAGAAGTCATCTCATAATATGTACTTTTGGGAAAAAATCTTTTAAAAGTCAGCTGAAGGAAAAAATTACTAAACCCTTGGATATTTCTTATAGAACTCTTCCTCTATTTTAAGTTTCTGAATCTTTGAACTCACCGTTTAAGTCATAAGTACACAGAGAAACAGAACAGCTAAACGGAAGGCCAAAAGATCAGGGTAGAGTGAACATCCAAGGACAGTTAATTTCATTCAAGTCAGACTTCAATTTGCCCTCAGAATCTTTTCATTGAACTGTAATTTAGGTAACAGTGACACAGAAGGTTAACTTTCAGGTAGTTAAAGGCAAAGTGGGTCTGGCCACAATAAAGGCTGTGACCTTGACTGTCAAGGCTGCTGGGGGAGGAAGATACTGAGTTTGTGATAAACTAAATCTGGAGTGAGTCCTTAACAGGGATAGTCCCTTGTCTAGTTCCAGCCACCAACAAGGCAATGATGAATTTGAACTTGTTTTTTGCAGACACTTTTACATGAGGAAAGCCTGTTGTGTGGGTCAACACAGCACTGGGAGGTTCTAGAAAAGGGAATTTATTGCTGTAACTCATTGCTGTAACTCCATGTGACCTGTGCATTCAACGTGGAAGCAGAGCTATTGGTTCAACATGGAAAAGGTCATTTTGAGCTCCCCAGGGGAAGTGACTGAAAGAGACAGTAAGGGTGTCCTGGTCCAGCCAAGCTGGCTGCAGTCCAGGGCTAGGAGTTTAGTCTCAGCAGAGAATCACACAGGAATAAGACAGAATTCTAAGTAGATGGCATGTAGACATGAAGTTGTGTGAACTTTACCCACAAAATGAAGATTCAAATTTACTGAACTTAGGAGGTTTCCTTGGTGCTTGGAAACAAATATCATCAAATCTATGGCAGAAGAATTAATTTTAAGATTTACTCACCACCTTGGTTGTTTGAGCTGGGTGGTCTGACTAAGAGAATCATTTCTGAGATTTGTGTTCCAAGATAACCAAACTGTGGCAGGACAAGGGGGAGCAAGGGAATGGTCACGTGCCAGGTCTCGGGAAAGTTCCTGGGATGGACCATTAAGTGAAGGTCCTTGGCTTTGCACAGGAAAGAATTCAAGAGCCAGCCACAGTAAAGTGAAAGCTAGTTAATTTAGAGAGATACACATTCCATAGGCAGAATGCGGTCTGTCTTGTTTCAGAAGGCAAGAATGGCCCTTGGATATGGGGTGGTTAGTTTTTAAGGGCTGGGTAATTTCATACGCTAACAAGTGGGAGGAATATTCTAACTATTTGGAGGAAGAGGTGGGGATTTCCAAGAATTCCTCCCACTTTTTGGCCTTTTATGGTCATCCTTGAAACTGTCATTGAACCCATGATGGTGCTGGTGGGTGTGTCATTTAGCATGCTAATGCATTACAATGAGCGTATAATGAGGCTCAAGGTCTACTGGAAGTCAAATCTTCTGCCATCTTGGGCCTCGTTGATTCTAGCCAGTTTTTGTTGTATCCTCAACAGCTGTGTCATTCTTTTAATGGTTGTGCCCTGCCGCCTTCCTTCCTGACTCAAACTATTGCATGGTGTCCTTCCCAAGTGATCAGGAAATGATTGAGCTGAAAGGGATGTTAATTACAAACATGAAGCTGAAAAGAAAATAATAGATTCAGAACTAGGAAATAAATCCAAGGATCTTAATGCTTATCATAACATCGGAAGTGAAATGAGAAGGCAGGGAAGACCCAAGTGGAGGGGACTTGAAGCCTGAACTGTCTTCTCCTAGGAAGGGGGTTACTGCTGCATCAATTTTCATAAATTCTTACTTGCTTGCATGCTCATTTGTTTACTTGATGTCATCAGACTGCATTTAATTATTCTTTCAAGAAATATTTATTACTACATTCTTTTTTCTTATTACGGTCTTTTTGCGGTCATAGTACTGCTGAATTATGTGTAAAATAAAAATGATGAGAAAGCATAGTCCTTACCCTCTTAATTGCCATTAACTTGGTTCATTGTGGAATAAACATTGTTTGATCCCACCTGTGTGCCCAGATTCCTATTAGAAGCTAGACTGTGCACTAATGTGATTAAACAGTGCCAAAGTAGTCGGAGATTAGCAGGGAAGGGAAAAGAAACCACATGGAAATATAATACAAGCCATTATCAGTCACAAAATTAGTTTTGGAAGTTTATAATTAAGTTAAACCAGATAAATTATTTTATGACCATCTTCTGGGCTTTATGGCAATGCAACATTTCAGCCACATGGAAAATACTGGAAAACTGGAATGCAACTTTCAAGGCTATATCAAGGGATTAGTTCACTTACAGAGCAGCACAGAAATAATGACTCTTAGATTTCTTTGGGGGTAGGGAAGTAATAACAACTTTGTCTATAAGGTAGAATCAAGCAAATGAGAAATTCCAGAGTAAAAGTATAAGCAGCTATTAACAAAGTGATGTTCTTTATCGACATACTATTTACACATTTTTCTCCTTAGATTTGCTTTTCTTTTAAAATTCTAAATTGTAAGGAACATCTCCTATACAGTCATGTATGAATTTGATATAAACATAAAATACACCAATGCCAATGATAAAAATTTCACTAGTTTTACATATCAATACTCATCTTATCCCCAGAGCTTATACCTCTGGGGTTATCCCTGTAAAACCTGAAAAGAGACTATAAACACCTCTTGCTGGAATGAAACAAGAAAGTCTCTCTATTGTTTGAAATGCTTTCCTTTTTCTCATGTCCATGATTTCTGTTAATTCTCTGCCCACATCACACTCAGCCATGTCCAGCGGGAATGATTAGCCTTGGTTACTCTCTTTCTTAGACAATCACATACATCCTATCTTACACAGGGGTTCCTGCTGAGATAAGATGTTTCTGGGATGTGCTTGCACACACACACCCCCCGCCCCTTACTTTGGTCAGTAAAAATTGTTACTTTTGGCAAAATTCAGACTTTGGTTCAGATTTCATATGAAGCTTTATCTTCATCTTATTCCCATCACAGGTGAGGTGATTCAGTGTGCAGGATGGTCATTTATACATATTCAGGTCTTCTCATGCTTATATGTAATCATACATGCATTCAGCTATTTTCACATATGTTTTATTTACTATTTATTCACCCCTACTATTTATTATTGCACCCTACCCACGTTCTGTGAAGTAGATTGGTATTATTCCCATTTTTGTAAAATACATATGCAAATAAGTTTTGACATTTCAAAGGGCAGAGCTAGCAAAGGAGCGGAAATGAAAAGCCAAACTTCTGCCTTCTTCTTCTTCTTCTTTTTTTTTTTTAACTTTCAAGTTCATTTTGTAGCTAATTAGGGGACTGCAGTTGCCTTGTTTTCCAGAAAAACATATTTATCCAAACTGAGATAGCTTTGTTTCAATGGAATTTTTTTTTTTTTCTGCTCTGAGGTGTGATTCTAGTATTCAGTGTGTGAAAGTGAATGAACAACCCTAGATGAATCTTTGCATCTCAGTGAATGTTTACAGCTTTCTTCTCTATAAGAAATAAAGATTATTCTTTAATTAATGGGTAATTATAAACCAGACCTGAAAGCATTTCTTTCAAAAGATTTTATTCAAAAAATGGTTACTTCTTTAAAATAAGTGATGAGATTGGGCAAAGAAAAGAAATGTTCTAAAACTGATATTTTGGCGAATTAGATACCATAGATTTTCTTACAAGCACTTTAAAAATAAACATATCACTGCCTCTGTCATTATACACTGACTTACGTTCTTACCTTAAATTATAATTTTCTCTGTTGTTTACTGATATTTAAAATATAAGAAAATGATGTTGAAAAGCAGCTTATTGGGTAAAAAAACATTATGCAGCATTTGTCAATCTCCAAAGAAAATATTCTAAAAAGGTCATTCATTGCATATGTTCTTACGTGTGGGATTTGGGGATTTAATTTTATCTTTGTTTATATAAAAGCCAGAAAGATTACTGAATCATAGCTCATTCTTTTCTTACTGATTTGTAAAACCTCTCTGCCTTTGTCTAATCTACGTGAGGTGACTCTCTGATTCCTTTTCTTACAGTTGTTGCCTAGATTTGGTGTCAAATTTACAATAGCTCCAGAGAATGAGTTGGATGGTTTTCCACTGAGCTTACATGTATAGAAGTTCCATCAAGATTTTGCGAAAGCTATTTATAAATCAGCCTGTATATTTTGGCATAGAAATTACTAGCTGATGATCCCATATTCTTAAATGATCATGGAATTCAATTTTAATCTTTCAATGTGTAATTTTGCTAACATATATTCTTTTGAAAACAATTAGATAATTTCCTCCATTTTCAAATTTCTTTTTTTAATTCCTTGCTTCTTGTACTTCCATTGTTGAATTGGTTCTTCTGCTTTTTGCCTAAATCATTGTTTTTTGTTTTGTTTTGTTTTTCATTCCTGCATAAGGTCATTGGATCAGACCTTACCTTCCCTCTGTCAAGGATCTTTTATCTGAGTAGGAGCATGGAATTTTAAGCTCTTTTGTATTCAGTTCTTAAGTGCAGTATTCACTTACATTTTTCCTTAACTGGAACATTTTCTTTTTTTTATCAGTGAGTTTTTTTTCAGAGTCTATTTCTGCTAACCCTCTCCTTCTCCTCTCTTCCTCTTTCTTAATATTTTTTTGCCTTTCAAACTGCATCATTTTATTTTTTTGTTATTTTATTTCAATTTTGATGTATTAATCTTCTTTATTTTAATATTCTTCAATTTGTGTTTCTTTTACTAAAACATTCTGGGTCTCTTTATGACAGATGCTTTTGGCTAATGTGGTATTCTATGGCATTGTCTCTTTTTCATTAGGCATTTTTAAGCTACTGTAATAGCTTTGAGTTCAGAGCAAATCTGAGACTCTGGAAGTTAAGAAGCAGCCAGACAGTGCTCAAAAGAACTACAGTTGCAGCACAGAAGACACTCTTGGAAAATGCAGAATACCCAGCCTGCCTGTCTTTTCACTTGCGGATCATTTTTTTTTTTTTTGTTCCCCGCATTCCTCCATCTTTCCCTTGTTGATGTCATTCTAAAGAAATCTTAAACTAGATAGAAAAATTAAAAAAAAAAAAAAAGACTCTCCCATCAGATTGTGTTCAGATGTCAGAAAAAAACACAAGCTGTTCCTGGATTTGATTTTTGGCTATGACTTTAAGAAAAAAATTAACTTCGTCACATGTGAGTTTCCTGGATTCTACATCCCGGTCTCTTGTTTTATCAGCTTATACTCAAACATTCTGGATGACTGTGCAGTGCCTTGTGTATGGTTGTTTTTAGTAGTTATCTGAAATCTGTATTTAAAAACCACTTCCAATTTTTCTCTCCTTTTCACTTGCTCCTATCCAAATAGAAGAGAGAGAGAGAAGAGGACCAGAAAGCCTTCATGATACATCTTTATTCCTTCAACAATTCATCTGGGCACATGATTTACAGGCAGTGGAGCTGCATCAGTGAATCCAGTTTCCCATGGATCTTGGGGTCTCAGCTGAAGGATCCCTCCACAAGTGGCACCCGTATCTGCTTTGTGCTATCTTACTGCCTTTACTTTTTCACCACCACTTCTCTTTTCCCTCTTTCTACCTCAGTCCCATTAGTGATGAGAACACTTCAAGCAAATCAAGTCATTTACTCTTCAGAAAATGCTGAAGGCTCATTCTATAGGCCTGAGCCTATGTGTGTGTACATATTTATATATATATATTTATTTATTATTATTTACATATATATTCTTTTTCAGATTCCTTTCCATTATAGGTTGTTACAAGATGTTGAATATAGTTCCCTGTGCTATACAGTAGGTCCTTGTTTTTTATCTATTTAATATATAGTAGTGTGTATCTGTTAATCCCAAACTCCTAGTTTATCCCTCCCCAACACTTTTTCCCTTTAGTAACCATAAGTGTTTTCTATGTCTGTGAGTCTGTTTTGTAAGTTAATTTGTATCTTTTTTTTTTTTTTTTTTTTTAGATTCCACATATAAGTGATATCATATGGTATTTGTCTTTCTCTGCCTGACTTACTTCACTTAGTATGATAATCTCTAGCTCCATCCATTTTGCTGCAAAAACATTATTTCATTTATGGCTGGGAAATCCAGAGAGGGCCAATAGATTAAAAGAAGTCTCAGATTCACTCAGTCTAAGTCAGTGAACCAATTTATGATACATTCAGAGCCCAGTCACATGAAAATAGAAGGTTATGAATCTACCTCCTTTAGATAGAAAGTATAGTGTTTTAAAAATTGCTCTTTAGGCACAGATTATTAATGCTGTTATGACACTAAAGAGAATTAAATGCAAATTTGCAAAGCTCTGAAGAGCTTTATTAGGATAAGCAAAATTTTATTGAGCCAAATCAGTTGCTATTTTAATGAAACTCTGGATAAATAACTCTCAGTGGAAGCCACTACAGATGTTGTATCAGGTATTCTGGGCAATAAGCAATTGAACCTGGCAGGGTGGTGAGGGAGGAAAACCTGAAGGAGGAAGGGAAAGGTTAGAAAAATTGAACTTTTATATCTTTAATCTGTATTTCAGAATGATTTACATCTCCCTCCATCTGAAGCCCTTAATGCAGTTGTGTAATAAGTTGTTCTCTGCTTTCTGATACTAAGTTAGATTTTCTACATTTTATAAGTAAGAGTTGAATGACATTGCCAATGTTTTGTAGATAAAGAAAAAAATAAAGTCAAGGGAGAAAGGAAGAAAAGAATGAAGAGAAAAAGGAAGAATGGAAGGAAGGAAGGTAGGAAGGAAGGAAAGAAGGAGGGAAGGAGGGAAGGAGGGAAGGAAGGAAGATGGAGAGAGCAGGTTTTTTGCATGCTTTGTAAGAAGATTGATAGGTGGGGCAAGAGTCCTAGGTTTTAGTCATGGCATCTGCTATTTACAAAGAATGTGCTCTTAGATGGTCCACTTAACACTTGGGATCTCAGTTTTCTCATCTTTAACACTAGAGTAAGATCATTCTTCATTGTGCATTTCCATCCCACACATAGCAGAAAGATAAGCACCTTGGTAACAGCCTGCTAAATACCAGTAGCTCTTCCAAGCATTGAGACAACCAAAAACTTTACCACACATTTAAAAATGCCCTCTGGGTGCCATTTCAGAACAGCTGGACTCAAGCTGACTTCCAAGAGTTTTATCCAACTTTAAAAATACCACAATGTTAGTAGGTTATTTGTAGGGGACTGTGTAATTTATCATCCAAATAGATATTGTTGACAGTGCAAGTCAGAGTTGTTAATAATTACACTTGGGGGCCAGGGGTAAAATCAAGAATTATAATTTACCTGGTCATGTCAGTAATTGGTTTTGACAATTCCTTTTTAAAGTAGTTTTATTGTAAAATTAATTATACCTAAAAAAGGTACAAAAGAAATGTGTGAAATTCAAATAAGTATTATAAAGTGGAAACCAGGTAACCACTACACAGACCAAAAATTAAAATATTGGCGTCACCCACATAATCTCTCCTCATGACTGTTCTCAAATATTACTCTGATCTCTCAAGTTCCCCAAAGTAGCCACTATCCTGATTTTTACACTATTACTTTCAATTAATTTTTTTTATTACAAAAGTAATATACATTCCTTGAAAAACAACTTATGTTTGAATTGTATAAAGTAAAAAATTAAGGTCTCCCCCAATCCCCAATTTCATCTCTCTGTGGAAACTACAGTTAAAAATTCTTTACGTATTTTTCCCATGTGTGCACAAATACACACAAACACAAATGTTTTTTTCAAACCTGAGATCATACAGTACATATTACTCTGCAATTTGCTAAATTTATTAGAAGTGCATTTTCTGCTCCCACATATGCAAGCAATGATGGCTGTGGTTACTATTAATAATTGCAAAGCCACTGCTTTTTTTCCCATCTCATTATGTCTATGGGCATATGTAAATGTTAGAAGGGAGGGCATTGAATGAGTGTAGGTTGAAGGTGAAGTGACTTCTGTGTTCTGAGGCTTCTTCCTCTTTCTGTGGATCTTAAACTTTTCTTTAATTTCCTATTTTTCCTGAACTTGAGAGGGATCAAGTTTAAGTGCAAAGACTGAAAGATCTGGAATCAGATCTAGGTTCTAGCTCTGTCATTGACTGCCTCTGTGATCTTAGGTCTATTGTGTAAAATGAATATTATAATGCCTGTCTGGAAAAAGAGGTTTTGAAGATAATTTTAAAAATGTAATAAATCCATTAGTCTTACAACTATCCTAATTTGACTCTTAACACAAATTTTATGTTTTCCTTAAACATTGACGAAGAGAGTGTAGGACGATATTTACTGAGTTATCCCATGATTTGTTATAAATTGCTTAGGTTTTACATAAATCTTGATAAATGTTATGTAAGATAGACTCAAGATATTATCAGGGTTGTTTATAAGAAGTTAAATGAAATGAAACTTTCCTTTTCATGTTGTTCTTTCTAATCAGGGCCAAATCATTTGAAAGATTGCCTGATGTAGTTAATGTATTTTTACGGGTGTATTTGGGATGAACTAATTTTATGTTGGGTCATTAACCAAAAACTGTTGGTGTAAGAGGGTGTTGCTAAGTCCAGAGGAACATCATTATTATTTTCAATGGTATTTGTCATGGTAGCGATATAAGCCCTAAAGATGGAACGTGGGATTTGGTGTTGTCAAAATAAATTCAGAGTAATCAGATTATAGCTGATGTAATTTAGATGTTTGGAGGTGAGGGATTTCTGATAGCAAAGTCTAATGTACGTAGCTCCCAAAATGGAAAGAGGTGACCTTCTTCAAGGGAAAATTTTTCAGTGTGGTGATGCTGACAAAGATTTTAAGTTATAAACTTATTTTTCTGGAAGTTTTGGGTTTAGAGATGACTGTGGATTTTTGAATCTGGCCTAAAATAAGAGTGGGAGACGGGAAAGGCGAATGACTTTCCTTCCATACGTTTTCCTTTCATTCTGAATGTACCTTCCCATCACTTAACAATAGCTCTATCTTCCATTTGTTACTTGCTTCATGCATGACGGTCACTACATGCACTTTGTAGTTTCCCACTTGTACAGAAAAGGGAACTGAAGCCTAGAAGAGTAATTTATGCAAAGTTTTGCAGTCATGAGAAACTCATGCAGTCATGGGACCATAGTTAAATCCTAGATATGACTCAAGAGTTGATGCTTTAAAAAAAAAACAGTTGACGCTTTTAACAAATATTCTATGATCTCGCGTTTTGTGTCCCAGCCACAAACAAATGAGTCTTTCTTCAGTGCTAGCTGGTGAGCTTCTTTGCAGCTTGTCATCTTAGTGCCCCCATAGTATCAAGCTGGTGTCTAAATGTTTCTTGAATCCAGTTTGCCACAACTTTACTAAGGACAGAGTGAAGGCTTAAAATTCAGCTACTCAGCTTTTCAAAAAGAAGCAACAACCTAAGTTTTTGAGTTATTTCAGAAGTCTTGAAATAATAGTCCTTTGGGGGCACTGGGGTATAATTACTCTCTTCAATGTGATTCTGTCCCTCGTTTATCCATCAGAACAGAGAGGTAGACTGTGGTCCTGAAACTATTCCAGTGGGAATGTTTACTTATGGGGGAAGGTGAATGGTATTAAATTTTATTGGCATTGGAAATTCTTTTGCAAATATAATGAAGTTCACTGGTTAACTTTGCACAGAATACATCAAACTTAGTTAAAACTTGACATCTTTAAAAGTGGTTTGGGTGTTTATTTTATTATTTTCCTTTTCTGAGGGCATCTTAAAAGCATCCTGCAGTGATAGTCAAATAGATTCAAGAACCAAAGTTTTTAAGTGAATTGTTATCTGACTGAATATACGTGTGCAGGTTTAAAGCAGATTCTAACTTCTTGCTTTGACAACAAGGAGTATTTTGTTTGACACAAATGGCACTCTTTTGTAGTCTATGTTCTCCTATATCATCCACTCAATTCCTGTGGAATTAGTTCTTTCCTCAAAGTTTTCAGGGAACATTCTTTTATGTTACTTCATTGGAACAATATGTTTCCAGATCACTTTTTTTTAACATTCAACATAGAGAAAAATATTGTAATGAATGCTAAATATCATTTAAGGTAGCTTCCTCCCACTTTCAAAATAGATTTCTCTGTGCATCTTTTCCCATTATACTTAGAGGGTCACAGAAGCTACTTCAAACATTCTCCCTTCTTACACTTCAGGTCCTTCCCTTCCTGTCTCGTTCTCCTGGATGTGAGCATGTCTGACTTCTCTGAGAAAGTGCTCGTCAGTGTAAGAGAACCCCTCAGCCTCCTGGTACCAAACCTGAGACTTTTTTTTTTTTTTAACTGAATGAGATGGGAGAAGAAAAATCAAGGAAAATGCCAGGGACAATGGTAATGCCATTTACTAAGATGGAAAAAACTAAAAGTAAAAAAAAAAGCCTAAGGCAGAGAGGAGGAGCTCAAGATTGTATCTACAATACAATCAAGTTTTTACCTTGGGCTGCACCAGGTGAATCCCTTCCCCTGTGCTCTGGATCTCTCCACCCATCGCCTGCCATATTTCAAGTAAAAAACATTAACCCTTCTCCTGCATATTTAACCTCTTTGTCTGGTGACACCTTCCTTCATTTAAGCATTAATGCATGCTTAAGTCCTTCCCATCTAAGGCATAAAACAAAATGACCAACAACACAAAAATCAAATTGAGTTAATAAATCCATCCTTAGACCTGGCAGGTCTCTGTAGCTTCTGTTCGCATCATAATTCTTCAGTTCCCGTAAATCAGTCCTGTACTCCCACAAAGACTCCCCTCATATTCCTCTCAGTAGTTCTCCGTGACCAGCATGTTGTCAAATTTAGTTTTAAATGCTGCTTAGGAGTCAGATAAGATAAAAAATGAGGTGGTTGTACTAAATTTAGGGGTCCCTTTTCTCCTCTTTCTCATTTGCTTTCTATTTCCTTAGAAATCTCTATTCTTCTACTTTTTATCCCTAAATCAGTTAGTGGAGTTTCTCTCTATGGAATATTCTAGAAATTCTGCATTTTCAGTTGTCACAACTTTTGAAGTCTTGGGCTACTAGGTTTATTAAGAGGGGTGGGTTAGAGATATAACTCTAAATGTCCTGCCTGATATACATATTCGTGTGTGTGTGCGGAAACCCCAAAACCTGATTATAAATATGTTGTCCTTAACTTCAACTCTGTTTTAAATAAAAACAAAGGTTTTGTTTGTTTGTTTGTTTGTTTGTTTGTTTTTGCAGTTTTCATATACCCTGACCTTTCCAGGAATAAAACTACTGTGGAACTTGAGGAAGAGTGTATACTACAGAATTCAGAAATTTACCCAAGCGTTTCTCACCATTTTGGAAAACCATGTCCTCAGTGGCAGCTTCACTTGTGAGATTTTTTTTAAATTAATTTATTTTATTTTTTATTATTTTTATTTATTTATTTTTCACTGCGTTGGGTCTTCGTTGCTGCGTGCGGGCTTTCTCTAGTTGTGGTGAGTGGGGGCTACTCTTTGTCGCAGTGCCCAGGCTTCTCATTGCAGTGGCTTCTCTTGTTGTGGAGCACAGGCTCTAGGCACGTGGCCTTCAGTAGTTGTGGCACACGGGCTCCTCGGTAGTTGTGGCGCACGGGCTTAGTTGCTCCGCGACATGTAGGATCTTCCCGGACCAGGGCTCAAATCCGTGTAGCCTGCATTGGCAGGTGGATTCTTAACCACTGCACCGCCAGGGAAGCCCCACTTGTGGGATTTAAATCACTTACAGGCCCAAACTGGCTAAAGTCTGCATTAATATTGAATATTTGGTGTGTTCACCTTATCCTAAGTGAGGGTAAACATATGAGCCCTTCATTATAATTTTATTACATTATAAAGCACTTCCCTTTTAAATAAAAGAATGTAATTATGGTATTATATCATTTTTTTCAACTTATGTGAACAGGAAGGTTTTATTACCTATGTGTTTCATATGTGGATGGTAAGTGGACACAACAAAATATTAGTTTAAAAAGTTTGCACTGGATCTAGTAGAGTCAAAGATCACTGGCTTAAAATTTCATAATTGTTAGGCTTTTGATGAGGGCCAATTCTCTTTTCTCATGGTTATTCAAGCCTTGAAAGTGTCCAGTTACCATTTATTCATCGAAGGCTTGTGTACATCAATTTCTCTAGCACAGTCTTCTCTGCTGGGGTTTGGACCTTTTATGCAGCTGCCGAGTGGCCATAGATATTATATGTCTTTCAAGCCTTTAAAGATCAACTAATAATTGTGCTGAACAGAATCATTTGCCACAAATGGGCTCTTATTCCCCTGTTTGCAACCTCAGTGGGCAAGGGTCATGAAGGCTCGTGCCATTATCCAATTAAATGATGATTTTCTCATCCTCACTCTCCCCAGCCTGGACCAGACCATCATCACCTCTCACTTGGATGGTTGCCACCTGAATTGTCACCTAACCTCCTCTCTCACTCCTCTCATTTTCCATTCCCTACTCTGCTAATTTGAAAATATGATCACGTTACCCACCTGCTTATAATCCTTCACAGTCTTCCAAGTGTCCTGATTTAAGGTCCAAATTACTGTGTACAGTTCATCAGGCCAGGCACAACCTGGGCCCTGCCTACCCTCTCTGTCTCATCTCCAATCATTACACATTATGTTCTATCTAGGTTGATTCCTTTCAATTTCCTTATAGGATATTTTCTTTCTTGCCTCTTTCTTTGTAGTATATTCCTGCACTGAATATACTAGCCCAACTTTATTCCAGGCTCATTCTTACTCAATCTTTAGGTATCAGCTTAATCAGTACCTCTGCTAAAGTGCTTTTTCCTACCCTTTTAATTACTTATGAACTACCGTGGCAACTTATGCTTTTCTATTTTAACGCTTTATTGCCTTCATAATTATTTGCCTTTGTCATTGGACTATGAGCTTTGTAAAGAAACTTTCTATACTTTTTAAGATCAGTTTTTCTCCCAAATGTTGGCACAGTAGGCACTAAATACATGTTTGGACAATAAATGAATGCACAACAAATGATAAGATATTTTAAAATATTTTTATCTCTTTGATACATATGTTATATACAACCAAGGTGAAAGTTTAATCAAACAATAGTTGTGTACAAAATGAGATATTTTATTTTCTCTTTCATTTAAGATATTTTAGTCATGGCCAGCTAATGGGCTGCAACTTGTAGTTTCAAAAACATTGTTATGACTTCCCTGTTGATGTGAAAATTGTTCCTAATTAATGATATTTTTAGCAATTGCATTAATTAGGAGGAGGTCACATTCATTTAAATTCTTTTTCCCAAGTGTTAAAATCCTAGTGGAGCTCTGTGATATTTTGTAACCTAAGACAGTTGGATTTTTTCAGTTTTTCATTATAACAAGAAATAATTTAAAAATAATTGTGCAAAAGGTGTATGAGTGTGCCTTTTATGCACAGTTCACATTTGTGTCAAATATCAGAGCATCGAAATTTGGTTAATCTAATCAGCATGGTAGACTCACAATTTTGATCTGCCTCAATCTTAATATTATCTTCTTTTCACCTCAGCAACCCAGTGCCTTGAACATATATTCTTAAGCCCCTTTAATTACTTGGAGATTAAAGTTTAAATCCCACAGACTTCTATTCTTCAAATTCTTATTACTACACCACTACCCTTTAGTCCCAGGCAAGAGTGCAGAAGGACCCTGCTCTACTCCTCCTCTGCTTACACCTTCCTGGTTCGGTTAGGAGTTCATGCAGCCCAGCATCATTGCCCTCCTGGAACCCCTGCCCTTCCTTCCCAGAGTGCTGAGTCACAAAATGCTAAAATTTTCTGCTCAAATGGTCTGAATCTTGCTTTGAGCACCTGCACAGTCCTCTTCCCCAGATAAATCCTCTTGAGAGTGACTCATATCAAGATGTTGCATTTGATAGGCTCAAGGTCTGGCCAAAAGGTAAGCTGTTTATAGGGAAGTTAATGGAGCTTGGAAATGTGTGATTATACATCGGCACTTGGGCCACATCATCTTGGTGTGGGCCAAAGCCAGGTGAGAAGAGAAGCTGGCAGACCCAGGGCTGTGGGCTTGTACTTCCAGTGCTGGTGGAACTCTACACACCATTCTGGAGTGGACTCTAGCCCTTCCAGGTTGTGATAAATGTAAGTTGGTCAAGAGATGAGGACTAGATGTATATTACTTAACACTTTGCCAGCTTTATATATAATTTAAAAATATTTCGGTATGTGGTGTGTGGGTCTTCATTTGCAAGCCTGCCTTAGACCTCACAAATGTCAAGGCAAGACCTGCCTCCATACGTTCATTACTACCACACACTGATCTCTAATTCCTTGGCTTCTTTCATTTTATTAACGTCTGCCAGTTTTTGTGTTTTTTTTTATGTCCATCAATTTCAACCACTTTTTGTATGTACTCAGTTCTTCACCTCCTTTTCTACTTGAACTCTCCATTATATAAAACCTGAACCACAAATAGATATTACCATCTGCCTTCTTTGCTTTTGTATCCTGCCATCTGATACAAACTCGATAAATAATTGACCTTGTATATTACTGCACTTTACATTGATATGAAATCTAGACAATGTTCTACATTCATTTAGCATAAAATTAGACCTTTTGCTATGTGTATAAAAAAGATATTAAAGTTTTATAACAACTGCATATCAAATGATTCAGAAATCTTTAGATGTCTTTAGTTTATTATTTTTGTATTACCTAGATGTGGTAGATTTGTGCAAACATGGTACCAATTTTCTAGCTCCCTTTATATACAAGCCCTTTAAAACTTGACTTTATAGCTCTTCATGTTGGGAGATAGCATCTATTTCTTTACCCCTTGAATCATGGCTATCCTAGTGAATTACTTTGGCCAATGGAATGACAGGTGTCGAGTCTAAATCTGGACACACATTCCTGCTATGTCTTTGGATCCCTGTCACTACCATGAGAACAAACTCTAAGCTAGCTTACTGAAGGATAAGAGACTACCTGGAGAAGAACTGAGCCATTCCAGTCAAGACCAACCTAGATCAACATGCTTCAACAAACCCACCTGTCGTCGGCTGATGCCTGGGCAAGGCCAACCAATAACTGGTGAGCCTAGCCAAGGTCAGGAGAATCATCCAGGCAATACGTAGACTTGTTAGCAAAAATAAATGTTGATATTTATTTGTCACTATTATTTTGTGGTTGCTTTTTTGTATGCCTTATGATTATGGCAGTTGATAATGGATATCTTATTACAATGATCAGTTTTATGTACCATCTTGGGAAAGATATATGTCCAGTTATTCATATAAAAGCTAATCTAGGTGTTGCTATGAAAGTACTTGGTAGATGGAATTAATAATTATAATTAATTGATGTTAGTAAAGGAGATTGTTCTATATAATCTGGGTGAGCCTGATTGAATCAACTGAAAGTGCTTAAGAACAGAACTGAGATTTCCCAGAAGAAGAAATTCTGCTTGTGACTGCAGCTTCCACTCATGCCCAGAAGTTCTAGCCTGCCCTTCCTGATGGACTGCCTTATGGATTTTGGACTTGCCTACCAAGCTTCCCAAATCAAATAAGCTAATTGGTAATAAATTCCTTAATATATATATCTTATCAGCTCTTTTTCTCTGATTGAACCCTGATTAATATATCAGTACAACAAAAAAGTGGTATCTTACACAATTAAAAAAAAAGAAATAGGTAACAATACAATAATAACCACTGTTTTCACATTTTCATATTTAATTCTTAGAAAAACTTGGTGAGATGTTAGCACTATTGAGATTATTAAAATTCTTTCTCCTGGAACATGTGACTTCTTTGGAATGCTGATATAACTAAAAACTGGAGACAATGGGAACTATTTGACACCAGACTGTTGATCACAATGTATTGCCCCATTCTACGGGCACCAAGAAAAGTGCTAGTCCAAGTTGCACTCAATACATGAAGCTTTCATAAGAATGTTATAAGCACCCAGTTTACATTAATGTCTCAAGTTTTCCATTCCCATCCTTCTCTTAATACTGTACCCTGGCTCACCATCTGACAGAAGAAGTAGTGAGGGTGAAGAGACTTTATCAACACAGGAGGCACATACCACCTCAAAAACTTTGCTGTATGTCCTGGAACAACTCTGGAACTATTATGCACCATGGTCTTATCCTTACACTAAAACGGTCTCAGGGCAAACTTTGAAAAAAAGCTTACATTTTCTAGAGTTCTGCCGATCATTTGAAGAAATAATTTTGAAAGTAAAGTCTTTCATCTACATGCTTATTTCTTAGGGACCATAATTCCCTTAAGAAAACAGGTATCCTGTCCTTAATGCAGGTATTCCAACTCAATCTGGTGAGAATAAATGTGACAAAGGAAAGACAATGTATACATGCTTGGTAATTTAAAAACCATGTAGCTTTAAAAAAAAATAGGAAAATTCGGCATGAATGATATTGGGTGACAGTTTTCCTTGCTATAGTAAGTCTTAGGCCTTTATGCAATTAAGAATTATATACCTCAATAGTCAAATTCATATCTGCTGACTCCAAGCCTTGGTTCTTAGGCATTAGGGTCTCATTATATTTTATTGGGTATTTTAGGTGTAGTTTATGTGAAAGATATGGACATCACTCATGAGTTCTATTTGTCTAAGTTTCATAGACTTACCTTCTTATTTATTTTATCTCCACAACAGGTGACCTGATAACAGCTTGGGATGCATAGGAAATATATATTTGAAAGTCTGGGATTACAGTTTAGGGTAAGCATGTGTCTTAGCATGTGGAAAGTGTTAATTATTCTTTCTTAATTCTTATTATAAAGTATAATTTTAAATACTAACAAGAGGGAAGCATTCAAAGAAGAAGACTAAAATAACTTTTTGCAAATGTTTGAAAAAGAAAATATAATCTTTATTTGGATTTTGTAAAGGAGAAATTAGCATATTGGTTCATTAAATTGAAATTAGTGCAAAAATGAGATGAACAGAGTATAATTTGTAATGACTTTGAGAAAAAAGGAGAGAATCATAGCTATAAAGTCTACAGTGGAAAAGAATACAAGATAAAAAAATAGAGTTGGAAAGGTGAAAGTTTCAGGACTCTGACTACCTTTTGCTAACTGGAAAAATATTTGAGGGGCTGAAAACTTTTCTGTCTAATCAGAGGAAGAAAGTATAATTATAAGGCAAAAGAGTGAAGTGGTGAATTATGAGAACTATTTTAATAAATTCCATATCCAGAGACCTGACTTCTAGAATTTTTACTTGGTAACATGGCAACGTCAGCATTTCCTTTGACATATGACCTTGATCAGGTGCTATGGTCTGAATGTTTGTATCTCTCCAAAATTAACGTGTTGAAATCCTAACCCTTAAATCTGTGGTATTAGGAAGTAGGGTCTTTGGGAGGTGATTAGGTCACAAGGATGAAGCTTTTATGAATGAGATTAATGCCTCTACACAAGAAACCCTAGAGACCTCCCTTGCCCCTTCTGCCATGAGAGGACACATAGAAGATGGCTGTCTATTAACCAAGAAGTGGGTTCTGACCAGACACCAAATATGCCAGGACCTTGATCTTGGGCTTCCCAGCCTCCAGGACTGTGGGAAACAAATCTGTACTTCTTTCTTTCTTTCTTTTTGGCTGTGTTGGGTCTTCGTTTCTGTGCGAGGGCTTTCTCTAGTTGTGGCAAGCGGGGGCCACTCTTCATCGCAGTGCGCGGGCCTCTCACTGTCGTGGCCTCTCGTTGCGGGGCACAGGCTCCAGACGCGCAGGCTCAGTAGTTGTGGCTCACGGGCCCAGTTGCTCCGCAGCATGTGGGATCTTCCCAGACCGGAACACGAACCCGTGTGCGCTGCATTGGCAGGCAGATTCTCAACCACTGCACCACCAGGGAAGCCCCAAATCTGTACTTCTTGTAAGTCACCCAGTTTATAATATTTTTTTGTAGCAGCCTGAACAGACTAAGAGGACAGAAAATGGGAATAAGGGAAAGAAAAGGAAATAATTTTAATGAGAACACTCTCATGTGATGGAAGAATAGGTGAAAAGATGATTTAAACACATTTATTTACAGCAAAGAAGTTTTACAAAATAGTGTAAAAGATCATTTTAAGCAGGCTTAAGATATAACCGCCTGTCACACCTGATGTATATTCATATCTTATAAATTCAATTAAATTACTGGAGTTTGTGTTCTATAATTTGTTCTATAAATTATAAAAAATGACTTTATTGTTTCAGAAAAATGATTACATTGCACCTGAAAAGACCAAAGGACATAAGAAAATATGTAAACTGTAGAACAAAAGCAAATAAGCTTTGGAATGCCATCAATATAGACAATATTGAACAGACGTGTAGGTCCTCCATAAATGTCTCTGAACGCTTGTAGAATACATGAGAAGAGAAAGACCTTAAGAAGTTTTTATAATGAAATCTCAGGAGTGGACAAGAGAGACGTTGGGAAGGAGATCATGAAGCTTATGAAGATGTGGAGAGAAACAGAGCCAGGACTTAAAGGAGTGAAAGGAATTGAGACAAAGGAGATGAAGTCACTGTCGGGTTTAGACAATTCAGAAAAAGCTTATACAATGGTTCATTATTTTTTAACTATTAAAGAAAAAGAGAAAGAATCATTAAATGTCCTCACTGTCAGAGTGTGCTTTGAGATTCCCATGAGCTGGCAACTTTTTTTAGTAGTTTGCAGCAGGATGAAGGGAAAAAGTGTAAATGAGGTGTGAATGAGGAAGGAATATATTCTTACAACCATTAGGTTTCTTTTTTTGGTGCATTTTGAGTTTCTCTGAGTCGTTGCCATCATCTCTAGGCCTTTTGAACACCAGAGGGTGATAACGGTAGTTGTGACAAAAGCAGAACCCTGTCAAAGAGGCAGAAAGCTAACCTAGGTGTCACTCTGCAGAAACAACTTTTCTTTTTAATTACAGTCGACATTTTTCAGCTCTATTTTTTTCTTGAAATACACATGAAAATCTTCAAACATTTTCTAAATTTGAGTCAGGAATAGCCTATATCTCTAGTGTTCTTCCCAACTTTGTGATTCGAAGTTTTGCTATCAACCAAAGCTTCACAGGTTGGCTTGAGAGGTTGACTCATACCTCCAGCAATGTATACTGAGCACCTACTGGGTGCTCGCACCCTGGTCTAGGAGCTGGTGTTCGTGGCTGGCAAAACCAGAGATGCCGCCCTGCCTGATCTTATCCAATGTTGAGTCTAGTGGGAGTGGCAGATACGAATCACACAACCACTGAAGATTGTAGTAAGGTAAGTGCTATAAGTGAAAAGGACATGGGACAAGCAGACTATAGGACACAGAAATCCAATTTAATGTGTGTGTGTGTGTTGGGAGGTGAAGGAAGGCTTTTTGGAGGAAGCGACCTTTGAGCTGAGTTCTCAAGACAAGTTGGAGTCATTTAGGTAAAAGAGGATAGCAGAGAATGTTCTATGAAAGTTAGGCAGGTGGAAAACAGAACACAATTGAAAAAATATCTCAATGCTTAGAAAATATTCTTTGCCTGTTTATTATTCAAATGGTATATTTAATTTAACTTTTTATACCTCATAGAGTGTGGTAGAGGGCTGTAGTGAGAATGAGAAGAACTCAGGAGGCCTGGGTATGTGATTTTGGATTATGTGGCTTCCTGACCAGGCTCTCCGGGCTTTGGTTTCCTATCTAGACAGACAGGGAATTGGGTTAGATGACCTCTGAAGAACTTTTCCAATTAAAATTGCTGACCCTTTGGTTGGGGCAAAGAAATACTCGATTAAAAGTAACTGGTGTGAATTCGTATGTTAAGAAAAACAGTTCCAGTAAACTAAAGTTTCATAAAAAAAGATTGCATGAATACTAGTCTGATTTCATGATTTTAGGATCAAGGTCTTAACATGATAGACAAAAGATAAGACACCTGCTAGATATTATTACTGCGGGGATGTCGACTAGAATAAAAATCATCATCAAGTGACAAGCTTACTATTAGTGATACTTTTATTTTACACACACACACACAAATAATTAGCAAGAAAATAATGAATGTTAACAGTTGTATTTATTTCTTATGTACCTACACTGATTGTGGTGGGGAAATTTGTTGAAACTAAAGATAATTCTTCATTAAAGTCATAGTTTTTAAAGTTCTCTTCAGTACTACTCTTTTTTAGTCCTATTGATGAAAAAATCTTTTTATTTCCTGGGCATCAAACGATTTGGGGAAATGATGCCAGAAGAGCAAAACAAACACCATTTTGTATGAATCCTTTTATTTTGCTGACATCCTTTTATTTCTTTTTCTTTTTTTCTCTTTCTCTTTCCTCCTCCCTTCCTCCCACCCTCCCTTCCTTCCTTCTTTGTTCAACTTACCCTCTTGTAATTTTTTTTCATATATGAATTATTATTATGTTCCATATTCTGTGATTAAATGTGGTGTTCTTCACTTCAACTCCTCAGCAGGAGGTAGGGAACACATCTTATCATTGTGTACATCATGGAATTTCTACTCTTCTTGATGTTGTAAGGGATAAATATAAATCCATACTATAAGCTACACTTTCAAATAAGTTAACATTGTGTTAGTTTGCGATATTCTGGTTCTTAATTTTTCTAGTAACCTTGGAAAATCTTTCATTTGTCTCATATCTGATGCTGACTTTACCAATTTAGTTGCTATTACAGCCATTGGCAGTGTCCAGTACCTAACAGTAAGAAGCCTCTCCATTCTCTCTCTGCACACACACACACACACACACACACACACACACACACAGAGGCATGAAATTAGCACAATACCTCACAAATATGTAGAAACTATATCTAATATATACACATAATATATATATATGTATAAATCAAAGGTAAATAAAATATGTAAGTGAATAAAATAAATAGTAATTACATTGATTTAAAAATATCTTCTATGTAAAAATACTGTTTTAAAGTATTGATTCTCTGGTTAATTTAAAAATATGTTGTCTACTCTATAGCTTAAGAAAGAATGCCTTATTTCTTATGTACTCAATTTCAACTGTATTTTCAATATCATGACATTTAAGTAAATTTTTACATAATGTCAGTATTTTATTGTATAATTTTTGGTTATACTTCCCTTATTGACTTGTGAATAAATCCCCTGTTGAAGTAATAAGGCTTATTTTCTTAAAATACGTAAGCCACAAAGTTGAAATATATGGTATACAGTGTGTAAATTCCTGTTTTCTAATTATCTTTTTTATAGGTTCTCTTATTACAACTATCTTGGTATTTTTGCAAGCTCCTCATTTTTAATATAAAAGTGAAAGTGGTTATCTGTGAAATTTCAAACTATTTATTGTATCAACAAAATACTAGCAAACAGAATCCAACAGCACATTAAAAGGATCATACACCATGATCAAGTGGGGTTTATCCCAGGAATGCAAGGGTTCTTCAATATACGCAAATCAATCAATGTGATACACCATATTAACAAATTGAAGGAGAAAAACCATATGATCATCTCAATAGATGCAGAGAAAGCTTTTGACAAAATTCAACACCCATTTATGATAAAAGCCCTGCAGAAAGTAGGCATAGAGGGAACTTTCCTCAACATAATAAAGGCCATATATGACAAACACACAGCCAACATTGTCCTCAATGGTGAAAAACTGAAACCATTTCCACTAAGATCAGGAACAAGACAAGGTTGCCCACTCTCACCACTATTATTCAACATAGTTCTGGAAGTCCTAGCCACAGCAATCAGAGAAGACAAAGAAATAAAAGGAATCCAAATCGGAAAAGAAGAAGTAAAGCTGTCACTATTTGCAGATGACATGATACTATACATAGAGAATCCTAAAGATGCTACCAGAAAACTCCTAGAGCTAATCAATGAATTTGGTAAAGTAGCAGGATACAAAATTAATGCACAGAAATCTCTTGCATTTCTATACACTAATGACGAAAAATCTGAAAGTGAAATTAAGAAAACACTCCCATTTACCATTGCAACAAAAAGAATAAAATATCTAGGAATAAACCTACCTAAGGAGACAAAAGACCTGTATGCAGAAAATTATAAGACACTGATGAAAGAAATTAAAGATGATACAAATAGATGGAGGGATATACCATGTTCCTGGATTGAAAGAATCAACATTGTGAAAATGTCTCTACTACCCAAAGCAATCTACAGATTCAATGCAATCCCTATCAAACTACCACTGGCATTTTTCACAGAACTAGAACAAAAAATTTCACAATTTGTATGGAAACACAAAAGACCCCGAATAGCCAAAGCCATCTTGAGAACGAAAAATGGAGCTGGGGGAATCAGGCTCCCTGACTTCAGACTATATTACAAAGCTTCAGTAATCAAGACAGTTTGGTATTGGCACAAAAACAGAAATATAGATCAATGGAACAGGATAGAAAGCCCAGAGATAAACCCACACACATATGGTCAACTTATCTTTGATAAAGGAGGCAAGCATATACAGTGGAGAAAAGACAGCCTCTTCAATAAGTGGTGCTGGGAAAATTGGACAGGAACATGTAAAAGTATGAAATTAGAACACTCCCTGACACCATGCACAAAAATAAACTCAAAATGGATTAAAGACCTAAGTGTAAGGGCAGACACTATCAAACTCTTAGAGGAAAACATAGGCAGAACACTCTATGACATACATCACAGCAAGATTCTTTTTGACCCAGCTCCCAGAGAAATGGAAATAAGAACACAAATAAACAAATGGGACCTAATGAAACTGAAAAGCTTTTGCACAGCAAAGGAAACCATAAACAAGACCAAAAGACAACCCTCAGAATGGGAGAAAATATTTGCAAATGAAGCAACTGACAAAGGATTAATCTCCAAGATTTACAAGCAGCTCATGCAGCTCAATAACAAAAAAACGAACAACCCAATCCAAAAATGGGCAGAAGATCTAAATAGACATTTCTCCAAAGAAGATATACAGATGGCCTACAGACACATGAAAGAATGCTCAACATCATTAATCATTAGAGAAATGCAAATTAAAACTACAATGAGATATCATCTCACACCGGTCAGAATGGCCATCATCAAAAAATCTAGAAACAATAAATGCTGGAGAGGTTGTGGAGGAAAGGGAACACTCTTGCACTGTTGGTGGGAATGTAAATTGATACAGCCACTATGGAGAACAGTATGGAGGTTCCTTAAAAAACTACAAATAGAACTACCATACGACCCAGCAATCCCACTACTGGGCATATACCCTGAGAAAACCATAGGTCAAAAAGAGTCATGTACCAAAATGTTCATTGCAGCTCTATTTACAATAGCCAGGACATGGAAGCAACCTAAATGTCCATCGACAGATGAATGGATAAAGAAGATGTGGCACATATATACAATGGAATATTACTCAGCCATAAAAAGAAATGAAATGGAGGTATTTGTAATGAGGTGGATGGAGTTAGAGTCTGTCATACAGAGTGAAGTAAGTCAGAAAGAGAAAAACAAATACAGTATGCTAACACATATATATGGAATCTAAGGGAAAAAAAAAAAAAAAGCCATGAAGAACCTAGTGGCAAGATGGGAATAAAGACACAGACCTACTAGAGAATGGACTTGAGGATATGGGGAGGGGGTGGGGTGAGATGTGACAGGGTAAGAGAGTGTCATGGACATATATACACTACCAAATGTAAAATAGATAGCTAGTGGGAAGCAGCCGCATAGCACAGGGAGATCAGCTCGGTGCTTTGTGACCACCTAGAGGGGTGGGATGGGGAGGGTGGGAGGGAGGGAGATGCAAGAGGGAAGAGAAATGGGAACATATTGTATATGTATAACAGATTCACTTTGTTATAAAGCAGATGCTAACACACTATTGTAAGGCAATTATACTTCAATAAAGATGTTTGGAAAAAAAAATAAATAAATAAAAATTAAAAAATAAAATAAAATAAAATAGGTAACCAACGAAGACCTACTATAAAAAAATAAATACATTTTAAAAAAGGAAAAAAAAAATGTGTGCAAGGATGATGTAATTGTCATTAAACCAATAATTCTCTGCTCATTTCCATTATGAAACTATCTGTATTAGATTATTTGCAAAGTGTTTCACGTTATATATTTTCAGTGAATAGGACAGGTGCGTTAAAAAAATGATGGATAAACCTTAAAATCATGGAATCTCTTAACCTGACTATATACTTACAGTGAAGTTGTTCTGTATAATTGCCTTGTTCTTGTCGCCTGAGCATGGTGTGCATGGCATCTGGAGGAAGTGAAGTATACAGGTAAGGATTATATTGCAATGGGAGAGAATAAATAAGATGTAGTTCTTAATTGTAAGCTGTTTTCTTTGGGCAATAGCCAAGGACTATAAAATCATATCCATTGAGGGGATCAGGGAGACAGATTGCTGCTTAGAGGGACACAGGAAAGGGTAATATTGGAGTAGGGTTTTGCAATACCAAAGCATCCCTGTGGTAATGAGGAACTGGAAAGGCATCTCACAGAGGGTATTGGGGAAGAACATACATTTTTATAATGCCAACGCTGCATGGATCAGTGAAGTAGGTACATCTATAAAAATATAGTCAAAAATTCTGTACAATCACAACTTGGTTTATTTGCTGAAGAAACTGATTAAATATTCCATATGTGTAGGGAGGCATTTATTTTGGAGCTAGGCAGACAGGAGTTTTAAGCCTGGCTCAGTTGATTTAATGACTTTGTGATGTAAAGAAAGTCTGTTAACCTCCCATCATCTCAGTTTCTTCATCTCTTATGTGTGATTTTTGAGAGAATTAGAGCTATTTAATATAAAGAGCCTGTTACATTGTAGGTATTCAGTAAGTGTTAATAATTTGTGGTAAGTACAGTACTAGGACATGACCAGTTCAACACAGATAAAAAGTGACATATTGAAGAGATTCACCATAAAGTCCAGCATCACAATGTCACACAGTGTATTTTACTGGGATTATGGCCACATCCTCGGGTCTCACATTTTCCTAGATAAAACTGAAGCAAAATAAACTCTGTGGTCATTGCAGTTGCACATTTATTTAAACATAAATTACCCTGTGGTTATTGCAGTTCCACATTTATTTAAACATAAATTAGAAGTATTATCAATAGTTTTCATTTCCAGTATTATTTAATTATGCCAAAATAAGACATTCTTAATAAAGTTTTCAGCCTTCTGCATCCAGGTGGTATTGATAGCTGGCAATCAGCTTTTTCTGAAAGCCACTAGAAAAGCTAGATAGAATAGAAAAATCATAGTTTGATACAGTGGACACCTGGACGGGCTAAAACGCCAGAGAAGGAAGAACACTGGAGAGGTAAACTGAAATCTGCAGCTGCGTCTACCCTGGATAATGGGATTCATCTTCATTATTTCTTATACAAGGAATACACATTTATTGAGAAAAAAATACTTAAGCAAAACAAAAAGAATATGACAAAAATCCACTACCCATATATTTTCATTGCTATTATGTGTTGTGAAACTTTCTAGACATTTTTATATAGGTATATATATATGTAATGCAATTAAATAACTAAATACGTGTTACAAAATGGACAAATGCTCTAAAACTTGTTAATAACTGAGGTTTTTCACTGAACAATATACTATTTTTCTAGACTGATATAGTTATATCACTATATAATAATACATTGCATGGATATGTAATAGTGTGTCAAATACCTTGATATCAAACATATACATTTCCATTTTTTTTTATTATTCTGAGCAATTTCTCATTGATAGCATCACTTTTTGGTGCATGTCTGATTATTTCCTTAAGATGAATCTCATAAGTGGAATTGATAGTTTCAGATATATAATATCAAATTGGTTTCTAGATATCAAATCGGTTTTATAGTTCTTCTAGTAATTTTTTTTTTTAACTTTGGGTTTATTTATTTATTTATTTATTTATTTATTTATTTATGGCTGTGTTGGGTCTTTGTTTCTGTGCAAGGGCTTCCTCTAGCTGCGGCAAGCGGGGGCCACTCTTCATCGCGGTGCGCAGGCCTCTCACTATGGCGGCCTCTCCTGTAGCGGAGCACAGGCTCCAGACGCGCAGGCTCAGTAGTTGTGACGTACGGGCCTAGTTGCTCCGTGGCATGTGAGATCTTCCCAGACCAGGGCTCGAACCCGTGTACCCTGCATTGGCAGGCAGATTCTCAACCACTGCACCACCAGGGAAGCCCTCTTCTAGTAATTTTATGAGTGTCTTTCTCCTGATACCCTTGTACAAAGAATGCATTTTCATTATTATATTATCAGTTCTTGATATTTTCTATTTGGCTATTATTATTATGCCTATTGATTTAATTTTTATTTTTAGAATAATAAATAAAAATCTCATTAACCATGTGTATCTATGCTCTAGTAAACTGACTCAAAATGTTCTTTATTTTTGTTTACTCCATTTAGTTTTCTTTCCATTATAGTTAATACACCATAACTTTTAAACTTCTCATTTGCTTTGTTAATATTTAAAAATCAGTTCAACAAAGAAGATTAAAGATTTTATTTAATTCAAAGTCTACTCAACTTCTCCATCTTGCTCAGAACTTGCTTCATATTATATAGATAATCAGAATATTTTCTTCCTTTACAGTTATCGTTTTATTTTACTGTATAAATGTATAATCTATGTAGGATATTTTGTGATAATGAGTGAAGGAGGGATGTAATTTTACTTTTATTTTTTGAATGGTTAATTCTTTATTGCAATATAATGTTCACATAGGAAATTTCCATAATTTTTTATTACTCCATCTTTTCTGTTTACTAACTTGTTACCTATGCATTCTATTACTATTCTTTATTGGCTATGCTAGAGATTTCAACCTGAGTTTACTTAGGTTATTTTTTCAGCTTTATTGAGGTATTATTGACAAATAAAATTGTAATATATTTAAAGTGTACAAAGTGATAATTTGGTATATGCATATATTGTGAAGAGATTTCTTTCATCGAGTTAACATATTCATTACCTCACATATTTACCCCTTTTTTGGGGGGTGGGTGGTGAGAACACTTCAGTACTACTCTCAGTTTCAATCATACAATAGAATGTTATCAACTATAGTCACCAGGTTATACATCAGATCCTCAGACCTTATTCATCTTTTTAAAATTGAGATATAATAGACATGCAATATTGTGTAAGTTTAAGGTGTACAGTGTGTTGATTTGATACATTTATATATTGCAATTTGATTACCCATATAGCATTAGCTAACACCTCTATCATATCACATAATTATCATTTTTTTGTAGTAAGAACAATTAAGATCTAGTTTCTTAGCAACTTTGAAGTTTATAATGCAGTGTTGTTGACTATAATCATTATGTTGTCCATTAGATCTCCAGAACTTATTTATCTACTAGTTACAAGTTGGTACCCTCAATTTTCCCACCCCAACCCCTAGTAACCACCATTCTACTCTCTATTTTCACTAGTTCTGCTTTTAAAAATTCTACATAAATGGAAGATTTTAAAAATAATTAATTAATTAATTTTTGGCTGTGCTGGGTCTTTGTTGCTGTGCGCGGGCTTTCTCTAGTTGCAGCGAGTGGGGGCTACTCTTCATTGTGGTGTGCAGGCTTGTCATTGTGGTGGCTTCTCTTGTTGCAGAGCACAGGCTCTAGGTGCACAGACTTCAATAGTTGTGGCACACAGGCTCAGTACTTGTGGCTCGCGGGCTCTAGAGTGCAGGCTCAGTAGTTGTGGCACGCAGGCTTAGTTGCTCTGCGGCATGTGGGATCTTCCTGGACGAGGGCTCAAACCCATGTCCCCTGCATTGGCAGGCGGATTCTTAACCACTGTGCCACCAGGGAAGTCCTTAAAAATTCTCTATAAAAATGATGTAATATAGTATTTATCTTACTTAGTATAATGCCCTCAAGGTCCATCCATGTTGTTGCAAATGGCAGAATTTCCTTCTTTCTCATATCTGAATAATATTCCCTTGTATGTATGTGTATATAAATATTACATCATCTTTATCAATTCATGTGTCGACCGGCACAAGTTGTTACCACAGCTTGGCTATTGTGAATAATGCTGCAATAAATATGGGAGTGCAGATATCTTTTCGATATCCTGTTTTTATTTCTTTTGGATATATGTCCAGGCATGGGATTACTGGATCGAACACCATAAAATTTCTAGAGGAAAATGTGGAGAAAAAGCTCCTTGATACTGGTCTTAGCAATGTATTTTTGGCTATGACATCAAAAGTATATGCAACAAAACAAATATCAAACATCAAACTAAAATGCATCTGCACAGCACAAGAAATAATCAACAAAATGAAAAGGTAATCTATGGAATGAGAGAAAATATTTGCAAACCATATATTGGATAAGGAGTTAATATCCAAAATACATAAAGAAGTCAGACAATTCAATAATAAAAAAACCCAAACAACCCAATTTAAAAAATGGGCAGAGGAACTAGATACTTTTCCAAAGAAGGCATCGAAATGGCCAACAGGTATATGAAAAGATGCTCAACATCATTAATAACCAGGGAAATGTAAATCTAAACCACAATGAAATGCCACCTTACACCAGTTAGAATGGCTATTATTAAAAAGACAAGAGATAACAAGTGTCAGCAAGGATGTGGAGAAAAGGGAACTCTTATGCACTGTTGGTGGGAATGTAAATTGATGCAGCCTCTATGGAAAACAATGTGGAGATTTCTCCAAAAATTAAAAACAGACATTATTCATCTTATAACTGAAAATTTGTACCTTTGTACCAACCTTTCCCAATTGCCCTCATTCCCCCAGCTCCTGGCAACTACCATTCTAAAAGTTGGACTTTTTGTTGTTGTTGTTTGGTTCCACATATAAACAATACCATGAAGTATTTGTCTTTCAATATCTGGCATATTTTCACTTAGAATAATGACCTTCAGTTTCTTCAGTATTTCTGTAATATTCCAGTGTGTATATATATGCTACATTTTCTTTATTCACTTATCTGTCAATAGATATTTAGGTTGTTTCCATACTTTCTGTTGTGAATAATGCTACTGTGAACATGGAAGTACAGATATCTCTTCGAGATGATTTCATTTCCTTCGGATATATACCCAGAAGTGAAATTGCTAGAGCATATGGTAGTTCTGTTTTAAATTTCTTGAGGACCCTCCATGCTCTTTTCCATAGAGGAGGTACCAGTTACATTTCCACCATCAGTTCCCTTTTCTCTACATCCTCACCAGTGTTCATTATCTCTTGCCTTTTTGATATAGACATCCCATCATGTATCTCATTGTGGTTTTGATTTGCATTTGCATCTCCTTGATGATTAGTGACGTTGAGCACTTTTACTTGTCTCTGTTGGCCATCTGTATATCTTCTTTGGAAAAATGTCTATCCAAGTCTTTTGCCCACTTTTAAATTGAGTCTTTTTTCTTTTTTTCTATTGAGTTGTATGAATTTTATATATTTTGGATATTGATCCTCTATTGAATATGTGGTTTGAAGATATTTTCTCCCCTTCCATAGGTTGCCTTTTCATCTTGTTGCTGGCTTCCTTTGCTGTACAGAAGATTTTAGTTTGATGTAGTTCCACTTGCTTTTGTTGCCTTTGCTTTTGGTACCAAATCCAAAAATTCATTGCCAAACCAAAGTCAAGGAGCTTCTTCTCTATGTTTTCTTCTAGGAGTTTTATGGTTTCATGTGTTATGATCAAGTCTTTAATCTATTTTGAATTGATTTTTGTGTATGCTACAAAAATAGAGGTCCAGATTTATTTTTTTCCATATGGATATTCAACTTTCCCAACACCATTATTGGAAAGACTATTTTTTATTCATTGCATAATCTTGGACCCTTGGTCAAAAATTAATCAACCATATACACATGGGCTTATTTCTGGGCTCTCTATTCTGTTCCATTGATCTGTTTGTTTCTTTGTATGCCAATACCATAAGTTTTTTATTGCTATATCTTTGGAATATAGTTAAAATCAGGAAGTGTGTTTCTTCTAGCTTTGTTCTTTTTTTCTCAAAATTGCTTTGACTTTATTTTTTATGGTTCTATATGAATTGTAGAATTGTTTTTTTCTATTTCTATGAAGAATGTCATTAGAATTTTGAAGTGAATTGCATTAAATTTGTAGATTATTTTGGGTAGTATGGACATTTTAACAATATTAATTATTCCTCTCCATGAATGTGTCAATTTCTTTCATCAGTGTCTTATAGTTTTCAGTGTACAGACATTTCACCTCCTTGATTAAACTTATTCCTAAGTATTTTATTCTTTTTGATGCAATTGTAAATGGGATATTTTTCTTAATTTCTCTTTCTGATAGTTTGTTGTTAGTGTATGGAAATGCTGCTGATTTTGCATATTGATTTTTTATCCTGAACTTTATTGGATTTGTTTATTGTAGCAGTTTTTTTGGTAGAGTCTTTAGGGTTTTCTATATATAATATCATGTCATTAAAAACAGAGACAATGTTATTTCTTCCTTTCTTACTTGGATGCCTTTTTTTTCATTTTCTTGCCTAATTGCTCTGGCCTAGGACTTACAGTATTCTGTTGAATAAAAGTGGCAAAAAGTGAGCACTTTTGTCTTGTTCCTGACATTAGAGCTTTTCCCCACTGAGTTTGATGTTTGATGTGGGTTTGTCATATATGGTCTGTTTTATATTGAGGTATATTTTATCTATATCTAACTTGTTGAGTACTTTGGTTAGTTTTTAGTCTCTGTGCATTTTCGTAATTCAGCAAACGTCTTCAAACCTGCAGTGTTTCTGCCAAGCCTTCTGTTGATTTCTCAGTTTTCTTGTAGCAACCCTCAGCCTGTGAAACCTTAATTCTCAACTTCCTGCTCACACCCTATGGTTGCTATAGGTTGATTTTTGGAGTTTGAAAATTCTTACTGATATTTTCTGCTAAGATTACCTAAGTTTTTATTAAAAATTTTGTATAGGCATGTCACAAACTAAATATTTATTTTTTCACACTATATTCCTAGGTTTAGAGAATACACAATTTTCAATAAAATTGTAAGCAAAAGGATCCAGAAAGGAGCTATATAATGCATTCATTCTATTTTGTTTTCTAATTTGAAATTTTATATTGATTGCTAAATGCTATAATTTCTTCCATGGCTGGTGGTCATTATAATTTATATAAATTGTATATATTCTGTCTACTTAGAATTCTATACATAGTCTCTCTACTAAGCCTCTTAGATTTTATCTCACATAGTTTATTATACTTAAGATATATTTATTTCCATTTTTAATTAATAAAAGCTTATTTAATGCATTAAGCTTATTTTAAAAACATATATTAAACTCTTTTTTTTGTGTGTGTACATATTTTAGTACTACTTCTAAAATGTTCTGTTTCACATTAAGCCCTTTTGGGAATGTAACTCTTCTCTCTTTGGTGAATTGATTAGCTCAAGACTTCTTAAAAATATGTAATGCCTTTGGGCTGCATAATATCTCTCATTAATACATACAAATACATCCAATATGGATATGAAGCTTGGAAGGATCAATAAAGACTTAGCAGGGAAAGAGGTTCTGCCAGAAAAGCTTTGACTAGTATTTTTTCAAAGAAGCATATCTATCTTGTCTGATAGTGTTCCATTTTTAAAAGAAAGACATATTTTCCCCAAGGCAATTTTGTTTTTGAATCCTAACCACAATCTCATTACTAATCAGGATGTTGTTCTAGAATTTTATTATGAATCTCCTTGAAAGAACAATATGTTAACCTCTGACGAGGTAAAGCAAGGTAAATTTAGTAGTAAGATAAAACAAGATAAATAAAACACAATGTAAGATTCACTTTGCTTCCTTATATTGCCCAAACATGAATTTAATTAAGAATAAAGTACAAATGAGGCAGAGTTCTGTGTTCATTTTATGAAATAATTTAAAAATTTATAAAAGCTATTTTTGAATATTTAAAATGTGGCTGAGGATAGAATAGGGGATCCTAATTTGAAGATTTAATCATTTAAATTTGAGTAAACTCTGATATTAGAGTGGTAATTGAGACAGTTTATCAGGCTATATCAGATCTTAATCTCTTCCCCAGTGGATAAATGTTAAAGAGATAGGAAATAGAGTGGAAAACAACACAGAGGAAAAACTTTAATCTGAATTATACTTTCTGTGCATGAGTGAAAGAAATCTACATGGTGGTCACATATGGAAAAAAAAATGTATTTGCCTTTCCCAAAGGAGAAACAAGAGATGGAACTGGGGTATCTTAATCAAACTAATGTAGCTAGATATTGGGATCTCAGAGGGGGAAAAAGAGATCGATATTAAGAAATGTTGAAAAAGAAATATCTTCTAATACTCCTAGAAACCTAAATTTCTTCTTAGATAAACAAGAAAAGCTCAATATACTCTAAGATGATTATGGCCCTTAAAAGAACATTTGGCCACAGTATCACATGCATTCCCTTCTGCCAGATGAGCTGGGGCTATACCAGGGCCCACACAGGCCGTTCATGACCAGTGCCAGCCTCCTGCCAGGACCTTTACTGCTGTGTGGTTTTCCCACAAGCTGTAAAGAGTCAGGAAGATACTGCAGTTGCTCAGTTTTAGAAGCTGAGATGGCAAAAGAGACCTGCTTATTGTGAAATTAGTGAAAGTACAAGCTTTGGATTCCTCTTGACATTTATGTGAGGTTCCTTTAGTGTACTGAGATGATTGTCTATTTCTGTCAATCTGTATGAGCAGCTGTAACTTACCATTCAAATAATTAAAATATGTGAGCCAAGAATCTCTATGGATTTTATTTATCTGTCTTTTCTCAGACTGTAACTGCAGGGTACACAGTTATAGTGTGTAAGCTAACAAAATAACTTGTAATAAAACAGTTTAAATAGTAAATTTGGGGGATGCCATGTAAAGACTCCTACAGCTGAATATTTAGCAACATGGTCAACAATAAAATTCCAGGCAAATAGGTTGAATGTCCTAGGGAAAGTAATATCATTGTTATAGTATTTATGATGCCTGTAGTATATGTAGAAAGACAATTTTAGAGAGCTCTGCTAAAGCAAAAGTTTATTATGTTTATTGGCATAAACTTTTAAAATTATATTTGCCTAGGATCCTTACTCTATTTGGATCATTTTAAATGGACATTAGGTGCTATAAAAATGTGGGAAGGCTTAGACAGTCGCAGTAACTTCAAAGGAAATCAATATACACAGAGCCGAATTTTACCCAAAAGAAAAATAGTCTTTTAACACTTAATTGTACACAAAGCACCAATCAGGCAGAAAAAAGAGCAGGAATTACTTTAGCTGACTTTTTTTAAAAAAGGACAGAAAAATATCTTGACTATAGGTCTTTTATCTGTCTGAATGGTGAAAAGCCACCACCTGGCTTCTTTAGAAGACCATTGCTCTGTTAGTAAATGTCACAATTATCATTGTGAAACCCCCTTTCAGCTGTCTGTTTTTCAGCCACAAAATAATAAACTACCTGATACCGTGATCAAAATAGATTCCTTATTTATGTGATACTTCCTGGAGAAAGCTGCCAAGAAACAATCATGGCGGTTTGCTTGTTTTCTACTGCATTGTATCTGTGTGACCAAAAAAAACGCTGGAGGGCGTTTTAAAATAGAGTTAGTAACATTTGCTTTTTAGTCATGTTTAAGATAAATCAATAACAAGGCTGCTGCAACAACTAATTCTACTACTGTTATTAAAGCTACCATTCTTTGAAATACTACACAGCTGCTTTCCCAATAAGCTGATCATAGAAAACTGGAAAAATAATCAGTCTTAAACTTAATCCATAGTTTTGCCTGTCAGATATATGTATGTTGCAAAGTCACCTAATTTTATTAGCATTGGTTTCCTCACATATAAGGTGGGTATAATAATAATCATACCTGCCTTTCTCACTATATGAAATTGTTTTGGATATAAGTGAAATTATAGAAGTGTTAACTCTGGGGACAATTTAGGGAAATCTACTAAGTATTGAAGTTGGTGGAATTTATTTTCTAGAACTCAAGTTGAGTCAATGATATATTATCCCATGAAGTAATATTAATATGTATATGGGTGAGTATATCTATACAATTATTTTGAAATGTCCAAAGCCAGCTCTGCTCAAGCCTAAATGTGTTTGGTCTGCTGGTCTTTAAGCTAATACTGGTTCATTCTGTGGTATGGGCTGTGAGTATCACCATCTAAGGAGACCTGCCTTATTCAGGGCCTAAGGTAAACCACCAAATAGGAAACTTCAAAAATTATCATTATATGAAATGGTTATTTTTCTTTTCTGTCCTCCTTTCTCTTCATCTATCTTCTACACTTAAATCAGCCACAAAGTGTTCAGACCCACTATACTTGAATTCCGTAGAGTTAACCATCAAGAATTAAGCCATGACTCCTCAGCCAGAGCCTTTTTACCATGCTGTTTTAGCTAAGTTATTCCAAAATAAAACAGGGTTCAATGTTCCAGAGTGAGGAAAATTTATTGTGTAGAAAGCACACTGGACGCTCATCCTAAAGGACTGATTTATGAAAATCAACAGTCAGGCTATGTCTGACGGCAACATTTAAGGGGATTAAAAAGCAAACAAAAAAAACTCATTTTTTCCCAGCTAATTGTTTATTTTTGTTTCTATTCAGAATGCTTTTAGGTGCCCCTACACCCCCCCAAAAAAAGAAAGAAAAGAAAAGCATTGGGACAGTCAGTGCAGAATTAATGATAAATACAGGACAATGGAATGTGAGTTCTAAAAGAAGAAAATTGGCAAGATGACTATTGACATCAGTGACACAAGTCTTCCATTCCAAACCTCCAACTTTATCCTCAAACTGGGCTGTGCTGCTTTCCTTTTTAATTCTGAAGAGAAAGACAGGTATATGAGATAATGTACACACACCCGTGAACTCTCCACGACCAATGTTAATACTTAATCATATTTGCTTTAGAATAATTCTATATGAAATAAAATATTACAGATAACATACTAAGTTTTCTTTGTTCCCCTGTCAGTCTGATTTTCCTCTCTCCTTCCCCAGAAGGAAACATTATTTTAAATTTGTTATCCATCCTCACACTTTACCCTACTATACTTTAAGTAATTTTAAGATACATATGTATATACAAGATATAGATGTATCCATAAACAATAAATAGCTTTGCTTTTTAATTCTCATAAATGCTTTCAGGCTGAGAGCAGACATTTTGCTCAGCATCATAACTAAGATATTTATCTATGTCAATGCATATAGATTTGTTTTATCTTTATCTTTGTTTTATTTAAACTGTACATTATTTCACCACATAAATATACCACATTTTATTCATTCATTCCTATATTGATGAGCATTTTAACTATGTCATCACAATGTTATGATAAAATTCTTTGTGAAGGTGTTCTTATGCATAAGCTCTTGAAAACTTCTCTAGGCTTTACACCTAGAAGTGAAGCCGCTGGATAAGCTATGCACATTTTCAAGTTTAATTGAAGGTCAAATTGCTCTAGAAATGGGTTATACCAGTATGCCTGTCTACATGCAGCAAGCACATTATTTCTTAAATTCTATATTGTCTGATGATGTTCCTACAGGAGTCTTATTTTAGTTGATCTTTAAAGGATCCAACTTCAGAGATATGTGCTAGAAAGAACTAGGTAAGCTGATGAGCATCTTAGTTTATCAGACTTGGTTCTTGGTGGAGAACTAATGTGGGATCCAGGTTAGGCGAGGGCTAGCTCTTACAGGGAAGTGATAATATTAACTGCAGTTCTGTGCTTAGGTGTTCACTTAGGAGATAGGATGTGAGCAGCAGTGGGGAGAGCTGAATAATTTAGTTCCTGCTCATTAACAGAGAGAAGCACCCTGTGCTTTGCCGACCTGGCCCTTCTTGGCGGGGGTGGAGGTAGCTTGTGCCTGAGGTAAGCCAATGTTTATTACAAGATGATGCCCAAGAATCAGACACAGAGAGACATCCACAGCCAAATGGAACTTCTTTTCCTTAGTCATACTTTTGTTCTTTGATTTTGGGGGCTTCTTGGTTGTAAAAGTTAATGAGAGAAAAATTTCAGCTGTCACTCTAATACTTTTGGAGCTGTTCATCATTCAACTCAGTGCAGAGTAAACAGCAACAATATGCTTAAAAACATCCTGCTTACTACTTTTTCTGAAATGAATGAAATCTCAAGTTCAGTTAATTTAGGGCGTGTTGTGATTTACAAAATATTCAACACCACTGCAGATACTCTTCTGTTTGCTTGGGCTGACTGTGCCCTCCTGGCCCACCGGGTGAATGAACTCTTCCAGCTCATTCAAGCCTTTGCTCAAGCATCCCCATGTATAAGAATCCTTTCTCAATGCACTTCCTTCCATGTTCGCCCTGTCTGCACCCAAACTACAAATTTTCTTTTTCATACCGGTAACACTGGTATCACTTATATTGGAATCGCACATTTATATGTGTGTCTCCTTAACAGCATTGCAAAAGAGGCAGCCTGGGGAAGTAGATAGTGGTTTTAGACGAGACTGCCTTGGGTTGAAACCCAGCTCCATCACTTAGTATCTGTGTGATCTGGGGCAAGCAAGTTCCTTTAATTTTCTGTATCTCAGTTTTCTCATCTATTAAATGGCTATAACAATTCACCTATTGCCTAGTATTGTCATGAAGGTTAAGTTAATATTAGTTAATATACGAAAGCATTTGGAAGAGTGACACAGAGAGCACAATAATGGTAGCTAGTCCTATCCTTATGTCCTTGAGGGCAGGTACTGTGTCTTCATCTATGAATCCAAAGTACCTTGCACTATACCTGGCAATTAAATGGTTGCACAGAAATATGTGTTCAGTTCAGCAAACACAGATGTACCTACTTTTCTGAACAAGTATCTATATAGCATACATTTTCTTCTAGTTGGCATGTGTTCCATTTTTACATCAGCCTAAAAGATGCCTGTTAGCTATTCTTTGTTTTGACAGATTTTTAGCTTAAGTTGTCACCTTCATGACAAGTCTGCCCCATAAGTTATGAAAGGAGGTGGGGAGGCATGATAACTTTTAACAGCGGGGAGCATCCTATTGGCAGGGCATTTGGGAACAAAGACACTTGGAATGTTACATTATCTCAGCTACAAGCCCAAGAAATATTTACATTTATTTATAGATTCCACTAGAAGGTGCTGTCCTCCCTCAATATAATGGATGGATATGTTTGGAGAAGACCAGATTGTTGTAAGACCTTCACGTAAATTGTTACAGCCACAGGCTGTGAAGTAAAAAAGACTTTAATTTTAAAAGTGTTTATTTCTAAATCAGATGCTGTCTTTTGATCACAAATAATTTCTCTTATAATATAGTGTTAGATGAAAAAGTTTGTGTACACAAAAAAATTTTACATTGAAAAGTCTTACCTCTGTGGGTCCCTTAATTAGCACAGCATATTTTAAATGTTGGGCTGCTAACAAATGAAATTGCAAAGGCTTTTAGAAATGTATACCCATTTTAAACTTCTAGCACTTTTCTCAGGTTCTTTTTTTTTTTTTTTTTTTTTTAATTAAAGTGGGAACGCATGTGGCTATGTGCATAATATAGATCTGTGACTTTTCATCCAGGGTATTAGAATGGATGAACTACCCTGTTGAATGTTGTGGTCTATATCTTACAAGCACTCTTTTTTTTTTTTTTTTTTTTTGACTTTTAGAGTTTTTTAAATTGAAGTATAGTTGATTTACAATGTTGTGTTAGTTTCAGGTGTACAGAACAGTGATTCAGTTTTATATACATATATAAAACTATTGGTCCTTTTTGGTTATCTATTTTATATATAGTAGTGTGTATATGTTAATCCCAAACTCCTAATTTATCCCTCTCCCCACCTTTCCCCCTTGGTAACCATAAGCTTGTTTTCTATGTCTGTGGGTCTATTTTTGTTTTGTGCATAAGTTCATTAGTATCAATTTTTTCTTTTTTAGATTTTACATGTAAGCAATATATAATATTTGTCTTTGTATGGCTTATTTCACTTAGTATGATAATCTTTATGTCCATCCATGTTTCTGCAAATGGCATAATTTCATTCTTTTTTATGGCTGAGTAATATTCCATTGTATAAATATACCACATCCTCTTTATCCATTCATCTGTCAGTAGACTTTAGGTTGCTTCCATGTCTTGGCTATTGTAAATAGTGCTTCAATGAACATTGAGGTGCATGTATCTTGGAGGTTCCTTAAAAAACTAAAAATAGAGCTACATATGATCCTGCAATTCCACTCGTGGGCATAGATCCAGAGAAAAACAGGCACTATTTAAAAATAGCTTATTATAACTTGGGTAGACTTTGATGTGCCTGAGAAATATAATCCAGAAATGAAATTTAAAGTTAAATCTACCAGTTGATTCTATCCCATGCACCAATCCCTGGATCCCTGAACTTTCAGAAAACATGTTAACTGAAAAGAGCAAAGAGGGAGGGGGAACTCAAAAGGTGAAGAAAATGTGACATGGGAACTAGACTCGCTGGAAACCAAGTGAAGTCCTTGGAACGATGTACATTCAAGTTTAGATTGATGTGATTTGTGTTCACAGGAAGGTCCTGTTCTAAGCTTATTAGAGATGATCAATTCAGTGGTACATTTATCCATCTTTATAGCTCATGTCTCCTATTTACACACAAAAAAGGCTACTGTGACATAACACAAAATGGAATCCACATTTCCCACTTTAAAGATCAGAGGATTTAAGAGAATTCTGAGCATAAAGTGATTCCTGAACTATTTTTATTCATAGGCTACCTTCTCCTCTTTTCCTGATCAGTATGTCTTGGTAGAGATGATTTAATACCCTTTTTAAAGGCAGTATTTTAAATTGTTAAAAGACTCTGGTGTCAATCATCTATATAACCCTGTGAGGTGGTTTTTAAGTTGTTTAACTGCAGAAAGTTTCATTGAAGCTTCAGTTCATAGCATAAGTTTAGGTTGACTGGGAAAGTACTTTTCTTTTCCTTCTTTCTTTTTTCCCCTGGGGATTAGGGGAGCCCTGAGCAGGGAGAGACTCTGCAGGCTAAGGGGCATTTCTGTTGTGCCTGGTGGGCAGGGTGGGGTGTGCCGCACCCCTCCCCCCGCTCCCCCCCCAAACCCCTGGCTTCTGTTGGGGAAGCTAGTAACGTAGTCGTGTTCAGGTTTCAGAGGCAGCACTAGGCCTCTCTCTGACGGGACAATGACGCCAAAGCTGGCTGCATGCCGAACGGCTGAGCTACACCCAGGCCAGCAAGGGATGGCGCCAGCACGTATCGTAAACCACTAGATACGATGGAGAGTAAGTCGTGGGACTCCTTGCACCTTGAGGGCCTGGACGGCTCCCGGGGATCAAGAACATTCCAAGACTTACGAGCTAAGACCAAGGCATTTATGACAACCACCAGAGCTGCAGACTTGCACAGAGGCTGATTGCTATCAGCCTGCAGCCTGGTGCTAAAAGTCGGGCTCTTTCGAGTGGCAAACTGAAGTCTCACCCGTTGGTTGGACGCACCGCCTGGGACCTTCCCAACTGGGACTCCAGACTGCTGTTCAAGGGACTTCCCAGCTCCCCTTGGATCTGGATGTAGGTGCTTCCCCAATTCGCGGATGCATAAACCTCCATCTTTACTATCCTTTCTTAATTATACTCTTCTTTTCTTAATTAGTATACTGTAATCTACGTTAATTCAATAACTCTCTCCAAATTCTTGTTTAACTGAGTGCAGAGTGGTTAGGTTGCCAGCGAATCCTATGAACCTTGAAACCGGAAGTAAGGCTTTGGGCAAAACAACTTCCGCGGCCTGGACACATCGGAGCAGCACCTTCTGGTCAGCAGAGCCTTTGTTTGCTAAGAGGAAAGAAGGGGCTGGGACAATCCGAAGGGCCCATCCTAGGGCCTGTCCTGGTCCAGCCTTGGCACTCGCTGGCCCAGCACAGTGGCCAGGAATGGGTGTCCCAGCTGGGAAGGACCTCAGCCGGCCCAGAGCAACAGGTCGCGGCGCTACCGGGAAACCGAGGTGCAGAGCTGGAAGCTGGTCAGGACAGCTCGCAGTCAGAGAACCCGGCCTCCAGGGTCCTCCCCAACAGGACACATGGACCCTCAGAACGGACGACCTTGAACCAGGCACAGCTCGCTCCACGCCTGCGCAGCTCTCCTAGTTACTTCTCAGTGACCACGTAACCTTCTCCCATCCATTCGTGGGCAACCACTCTCTAGCCCTGACACAGATGTCAGAGAGAAAGTGCTGAACACACACACACACACACACACACACAACTGGAGCGATGGGAGAGGCAGCTGAGGGCCTCTGTTCTGGGTTCTTACTCCCTTTCCAGGCCTGTGCCCCTCTTCCCCCAAAGATACAAAACCAAGGGACGGGAGCTGGGGGGCTTTGGTCAAGGAGCCTGAGGGCGCCCAAGTTTTCTCGTCTGTGCAATGGAATGGTAATTCCTAAATCAGATTGTGCAGGGTCTGGCTCCCCCTGGGGAGTATTCTGACTGGGGGGCTCTCCCGGGATTTATGGGACAGGCGGCAGGTCCATGGGCTGGGGACAGTCCTGCCTTGGGTTCCCTGAGGGGCTGCTGGGCACCTGGGCTCCCTTGAGTCCGCTGGAGGGCAGGCAGGCACTTTCAGGGGGTCAGTGGGGAGCAGCGGTGGAGAAGTATTTTTAAATTTAGTTTCATTTTTTTTCTGTACATTATTTCTGTTATTATCTGAAAAAGAATAAGTTAAAAAGATTCAGAGCTCTCTATGTAACATGTAGAGCATACTTGAAATATAGATGACACCTTTTTCTAATCGACGCTGATATCATTAAAAGGAATCTGATGACAACATAATTGAAAGATTAAAAATTGAGATGTGTACATAAAAGTGACTTTATTATATGATCATTTAAATTTTCAATACAATAAAAGAAAATCAATATTTTTAATAAATTTACTTCAAACTAAGTTAACTAAATGATTCCTTATAATTAGACAAAATACTCGGAAGAGTGCTATTATACTTTTATTAAACATATCCTTGAAGAATCTTCACTAAAAATTAGAAGTCAATTTATCAAAGATTTGTAATCATATCAGCTTCAGTGCTAACTACTACTGCAATTTTATTTTTGTGCTACTTCTCTCATAGACTCATATCAAAAGATAATTGGATCAAACTGGGTGTTAAAAAAATTCCACTTTCATTGAACTGCTTAAGCTATTTTTAGGGATTATGTAGAAAGTTATGAACATTTGACCTATTAAAATCAAGAATTTTGGAAAAAGTTAGCTGCTACATACAGACACAGTCAGCAATATTAATTTTTAATATGGGAATTAGCTGCTTCTGGAAGCCCACTGAATAAAAATTATCCTGTTTGCAGTATTAAGGAGACTTTGAGGGAAGGATGAATGATTGACAATAAGTATGTCTCTCGGTTGTCAAAACATTTAGATAAAAGGGTGCAAATCGCAGTCCGTTTTCTAGCAATTTTATCAGCTGTGTCAGCTCTGACACCCTCTGGAATGGCTCATGGAGAGAGGCTTCATATTCCTGATGTATGTTATTTTAAATTCTCTAAAGAACTCCAAGAAACATGCTGCGATTCTAACAGAGCCTGATGAGAAGTTGCGTGGTTGTCACACAACGCAGGTTGAACAACGCACCTCCCCGTCTACCTACAATCGCTGACCACCACACAGTGTCCCCGATTTGGGCAGTGCCTGGGCTGTTGCATCATTAGATGTTTCTCTGGGTGACCTCACACCTGCTCGGGGTGATTGCAAGTGAACTTCAGACTGAGGAAGGCCAAGAATAGTTTAAACTAAACTCCGGCCTTAAATCCTTTCCTCTCAAGAATCCCTCATTTTCACCTGTGACTTTGCCCTTGGAAGAAGTTGGAGGCCTCCGTGGGTCCTTTCTACTCAGCCCCATGGCGGGTCTTTCTTTTCTGGTATGTGGCACCAGGGCCAGAGCCAGGTAGGAACATAGATAAGGGCCCTTCCTACTGTCTCCCTGGTCTAGAAAGAGCACACCAAGGATGAGCTCATTTGTAACATCCCGTGGAGGAGGGATGAGAGGAGCCAGTCTCACTGACACCCAAGAGCCTTTGCAGGAAAAGGCCTCCACGTGGGTCACCTGCACTCTCTAGCCAGATAGCTGGCTAACCTAGCTCACCTGAGGTCCTGGACCTCTCCTGTCACCTGGTCACCTCTTCCGCTGCTAGCCTCCTCGCTCTGCTGTCTCCCAAAGCTGCTTATATTTCCTCTCCTGGAACTAGCAGGAGTCCCAACAAATGTGCTGGTCACTAGGTCCCTGCCTAGGAGGGAAGCTGGTCCAGTGGTGCTGAGCAGCATGTATGTGTCATAGAAACCTTTCTCCAGTGGTCCACGCCTCTCTCAGCATCCCCCGCCTGGGTGGCAGAGACAGCTCTGTTGTCTTCTTTAGCACACGCCCAACGCTCTTCCCTCAGGAGCCTGCTTGGAGCAACTTCTCACCAACATATACATTCCTAAGCTGGTGGGAGGATGGGATATTAGATTCTTAGTGTCTCAACACCTGAACTCTTCCACTGTATCGATATATTTCCTCACATCGTCCTCATAATGAAGACATCCTTTCATACTTTAAAGTAATACACATACCCTTTGAAGGCTTTATTTCTAAGGCTTTATTTATCCTACTTTCTCACATTTTTCCTCCCTGTTCCAGACTGAGGAATAAATGCAAATAAGTCTTGGGTCAAAATCATGGCCTTCTCATAATCTTTCCTTTGGAGAGCAATTCTCCTCCCCTCCCTCCCTCGTTTCCCGTCTCATCCTCTTTTTCCTCTTCTCCTTCCCTTTCCAATCCTCTTTTCTTTTCCTTCCTTTTTCTTTTTCCCTCCCCTTTATTTTACAAACTCTACTTTTTCATAGACAAATCAAAGTAGATACCGACATTGATGACGCATGAAGAAAATTACTTTTAAAGACAACTTTTTCAGAATGAACACTGAAAATGATATTTCCCACTTATTAACCTTGAAGAGACTTCCAGAGATTAGTTTATGCAATATATTTTAGCAGCACTGTTTTTATAGAAGCAGGAGGAGTATTTCTTTGACGGAGTTCAGGTTCTGATGCAGATGACATGAACAAAGCAAAAATCATTAGTTACTAAGGGACTAGTTCATTATTAGGCTGGACCAGGTGGGGTTTGTGTTCCACATTTCCTCTCCAGTCTTCTCCCAAGGGTTAGACTTTCAGTGTTCTGAGCAGAGAAGCCAAGTGTGTTATGAGAACATAAAATTTCCTTTTTAACTCCATGAAATTGATTTAAGAGAACATATTTGCTTTTCTGCAATTCAGAGAAATGACTCAGAGAAATTAAAAATACCAACTCCCTTTGGTGATGCTTTACTTTCTTTCATGGCAGATCTATTCCCCCTATGAGCAATTTCTTATACTAAGAAAGCTTCAAGAATGCGGTCTATTAATATCACTTGAAAAAAATCTATAATGATGAATGGTGTAATAAATAAGCCAAAGCATGCAATAATAATGAGCTTTTAAAAATAGAAATTGAAAGAAAGGAAATAAAGTATATCGATTAACCAAGACTCCCCCCTAGAAATCTAACACTCTTGCAACGTTTTCAATATTTAAAAAGGCAATTATCCTTATGTAGTCATATGTATTTCTAAAAGTTCTGTTAACGCTGCCTATTTACTAGGCTTACATAAGGAAACAAAAAGAATAACTATCTATGTCAGCTAGATTTAGTCTTTTTCTCAGTTTATTTTTATAGTTTGTGTCTTACTAGACTTCATTTTCAGAAGATGACATGCCCACTGCTCACAGCAGCTGCAATCAATTAGCCTAATGGATTGGAATTACAGGTTGCCTTAGGAATTGTCTATTGTGTGGCAAAATCAAATGTAAACCCTACTGTGAAAAGTCTTGACTATTAAACGTGAAAAATACAATGCGTTCAGTAAGATGTTAAGAAAAAAGATGTAGACCATTTGACCAACCAACCAGAAAATAATATGAAGTTTATGCCAACATAGAAACTACTTGTGTTTTCTTGTTGTTGGTGTTTAGCAGAGTAATCATACATCATCATTTACCACCCAGCAGTGTTGGATAAATAGTACTAATTGCTTAATTATCCCCTTGTCCTACTAAATACTGGCCGTAGACTATTGCTGGATATGTCATATTCTGACTCAGAATTCTACCTCATGAACGCTTTCATTCATTCAACAAAAACATCTGAGTGTCTGCTCTGTGTCACACGTTGTGCAGGTACCAGGTTTATAGACGTGCCAAAGCCAGCAAATGACTGACAAGGAAAACTCTTACTTCTTGTTGCCCTCTCATATCCTTTCAGCTCTTTTCCTCTCAGCTCCATCACAGGCCACCAGTACTACTGGGGCAACACATAGGAGTTTTCTGCTTGGGGTTCAGGTCTGCAAGGAACAAGCTGGGCTTTGCCATTCTTGAGTTCAGTATCCACACAGAAAGGAAAGTGAGGAAGGGAACAACTAGTTTTCTTTCCAAGAGCCACCTAATGTTAACAAGGGAAACAGCTGTCCAATGAGGTGAGCTGTCCATTGACAGCTAGCACAGCAGGGGCACCTATGGGAAGGCTATGTGCTGTCTAGCTTGGAGAGCAATAGTCACACCTGCCACTGCTTTGGTGGACAATATTGAGACAGTTTAACTCACCTCTTCAAACCTAGCAATGATATAGCCCTGAAAGATTATTTGTGACATGTCCTGTCTCTTTATCCTTTTTTTTTTTTTGTGCACTTCACTGATTTATCTGAGGATAGCTTTCTCCTACAGAAATATTTGTCATTTATATAGAAAATAAAACAAATATTTGAATACAGTGCTCAATTACATAAAGGTTATTCTCAAATACACATCTCAAAAAAAGGGAAACAGGAAATAAACTAGATCCAAGGAGCTACCAGTTTTCAAATGTTAAAAATGAATCTTAACTTTTATAAGTTCAATACTATTTTTTTCATTGAACTATCTTAGAAAACAAAAAGGTTGAATCATAGTATGCTAACATTTAGTCTTCAGCTAGAAGAAAGCTTCTCTTTGAATGTTTTATTGACTTCTCCAAGGGTGAACAAGTAACTCTTCTTGTCTTTATGTCTTTGTTTCTCTCTCACATACTGTGTCTCATGTAAACAGACACATTCACACACCTATGCAAACAGAATTCATATATTTATTTTGTCTAATAATCTATAGTAGTATTTCCTATATTCTTAGCACTGTGCTAGGTACAGTGAAAATTACACAGAACGTTGGTTTCTGACCTTCAGCCCGTACATTTGGAAAATGGAACATTCACTCATTCATTCATTCAATCAGCAGGCAATTGCTGAGTGCTTGTTTTGTGCCGATTATGCATGTGTGTTAGTTAAGTAAAGAACAAGTGAAGTGCTAAAACATGAGGGGCTGAGGTTGAGGAACTGGAGAAACGGTGACTAGGGGAGAAGCTTAATCAACCAGGCACGAAGACGAGGATTCTAAAAGACTAATACATTGCATAAGGTAGAGTCTAGATACATGCCAGGTAGGCAGAAACTAAGTAGAACAGAAACAATCAACGATTTCAAATGGAGAGAGTGTAAGGACAGCCTGGAGTGAGACCGAGGAAAGTGTGTTTTCATCCCAGAAGTGGTGTATATGTGGGATATAATCAAGGGCTGGTGTGAAAGGAGTGACCTCTAAAGCCAGAGCTTGGGTGGAGGGATCAGATTTGGATAAATTGATGAGGAAGGGGAAGCAGTCCTTCTGGTGAGATGGGATTACAGTTTGTGCACGAGCTTGGAAATAAAAGTGAGAATTGCAAGTAAAGTGGAAAGGGACAAATATAAATAAACTGGAGCATTTGAAATAGAACCTGAGATGAATGAACTAATAGGTGTTAATTATTACTCTAAAGGGAAGGCTTACAAACTATTGCTTCTAGGCCTGGTTGTTCACCTTTGCCGCATTATGTCAATATTACATTACTCTTCAAATAAATTGCTTAATTAAGCTCTTGATGGTTATTGTAACCCATACCTGAAAGAATCTTAATATTTTATGTTTTCTACAAGAATTACAGATAGATATTTGGAGATTAAAATTTTGATAGCGTATCCAGGGAAGAGTCCTTACCAGGAAGTGACATTTAAGTAAAGACCTGAAGGAAGTGAGTGAGAGAAACTTTTTGAAGAATAGGAAGAGCAAGGAAAAATACTCACTCCTGTATCTATGTGTGGCTACAGATTTGTTCCTTCGCTTCATTGTGAAAAAACAAAATACCTGCAACAAATGACCCTGTGTTAAATATTGTAGTTTTATAATAGAATGAAAGGTAAATAAGGTAAATACGTAAGGGTAAATACGTAATTTATCTCCACTACAGAGATATCTTGGTAAATACGTAAGGGTAAATACGTAATTTAGTTCCACTACAGAGATATCTTGTCTTTTCCTGAAATTTTCCCTACCTTACCAGTTTTTATATTAAGCATGTTGATTTTCTTGGGAAAAAAAGTCCCATTTGGAATTTTATGGGAATTGCATTAAATCAGTATATACATAAAATTCTGCACCTTATTCCAACATGATAGGGGGTTCCCCACACATCCAGGAAATTCTCTGTGACACAAGCTGAATGTCTTACAATTCAATTAAATTCTGACACTATCTACCTGGAGATAGTGTCAGATTCCACAGGTTAAGGGCTCAGTCTTACAAGACTGCCCCACTCCCCAACTTCAGATGGCAGTCACCCAGGTTATCACCTGTGCTTCCGCCCTACGGGCTATATAGATTGGAGATTCTAAGGACTCCCTCCTTGGACTTGGTTAACTTGCTAGAGTGGCACACAGAACTCAGAGAAACATTTTACCTACTGGACCACAGGTTTATTGTAAAAGGATATAACTTAGGACCAGCCAGATGGAAGAGATGCATAGGGCAAAGGTATGTGAGGTGGGGCTCAGAGCTTCCATGCCTTGTCCCAGAGCATCTCTCCCCAAATCTGCACATGGTCCCCAACACAGAAGCTCTCCCAACCCTATCCTTTGGGTTTTTATATATATACAATGTCCTATATATATAGATAGATAGATAGATAGATATAGATATAGATATGGCATACATATAAAATATGTGTTTTAAAATTTAACTTAATCTTTGACAAATTTGAGGGCTGAAATTGCAGCTTTTTTCTTCCAAGGGTCATTGGAGTTTTGTGTCCATCAGAGCTGAGTTCTACAACTCTCCTGGAATCTGTTTAACTCTTTTCGGTAGTCTTGGTTTAATGCAAATATCTCAGGTTCAGCCTCCAAACATTTTTGGGGTCTATGGTTTAGTCCCTTAGTCATATCTACTCTCCTCCTCTGGTCCCTACTCTGGTTCCTTCCCTTCCTTCTTAAACTTCTGTTCTGTTTTCAGCCAAGTAATTTATCGTATCCTTTTGAACAGTTCTGCTATTTTCATTAAAGCCAGAAATATACTGAAAGTTGTATGTATTTGCTGTAATTATCCTGGGAGTATTAAACTGCATTTAATTGGTATACAAGTGGCAAATTAGATGTCTCATGGAACGCTTACATTCATTGCATTTTAAAACGTGTGTACAGTGCATTGATTAGAAAATGCAATGGCAATTGCCACCTTCTCACTGGACAAAATTAACCAAATGCAAATATCTTTACAAAAGGTAGCACAGATAATTAACTTTTCTGCATTATAATTCATCATATAGAAAATGATTTGTTTTTAGAAATAGCATATGGCTTACTACTTTATTGCTTTTATGAATTCCATGTTCATCTTTGGGCAACAAACTCACGCAGTGAGTTTTATTTTGGAAAATTCCTAATCTATGAACTATTATTTATTCTGCATTTTATATCACAAGACCAACTTTTAAATGGCTCATGAATCAAATAAACCTGATTGACTAAATATTCACTTACATTTGTGAGTCTGATTAGGCAATGTACATCCTATATACAAATCATTTTGTACCGCTTGACTTCATTTAAGGCATCTCAGTGATGTTAAGTATTGATATTTAATGAATATTAATTTTCATAAATCAGCATACGATATTTCATTGTTGAAATGATGAATATTGATATTCAGCAACAATGTTTCACCAAACCAAAGAACTCTATTTCACTGATGGCCATTTTTAGTTACATAGACTTAGCTGATTTAACTTCCCTCAACAATGTCTGGAAATATAAAGGAGACATAATATAGACTTTTTAAGAGCAAATTCTCAGAATGGGGAAGTTTTGATTCCAGTTTTATGTAGATTACTAATAACACTTTCAAGTGCCTGTAATCTCGTGGGATTGGAACCATTAGAAGTAATCACTTCGGGACTTCCCTGGCGGTCCAGTGGTTAAGACTTCACCTTCCAGTGCCAAGAGTGCGGGTTCGATCCCTGGTTGGGGAGATAAGATCACACATGCCGCGTGGCCAAAAAACCAAAACATAAAAAAAAAAAGAAGCAATATTGTAACAAATTCAATAAAGACTCAAAAAAAAAAAAAAAGAAGTAATCACTTCTGTTGACTTAAATAAATAGACTGCCAGTTATTTCTCCAGAAAAAAAAGGGGGGTGATATTCGGGGTCAGCAGAGAATTACAGTTAGGGGCTGCATCCATGTGCAAGTCCCCCCACAGCAAGGGGAGAACCCTTTTATAAAGGGGAAAGGGAGTTAGGAGGCTTATAGTAAAGAGAGTCCTTGGCTTTTCACTGGCTGAGTCCCTGCCAGGAAAGAAGAGGAGGCATCTTTCTTCCCTTTGGGCTCTGCTATTGTGGCAGGTCATGAGAGATTCCCCCTTCTGGTCTCCAGGCTCAGTCTAATTGAGGTTTCTGTTTATGGATTTTTACACTTCCAATGAAAGTGCTATTGAGTTAATGGGATCTGTCGGGAAGTAGTGATGTATTAAGGAACAGTGGTTCTCATCACTTCACAGTTTGATTAAGTTCCAATGTAGCATGAGTGGCTAGAACAGAAGGAGTTTGTTGTAAGGCCCTAGGTTTAGTATTCTCCAGGACTTAATCTCATGTTTACACCCTGCTTGTTACCAGGGGAAGTTGGTTCAGAATTAATAAAAATCTGTTGTTTCTTCAGCAAAAGTAAATTGAAATATACATTCAGTGGTTGGAGTAGGTGAAGTGCATCTGCTTGGATATAAAAAACCCCATCAGTGTCAAGTCCACTTGACAACTGATGCCTAATTATAAAGAAAATAGACAATGACTCATACTGTCTAATGTTTATATGCTTTCCAAATGTGCTCTGCTAATCCGGTTATGTCAGTCACCAAAAGATGACTTAAATGTTTACATGGTTTATTCATATAAGGTTGTACTCAGTAGATATTTTTGTTTTTAAATTAAAGTGGTTTGGAATATTTTGAATGGTATTTGGAGTACTAGCATGGCCATGAACACTTCTTTTTAGTTAATTTTCCTGCCAACCAAATATAAAGCAACTGAGAGTAATTTAGCCTTGATCAACAAAAATCAAAGAGAGTGGAAAGATTGGAAATTAGCCAAATTATCTGAATTAATTTCTTAACATGGAAAATTTAACCTCCAAAAGTCTCCCCTTATTTTGTCCATGGAAACAATTAATTTGATGATTCAACACCATACAATTGAAGTTTCCAATGGTTAAGAAACAGCAAATTCTCCAGCTACTCCGATCAAGTTAATCAATACATTAAACCAAATATTTAAGGACTAAATTAGAATTTTTTTCATCCTGGGTTACCTAAGTTTGCTATCCACGTGGATTAAATTCCATAATCATTGCTGTTTTTCTTAGTATTATTCTCTTTACATGGCAACTGCCGGATGGAGCCAGTGAAAATTTCTTGATCAAAGATTAAAAAGTTTCATTTCATTTAGGCTTGGCACTCACTGCTGGATTTATCTGCCCCTGTGAAACACATTGACCCCAAAGGCATTTTGAATGAAGGCTGATCTGTAATCTCTGTCAGCTGCATGTTGAACTCAGTACATTTGTCACATATTTTTTTATTAAAGGAAAGCAAATGCATTGAAATGGACATAATATTTTGAAAAATGTATCTAGTCTACATTACACATGTATTCTCAGGCTAGCAATGGAGCTTGATTTAACAGAAAAATTTTATGGCCCATTCTGGTGTTTAGTTTATAGCCTCTGTATCTTGTTTGCCAAAACAATAAAAAGTCTGGTTTATGCAATGAACAAAAATAACAAGTCCTTTCATGGTTGGGCAAGCTGGAAGACAGTTAATTATAATCTGCTTTACAGTTATAACTGAAACATTATAAAAGACTGGTTAAATCTGTATATCAAAAAGTGTTTCGATAATGAAATTTGCAAATGTGCATGGTCTTCCTTTTAAAAAAATCAGAATTTCATTACGTGGAGAGGAGATATAGCACAAATTCAAAACGAATAATAATGAAAGCGAAAGCTAATAAAGCCAAAGTAAATCTTGTAATTTCAACATTAGAGATTAGATTTGACTCTATGAGGAAGAAAATTATGTATGTTTGACAGGAATGTCAAACTAATAATCTCAGGTTAATTGTTACAGTTTAATATCTTCTAGTGAAAAAAAATTATGTAAATCTTCATGAATCCCCATTCTTGACATTATAATGCAGCCATAGCCAAAAGTTTCAAAGTTTCTTAAAGATGTATAGAAAAATATTGTTATAAAAAACGAAGTTTAAAATACACCAAGGTGCTCAACTTTACCAATGATTATTTACTCCATGCCCCTATTCTGTACATCAACATGGTGTCTGAAGGCCATACATGTAACAATTTCCATGCATTGTTCCTTGCTCTACATTTTTCCCTGGTAAGTACTAAGCTAACAATATGTAATACATTCTTTCTTTACAAAAAGAGCTCATCTTATTCATAAACGTATGCAAAGATTAATGCTAATCATAAAAAGAGACTCTTGATTCTCCTTTTAAATTTGTAAGTTCAAACAAATGAAAATGATAGTAGTCAAGTAATAGTACTGTCAGATAAATATAGCTGATTTAAAGAAAAGCAACTATAGAATTTCATTTTGCTTTTCTAGTTCCCAAGACAAATATTTGTATATCAACAGTTGTGTGTGATCAGAGCTTTGGAAATCTCTTACTATACCCCAAGTCTATATCACCTTGCTTAAAATTCAAGTGATTTTAAACTTTCATTTTGAATGAAGCTTTTAGAAGCTTCTTAGAAGCACTTTTCTATCTCTGTTACATAATGAATAGCAGTGATGATCTCCCTAATGTGTGACTGGCTTGTGGGGAAATTGGTATTTAATTTTGAGTGTGATAATATAGACCTAATTGCCAAGAAATCCATTTCTCATAGAGCTTGATTCTGCTTTTATTTGACAAGTAATATACTGAAACATTGGTGTAGTTATTTTTACACTGTATTTATAATACAAAGGGTCATGGAGAGTGACTGTGTAGTCATCATTTAGGGATTTCAGTGATTCTGTGCTGTTTTCCACATTTATAATAGACCTATTATAAATGAAAAGAACTGAGTGAGTTATAAAGACAGTATTTTATTCCGGTTGGCTGCCCTGTTTTTCTATCATAGAAGAGAGCCAACACCTTTCCAACTATTTTGTAGCTTCTCCTGAGGGAGAGTCTACGTGAGAACTTCTACTCTGTCATTAAGGATTTACAATATCTTGCTCTCAAATGGTACAATTTCATTTAAAATTAGTACATGAAGTGTAAGTTCTTAACCTTGGTAAAATAATTATCATTGTTTGTCTACAAAGTGCCAATTATTTTATATCTGTTATTAATATTTTACCCACTAATGCAAGATAGGTAAGATTATTACTCCTACTTAATAGTTGAAGAAAATGAGGATGACAGAAATTAAGTAAGCCTGCGTAAGGTCACAGTTTAGGTAGCTTTACAAATAGTTGAAACTTTGCTTAGATTTCTCCAAAGGCCAGGCTCTTTTTCTTCTACTGGGTGATTCCCAATGCTGATAAAGTTTAAAATGTACAGATATAGTTCTAAAAATTTTGTTAGATTTGCTCCCCTTCTACTGATTCCTGAGGGGAAAGCAACTGGAAGGCTTTTGTATTTGCGATTCTATAGGGACCATAACAATTTTTATTGTCACATTCAATGTTTCAGCAGGGAATGGACAATTCCAGTAGTTGCAGACAACTAGTTATTGTTTTAACTTTAGGTCATACAGAATAGTGGTTTAGACCAACACTGGCCACTAGAAATACAAAGTAAGCCAAATATGTAATTTAAAATTTTCTAATGGTTTTACTAAAACTGTAAAAAAAAGAAACAGATGAAATTAATTTTGATAATAAATTTCATTTGACACAAAATTTCCAAAATATCATCATTTCAACATGAAAAAAATTCTTAATGTGATGCTTCACATTCTTTTTTCATATAGAGTCTTCAAAATCTGCTGTGCTTATTATACGTACTGAAGAGCTCAATTAGGATGCTAAATTTTCATCGGAAATACTAGATCTGTACTTGGATTTCATAAAATTTACAGTTGGAAGAAGAATCACTAATCCAAGTTGTTCCAAGACTACTAAAATATTTGAATATTGGTTTAAAAAAATTTTTGTACTGATGTATAATATTAATAACATCAGTTTCAATATAAATAATATTCACATCTTTCAGTGACAAAGGAGTCCCTTCTTTCAGAGTCATTCTCAACCTTGGCTGATCACCAGACCCAATGAGGAGATTGTTGAAAACACAGCATCCCAGCTGCCACTCAAAGAGGCAGATCGTTCTGAGCAGTGGGGCCCAGGCCTCGGCATTAAACATTTTTTTTTTCTAAATAAACTTTTTATTTTGAATCAATTTAGATTTACAGAGAAGTTTCACAGCAAGTTCCCATATATCCCACAACCAGATTTTCCTATTATTAATATCTTAAATTGATAAGCTAATTTGTCATGATTAATGGACCAATATTGGTACATTATGATTAACTGAAGCCCATATTTTATTCCGGTTCCCTTAGTTTTTATTGAATGTCCTCTACTGTTCCAGAATCCCACCCAGCGTATCACATTACATTTAGTCATCAGATCTAAAGGCACCTCTTGGCTGTGACATTTTCTCAGCCTTTTTTTCTTTGTTGACCTGAAGGTCATCTTCTGAGTAGTATTTATGAGGAATTTTGTAAAATGTACTTCAACTGGTATTTTTCTAAATTTTTTTCCTCATAATTAGACTGGGATTATGGGGTTTACTGAGAGGAAGACCACAGAGGTAAAATGTCATTCTCATCTCATCATGTTGAGGTTATCAACTGTTTGCTATCAACATGACTCATACTATCAACAAACGTTACTTATGATATTCTATCATAGTTGAAGTGTTATTAATGTAGCTTATCACTGTCTTTGTTGACCTTGATCACCTGGCTCCGGTGATGTTTTTCAGGTTTCTGTTTATAAATTTATTATTTTTCCCCCTTTCCATACTGTGCTCTTTGGAAGAAAGTCACTATGCACAGTGCACACTTAAGATGTGGGAAGGTATGCTGCCGCTCCTTCACAGTGGAATACCTGTTATTTGGAATTCTGCAGCAAGGAAAATTTGTTTCTTATCCCCTATTTATTTATTTATTAAATTAATTATTTATATCAGCATAGATTCATGGATATTTGTTTTATGCTCTGGGTCATAATTCAATACTCTTTATTTTCTTGCTCAAATTTTTCTAACTTTGGTCATTGGGAGCTTTTTAGTTGGCTCCCTGTGTCCTTTTGACATACTTCTATCATTGTGTGTATGCATAAAATTTGAGTATAAAGGTTTTTCTGTTTTGTTTTTTAGACCACGCTGCGTGGCTTGTGGGATCATAGTTCCCTGACCAGGGATTGAACCCGAGTTCCCTGCAGTAGAAGCACAGAGTCCTAACTACTGGACCACCAGGAAATCCCTAATGTTTTAAAATTTAACCTGAGTTACTTAAAATTAAATAAGATTAAAAATTCACGGGGCTTCCCTGGTGGCGCAGTGGTTGAGAATCTGCCTGCCAATGCAGGGGACACGGGTTCGAGCCCTGGTCTGGGAAGATCCCACGTGCCACGGAGCAATTAGGCCCTTGAGCCACAACTACTGAGCCTGCGCGTCTGGAGCCTGTGCTCCGCAACAAGAGAGGCCGCGATAGTGAGAGGCCCGCGCACGGCGATGAAGAGTGGCCTCCACTTGCCGCAACTAGAGAAAGCCCTCGCACAGAAATGAAAACCCAACACAGCCAAAACTAAACAAAAAACAAACAAACAAAAAATTCACTTCCTTTGTCTCTTTTTCCTGTTTTTAAATGCTTATTTGTCACATGTGGCTACTCTATTTGTAGATAAAACACCATATTGGACAATAGACTCTAGAGGGAAACTGCTTAGGTTTAACTGCTGGTTATCTCATTTACTAGCCAAGTAAACTTGTCCAAGTTACTTAACTATCTTGTCACTTATTTCCACATATATGACCAAAATAATAGCGCCTGCTACTTTATAGAGTTGTTTTAAAGATTAAATGATCTAATTCATGCAAGGTGCCAGATACATACCCATAAGTTCTCAACAAACGTCAGTTATCCTTATTATTTGGCAAAGGTTTTTCAAAAATACTATCTTCTTTTACTATATTTTCCAGACAAACGGCTGGCAATTAGTTGCTCCAAGGTAGATTTACAGCCAAAATTCTTTTGCTTCACTTTTGATGGGCCAAGATTTTTCACTTCCTTTCTGGCCACCATTCAACAAAATTGTAAAACAGGCAAAGTTTGAATTTGACTCCTTTTTCTTTCAGTTTTTGAAACAGATTATCAGGTATAATTGACAGACTATATGACACGTATACTTAAATCGAACAATTTCATTAATATGACATGTGCATACACTTGTGAAACCATCACCACAATCAAGATCATGAACATATCCATCAGACCCATAAGATTTCTTGCACCCCTATGTCATCCTTTATAGATTTTAAAGTCTCCCATCAGCAGTCATAAGAATACTGTACTGAATATTTATATTGCCAAGGGCTCCTTTCTAAAAAGCAACCTATACATTTTTTGTCCATTAATATTGCATGTTTTTTTCTCTGAAAAGGACGCATTTACTTTCCTCCAGTACGTATAATGAAATGGGCAAGAATGGAAATAGTCTGACTCCAGTGATGGTGAAACAGAAATTGTATCCAGCTCCTGTTATGACTGCAGTCCAGGGTTACAGAGTGTTTGCACACCCAATGAATTATCTTTCCCTAGAATCAAATGTGCGTCTTATTTCTGAATGTAGACCTTAGGCAATTTTTAATCTTCAGTAGCAAAAAAACTCAAGCCCAATCTTTTTATGTTACCTCATTATTCCTGTTCATAAATGAAAATTTAATTTCTGTTATGGGGCTTAGTGCAGTCAACTGTTATATTATTAATTATAGGACTGCTGCTAATGCCTAGGAATGATATTTTAATAAGGTTTAATCTCTTTTCCACATTCTAGTGTCTTTCATAATTATGCCTCTGTTTTTCTTCCTGCTTTTATTTTATTTGCAAACAAATTCAGCAGTGCAAGCTGTAATTCCAAGTTGGCTGGTGTTTCTGAGGCAGCCATATCACTCATAATCCAGGCTCTGTGAATTTGTTCAGAAAAAAGGGGGACAGGAAAGGCAACTTTATCTCAAATATTTCAAATACCAGCTGTAATCTTGAGTAACATTTCAGTCTGGCTTTAAGATTTAGTCCCTTCACAATTGCTAAGCAATCTCTTGTATATGTATTTGGCAATTGTTCTTGAAAATTTTTCTGTTGGGAGCTGTTTTGTATATCACAAGAAGCATAATTTTGGTTTTTATGCTTAAAGTTATGCTTCAGGGTAGTAGGGAATTCTCCAGATAGAAGGTATAGTGACCTGTGGTCATGTATATAATGGCATAAAGAGGATGGAAACTGAGCTATTTCCCTCCTACACTTTTTATAGTTTGTTTCTCCCAAGGGGATGTCAATTAACATTATGAGAGCTGTGTTATTTTATTTTATTTTGAAGCATAGGGCTTGAGACCTAAGTTGTTTTGGTTAATATTTCTTTCTCTTTATTATCAGAATGCATAGTATTGAGTTACGCTACTCCCATGGTGATCTCTGTTTTTCTCTCTTTTGTTCTTAGAACATTTTAACTCTAGGGTGATTTTTTGTTGTTGTTGTAATTGCTGTACGTTTTTATCTGATCAACTCATAAGAGAGAACCTTAAAAATACTCTTAGTTCTGGTGATTTGGGAGGATCAGCTCTTTTAGGACATTTTTATTTGTCTTATGGTGTGTGACATTGATGAGAATTCATAATAGGAAGAGAGAAGACTAATCTACAGGTCATTTTCAAGAGAGAGAATGAGAGCGGAAATAGAAATCTATTTTACTTGTTCCACAAGTGTTTACTCAGCATTTCATATGTTTTGATTGCTGATCAGTTACTAGGAATATGGCCAAATGAGAAAAAACTTTAAAAAGTCACAATTGTTTTTTGCAATGCATTAAATATGATAGAAAAGTATGGGACATGTTAGACTATAGGGATGGCTCTTGTTTTGAGGAGAGGAGGAGATAATGTGAAGAAGTGCGTAATTGAAAATTAGGAGACATAAGAATGAAACTTTAGGATCTCCAAAATTTAAGGACTAGAGGAAGAGAATAAAAAGGAACTATTAAGAGAGATAAGAGGTATACAGGAGAAAGTGGAATCAAAGAGTCAAAGGTAGAGAAAGTTACAGGGGGAGGTAATGATTAGTAACCCAACCTGTTGGAGGGAGGGCAGGTCCTGTGAGCAAGAAGATAGCTTCCTGGGTCCAGGAACCCTTTGGAAGGTGTATAAATAATTTGTTCCTTTTTTTTACGTGAGTAGTATTCCATTGTATAAATGTACCATTGTTTGCTTATCTGTTCACTCATTGAAAGATATTTGGGGGACTTCCCTGGTGGTCCAGTGGTTAAGAATCCTCCTTCCAGTGCAGGGGATGCGGGTTCGATCCCTGGTCAGGGAACTAAGATCTCACATGCAGTGGGGCAACTAAGCCCGCGCACCGCAACTACTGAGCCTGTGCACCACAACTAGAGAGAAGCCCGTGCACCGCAATGAAAGATCCTGTGTGCCACAGCTAAGACCCAAACGCAGCCAAAAAATACATATAAAAATAAATAAATAAAATAAAAAGATAGTTGCGTTGTTACCAGTTTTGGGCAATTATGAGTAGAGCTGCTATAAATGTCTCTTTATTTAAATTCATTAACTATAATGTTATTTATTTCAAAACTACTTTATCAGCAGAAATATTAAACTGTAGTTTATGATATTTAAACAAAAAAAAAAAGAAGATAGTTTCCTTGGATTTGGTAACTTCTAGAACATGGCTCACTAAACTTTTTCTGTAAAGTACCAGATAGTAAATAGTTTAACTTTGAAGATTGTGTGGTCTCTGTTGCAACTACTCAACTCTATCATTATAGGGCATGAGCAGTCATAGAGAATGCATAGATGAATTGCCTGTGCTCCAACAAAACTTTTTATACAATAACAAGTGGCTTGAATTTGGACTGTGGGCCATAGTTGCAAACTACATGAGAAAACTGAAACAAGAGCATTTAAGTTAGTTGTTTCAGACTAAATAGCCCATAAGTGACAGAGGCACAATTACACATACTCTGAGGCTCGTGATCTCTTCACTACATCATGTTGCTTCTAAAATAGTAAAGCTGCAAAAGTCAGTTGGGGCCAAATTTATTTTTATTCAAGTCTCTCATTGAGTAATAGCCCCTATGCATTCGTCACCTTTTTGTGGGATCATTTGCCTGTATACAATGCCTTGTTTGCATTAGTCCCACAACAAGCCTTGATATAGATGGCAGCTGCAGTGTCTTATGGCTTATTATTTAGGTTGTCCATCCTCTAAAATAGTGTTCCTCAAGAGGTGTCATGGAATTTGATAGTCTTCCATCAGGAATCTCTTTTTGAAATGCAAACATTTCTGCAAAGCAATATACATTAACTCAATTTGAATTAGTATATCAGAAATTTTCATTAATTTATATATTTACTGAGATATAATTGGTATACAATACTGTATTAGTTTAAGGTGCTCTACATAATGATTCTATATATGTACACATATATAGAATGTGAGATGGTGCATATTTTTCAGATAATACTGGGAACACTGGTGATAAGTGGAGTCTGAAAGAAGTAGAAATTAAGGGAAGAGGAAATGGAGAAAACTGTCTTTACACTTGCTGAAATCATTAGAAATTAAAAGTAAATATCTCAACAAAATATAATATATATGCTGATGTGTAATTCTTATACCGCAGTCTTTTAAATTATGTTAATATGTGCTACAAATTAAAAGCCAGAGGTGTTCTAAAGTTTGCATGATTCTCAGATACTAAAAATAATGAAAATAAGATGTGTGAAATATAAGTTGAGTATGTTGAGTTTCATGTGGGTCTTTGATATATATGTTATATCCATCTCCATTCTAATTTTAATATGACCTGTTCCAATTACATTAGCCAAAAACACATTTTTCAGCATGTAATAAAAAGTGAATTATTTAAAAAAGTCACCATTTTAACATAAATCCTAGTAGACAAAGTGCATGATAAGTCAATTCATACTTGTACATATGTGCAAATATAAGAATTAATGAATGACTGAGTGAATGACTTCCTTAATCGTAATCCTCAGAAGGTCTTAGGGTACAGTTTTATTAATCTATGAAAATCTCACCCAGAGACAATAATTGTATTTTCTACATGGAGAAAGAAATAGATAAAACTGCTGGTTAGGGTGACTCTTTGGCAATGCTGATGGAACATTCAGGATCAGCAGGGACCCCCAGGCAGGTTCCACCCCGTAGCATCTTCTGGATTGAAAGCAGCAGGGGAATCCTATCCCACATCATTTCCCAAGGCATGTTTCTTCTTGAGTAGAATGCCTAACAAATGTGAAGGAAAATTGAAGTGTTAGCAGACTTTTGAAAGGAGGAAGAGATTATGACCATGAAAGCTTATGGAAATAAATGGACCAAAGTCATTTAAAAATAATGAATGATCCTTGTAAAGTTTATTAAACATATATAGCGGATCTTTTAATTACTTAGAATTCTAGGCTCAATATTTTGGATCAATATTTTAGGTTTTAACAATGATACATTCTATGTCTTTTCTAGTACAGGAAAAAAAGCATTGTCATAATTTTAGAATATATAAAGAAAACCTCTAGCTGGATTTTCAAAACTGTGTTTAGTGAGTCATTACTGATTTCAAGTATAAAAGAAAATATTCTGTTCCCTTGGAGGTTCAAACAAATCTGACAATTCAGCTTGCCTTTAAGTAGTTCTCATCAGAGCTATGAGCTATTATTCATATAAGATAGACAAACAAATATTTCCTTTTAATGTACATGGCTTGCTGATGGGCCCCCTCTTCTTTCTTCTATTGTCCTCTGCCTGCATTAAGAACAGTGATGAAAAATTGAATTGGCTTAAGGCATTAACAAAATCTTAACTGCTGGAAGCAAAAGGGACAAGAGAGTTTGCTGCGTAAGCAAATGTGCACCATATCATTCAGGACAAACCCTTGTGCCCTAAGCCTGTTTTGAATGTGTATTACTTTGTATAAACAGAAAATGAATAAAATCTACAGAAAAAGGAGAAATCATATTTGGCACAATTCAATTAAAATCATTGAGGATCCCGCAATGTTATTTTCTGATCTAAAATAATACTGAAACATTAATATGGAAAAAAGAAATTCTAGGAAGTGGAGGAAACAAAATGTTACCCCTTCACCTCCACTGAATACCAGGATTGGTGACATAAGTAGCTCAATCTTTCTTTAAAGTGGTAAATTTTTTTCTCAAGTATCAAAAGTCACTGGTGGATTATCAGTCTCTTCTGGTTTTCTTAATGCCAGTGTTTAACCAGATTAGATCAATCCTCAAATTCTATTCATTGCCAGATAATTGATTGCTAATTAATTAATAAATGTAAAGTGCTTAGAACAGAGCCTGGCCTATAGTAATCACTCAATAAATGTGAACAATAAACATATATTCATGATTATTGTTAATGAGTAACTCCTCAGTCAAGTCTCTGCATATAAAATCAGAGTATCCAGGGACTGAATAAACCATGTGAAGTCTGTTTTGCCATGCCTCGTTCATAGATGTAACCAAAGTCTCCTTGAACAAGTAATTTTCATAAAAATTAAAAGGTAGTACCACTGTGTTTTTACTAGAAAAAAGCTAATAGCAATTATGAGAAAATATGGAAAAATGACTTGTGAAGGAAGATATTTCAAAAGTTCTTTATAAGTTAATTAGAAACTTAAAGATGCTGTCAAAATGTATTTTGCATGATTTAAGATGAAACCTTTGAACAGAGGGATAATATCCAATAAATTATTCTATCATCTGCTTCTCATAACCCTGTTATTTCAGGCAAGATAATTGCATGGTAAACAACATTAGTTATTCATTAGTTTTAACTGTTTTAGCTGATTCTTTCTCAGCTGGGGAGATTTAATTTAGTGATAAGAAAAACACTGCAAATCAACTCTGTGATATAAACTATGTAAATGCAAGAATAAATAAGTAGGAAATAATTCTTACACACAGGAAGATAGTCTATGTTTAAAGAATAAAATTTCTCACATCTGGTTGTCATGATACTATATTAGATAGTTGTGAATATCTGTAAGTAGTAACATTCACAACCCATAGAGTATTTTGGTAAGTGCTATCAGTGTATATGAGTATATTGGGTGTTATAAAGAATAACTAGCAAATTAACTAAATACTATCATATTTGTTCATCATAGTCAAAATAGGTACTTGCTTTTATCTGATCGAAACCAAGATTTCTTATTAATTCCTGCCTATGTGTATTATTTATAGGAAAAACTATGATTAAGTATTCCATGGACATGTAAATTTTATTATTTACTCTCTTAATAGGGATGTAGATTTACTTGATGTTTTCAAAAAGCATTTTCAAGCCAAAACATAAATTCTTATTGGAAATAATAAGTAAATAAATAAATAAATAAAAATGTTTTCTTCCCCCAATTGTCAAATTCCCCTTTTCAGTGACTTTGTTAATTATTTGTCTTTATTTTTGCCTTTGAAATCTTACAGAAAGATTCTTAAGGAACCCATTTTATGTGGATAGTTATTTCTGTAAATTGTTCCTTCCTAGTAAATATTCTCCTGCTGATATTTATGGACAAAATTAAATGACACAGTAAAAAACAGGTCATTTATATTGGAAAAATACCTAATGGATGAATAATATACTTGAGATTTTGCACTTTAATCTTTGCATCTTTTCAAAACATCTTTTCATGTAAGCTGAAATGCTTTCTAAAGAATGAAGTTATTGCATATGGACAGGCCATCAGACAATCCTGGCCATTTCAACATCACCTCAGAGTAAGTTTTTTTTTTTTTTTTCTTAACATCTTTATTGGAGTATAATTGCTTTACAATGTTATGTTAGTTGCTGCTGTATAACAAAGTGAATCAGCTATATGTATACATATATCCCCATATCTCCTCCCTCTTGCGTCCCCCTCCCACCTTCCCTATCCTGCTCCTCTAGGTGGTCGCAAAGCACCAAGCTGATCTCCCTGTGCTATGCAGCTGCTTCCCACTAGCTATCTATTTTACATTTGGTAGTATATATATGTCCATGCCACTCTCTCACTTCGTCCCAGCTTACTCAGGGTAAGTTTTTAAAGTAACTCCATAGGTAGATGGAGAGTAAAAGTAGTCTTGATTAACTTGGAGAAGAGAAACCTAAGGGGATATACAATGATTGTCATTAACCCAGTATCTGTAATATCCTTATATAGAAAATAGTCCTCAATTCTCCGTTTTGCTCCAAAGGAACAGTGGACAAAATTTAAAAGAGAAAAGTTTTGATTCATTCTTGCACAACACCCAGATATTAAAAAAAATAGTTGGGGCTTCCCTGGTGGCGCAGTGGTTGAGAATCTGCCTGCCAATGCAGGGGACACGGGTTCGAGCCCTGGTCTGGGAAGATCCCACATGCCACGTAGCAACTGGGCCCGTGAGCCACAATTACTGAGCCTGCGCGTCTGGAGCCTGTGCTCCGCAACAAGAGAGGCCGCGATGGTGAGAGGCCTGCGCACCGCGATGAAGAGTGGTCCCCACTTGCCACAACTAGAGAAAGCCCTCGCACAGAAACGAAGACCCAACACAGTCATAAATAAATAAATAAATAAATAAATAAATAAATAAATGAACGCGAATTTCTTTAAAAAAAAAAAAAATAGTTAATGCCCATGAGTTTTTTTATCAGCCTTTCTCTAATCTATCTTTCTATCTTTCTATCTATATCTATCTATCTATCTATCTATCTATCTATCTATCTATCTATCTATCTCTATCCTGTAACAGCTATCAATAGAACAAGTAGCTGCTAGGGATATAAAATTGTCCTTCACAATGATTTTTTTAGGCTGCATAACTGCATTTGGAAGATATGTTGCTGAAACAGACATGGTTCCTGCATAGATAGTGGTTGAACAAAATAACCTCTGAAACCCTTTCAAATGCTTTGATTCTATGTACTAAGGATTACAGTGGGGCCACAAGAGAGTCTTCCTAGGATGGAGAAAAATGAGTATGTAAATAAATTTTGAGCTAAATGTGTTTTGGCTAATATTGGCTATACCATGTTGGTTGGTTCTCAGCTTGAAAGTCAAAGTAGATGTAATCTCCCATCCTCTTACCTCGATGTGATAAATGCAGGATATACCATCATAGTTAATGCAATGAAAGTATTCTGGTTTTTATCACAATCTGATGGAGGTCATGCAATTCACTTAGGTTTCCTTCTTCTAAGAAGTGACTCAAGGGTACAGTGACTTCCCATCCTATGTGTCAATGAGAAATTAATCAGTCGATCTAAGAAAGAAATGGAAAATTTTATTTGAGCCAAATTTGAAGGTTATAGCCCAGGAAGAGCATCTCAGAAAGCTCTGAGAACTGTTCCACCCATTAGAAGTCAAGGCACAGTTACATAAGTTTTTTGAGACAGAGGACTGTACATCAAATGACTTATTATTGACAGTTTACATAGTTCATATCTAAGCATCATTGTGGTGGGTAATGTGACCTTTATGAGATCAAGGAGGAATGTCATCTTTTAAGGAGTTGTCTTGTTGATGCTAGGAGAATATTGCTGTTTTTGGTAGAGCAGGTATTCCTGCCAGTGGAGAAGATTTGGTCAATGCATAATGCAGATTCACAGTGCACAGTGGGGGGAGAGAGAAGGCCAAAGTGTAACAGGGAAGAGCCAAATCTGACTACATGTTGGATCTGTTTCTTTTACTTTAACCTTTGCTTCCCATTGCTTTTGTTCACTAAAGGATACTGTCTATACATAATGGCCTGCCTCGGGGAACCCTGCCCCTTTGCCTGAATGTTAAACCAAAGTGCCTTTGTTTAGGGAAACATCTGGACCCTGTCCACCTATGGATGGCTGCAAGAAAGAAGAAATTAACACATGCCCTCTTCAAGGCTGGCCATTCCCGGGAATATTTGCAGAACTTGTGGCCTTTTTACTTTATTTCCTCATCTCCTCCCCCTCTCTGTGCTATAAAAGAAACTGGCATCCAAACCCCCATAAGATGGTGATTTTGAGACTTTCATCTGCCATCTTCTCTGTCTGCCAGCTTTCCAAATAAAGTTTTATTCCTTGCCTCAACACCTTGTCTCCGATTTATTGGCCTGTCATGTGGTGAGCAGAGCAAGCTTGGACTCAGTAACAAAAGGGCAGAGAAGGTTTTTTGTTTAAATTTTTCTTGTCTTGCCATAAAATATAAATTTTATTTCACATATGGCTCTACTATCTTTGAGTTCTCAGTCTTCAGCTATAGAGATGGAAGAAAATGAGACAGTGGAGAATCACAGGAAACCTTTTAGATGCCAGATCTGGAAATGATGTTCACCACTTTTGTCTATATTCTATGGACCACCTATTTAATCACATGGCCTCAAGATAACACCAATAAAAGCAGGCAAATGGAACTTTCCTGTGAGCCCAAGAAATGGAAATGGAAAGTATCTATTTCTACATTATATGAATGTATTCAAAGTTATGCTTAAAAGTTTAAATACATTTATTTTCTTAATCAGTACTTATTACATATATTCTATGCCAAGACTTATGGTATATGCTGTGTATAAAATATTGATAAGACTCAGCTTCTACACTTAAATAATACCCACATTAAATTGATTTTGCTCTATGCTCAGCTGTCATTTGAACGCTATTTTATTCCTTTGCTTATAGAACTAGGATCATTCAAGGTAGTCAATAAATAAACATTAATCTGACTGAACTCTATTAATCTAATCATTTGTAGATTTACTTTATGTTTAAAAATGTTACATGTTTCTTCCATATAGCTGTTATACATAATTTTAATTTTGATTAATTGTTTATGTTTAAAGAATTATACCTACAAAACAAGATAAATATAGAAAAAGGAGGAGGAAACAGAAAATAAATTAGAAGTTCATAACCATAAAAGAACTTGGATGAAGTGACTTATTTGCATGAAAGATGGTTTTATATCAATAGTATAATAAATAATATATTATGTATTTGGTCTTTGTCCCCAATTCCTGTCACAGGACTCCTAAAATCCTGGGCATTTCCTGAGTGGGGGGGATGTCTTTTGTTATTTGAAAGTGCAGGAAAGCACCTTAATGGACCCTTTCATTATGCGGTGGTAAAATGTTTGAAACTTGTTCCAGGAAAATAGGATGGACAAGACAATGAAATGGTAAATCACTCTGCATAACAAAAGTTAAATGGGTCATCCTTGGATGGAGATTGCTTAGTGTAAAGACATGTGTAATTTCTCTCTGCTGCTGCCAAGACAGGAGTTAGAGGAGGTTCTGGCCCTTGAGAAGACAAGAGATTGGGAAAGAGATACAATGTGAGGTGGGGTGTGGGTGGCTGAGTGAAGAGAGGCTGAGTACAGAACTTCCTGTGAGAGATGTAGCTGGGAATTCAGTGATACACGATATTTAGCCATGAGTTTTTGCTTTCTGTTTTAATTTTTAACAGGTCTTCAATAATGTCAGTTAAGCACAAAATACTTTTATTAGTCCTATTAGTGTTACTTTGTCAGATGAATGAGGAATTGGGAAAAAGGAGCCAGTAGGGAAAGCAGAGATGAATTCTTTTTATTCACAGTAGAAAGTGTAGTTTATCAATGTTCATCATTTTCCTATAGCTTTTGCTATAAGCTTAGATAAATAAAAGCTGCTTGACAATAATCATGCTCATAAAAGAGTAAAAATTATATGATATAAAGTGTTATTCTTTTTTCCTTCCACAATTTATATTTTATGAAGTAGTAGCCTATAATGTTGATTTAAGAAGAGCCTGCTTTGCTATATTTGAATAATAATCTTTTAAACTGTCTTCTGATGTAAATAACATCATTACCAAATCAAACTTGGGTCTGCTCACCAGCATGCAGTAAAGCCAATCTACTAACACCTATTGTGGTGAAGGAAAGTGCGGAGTTTACTTCAGGAGCCAAATAAGGAGTGTGGGCAGCTAATGCCCCAAAAAACCTAACTCCCCGATGGCTTCTAGGGAAAAGTTTTTAAAGACAGGGTGAGGGAGAGTGTTACAGGGTACATGGTCAGCTTGTGAACATTCTTTTGATCATTGGCAGTGGAGTAATCAGGAATCAATATCATCAACCTTCTGGTTCCAACCAGTTTGGGGTCTACATGCTTGTGGTCAGCATGAAGTGAATTTCTTCCACCTGGTGGGGGTCTCAGTACCTGCCAAACAGCTCAAAGTATATGGCTCAGAAAATTATCTATAGCCCTTCAGGAGGAACTAAAGGTCCTTGACTTTGTTTCACAGCTAAACTATTATTGTCTTTGCTTGACTGTTTTCCTTTGGTTCTGAATTTTCTCACTTCTCTGATTAAATATATTCTTTGGAACTCAGGGATGGCCTAGGAGTCTAAAGTTTTTCTACAAACAAAAAGCAGGCAGAGGACATGTGGGTGGTCTGTCCCAGGAAGGCCCCTTAGGGTCCCTCTCAGTTACAGCATGTGATTTAATTATTTTTCTCACTCATTTGTAAACTATAAGATTAGAACAAGAATACTGTTTTAAGGAAATTTCTATAAAAATGAGAAACAGTTTAACCCTTGATGAATGTAAATTCCTTAGGAGAGCTGTGAATTGTTTTGCAGTAATCCAGTAACCTGGCCACAGAAGATGCTAACTTGGAACAAGGTAAACTTGATGGAGATGGAGAAAAGTGGGAGAATTGAGAGAATTTTAGGAGGTAAAATCTGAAAAACATGAATGTGCATGTTGACGGATAAATCTTAGGTTTCTGGCTTCAATATATAAGTAGATGGTGTTACAAATTCTTGTGGTTAGAAATACGGGATAAAAAGATATTCAATTCCTTTAAAATCTTGTAGTCTCTTTACGTTTTCTAAATCTTAAATTAAAAAAAAATGTTCTAATCTATCAAAAATCTTTTTAAGGAAAAGATTTTCTAATTTATCAAAAAATTTTAAGAAAAATAATATAAAGTTTCTACCTCATGTAATTTAAAGTATATTATATACTTAATTTTGTTGACAAGAGTAAGAGTATAGTCATTTAGATATTGATTTTGTGTGTATATATATATATGCATCTGTATATATAGACAATGAGATATTATAAGATGTCTCACCCTTTATAACTGTCTTAAAAGGCATCTGTTTTACTTTGTTTTATTTTACATTTTTCATTATCAATACCTTAGATTTCTAGTGTCAGGGTAAGGATCTGATGAGTGAACAACCTAGTATCTTAAAGGAAATAAAGCAGTCTAGTGTAATGGGAAAAAACTGTAGAGCAGTAATGACCTGACTAGTTTGTAAAATGTACAATATTGTTGGTTTCATGCATTCAGGAAACTGACATAGAGAACCCCCTGCTGTCCTTCTGCACATTGGATCTAATTTAAATTCATAATGCCACCTGCTACCACTGCTTTTCTTTCTATGAATTGTAATAACTTAGATAGAACATTTAGCAGAGTTTGATAAACTCTAGGGAAAAACAAAGGGTTATGTTGTTAATATTTTTGGTATTTTTTACTATTGAAAAGAAAAAAATTACAGTCTATAGCTATACAATCTGAAAAATTCATATATATATATATTTTAAATTAATTTTTATTGGAGTATGGTTGCTTTACAATGTTATGTTAGCCTCCACTGCACAACAAAATAAGTCAGCCATACACAAACAGATATCCCCTCCCTTTTTGACTTCCCTCCCATTTAGGTTACCACAGTGCACTAGGTGAGTTCCCTGTGCTATACTGTATACAGCATGTTCCCATCAGTTGTCCATTAATGTATATGTGTCAATCCCAGTCTCCCAATTCCTCCCACCCCACCCCTTTCCCCTTGGTATCCATACATTTGTTCTCTACGTCTGTGTCTCTATTTCTGCTTTGCAACTGAGATCATCTATACCATTTTTCTAGATTCCACATATATGCATTATTTTACGATAGTTGCTTTTCTCTTTCTGACTTACTTCACTCTCTGTGACACTTACTGGGTCCATTCATGTCTCTACAAATGACCCAATTTCATTTCTTTTTGTGGCTGAGTAATATTCTACTGTATATATGTACCACATCTTTATCCATTCCTCTGTCAATGGAAATTTAGGTTGCTTCCATGTCTTGGCTATTGTAAATACTGCTGCAATGAACATTGGGGTGCATGTGTTTTTTGAATTATGGTTTTCTCTGGGTATATGCCCAGTAGTGGAATTGCTGTGTCACATTGTAATTCTATTTTTAGTTTTTCAAGGAACCTCCATGCTGTTCTCCATAGTGGCTGTATCAATTTACATTCCCATTAACAGTGCAAGAGGGTTCCCTTTTCTCCACATCCTCTCCAGCATTTATTATTTGTAGATATTTTGATGATGGCCATTCTGACTGGTGTGAGGTGATACCTCATTGTAGTTTTGATTTGCATTTCTCTAATAATTAGTGACATTGAGCATTTTTTCATGTATTTGTTGGCCATCTATATGTCTTCTTTGGATAAATGTCTAGTTAGGTCTTCCACCCATTTTTGGATTGGGCTGTTCATTTTTTTGTTATTGAGCTGTATGACCTGCTTGTATATTTTGGAGATTAATCCTTTGTCAGTTGCTTTGTTTGCGATTATTTTCTCCCATTCTGAGGGCTGTCTTTTCATCTTGTTTCTGGTTTCCTTTTCTGTGCAAAAGCTTTTAAGTTTAATTAGGCTCCATTTGTTTATTTTTGTTTTAATTTTCATTACTCTAGGAGGTGGGTCAAAAAAGATGTTGCTGTGGTTTATGTCAAAGACTGTTCTGCTTATGTTTTTCTCCAAGAGTTTTATAGTGTTGGGTCTTACATTTAGGTCTTTAATCCATTCTGAGTTTATTTTTGTGTATGGTGTTAGGGAGTGTTCTAATTCTATTCTTTTACATGTAGCTGTCCAGTCTTCCCAGCACCACTTATTGAAGAGGCTGTCTTTTCTCCATTGTATATTCTTGCCTCCTTTGTCATAGATTAGGTGACCATAGGTGCATGGGTTTATCTCTGAGTTTTCTATCCTGTTCCATTGATCTATATTTCTATTTTTGTGCCAGTACCATACTGTCTTGATTACTGTAGCTTTGTAGTATAGTCTGAAGTACAGGAGCCTGATTCCTCCAGCTCGGTTTTTCTTTCTCAAGATTGCTTTGGCTATTCCAGGTCTTTTGTGTTTCCATACAAATTGTAAAATTTTTGTTCTAGTTCTGTGAAAAATGCCATTGGTAACTTGATAGGGATTGCATTGAATCTGTAGATTGCTTTGGGTAGTATAGTCATTTTCACAATGTTGATTCTTCCAATCCAAGAAGATGGTATATCTCTCCATCTGTTTATGTCATCTATGATTTCTCTTATCAGTGTTTTACAGTTTTCTGAGTACAGGTCTTTTGTCTCCTTATGTAGATTTATTTCTAGATATTTTATTCTTTTTGTTGTATGGTAAATGGGATTGTTTCCTTAATTTCTCTCTCTGCCCTTTTGTTGTTAGTATATAGGAATGCAAGACAATTCTGTGTATTAATTTTGTATCCTGTAACTTTACCAAATTCATTGATTAGCTCTAGAAGTTTTCTGGTCGTATCTTTAGGATTCTCTATGTATAATATCATGTCATCTGCAAATAGTGGCAGTTTTACTTCTTCTTTTGGATTCCTTTTACTTCTTTTTCTTCCCTGATTACTGTGGCTAGGACTTCCAGAACTATATTGAATAATAGTGGCGAGACTGGACACCCTTGTCTTGTTCCTGATCTTAGAGAAAATGTTTTCAGTTTTTCACCATTGAGAAAAATGTTTGCTGTGTGTTTGTCATGTGCGGCCTTTATTATGTTGAGGTAGGTTCCCTCTATGACCACTTTCTGGAGAGTTTTTATCATAAGTCATTGTTGAATTTTGTCAAAAGCTTTTTTCTGCGTCTGTTGAGATGATCATATGGTTTTTATTCTTTATTAATGTGGTGTATCACATTGATTGATTTGTGTATATTGAAGAATCCTTGCATCCCTGGAATAAACCCCACTTGATCATGGTGTATGATCCTTTTAATGTGTTGTTGTATTCTGTTTGCTAGTATTTGTTGAGGATTTAAAAAATGCACGTATATTCACATAAGGACCTAATAAACCAAATATTATGATGGAAAATATACATTTCAATTCTCCCTTACTACTCCTTAATATCAAAAATGGCGAGAGACAATAAATTAATTTCTAAAATGTCATCATTGAAAATTTTTAACATATGACTATAAAATTGTTGCTTCTGAAATTGAATGACAAAATATATGCACATTACAATTGAATTAGAACAATTAGAATTAGGACTATTGGATTTTCATATTTAGGTTTTGTTTTGGTACAAAACATAGTATTTTAACTATAAAGGTGTTCCAAATAAACAGTGCTGATTAAATAGAATACTTCAGCTTACTAGTGCATGTAAAATGGTGTCTTATGATTTTGTTGTCACTTAGCAATGATGTAAAATATTTCTCCATATGTTTTCAAGTGAACAGTGTGATGACAACTCTTTAATTAACTTAGGACTTGACTGCTTCATCCATCTAATGCTTGTGGTAGCTTCTACACTAATGTAGTTTCTTATATGCTAATGTTTGTTAACTTGGCATTTTCCAGATATGTTGACAGGAGGAAATTAAAAATGAATTTTCTAAAGGTTAGTTAATTACAGATAATAAATTTTGTTATGCAAATGTGGAAATGATTTAATTTCTCAACAACTCATATTGAGCCAGTAGATTAAAGCTTACTTTTTATTTGTAATGTTAAATTGCCAATGAGACCGAAGGTTATTCAATTATAAGAAATTTTAAGTTTCTAAGTGTTTTTGATCTTTTCCTTTGGAAGGAATCTAGGGATCCAACTTTGATCCTTTGAGGCACTCCTTAGAGCTTTGAGTCAATGATAAAATGTAGTTTTACCCTGCAATTAATCTTGCAATGTTTAAGTCAGAGCTTAGGGGTAGATATTGCATATTAGAAAAATCTGTGGTATTTTACTAAATCATTCAGCCCATAAAATTTATTCTTTTTTATCTGAGAAATACAGTTCAGTATGATTAGTTTTATTTTGTGTTACAGTAACAAGAACAAGAATAGCATTTGACAGCCCTACCTGGAACGATTTTGTCCTGTCCCTCAATACACCACCTCCGTTTACCTGATGACACCTACTCAACCTTCAGAGATCAGCTCAAATGTCAATCATCTTTCTCTGTTATATATTCTTTCTTACATTTCTTTCATAGCTCTTTTCATGGATTGTAAAAAATACATTTATTTTGTAATGTTTGTTACCCTTCTGAGTTGTAAGCTCCAACGAGAGAAAAACCATTCCTATTTTTTAGTTCATTTTTATCTCTAGCATCTATCACACTGTTAGGCACATAACAGATGTTCAAGCAATATTCATTTAATAAATGAAAATATAAATGATATATCATATATGTTCATAGAAATTGGAGATTGGATAGAATAATAAAGATATTTGTAACAGCTGATTTGAAGAGGTATCAGTTTTTCTTATGATCAGGTTTCAAGTAAAATATGGTGAAAACCAAAAGCATGCTAAAATAAAAATAAAATCGAACAAGAGATTTGTTTCATGAACTTGCAGGGCTGCCAACGGCAATGAAGTCAAGGTATGTGGCCTTTCAGTGATCAACCTAGACGAAGAGAATGTGAATTACAGAGAGCAGTGAGTGGTTATTTCAATGAATGTACTTAATACCAAAGAGGCAAAGCACTATGTTAGGTACTGTGGGGTTAGTTTATTTGTTTATTTGCAAAGGCAAACATTGATGCAGTATTGCATCAACCTTGCATACTCCCATTTTAACATCAATTCTGTGTAACCCGAGTATCTATAGTATTAGAAACATCTAACACACTGATGGGATTCTTAAGTGCAGAATTTCTTATGGAAAGGCTTACCTGAAAATAACCCCAAACATAGTAAGGCATAACAACCATTGTTTTTGAATGGTTATATTAAACTTATCTAATTAATTCTAACTTCTGTGATGATTTTATAAGGATTCAAACAGTTCCCTTTAGGCCACCAAGCTCACCTCATTTAGGCATTTTGCAAATAAATATAAGGAAGAATTATCTAATTATTTTGGCCTGTCTCGGTTTTTCTAACTCAAATGCATTCCATAGTGTTATCACATAAAATTTTCTTTCTGTATTGTTATTAACCTTCCTCAGCTAGTTCTTATGGGTAAGGCTGAGACCAGTTCCCATATTTGGGTAAGGAATATGGTTGGGATCTTTATTTTGTTGCTTGGGATGAAAAGGTTCACGAAAAAGCACCAGCTTTTGACTTCCTTCTCTGTATGTTTCATGATTTCTTTTTTTTCCTTCATTTCCTTCATCTTCTTTCCTTCCTTTCTGTTGTAATCACTTTTTTTCCCCTCCAAATTCCTGGTTTAATAAGGACTTGTTTATTTTGAGGAAAAAAGGTCCCAAACCTCAGGCTGCTCACAAAAATAACCCACAGTATCAACTGTAGAAAACAAATCTTAAGACTATTACACTAATTATTTTTCTAGAGGATGCATTTGACATGTCAACTCTCATTCACAAAAATATATTGTTACATTTGTGTTGAACAGCCCCACATAGCACTCTTATGTGGGATATAACACACACACCTCTAACTCAAAACTGCTCTCAGGTGCTACTCAACTAATGAGATTGCCTTTGTAGTTAGGTGGACCTCACCTAAAATTTGGTTACAGTGTCAAGACTGATAACGTCACACACTGAGGGGGTATGAAAAGATTTTTTTATTCAGGTAATGAGGCTGTATGTGGAGAACAGGGTGGGCTTCCCAAACTGATCCCCACCCAGCCCCCAAAAAAGCTTGAGAGAGCAAAGAAAAGAGACTGACTTTGAATTTTTATGGTGGTTAGAGGGTGGAGCAGGAGTGAGGGTGCTCAGAGCAAAAGCTTGTACAGTTTGAATGTCCTGCTGTCACCAAGGAGGGATCACCCAGGATTTCTTATTAATTTGCTCATACGTGGAGCAGAAGAGAAAAAGCAAGCACCAAAAAATGGAGTCAGACTCTATTTCCCTACTTGCCTCTCTACTCTCTTCCTCCTTCTCTTCCTTCCCTCCCCATTCCTTCCTTCCTTTCTTCTTTGTATGTACACTGTATTTTTCTTTTGTCTGTCACCCTTTTTTTATCCTTTTTTCCCCCCTCTCATTCTGATTTAGAATTGTCATGTATCTCTTAAGACAGACTATGAATTGGTAGAGAAAGTACAGCCTTTTCCACAATACTCTAAAGACAATTCGTCCAAGGCAGCAACACTTATATCTCATGCCTTCTGTTCCCAGGAATTGGACTTGGCAGGATTTTTTTCCCTTCTGAGCATTCCCAGTAGAGATTCAAAGGATGCACCACATGCAGAAAGAGTCAGTTTATTAACTTGAGCACACTACTACCATATTCTCTGAATTGTTGAGTCCTACAACACACTATAAGAGTACTGAATAACATAGTCACAAGTTGAAAATTTTATGATAAACTAAATTAAAAAAAAATTGCAATATTTTGGGCTCCCCCATAGTCTAAAGCAGATATATGCTTGTGTATTAAGTAAAAAAAAATAAAAATTCTGATTACTAGAATTCAAGTGATTATATAAGCTGTTCACAAACTACTACAGTTTCTCTTTCAAATATTAGAATTTTTCTTAGGGCTTAGATTCTTAGTGCTACTTCTTTATCCCATAATTTTAATCATGAATTTGTAGATAAATATATAATTGTAACTGAGCTACATTTTATGAAATAGCTAGACTTATTTTTATGTATCCATGGAATTCGCTTTTACCATCACAAGGTAGATTTAATATTCAATAAAGCATATAATTGGATAATGAGGTTACAATTTCAAGTTTATGACTGATTCTTCACAGAGTCAGTCATTTAGTTGTAAGGACTGAGAGATAAAAAGACTTTTTACTTTTCTTATTTGCACCTGTTGATAACCGGAGATGAAGATGTCATTCTCTGTCTCTGGCTATTAACAGCTTTTGCATCTCCATGCTGCTTCTGGTTTCTCTCTTTCATCAACCCTTCCCTACATGATGATTATTCTCAGATAAACCGCTCACTTTTCTCACTCTTGGATTAGGCTTATGTTTTTCAGCACTTTTAAATTACATGTTCTTAAAATTTTACATGTGCTTTGTTTTGATGCATCAATCATTAACCTGTGTGTATTTCATATACTTCTTTCAGTGCTGCTGTTTTTATTCCAATATACTCAATTGCTTTCATAAGAAACTTTTTAGGAACTGCTGCTGTTTGTATTGAAGTAACCTCCTGGTTATTAGTGGATAGAGAGGGAAGTTGGAGATGACTAAAGTCTATTTGTTGAAACACAGGTACTATATTTGATACTCTTTCATGTTATCGTATTACCCTTTAAACAACAATCATGAGGTTATTCTGTTTTATTTTATTTCATTTCATTGGCTGCACAGCTTGTGGGATCTTAGTTCCCCAACCAGGGATTGAACCTGGGGTCTCAGCAGTGAAAGCAGTGTCCTAACCACAGGACCACCTGTGAATTCCCCATGATATTATTCTTATACTTGATAAAACTGCTCCTCAAAAAGAATAAGTCACTTTAAAAATCTCATAACTAAAAAGTGGTAGGGTAGAGAAAATTTTAAACTAGGGTTATTTGATTCCAAATACGTGATTTTTCCATCCAACCATATTCAGATCCTGGCTGTGTCCAAATAAACTATATTTCTTTCCATTATTTTTTGTAGTCACTTTAGGAATTAAAATATGTGCTCCTACCCCATCTTTTATGCTGTAGTGGTCATATATATTGCATCTACATATGTCATAAAACCTAGAACACAATAATATATTTGCTGTTTTAAAAAGATATCTTTACAAAAAAAGACAAAAAAAGATCATTTTAAAAAAGTAAACATTAATTTACTGTTTCCAATAGTCTATTTGCTCCTGTAGTTACATCTGGTGTTATTTCACCTGGTTTCATCTGATGTTATCTTTCAGCTTGAACTCACTGTCATTTCTTATAATGCAGGTCCACAAGCAACACATTCTTTGCTTTTGCTTATCTGTAAGTGTATTTATGTTGCCATAATTTTTGAAATGTAATTTCCTGAATACAGAATTATAAGTTTTCATCTTTGTTTTAGAACTTTAAAGATGTCATTCTATTGTCTTCTTGACTCCATTGTTACTGATAAGAAATAGCCATTTTTTTTTTATCTTGTTTCCTAAATGTATCATTTATTGTTCTCAGGCTGCATTTAAGATTTTTCCTTGGGAGTTCACTGGTGGCCTAGTGGTTAGGATTCCAGACTTTCACTGCCATGGCCGGGGTTCAATCCCTGGTTGGGGAACTGAGATCCCACAAGCCGGGTGGCCAAAAAAAAAAAAAAAAAAGATTTTTCCTTATGTTCAATTTTGAGTGGTTTGACTATAATGTATGCCCATGTGTATTGCGTTTGTATTAACATGTTCAGGGGTTCACTGAGTTTCTTAATTCACCACATTTGGGATATATTCAGCATTATTTCTTTGAATATTTTTGCTGCTACATTCTATTTAGCTTCCCTTACTAGGGCTCGAATTGCACGTATATCTATATCAGGCCATTAGCTATTTTTTGTAGATCATCAAGTTTCTCTTTTTTAAAACATATTTTTCTCTCTATTCCTTAGGTTGGATAATTTCCATTTATCTTTTCCCAAGATCATCAGATTTTTTTTCTCTCAACTCTTAATTTGCTGTTAAGACAATGCAGTAAATTTTTTATTTTAGATATTTAACTTTCCATTTCTAGAATTTTCCTTTAATTCTGCTCAGTTATCTTCATTCATTATTAGCGTACTTCCTCTTAAGTCCTTGAACATAATTACAATATTCATGTCTATTAAACACCACATCTGGGTCATATCAGGATTGGTTTCTATTGACAAATTTCTTTGAACAATTCCCTGTTTTGATATTTTTTATTGCATACTAGATGCTGGGGATGATATATTGTACGGATTCTGGATTTTGTTCATTACACTGAAGAGTACTTTTTTATTGCTGTCCTTGTGAGCAGAGAACTTAGCTGGACTGAAACTATAAAACATGTTTCCTGTCAAGTGAGCAGGAGCTTAACTTTCTATTCAGTTCTTTTCTTATTCCGTCTGTTGCTTTTAACAGAGCTGTTCGGAATGTCCTCAGGGATCAGCCAAAAGTTTGGTAGAGTTTAAGTGCAGAGTTTGGAGCATGTCTCTTGTGGTTCCCTGCTTTCTATGTCATTTCCTTTAACTTTCAGGTGCTCTGGCAGTCTTGAATTCTGGCCTCTTATCCTTCAGAAAAATAATGTGACAGGGGAATTCCCTGGTGGTCCAGTGATGAAGAATCTGTCTTCCAATGCAGAGGACGCAGGTTCGATCTCTGGTCAGGGAAATGAGATCCCACATGCTGCCGGGCAACTAAGCCCGCATGCCACAAACTACAGAGCCCACTCGCCCTGGAGCCCTCGCGCCACAACTAGAGAGAGAAAACCCTCACGCCACAGCTGGAGAGAGGACCGTGCGCCACAACGAAAGATCTCACATGCCGCAATTAAGCCAAAAAAACCCCACAAACAAACAGAATAGTTAAAAAAAAAAAAAAGTGATAGGTTTCTGCTTTGGTTTTACTTATCTTACTCCATACAATGTGGAGAAGGGCTTCAGGCAAAAACAAAACAAAACAAAAACCCATATGAACATAAATTTTACTGTTCCATTCTTTCAGAGTTCAACCCCTCTCTAATTTCAACCACTCTACCTTAGCTTCAAATAGTTGTATTTCATATTTTCTCCAGAGTAATGAATGCTATCTGTGTGAAGGTTGATTTGATACAGGCTACTCTGTCATACTTGAAATAATCCTCCCACCACATTTATTTACTTACTTGAGATAAATTTTTATATTCATAAAGTGTTATAGTTTCCTGGTGAAATTTTGCCAACTCATTATTCAAGGCCCTTATATCTGTATTTTACATATAATCTTTTTAAAGCAATTATGACACTGTATTTAATCTTTCAGTCTTTCCACCCACCATGACTTTGTTAATGACAAGGATAGTTTTACCCATCCATTTTAGTATGTAGTGCAATGCAGACTTATATCATATATTAAAAAATACTACATTTATCCCCCAAGAGGTATGAGTTACCAATTCAATTATTTTTAATAGACTTTATTTTTAGGACAGTTTTAGATTTACAGAAAAAAAAAAAATGAGCTGATAAAAAAGAGAGTTTTCAAATACCCACACCTTGTTTTCTCTCTTATTAACAGCTTACATTAGTATGGTATATTAGTGACAAATAATGAATCGTGACTATTAACTAAAGTCCATAATTTATTCAGATTTCCTTAGTCTTTTTCTGATGTCCATTTTACTGTTCCATAACCATCCACGACATAGTCATTCAAGACACCGCATTACACTCAATTGTCAGATCTCTTTAGGCTCCTCTTGGTTGTGGCAGTTTTTCAGACTTTCCTTGTTTTTGATGATCTTGCCAGCTTTGAGGAATAGTGTTCAGGTGTTTTGTAAAAGTGCCCCTTAATTGGAATTTGTCTGGCATTATCCACATGCTTAGATTGGGATGGGTTTTGAGAGAAAGACCAGACAGTTAAAATGTTATTTCCATCACCTCATATCAAGGGTTCATACTATCAACATGATTTATCACTGTTGTTGGTAACCTTGATCACCTGGATGAGGTAGTGTCTGTCAGGTTTCTTCACTGTCAAGTTACTGGCACACTCTCTTTCCATTCATTACCCTTTGAAAAACTGTAACTATATGCAGCTCATACTTAGAGAGTGGAGAATTATGGTCCCTCTTGTTGACAGCAGAATATCTACGTAAATTATTTGGAATTTTGATGGTTAATTTTATGTGCCACTCTTGCTAGGATATTGTGTCCAGCTATTTTGTCAAACACTAGTCTATATATGGTTGTGAAGATATTTTGTAGATATCATTAATATTTACAATCAGTTGACTTTAAGTAAATTACCCTCCATGATGTGAGTGGGCCTCATCCAATTAGTTGAAGACCTTAAACCAAGGTTTCTCAGAATAGAATTTCTGCTTCAGTACTCTAACATAAAAATTCTGCCTGAGTTTCCAGCCTTCTGATATGTCTTACAGATTTTGGACTTGCCATTCCCTGCAACTGCACTAGCCAATTCCTTAAAGATCTACTGTCTGTCTATCTATCTATCTATCTATCTATCTATCTATCTATCTACGTATCATCTCCTATTGGTTCAATTTCTCTGGAGAAATTGAATTCTTCTGCCTAGAAGGTTTGTCTTTTCTCTTAAATGTATTTATTTATTTAATCATATACTTATATTAGTATGGCCTCATGGATATTTATTTTATACTTTGGATTACTATTCCAGTACTTCCTTATTGTTTTGTTCCTTAAAATTTTCAGTTTTGCCCATTAGGAGCTCATTTAATTGTCTCCTGTGTCCTTTTGATGTACCCCATGGATGTAGGTTTTTATTTTGAGCACTTCTGTACTTTCTGTCATTACAAGATACTCCAACTCATCTTTTATATTTCTTCCCTCAATGCTAGAATCAGTCATTTCTCCAGAAGATGCTAGGTGTCTTTGCTGATACTAGAGCATCATTGATTCCAGGCTCTCTCAGCTGAAAAAGAAAAGATATATATTTATGTATATAAATCTTTGTGTATCTGCACATCTATAAATATTTCTATATATAACCATTTGTGTCCGTATTGGGCTAAACATGATCTTATACTGATGTCTCCAACTTTATAATCTATTACCACTTGTCATTCTAGCCTCCTCCCTTTGCTTTTATGTAAACTCCCACTCTAACAGTGAGAAACCTGGTCTTCATTATCTGCCACCCATTTATTTAATCATGCAATTCCAGTATACATGTAGAGTAGCATCAGCATTGGTGATTCCTACCTTCATGAGAAGCGATTTTATCCTTTCTCCATTGGATTGCCTTTGATCTTTTATGAAAGATTATTTTACTGTATTTGTATGGATCTATTTCTGGGCTTTCTATTCTGTTCCATTGCTCTATGTGTTTATTTTTTCACCAAATACCATGACGTCTTGATTACTGTAGCTTATTGTAATTCCTGAAGACAGGTAGTCTGAACCTTCCAGACTTTTGTCCTCTTCTTAACTATTGTGTTCACTTTTCCAGGTCTTTATACATTTTCATATAGACTTCAGAACCAGTTTGTTGACTTCTACAAAACACCTTTTGGAATTTTGATTTGGATTGTATTGAATCTGTAAATCAAGTTGGTAAGGATTGACATACATCAATTTGACTTCCAATCCATAAACATGGTATATCTCTCTATTTATTTAAATCTTCAGTTTCTTCATCAGAGGTTTAACATATTTTCATATACATATACTTTATATATTTTCATAAATTCACACTTAAGTATTTCTTTTTTAGGAGCTGCTATTAAAAGTAGTATTTTTTTCATTTCGAATTTCAATTTTTCATTGCTGCTATATAGTAAGGCAATTGACTTTTGTATATTAACACTGTATGCAGTGAACTTCCTATAAACACTTATTCATTTCAGGAGTTTAGGTCAACTCTTTTGTATTTTCTACATAGAAAATTATGCCATCCAGTTTCTCAGCACTAAGTATGATGTTATCTGTACGTTTTTATAGATTTTTAAAATCAAATTATGGAAAGTCTTGTATTCTTAGTTTACAAAGAGGTTTTTATTAATGATCTTCTATAGATCTATTAGAAGAGGTTTTTATTAATGATATCTATAGATCTATCTTTATCTATTTATTTACTTTTAAAATTTGTATTGGAGTATAATTGATTTACAATGTTGTGTTAGTTTCAGGTATACAGCAAAGGGAATCAGAAATACACGTACATATATCCACTCTTTTAGATTCTTTCCCCGTATAGGACATTACAGAGTATTGAGTTCCCTGTGCTATACAGTAGGTCCTTATTAGTTATCTATTTTGTATAAAGTAGTGTGTATATGTCAGTCCCAATCTTCCAATTTATTCCTCCCCCCCTTGGCCCCTGGTAACCATAAGTTTGTTTTCTACCTCTGTAACTCTATTTCTGTTTTTTAGATAAGTTCATATGTACCTTTTTTTTAGATTCCACATGTAAGTGATATCATATGATATTTGTCTGTCTCTGTCTGACTTACTTAACTCATGCATCTGTGGTCACCTAATCTATGACAAAGGAGGCTGTAATATACAATGGAGGAAAGACAGCCTCTTCAATAAGTGGTGCTGGGAAAACTGGACAGCTACATGTAAATGAATGAAATTAGAATACTCCCTAACAAACACCATACACAAAAATAAACTCAAAATATATTAAAGACCTAAATGTAAGACCAGACACTATAAAACTCTTAGAGGAAAACATAGGCAGAACTCTTTGACATAAATTGTGGCAAGGTCTTTTTTGATCTACCTCCTAGAGTAATGAAAATAAAAACAAAAATAAACAAATGAGACCTAATTAAACTTAAAAGCTTTTGCACAGCAAAGGAAGCCATAAACAAAATGAAAAGACAGCCCTCAGAATGGGAGAAAATATTTGCAAACCAAGCAACTGACAATCTCCAAATATACAAACAGCTCATTCAGCTCAATATCAAAAAAAAAGAAAAAATCAAAAAATGGGCAGAAGATCTAAATAGACATTTCTTGAAAGAAGACATACAGATGGCTAAAAAGTACATGAAAAGATGTTCAACATCATTAATTATTAGAGAAATGCAAATCAAAACTACAATGAGGTATCACCTCACACTGGCCAGAATGACCATCATCAAAAAATCTACAAACAATAAATGCTGGAGAGGATGTGGAGAAAAGGGAACCCTCCTACATTGTTGGTGGGAATGTAAACTGGTACATCCACTATGGAAAACAGTATGAAGGTTCCTTATAAAACTAAAAATAGAGCTACCATATTATCCAGCAATCCCACTCCTGGGCTTATATCTGGAAAAAACTATAATTCGGAAAGATACATGCACCCCAATGTTCATTGCAGCACTATTTACAATAACCAGGACATGGAAGCAACCTAAATGTCCATCAACAGAGGAATGGATAAAGAAGATGTGGTACATATATACAATGGAATATTACTCAGCCACAAAGAAGAACAAAATAATGCCATATGCAGCAACATGGATGGACCTAGATATTGCCAAGAGTTTTTAATCATAGGTTTTATCAATACATTTTATGCATCGATTGGCACAAATATATAATTTTTATTCTTTATTCTGCTGATGTGTTGAATTATAATCATTGAGTTTTGAATGTTGGACCAGCTTCAAATGCCTGGGATAAATCCCACTTTATTGTGATCTATAATTCTATTTATACATTGTTGGATATGATTTGCTGATATTTTGTTGAGGAATTTTGCATCTAATTTATGAGAAATATTCACCTGTAGTTTCCTTGTCTGTAATGTCTTTATTTGGTTTTGGTATTAGAGTAATGCTTCCTTATAGAGAATGTTAGGAAGTATTCCATCTGCTTGGAGATTGTGGAGTATTGAAGTATCATATCTTCCTTAAATATTTGGTAGGATTCATCTGTAAAACCATCTTGGTATAGTGCTATTTTGTTTTGTTTTTTTGTTTTTGGAAGTGTATTGATTCAGTTTCTTTAAGAGATACAAATCTATTTTCAGGTTATCTATTTATCATTGTGGGAGTTTGATAGATTGTGAGTTTGGTATTTATCATTGTATGAGTTTGGTAGATTGTCTTTCAAAGAATTGGTCCATTTTATCTAAGTTATCTAACTTATGGGCATGGGGTTCTTCCACTGTATTCCTTTATTACCATTTTAGCGGTCAGGAGACCACTAGTGATGACTCTTCTTTCATTTGTTATATTAACAATTTGTGTCTTTTTTCTTGGTTTCTAGAATTGTAAAAAGGAATTGGATGATTATAAAATATGAAATAAAATTATAGCAAATAAAATGAGTGACACCAATGTTATAAGAGATAGGAGTAGGGAATTGGGAGTGTTCTCTTACCTGCAATTAATGTGAAGGAGTATAGTGTCATTTGAAAGTGGGCTCAGATTAGTTGCAAATGTATGCTGCAAACTCTAGTGCAACCAAAAAACAAAATTTTTGAAAGAGTAAAATTGATATGCTATAAGAGGAGAGAAAATAGAATCATATAAAAATTTCACTTAAAATCAGAAAAGGCATAAAAAAGTGTACAACTAAATCAGTAATCACTTTAATATGAATAACCTAAATAGAGAAAAGATTTTCAGTTTACTTAAAAAAATACCAAACTATATTTTGCCTACAAAAATGTCACTTTAAACATAAAGAATCAAATATCAGCACCCCTTTTTCAGTAATTTATAAATTAAGCAGGCAGAAAATTAGTAAAGATATAGTTAATATGACTTTAATCAATGTTTATAAAGCACTCCATCCAACAGGAGAATATACATTTTTCTCAAGCTCACATGGAATGTTCATCAAGATAAACCACCTTTGAGGCATTAAACACACCATAACAAATTTTAAAATAATGGAAATTATTCAAAGTATGTTCTCAGATGACAATGAAATTAAACTAGATATTGATGACAAGATAGCTGTAATGTACCAAAATATTTGGAGATTTAAAAACATACCTGTAAATAACACATGGGTCAAAGAAGAAGTCTCAAGACGTGTAAACTAAAATGAAAATACAACATATCAAACATATGGGATGCATTTAAAGCTGTACTTAGAGGAAAATCCATAGTATTCTATGCATATATTACAAAAGAAAAAAGACCTAAAATCAATGGTGTTACCATTTGTCTTAGGAAGTAAGACAAAGAGGAAAAAGTTAAGCCTAAAACAAGCAGAAGAAAATGAAAAATAAAAAGTTAATATTAGAGCAAAAGTCAATGACATTAATTTCTCCAGAGAAGATATACAGATTGCCAACAAACACATGAAAAGATGCTCAACATCACTAATCATTAGAGAAATGCAAATCAAAACTACAATGAGGTATCACCTCACACTGGCCAGAATGGCCATCATCAAAAAATCTACAAACAATAAATGCTGGAGAGGATGTGGAGAAAAAGGAACCCTCTTGCACTGTTGGTGGGAATGTAAATTGATACAGCCACTATGGAGAACAGTATGAAGGTTCCTTAAAAAACTAACAATAGAAGTACCATAAGATCCAGCAATCCCACTACTGGGCATGTACCCTGAGAAAACCATAATTCAAAAAGAGTCATGTACCACAGTATTCATTGCAGCACTATTTACAATAACCAGGACATGGAAGCAACCTAAGTGTCCATCACGAGATGAATGGATAAAGAAGATGTGGCACATATATACAATGGAATATTACTCAGCCATAAAAAGAAACAAAATTGAGTTATTGGTAGTGAGGTGGATGGACTTAGAGACTGTCATATAGAGTGAAGTAAGTCAGAAAGAGAAAAACAAATACTGTATGCTAACACATATATATGGAATTGAAAAAAAAAAAAAAAGGTTCTGAAGAACCTAGGGACAGGATAGGAATAAAGACGCAGACGTAGAGAATGGACTTGAGGACACAGGGAGGGGGAAGTGTAAGCTGGGACAAAGTGAGAGAGTGGCATGGACATATATACACTACCAAATGTAAAATAGATAGTGGGAAGCAGCCACATAGCACAGGGAGATCAGCTCGGTGCTTTGTGTCTACCTAGAGGGGTGGGATAGGGAGGGTGGGAGGGAGACACAAGAGGGAGGAGATATGGGGATATATGTATATGTATAGCTGATTCACTTTGTCATATAGCAGAAACTAACACACCATTGTAAAACAACTATACTCCAATAAAGATGTTAAAAAATAAAATAAAATGACAGAAAAAAAATCAATGATGTTAAAAAATAGGAATAAAATAGAGAAAATAAATGTGTACAAAATCTCTCGTAATGTGGGTATTATTGCACAGTTTTGTGCTTCAAATGACATGTTAACTAAAGTGCTTGAATCCAAAGCTTCAGGTACAACTTGGTTATGTTTATTTGGTGCAAAATGTTAGTTATCCCCCTTTCTTCAGCATCAGCTTGGAAGTAGATACTTTTTCCTACACTACTCCTCATTCCAGGAATCAAAGAGTCATAAAAGTATATAATATTAGAAAGCATCTTGACCAGTGAATATCAAAATTTAAGATTCACATGAATCATCTTTAGATCATTAATTCTGGGGTAGAGTATGAGGTTCTTTATTTTTAAGAATCTTCACGTTAGTGCCAAAGTCCATCCTTTGAGGCATAAGTCATAGTCAATATTTCTCTTTACATCAGAGGAAATAAAGTTTCATAGATTTGGCTTCAATTTGCTCCAAATAGTGACTTTCAAAATAGACTATTCAAAGGCATAGAAATCTGAAGCAATAATATTAACTTATGTGCAACTTTGGTTCTATTTCCCAAAGTTGGTGTGGTAGAGGGAACCATCTTAACTAGATTATTTGTTATATTTGTTTCCTAGGTTTGCTTAGGAGATACCCTAATTTGATTTAAGTAATTTTTGTTTTTGAATTTGGTATAAAAGTTTTGTATTAGAAAAATATTCAGTCAAAATTGAAAATAGCACTTATCTAAGAAGTCTGAGAACTTGTGCTATAAAGTCATTATATAGAGTCATGATGCTCCATATAATCTCTCATTAGCCTAATGCTGTTTCCCATGTTGATCAATTTTATTTGACTAAGAGAAGGATGATAGAGGGGAAGCACATGTAGGGGCTGAAATATTCAGTTCATTGCAAATGCAGCAGGTAAGGTTACAGCAGTTCTGGATAAAGAAAATTGATACAATGTATTCTTCTGAGAATATTGTGTCAAAGAAAGGTTATGTAAATGTTCAAGAGGAAACAAAGCTTGAGGAATCCTCCAATCATCTGAATTACAACACATGTTTCATACACCAAAGAGCAGATGTAAAAGAGTAATCTACTTGCCTCTAATTTATCATTATATTTTTCATCAAAGTTTTCATAACAGTGGAAAAATTAGATTATATTCTGTGTTTATTGACATATGAGATAATATAAGTATAATGAAAGAACCAAATGGAGCTGTTTCTGGTTTATTGCTCATAAAATTCACATCAAATGGTCATCAACAACTGATGCACAGATGTAGATATTCTTTGTTTACTAAATCTCTTCAGGGGTAATAGTGGCTTTTTTTGTGAAGTTATTGCTTCCACTCTTCTTTATACCTATCTAAGGATTTTATGTTCTTGAATATTGGCAATTTAATCTAATAGTGGCTTTCTGGATATTGCTTCAAAACCTGAAAACTGTCTAATTTCCCTGGGCTCAAAATAATTTATAATCCTTAGTACCTCCTTCAATAGTTGAAAAGACCAAAAGGATGCTATGCTACGGCTGACATGAATTTTAGTATATATATGAATATATATTATATGTGTTTTAGTATATATACATATATACGCATGTACATATACATATACGTGTGTGAGTGTGTGTATGTGCAGCAGTGACTTACAAAGAATAAAGGTAGATTTTATGTGGTAATAATAGAATTCACTTAGACATATATTCTAAAATTTTGCATTCTGATGCTTTTCAATAGCTGTTTATCTGTAAGTCTTTTTGTTTGTTCTGTTTCATTGGAATGTTTGATTTCCCATATTTTATCATGGACAGGTCTTTACTACAGGTATAAGATATGTGTGTGTGCATGATATATATGAATGTATATTTATATAAATATTCATACATGAGGAACTATATGTTAACATTGCATTTCTGATTCAGAAAAGCTAATATTCTCAATGAGTTGCTCCTGGTTATGTCCATGAACCAAATCTTGCTTAAATGACAATATGTCAGAATTCCAGGATCCTACACTGATCCACTTTATAGTCTCTATAATTCATTACAAGTTTGTGAGGATTAAGTAATATCAAATGTTTATATGACACTGACTAATTTGCATGTGCTGCTTGAACTGCCTTACATATTTACACTCATTCAATCCTCACCTCAACCCTAAGTAGGTCCTACTACTGTCCTCATTTAACAGATGAGAAAACGTACACACAACAGGATTAGTATCTTGTCCCAGGAAAGGACTGAGATTGAATTCCATATAATCTGTCTCTCACCAAGTAAAATAATAGCTGTAAAATTCATTTACGTATTTGACACCGAGAACTTTCCAACAAATACTATTTTTCCTCTGCACTTGTTCTCAATTTCTCTTTTCTTCCTTTTCATCCTTAAAATATTTTTTTTCTTATTTAAAGTAGGCAAAGAGAACAGAAAGAACAGTCCTCAGTAGCACATTTTAATATGCACATTATATAGCCTCAGTCTTAATATTAAGATTAGTAATGGTAAAATCACAAATTTCATTTCATATTCTCTATGGCGCTGCAAAAAGGACTTTGATACTTTAAACTATGCTTTGGCTCTTTCTCTACATTATTCCGGCCCATTTTTAGTTAATCCAATTTTGCAGTTAAACTTTTAAAAATTAACCAAATATTTCTTGATAGAATGGCCAAAAAATTCTCATTGACTATGTTCTTAAACGTTTTGTCATGCCTTCTGACAGCATAAATATTTCAGACCTAAAAATAGTCTAATATTTTTTCACATGTTAAAATAAGAACTAAATTGAGGGTTTAAAGAAACTATACAGTTATACTGAACATCCAAGTATGAATTTTGGTCATTCTTGTATTCTTATGACAAGAAATTGAACATCCCATATACAAAATTTAATTATACCTGTCTACTTATTATACTTATCTACTTACTATACCTCATAATTATCAGATAATGCATAATAGAGTAAAATGGCAATTTAATAGTTGCAGAATGGCAGCCAGCTACAGTATACAAAGTGAAATGTCTTTTATAAGGCTGCAGGCTCTTCTTAAATAAATAGATCTGTTAACCTAATAAAATGTTGGCAAAATAAAATTATTTACTTGAAAGATTTCTGATGTGATTTGCTAAATTGACCTTACCCATTTGAAATCATGGGGATTGAAGCTTTGTAAGAGTTAATGATATGAATGATGATCTGGGATGTTTAAAAGTTTTTCTTTTTCAGTACAGACTCTCCAGTGTAAATCTTTGTGGAGATGGTTTATGCTTTGAAGCAAGAACAACTGTTTGATCCTCAAAATCTCATTCAAAGAATGAAAACTTTATGACTTGTATTACAAATGGTCACATATTCATAAATTAGCCAGGTTAAATGCTTGGATAAGAAATTCTTGATTGAACAGACAGCTTTGGATCAGAAATGGAAGAGAAAATGATTTTCAGTCCTTATGATTTTATTTTTTAAAAAAGTCAGTGTTCTGAACATTTGAGGTATCTCTTAACAGATGGTAACTTTGGAATTTCCTTATCACCACATCCTGAGAATGATACATATCTGTTGTTACTAAAAAGTGTATAGGGACAATATTGCTACTATTTCCTAAAGTGAATCATAATGAATGGAAAATGCTCTTTGATTATCATTTATCATTAGATAGAAAATGAATAAATGCTTCATTATATCTTCCAGAACTTTTCGGAGACTACCAAAAAAGAATTCATACCAAGAACCAATAATTCTGTGGTTAATTTGTTTCTCATCGTGGAGTCACAGCATTGAGCCATTTGCTGTGCTTATTATAGCTTTCAAAATTCTTGCTGGAATATTGTTCTGCCATTTCCAGCTATTAGACTTAGTTTTCCAAGGAAAGCAATAAAGAACTTATTTAGCAAAGTTGAGCAACTGTTAAATAATTATCATTGGTCTCTACATTTTTTCCTGATTTTAAAACATTATATAGGAAAAAAAATCCTTTCTCTTACCTTGAATCAAAATACCCAGAGAGGTGGGTATTTCTGGATGCACATAGGAGATTAAACACACACATTTATTTCTACTTCCTTAATAAACTCTGATAACATGATAAGAAGAGAGAGAAAATGATATAAGCCAAAAGGACAAAGAGGATAGGAGAGGAGAGAAGAGCAGACAAAGAATGTCCAAAATTTTGGAATATGGAAAATTGATGAATGGTCAAAGGAAAAGGTTAACAGCTCCTCTGATCCCTTCCTTTGGCCTCTAGGCTGCCTGAGGACTGGATGCTGTTATAGATTGAATTGCCCCACATTTCATTTGTGCCCCACAAATTCATTCCAATTCATTCTTATGTTGAAGTCTTAAACCCCAGTACCTCAGAGTGAGACTGTATTTGGAGACAGGATCTTAAAAGAGACAATTAATGTTAAATAAGTTCATAAGAGTGGGCCACCACTGTTACGTGGGTCAGAAAGCTGTTAGAGAAAGTGCTTCACCAAAATGAAAAAGTAAGTTCATAAGAATGGGACACCAGTCATTCAATATGACTGGTGTCCTTATAAGAAGAGATTATGACACAGAGACACACAGAATGAAGGCCATGTGAAAATACAGGAAGAAGGGAATGGCCATCTACAGGCCAAGGAGAAAGGCTTCAGAATGTAACCAACCCTGCCCACTTCTAACCTTCAGAACTGTAAGGACATAAATATTTTTAATTCATCCAGCCTGTAGTACTTTGTTATGGCAGCCCTAAGAAACTAATAGAGATTTTTAAATTAATACCATAGATTCAAGGAATATATAGGAGTATATCAGATCTAAGAAAACTGTGAGTACTCCTGAGTTTGTTATGTACTGAATCAAGCTCTGTACTTAGTTGTAGAGATTAACTGGCTACCCTCTAATTGATTAGTAACTCTAATTAATGACTAACTTATAAATGATGAGCTTCAGCAGCATTAGAGAAAGAATGCAAGTGTCCAGAAAACTAGCAATATAGAAACGATGAAAGGACCCTAGAGTTGGTGGCTTCCGGGGCTGAGGTGATTCATACCCATTCAGCATCTTCTCTCATAACCATACTTGGCAGTCACGAAACCTTGGCTATGCTACTTTACATACAATGATTCCTCTTCTTTATTCTTTCTTAAAGCTAAATAAACTTTGTCCTTGGTGAAAGCTACTGTGTCAAGTGAGTTTGAATGACTATCTAAACCTAAGACCTCTGAGCATAGTGGGAATTGCAACTGTTAGACAACTGAGAATACCCAAAGGGAAAATAATGAGAAAAGAACTTGCCTGCCTCACAGAATAAAGGAGAGGCTCAGGATTTGGTGTTAGTTGTACCATAAAAGAAAGAGAAAGGATGGCGAGTTGTGAGGCTGAAAACTGGAGGATGATAGAAATCTACATTGAGGACAGTAGACTCCTGAGCCCTTCTCCAACCCACAATCCAGGCAACTTACTCTCACCTTCTCTCCTTATCCCTCCCTCTCCCTCAATTTTTGATCAAATTCTATCTTCTGAGGAAATTAAACCAGTAATAACAATTCAGGGACAACAGATACCATGGAAGTCAAAGGTGAGTTAGATGGCTAAAAATAAGGAATTAAATGAAAATCTGCTTACAAATGGTAAAACCTGCAGTCCCTATTTCCACCTGATCTTAGAACTCATGCAGCCATATATGGTTTCCTTTTTTCAGTATGTTATTCTGCACAAAAACTGGTTGCAGAGATATTTATATTTGGAGATTATTATTAAGATTATTCCAATAAAGCCTACTAGTTGACAGTTTCTCCCCATGCCCATTTCTTCCCATACTGTAACCTCCTCTGTACTCTTGGTCAGAAAGCTGTCAGAGAAAGCGCTTCATCAAAATGAAAAAGTAAACTAAGAGAGAGGATGAAACCTAGAATGAAATAGGAGATTTAGCACAGGAGAACAGGAAGGAGAAGCCCTATGTAAAAATCTCTGCAATGGGCCAAGAGAACAACTATTTCAGACTGTAGCAACCAAGAAGAAATGTCATGGAGTGGAAAGTGGGGGAAGAATAGAACTGATAGATTATTTGGTTCATTTGATCACGGACAAAATAGCAGTGAAAGTTGTTTAAGAGTTCTAAGTATGAGTTTAGAAATAGTGATAGAAACAAACAAACAAACAAAAACAAATGAAAAAATGCTGCAATTATCAACTCCAGGGGAAAAATTAAGAAATGGAAGTATAATCATAAATATACTATGTTTTTTGGTTGTAGATAAATTTAATATTATGTTATTTTAAATATTTAATATCAATTTAACCATAGCTGCAGCTTAACTATAATAGCAGATGAGAGAGAATAAGAAGGAGGAGTTTAAGGGAATTAAAATAAGGTACATCATAATATGTAATAGATCATATGTAAATTTGGTGTGTCAGGAAATAACAATGGGCTGGATTGTCTATTGTCAGTTTAACAGGTATTATGGCCAAGTCCTTTTAAGGTCTTCTGTAAGAAGTAGAAGCAGGGAACTGCCTTTTCCAGATTCCCTTTCTCTATTTTCTTCATCTAAAGAATAGTACTTTCATAAGACTTTAAAGTAAAGGAGAAGGGCAGGGTTTTATTTTCAGATGTCAGCTGAAGACAGACACTGGACCAATGTGAGATTTCAAGAAGGCTCTAGTTGAGCTTTTTGATAATCATCTTCACTGGTGTTGATAACGAAGGTACTTGGATGGAAATGGTCCAGAGATTCTTGAAATCTATAGTGGCTTTGGGGTGAGCATGTAAGACCCATTTGTTTACATGCTTAAGCTAAGATCTTCATTGGCTGTTTTCTAGATGTTTTCCCCCCAGTCTTTCCAACAGTCATGTAAACATCTAATTGCTTGTATTAATACAATCGAAAAATATAGATTGGCTTCTGTTTTTCTAACTAAATTTGTCCTTAAATAAGCAGTAAAAATGTGTATTTGAAATAAAGAGAGTAATATGAGAAGAAACAGCTAAAATGTTCAATCTTGGAGAATAGAAGGGAGGAGTAAGATTGAATTTTAATATCCATATTTATCAGTATTATCCTAAGTGCACACACAAGGCTTCCAGGGCAGAGAAGACAATATTTACACACAGCAAATAAGCATGTTGTTTCCCAGTGCCTCAATTTCTTAACCCTGGTGTGAATCAATGAGATCCAGTTGTCATCCTACGTGTACTGGTTTGTACTGTAGGTAAAGAGCCTAGAAAAAAAATAACCTGAGTGCTTTGATCCTTGGGAAGGATGTTTTTACTTTAACCCTTTGGAATATATATACATCTCTCCAGGGGAAAGATGAGACCATTGTTTCCACCTGTACAGCGTCTTCATATGATGCCTTCATAGTCCCAGGTCTTAGCTCCCCAACCTCTCAGATAAATTTCTCTGGCATTATGTCACTATCTTAATCAGTCATAAATTATCTTCCCAAATTTGCCCATGTAAAATTTACTCACAAAGCTTTAATTGTGCAGAAATACAAAAATATTTTCTCTGCCCCCCCACAGGCAATTATTGTGTTTTAGAAGAATTATGGATCATATGAATATTTAAATTATGTGCATAAGTTACCATAATTAGTATCTGTATTATTATTCACTGTTTTTTTTTTTTTTAAAGAATATATGATCTTGGACCTAGGTAAGACTTTGTTGGTGGTTAAGTATTAATTGCCACAGCAAGAGCAGAACTGCAGTGGCGAGAGCCATACAGATCATTACCTGATTATTTGTTTTGTTTTGTTTTTTAATTTTTATTTATTTATATTTATTTCTGGCTGTGTTGGGTCTTCGTTTCTGTGCGAGGGCTTTCTGTAGTTGCAGCAAGCAGGGGTCACTCTTCATCGCGGTGTGCAGGCCTCTCACTGTCATTACCTGATTATTATATAATATTTGCATACAGAAACAAGATGTCTTTAAGGTTCACATATTTTGTTGAGGGATTCACGTGCATCTTGTGTGAGATAATTAAATTATCATGACACCAAAGACTACCTATGAAGCCTACATCCAATTAAATTATCATGACACCAAAGACTACCTATGAAGCCTACATCCAAGTTTTTGTCTTCAAAAGACTATTAGTTGTATAATTTGCTTTTTTATATCAGTGTTTTTCATTTTTAGAAGGAAATATTTTTATTAAGTGCACTAGTGATATCCGCCCCCAACTCCACCTCAGAAACATAGGTATTAACACAGCTATTTTGTACTGAAGCTGATAGATTCTGCTTCAGCTATTAGGGGAAAAGCCAACAACCACAGCAAATTAAAACTGAAGCATCAGCAGTACACAGGCCCTAGAACTCATGGGGTTATTTGCATACAGCTTATGTTCTAATTCCCAGAAATACATTTGAGTTTTTTACACTCTTCAGTGGTAGTATATTTTATTCCCACTAACAGCAAAAGTAATTGCTTTGAACATAATAAAAGTAATTGTGTGAGAAGTTCAGTATGACTCTATTGTAGCACCTCTGTAGTTTCTGCATTTGCTTTTGCATATCTAAATGTGAAAAAAACAGATATATTCCTGGTACTTGAAAAATGAGATTTTGGTAAGGGTACCATGACATATTCCAGTAGAACATGTGTTTTTGTTTCCTATTCTTTTCAGTTTGAAATACTTTGAGAATGTACTTTATAGCCTCCTGATAATTTGTGTCTTTTTAGAAGAATGGTCTGGAAGGTCAATAATTATGTTTTTAAAAAACAAATGATCAGTTTCTCCAGTAATACTGATAAATTCAGACTCTGTCTGGTTTCCAGCATTTGTATCCCTGCTTTCCTCACACCTCTGTTATTTGCCTTCCACTTTTAGCTTCATCTACATTTCAGGCCCTAAAATGAACCCTATCTAATTGAGAGAAAGTTGATTAGGTTGAACACAATATGCCAAAATTCAGTAATAAGCCAGTCATCACAAATGCCTGTGTGACTTTATGAACTCCTCTTGATGGGAACTCCCTTTCCTAATGCCTCTAGGATAGCTCAAACTTTAAGATTCAGGTCCTAACACTCCCTCTAGGAGCAATTCTTCTATTTATCCTCAGACTTATTTAGTTGCTTATCACCCCCTCCTCTCTGTCCACTTATCTTAAAGGACCAATCACACTGTTACAGCAGTTTGCATATCTGAAAAGTAGGTAATGGAGTATTTGACAACAAGGGGTGTAATATTCTTCACATCTCCTTCTAACACCTAAGAAAATACAGGCACAAGTATGACTTAAAGGACTTTGCTAAATGACTGAACAGATAGTTGATAAAATACTTTGAAGATTAGTAAGTGAGGGTAGAGGGCTCTAGTAGTTTGAGTGTCACCTGAACTTTGGGAAGTCCTCATCAATTTATTCATGTTGGAGCACCTATAAGGGCATGGCAAAACTTGCGAGAAGTTGTTTAGAGATCACCTCACTATGTTGATTCTAGTTTAGTGCTGCTTTAGTTGATCAGCATTTTTTAGATATATTCCCACACATTGAACTTCAGCACCCAGTTAAGATTTTACTTCTTAGTTCTCTCTTTATAGTAGAAATCTATACAACTGATGCAACTCTACTTAAAGTGAAGTTTTAAAGGAGTAGACAAAATAAGAAAACTAATCTTTTAAAGTTTTCTGGATCAAAAAAATCAAAGGGGTTGCTGCCTCTCTTTTGGTGACTTGAACTATTTATTTTTAAGAGCTGCAGTATTTCTTCATTTTTACATCGTATTTTATTTAATACAAAACTAGATCCAGTTGATAGTTAATTTTTGTCAAAAAACAAATTGATAACTACTGAGTTTTATCATTTCACTTACTGATTAAATCAATTTATTACGAAGATTGCCAAAATAATCAGGCACTCATTTCAGACAGTTGTTATTTTAATAATGAATGTAATTAAAATAGATTAGCATAAGCATCAGTTATTAATTAACTAAACTTATCCAGGTAGCTTTATACTTAATCCTAAGGCAATAAAGGTGAGAAAAAATTATTTTCAGATCTTTCCAATTTCATCATCTGAAATATTTTGTCTACTCTGTGTAGTTTTGGCATACTCCTGAACTACTGTAGCAAAAATTTCTTATTCTTGAAAAAAAAGTAAACGTTTCTAATAATCATTTTTATTGCTATGTGTTTTCAAATTTTACCTTTAGTTATTTCTTACTCTTATATGCTTATGAAATAGATTCATAGATTTTTCTTCTGACAACACCTGATGGTAAATAAGTAAAAATGTGTTAATAAAAATATATTTCAGCAATTTCATATTTTTCAAGTTAAAAGTACACCCATAATTGGATACACAGATTGGTACGATAGCTGTCTATAAATTAATTTTGTCTAGGTTTCAATGTTTTTATTAATCAGGAATATGTATAGTATACCTTAGGATATAAATGAAAGACTCTGAGGATTTTTCAGCATTCTTACTATTTGCAACCTGTTCTTACTCCCAGGGTAATCATAAATATATCCTCATGAATTGATTTTATATTACATCTCAAAAAATGATTCTACTCTCTTCTGTTCTCATAATTCTGGCTAACATACTGTTACCAAACCAAACTTGGGTCTGCTCACCCAATGCACAGCAAAGCCAATCTACTGACAGTGGGTTGTTTCTACAGCATTTTTTGCAAAGCACTCAATGTGCGGCCAAGCAAGGAGAACAGGCGGCAGCTCATGCTCAACTCCCTGATGGCTTTTAGGAAAGGGTTTTTGAAGACAAAGTGAGGGAGAGAGTCACAGTGTGTGTGATTGACCAGTGCACAATTCTCTGATTGGTTGATGGTGAGATAATAGGGTGAGGTTTCGGGGATCTCAGTCATCAACCTCTGATTGCAACTGGTCTGGGTTCTATGTGCTAGTGGTCAGCATGGAGCTAACTTCTTCCCCCTGGTGGGGATTTTAGTATCTGCAAAACAACCCCAAGACATGGCTCAGGACATTATCTATAGTCCTGGAGGAGGAACGAAATGTCCTTGACTTTGTTTTATGGCTGAACTATTATTATTTTGTTTTGCTTGACTATTTTCCTTTGTTTCTGCACTCACTTCTCAGATTAAATTTGCTCTTTGGAACTCAGGAAAGGCCTAGGAGGCTAAAGCTTTTCTACAAACAAGAGTCAAGAGAAACAGGAAGGTCTGTTCCCCGGAAGCCCCTGCAGGGTCCTGCTCAGTTTCAGAACTATATTGGACAAAGCTCTTTAGTATTATCTTCATATAAGATATAAAGTTGCTTTTATCTTAAAACAGTAATTCTGGAAAAACTTCAAATGCATAGTCAAGAATGGCTGTGGTTGATGCCCTATGTGCCTGAAACACAATCCTAACAAAATTTTAAAGATGTGAGAGGAACAGAATCAAACTCTTGAAGCTTCTTTGAGCACCTCCAAATGAATTTTAAACAATTGCTCCAGCAACGGATTACACATATATTTTGGTTATTATATGTCTGTAGTCAAGATGGATAAAAGTCTCAACTTTTACAGGGACAAAAAAAGAAAAAAAAAATTGCCTGAGGAATTTAATACTCTCTAAAATAGTGGCACTCACTTAACCAGAACTGTTAGTAAGGAGCTTGGTAAATTGTTATATTTAATTCAAAAACTCCAGTATGCACATCACTATCAATCTTCAGATAAGTTAGAAAAGACAAAAGGAATTTTCAAACTTAAGCCAACTTTCAGAAACTCTTGAACTCTGTGAATATCAGCCCCCAGTCCCAGAGGCTGTCTTAATACAGACTAATATGTGATCATATTATGAAAATCTTCCAGGAACTTCTGTGGATATCCTGTGAAACAACTTCATAACTTACAACCTGGAAGAGACATTCAAAAAAGTCTACCCTGAGCCTGGTGTTGATCCTTGGATTTATATCTCTCAATTAAATAGACAGCTAAGTCATCTTAAAATTACTGAGACTGTCTTAGCAAGATACCTCAAACTGAGGATTTTGTGGGAATCTTCCAGAAGCAGATGACCACAGAAGGAGACAGCTTCAGCATAATACTATCTAATCAAGCAGGTGACTGAGAGTTTGAAGTAGACTACATCAGCCCAAGTTTCATAAAATGAGGTAAACATAGCTACAGATTGTTATGTTTTGATCTATCGGCTCTCCCATACACTTTATCTTCTTAGATTTTCCCCCCCATTTGATTGTTTAATATTTGTGAGTGTTTTACAGACACATAATACCTCTTGACAATAACAAGGTCCCTATTCTTTTTATTTAATTGCAAAATGATCACCACAATAAGTCCAGTTAACATCCGTCATCATACATAGTTGCAAATTCTTTTTTCTTGTGATGAGAACTTTCAACGCTCACTCTCTTAGCCCCTTTCAAATATGCAGTACAGTATTATTAACTATCGTCAACATGCTGTACATTACATCCTGGTGACAATCATTTTATAGCTGGAAGTTTATACCTTTTGACCCCTTCACCCATTACCCACCCACATTGCCTCAAGCAACTACAAATCTGCTCTGTATCCCTATTCTTAATACTGTTTTTTCCATTCCCAGTCACTCCTTGATATGAGTCCCATACCTGAACATAATTTACTCATGCTTTGGCTAAAATACGTAATGAATCAGACTGTTGGGTTTGTATTCTTTCATTTTGATGCTGTACAGTTTTCCATTGATACCAGTTCCTCGTAATAAATCTGCTTATTTTCCAAGTGGATTTTTAGATGGCAGCACTACAACAGGATAGAACACGAGAAATCTAAAACCTGTTATCATGACATATCTAGGGCAGGAGTTTTGTTTCTGCACTGAAACAACCCACATGGACAATTCGTGTTTGTTAGGTTTTTAACCAAACTTTTACAAAATTAGAGCTTGGCAAAGAACTAAGGAACTGATGGTGTATATTCCAAAACTGTCTCACAAAAAAGAGTGCCATTTATGTTCAATCTCAAACTCTTTTATTTTAGAACTTCCTGGTGACCTTGCTACTACAAAATCTATCTCCTAATTTTGGACCATTCTCAATGAGAGATGCCTAAACATTACAAAGTTATTGGACATCCCCAAGTTATATTTTTGGCTGAAAATAGAGCAGGGTAAAATAAGGAGTCTTACTCCATTTTTTGATACTTGAATGCTAAGATCTTTTCAACCTTTTGCTTCACATTGGGCAAGCTGATTAGAAATCATGGGTGCTACCTCCTTTGGTGCTGGAGGAAAATTAAAACCATGCAAGTCCCTTCCCATGTGTAAGAACTTCACGTAAGTGCCATTTTTTAAATAATTTAATTAATTAATTAATTAATTAATTTTTGGCTGCGTTGGGTCTTCATTGCTGCACGCGGGCTTTCTCTAGTTGCAGCGAACGGGAGCTACTCTTCGTTGCTGTGCGTGGGCTTCTCATTGCGGTGGCTTCTCTTGTTGCGGAGCATGGGCTCTAGGCGCGTGGACTTCAGTAGTTGTGGCACGTGGGCTCAGTAGTTGTGCCTCGCGGGCTCTAGAGAGCAGGCTCAGTTGTTGTGTCGCACGGGCTTAGTTGCTCCACGGCATGTGGGATCTTCCCAGATCAGGGCTCGAACCCATGTCCCCTGCATTGGCAGGCAGATTCTCAACCACTGCGCCACCAGGGAAGCCCCTATGTTACTTTCTAATGAATGAAGAAATGTTATCTTCTTTATTTTCTATGACTGATCTAAGAGCCTCAATTCCACTGGCTATCAGGCACCTTAAAGCTTGAGTTAAAAAAAAAAAAAATTTTTTTTTTTTTTCTATATGTATTCCAAGCTCGACTCTCTATCAAGGGCTGGTATAAAAGTATTTTTTGTGAAGAATCAGTTTTTCTAAGTCCTTCCCCACTTCAATCCACCCCTCCACCCTTTACTTCTGTCTTGCAAGGTGGTAAATAGTTATACAAAGGAGCGTACTGAGTCCTTACAAAGTATGAAAGAAAGCATTCTTCTGAGCCATGGAGTCTTCTGGATTCCACTGGCTCAGTGGAATGGCTGGATTCTCTGTAATAAAGCGTTTGGCTGACGTTTGTCCCCAGTTCTTGGAAGTAGCTTCTAAATCCTTGGAAATTCCCCGGTACTAGAGTATCTTTTTTATGGTGGACTCTGGGGGTTTATGCTCATGAGTTGACTCATGGTGGGATTGTAGATAGTTTGTGCTAATGATAATGACTCTGGAGAGGGGCTCAGGTCAGAAAGACCAATCACGTGATTAAGGGGTTCTGGCTTTGAGGTATCAGTTCAACCTCCAGGGAAGGGAGGGGGGCTGGAAATTGAGTTCAGTCACATGGGTAATGATCCAATCAGTCATGCCTACATAATGAAATCCCAATAAAAATTTTGGACACCTAAACTCAGAAGAGCATCCCTCATTGGCAAAATGCTGTGCATATCATAACATATCCATGTTCTGGGTGGGTAATATATGCTGACTCTATAAGGAGAGGACACGGGAAGCTTTGAGGTTGAGATCCTTTGCGACCCTGACCTATGTGTCTTTCCTTTGACTGGTTCTGATTTGAATCCTCTCTGCTGTAACACAGCTAAAATGATAAGTATAACACTTTCCTGAGCTCTGTGAATCATTGTAGCAATTATCAAATCTGAGGGAACTCTCAAATTTGTGGTCACTTGGTCAGAAGTGAGGGTGGCCTTGGAAACTCTCAGGTTTGTGGCTTGTGTCTGAAGTAAGGGTAGTCTCGTAGAGGACTGTACCCTTCACCTTTGAATTTTTGCCTAATTCCAGGTAGTTAGTGTAGAAGACACTGCACTGGGATTTCTGGGCTGGGAAATGGTGAACAATTCTTGTAATGATCTTTGGTGCTCTTTGCAGACCCGCCATCCTCTGTAGAGCGCCCATGGTCCTTATCTAGAGGATTTAGCTAATCTGAGTCCCCTGAAAACCACAGGGGCCTGGGTGCACTGCCTGAGGTTCATATGTCCATCTGCCATAGCTTCTGGCATGCCATTATTCTCTGTCCTATTGAAAGTGGCTGAATACACTGGAGGCTGGTACTACCTCTGACATTTCCAGAGTGGATTTGGTGACGTGCCACCTAGACTCCTCTTCAGGGCTGAAAGACGTAGTCCCTTAGCTTCTCAGGAGGTTGCTAGCTAGCTACTGCTAGATGAGAGCCCTCGCTAGAAAATGCCCCATACCAGAGTCAGCTGCTTTGCCCAAATCACACCCCCTTCCTAGAGAGAGCCTGCATTCAATGATGATAGATGCAGGAATATTAAACCCAGCCCTCTGACTAGAATGAAGGCAGTGCTGAAGGGTCATAGATGCAGGAATATTAAACCCAGCCCTCTGACTAGAATGAAGGCAGTGCTGAAGGGTCATCAGAGCTTCAGAACTCCTCATAGGCTTGGCTAGGGCTCTGTTTGGGCTACATCACAATTTTTCTCCTTCTGTTCAATCCCACCACATTTTGTTTCTCTTCAGAGCTTCCATGCACTCTGTGATAAAGCTCTTGCATGTTAATCTTCTCAGATTCTGCTTCCTGGGGTCCCAAACTGCAGTCATTGCTGCCAGGAATGGTCAGAGGAATAAGAGATAGAATCTGGGAACTTAGTCATCTGCTAGCTCACACCTAGGATCCATTACTAGTGTTAGATGATCACAGAAGACTCTGGTCCAAGAGAACAGTACTATTGTTAAAACTTTCTTTCACAGTAAACTGGATTGGTCTATCAGTGGAGAAGGATGCACGAGCAAGGGTAATGTATTGCAACTTTGAGAGATATGGGATAAGTAGCAACTGACATAAAAGACAGTGAATACAAGCGGCTGTTGCTAAGGGTACTAGATGTTAGAGAAAAGATAACCAAAGGGTAACAGTGATTAAACAGCAATTAAAAGTTAAATGTGAGAGCTACGGGCTTCCTTGTTAGCACAGCAAGCCCTAATTGCAACCAGAGAGCAGTTAAAGTTGAGAACCAGGCAAAAGACTTTGTGATTAAAGTACCAGAGCTTCAAAGAAAGTGAAACAATGAACTAAGGCAATTGTCTTATGTAAAGTCAAGGCTCTGAGTGAGAAATAAAATGACTTACTTATATGATAGAGATATCTGGATTGACACACTAAAAAAATCTTACATTCACAGATTCCCCTAGCCCACCTGTTCATGTAGTAGTAGCCCACTCTTCCCTATTAAGGGTTAGAATACTCCCTCTCCTGTAGAGTATCTCTGTTGTAGGAATATGTGTATCTCATCCCCAGGATCTGTCTTCATCTTTTTTCCTGGTTACTAGACCATTAGGATTATATCCCAACATAATTTGGTTTCAGGAAGTGTTTGGTTGGATAAGGGATTAAAGGAAGCCAAGGAGCTGCAGGAAATAGTCTTCCTTTTCCTGGGGAGATAAATAAGGCTCATCCTTCAAAGAAGGTTATGAGAGAAAATGGAAGTGAATGGCACAAAGATATATCCAGAAAACATAATTTTAAATGAATGAATGAGCCAGTTCCTGTCGACTCCTCTAAGAATATTGCATGTCCTATCAAGGCAGAAGTACTTCCTCTTGTGCGTGCCAAGAACTTCTTATTCATATTTTTTTGTAGGAGTTATTCCATTGCTGTTATTCTTCAGAGACCTGTCTCCTCTAGTACTGGAGGAAATTCTAGAAAATAGCGAGTGTGCTTGATCCATCTGTGAATACATAGCAGATAGCTAACACACTGTCTGGCTTTGAAGTGAAGAACTGATAATTCTGTGATAGTTTGCAATTCTAAGACCACTCTGACTGAAGAAATATTGACTCATCTTTCAAGTCATCCCTTAAACTCACTTTTCCTTAATATGCCTAATATTTTTTTAAATTAGTGAGCAAATAGATGAAATTAATTTTAAAAAAAATTCAGTTGAGATGATGGCAACATTTTCTCTCAAAAATATCTGGTGGGTTAAATGGCCTGATGCAGCTGACATCTGGATATGTTTGAATTGAGTTGACATGATTATACTAAAATGATAATACTAAGTAGAATTTTCTTTTCCAGACATTGGTCAGATAAATATTTTGGGGGGAGGCAATTCTTCCCTGCCCCACCAAAAATACATGATGTTTGAAAGAATGAGTAATCCTAATCAATTCCATTTTGCTTGCACCTAGCCATGATGGTGGAATGTTGTCAAAATCCAACCCTAGAGACCAGAGTTATTACCTCCTACAAAACATGTGTTCAAGCTGCCGATTTGTGGCTTAAGGTAAGCTCTCAAAAGATAGCTGATAGCAGTACCTCTACCTCGAATGAAGCCAACTAGCTTAAAGCCGCTTGAAGATATTTTATTGGCATCTAAGTCAGGAAATGCAACAGTGCAACCAAGTTCCAATTGCCCAGAACGGTGGTGAAGCTTCAGGATGTGCAGCTCCAAATGACAGATGAAAGTGCTTGGAAATTGTGCTCAAAGGGAATTATAACCAACTGGCTGCATGATGAAGAGAACATGCAATGCTGTGGCAGGACGTTCATGAGAAATATGGATTCAGCTGGCGCTGTTTACAGATCAGAAAAATGTATTTTCGTGCTAAATCCAATCTGTGATGTTCCAGTGAGAACATGTGGCATCCAGTAATCCACTATCAAAGCTGATCTCCCAACTCTCAAAAAGAGCGATATGAAAGAAACGGCGATTTTAGTCTCCGATTTATTTCGTTCTTCCCAATGCTATTTTTGGGGGATTAAGGATGACTGACGCTGATACACAGAAACAACCAGTTTTGACCAAGTAATTCTTGAGACAGAGAAATGACAGCTATATCTGGCTGTGCGCCTGAACACTGGGAAAATACTGATGAAACTTTGAACTGAGTTTAGAAATGTTCATTTGGATAGTGTATATATCTGAATCGTACAGGAAAGAGGAGGGCTATGTGAAATCTGTAGTAAATGGCACATTTAGAAAGTCAAATTGGCATTTTTGTGACTATACTTCCTACTTGGAAATGAAATTAAAGTAACTAGAAGCATACACTACAGTTTCATTTATTAGAAGGTGTCTACAAATTTCTTTGCAGAAGGAAAGATGCTTAAAAATTTCACTCTGTTAATATGCTGTCACAGTGAGTTTAGTACTGAAACTATGCTTTTGGCAGAGACACATTTACTACAGGAGTGTCAACACACAGGACAACCAAATGATAGCTCCATACCTGAGAAACGTGAGCAGGGCCCAATTTTCTGTATTCTCAGGCCCTAGGAAAGTATCTGGAAAATGTAAATATTTCTTTATTAATGTTTGCTGAATTGAATTATATACAAGTGAGGAAGGTCAAGCAGGTTACAGATCGAAAATTGTCCTGGAAAGAAAAAAAAAAAGAAACATCAAAGTGTGGATGCCATTGTAAATCTGTATATATATATTTTTAGAAGGATGTCTAGATTGGCCTGGGAGCTCCTCTAAGAGGAAGTAACATTTGATTCTTGAGGAGCTAGTGAGAATTAAGTTGACCAGATAGTTAAGGGCATTCCAAGAAGAAAGAACAGCATGAGGAAAGACATAGAGGAGTGAGAACATGTAATATTCGGGGAAATTCAAGTAGCAAGGATTGCTCAAGTGATGTTTGTTTAGTTTTTATTTTTTCTTATTTTTTGGCTGTACCGCGCAACATGTGGGGTCTTAGTTCCCCCATCAGGGATTGAACCTGTGTCCCCTGCAGTGGAAGTGCAGAATCTTAACCACTGGACGGCCAGGGAAGTCCCCACTGAAAATATTTTTGACTGAATCCTTGAAGAAGCTTATTTATACATACATGTCCAGTTTTATTTCTAAAACTGAATGTATTCACTTTTATTTAAATAACCACTTGCAAAATAAGTTTTCTCAAACCAAAGGGCTACCCTTTTGCGCTGTGGTGGGGTAAGTTATTAGCAACAAACCCACTTTGTTGTGACCTCAATTCCATATTGATAGATCCCCTCAAAAACCCATCATGATATGACTTAAGAATTCTATTTAATATTATATTGTCCATTAAATTGATACATTAGCTGGATGATTTAGTACCAAGAAAAAATGATGTCATCTGAAGAACTGGTGTATTGTTTTTTATCAGATAATGACAATTAGATAATTTATCATGTTTCCATTTTTATCTTGCTTGGATGCCCAGAACTAAATTTAATGCTCAATTAATGTAACTACTTAGGCATATGTTGATATATTTTCTTTGACACGTTTTTATTTTCTCTTTCTATCATAATATTTACATAATAAAACTGAGTGAACCAATGCATATATAATAAGTATGTAGGTAAGTAGCCAACTAGCAGACTAGATATTTGTCATTATAAAGATGTTAAATCAAACAACCTGAAAAAAAATCTTTTGTTGATAAGACAAACACGACCTGAGAGCACTCAAGCTGAATGAAATGGAAGGAATAACCTTCAAATTAGGCACCAAACTCTGCTTGTCATTGCAAAACATCTTATTTTAAAACATTTATTAAAATTACCAGAATATTAGTCTCTTCTTCTGGTTTCAAAAGGAAGGATTAAATAAACATTTGTTCTAAGATAAGTTTATGTCCTAGGTATAGTAAGGATAATTAATATTAGCTGTTCCCCCCATTTTATCAAAATTAGAGTTTAAATACCATCTGAAATTGTATTTTTCTTTTAACTCATTTCTACAATAATATGTAAATACTCAAATTTATTTGTATGAATTTGCTTTTATAGTGTATATATAGCAAATTATGGTTATTATAGCATATAATATATAGTATATGTAATGTTATATTTACATAAATATGTATTTATGTGGTATACAAAATACGAAGAGTATTGGATATTACTTTGTTTTTGAAGAATCAATAGCAACTTTAATTTGTTAGTCTACAAATCTGTGATAATATTTTGTCAGATTTCTAAAACTGAAACTTGCTTGAGTGGCATTTGTAGAATTCTTTATCAACAGTAAAATCTCACACTACAAAAAAAGATAACAAATGCTTCTTTAAATAAGAAATTAGTGTAAACCACCATTATTGTTATGTTGAAGATTAGGATTAAATAAAGAAGTTGAATGTGTACTATGTTGAAGATTTTTCTGTTTATGGAATTGACAAGCTAGAGACCTAAAGTTAAGCTTCTGTAACAGAAAGCATTTTACATAAATTCATATGATGTTATGCTACGGAGTCTTGTGCTAACCAAAATTTATAAAAGTAGTTACTCTGATATGTGATGTGAAAGGTTAAAAATTGAGGTACATAATATACATAGAGTGCTAAAGAGGCAAAGAATATTGAGTTACACTTTTGTTGAACAGGAGTTGTTTTTTGTGCTACTCTATCACGATTAAGAATTCTGGGAAATCCAAATCCCTAAGAGTCTATTACTGAGATCTCAGGACAATACGTGGAACAATAAAACATAGCCTTGGAACTTTTATATTAGATGCAGGTAGCATTTTACAAGGGATTTCTTTGTTCAGATGCTGAGTTCCTCTCCACTAGAAATCAAAAAATGTCCTCAGCACCACCCTTCTATGGCAATTCAGAGAAAAAGTAGGAGCGCATATGTTTTAAATTCATACCACTGTTTTGAATTCCCCTATTTAGTAAAGATAGCTTTGAATTACTCGTCCCCATGCATGAGATATTTTAAAAGTAGAACTGCTTTCTAAAATCACTAAATACCAATATCTCTTCTAAGTGACTTTAATTCATTCCTGAAGACTCTACCCCTAAGTGAAAAAACATTAAATAAAAAAATTTTTTTCTTTAATTTGAATGGAAAAAAAGCATGATATATACCAACTTCACCCAAAATATCCAATTTTCACAGATAGAAGTATATGTCAAAGAAAACAAGCTTATGTAAGTTATAAATAATTTGAAACTAAATAAATAAAGTTTGTAAATAAAATAAAAAGTAGTAGAGTTTAATGTATTTATTCCAAATTTCTTTCTGAGCCAAGTTCTTTGCACATTTTTCAATCTTTTGAGGGCTTGTGGTTATTTTGCATTGAAATTCATTTTAAAATAGAGCTTTACTACAGGAAAACATCTCCAGGGCAAAAATAAAGGCCTAACACTGAAGCCTTGGAAAACCATGGAAAAAACAAATACACACAATAGACCAAAGTCATAGCATATGCTGTCCCTTCATCTCTCCAATTTTATATAAGTACACAAAACATAAAGGGTTTTGGACTCATCCAAACAACATATACAATTCAAGCTTGTTTCATAAAATATTCTCTGACTGAAAATCTTTGTGCTGAGTAAACTGATACATGTGATTTTCCTGAAATCATAATGTCAAACTATCACTACTACTGCATAGTATTTCTTTGTTGAGGTTTAGAGTTAAAACTTATTAAACAAATAAAAAAGGAGACATCATCAAACAATGCAAAAATTTTCTTGAGTTGATATGGCTAAAAGTCTGACTACTACAGACTTACATAAAAACTGTTCAGCCATAAATATTAGGTAATAAATTTAATTTTAGACCACTTGAGTTTTTTTTTTTTTTTTTTTTTTTTTTTTTTTTTTTTTAAATATACAACTACATTTCCTAGCTCTGGGGTTCCCATTCTATACTTGAGACTGCAGGTCACGGGTGCTGTTATTTTTTTTTTTTTTTAATACTTTATTTATTTATTTTATTTATTTATTTATGACTGTGTTGGGTCTCTTAGTTTTTGTGTGAGGGCTTTCTCTAGTTGCGGCAAGTGGGGGCCACTCTTCATCGCGGTGCGGGGGCCGCTCTTCATCGCGGTGCGCGGGCCTTTCACTATCGCGGCCCCTCCCGTTGCGGGGCACAGGCTCCAGACGCGCAGGCTCAGTAGTTGTGGCTCACGGGCCCAGTTGCTCTGTGGCATGTGGGATCTTCCCAGACCAGGGCTCGAACCCGTGTCCCCTGCATTGGCAGGCAGATTCTCAGCCACTGCGCCACCAGCGAAGCCCAGACCACTTGAGTTTTTGATAGCTCTTAATTTTTAGATTGCTGTCTAATTAAATTGACACTTTATCTATCTTTGTTTATATTCATTTCATCCAAAATTAGTTTTTCAAGAGCATCTTCATGTTCAGGATGTCTTCAGAAGCCTTGGAAATGCTGTTTCCCTTAAATAAAGTATTTTATGTTAAAATAAAATATATACAAAATTTAATAGTTGAGGCTTAAATTGAAGCTTTAACTTCATTCTTAACTCTTCTTATTAATGGAATATATTAAACTACTGAGGATAATGAAACCATCAGAGGAAGGATCTTGGGTGACTCTGGCACCTTTTTCCCCCTAGTAGTTTATATTCACCAGTGAAATGGTAATTTTTATTATTTAACTTGACATGAACAGAAGTCAAACTGACATTTCTTACGATGCTGTGCTATTTTTACTTCACTTTCATTAGTATCCCCCGCACCAGTAATGCTGAAGGGGGAAAGACTTACTTTTCTTTCCTTTGAAGGAAGAGAGAGGCTGAGGTTGTCAGAAATTCTGAGTTGGTCTGTGAGCTCCTTATTCCTTTATTCTATCATGAATAAGGAAAAAATATGGGAGGTTACATTGAGATATATATATTAACCTAAGTCAACCAATTGACAGAAATCTTATGGAGAATATTCTTTAAAACTTGAACTTCCTAATACAAATTTTCAGAATATCTGGGTTTAAGTGTTTGTGGTAGGGAGGCAGGGGTCAAGAAGAGGATGCAATGTGTAGGCCAAAGAGGAATATGGTGAGTCCAGGATTATTGCTTCTTATAATGAAATGTTATTTTAGCTATCTCAGCTGGTCTCGGATGCAGACTGTGCTATAACAATCAAAAGGTGCAAAAATTGCAACTTGAATCATAAGGAATATGTTTTCCCCAGAGATTGTTCTCAGGCCAGCATTCCCTATATTCAGAATATTTGTTCCTGGCTGTATTAGTTTGTTAGGGCTGCCATAACAAAAATACCACACATTGGCTGACTTAAACAACAGAAATTAATTTTCTCATAATTCTGGAGGCTAGAATTCAAGATCAACGTGTCAGCAGGTTTGGTTTCTCCTGAGGCCTCTCTCCTTGGCTTAAAGATGGCTTTCTCCTTGCTGTGTCCTCAAATGGCCTTTTCTCTCTGCACAAGCTTTACTGGTATTTCTCTCTTCTTCAAGGACACCAATCATATTCCATTGGGACCCACACTAAAAGCCTCATTTTAACATAACTACCTCTTTAATTGTTCTAACACCAAATAAAGCCATATTCTGAGCTACTGGGAGTAAGTACTTCAACATATGAATTTGGGGGAGACACAATTCATTCCATAACAACTATTATATTTAAGTAAATATTGTCTAAAAATAAATAATATAATATTCTTCCAAAGATATGAAAACCTATTTTGAAAACTAACCTATTTAATTCAGGAGCATCAAGCTCAAAAGTCTTTAAGCTTGCACAGATATCATTAAAACATTTTTGTAGGCACCAAGTCAAATAGCAATGAGTTAATCAGATATTCATATAGAAAAAACTAAAACTCATTTTTAACCCCTAATTCATTCTATAAACAAGATTTATTCCAAGCTGGATTATAAATCTAAGAATAGCTGCTAGAGCCATAGAGTTCGTAAAAGAAAACATAGGGGAATATATTTGTGACCATGGAGACTGGCAAACACTTTTCAGACAGTATACAGAGAAGACTATTCATAAGGGAAAAAATTGGTAAATTAAATAAGATTAAAATTTATCATTTATGCTCATGAAAAACACTGTTAAAGAAATGAATCGGTAACTTACAGTTTATCTACTGTGGAATATATCTGATGTTGGATACACACATATAAGTGCACACACATACACATGCACACACGTCACTACAAATTAATAATCGGTAATCAATAACTATAAACTATATTAGTCTAAATCTGGAAACAAACCAAATGCCTATCAACAGGAGAACATGATAAACACTTTGTGGTAAACCCACATAATGTAGTACTACTCAGCACTACAGGGAATCCACTATTTATTTAGTTATTTAAATTTAAAAATTTTTATTGAAGTATAGTTGATTTACAAGGTCGTGTTACTTTCTGCTGTACAATAGGTTATACTTATACATATACCCACTCTTTCTTAGATTCTTTTCCCATATAAGTCATTAAAGAGTATTGTATATATATATATATATAATAGATAACTAATAAGGATCTACTGTACAGCACAGGGAATCCACGATTTAGACCTGCAACCCCATGGATGTGTCTCACAGACACTCAAAGCGACACAAGGAAACTTTCTGCAGTGACAGAAATGTGCTAGACCTTATCAAATGCTTTGAACTGAACACTTAGAATCTGTGCATTTTCTTGAATAAATTGTTTTTTAAAGAAAAAGGAAAAATACACATACCCACAAAACTTTTTGGTAATGGTAAAAAGACTGAACATCTATTTATGACTATTAAATATTTTTGCATTTAAATTTCTGTAGGAGAAGTCCTCAACTAAATTATTTACCATTATGTGAGGTATTCAATAACTAGGTACCCAAGAGGAGTTAATCTGGAAAGGTGGTAGGGAACAGGAAGGTTATAAGAAGGTAATTTTATTTTATTTTATTTTTCTGATAGGACGAAAATTAGTTAGCTTATGGAAAAATATATGCAACACACACACACACGTTATATGCAAATATTCTTAGAATTGTCTTAGAAGTAATCTGAACCCAATTTATTATGATTTTGCTCAAGTTTCAGCCTGAGAAACATGTACACTTTTTATTCCTGTGCTATAGGTTAGCCAATAAAAAATACAGCATCAATCCCTGTCATCTATAAAAATCTCTGATGACTTGTGAATGTCATGCAATTTATACTTTAATCACTGCTATTGGTTGTAGAGAAGTGACTGACTATTACATAGTCCTCTTGACACATGCAGAGGTTATAAAAGAGGAAACTAAAATATAACCTCCATTTGGACCCAGTTTTTTCCTCTGGGAAGCATATTCTCAGCAAGAAAGGGAGAAAGCCTCTTCCACAGTCCCCCTAAACTTGCAGAAGATTCCTAGGAAGACTTTTAGTTACATAATTAAAGGTGGGGAACATGATGTTGGGAAGAAAAAGTATATCCTTTGGTGCAGTCTTCAGAGAGACTGCACCATCAGGTATTTGAACCAGTGTAAATGTTGTGTTTTTATTTCAGATGGGACTTGTTTACAATTGAGTGATTCCAAGCTGCCACTGAGAAACTTAGATTAAAACAAATGAGTGGATGAATACATTAAATACATCAAGTCATAGAATGGAGTATTTAGTAACCTTTCCTCATCATGTGATTTTGTGGAATACTAAATAACATGAAAAAATGTACATGATAAAATAAATAGAAAAAATATTAAAAACCACACCAAAATCAGCACAGAAGCAACAACAAAAATAATAGATAACATCTATATAATGATAATCATTGGCAGATACAATTCTAAATAACTTGATGTACATTTAACTCATTGAATACAACATTATAAGTTCTAACATTTTCTTCATTTTACTTATGAGCTATCTGAGGTCCAAAGTAGTTAAATTGCTTATCTGAGGCCATGCTGATAAAAGAACCAGATCTGGGACTCAAACCCAAGTTGTAGGGCTTCAGAGTCTGTCCTCTATACAGCGTAATTCTGTGAGCATAAGATTCTGATAGAAATGCACATTGATAGAATGGAGGCGAGAGTGTGTGGAAATTCATTTATGATTGCCTCTATTTTCCCAGTAAATAAAAAGCAAGGCCAATAATTTATAATAAGGAAGGGGAAAAGAAAGTTGGGATGACTAAAAAAAGAGGGGGCATTATGATTTGGTCATTTAATATTGAGTGAATTAATAATGGGAATTTAATAGTTTGTCATGTAGCACTAAGGGCCAGATTGAAGCTATTGGTCATGAATTTAAAGTGAGTTGAATCAACAAGGTTGCAGGAGTCAGTTCTCCAGAGAAAAAGAATCAATAGTATATACAAAAATGTATATCTATATCTATCTACCTATAGTATCTATACCTAATAGTATCCATTATTTGTATAGATTCTCTATTATATATTCTTATATATATCTATTATATATTCTTAAATCTATAAACCCCTAGTGTGTGTGTGTATCTACACTTATGGGAGAGAAAGGGAGAGAGAATGAATATTTTTCTCTTATTCAGCCTTTTTGTTCTATTTAGGCCTTCAATGGATTGGATGATGCACATAAGGAGGGCAATCTGCTTTCTTCAGTCTATCCATTCAAACATAAATCTCATTGAGAAATACCCTCACACACATATCCAGAGGAATATTTAGCCAAATGTATGGGCACCTCATAGCCCATTCAAGTTGACACATAAAATTAACCAACACAATGGTTGTATAATTTTCTCCAGCCACATACAGCTTCAAAAGTGCAAGTGTAAAACAGACAGAGAATTTGATTTATTTTGAACTGAGGTTTTACAAGTGATTAAGACAGAGGAAGGTCCAAGGGAGTAGAGAGTAAAATGCAAGAGTGAATGATAATAGACCATGCTATTTAGATTGTGTAATAAAACATAGTTTGGGGGTAGTGAGAAGGTATAAGATTGTAAAGTTGAACTATCTGATGAGATGGAGGAATTGTTGAGATCAGAGACTAGAGGCAATGAGCTAGAAAGAGCAGAATGAGTAGTTGGAGATTGGAAAGCTTGAAATTGAAGTCATGAAGGGAGTGCAGTGGTAGTTATGATAAAAAAAGATGAAGGAACATGCACGAAGTTTGGTAGAGGGAGAGTGGAGTTATAAAGGAGGGTATAAGGTAAAGATGAGACTTGTGCACATATACAACTATTTTATAAATCAGAATGTGGTCAGTGCCATAAGATATGCATTCAGAGAAAACTAGGTGAGATCTGAAGAGAAAGAAATCACTCTTGGCTGGTTAACCAAGAAGGAGGTGGATTTCAATTCCACCCTGGAGTATGAGAAATATTCATAGATGTGGCCGTGGTGGAGAGAGGGCATTCTAGGTAGAGGAAATTCCACAAATGCTGGCGTTTGTGAGCTGATGTTGGAGGACTTTTAAATGGCAGGGTAGGGAATTTGGATTGAATTGATAGGCAACAGAGGATTACCAGAGGTGTTTGATCAAAGACATCTTATTATCTATTATCTAAAAAGAAAGATGAACCACCAATATTGGGAAGGGTGAATTAAATGAGTGTTTGGTGAAAGATTAGTTATCATATTAATGCAATTATAGCCTAGATAAATATAAAGGATCATATATTTAGCCACAGTAGGTGGAAAGTGTACAGATTATTGGCATAGATTATCATAAAGCCTCAACAACACACAGTCTGTTTATTTTTGTAAGTTAGTTGGCTGGCCAGGTCTCTCTTCAGTTCTCTTTGATCTTGGCTGGGATCACTTACGTGATTCATGACCGTCTGTCTGATACTGATCTGGGATGGCCTTTCCTTGAAATGACTAGGGCAACTTGACTGAGATTCATAAACCTCTCATCCCCTAGCAAGCTCGTCTTGGCATTTCTCATGCCAATTGCAGAGGGACAAGAGCAAAGTGAAAAAGCACAAGCACTTTTTTTTTTTTCTTAACATCTTTATTAAAGTATAATTGCTTTACAATGGTGTGTCAGTTTCTGCTTTATAACAAAGTGAATCAGTTATACATATAGATATGTCCCCATATCTCTTCCCTCTTGCATCTCCCTCCCTCCCACCCTCCCTATCCCACCCCTCTAGGTGGTCACAAAGCACCGAGCTCATCTCCCTGTGCTATGCGGCTGCTTCCCACTAGCTATCTAGTTTACGTTTGGTAATATATATATGTCCATGCCACTCTCTCACTTCGTCCCAGCTTACCCTTCCCCCTACCTGTATCCTCAAGTCCATTCTCTAGTAGGTCTGCATCTTTATTGCCATCTTGCCCCTAGGTTCTTTTGACCATTTTTTTTTTTTTCAGATTCCATATATATGTGTTAGTATATGGTATTTGTTTTTCTCTTTCTGACTTACTTCACTCTGTATGACAGTCTCTAAGTCCATCCATCTCACTACAAATAACTCAGTTTCGTTCCATTTTATGGCTGAGTAATATTCCATTGTGTATATGCGCCACATCTTCTTTATCCATTCATCTGTTGATGGACACTTAGGTTGCTTCCATGTCCTGGCTATTGTAAATAGAGCTGCAGTGAACATTGTGGTACATGACTCTTTTTGAATCATGGTTTTCTCAGGGTATATGCCCAGTAGTGGGATTGCTGGGTCGTATGGTAGTTCTATTTTTAGTTTTTTAAGGAACCTCCATACTGTTCTCCATAGTGGCTGTATCAATTTACATTCCCACCAACAGTGCAAGAGGGTTCCCTTTTCTCCACACCCTCTCCAGCATCTATTGTTTGTAGATTTTTTGGTGATGGCCATTCTGACAGGTGTGAGATGATATCTCATTGTAGTTTTGATTTGCATTTCTCTAATGATTAATGATGTTGAGCATTCTGTCATGTGTTTGTTGGCAATTTATATATCTTCTTTGGAGAAATGTCTATTTAGGTCTTCTGCCCATTTTAGAATTGGGTTTTTGTTTTTTTGATATTGAGCTGCATGAGTTGTTTGTATGTTTTGGAGATTACTCCTTTGTCAGTTGCTTCATTTGCAAATATTTTCTCCCATTCTGAGTGTTGTCTTTTCATCTTGTTTATGGTTTCCTTTGCTGTGCAAAAGCTTTTAAGTTTCTTTAGGTCCCATTTGTTTATTTTTGTTTTTATTTCCATTCCTCTAGGAAGTGGATCAAAAAGGATCTTGCTGTGATTTATGTCATAGAGTGTTCTGCCTATGTTTTCCTCTAAGAGTTTGATAGTGTCTGGCCTTACATTTAGGTCTTTAATCCATTTTGAGTTTATTTTTGTGTATGGTGTTAGGGAGTGTTCTAATTTCATTCTTTTACATGTAGCTGTCCTGTTTTCCCAGCACCACTTATTGAAGAGACTGTCTTTTCTCCACTGTATATGCTTGCCTCCTTTATCAAAGATAAGGTGACCATATGTGCGTGGGTTTATCTCTGGGCTTTCTACCCTGTTCCATTGATCTGTATTTCTCTTTCTGTGCCAGTACCAAACTGTCTTGATTACTGTAGCTTTGTAGTATAGTCTGAAGTCAGGGAGCCTGATTCCTCCAGCTCTGTTTTTCTTTCTCAAGATTGCTTTTACTGTTCGAGGTCTTTGTGTTTCCATACAAATTGTGAAAATTTTTGTTCTAGTTCTGTGAAAAATGCCAGTGGTAGTTTGATAGGGATTGCATTGAATCTGTAGATTGCTTTGGGTAGTAGAGTCATTTTCACAATGTTGATTCTTCCAATCCAAGAACATGGTATATCTCTCCATCTATGTGTATCATCTTTAATTTCTTTCATCAGTGTCTTATAATTTTCTGCATACAGGTGTTTTGTCTCCTTAGGTAGGTTTATTCCTAGATATTTTATTCTTTTTGTTGCAATGGTAAATGGGAGTGTTTCCTTAATTCCACTTTCAGATTTTTCATCATTAGTGTATAGGAATGCAAGAGATTTCTGTGCATTAATTTTGTATCCTGCTACTTTACCAAATTCATTGATTAGCTTTAGTAGTTTTCTGGTAGCATCTTTAGGATTCTCTATGTATAGTATCATGTCATCTTCAAACAGTGACAACTTTACTTCTTCTTTTCCAATTTGGATTCCTTTTATTTCTTTTTCTTCTCTGATTGTTGTGGCTAAAAATTCCAAAACTATGTTGAATAATAGTGGTGAGAGTGGGCAATCTTGTCTTATTCCTGATCTTAGTGGAATTGGTTTCAGTTTTTCGCCATTGAGGATGATGTTGGCTGTGGCTTTGTCATATATGGCCTTTATTATGTTGAGGAAAGTTCCCTCTATGCCTACTTTCTAGAGGGTTGTTATCATAAATGGGTGTTGAATTTTGTCGAAAGCTTTCTCTGCATCTGTTGAGATGATCATATGGTTTTTCTCCTTCAATTTGTTAATATGGTGTATCACGTTGATTGATTTGCATATATTGAAGAATCCTTGCATTCCTGGGATAAACCCCACTTGATCATAATGCATGATCCTTTTAATGTGCTGTTGGATTCTGTTTGCTAGTATTTTGTTGAGGATTTTTGCATCTATGTTCATCAGTGATATTGGCCTGTAGTTTTCTTTCTTTGTGACATCTGTGTCTGGTTTTGGTATCAGGGTGGTGGTGGCCTTGTAGAATGAGTTTGGGACTGTTCCTCCCTCTGTTATATTTTGGAAGAGTTTGAGGAAAGTACGTGTTAGCTCTTCTCTAAATGTTTGATAAAATTCGCCTGTGAAGCAAGCCATCTGGTCCTGGGCTTTTGTTTGTTGGAAGATTTTTAATCATAGTTTCAATTTCAGTGCTTGTGGTTGGTCTGTTCATATTTTCTATTTCTTCCTGGTTCAGTCTCGGAAGGATGTGCTGTTGTAAGAATTTGTGCATTTCTTCCAGGTTGTCCATTTTATTGGTATATTGTTGCTTGTAGTAATCTCTCATGATCCTTTGTATTTCTGCAGTGTCAGTTGTTACTTCTCCTTTTTCATTTCTAATTCTATTGATTTGAGTCTTCTCCCTTTTTCTCTTGATGAGTCTGGCTAATGGTTTATCAATTTTGTTTATCTTCTCAAAGAACCAGCTTTTAGTCTTATTGATCTTTGCTATTGTCTCCTTCGTTTCTTTTTCATTTATTTCTGATCTGATCTTTATGATTTCTTTCCTGCTGCTAACTTTGGGGTTTTTTTTTTTTTTGTTCTTCTTTCTCTAATTGCTTTAGGCGTCAGGTTAGGTTGTTTATTTGAGATGTTTCTCGTTTCTTAAGGTAAGCTTGTATAGCTATAAAATTCCCTCTTAGAACTGCTTTTGCTGCATCTCATAGGCTTTGGGTCGTTATGTTTTCATTGTCATTTGTTTCTAGGTATTTTTTGATTTCCCCTTTGATTTCTTCAGTGATCACTTCTTTATTAAGTAGTGTGTTGTTTAGCCGCCATGTGTTTGTATTTCTTACAGATTTTTTCCTGTAATTGATATTTAATCTCATAGCGTTGTGGTCAGAAAAGATACTTGATACGATTTTAATTTTCTTAAATTTACCAAGGCTTGATTTGTGACCCAAGATATGATCTATCCTGGAGAATGTTCCATGAGCACTTGAGAAGAATGTGTATTCTGTTGTTTTTGGATGGAATGTCCTATAAATATCAATTAAGTCCATCTTGTTTAATGTATCATTTAAAGCTTGTGTTTCCTTATTTATTTTCATTTTGGATGATCCGTCCATTGGTGAAAGTGGGGTGTTAAAGTCCCCTACTGTGATTGTGTTACTGTCGATTTCTCCTTTTATGGCTGTTAGCCTTTGCCTTATGTATTGAGGTGCTCCTATGTTGGGTGCATAAATATTTACAATTGTTATATCTTCTTCTTGGATTGTTCCCTTGATCATTATGTAGTGTCCTTCTTTGTCTCTTGTAATAGTCTTTATTTTAAAGTCTATTTTGTCTGATATGAGAATTGCTACTCCAGCTTTCTTTTGATTTCCATTTGTATAGAATATCTTTTTCCATCCCCTTACTTTCAGTCTGTATGTTTCCCTAGGTCTGAAGTGGGTTTCCTGTAGACAGCATATATATGGCTTTTGTTTTTGTATCAATTCAGCCAGTCTATATCTTTTGGTTGGAGCATTTAATCCATTTACATTTAAGGTAATTATCAGTTTGTATTGTCCCATTACCATTTCCTTAATTGTTTTGGGTTTATTATTGTAGGTCTTTTCCTTCTCTTGTGCTTCCTGCCTAGAGAAGTTCCTTTAGAATTTGTTGTGAAGCTGGTTTGGTGGTGCTGAATTCTCTTAGCTTTTGCTTGTCTGTAAAGCTTTTAATTTCTCCGTCAAATCTGAATGAGATCCTTGCTGGGTAGAGTAATCTTGGTTGTAGGCTTTTCTCTTTCATCACTTTAAATATGCCCTGCCACTCCCTTCTAGCTTGCAGAGTTTCTGCTGAAACGTCAGCTGTTAACCTTATGGGGATTCCCTTATGTGTTACGTGTTGTTTTTCCTTTGTTGCTTTTTTAAAAAAAAATATTTATTTATTTATTTATTTATTACTTTTGGCTGTGTTGGGTCTTCGTTTCTGTGCGAGGGCTTTCTCTAGTTGCGGCGAGTGAGGGCCACTCTTCATCGCGGCGTGCGGGCCTCTCACTGTTGCGGCCTCTATTGTGGAGCATAGGCTCCAGACGCGCAGGGTCAGCAGTTGTGGCTCACAGGTCCAGTTGCTCCGTGACATGTGGGATCCTCCCAGACCAGGGCTCAAACCCGTGTCCCCTGCATTGGCAGGCAGATTCTCAACACTGTGCCACCAGGGAAGCCCCCTTTGTTGCTTTTATTATTTGTTCTTTGTATTTAATTTTTGATAGTTTGATTAATATGTGCCTTGGCGTGTTTCTCCTTGGATTTATCCTGTATGGGACTCTCTGTGCTTCCTGGACTTGATTAACTATTTCCTTTCCCATATTAAGGAAGTTTTCAACTATAATCTCTTCAAATATTTTCTCAGTCCCTTTCTTCTTTTCTTCTTCTGGGATCCCTATAATTCGAATGTTGGTGCGTTTAATGTTGTCCCAGAAGTCTCTGAGACTGTTCTCAATTCTTTTTACTCTTTTTTCTTTATTCTACTCTGCAGTAGTTATTTCCACTATTTTATCCTCCAGGTTACTTATCCGTTCTTCTGCCTCAGTTATTCTGCTATTGATCCCTTCTAGAGAATTTTCAATTTCATCTATTGTGTTGTTCATCTCTGTTTGTTTGCTCTTTAGTTCTTCTAGGTCCTTGTTAGATGTTTCTTGTATTTTCTCCATTCTATTTCCAAGATTTTGGATCATCTTTACTATCATTATTCTGAATTCTTTTTCAGGTAGACTGCCTATTTCCTCTTCATTTTTTAGGTCTGGTGGGTTTTTGCCTTACTCCTTCATCTGCTGTGTGTTTCTCTGTCTTCTCACTTTGCTTAACTTACTGTGTTTGGGGTCTCCTTTTCACAGGCTGCTGGTTCGTAGTTTCCGTTGTTTTTGGTGTCTGTCCCCAGTGACTAAGGTTGGTTCAATGGGTTGTGTAGGCTTCCTGGTGGAAGGCACTAGTGCCTGTCTTCTGGTAGATGAGGCTGGATATTGTCTTTCTGGTGGGCAGGTCCACATCTGCTGGTGTGTTTTGGTGTGTCTGTGGCCTTATTATGATTTTAGGCAGCCTCTCTGCTAATGGATGGGTTGTGTTCCTGTCTTGCTCGTTGTTTGGCATAGGGTGTCCAGCACTGTAGCTTGCTGGTCATTGAGTGGAGCTGGGTCTTTGCATTGAGATGGAGATCTCTGGGAGATTTTCGCCATTTGATATTACGTGGAGCTGGAAGGTCTCTTGTGGATCAGTGTCCTGAACTTGACTCTCCCACCTGAGTGGCACAGCTCTGACGCCTGGCTGGAGCACCAAGAGCCTGTCCTCCACACGGTGATTCTGGAGTTCAGTAGTTCTGTGGTAGTGCTTGGGCGCCACGTGGGGACCAAGAGGAAGGAGGAGAAGCAGTGAATTTGGTGGGGGCTGAGGTGGGAGTGGGGGCCAGCACAAGCACTTTTTACAAGTTTCTATTTAAGTCAGAGCTACTCATCTGTCACTGAGCAAAGCAAATGCCATGACCCAGCTCAGAGCCAGAGAGATAGGGTACCAAAAAACCACAAGGGAAAAAAAAAAAAGTGATACAGAGAAAGGTGAAGGATTTGGGTCATTGTTGCAATATATTTACTACAGAATAGAAAGGAGAGGACACATTTACACCATATTTTGACTGTGTGAGAGTGTGTATGTATATGTGTGTATTTAAGCAGTAACTGCTTAATTGATACAGATAGGTACACTGCTTCCATTGTGGTGATATAATTTCCAAGGGAAAGTATGTAAAGAAACAGATAGAGAGAGAGCAAGAGATAGAAAGAGATGGAGAGAGCATCTCACATAAACACCTTTGAAGTATGTCTATGAATTGTCTACAAATAAGAAGGTGGATTTGTCAATGAGTTGAAAGACCCCATCCTTGTTTCTTTTAGATTTATACCTGAAATGAAAAGCTGAAATCCAAGCAGAAAATATACTCCTATAATAGGCTTCAACTGGTTGAAGAAAGACCTTGTTTTCTGGAGCTACATAATGAGTTTTTACTCTATGTTAATTATCACATCTGGCCCTCAGGCATCTCATCTGTTAAATGTGGATATCTACTTGACAGCTGTAATTTCGAGGGTTGAATGAAATATCTGGCAAAAAGACAGACGTGTAGTTAGTACTCAATAAATCCATCCATATCTCTCCTCCCCAATCTTCTTCTTTTAACTCTCCTTTCCCCCAATAATGTGTGTGTGTATGTGTAATGAATGTTTATTTTCTTAATAGAACAGCGACTAAAAGAGCTCACTTTGCTATATTAGTACAAGTAAGTAAAAAACTACATTCTTGAATATTTACTCCTTTATTTCAGAAAAAGATCAGTGACAGGATATCAAGATTTTGATGCAAACCCTGCTGATACATTTTGAAGTGCTATGTAAATGTTAAAATCCTGGTCACAGGTTTCCTGTGACTACTTGCCTACTGATGACATCTGTGGATTCTCTGATTTTTCATATTTTGTATCACGAATTTTAAGACTGTACAATTTAATTTTGAAGCTACTAAACTGGATGAAATGAAAATAAGATTGTGATTAAAGATTGTGATTGTGATTAAAAGTGACAACAAAAGGAATTTACAAACCAACAGCTGCTATCTTGAAATATACTAATAAAAGTTCATTAGTTATCTGACAATTTCAACTCTACAGATTTAAATAAAGACATTCCTAAAAACAAAGTGCTCCTTTTGTACAAATGGGTAGAACAAAAATTAGTTTGGATATTTCCATGCCCAAGTTAATAAATTTGTCAATGTATTTAGCATGTCTTAGTGTACTCAATGATTTAATTTAGTTTAATATCATTTAATCTGATTGTGATTTAATTTCATCCTTATTTTATAGCTAAATATTTATACACAATAAGTGTATGATGATAATAAGTAATCAATCCTCAGATGAGTCAATGGATGATTCAATGACCATTATTATTAACAGATGTTTATAAAAAACTATTCTAGGCCTATTATAATATAAAAAAATGGAAAAATTCTTATTCAATAAGACACTGGACTATTTCTTGGTGGAGGAAGATAACACCTGTGATGATCGATTTCAGGAACATTGAAACACATAATTTTATTTTTCAAAATAACTTCTATTCTCTAGAAATTCTCAAAATTTTTTACATAGTGGAAAAAGAAGAGTTTTCAAAAATTATTTTAGGTACAAGTGATTCTAGCAGAAATTATTATTGCTGACTCTACAGGTTACCTGAAGTTGCGCTTATTTGGTGGTTTTATTTGAAGGTGACTAAAAAGAGAACACAATTCAAGGCAAACAGTTGTCTAGAAATAGGTTTTAATAAATGGAAAAAGCAGAGTACTAGGGGCTTCTCTGCACCAAATAGATCACCAAAGATAAATGTCGCCTTTGGAGTTTTGCTCAGAGCTGGCTCCATGTCAGAGGTACCTGAAATGAAACACCTAAAGGCAGACACGTAGATGAAGGAGACAGCTCCCCACCAGTAAAATTTGAAAAGTAGAGGAAAAGCTCTGCTAAACAATATCCTGCTTCAATATTTTCTAGTTGCCTGAATTTAATAGCCACCATCTTAGTAATTTAAGGTGATTGTAATTGTGACATTACTCCAGAAGAGAAGTTCTAGAAGAGAAGCAAAGGGTTCTGTGTTTGAGATCTGGCTTTGGCATCTCTTTATACCTCTGGGATGATGTAGAGGCAGGTGTGAGGAAGTTAGAACAGGCTGGAAAGAGGAATTCCAGCAATAAGGTAATATATAGGGAAATGAAGATGTGCACACAAAAGAGACGAAGTGAAACTAGGTGGGTGATCCTGGTATTTCTCTCTCATTTGCACCATGTTTGAGGTGAATTTACCAGTGAGTACATGGTTTCAGGAAACAGGAAAACCCATGAAAACTGAAAGGGAAGAAAAGGAATTCAAAAGGCATTGAAATGCTAGGTAAATAAATAAATGTTGCCTTTCCTCCTCCTCCATTACCCCTCCCCCCCTGCCAATTATAAGGTTATATGAGCTTAAAAGAATCAAGGTTAATAAAGTGTAGAGAATGATACATGTTTATTAATTTCTAAGATGCTTAAAGTTTATAAATGCTTAAATTCGAGTCTTTCTGGAAAAAAAGACTTCCTTTCTTTTTTACCTAATATATGTAATAAATGTTGAAAAAAATTGTTTTTGAAGGAAGCTAGATTGCAGGACAGAGGGATAGGGGGAGGAGAGAGACATTGAAAGGACATCTTTATCACCAAGGAGGAAGGCCGGGTGATTGAATCATTATTTTAGTGACTATTTTGGTAACTCAGAATATGATTTTATTGATACACAAATAGGTGATTGGGAAACACTTGGTTATAGACGTATTCATAATATCTCAGAAAATGCATATTGGGCATTCTAATGCTCCTCCCTTGTATGTGCTATCAAATTGAGGTTATAGGAAACAAAAAGAATATAATGTGTAGGTTCATGTGGGAAGTGAGAATCCTGCCTAAATCCACTCTTAAATTTCTACCAACAGGGCTCATGATTCCTCGAGAGATGAAGAGTGAACTTGTTAACTCAAATGCCAATCTTAGGTCCTTTCTGATCTTTTGGCTTCCAGGAGATACTGGTTATCTGCACAGTTGGCTTTCTGGTCTTTCATGTGCTCAAATGAATGCTGTGTGTTTGAGCCCTAGGAGTTTTGTGCTGTGCTCTCTCAATTCCTTTAAGATCAGCTTCCGGCCTAAGTAAACGCTGTCCCTTTCCCTTAGCGTTGCATTCATTTTCCTCCGTCTCTCCACCTGACTCTAAGGAAGCTTGTTTGTGTTCACAAAAATTAGCCCATACTTCCTCCTTAGTGAACTGACTAGTTAGCTTCACTATGGCTTCCGTTCCACAATAAATCTATTAATCCCTACAGAATCAGGGGGAAAGAGCTCTCTGGAGACAGCCAACTCTTGTGTCTACAGATTATAAGTGAAGGTGCAATTCCTTGAGGTCCAGTGGGCAGGGGTCAAGCTATACATATTTTTGAATGAGTGAAAAATCACAGGTATAAAGTTAAAATACTAGTTATGTTTCTTATCCATATCATTTTTTCACCTAAGTTTATCTTAGGGTGTGCATTTTTGAAATGAAGAGTGACAAAACAAATCTTATCTTTTGCAAACAATGAAGCAAAACAAAAGCAGTACACCAGAGGTTTACTTTCTGATCTCTCTCTTACCTTTGACCTTATGCACTTCAGTATCATCAATGTTGCTGTCTTTGCTATTTTGTCTAGGTTAAGCTTTATGAAATGCTTGTGGACAATAAAATAAAGATAGGTAAGTACATTTGGAGTCTTGAATAAAGTTGGCCAACATCTCCTTCTTTGTAATTTATAAGAATTCTCACAAATGGTCTTCTACTATATTTTTCTCTTACTTAGAACAACTTTGTGGCATTCACTTGAGTTTTTCAATCATAATGAAGATGTGAATTCAAACCCTGAGTACTAGAAACATTTTGGGGGTTTCTCATGAACAGATAAATTAGGGGAAAGTAGGTCAAAACAAAGCTAAAGAGAAATTCAATGCCATGTGTTTGAGTCCCTGCTAACACAGATTGCATTGTCAGACTTCCAAGATAGCAATCTCCATATATCAGGTGCTTCATTGAATTTGCAGCTTCAACTAGACCCACTTAACATGTCTTTATAAATTAGTGAGATGGTTTTTTTGGAAGACAGTTCTTCCTTGATCTCTCATATTTCTATGGGTCTCATTTCTTTTCAGGATTCTAGTATAAGCAAATAGCCTTGAAAAGGGAGAGATGTTTCCCTCCCTGGAGCAGATTTAAATTCCAGAGTAATAAAGGTAATGTCTCTCTCTCTGGAGAGGAGGTTGGGCCAGTTTTCCAGAAGTACCTGTATAAGATCAGAAGCTTACTAATATCAGTGTCCTTCTCCTGTGATTCATACAAGTGTGAAGGCAGGAAACACCTGACTCTCATGATGTTGTCCTGTGAGAATTAGGCTCAGAAAACTGGGGCAAGACGTTACTCTGGACCTTGCTATAGCTGTGTATAATCAACTGCTTTTGCTCTGACCCAGAAACCTCGTGTCTTTTTGTATATATGGAACTGTAACAGGCTAACTTGTTAGCTTGCAGTAAGGTAAGATCTGAAGCACTGTATCTGAGGTGACAACTTTAGGAAATGCCTTAACAATTTTCCTTGACTGGATTATATTTTGTCATGGTTTATAGAGAGATTTGTTCTTTTATATCAAGAAACCTTATCTAATTGCATGACTAATAAATACTCACAGTAGAAAATTAGAGGGACTCTAAAATAGGAAAAAAAGACATTAACAACACCCATCATTGTACCACTTTGAGAAAATCACTAATAATATTTTCCATATATTCTTCAGTCTTCCCCATCTTGTGGGTACACACAAACACACACACATTCACATATAGAAATATAATTTTATAATTTGGGACCATACTGTATACGATGTTATATTTTGTGCTCTAATTCTAGAATCCCATATTATGGGGTTCTTACTTATAATTGCTTATATGATACACTATCATTGTTGGGTTATAAAAGATACCACTTGGGTGTTACTTTATTTTTCTTATTATCACCTTTGTTTCTCAGCCTATCTTCCAGTTCCCAAAATTACATTTTAAGATAACACTTACAGGGCTTCCCTGGTGGCGCAGTGGTTGAGAATCTGCCTGCCAATGCAGGGGACATGGGATCGAGCCCTGGTCAGGGAAGATCCCACATGCCGCGGAGCAACTGGGCCCGTGAGCCACAATTACTGAGCCTGCGCGTCTGGAGCCTGTGCTCCGCAACAAGAGAGGCCGCGATAGTGAGAGGCCCGCGCACCGCGATGAAGAGTGGCCCCCACTTGCCACAACTAGAGAAAGTGCTTGCACAGAAACGAAGGTCCAACACAGCCATAAATAAATAAATAAATTTTTAAAAAGTAGTATTATAAAAAAAAAAAAAAGATAACACTTACAGGATACTAGCCTATCCTGCAAAATCTACCAATAGCTTTATATGTATTATTTTTGTAATAATATCAAGAACTCTAAGAAAATACCATTAGTTTTTTTTTTCTATTTTACCAGCTGTTCATATCATCCTTAGAGAGACCTTTCTTACCCTAAGATCAAACTTTTATTTTATAGTCTTAAATATTGACATTTAACACAAATCCATCTAGTGAGGAAGTGAGCTACTACTTCTAATAATGATATGATATTTAACATATTTATTGGACATTTATTATGGTCAACTGCTTTTCTAGGCAGTGTGTATAGATGATATCATTAAAATCTCTCAGTATCTTCAGCTGGTACTGGTAGTATTATTATCCTCATTTTAAAGATAAATTAACTGAATAAGAACAAGTTTTAATAAATCTTCCAAAAGTCACTGAGCAAGTATTTTGTAAAGTTAGAACTCACATTGCGCAGAGTCTGACTCCAGAACCCTCTCTGAACAATGCTAATGTTCTGTCCTCCAGAATTAACCAAGAGTCCTATCACTGCTTCTTGAAACCACAAGACTATGTGGCTTATAAACAACAGATATTTATTTCTCACAGTTCTGGACGCTGGAAGTCCAAGGTCAAGGCACTGGCAGATTTGGTGTCTGGTGAGGGCCACCTCCTAGTTCATAGAGGGCTGTCCTCCTGCTGTGTCTTCACATGGCAGAAGGGTCAAGGAAGCTATCTCAGGTCTCTTTTATATGGGCATTCATTCCATTTATGAGTGCTCCACTCATGAACAAATCACTTCCCAAAGGCCATACTTCCTAATACCATCACCTTGGGTGTTTGGGAGGACATAAACATTCAATCTACAGCATCTCAGTCTATAAAGAAGGAGAGGTACAAATTCCATCCACAGGGGATAACAGAATGTCCTCCAAGACCATCCTTGTCATGAAATAATTACAGGAAATGATTAAAAACATTTCTTCAGTTTACTTGTTTGCAGCGTGTTATGTTTAATTAGAACAAATGGTCAGCACACTCTTCTCCCCTTCTCTCTTTATGATCTTTAAGCACAGAGGTTTCTCTTGCCAACACAACCCTGGCACATAGGCATGACCGAAGCGACAGTCTTCTTAACTCCCCATCCAGCATTTGTTCCATCGCCAGCCTCCCTAAATTTAGATTGGGATGCTGCTTTAGAATTTGGCAAGAATATTTCATTCCTGCCATTATCCTACAGCCACAACTTTCCCCCTTTCTAAATATAATTTAGAAGCTCTTTTATTGTTAACTTGTTTATGTAGCACTTTCTGAGATTGTTTATCTTTATAGCACCCTGCAGTGTGAGGCTGAGAGGTTCAGAAAACAATACTTAATTTTTTATAGATGAAAAATTAGAAAGTTGTATACAAACTTTGATTACAGATTATTTTTAATAACCATTCACTAATTTTCATGCTGATCACTGTAAGAACTATGTCTGTCACTGAAATAATGACTTACATTTTCAGGTTTTGATAGGGGGAAAAAATAACATTTCAAGCATCAGTCCCATATATACTTTTGATTTTTCATAAGCATTTTGCAGTGTGACTTAAAATTATATTTAGACACTTTCATATGGAGAAGGGCATTGCTAACTAATTCATTAAATTTTATCTAGAAACCCCCCTAAGTTTCTTTCCACTCTCCAGGATGTGTACATTCTGTATGAAATGACATATAAAATGTGCCTTCAAACAGAACTATCATTTTTCTGTTGTTGGGCTACTACAAAGGGGTTATTGCAACCACTTCATTCCCTAGTGTGCCAGGGAGAGTCAAAGAAGAATTTTTGGACTCTGGCCTGATATCACACACAGTCACAATCACTAGTACTTTATGCATTGTGTCTATTTGACTCTACCCTTGCCAGACAGCGAGCAAAATTAGTATTTAAGTTGTGATCACATAGCAAATGAGTTGCTATTCGTATTGCTTAATACTGACAATAGTTAAGAGTCAGATTTTGAAGATTAAGTCAAGAGTAGTGTTTTTCCTTGAAAAGGTTGAAGATAGATTATCTGTATGTTTTCTTCTTTATAATTCATGTTAACTTTAAGACTTGAATTGCTTATGGGAAAATAGAGAATTAGTCATTTAGTTAAGTATACTGATGATGCTATTTTTTTTCTTTCCAAAGGATATAATTTTTGAAAATCACTGCTTCCAAGAGAATTCAGTTGGGAAGTATTATAGATGATTTTTGCTTCTTTAAGAATCAGTTTGAAACATCATATACATTGTTAATTTATACTGTTCTCTATACGATTTCCTTGCTGGAAAATAAAAATTTTACTATCATGTTTGGAAGTGACTATGACATCTGCATTTCTAGTTCTCAAAGGGGCTAATAATAAAAGTTATAACTTATTTTTAAAAAAATTAAATGTGTTCCAAAGTCTTCTATCTTTTAATTCTCCCAATAAACTTATTGGGGTAAGTAAGCCTAAAATGATGTGTTCTTTGTATAGGCGAAGACAGTGGCTCAGAGATGATGAGTGACAATTAAGGGCCCACAGGCTTGGTTTGGACCTAACTCTTATGGTTTTAAAACCAATGAGTTTTAAAATTCTTTCTTTAATATTTTTCTTTATTAAACTATAGTTGATTTACAATATTATATTAGTTTCTGGTGTACAACACAGTGATTCAATATTTTTACATATTATACTCCATTTATATTTATTACAAAATAATGGCTTTATTTCCCTGTGCTGTACAATATATTTTAAAATTTATTTCACATACAAGTCTTCAACTACCTTTCTACAGACATTGACTACAGCTGCTTCTAGGTTTTTAATATATTCTCTAATCGAGACAAGCAATATATCGTGCTTCACTTAACTTTTGTACCTTCTCTCAATGATTTTCTTCTTCCACATCACCCCTTTGGAAACATCCAGGGCACATCTGCCAAAATTCAGAGAGAAAACTGGTCGTGGTGGGAGCAGAATACAATAAAACCTTCTTGACACTGAATGTCATAAAGTCTCTCAGACTCAATAAATCTAAACTGAATAATCCGATAGCCTTCCGCATTTCAGAGATAATACTACAATTCATTCAGTTGCTCAAATCAAAAACCTCAGAGAGAGGAGATGGAGTGTTTGACTAGAGGAAACGGTGGAGAATTTTGGAATGCTGGACATATTCTGTATGGTATCTTAGTAATGGACACATGGCATTATACATTTGTTCAAAAACCAGAGAACTTCACACCAGAAAGATTAAATCTAATATAAGAAAATTAAAAATATAATCAGCCAGAATGTTGGGGGATACTGGGGAGGAATGCAGACTGTGACAAAATTATTAACTATATTGCAAATAAATGACACATCTTCATTGAGGTGGTGAGGGGTTAAGGGGCTGACCTAAGTAACTCTGGAAAATGATATTTTGACTGGAAACTATAAGATTAAAGACAAAAGGAATTGCATATGAGCACTCTACTATGGTTGGTAAAATTGTTTCTCACAGAGGTACAGGTTAGTAATTCTGAAACAGTTGTGCGTAAATTCCAGAACTGAGCAAGCAAATACGTGGAAGACAGATGGGGGATGCCAGGTTTCTCACTGTTGGAAAGAGGGATTACAGATGAGCAGGGGGAAGAGGCTAAAATAAACCATGTAGTACTGGATTAGAGTCAGAGATATCAGCATCAATTCAGGTTTAGCTTAATATAGCTACAGATGGGAAGGTAAATAAATAATTATAGGTAAGTATTTATACATGGGTTAGTATATATACATATGTTTTCTAGCTTTGTTCTCTGAGAGAAACTACAAGCATGACATCCGTGTAGTAATGAACATACTCAGTGTCTAGATCTTGGCTCCTAATTCCATTCTCCAATGAAATGAAATAGGGCCCCCTGGAGAAACGACTGATTCTAGAGATGGGGCAGTAATATACAAGGTGAACCTGGCACATGTTTTAGAGACAAAAAGTAAGGATGTTCTCAAGCAAGAAGAATATTGGTCTTGTCATATGGACACAGGAGCCAAGATAAAATATCACCTAATGGCCAAAACTGAATAATATGAGCAACAAAAAAAAGTGGTAGTGGATTATACTACAAAGTATAAAATAAATATGCATGAGATAAACTCATGAGAACAATATTTATCTCTGTGACAGTCCTTTCAAAAAATTCATAGCCTCAATCTAACCATGGGGAAGTCATCAGACAAACCCAAATTAAAGGACATGCTTCTAAATATCTGACCAGGGCTATTCAAAACAGTCAAAGTCATCAAAAATAAAAACAAAAATGTAAAAAATTATTATACACCTGATGAGGCTAAGGAGATGACAATTAAATATAATGTGGTATTCTAGGATGGAATCCTGGGACAGAAAAAGAATTTTAGGGAAAAAATAGTAAAATTAAAATATAATATAGTATTTAATTACTAGTAATGTAGAAATGCTTTTTTTTTTTTGGTTGTGATGAACATACCTTAAGAGGGTAAGATGTTAGCTATAGAGGAAACTGGGTGAGGTGTACACTAAAATATCAGTACAACTTGTGCAATTCCTCTATAAATCTAAAACTCTTCTAAAATTTGCAAAGATTATTTAAATAAATTTAAAATAAACACTTGAGAGTCATCCTTGGAAGTTCTTTCTTTCCCTTCTCCCAAATAGTATGTCAGTGAAATTTGTTGGTTTCAGCATCAAATTATACAAAAATATGTTCACTTCACTTCATCTCTATTTATACCCTAGTCAAAGACACTGTCAGTTTTGTCTGGTCTGTTCCAATAGCTTCTTAACTGGTTTCCTTGTTCCTGTTTCTTAACAACCCATTCTCTACATCATACCAGGGCTTTTTTAAAAATATATTTTTTTGTACCACTCACATTATATCTATATATTCTATTGTTACCAAACCAAACTTGGGTCCACTTACTTGCATGCAATAAAGCCAATCTACTGACACTGGGTTGTGGTGAAGGAAAGTGAAGCATTTACTGCAGGGTACCAAGCAAGGAGTCCAGGTAGCTAGTGCTGAAAAGGCCTGAACTCCCTGAAGGCTTTCAGAGAAAGGTTGCTAATGACTAGGGGTGGGGTTTTGGGGTGTGTGATCAGCTCATGGACATGTAATTGGGAGTCAGCATCATCAACCTTCTGGTTCCAACCAGTCTTGGGTCTGAGTGCTTGTGGGCAGCATACAGTTAACTTCTTCTGCCTGGTAGGGGTTTCAGGATCTGCAAAAGAGCTGGAAGGACATGGCTCAGAATATTATCTATAGTCCTTGAAGAGGAAAAGTCCTTGACTTTGTTTAATGGCTAAACTATTATTATTTTGCCTTGCTTGACCATTCTCCTTTCTTTCTGCATTTTCTGACTTCTCTGATTAAATGTATTCTTTGGAACTTGGGGAAGGCCTAGAAGGATAAAGTTTTCTACAGACAAGAGGCAAGTGAAGGACATGGGGAGGAGGGGGGAATCTGTCTTGGGAAGGCCCCATAGGGTCCTGCTCAGTTACATTATTGCCATTAGAGTAAGATCCAAATTCTTTATTGTATTATTTTAGGTAATGCTGTCATAACAGACAAACCTGAAATTTTCAGTGGCTAAACACAGTAGTTTTTAATTTTTTTGTCCACATAAAGTCCAAATCAACTTTTTTGATAAACACATGACTTTCCTTCAGAGTGAATTAGAAAAAGCTCATTTTGTGGTTCAGTCTGTTTCAACAAGTGACTTCTAAATTAAGCCTGGGGAAAGCACATGGATAATTATGTGAGAGATTTTTATGGATTAAGCTTAGAAGTGGCATGAAATATTTATGGCCATGTTGTAATGGTTATATGCAGTTACATGACCCTAACTCATTACAAAGGAGGCTGGGAAATGTAGCTCAACTGTGGACCAAAACAGTAGAGGGACAGGGTGAAATGATCAGTCACAAAGGTAACAGTTTCTCCCTAACCTTCATTGGCCTCCACTCTCCCACATGAATGGGGCTCTAGGGACCAAGTCCCTTATGCTATAACCACACTTGAATTCCTTCTTTCATTCAGTATTCTAATTTCAACCTCCTTAGATATTTAAATTGGCTATTTTCTGCATCTACAATATTTTTGGATTATTTTAAAAAATTTATGCATCAGATTTAATTAATCTTCCCAGGGAGACCTTACCTAACACTGAATTCAAAATAACCCCCAAATCTTCTCTGTTTTAGCAAAGCCTTTTATGTATTTCCAACCCCCATCACATTCATCTTATCAAATTTTTAAAACTCATTTATTATTTACCTGCCTGCTTCCCTGCCAAGCTCCATGGGAGCAGGACCTGACTTTATTGTTCATTGCTCCGCCATCAGTGCCAACAGAAAGCCTTAAAATAAAAATCTTTGAATGAATGTTCAGAAAGAATTGATCTTCACTTCACTGAAAGGACTAGAAGAGAACACTAATTCTTCTTTGTGGAAGGAATGAAGGAAAGGAAGCACAAGAAATGATAAAAGAGCACTCAAAAATTTATATAAAGACTGAAAGTTCAACTGCTAACAGAATGTAGAGTTTCAGATTCCTTATGTAGGCTCCTATTAAATCATAAACCTTCATTTCAGAATTGTGTAATAGTTTCAATTAGTGGTCAAGCATTTCCATATATAATGTGGTATAATTCCTCAAGAGACATATCTACGCAGCTCCCTCAAAGATTCACCAACTTTTCCTCAGCTACTTCTCTATACCTTTTATTTTTGCTAAACTGGAGGACTATCCATTTAAGTGAAGGAAGCAAACTTGAACTGTAAATGTGAATTATGCTATTTGTAAGATTCATGTGTTGTTTTACTATTTCCCCTTTTCCGTTTTACTCTCTTCTCAACTGATTTCTTAGGCACATTTTTAGAAAGAATTCTAATAAATAGAAAATTTTTGTTAGCTGAAATTTTTGAATAAGATATAATTTGAGTACTGCTTAGTGTTTTATTCACTAAAATAACATTTTCTAATGTTATGAGTAATTTGTTGAGTTATAATTTTTCAGAAAATGCTACTTATTCACATACCTACAAATAAAAACACATGTAGTCTCTACTCAGAAGATATATACACGTGAAGCTCCCCATTGTTATTCAGCAATTTGGCATTTCTTGAAAAGCTAAAATGAAACTTCTTGCAATAAGTTACAACAGATGAAATCAGCTTTAGGAAATACTTTATAAACAAGTCAAATCACGTTAGAATAGTGACCTTCAATTGTCTTTTCAAGGTATAGCTAGTAACTCCATTTTTTTAATATAGTGAAATTTCACTCTAATGAAATAACATGAATAGCCACAATAATTTGCCTAGTCCATTGCACTTTATGTAATTGAATTGTAAATCCATTCTAATGGGATTTACCCTTTGCATATCTTGAACCATCTCCTCCCTCAATTGGCTTCTTTTTCAGTTCATATATATCAGCAACAGGATTTTAAAGATGTGAAAGATTATGCAGCCCCTAGAGAGTGGGTACTGCATAGATGTAAATTTAACTCAATTTTATATCTCAAAAGCTCAGGCACTATTTCATTTCTAAATCTTCCAGTCGATTGGAAGTAGGTAATGAAAATTTGTGTTAGAAAAGGGGGAAACGTTTGTGTTTTAGCAAGAGTAAAATATCGCAGGGTTTTGCAAAATATATACTTGGCTATGGAAATGTAGAGAAGTAATAAAGTATATATTAAGAACGATTCTTCAGCATCAGCTAAGTTGCCACACAGAGGAATTCAGAAGCTCCACTCTACCCATGCTTGGGAAAATCTAGGTTCTTACTTTAAACCATAGAAGTGCAGTCAATAGGAACGTCCACAGAAGCCATCTTCGCAAGGAAAAAAAATCAGTGTTGTAGGTTGTTGTGAATAATGCCAGTGAGACCTTTATGAAGTGAATGCCTTAAGGAAATTGTGCAGGACACGGTGGTGTTTTATGAAATGAAATCTACAAAACAGACCTGTGTTTAAATCATAGCTCCTGCCACCTCTTATCTGTGTCCTGAAACAAGTTACTTAATACTTCTGATTTCCAATTTTATCATGAGTAAAATTAGGATTAATAAAACCAATCTAAAGACACTGTTCATATTAAATCAAATGTGATAGTAAATGCACTGGACGAGCACATTAAAACTATGATGGAGGTGACGATCTCCAAGGTCACATGGAGTGGAATCTTCCTGAGAAATCTATAAATGTAGTTAACTTATCTACTTAAATATTTTAATTTGTAGATTATCTATATAAATATTGAATATCAATGTAGCTTCATTGTGAAAGTCAACATATTTATAAGATACTTATTTTTACTTTTTATGGAAGATAAATTGGTTTTAACACTAGTTGTGTTAACTGTAGAATATTGCGATTGCATATCACTGTTATACTATTTACTTGAAAATTGTTAGAATTTATTTTTTATTGACCCTAATTTAGTTACATAAAGATGATATAAATATTAAATAGAACCCTAATAAAACCCTAATATAAGGAATTCCCTGGCAGTCCAGTGGTTAGGACTCCAAGCTTCCACTGCCAGGGGCCCGGGTTCAATCCCTGGTCGAGGAACTAAGATCCTGCAAACGGTGAGGCTCGTCAAAAAAACAAACAAACAAAAAAAACCAAAAAAAACCCTAATATAAACTAGTATAAGCCAAACTTAAGCCAAATTTCAGAAATTATTCTCTGTAGCCTATTAGCCTAGGGAGAATAAAAAAATAAAGACACATCTCTGGATAAAAGCCGCACTATGGGCTATAGTATATTTGATTTTATCTACCTTTTAATTTATTTATATCCTTGATATACTACTCTACAGACAATAAAGTGTTAGCTTCTGCCTTGTTAATTTCATCAGCCACTACAATGTTTGATTAGCTTGTTCAGGATGATCATTGGCTCAGTGAAATTAAAAGCAAACACCAAAAGGTTAAGCATTTTTCTTAATCAGATGCTGCTAGGATTTGAGGGCATGTCTTATTCATACATAAGAAAACCTACCAGATGTCATTGTCTTCTGGGGGGTATTACAGAGAGAGATGAGCAGTCTTCTGTTAAGACAGATGGCAGTTGGTCCACAGATGAGAGAGGAAAAGAGTAGAAGAAAAGGATCAAATGACTCGCCATTTGGGAAGAAGAGCATGGGTAGTTCCATAGTCAATATCTGAAAAAATGTGTTTAGGAGGGATTTATTTTATATATTCATTACTCATTGCAGTTTATATATTTATGTATTGGTTCATTAGTCTATCGATTCATTCAATGTTAATCTCACTAAAACAATTTTAAATATTTTTTCTCCTGTTTATTTGGGGCTGTAATGAGTGGTAAATTAGAGTATTTCCTGAGCATTAAGCACTACCTCAAAAACAAACAAAGAGACAAACAAATCTTGGAAGATAGGAAAAATTCAAATTCTGAAGATATTTAAAAAATTTAGTTAGTATGCCTTTGCTCTGCAGGCTGACCTGATTCCAAATGCTACTAATTAATCAGCAGATGAAGTGGTAAATAGGTGTACTATTTTTGTTCTAACTTTGCTCTAACTTTGTAATTACCTACATTCAAAATGTGTGACTCTAGTCATAGTGGTATCTATTAAAATTTTAATTCCAGCTAAGTTAATATGTACATGAGGAAGGAAATGCTTGCAAAATTATTATAATTAAGTTGCTTTAAATGGCCACATTTTGAGAACACAAGGCAATGAGTAGTTAGTTCCCTAGAGAGATAAGTGAACATACTGTAAGGAGCAAAATGTACTTTAACATTTATAGCAATTTCTTGCTTTTATCACCCTGACTTCTCTGATTGGAGTTAAATCCACCTTGAGATGACACATTCAACCTGATAGAAATAATCACTACACCAAATTGGCAATGAAGGAACAAAGTATAACCATTTTTCAAGAGAAATTTCAGTTCTAGCTACTACATGCTTTAGGAAAAAAAAAAAAAACACTAGTATAGTCTGTCTTTTGGAAAGTTGCTTCTCTCATTTTTATATTATAATAATTATATGTATATTGTTATTATAAGATATTTTTATCTTATATGCTCCAAGAAAGTGCTAGAAAAATTGACCTTTTAAATGTTCAATTCTGTTTTAAAGTTCTCTTAAAAAGAAATATTAAGTAAATAATGTTTAGAAGACGTTTAGAAAAGAGAACAGTGAGAAGATGAGTTTCAGGATAGTTACATGTACCGATTTTTATTTTCCTTCATTGCTTTTTTATCCTCTCAATGTAGGATTGGAATTTGTTTTGTAATATGCTGCTGGTGTTGTCCTGGAGAAACAGCATTGTGGGGTTGGAAATACTAGATTGAGTTATGGAAAGCTGAAGTTTATAGACTATAAGTTAATAAAGATATTTCAGGAATACCATCAGCATATCACTTGTTGCCAAAACTGGGGGCGGTATTTCAATACAGGCAACATTTACTGCCTTCTTGTATCTTGCAGAACTCCTTCTCAATTTCCTTATTCCTTGTGCCTCTGGATGTCCAGTGCTTCATAGCAAAAATAGAAGTACCTGACTGCCAAAATCAACCAAAATTTGCTCTATCCAATCTACATTTCACATTTCCATTTGCTGATTCCATTATTGTTAGTTTCATATTTTGGCATTTATTTTCAGCAATTCCAGATAAAGCATAGTCAATGGCAGAGACTGCATTCTTCATCCCTCTTTATCTGGATCTTTGGGATATTTCCCACCTGTGGGCCTGTTAGGATGTCAATCTCCATATCCTGTTTTCCCCTGCAACAGTATTGGAAAGAGATCCAGGGTCATCCAATATAGCTCTGCATCTCTACGGAAGAATGATTGCTTAACAAATGGGCATGAGGATCTAGCTAGACCAATTGAAATCTTCCTTTGCATTTTTTCCACTCGGAATCATGGAAAAAGCTATCTTCATTTTGGATCATTTGGTGGGGAAGATAGAATATGGGGATTTGGGGATATCATCTTTCTTGGTTGTGAAAAAAAAGCCTACCTGAAGCAGCGATGCATGAAGTTGACATGAAAAGAGAAGTAGAGATGACCTGAACTGAGCAACTGGGAGAAAGCCATAGCTGCATGTTTGCGTTCCTCTCTCGCTTGAAACAAGCATCCTTTCTGAACCTCTAGTAATGTGAATCGATAATATCCCTGTGTATGAGCTGATTTGAGTTTCTGTCACGTACAGCAGAAAAAAATTCTAAGTTCATAAGAGGTAAATAAGCTTTACCTAAACCCAAACAGCTATACCGTTAATTAAAGTGGTAGAATTACTTGGAAGCAATTTCTGTTGCTAATAATAAGTGTAGAATACATTTAATAATAATTTATATCAAATTAATATGACTGACATAGAACTTTAGTTTTCGAAGAGATTGCAGTCATTACCTCATTGGAGTCTCACAATAATACTTTAAGTTAGATAGGTACTAGTATTTTTATAGTTTAAACATATAAGAATTTAGTTAAATTAATTGCTCATAGTAACACAGATAATAAATAGTTGAGCTGAGATTAGAACTCAGGAATTTTGATGTTAATTTCAGGTTTTTTCCCCACATGACAAACACTTTTGCTCTTTTGTGCTCCCTGTCTGTTCTGCTTTTCCTATCCTCTCACCCTCTCTGATTTCCTGGAGGCTCAGCACTGCAGCCACCCTTCATCTTTCTACTAGCCCACACTCATCCCTTCCCAACCTCCTCACCCCAAACACTCACATGCTTATAAGTGGGGTCATAGTTCAGGCAGTGTGGATTGCCGGAGGGAATAGTGGAAATTCAGAACTATGAATCACAACTACACAGCTGAATAATGCTTCCTGTACAATTTGCAACGTCTCGGTTCTCTGATACCCCATAAACATGAAAAGGGAGGCTCTAAGTGGATATTCTTTATGCTAATCTCACTCTGCCCACTTGTGGAGGCCATGGCCCATGCTTAGCAATTTAGGCAATCTGAGATATAAATGACCTAAAAATGTGATCCTCAAGTGTTAGCCTGCCTCAGAATCCCCTGGAGGGCTGGCTGAAGCACTCTCAAGAGTTTCTGATTCTGTATGCCTGGAATGAAGCCTGGGAATTTGCATTTTGAACAAGTTCAAGGAGATGCTAATGCTAATGGTCCTAGGAACACACTCTGAGAACAATTTACCTGAAGAATAACCTCTTTTAAGTAGATAGAGGTAGTCAAAAATTTACTGGATTCCCAAGGAATCTAACTTGCCCTTCTTTCCTCCTACCTGTCCAGAACTCATGACCAAAGGCACTGGACACTCCACTCTTGTTTGCAGAGCAGTGATAAGTGTATTTTTCAGTGTCAGTCCTTGAGACGTGGGATATATTTATGCAAAGGAGTCATGACAGGCAGCACGAGGTAGTGGCTGAGAGTATGAGACTTAGAATGAGACCACCCCAAGTCTAATCCTGGCTCTGACTCTCACAACCTGAGTGATTTTAAACACATTAATCAAGTTCTTTCTTATGCTCCTTAAAGTAGGGGTGATGGTATCATCAACTACTCTGCTGTGGTGAGCATAAATAAGATAATTAATGTGACACACCTAACACTGTGCCTAATACAGTTTGCACTGAATATATAACATTCATAATAATTTATTAAATTATTTAAAAGGCACTTAGGTAAAGTCAGAATATGATTATTGGCAGTATATGTTGGTATATCCAAACGGACTTCCAAATGAGTTTTGAAGCATAATGTGTTTATAATTTGATGACTGTGTAGATAAATAATGCTTAAGCCAGCTATAATAAACAATCTATAATATTTTTCTCTTAGGCATAGCCATAAAATGGCAGGTACAAGCATATTTGGTTGTTGCTTACTCTGTTCTGAGTCTTTCTCCATAGAAACAAGACTTGTTGATGGTACCACACAACTGAGCATGCTAAAGACAGACAGAGTAATCAGTGACAACCTTTATTACACACAGGACAGTGATGTTCCCAAGGCTTGATCATCTTGTTTATATGCTCCTTTTTTGGCCCTTTGTATATTTACTTGCATCTACCTGGAACACTATTTCTACTAAACCCTCTTGCTTAACTGATTCATATTCATTTTTTTAGATTTCACTTTGGATTTTGTTCTAAGTGTGAATCAGAAAACATCTTATATATTTCCTAATAAAGCATCTACTATGATAAATTTTAATTCAATATTTTATTGTTTACATACATTATTAGATTCAAAGTTCCTTGAAAGTAGAGACCATCTATACTTAAGTTAGGCAATAAACATTTACTGAGTGCCTACTATGTAATAGGATAGGTGCTGGGGATTCAAAGTTGAATAAGACTCTATTTCCCAGTGATACCAAAAAGATCTATGAGTAGATGTAATAATGGGATGCAACCTAATTTTGAACTGGAATTAAGGAAAGGTCTTCCTTTCCTGTCATTTAAGTTGAACTTTAATAAAGATGATAAAGAATTACTCACATGGATAGTGTCGTGAAGAGCATTCAAGGCTAGTGTATATCTATGAAGAACCTAAGTTGGGAAAATGCTTAATGAGTTCCAGAAAAGATAGAAGCAAATTTGACTGGACCATGGTGAGCAAGGGTAATATTAGATGCAAAATGAACCCAGAGATGTGTTAGAAGCAAAACATAAGTTCTTATAGGTGATGTTAAAGACTTTGAATGATGAGAGCAAAATCAGAGGGTATTTTCTTATAGAATGAGATATACAAGAGTTTTTTTTTTCCCCAAGGAGTATTAACTGTGTCAAATGCTGTGGAAGATCACGAAGGATGAGGACTAAAAGAGCTCCACTGGAATGAACATCACAGAGGACACTGGAATTTCATCAAAAGCAATTTTGGTGGTGTGGAATAAGTAGAAATCAACTTTGACTTGAAGAGTGATTGTAAAATCAGAAAGAGGAAACATATGAAAAATTCTGCCAAGAACCCTGATTTATTGCAGAAATAGGATGCTAGCTGGATGGGGGTTGAGGGTTAAAAAGGCTGTTTTTTTTTTTTTTTTTTTTTTTAGTGGGAAACACACACATACACGTCTTGTGGGGAGAAGATCGAGTAAGTGCCAACTCAATATTTTAATATGATTTAAGATATTATAGTAAAACTCCTTGTTCAATTAAATTGAAAATCTAGAGTTAGACATCCATTATAACTCAGAGCCATTTATTTTACAATTTTATTCTCTAGCCTTAAAGTTCAACAGTAAGCAGAGACTTTTTCTATTTTTCACACCTGATACCTAGAGTCTAATCCATTACAAGTTACTTTAGAAAATTTAAATGTCAAGAAATATATTTTTTCTGTATAAAATCTTGAGTTATATTCCTTTTTAAACTTTACAGATGTCAATACTTCCCATACGTGCAGAAATTACTTCTACTCTGATATCAGTATTTCAAAGTCCTTTAATTACTAAAATATGCATGTTATACATTTTAGTAATGTACAGTTTTTTTAAATCAAGGAACAAGCAAAAATAATAAATTTACAAATTATAAAACCATACAATTTTAAATTTAGTTCACATGGAAAAATATCATTTAAAAAAGGAATATTATTCTTTTCATAAATTAAAAGGACTTGGTCATAATTTTCAGCCTTGTGGACATGATCGATCAGAATGGAGTGATGAGTTTCATAAATAAGACAAAGGCCTCCATGTGATGCTGATATTCCTTCAGGCGAAAAAAGCAATTTTTTCTCACTTTTTCCTTGGTTTTTCATCATGAGAAAGTCAATTTTCTAAACAAAATTGTGCATCTCAGTAGGAGGAGCTGAAGGTCAAGGTGTCACCAAAATTTGTAGCAAAAACTATGGGCTTTTTGGTTGATGGGGTGGTTACTGACCGGAATAAAGATGGAAGAAAAATTATGATTTTCATACCAAGACCAGCAAATTCACCAGTGTTGATTTTAGTAGGGAAAAACATCATCATTTCTACCATCTCCCTCAACTTGTTTATCCCATCTGTCAGATTCTGTGTGATTCTTTTTTGAGGCAGGCGAGTTCAGTCCTTTCTCCCAGTAGAGTTTGACAGTGAGTTAATCAGCTTTAGGGGCTACTGAATACTGTCTAATGGGGCAGGATGACTGGTCCTATTTCCTCTCTTTCCTCTGCTCAAAATATTGTTGCAAATGTAAAGTGAAGACCCCAGAAGCTTCATCAAGTCACACATCACAGGGCATCAAATGGATATTTTTGAACATACTTGACATCACATAAACAGTACAAAATCAGGTTCTGTGGCTCCAATAATGTCTCCGCAGTGAGTGAGAAAAGCATCCCCATGGGAATTTTTAAAAAATTACTCCTCAACCCTAAACAAAGAACTCTATCAGGAGGGCAATCCAATCTTCTGAGGAGGCTGCTTTGCACCGTCAGATACTCCTGATGCTCCAATAACCTCTTTCGAGAGAAAGGGTATCATGGAGACTTGCAATTAATTAAAGCTATTTAAGGTAGTAGATAGTTTTTCTCTTCCAAGATTCTGGAAATTTCCTTTTTAGAGCTATTTAAATGAGTTAATCATTGCCTCAGATTCCACTGGGCACTTCATGCTTGCTTTGCAAGTCTTCTCTGTTGAATGTCTCTTCCTAACAGCTTCAGGCAAAGCTCAAGGCAGCCTTAAAGGGGATTCTGCCTAAGTTATAAAATCCTCCTTGTTCCCAAGAAACCACTGTTTAATTTCAGGCAGTCCCCACGGGGAGTGGGACATATTTGCACAAAAAGCATGATAGGAGGGTGAACACTTTTATTGGTTTCACATAATCAAATCTCTATTTTTAATTATCTCCTCTTAGGTGACTATCCCAGGCTAAAGCCAGCCATATCCCTTTTTCCTTCTAAAAAGACTTTAAATAGTAAAGCTACTCAAGTACTCATCACCTGTGACATAAAAATGTGCTGGTAGGTAGGGAAAAACATCCAAGTTTTATTTTTATTTCAAAAGGATACTAATATCCTCGGACCTTTTCATTTTCTTCTTTTTTTTTTTCCCTTTCTAGTTTAAGTATTGCAGGATAAATCCAAAACTATAAATAAATACTCAAAACTATTCCATTTATAAAAGTGTATTTTTCAATGGGAAAATAAAAGCCAAAGTCATTGATTTAAATTGACAGTCAGTTTCTCACCTAAAAGTGTATTTTTGTACTTACATTTAACTCCCTGGAAGTGAGAAGCAAGAGATTAGGTATAGAATTGAGGAAGTTATCAAATAAGCTACACCAACAAGATCAGAAAAAAAAAAAAAAAATGTGTAGAAAGTGCTGAGCACAAGCCTATCAGAGTGTAAAAGGAAATGGCAATACCGAATCTATGCATATTCTGTCTTCTAGACTTTTCCATCTGGATTAGAGCTAGAACTCTAGACTCACAATGTGCAAATTCTTACTCATGTTACATTCTTTCCCTCTTCCTCTCAATCCTGCAATCTGATTAGCCCTTTATATGGTGTTTCTTTCCTACTTTCCTAAATTAACAGCCCCATTATCTGCTTAGCCCTCTCAGTTAGAAATTACAGAGTTGTCTCTATCACTTCTTTGGCCCACATCTTGGAGTATCATTCATAACCATCACACTACTTTATCGGGTCAAGTATATCCATCTCTTCCACGCTACTGGCTCTGTCCAATTTTCTATTTAGATGCTCATAAGTTCTTCACTGTGCTATAACATAGCTTCTGGCCACCAGCATCTTTTTTATCTGCTACAGCCGTAAGGATTATTTTCCAAGACTGGAGCTATACACAGTCAAGCTGCTGAGTTAACAAACTGTTTCCTGGATTCTATGGCATAAAACTTTAATACACTTTCTCATAGTCATAAAAAAAAAATGATTAAAATCCTTGTAAAACTGACAACTTTTAGTTCTCATTTCTATAATTCACATTCCTTTGAATCTTACAATGCTGCGTCCATCTTTATGTGTCATTATTTGTGAACTGCTTTCACTACTCTAATTGCTCCTTGCTAATATCAGCTATATCCCTGTCACCTAAATGGGATTTGTTCCAGTAAAAATTAGAAAAACAAAATGTGATTTCCTTTCTCATTTGGTGGGGGAAATCTCTTATATATTTGCCAATTTTTTTTTTAAATTTAAAGAAACCCCCAAATATGAAGTAGTATACATAACATTAATTCTTTCCCCCAAATAGGAAAATATCCTCTCTGTCAGTAATATGTTTGCACCATGACACTAAATCTTTTCTAGCAACATCTTTATGAGCGAACAATTAGATTTTTAAAGATACCACACTACCTTTTAATCTCACATTTTAAAGCCAAACACTCCCTAAGATTTTGCTCTTTAAAGAATTCTTAACAATGTGCCAAATATAATAACAGATCTCCCTTGTAGTCTACTTAAATTGTATACATACATTTAAATATTTAAATTTTATTATTTATTTATTTTTGGCTGTGTTGGGTCTTCGTTTCTGTGCGAGGGCTTTCTCTAGTTGTGGCGAGTGAGGGCCACTCTTCATCGCGGTGCGCGGGCCTCTCACTATCGCGGCCTCTCTTGTTGCGGCGCACAGGCTCAGTAATTGTGGCTCACGGGCCCAGTTGCTCCGCGGCACGTGGGATCCTCCCAGACCAGGGCTCGAACCCGTGTCCCCTGCATTAGCAGGCAGATTCTCAACCACTGCACCACCAGGGAAGCCCCACATTTAAATATTAATTTTAAGATTCTGTTAAAGACGATTTGTGAATCTTTCATGAATTTTTGATAATTTTATTTAAAGAAACATCATAGCCTTGAAGAGCCTTGACTCTGCTTTTGACACTCAAGTTCTTTTTTTTTTTAATCTTGAGATAAGTGATTTATTCTACAAATGATGATTGGTGTGAAGTAGATGTGAGGATTCTCTTATATAATTGGAGGCTCTCCCCACTCCCACCTCCAAGCGTGTATCTCTCACTGGCTGGGAATCTCTAAATTAGAGCAATTAAATCTTAGCGATAGACCTCAAATGAATGAGCTTTCTTTCCCTAAATGCAGAAATAAGTTCAAAAGAAAAGAGACTACTGAAGTGGGAGAGAAATGCAAGGCACAGGGGAGTGGAGGGTCAATGATTTAATTCTGGACCATAGCGGTGTTTCTGGGGTCCTGCTCACCTCCACCTGAAGACTTTATGTACAAACACCTGAAACTTTTTTTTAAAATTGTATCTTTTTTTAAAAAATTTGAGGTATAATTGACATATAACATTATATTAGTTTCAGGTGTACAACATAATCAATATTTGCATACACTGTGATCACCACAATAAGTCTAGTTACCATTTGTAACCATAAAAAGTTACAAATGTTTTTTTCTTGTGTGATAACTTTTAAGATTTGCTCTCTTAGCAACTTTCAAATATGTACTACAATGTCATTGACTATAGTCACCATGCTGTGCATTACATCCCCATGATGTTATTTATTTTACAACTGGAAATTTGTACTTCCTGACCCCCTTTACTCATTTTTGCTCACTCTCCTATTCCCCTCCCCTCTGGCAACCACCAGTCTGTTCTTTGGATCTATGAGTTTTGTTTTGTCTTGTTATTTTGTTTTTTAGATTCCACATATAAGTGAAATCATATGGTATTTGTCTTTCTCTGTCTAACTTATTTCACTTAGAATAATATCCTCAAGGTCCATCCATGGCAAGGTTTCATGCTTTTTTATGACTGAGTAGTATCCCATTGTGTACATATACTATTAGACTGTTTCTGTATCCTGGCTCTTGTAAATAATGCTGCAGTGAACATGAGGGTGCATATATCCTTTTGAATTAGTGGGTTTTTTTTCCTTTGGATAAATACCCAGAAGTGGAATTGTTGGATCATATGCTAATTATATTTTTAATTTTTTGAGGAATCTTCATTTTGTTTTCCATGGTGGCTGCAGCAATTTACATTCCCACCAGTTCACGAGGGTCCCTTTTTCTCCACATCCTCGCCAACATTTGTTATTTCTTGTCTTTTTGATAACAGCCTTTCTGACCGGTGTGAGGTCTGACACTCTTTACTAGAAGACTTTCTCCACCACCTCTCCCTACCCCTTGCTGAACATCACATTCTTAAGTATTCAAAGGAGCTGATGGTGACACCTTCTCAATAGGTTTTGTTTGTTGCTGCTGCTGCTATTGTTCAAACTTTCTTCACTTAGTTTCAACCTATTTTATTTTGAAGTGATTATTCTTAGTTCTTACAAGTATTCCCTTTATCATTTGGGCTATATTTCTCTAGTTTACCAAACTCTCCTGAAGTATTTTGCTAAATCCAGTGATCATTTCTCCTTGACTAAAACTCCAAAGTATTAAGTTTATCACTTGATGCACATGTAATTGCCAAGGTCTTTTCCCTGCCATCCTAATTCCAGCCTTCCTGGCTTCTGAACACTTTTGTTCATTGCCATAGGAACTGTGTCTCTCATATTCCATTTGTGTTACTTTTGCACTTGAAATATTCCCTGACATGAGAAAATAACTCATCTTCTGTTGTCTACTCCAAACTTGACTGACTGTTTAAGATACAAATCAAGTTTTATCTCCTTTGAACTCTTTCAAGGACTCCAGAGACATCTTTTTTTTTTTTTTGCATAAATAGAAATTTAATACTCTACGCTATAATGTTCCAATTATACCAATAGGTAGGGGCTGAATTGTGTCTCCACATAATTCACATCCCACTACCTCAGGACGTGGCTGTATTTGAAATAGAACCTCAAAAGAGGTAATTAAGGTTAAATGAGATCATATGAGAGGACCTTAATCCAATCTGACTGATGACTACAAAAAGAGGAGATTTGGACACACAAAGAGACACCAGGGGCATGTGTGTAGAGATATCCAGCAAGAGGCAGCTATCTGAAAGCCAAGAAGATTCCTCAGGAGAAACCAGCATTTCTGGCACTTCAGTTTTGGACTTTCAACCTCCAGAATTGTGAGAAAATAAATTTGTGTTGTTTAAGCCACCCAGACTGGCAGCCTTCATAAATTAATACATACACAAATACAAACTTAGCTGTAAAAATACATGAGATAATAATTCAATTTTATATACATCAAATTAATTGGATATAAGTATTCTATGATAAATCAGAAAAAAAGACAAGTGAATGTTAAACCTGGTTATTATTATGTTTTCTGTGAGCCACTGGGTTGCTTCTAGCAGCATTCGTATCAAGACTATGTAATTGAAATAAATTCTGAATTCATTACCTTAAAACCCTGGTCAGTGCGGGGACTAATGGAAAATGTAAGCTATTGATTTCTGTAGAAGGATTGCAAGTGTTCTTAGATTAGTTATGTTTATTGAAGAAAAAGTTTATTGAAAAGGAAAATTAATATGTTTCCCTCAAATCATTTTAAGGTACACAAAGAATATGAAAGTCAGGCTAATATACATGGTCTTGAATCTCAAACACGCCACATTTACTTTGCAAGAAAGTGGGAAAGTAGCTTGACTTCTGGACTATAATGAACTAGAGTATCTCTTTATTTATTAATAAAGAAACATTTTAATATTTCACAGGCTGTTGATAGGATTACATGTATATATCATCACCTAATAGAGTTTTTAGCATATGCAAGCAATCAGTAAATAAGGTTATCACCATCTCATTTAGAAAACTGTAAATAAATGGATTGAGATGAGTCACTGGTTGGTGGCCTGAGAAAGACTGCAAGGCAGCTTGAAGGTGAGGGGACTTTGTCCTTAAATACCTAGTCAAAGTGAGATAAATAAGGAAAATGTGAAGATACATAAGAAAGGTTCAAAACTATGTATACTTATGATCCACCATATCACTTATCTCTTTTTTGACACATTTGTCTATTCAGCTGTTTCTTATTAGGTATTAGAGATACTTCTTTTGTTCTTATGTTATTACCTTGAACTTTTCTCAGACTTCAGTGAGGAAGAATACTTCAGAAGTTTAAAAAAATCCATAACACTACAAGTGATAGAGTCAACATTTAAATGGGCTGTATGTGTCTGAGGGTGAATATATTTTGTAGGAAGAGAGAAAGTCATCAAGGTTAATTAGAAATGAAATGAGTTTAATTAATTAGAAAACTTAGGAGAAATTATGTCAGCTATTGATGTAATGAAGAGAAAGAGATGTAACAAGGGGGAGAGAGAAAAGAAAAAGAGAAAGAGGGAGAGGTTGAGATAGAGAGGGAGAGAGAGGAAAATACAAGCAGAATTATGGAAAATTTTCATTCTCATTCTTTTGACCAACAGAGAGAGAAAAGTTAAGAACATGAGGGAAATTAACATAACAAAGCTATAGAGTCACCAAAGACTGGAGCTGTGCCAATAGTACTCCCAGTTTCTCTGGAGGTGGGGCCCTCACCTTAAGGAGATTATAGTAAAGGAGAAAAATAAATGTAAATCGAATAAACAGTAGGCAGAGGACATGCCAAAGTGATTTAATGAGCTGCCATTTGGAGAAACTCCTGAAGAGTGTCTGGACAGGCCAGTGCCATGAACAAGATGAGCTCATGAGAGACAAAACTTGACTTATGTATAGAAAGGTTGCTCTGTGTTTGAGAGCCAAATGTTTCTCTCCATGGCTCACACTCAAGTTGGTGTAATTTATCAATCATGTTGTTGCATGTACCCTTGGTTTCTTCCATCTCCCAGCACCATGGCCTGGGAGTAATGATCAATTACTAAATGGCAGAATTTCCTTCTCCTGGGCATCTGGGCTAGGGAATTTGGAGCGCTGGTGGCAGTGAATCCCTCATAGCTCACCTTGATCCCCTTGTCTTCACTCTTGCCCAGCAGACTTGTACTCACCTATATACAACCAGAGAGGCAAGGGAGTTGATATTCCCATAATGATTTGCATTAGGTATACTGAGGGAATGACTTCATTTGAAAGAAAAATACTTGTAGAGAGAATTATAGTTTTTTAACATGGGAAATGAATATTCAGATCAGTGTAATCACTTCGTATGTCAACATGTCATATCTATGGTATCGCATAATGACTGTCCTGCAAACAGAAATAATGAAATACTGACATCAATGAATCTCTAGAAATAGATATGCCAATCCAGGCAGGTAAGTTTCTTGTGTTAACTGACAAATTAATATGGGATTCTAGGCTTTCTAAAGTGTGTATAATATTATAAAATCAAAATATGATACCTCTGGCTAACATGGAATAGAATGAGATATTACGAGACACTAGTAACAGGTTAAGGACCTTCACACGGAGTACTCAGATAAGGATGGAAGATTCTTTTCAAATCTGGTAACCTTTCAACCCTTAGATACCCAGCCTTCTTGGAGACATATTATATTGCCTTATTAATTCTATAAAAGCCCAAGTCCAACCACCTCTATCCAGCATTGAACACTCTACAACATCACATAAAATCTAAATTAAAATAAATTGAAATGTTTGGGGATTTGGAGAATCTTTGGAACAACTCGATAGAATGAAAATTAGCCCAATATACAATAAGAAAACTTACTTTACATTCTTTTAGTAAAAAGGCTGAAAAGAGCAGATGAACACAAAGAAATAGATTTGAATTATTGGCCAAAAATCAAGCAACTGTTTTCCCTGGGGCAAAGTGAAAAAATTTCCAGTTACACATCATATTTTACCCACACACGGTGGTTGTCCCTGCTTTGCTTCTGAGTATGCAGAATGATTGTGGGGAGTGGCATCCTCACAAAGCCACACTTTTCAGACATGGATTCAAGATACATTTCATTCATGCTCTTGATTTGCCACTGTCTGGAGCTCCCTGACTAAGAGAACTTCAGCAACATTAGTTACTTCCCCTTGGGGTTCCCACCATCTCTTCATATTCCTTAAAAGACAATTGTACTGTGTGCAGTTCATATGATTAAATTCATAAATATTTCTGAAAGTGACTACTACTTATAAAGCTTAAACCTAGTCTAGATTTATGAAAGTGAAGCATTGTGAGAATAACTATTTAAATGAACTCATATAAGCCTTAATAAAAACTTAACTGGGGGCTTCCCTGGTGGTGCAGTGGTTAAGAATCCGCCTGCCAATGCAGGGGACACGGGTTCAAGCCCTGGTCCAGGAAGATCCCACATGCCGCGGAGCAACTAAGCCCGTGTGCCACAACTACTGAGCCTGCGCTCTAGAGCCCGCGAGCCACAACTACTGAGCCTGCGCTCTAGAGCCCGCGAGCCACAACTACTGAGCCCACATGCCACAAGTACTGAAGCCCGCATGCCTAGAGCCCATGCTCCGCAGCAAGAGAAGCCACCACAATGAGAAGCCCGTGCACCACAACAAAGAGTAACCCCTGCTCGCTGCAACTAGAGAAAAAGCCCATGCACAGCAACGAAGACCCAATGCAGCCAAAAATAAATTAAAAACAAAAAAACAAAAAAACGTAACTGAGTTTTTTCTTGTTTCTTTTTTTTTTTTTTTCTTTTGTGGTTAGTAAGTATGGTGAGACTAAAAACATTTTCCAAAATAGCGTAGATTTGCAAACAAAACATATTTTCTTGGCTGAATGTTCAACCCTATAAGATTTTCACGTTTATGTAAGTTGTTCCATCTGTTCCAGTTTTGATTACTGTGCTTCACATGCAGAGAGAAGAATAAGTTTTTTCTGGTATTTCATCTTAAGGGCTTTGCATATCATTTCATTTCTATTTTTCCTTTTCTTTTTAGACAAAAGGCACTTGCCAAGGTCAAGGCATGTTTCTCTAAAGGTGGATATTGAGGGGAATGTGTAAACAAATGGTAGAAGAAATAAGATAATTGCTTATTTTATTCCCTTGACTAAGCTAACCCCAAATCATTACAACCACTTGCCCCCTGTTTCTATCACTGTCACTTGTCTCCCTCCTGCCTTCTTCCTCTTCTTTCCATTGTTTGAATGGATATTCAAAAGCTTCAGAAAATTAATCAGACAGAACTGTTTTTAACATGAATCTGCCCTGAGAAGACTTTCAAACAATTAGCATCTTTGCAAGTGTTCAAAGATGTAATACATATTGCCAGGATTGTAAAGTCTCCAGATTCCTTGCTTCCTGTCATTGATCTAGATTAACCTAGTCTTTCAAGATTTTATTTCAATTGCTGTTGAGAACATAGACAGAAGATGGCACTGTTTACTCATTATTAAAAAGGTCAGCAACCACTTTAAAGAAAAAAACAATGCTTCCCTGCTAGGAAAACATATAGTATTATTAGAAATCAGACTACATATATAATGAACATAATTTTTGAACATTACGATAAGAAATATACATTTAAAATTAGACAAGGTAAACTAAACCGTGGAAAACAGTCTTACTGTGCACTGAATTTTCAGGAATAGCCCATTTCAAATGGAAGGCAATTGTAGTCACATGCAGTGTAGGGACTGACCAGGGACCTGGGTTCGAGTCCCAACTCTACCATTACAAACCATAAGACCTTGGACAAGTTGCTTAAGACAACCCTCTCTCTGAGTCTAAATATTCTTACTGTAAAATGGGGGTAATAACACCTTTTCTGTAGGGTTGTTTTGTGGATTGAATGAGCACACAGTAAAAGTACATTAACAATGCTAGACTGTAAGTCTTTGGTTATCTTGTTAATAAGACATCTATCATCCTCAAATAGCGAAATGCTTAACCTAGAAAAGCAGTGTAGAAACTGATTAAATGACTGGAAAGAAAACCCATAACTTAATTGAATTTTGTGTTGGCTTACAGATGATTCTTATTTAAACAAGAAGCAGGGCAAGTGTAAAAAAAAAATTAATTAGTTACTAATCTTTAACTCTAGAGCACTTGACAATATCAATATTTTCTTTTTCTCACAGAAATGTGTTTATCCCCAATTAAATGATTGAAGATATTTAATTAATAATCAGGGAAAATCTTATTCAAGTTTTCTGAAGAGTTAAGAGAATAACCTATTCTATCTAGATAGAAATAAAAGTATTGTTCTTTATGTTTTACTCTATTTATTATAGTAATTGTAGATATTTCTTCATAACCTATCTTTCCTTTGAGAAATTTAAATGGTAAGGTAACACGTGATAGAATATTTTGCCCCATTGCTTCCTTGAAATTTAAAGACACATTATTATTAGTGTCCATACTAAAGATGAACATTTTAAATTGACATGCATAAAGGCTTACTTTATCTTGTAATATTTAATTGTGCAGTAATATTAACTTTCAGCATCAAAAGTTTAAATGGTTGTCTAGACATTTTTTAATATTTAAATATTCATTTTCATGACTCTCAAGTGATAGAGCTAGTCACAGATATGTATTTCCTATTCTTGGGCACACAGCCAGCCATTTCCTGGTTTCTAAAGTTAGATGTGGTCATGTGACTGAGTTCCAGCCAATGGAATGTGCGTAGAAGAGATGGTGTCAGTTTCATGCCAGTGCTTCTAGAAAGAAGGTATGCTTCCAACCACAAAGGAGCTATTTTTCCTTGTATTGCTTAGATGCAGATGACAAAGGGCCCTAAGGGATAGCAAAACCATGAAAGGGAAAGAATCTGGGTCCTGAAACTCCACCTAAAAGAATTCATCCATGGGCAAGTAACTATTATGTAAGTGGAAAATCGACTTCTCTTTGTTCTAGCAATTAGCATTGCCCAAAGGAACACTCCCATTAAAAAAAAAAAAAAGGAGCTCTCAATCACATTGTAGCATGTAATGTACTACCATTCTTTAAACTTTCTCAGTTGAAGTAGGGACACCAAGTAATAACGCCTTTTGAGGCGAGGGACAGGATGATTTGCTCATTCAGTTCATTGAAATTCTGTATAGCGGATGTTCACTTTTCATTAATCTATTTTTTAAGATTGATTAATATATTTTTGGCTTCATTGGGTCTTCATTGCTGCACGTGGACTTTCTCTAGTTGCAGCGAGCGGGGGCTACTCTTCATTGTGGTGCACAGGCTTCTCATTGCATTGGCTTCTGTTGCTGTGGAGCACGGGCTCTGGGCACACAGACTTCAGTAGTGTGGCACACGGGCTCAGTAGTTGTAGCTCGCAGGCTCTAGAGCACAGGCTCAGTAGTTGTGGTGCACAAGCTTAGTTGTTCTGCAGCATGTGGGATCCTCCTGGGCCAGGGCTCGAACCCATGTCCCCTGCATTGGCAGGCGGATTCTTAACCACTGCGCCACCAGGGAAGTCCCTATTTTTTTTTTTTTTTAACTAAAAATACCAAACAGTGGCTCATCAATTGTTAGCTTTAGAGTACATCTGCACAGATATCTCCTCCTCATGTTTCTGCTCAATTTGCTCCACTGGACAGTATAATGCCAGAAAAATATTTAAAACTAAAATTGTTAGCAGCCTTATACCTTCCAAGGGATGGGGATGAGTGGCATAATAGTTATTTCCCATTTTATTACTCTTTTCCCAGAGTCTAAAGTGCAGCAAGGAAGTTAGAAATTCCTAAATTGCAGCTATTTCTTTACTGTAGAAGAAAAGGACCTGGAAGATCACCCATCGTAGAACTACTCAATAATCAGTCTCTGGTGGTACAGAAATCACTGGAGGCCTTGAGGCAAGCAGAGAATGGAAAGTTAAGTTTTCCCGATGATAATGTAATGGTTGGATGGATGGTGAGAGAAGAGGTACAGTCTTAAGCAAAGGGGCTGGCAATTTTTAGTAAAACTTGATGCATCCCACTGCTTTTGGTGTAGTTTACAGCGAGGTCATGTGTTGGCTGGTTCTTTTCCAGTCTCTGCTCTTCTCCTCCTGTTCTATGCTGCAGATTCATGTAGTGTCTCTCTTGCTGGTTTCCATTTGGACTTGGCCAGTGAGAAGTGAGGCAGGAGATAGATAGGCCGCAGGCTGAACAGCTGGAGTTTGTCCCCTGTGGACAGATATTCCAAGATGAAGATAACAGGAAGATAACAGGAGAGGCTGAGTCCTGCCCAGATAAAAGATACAGACCACATATTTCTCATTCTCGAGGTCAATGAGAACTTCCCGACTATGCATGTGCACAAAAGCTCCTTGCAGGTCAAAAAGGGAGTGATGTCAACCTACCCATAGGCCTCTTTGCTAGAACCCATCTTGGCTAAGAGATGCACGTGCACACAGGGGAGGATCCTGAGATAAACCAAATATGGACTCAGAACCAGGCAGAGCAAGATGATTGGCCAAAGGAAACCTGGAAGAAATGCCCCATACAAGTGATTTAAAATAGCAGTCCCCAACCTTTTTGGCACCGGGGACCGGGTTCATGGAAGACAACTTTTCCATGGACTGGGGGTGGGGGGCTGGGGGAGTGGGGGTATGGTTCAGGCGGTACTGCCAGTGATGGGGAGCAATGATAGGGAGTGGCTGATGAAGCTTCACTCGCTTGCAGGCTGCCCATCTCCTGCTGTGCGGCCCAGTCCCTAACAGGCCGAGGACCAATACCGGGCCACAGCCCGCGGGTTGGGGACCCCTGATTTAAACTACCACGAGGGCGTGACTCTCTTTCTGAGTCCTCCCATGTGTCTATCCACACGTACTCTTTTTCCTCCTAATAAACACTTGTCACGCTACTTTCCGTCTTTGTGGGAATTCATTTCTGCAAAGCCGAAGGGCCAGGGGCCTTCTTACTGGCCACTGGTCTAGTGGCCAGGATTCAGTGCTCTCACTGCCACAGCCTGACTTCAATCTCTCGCCGGGAATCGAAATCCTGCTTCAAGCTGCTGCAGGCCAAGGCCACCCGAGATCAGGAAGCACTTGCTGAAAATTGGGTGATAGAAGGAGAGAGGGAGCGAGGTGCTTCTCCTCCATCACTCTTCTGCATAGGATTCTGGAAGGCCCTGATGTCACCGACAGTACCTAGATCTGACCACTTCCTCTTTCCCTGGCCCCTTCAGGCCTAGGGTGGCAATGACATTCCTGTTTTTCCAGTTCCCGACTGTTGCTGTCTCCATTTTTCGTTCTCAAACCTCTAAATAGTCTCTTTATTAAAGTCTTTTCAGTTAAACACTTCTGAGGGGTTCTTCTCCTTCCCGCATTCTGTTTAGTAGTGTGTTGGTGGTGGTGGTGGTATGTTATAGGAAAGGTACTGAGCCCATGCTTAGTCTGGTCCTCATAGTAATTTAAAAGTCTTTGAAAGCAGACTTGACATTGAAGTTATACTGGTTCACTGACATAAAACTTTAATGATCTTCTGTACCCAGAGAGTACAACGAGATCATTTGTATATCTTCAGTGTTGCTTACAAATATGTAAACATTGTGAATACAGTGCCATAAGCATTTACTCCAAGGGTTCCTCTATTGAAAGTATTCAAACAAATAAACCCCAAACCAATCTGTTTTTATCCAAGCTTCACTCTCCAGCAGCTGCTGAGCTTTTGGGTTGGGGGAGGATCTATGACTCCCAGATTTTAGTGGTATGTGTGCACGAGAGGAATATGCGAATTCTTTAGCAGAAAGAAGAGAAGAAAATAGTCACAGGATTGAAAACAAAATAAGATCAACAATTCATCAAGAAGAGGATTCTTACAGCTATAAATGACTGTATGTACTTAAGCTGCCTGGGAATGTTGAGAAATCTTGGGAGAATACAGTATGCCTCACAAAAAGTGGGTTTATTAATAGAGCCAATTTAAAAGATGAATTTCAAGTAACAGTAACCCCAGCTAATAACTGGTTAACACAAGTCTAAAATATAAGCTACACAGATTTGTGGGTTTGATTTTTTTTCTTGAAGAATGTATATGTTCCTTTGACTTATGTTTATAACTTTTCATTTTAGACTGGTTTTAGATTTACAGAAAAGTTTTGAAGATAGTACAGAATTCCCATATACCTCATGCCCAGTTTTCCCTTTTGTTAACGTCTTAGGTTACATTTCAACTAGTGAACTGGTATTCGTACACTATTATTAACTAAAGTACATGCTTTATTCTGATTACCTTAGCTTTTACTGAATGTCTTTTTCTGTTCCAGGATTCTATCCAGGACACCACATGACATTTAGCTGTCAATTCTCTTTAGGCTCCTCTTGGCTATGAAATTTCCTCAGACTTGCCTTTTTTCTGACAGCCTTGACAGTTTTAAGGAGATTTTTGGGAGGGGGAACACAGGGGTTGAAGTGCCTTTTTCATTACATCCTATTAAGGGTGTATACTATCAACATGACTTGTTACTAATGATGTCAGTGCCTTATTTTTTGATGCATATATTCTAGGGTACTAGACTGAAAACCCTCTGAGGATGGAGACTGTCTTGTTCTTTATTATGTATAAACTACATGCTGTCACTGCTAAAAATGACTAGTTTATGAATTTCCCAACATTTTAACATGTGAGACATAAAGACCATGCAGAAGCAGGCAGCATTATTTTCCTCCCCCATAGGTTTGACAAAATTATATAAAGCTGGCTACAAAATATCATAATAAAAGTGGATGCATGCTACATGAAACTAGGAAATCATATTTTTAGTGATGTCAAATATCTTCTCATCTTATTGTTGTGCTATATTGCTGTTTGAAATTCTTTGTTTAAAATTCTTTTGAAAAGTCAGAAAAACATGTGACCCTAGATGTTTGGCAGCCCTGTTCCTCAGCCCCACTATTCTTAATACCAAGAATCCAGAATCTTTTTTTCGTCAATTCCTTTGGGGCGAGTCTACATTAACCTTCACAGATTTGGGGGCGGGGATGAGCACTTTTTCTGGGATTGCCTAGAAGTTCATCAGTGAAGAAGAATGCTGTGTCTTTTGAGTGTCTTTTGCTTACTGCAATGGCTGCAGGTGTGGGAAATGTCCTAATTAGCATCAACTGTGTTCCAAGGCTTAAAAACTTGTCATAGAAACCTCTGGGAGTCCAGTAAGGGCCTTCTCTCTTGCAGGTACAGACACATTTCTTGTACCTAGACTATCTTTTTCTGTCTTAGGTTCTTTTGCTTTTCCTGAAGCTCAATTTGCACCTGCAGAATATTCCTAGAGTATGCAGGGAGAAAAGGAGGCAGCCTAAGGAAAATGAAGAAGTGTTGATTCTTTTCTTGATATGTTTTCCTTTTTTTACTCTAGTTCAGACAGCTTCACTGAGTTCATAACTTGGTGGTAAGCAGATTCACATTTTTACTTTCCATGATGACTCTTTTCCCAATCAATCTTCAGGAACTATCTCCTTGTATAATTTTTCGGATCATATCAGGATCTTCTAAGTAACATGGAAGGATAAGCTTCCAGCTTACAAAATAATGCCAATGTACATACTACATTTGTTTTTTCTAAAAATACAAATAGCATAGGTTTTCTCCCAGCATAGGCAAACTAACAATTAAACAAGACACTCATATTTGTAATTTGTTTTAGGAATATCTTTTTATTTATATTTTCATGTTTCAAGTATAAAAGATATGATATAATTTTGCTTCTTTTGCATTTATTATATTCATTCTATTTCCATTAAAGTTGTTTATTAATAACTCTCAGACTCTATTGTTTTCTTCTTGAAAAGAATATCCATTTCAGAAGCCTGTGATTATGTATCTTAATTCTATTTGGTCAAGTAAAATGATGTAAAATTATCTATTGTATGTTAAAGAGAATTGCTGATTCTTATTCAATAGGTTGACGTCAGGTGGGGAGATGGAAAGACATTGTACTACTTGATTGACATAAGCAAATCTTCTATACTTTAACTTGAACATATAGTCCTCTTGCCCTTCGTCAATTTGCCAGACATCATTTGGGGCCATATCAGCTTTATTTGCTATGAACAGTTATATTTATTAATGCAACTATTATTTATTTAGCACTCACTATGAGGTAAGCATTGTGTTAGACATTGGGCATCTAAGACTAATACAAAACAGATGAGGTTTCTGCATTCAAGAAGCTTATAGTCTAGTAAGAGAAAAGGTACTGTATTTAATTAATTATGTTTTAAGGTTTTTAAAAGTAAATTTATTTCTTCCTCTTACATACAGTCCATGCAAGCTGCGATTTCTGTAAGATTCTATTAATTAAATTTTATTTAATATATAAGATAGATAAACAACAAGGACCTATTGTATAGCACAGGGAACTATATTCAACATCTTTCTTTTTTAACTTTTTATTTTATATTGTAGTATAGACGATTAACAATGTTGTGATAGTTTCAGGTGCACAGTAAAGCGACTCAGCCATATATATACATGTATCCATTCTCCCTCAGACTCCCCTCCCATCCAGGCTGCCACATAACATTGAGCAGAGTTCCCTGTGCTATACAGTAGGTCCTTGTTGGTTATCCTTTTAAAATATAGCAGTGTGTACATGTCAGTCCCAAACTCCCTAACTATCCCTTCCCTCCACCCTTCTCCCCCGGTAACCATAAGTTCCTTAGCTCTAAGTCTGTGAGGCCGTTTCTGTTTTGTAAATACGTTCATTTGTATCATTTCTTTTTAGATTCCTCATATAAGCGATATCATATGATATTTCTCTTTCGCTGTCTGACTTACTTCACTCAGTATGACAGTCCATGTTGCTGCAAATGGCATTATTTTTCTTTTATATGGCTAATAGTCCATTGTATATATGTACCACATCTTCTCTATCCATTCCTCCGTTGATGGACGTTTAGCTTGCTTCCATGTCTTAGCTATTGTAGACAGTGCTGAAGTGAACATTGGGGTGCATGCATCCTTTCGGATCATGTTTTTCTCAGGGTATATGCCCAGGAGTGGGATTGCAGGATCTATGGTAGCTCTATTTTTAGTTTTTTTAAGGAACCTCTATACTGTTCTCCATAGTGGCTGCACCAATTTACATTCCCACCAACAGTGTAGGAGGGTTCCCTTCTCTCCACACCCTCTCCAGCATTTATTGTTTGTGGATTTTTTTGATGATAGCCATTTTGACTGGTGTGAGGTGATATCTAATTGTAGTTTTGATTTGCATTTCTCTAATCATTAACAATGTTGAACATCTTTTCATGTGCCTCTTGGTCATCCATATGTCTTCCTTGGAAAAATGTCTATTTAAGTCTTCTGCCCATTTTTTGATTGGGTTGTTTGTTTTGATGATATTAAGCTGCATAAGCTGTTTGTAGATTTTGAAGACTAATCCCTTGTCGGTCACCTCATTTGCAAATATTTTCTCCCAATCTGTGGGTTGTCTTTTTGTTTTGTTTATGGTTTCCTTTGCTGTGCAAAAGCTTTTGAGTTTAATTAGGTCCCATTTGTTTATTTTTGTTTTTATTTCCATTACTCTGGGAGACGGATAGGAAAAGATATTGCCACGATTTATGTCAGAGAGGGTTCTGCCTATGTTTTCTTCTAGGAGTTTTATAGTGTCCGGTCTCACATTTAGGTCTTTAATCCATTTTGAGCTTATTTTTGTGTATGGTGTTAAAGAATCATCTAATTTCATTTTTTTTACATGTAGCTGTCCAGTTTTCCCAGCACTATTTGTTGAAGAGACTGTCTTTCCACCATCATATAGTCTTGGAGAGAAGGTATTTTAAAATGGTTACAAACCAAAGATAAATATACAACTCTGGAAAATGCTATAAAGCTGAGGTATACTATATACTTTTAAAATTAGTTTTATTTGAGATATAGTAAACGTGAAATTTACACTTTGGGAGTGTACAATTTAGTGCGTTTTTGTTTGTTTGTTTTTTTAGTATATTCAGAAGATTGTGCAACTGTCGCCATTATCTAATTCCAGAACATTTTTATCACCCCTTAAAGGAACTCTATCGATATCTATTACCAGTCATTCGCTATCCCCTTTCCCCTATCCTGTAATCTGCTTTGTTTTAATGGGTTTGTTTATGTTAAACATATCATATAAATGGAGTCATATAATATGGATCCACTGTGTCTGACTTCTTTCACTTAGCATAATGTTTTCAAGGTTTGTCCATGTTGTAGCATGAATATATCAATACTTTATTTTTTTATGAATCTAAATAATATTTCATTAATCTAAATAATATTCCATTGTGTGGACATACCACTTTTTGTTTATCCCTTTCACTAGGTGATGGACATTTGCATGATTTCCATTTTTTGGCTCTTATAAATAATGCTGCTGTGAACATTTGTGTACAAATTTTTGTTTGAACATATGTTTTTGATTTTGGGGGAGTATATAACTAGGAGTAGGATTGTTGGATCACATGGTACTCCTATACATAATTTTTTGAGGAACTACCAAACCTTTTCCCAAATTACTGTACCATTTTACATTTCCATTAGCAATGTACAATGGTTCCAATTTCTTTATATTCTTTCGAACAGTTACAATTGGCAACCTTTTTTATTATAGCCCATCCTAGTAGGTATGAAGTGTTAACTCATTATTTTGATTTGTATTTCCTTAATGATTAATGATGTTAATATCTTTTCAAGTACTTATTGGTCATTTGTATACTTTTTTAGAGAAACATCTATTCAGATGATTTGCCTGTTTTTAATTGGGTTATTTATCATTAAATAGTGTTTTTATATGTTCTTTTTTTGAGTTATTTTCTTAGTGGTTGCTCTGGGACATGCAGTTAACATCTTATAACAATCTAGTTATAAAGTTATTCAGTCTTATAGATCACATTTAAGAGTTTAGTCTCTATTCTAAGGGTACAGGGAGATCACCAGAGGGTTTTAGGTAGAAGGAAGGTCAGTATGGACTTAGGGAGATCAGTTAGTGAGGAGAAAGAGAGATTCTGACTGCTAGACTGAATATGGAAGGGAGTGGAAATTAAAAAAACTGGATAGATTAGAGAGATATTTAGGAAATAAAATGAACTGGGCTGTTGGTGGATTGAAGGGAAAGTTTGAGGAAGCAATTCACAAAAGAACTTGGCTTTCCTGTCCTTTCATCACCTCATGGCCCGTTCTCTTGGCTAAAGTGTCTGATAACTACTACCAGAATTTCATCTTGGTTGAATGCACAACGTGTAAAGTAAAATTGCCATGAAGTATAGTCACTATCAGTACAAGTACAGTGGTCTCTCTCACTATCACTTGACAAAATGTAAGAAAATTCTTAGAGGCAGAAGAATTGACAGAAGCTCTGGTTACCAAGAGAATAGAGACAGGAGAAGAGACATGGGAGAATGTTTAGTGCTGAAACAAAAACAAAATCAAACACTTGTCTTTCTCCTCCTCTTAGGAGTTTGTGGAAATCAAAACACAAAAAGAATCTATTCTTAAAAAACAGCTATCTTTTTTCTTGCGATCACTTTTTGACATCTCAGATTTGATTTGTCTAATAGTTCAAAATATTTTCACTAAGATTCTCACCTATCCTGACATATCCACAAGTTACCTGTTTATTCACATCTCTAATCCTGTCCCTGAGCTTTACAATAGCACAGCTATTGCTGCAGTTTTACTTCCAATAACCTCTCATGGGTAACATTAATAGTCCATTCCCAAATAGCACACTTATTGCTATAAAAGTTTTCCAATGATTCAGTCCATTAATAGCAAGTTGGAAATTATGGCAATATCAGAAATCATGAACTTCCAAATGAATTGTTTAATCAGGGTAGAAAGCGTCTTATACAGGTAGAGGACCACAAATACCATAGAGTAATACATGTTATTTAAATATCGAAATGGTACCAGGATGTATTAATCATATACAAATGTTTGCCATATAAATATCAACATAGCATTATTTCACAAATATAAAAAAGGACATAAATCTTTGATGTAGAAATTCCACATCTAGTATTATATTATAAAGATCAACAGTTACTTTCACTAAAAAAGTATTTGGAATGATGTGATTTCAGCATTTTCTGACAAAGTCATGAATTATAAACATCCTAAGTATATTTCAATAGGAAATAGTTAAAATTATGATAAAAAAATCATGAAAAAGGATGAGATCATTCTGTATGTACTTATATGGAAACATCTTCACAAAATATTTTTAAGAGGAAAAGCAAGGTGTAAAACAGTCTGTAAAATGTATTATTATGTGGAAATAAGAGCATGTACATGATTATACATCCAAAGACTATATCTGAAAAGAGCCATAGGCAACTGGTAATAATAGTTAACCTAGGAAGGGGAACTGGTAGGCTGAGAAGTTTGGAAAGGGGAGGTATTGTGTGTGCTTTTTTGGCCCATACTTTCTTGTATTTTTTAATGCTGTACTGTGCATATCTTTACAGCATGCTCTATCTAGCTAGCTAGATAGCTATCTATTTTTTGTACACACATATACATCAAAATAAATACACAGTGTATTTGTCACAGTTCTCCAGGGAAACAGAACCAAATATCTATATATATAGAGAGAGAGAGAGATACATCTCTATTTTTATCTTTATCTCTCTCTGTATATATTCCTGCCTGGCTAGAAAATCAGGGAGAGTTTCTATGTTGCAATCTTGAGGACAATTCCTTTTCCATCAGGAAACCTCAGTCTTTGCTCTTAAGGCTTTCAACTGATTGGGTGAAGCTCACTGTGGAGAATGATATGCTTTACTCAGTCTGCAGATTTAAATGTTAATTGCAGTAAATATTACCTTCAAAGCAGTAACTAGACTGGTATTTGATTAACAACTGGGCACCATAGCCTGGCCAAGTTGACACAAAATTAGCTATCACACGGACACTGAGAATTTGGGGTTTAGAAATGAAGAGCATTTCTACAAATGGGACAAAGGAGAAACAAGTCAATGAAATATCTCCATGATCTACAGATAATTTTCCCCTAAAAATACCATCTATTCAAGTAGGATAAAAAGAACTAGAGATAAGGTCAGCAAATAAACAGACCTTCTGTTAAACACATGCCTTTAGATAGAAATTCTCTAGTTAAGATAACATACAGTTGACCCTCTGTATCCACAAGCTTTGCTGTCTGCAGATTCAATCAACTGTGGATCAAAATTATCTAAAAAAAATTCCAGAAAGTTCCAAAAAGCAAAACTTCATTTTGTCACGCACTGGCTGGCAACTATTTACATAGCATTTACATTGTATTAGATATTGTATGTAATCTAAAGATGATTTAAAGTATACTGGAGAATGTACATAAATTACATGTAAATATACACCATTTTATACAAGGGAACTGAGCTCTGTGCATTTTGGTATCTGTGGAAGTTCTGGGAACAAATCCCCTGCAGATACCAAGGGACAAATATAACCTTTCCTTCCCTGGTATCATTGTGTGTAGAAATGGGTGATGTCCCAGTAAGGATAGTAGGAGAAAATGGAGATTGATAATTGAAGGAAAAAAAAAAAAACAACCTAAAGGGTTTATAGAAATGTATCAGATCAACATGTTGTGCTGTACACTTTAAACTTACACAATGTTATTTGTCAAATATAGCTCAATAAAGCTGGGATAAAATAAAATAAAATGAAACAAAAACAAAATAAAACAGAAAGCTACAGGGTTTGAAGCATCCTGTAAGTGAGACTCCCCTACCTCCTAGTAGTTAGCAGAGGTTTTATGTATCACAGGCAGTTGGGTTGGTCATGAGATAAAAGGGACAAGAACACAAGGATGTGATGTAGGAGGCAAGGTAAGTGATCCAGTCTTACTTTTCAGAAGTATTTAGCCTAAGAATAAGCAAGTCTGCAGTTTGGAAGTTTGCAAGGAAAATGGACAGTTTAAATGACTCCAAAAGAGTATATTCCACAGCTTGGGGGTTTAGGAAACAAAGAAAGAAACTTTGGACTAGGGGCTTGCAATTCTTGGAGTAGGATTTTCTAAAAGACTAACTTTCAATGAAAGACCTAATCATATTCCAGATATTTAAATGTTATTACATCTGTGGAAGAGAACTATGCAGTGTGTGTAGCTATAAAGATAAACTGGAGATCAAGGTGCTGCTGATGGACGAAGACTCAGGTTCAATTTTAGGTAGATTTGTAGAACACTGTGTTCTCCATAGCAGCAATGGGAAGCCATGGGAGGTGATGAATATTTTAGCGTTATGCGTAGTTTAGCAGAAAAAAGATGGCCAGGGAAGTATATATAGTCATCATGGCTAAATTTGATGTGGCTAGGCTGGATAACTTTAAGGTTTTAGGATTCTAAAATTTATAGTCCTTGAAACTAAAATATGTTTTGTCTTAAATAAACCAGCATAGCTATGCTCATGAATATCTGAAGGCAGAAATTAACATACACTTCAGCATCTCTCACTATTTCAAATTTTGGATATCACTTTTAAAGTAGTGTGCAAAAAATGTGCATAAAGTGCAAAGTTTCAGACAAGAGTTTTATTTTTAGTATTCTTATTCTATGGCCTGATTCTTAGGTCAAATTCTAGTCACTTAAGATTTTACAAAAAGTTGTTTCCCTTCTTTCAGGACCCCGTAGGCAAGCACGAGGACTAAATTATGTGATAAAATTTTGGAAGATGGAAAATAAACACATTACTTTTAAAAAGAAGGTGAAATAAGGAGTTTCATATGGTTTCCAGGTGTTTGGATTTCATTGGTCTATACAATGATTTTTGTACTTCAGAGAGAGAGGACCAGCAAAGGGTAGTCAATGGGGTGGGTTTTTTTTGCCTTTTTGTTTTTTTAATTAATTAATTTATTTATTTATTTTTGGCTGTGTTGGGTCTTCGTTTCTGTGCGAGGGCTTTCTCTAGTTGTGGCGAGTGAGGGCCACTCTTCATTGCGGTGCGCAGGCCTCTCACTGTCGCGGCCTCTCTTGTTGCCGAGCACAGGCTCCAGACGCGCAGGCTCAGTAGCTGTGGCTCACGGGCCTAGTTGCTCCGCGGCATGTGGGATCTTCCCAGACCAGGGCTCGAACCCGTGTCCCCTGCATTGGCAGGCAGATTCTCAACCACTGCACCACCAGGGAAGCCCCAATGGGGTTTTTTGACTAAGTCTATATTAAAGAAAAAACAAGAGAAAATGAACTCTAATAGTTCCACCATTTCCTAGAAGAAAGAACTTTTAGTACATAAAATATAATTCAGTCTCTAAGTTTTATTCAAAATATTGTACTAACTGTGCTTTTACTAATTGGCCAGCCAGAACAGACAGTAGCTGCTAAGATCAGCACTTAATGAACATAATCTTGGAAGAAAGCAGAGCCCTTTATGTTTCATATTTTAGAGTAACAAAAGCTTACTTATTTTTTTCCGTTTGCCAGGCTGCTTGAAATTTTGGTAGACACCTATACATGCTCACAGACCAGCATTTGCAATGTTGACTTGGGATAATTTTTGCGTGGCCAGAACACCTAGAGTTGCTCCATAACAAGGCAGTGAGGAATTTAGAATGTTTTTGAAAAGTATAGAATTTCAGTCTATGAATTCACTTTCTTAGGATTTTAAGGGAAATGTTGGTCCCTTAGGAATGAATTATAAAAATAGGCATATAATACTCAGTATAGAGGAAAAACGGGCAACAGAAGACGTGATTCCAGTTCTTGAGAATGTTTCAACCTAACTAGAGAAAGACAATATATGTGTATGAAATGATGGGAAAGTAAGCCAATTTATCAGTAAGCATCTTATAGGGGCTTCAGCCCAAATATATAAATGCTAAGGTAATCTAAAACAAAGAGCTATTACATGGAAGTAATTTTAATCTGAGAAGACTTCATAAGGTTTTCCAGTGCAAAGTATCTTATTTTTTTAACCTATAAGAATATTAATTTGCCTATGTGTTACAAACAAATATTAGAGATCTATAATTAAACATTAGATGTTTGGTTTAAAGTTTCAGAACAGGCTAGTCAGAGAGAAGTGTATTCATTCTTTGTTTTATGCTCATAGTCCCATCTAAGTCTTCTTGACATACTTACTGGATGCTTTGTAACTTTAGGTGCAGTAGCTGCTCTCAAAATATTCTATAGTAAATAAGTTGATACATTAAATATTCAGTAAAGTCACAGTCAGGAACTTGCTGGGCATATAGAAAAATGGAAATGATTTTCTCTTCTTGGCTCCTGCTTTGATTTTACATTTTAAAATTAGATTTCACTCAGTGCCTTCCAAATTGGTAGCTTGCATCATATGCTGCCTTCATCAACTACATTCTGTTTTTATTAACCTTTTTTTTAATGGCATACATCCAAAAGGAAAATTACTTGAATTGAAAGGGGAGACATATTTGGCATTTTTTTTTTCTGAAGCAGTATATCAGAAGCCAGATAAGTGTACATGATTTATCTTACCCTTGTTGGAATCTAAAAAGCACATGGACTTTCTCATGAGATAGCCAAAAGCACTTTTTTTTTGACAACACAAATTATTTCAAGCAAATCAAATAGCCATTTATAAAGTTTTATGTTTTGGGGTATTGCATATATTCTCCAGTGAGTAAATTTTAAAAGGCACCATTTCAATATAAACTAGAAATACACACACATATGTTTGTGTATAAGTGTACTGGAAATCTCTCTCGTTCCATGATAATGACAGTAGCGGAAAAAAAAAAAAAAAAACAACAACAACAACAACAACAAATTGGGAACCATTTAAGAAAATCCAAACCACTTTGTAAGAAATTTATGGGTCACTAGCCCGGAGAACCAAATTTGTTTTTCTGAGGTGTTTATCAAAAGGAGACATCTAATATGTCATGGGAAATTCGACTCAGGAAATTGGAAATCTCTCAGAATTGAACAGATTGTCTGAATGAAAGGACAGTTGAAGTTTGCACAGAAGCAGTTTTGAATTGATGCTACTCAAGCATCCAGCGTAGATGGAGACTGAAAACTAAGACCACCTGTCAACATAGTAACAATTTACTGCAGGAAATTCTTATCTTGGACCATCAGACTGATAACCAGTAAATAATGCCACAATTTTAGGAATTTTTGTTAATCAAATTATTCAAGCACACAGTTTGCTCATCTGGGAAAAGAGCTGTCCTTTTAGGATAATAGTTTGTCATCAAAACGTACTCAGGACATTTGACTCACTATGTCCACCAAGTCTTAAATTACTATCTTGCAAACTTTCCCAAATCCAACCAGTTGCCTACCTTGAAAATCTTGCCTTAAATTATTCAAAGCCATGTCCCCAAATCTTGTAAATTTCTTGTCTTAAATTTCCCCTCTACAGACACTACTGGCGCATCTCAAGGTGGAAATCTCTCTCTCTCTCTCGTAAATTTAATGAATTTAGCTTTGCTCAATCATCATATTTTTGTCATGGTCTTTTAAAGGAAATTAAATGAAATTAAATTAAATAGTAATTGAATATTAGAATAGGTAAATCAAAAGTTAAATAGTTTTCAGGTATTGGTGTCATAAGACATTATAAAAGCCACAAACTTGAACAGTAATAAAACTACTGCTTTATTAAAAACAAGGATTTGAAGAATTTAGGTTATGTTTGTCTGACTTCAGAAGTCTTATATCCAATAATGTTTATATTCTCATGCTAGTCATGCTATTCTCTTTCAAGTGTTTTGGGGACACTGTAGTAGATCAAAATTCTTCTTTCCTTTCCTTCTTTCTTCTTGACTTCCAATATTTTATGACAGTGTTTTATTCCTTTTGAGTCCTTGTTATTTTCATCATTTATCATTTATGGCCCTCCCAGAGTAGTCTTCACCCCAATGAAAGACTATTTATTGAAGGTCTGCTTGTCCTTTATACATTTATATCTATTAGCAAATACTCTGGGCATTTTCTAATCAAATCACCTCATTGTTTTTTGGTGATGGAAAGTCTGCATTTATGAATGACAGGTGTAGAAGACCTATAATTTCCCAATACTATTGGTGAACAAAAGAACTTGGAAAGATTGATAAACATTAAGGGGATTGTACCTATAAAATGTGTAGTAAGAGCATTTTTGCAGTTTTTACAGAATAAACACCATAATGACTGCTTGCCACTATTTCTGAAATATCATAATCATTGTAAGAAATTTAATGCACTATTGATTACTTTTATTGAAGATAAAAACAAAATAGTATGCTAAGGCTACATTAATGCCTCATTAACATAAAGGGATTTTTTGTTGTTGTTAGCTTGGCAATTTACGATATAGTGCTTCCATCGTTGATATTAGGCCTCCAGGAGCAGGTGCAACTGCTTCTCAGATTTGGAGATGTAAATTTAGAGTCAGGAAAAGGGGAATGTTGAAAGCACACCATTATTTTAGAAACATGTAATAAAGAGTAGAAAATGCAATTGAGGGCAGAGGCACACTCCTGAAGATGACTGGGTGGATTGGAGCCTGTCCCCAGGGCCACCTTGGGAAGCATGTGCTGAAGACAGGTAGCAGAGCTACATGAGGGAAGAGCCTGGGTCATTGTGTCACCCCTGGAGGAGAGTCACCCCCTTCCAGGAACACTTGAATTGAACAGCGACAAGCTGACTCCACATAAAACCATGAAATTGTAAGACCCAGCCATTTCCAATTGATTTCTCCTGAGTGCTCATAATTGAAATCCAGGTCTCTTAGTTAATACTTCTGGAGATTCAGTTCTCTACCCCTGCCAGACTGCTTTGACAGAACACAAAGGAGTGAGAAAGCCTTCAGAGAAGGGAGATCTCTGGGACCTTTGTAGGCGGGACCTGAGGAAACTTGAAATCAAGAGAATGAGCCTCACCCAGGGATGTGGGCCCTGACAGGCTTATGTGCAGAGAAGAGGGTATCACATGGGAGTGCTTTGACCTTCTAGGTTTGCTGTAGGACCAGGTGGTTCCTGGAGTAGCAGAGCTCCAGGCTGTAGTCGGCCCTTTCCACTTCCCCTGATCTACTGTGTAAGTAATATAATTTTCTTTTCATGCAGTGAGCTGAGCAAAGTTAGGGAACACTGTTTTCTAGTACCTGGCTGGCTTCCCCGTCCCTCAGTCCAGCTATTGGACTGCCCTGCTTGGCAGGGCACTTGGCACTTGTACACATTAGAGATGGATATTCCACTGGGTTTCCTGTGATCACTTGTGGCCCACAGGATGCTGGCAGTTAAAAACAGAGCCTTCCCCTGAGATGTCTTTTCCACAAGTCCTGGAGCAGCTTTGCATTCATCATCGCTGCTCTGAGGATGACATATTAATACTTGAGACAAGTTCCAAGTCTCCTTGGGTGTTTCTGGGAGATACTGATATGAACAGCCGTGATGGTTTTTATAGTAAAGAGCCAACACATATTAAGAAGGGAAAATGAGCTAGCCAAAAGTTGCTCCATCCGGGTTGAAGGCTATGGAAAAGGCAGCGAGAAGAATGGAATAACAGCACAAGCCAATGAAGCCCTCAAGTCACCTGTGGTGGAAACCAGTCCTTCAATGTGACAAACCCTGTATTTGGTGACGCTGAATAAAAATCTGAACAGGGCTTCACTTGAGGATATAGTAGACTTTCTTAAAAAAGGACAGAATAATGAGCCCTTATGTTTTCCCAAGTGACCGATGCCAAACACATCTTAAAACACTGCACAACTGGTAATGCTGGCTAATGTCAAATCCAAATTCAGGTCTTTCCTAAGTGGCCATTTTTGCTTCTGCTGCTACACCTGCAGCCCAGGGAAGCACAGAGGTGTCAGGGATCCTCTGGATCATAAGGTCTCCTAGGAAGGAGGTGGGTCACACTGTGAAGGCTCAGGGATTCCAGGTCCCCTACAGCTTTAACAGAGCAGGTCAGAACAAACAAATTTGAAGAATCATCAGCACACTTCATCTTATTCCATTGAAAGTGTGTGTGTGTTATTGTATTCATTAACATAAATTTGTTTAATGAATATCTATTGAGTTTCTACGATGTCTTCAAAATTATTCTAGATGCTTGTGATGCAGTGATGGAAAAATAACCGGATAAGGTCTGTGGACCCACAGAGCTTACATTCTTACATATCAAGGTCATATGATAATGAACAAATAAACAGATGGTAATACGTGTTCTGTGAACAATTGCAACAGGATGATGGGATAACAACAGTGGTTATAGGATAACACCAAAGCTGTAACTAGTCATGTGGTCATAGCTGGTATTTATAACTACTTTTTTCCACTATACATTCACTCTTTTTGCCCTTAGCAAGTTTTTCAGTTGGTCATGGTTCTTCACCTGGCGGGGGTAAACGAAACTTTTATTCCTGATGGATCTGTGCCATTAGTAGTCCTGCCTGGATTGGCTGTTGTAGTTTTCCACTAACTTTAATCACAGGACATGGTAATACTGAAAGTCACCCTAAGAGATCTCCTGTATTCCAGACATACTCTTCCTTTTAACAGGGATGGAGGAAAAAAAAAAAAAAAAAAAAATTTGCCAGATCAATAACTGCATGCCAGATACTAGGGTATGTGTTAATTTTCTCAAGCAATGAAACCAATTAAACAGTTGCAATTGGAGTTACCACTTGGTTAAATTTATGACAATCCACTGTCAGACTCCAAGATCTGTCTTCTGTACAAACCAAATAGGCTAGCTGAATGGGGAAGTGGTGAGAATCACCACCCGTGCATCTGTCTTTTAAGTCCTTCATGGTGGCACTAATCTCTGCAATCCCTCCAGGGATATAGCATTGCTTTGGTTTACTGTTTTTCTGGGTAGTAACAGTTCTGGTGGTTTCCTGTTGGCCTTTTCTACCATCATAGCCCACACTCTACATCTCAGGGAACCAATGTGGAAATTCTGCCAGCAGACAGCCTTCAGATTTGAATTGCTGCATTGGATTTTCCCTAGATCTCCAGTTTCTGGCCTGTTCTGCAGATTTTAGACTTGTCAGCCTTCATAAACATGTGAGTCAATTCCTTAAAATCTCTATTTCTCTCCACACACACACACACACACACCCCTTATTGGTTCTGTTTATCTGGGAAATCCTGACTAATACAGACTTTATATTAGTCAGGGTTCTCTAGTAGCTAAATACTAAATGTTATGAGCTGAATTTTGGTCCCTCAAAATTCATATGTTGAAGTCCCAACACCTACTACTTCAGAATATAACCGTATCTGGAGATAAGGTCTTTAAAAAGGTGATTCAAATGAGGCTGCTAGGGTGGGACCTTTATCCAATATGACTGGTGTTCTTACAAGAAGGAGAAATTTTGACACCCAAGGGGACACTAGGGGTACCCATGCCCCGAGGAACGTCCATGTGAGGACACAGAGAGAAGGCAGCCTTCTTGAAGCCAAGGAGAGAGTCCTCAGGAGAATCAAAAACCTGCCAGTACCTTGATCTAGCCTCCAGAACTGTCAGAAAAGAAATTTCTGTTAAATCTTCCAGTCTGTGGTATTTTGTTATGGCAACTCTAGCTAATGAATTCATAAGGCATTGTTGGAATTTTTCCTATCATTGCCAGTGTTAATCTTATAATTTTACTTCAAATAACTGCAGAAACTGTTTCCCAAATTAATTAGAAACTCCACTATTTGTTTTTGCTTAGGGTTCAGAATTTCCAAGGTCTATAACTGACTCAGAAGCATTTTGTATTTTTGCTCCATTTATATAGGGTATGGTTTTCTGTACATTGTCACAAGAACAGCAAGGTGGAATCTGTAGCCTATTTCCTAAATAGTTGTTCCACTAACCAGGATAAACTGCAGCCCTTATCCTGGTGCCTGTGCACAGAATATTCTTTCTCCTAGTGAAGCAGAGAACAGCATATCTCTTGACAGTTTATTTGCAAGGTGATTTTATCTTACTTTGAAACATCATTGTGCAAATGTGCAGTGTAACTGTAAACCATGAGTGTTGTTGGAGTATAGTAAATTTTCAAAATATGTCCTTTTATTCATCCAAAAAGGAAATATTCAAACTTTTGCAGAAAAGAACGGGGCTGAAACTATTTATATTTATTTGTTGGTTGTGTGTATATGTATGTGTGTGTTTGGGGGGGAGGGGTGGTGAAACCAAAAATGTAGAGTAGAATATAAATTTTACATGAATCCACATTTTACATGATAATTGTGCAAGTTTTAATACTGACAATTGTATCAGATTCTTATGAGTCAAATGCTGCTAAAAATAATAGTAGTAAAAGGAATAAGAATATAATAATAGCAAGAGCTTTGGGTTTTTACTGTTTGATAGTGTTCTATGTGTTTTATATTTGTTAGCTCATACCATTTTCACAACAACTTATGAGGCATGGATTATTGTTTTCTCTACAGGTGAGGAAGTTGAAGCACAGTGATTGTACATCATAGGCCCAAAGTCAAAGTCAAGAATAGAAGATATATTAAAGCTTAGATTGAACCAGGGCCGTCTGTTACTAGATTCAATTCCCTTGATAATGTAACACACTGCCTTACCATGGAAACTTCAAGGATTTCCAAATATAATGAAAACAATTTCATATTTCATTGCTACTGATTTACCTTTTCTCTGTTGAGAAATTGTGAATGCTCTATTTGCAAGTATATAGGTCTAGATTTATCTCTACATATGTATATGTAGATGTTTCTACATGTATATTCAGGTCACTTGTGTTTCAACTCAAAAAAGAAAACTCAGTCCTTGTGGGTTGTTACATTTTTCTAAGTAGTAATATTTTACTGGAATTTTTTTAAAAAGTGCCATATTTTTTCCTTTATATTTTGCTAATAATAGATGCTATACTCATTATTTTTATATTCAAGAAAGGTTTATAAAAAGAAGTAGAAATAATAATAATGTGTTTAAATACTGCTTACAGTGTGTTAAGCATTCTTATTAGTGATTTATGTTTATTAGCTTATTTAGTCCTGATGATGTCTATGAAGTAGGTACTATTATTAACATCATTTTATAAATAGGAAACTGAGGCACAGATAGATTATATAGCTTGTTCAAGGTCACACAGCTGGATTTCAAATCTTGAACAACTGGCTCTAGAGTCTGTGCTCTTAAACTTTTCTAAGTTTTGCTTCTCAATGTAGAAAAAAATCAGAAAAAAAGTAAATAAAAACTGCATAGAAATGTAAGGTCATTTTTCTAGCAGTTATTAAGTGAGAAATGTTAATTATTAATAATAATATACCTATAATACATATGTTTAATCCTAACCTATTAAAATTAACTACATACTATGATTTCAAAACATACTTAGCATTATTTATGGTTGTGTCAGATTTAAGACGGCTGCAAATCCTTGCAACCACTCCTAACCTAAAAAGAGGTGAAATCTATTTCTTTATCCTCCTGAATCTTAGCTGGCCCTGATTCTATTTAATCAGCAGAATTTAGCAGAACTGACATTGTGTCAGTTGCAGGTTTGAACTTTTCAGGGGACTGGCAACTTCAGATTCTCCCTTTCTGACCCCATCAGCCATGCTCTGAGGAAGCCCAAGTAGTCAGAGAATAGAGTCCCTGGCTAATACCCCTCTCGCTGAAGCTGAACTCCAGCACTGAGGGTGAGCCATCCTGGAAGTAGATTTTCTCCCCAGTAGAGCTTCCTTAGCTTGATTTTCCCTACTTGCAACATCCCTACTATGCCCTACGCAAATTGCAAAATTGTGAACAAATAAATTATTGCTATTGTTTTAAGTCACTAAGTTTTGGTAGGGTTTGTTATGCAATAATAGATAACCAAAACACTGATAAATTCTTTTAAATATTTTATTAAATGTCTATTATTAGCAACCTTAAGAAATGAAGATTATTGGATGATTGTTATATTTCTCTTTAAAATAAGTATGTGCTTCTAATGTTTATGTTTGTTTCATTTAGAATTGTTAACCTGATTTGTTTTTCTATTTTTTTTTTTCTATTTTGAAATTCACCTACAATAAAAGGGGACGGGCTGGACCATTATACTTTCAACTTGGTTAAGTGGAACTGTTTCCCAGAATATTCTTTTCTAAGTGGTCTTGGCAGAGTCGACCAAAAGATACACTTGCGTGAGATTTGGGAGGCAGAAATAAGGTATTGCCCATTGATTTCTGAAGGTTAAGATGGTGAGTGGTTGCGACAGATAGATTGGAACAGGTCAGAAGATTCTGCATATTCCAGTAGCCTGCATCCAGCTCATTTTCCAGCTGCTGACCAACTAGGCCTATCCCAGGTGCTTGGCTGAAGACTTCAAAGCTTCCCCAGATATTTCCAAATTACCCTCCATGGCTCCATTCTAGTAGCTGGATGTGCAAGGCTTCTCAGATTGACTGGTTGGTGAGTTCTTTGATTCCCTATCCCGACCTTCAGATTTTACTTCCCAAGCTTGTCCCATATAGAACTTCTGCTACCCTGATTGAATCCCAACTGTCATGGGGGTTATAGAGTTTCTGGCTCCATGCCAGCCACATTTCATATTTTAAAAGATTTATAATTCTTATAGTATTCCATGGTACATTGGTAAAGGAGAAATACATGACAGCAACCTCAGTATACAATATCTCAGCCAGTACATGCCAAGAACAATGTAGAATGTAAATGAGAACCATGGCAACTGATACTACAGTACTGAAGATGCATGTTAGGTATGTTTGTTTGTACAATAACTGAATTCCTGCAGTATGGCACATAAATAAAAGCTTATCCCTTTCAGTTCATTCAACAAGTATGCACTGGGGGCGTACTATGTAACTGCATTAAATTAAGTATCAAAGTACAATAAAGAAAAAAAAGAAGTGTGGCCTTATGTCTCATAGTGTTTACAGTGTAACAAAAAAACCAGGCAATTAAACAAGTTAATAAAATGAATTTATAATAGAAGTGTAAGGTTCTTTGAATTTTATGGCATGGGAACCCTCACAAGTCTTGGGTTTCCTGATAGACATTCCAAGAAAGTGAAGGTTCAGCTAATGTCTGCAGAAGAATGAGCCGCTGTTTCCTGACTGGTGCAGGGAGAACATCCCTCCCACAGGATCAATAAGGAGTGAGAGATCATAAGATGGGAGGCATTGGAAGGGGCCTCAAGAGGGCTGGAGAGCACAGAGTGATGGGGGAAATTAGTGAGAAATGAGGCTTGGCAGTTAGGCAGGGTCTAGGTTTTAGGGGCCTGAGTCCCAAATGGGTATGACATTTAATCAGTTTAGGCAGGAGGAACCTGAATAAATTACATTTAGCCAATAGGGCCTGAATCAACAAGAGGAAACAGTAGCAAGAATCTTGATGGCCAGCGGGGGATAAAACTGGAAGGAAACGTAATCTAATTAGCATTTGGGGGGAGTGGTATATGGAAAAGAATAGTTAATCAGGTTACAGGTAGAACCACCAGGAGAGGCTGGAGCAGTAGGGATTGAGCAGATCTGGGACTTGCACAGCTCCCTGAAGTGGAGGGAGCACGTGTTAGAGGGGAGGTTCTCCCTGAGGTCCTGTGTCAAGTAGGCCAGGCATCTATGAGCTGGTGGAGTCCCTGCAAGAAAGATAGAGGGTAGTCAGGGAAGATGGGGTGTTGGAGTAGCCTCTCAAGTTCCCTGGGAAAACTAACCATGACCAATAGGGTGCACTGGAGAAATTCGTCATTTTAACTAAGTGAGCAGGACATTGAGGTGGCCTTGGCTTATACTTAAAGAGACTTTGACTCCAGATCTTTGAAGATGAATTGGGGATGGGGGTTAAACAAAGGGGAATCACAATATTCTCATAATGAAGAATATATTCTATTTAAAAGAAAACCTAAATGAATATTTGACAGATTTATTTTGGAAATATGGTCTCTCTTTAAGTGTTACACAGACTAACTAATAATAGGAATGATTTACCAGCCCAGTTCTTCTAAACCATTTTATTGAGGTATGATTGACATACAAAAAGCTGTACATATTTAATGTATGTAACTTGATGAGTTTAGAGGTGGGTATACAGGAAACCACAGTCTATGCCAACCCAATCCTTGTTCCAAGAGTACATGAAGTGAATATATTCCTTAGTTCTCAATTTCGTATTGGAATGCAATAGCCATCGCTCTTTTTTTCTACCCTCTATCCACAAAGTGTTTACATGTAATTGCAGTACCAATTTAAAAAAATCTTTAAAAGCTTATCTGGGGGCTAACCTAGCATAATTCACAAGTGTGTAAGTAACACTTAGATTTTCAGGCTCTTGAAAAAGAGAAATTCCCTCCTCGCTGCCCAGCAAATTGCAAATCTGATTTCTCTCCTCAGACATAATGGAGGGTGAGTGTCATGAGGGTAGAGGACGAGAGTAACACTGTGCACATAGGAATATGTCAGGAAGCAGTTCATGGGCTGGCCTTAATGAAATTTCTGAAGAATTGTACTTTTCATAGGCTCGATTGCAGGACAACTATCACAGTGGGGTTTAATAAAATCAGAGGTTAGTAATAGAAGGAGTGTTCTGGGAAAATAAAAAATAAAATTTTCTACTTCATAAAATATACCTTTCCACTGAAATTTCCAGCATATTATGGATAAAGCTGCATTGAAGTTGAAAAAAGCACATGAAAATTATGATTGTTTTTTAGCCTTTAAAACATATTGCTTTTTCTACTTATCTGCTAAAACCTGAGTTCGGGGATATGCTCTTTTCCAAAAGATATGACATCTTGAAATGGTCAGACGGTTGCACTCTCCACTGTGCCTTACATGTTAGTCAAGAGCTGGATTAGGGGGAGAAACTAGCGGGGACTGAAGGGCTGATTTTTCAACTACAAATTATTAGAATATTATTGAGATGAAACAGTGTATGGCCGTGCCACCCAAGATGGCGACTCTCTTGTTCTCTGTACATCCCCTGCTTGACCAGTGCCTGCTTCACCTACACCCTATTCACTCACATGACTGACCTTCATCATACTTGCCCCAGCTAGTGATTGTTCTAATCTTTAGATCAGAACATCTCCACCATGATAGCTTATCAAAGGGGCGGTGAGGGGTGTGCCCCTCTGGTAGTTTCCCTGGTAACTTATGAGCCAATCTGACCTCAGTTCCTCCTATAACTGGTAACCTCCCTCCGGGAACAAAGACCGCTGCCATGTCCTGCCCACTGTCTGCTGCGCACAGTGGGGTGTCGCTCCAGGACCTTGCTTCAGACATGTAAGCTCCCGCATCCATTAAACCATTGATGTCTCTGTCACTGTCTCTGAGCTCTTTCTTCAATCTTGAAGCGGGACAAGCACAGGGCTTGTAGACCTGCAAGGTGCAGCCCAACAAAAGGACAGTTTTCACTTTGGGGCATTTGAGAATCCATTCTGAAAAAGAATATCTGTTTAGATTACTCTTTCATCTATCAACCCCTGAGTTCTTCAAAATGTTTTAATAATTTTTATAAAGTATACTTTCACATCTCTCCTGGAATCACATATGCCTGTAACTACAGGTGTAGAACAATGAACATAATGTTGAAACTGAACTTTTTAAGAAAAATAAATAAATAAATACTGTAGTTATATTTCTACAAAATTCAAGAAAATAAGCAAAAGTGATATTTTAAGGCTGGCAGAATAAGAATTGGAATAAGGCAAATAAGGTCATGCATCTAATGCATAGGATACATCTTGTCCATCTTTACATGTCTTTGTATGGGTGGGATAGATGAGAAGAAAGAGAGAACTACTGGAAATAGATCACTTTATGTTGGACTTCCTGACAAAATTGCGCAATAAAATATTTCTTAAGAGCAATCAGTTCATTGAGGATAAGAGGAACTTTTGAGCCACATGCAGGATTAGGATAACCCAGACAATCTGTTCATGGTCCTCTTTCTGCTGTTGATCATGATTTGGGATTAGCAAACAGCTTGAGACCATGTGACTGGAGTGCTCATCAATTTCCAGGGCCCAATGTGTGATTACAGCTAATCTACCGATTAGTTGTATTTATACTAATTGTGTTGCATGTGGTGTTATGGTTTAAATGATTGTGTCTGCCCAAAATTCGTATGTTGAAGCACTAACCCCCACCATGTGATGATATTTGGAGGTGAGACCTTTGGGAGTTGCTTAGGTTTAGATGAGGTCATGAGGGTGGAGCCCCCATCATAGGATTAGTGTCTTTATAAGAAGAGGAGGTGATACCATGTGAAGCCACAGGGAGAAGGTGGCTCTCTACAAGCCGGGAAGAGACTCTCACCAGGAGACTAACTGTCAGCACCTTGATTTTGGACTTTTCAGCCTTCAGAACTGTGAGAAGTAAGGGTAAGTGTTTAAGTCACCCAGTCTATGGTGTTTTGCTACTGGTTGATAGTCTTACCATGTCTGACTGAAAGACGTGGTATTAGTGCTGTGGTATTTCAGAAGAGGGCTGACTACTGTAGATTCAAATTGTGAGAAGAGCCACTATGGAGGATAGATTTGGATAGTTAAAACAAAATAACTTTCCAGAAAGAGAAGCAAAACATGAAAACACAGAAGAGGAAATGAAAAAAAAAATGGTAAATTTAATGGGGAGACTACACTGATTATTCTGTTCTAGGTACTTACACATTGACTGACCTATGTACTCAGGCACTGGGCATAGAGAAATTAATTAGATACTCATCTTCCACTCAAAATTTCTTTAATTAATTGTTCAGAATACAACCAGTGAGAAATTTTATACACACACACATCAATTATAGTATATTTCCAATGGTGGGCGGAGAGATAAATTAGGACTTTGGGATTAACACATACACACTATCATATATAAAATAGATAAACAACAAGGACCTGCTGTATAGCACAGGGAACTATATTAATGTCTTGTAGTAACCTATAATAGAAAAGAATCTGAAAAATAATAGATATAGATATATATGTATAACTGAATCACTTTCCTATACACTGGAAACTAACACAGCATTGTAAATAAATTAACTATACTTCAATTAAAAAAGGGTTATTACATATATATGTGTGTGTGTGTGTGTATATATATATATATATATATGTGTGTATGTATGTATATATATATATATATATATATATATATATGACATTAAGATGTAAAATACTCGTTTCAAACCTAAAAGAAATTACGGTATACTTGCTAAGTTCTGAGCTCAGAGAAAAAAATATAAAGTAATATGGGAGGATGCAGGGTGAAGCAATTAACTCTACCTGGGGAAGGAGTGTTCAGGAAAGCCTACTTATAAACGTCCTAAGTGGAAGTGGGTTGTGTGGGTTGCAATGTGCAAAAGGCATTGTGAATCCTTTCTGGTGAAAATGGGGCCTGAGATGTATCCTTGCACCTCAGAAGTCTATTGGTTGTTGCCCGTCTTCTCCCCCTGCGTCACAGAGGCTGCCCCTTTCTCACCACCCTGCACACCTGGATACTGAACCTGCTCTACACTGGATGAGATATGCCTTGAATTTGTTTCCTTTATATATTATTTCCTCCAGCTTGAACTTTTGAGGATACTTTTATAAGAAATCTCTCCCTAGCCTTCATCAGAAACATGCAAATATTACTAGTTTCATCCACTAAATAATCTTTGTATCTGACATATCTATTCCTTTAAAAAAGTTTTATTTTAAAATGTAATGCATATAAGATAGTATATAAAATGTATACATAAAATTTGAAGGCTAATAAAAATAAAACAAAATGACTACCTGCTTACCTATCTTAAGAAAGAGAACAGATTTTTTAAAAACATCTAATAGGCTAGGTTATATTTCTGATTTTCACAACAACTGCTGGATTAGAAAAGACACATGTTATTTTTGGCTTATCTTAATATTTCATCACTCCCTAATACTCAGTGAGGTGCTTTTAAAATTATTTTATGGTGATTGAATTATGTCTCATGTCAGACTCCTTTCCAGGGATTGTGAGATGCATTCCTTTGTCAAGAGGCTTTTTTTTTTTTTTTCCTGGAATGAAAGAAACATTGTGAATTCGACATTCTGTTATATGTACATCTGATGCTCAGTTCCCAAATATTTCTTTCTTTCCAAAGTTAGCTTTCTAAAGCCTTTAGCTGGAAGAAGAGAAATTCATCTCTGATAGCAGTTCTGTTAGTAGTTTGCTGAGGACTTCAAAGTCATTTTAAAAAATCCAGGTGCAAATCATTTCCACACATATTAACACATTAGAGGAGTCTAGGTCGATTCTCAGCCACAGTTTGGAAACATGACCTTGGAAGATAAAACATATCTCACCAATCATATCAGTTATAAAAAAAATCCACTGAGCTCATATTTTATAGCTCTTTGTACGTGAAGGACATTGTGTTAGTTATTTCAGCACGAAGGGATGAGGAAGACATACCTATTTTTTGAAAGTTATAACTTAGGATAATCTTGCTATATAGTCAAATTTCTGATTTGAGAGACAATGTAGTTTCCAGAAATGGTAGGATCTTATGATCCTTAGTCCTGTCCAGGTTTCTATTTTCCAGTCATATCTCTAGCGTCACGTTCTCAACCCAGCTACCCTGCCCTGTCCCAGAACTTGTTAATCTTCCTCTTATTATTCATTACCTGTGCACATATTAGGCTATCGCTCTGAATTCTGTCTGCCTAAATTAGGCAGAAATTTTCCTTGCTGGTTCCCAGTAATATATTGATGTACGCATCCTATTTACTGCTCTTAGACTATTGATTCCAGAACCTTAGATTGTTTTTGTTTTTGCTTTGTTTTCCCTGTCTATTCTGTGTCATGAAAACCTTTCTTAAAATTTTGTTAAACCCGGTAGTTGCCTTTGGTAAACTTGTTTTATTCACCTTACTGTTAAGCTGGTAAGTGTGTAGAGTGTCTCTGAGGTCCCTGAAGTCAAAGAACTGTTGGTCTTTTAAGCATTTTATGTTTTTATTGTTGTATTAGTATACAAATTCATTTTAGTTTTGTATTGATTGCTCTACAGACTTCAATATATATCTTTAACTCATCACTGTCTATCTTTAAATAATATGATATTACTTTACGTACAATGTAAAATCCTTATAACAGCATAGTGCCATTTCCCCCCTAGTGCTAGTGCTGTCGTGCAGTTTTCTTCTGTGTATGCTAAACACCTAACATTATTATTAGTCTGCTTTAAAGAGTCGATCATTTAAAATTAATTTTTTACATGAGAAAAATACGTTTTATATTTATTAACATATTTACCATTTCTGGCACCCTCCAATTCTTGATGCTTCATTTTATATCACTTGTTTTCAGCCTGAACAGTTTTCTTTTCTTTTCTTTTATGGCAATCACAGGGGAACAAGGAAGCGAGTTTGAGAGCAGAAGCCTCAAGACTTCTGAGGCCAAGGCTCAGAAGTCACATACTGCTTTCATGAACACTTTTTGTAGTAAGCTCTGTTGGTGTCAAATTCCCTCAAACATCTCTTATTTAAAAATTTTTGTCTGGCTTTTTTTTAAGGCTATTTTTGTTTTGTATAGAATTCTAGATTTCTCCCCACAACCACAGGACTTTAAATAGGCTGTTTCCAATTTTTGTTTGTTTGTTTGTTTCCACTGTTTCTGATAAGAAATTATGAATTACTCTACATGATTTCCCCATGCATGTGATCTGAATTCTCTCTTTGGCTGCTTTCAATATTTTTTCTCAAACATTAGTTTTCAGCATTTTAATTATGATTTACCTTGAGATGACTTTCTTTGTGTTATGTTGTCTGGGATTTATTGCAATTCTTGGAGAACATTTAGCTACTATTTCTTTAGCAATTTTTCTCTCTTTTTATTGTGATACTCCAATCATATATTTCAGGTCACTTGATAATGTCTCACAGTTCAATGAGGCTTTGTTCAATTTTTTTTCCAACTTTTTTTGTCTGCTTGCTTTGGATATTTTCACTGCCTGTCTTCAAAGTCACTTAAGTTTACTTTCATAGTGTTTAATCTACTGTCAAGTCCACCCAATACAATTTTCACTATAGATGTTATATTTTTAACACTAGAACGTCCATTTGTTTAATTTGTATAGTTTCCATGTCTTTATTGAGATTCCCTATTTATCCCCTATTAATTATTTGTTGGTAACATTTCCCTGATTTTCCACATGTCCAGAACTTTTTTTGTTTTATTGCTTGTTAGACATTGTGCTATAATGTTGAGTATCTCTATTTTATTGTCTTCCCTAATAGAGTGTTGGGTTTGTTTCTTATAGGCAGTTAATTCAATCAAAGATCAGTCTGCTTAATAAAATCCTGTTGTTCAGCAATGTTAGGGCAATTCTAGATTTGCCTTGACCTAGATCTAGAATATCTCTTTCTTACACTGTAATGTTTTGGGGATATTACTCAATGTCCATGATGTAGAAGTGGTCTTTCAACTCTGGCTGGTTTGTACACAAATATTTTTCATCCTTTTATGAAGTCTAGCAGTTATTCAGGTCACATTTCCAGATAGATGTTGATTTTAAATTTTGTTTTTTGCCTCGTCTCTTACCCTGTGCATTTGCACTTACAATCAGCTGAAGACTAGCCAAAGCATTACACAAATTTCCATGCAGATTTCTGGATCTCCTTTTCTGCATATTTTCTACCATTCTGATATCTTATCTGACAGATCAGGTCTCATTGGTAGCTCCAAATGCCCCTTTCTGTCTCCACAGATCAACAAGGCTTCTTTGCTCCCACTCTTTGCACCACACCCACCTATGATGGATCATCAAGCTATCGGTTTTGTTAATGAGAAAGTGATGGATGACCTTTGAAAGAATAGTTTTAGTAGATGTGTCAATATGATCCTATTTCAGGTTCACAGGTGTTAAAAGGATGGAGAAGTAACTCCAGTTATTGCAAATTTCACTGTATGTTCCCATGGTCAACTCTTCAAAATACAAGAGAGATGTGCGCTGTTATGTTTTTCTAGAATAAGCAGAATAAAGGAATCACCAACCACAAAGTTGGTGCTGATGGCTACAGTAATAGAAATAATAATAGGACAAAGCATTATTAATAGTGGACATGAACAAAACCCTTGAAATGTTATTTTATTTTACTCCTAGTATTTTCTTCAAGTGAATGCTTATATATTTATCACAAGATTTTGTATTATAATTGTATTTTTTTCCACTGGGCTGTGAGAAATTGGCTCTTTGACTTTTCATCTCATAGTTCATGAAAGAGCTTATCTAGAAGTCTTTTAATATTTAGGTAGTACGGATTTTTTTAAAACTAAGAGTTATTTAGTACTTTGCTAATTTCCATAGCTAAAATTGTGAAACAATTTTATAGTTGTTATATAAATGAAGAAAGAAGCTTAGACAGCTAGAGCTCTATTTAGGGAAAAATACAAGGAAAATAAATGGTTAAACAGTTAATATTATTTATCAGCATTATATAGTATAGTATAGTACAACATAGTATAGTGTAGCATGGTATAGTACACATAGTATAACAGATAGCATAACAAAAGCACTGGATTATAGAGTTCATCTGCCTTTTGTGTTATCATTATTATTCAAAAGAAGTAAGAAGGAGTTCCTGCAAGACAGTTCATAACCAAACACTTTTGGTTCTCTATAATTTTGTAAGTCTATTTCAATATAAATTAAATCTACCATGCAGGCAAAATCAAAGCAAGCAAAGAAAATATAACAGACAATAAGATTTAAAGGAGAAACTTACAGTTTGAAGTGGTACTTTATAATGGCGAGGGCTGCAAATCAAGAGGATGAACCAATTTTTAAATAGTTTTTCCTCTGCCCTGACACAACTGGGAGCATATCCCCAGGGCTCACTGATGTCCTTGGAAATGGTTGAGAGGTTTGAACATACCCTGCTCTACAGCAGGCTCAACACTTAAATAAAATGGTAAAGCAGATGTCTTTGTTGCTGTAAGTAGATTGACCTTAGTAAAAAACAGTTAATGATTCCCAATCTTAGATTATTGTAGCCTGACACACTTTCTGTTGTACTTATCTCTGACCTACTCTACACAATGTCTCTGTCCTGATAATAGGTTGTATTCTACATAGATGGCTGGCTTTGATTGCATATTGGAAGCTTGTTTTTTCTCAATATAATTCACTATTGATGATAATTAATGACTTGCTTGCCTTTACATAGGAATAGAATGTTGATAATTCTAGATATGGAGAAAAACCTGTCACATTCTATCATTTAAAACATTTTACTAGAGGACTTCCCTGGTGACAGTGGTTAAGAATCTGCCTGCCAATGCAGGGGACACGGGTTCGTAACCCTGGTGCAGAAAGATCCCACATGCCACAGACCAGTTAAGCCCGTGCATCACAAGTACTGAGCCTGCACTCTAGAGCCCGCGAGGCACAACTACTGAGCCCACGTGCCACAACTACTGAAGCCTGCGTGCCCTAGAGCCCATGCTCGGCAAAAAGAGAAGCCACTGCAATGAGAAGCCCGTGCACCGCCATGAAGAGTAGCCTCCGTTCGCCGCAACTAGAGAAAGCCTGCGTGCAGCAACGAAGACCCAAAGCAGCCAAAAATAAATTAAAAAGAAAACCAAACAAACAACATTTCATTAGAGAAAGTCTGGCAATTGAAGTGCTCTTATCAACAGAAAATGGTTTGTGTTTCTACGTTCTTTGCCCATGGAAATGTTTGGATATAATAATCAAATTACTTTTGGAATGTTTTGTTGCTTTAAAGATATATGTTTAAAAAATCAGATAAAGTGTTTTGCATTCAAATACATCTTCTTCATTATTTAAAGAATAAAATTACAAGAAACATCTTAATGTGTTGATACTGATTATGGAACGGTCATTTTGCAAAAGAATTCCAAGATAGTTTTCAGGTGTTGGGTGCTTGGCTCTGTAGGTCCGACCAAGTTGGTCCTGTCAGGGTATGTGGTGTGAATGGAGCGCAAATAAAGGTTCTGTAAATGTGAGCTAAATTTGCATAGAGAAAATATGTGTTTGGACTTGGCTTTTAATTTCAGCTTAAACGTCTTCACCAAGGAATGTTGTGGGGTATCTCAGTGAAGATCCCCAATTTCCCAAAGCTGTTATAATAAAATAGGTAATATTTAGATATCAAAGTCCTATGTTTAAGCCCTTACTCTGCAAGTTATTTCATATGTGGTTTTCAAGAAACTCACTTGCATAGTAATATTTTTACTTATAAAATGAAAATCAGATTAATGCACACCTTACAGTATGGTAGAAAGATTAAGTGAGAAAGTTTACAAGAAGCTTTGAAAACTCTGAGAAAACTGAAAATTATAACTACTACTTTTTTGTTTATTGTTTTTATTTTTTCTATTATCATTGTGGGAAAATAGCTAAATGTGTTCTCATGCTATTGACTTTGGATCAACAAATTTTACTTCTTTGTGATAGTGATTTACAGGACCAGGAATGGCTTTGATTTCTAAACGACTAGCTTTGTGAATTATGCCATATTAATAATAACCAACTGAAGAAAGTGTTGTGAAAGTTCCATGAAGACTTGGAGAAAATGGCATAAGTGCCTGTGACAAAGTGGGTGATTCCCATTAATTTTTCCATGTTCTGTTTTTCCTCCCTGTATTCTAAGTAAACAGACTGCAGTTTCCACTATACAAAGAACCTTGTTAGTTTAGGGAGAAAAATGTGTTTAAGTCAAAGAATTTCAGTACCTTATAGCTTTGGTCAGTTTTATAATTGCACATTTTGCAAAGAAATTAAATTGGAGAAATTACAGTCTGATATAAAGGACCTATGTCAGAGAAAAAATTTAAGTGTGATAACTATGAGTGCAAATATAAAGTCCATTATTTACAACCTATTACTAGATGGAACAGCCCAGGAAACCTATTGCTCTCAATATTCACGGCTATTTTGGGCTCGGAGATGTCCATATTATGATAAGAATTAATACATAATGCATATACACACTACTGAGTACTGAACACCACCTAAATTTCTATGAAGAATATGTTTACTATACCAAGGAGTTACTGCCCATCACTGCTTAAAAGCTTCTGCAGAGGTCTTAGCGAATATCCACTCACCCACCTACAACTATGTGTGACATTTAAATGTGTTTTACCATAATAAATCAAAAGAAAATGTGATTAGTATTCACTTTAGATTATAAGTATAATACACCCAATTGATAACTAAATAATAAAAACAGAGCTGAGCTCTTCCTTGGAGGTATCTAAAATGCAATTTCTTCAGATACTCAGCTCTCATGCTAAGGAGAATTTATTAGTGGTCTAGTATTTTCCTTCTAAATAATTTCCTTCAAAAAATACTTCCTGGGCTTCCCTGGCGGCGCAGTGGTTGAGAATCTGCCTGCCAATGCAGGGGACACAGGTTCGAGCCCTGGTCTGGGAAGATCCCACATGCCGCAGAGCAACTAAGCCCGTGAGCCACAATTACTGAGCCTGCGCGTCTGGAGCCTGTGCTCCGCAACAAGAGAGGCCACGATAATGAGAGGCCCGCACACCGCGATGAAGAGTGGCCCCCGCTTGCCGCAACTAGAGAAAGCCCTCGCACAGAAACGAAGACCCAACACAGCCATAAATAAATAAACAAACAAATAAATAAATAAAAAAGAAACAAACAAAAATACTTCCTTTATTACATTTTACTAACAGCAATCAATTAAAAATTTTTAACACTCTATGATAGATTCTTGTACCAATTTGTGTTCCATATTATGTTGCCATATTAACAGAAAAACTACTTAAGCAAAAATTAACAACTATCAGTTGAAAGCATCCATTTTGTTTATTCTATAGTCCAATAAATCAAATAGTTTTGGGCTTTATGACTAGGAAATACTAAACCAGTTTGACTTAAATGGAATAAAAAAATGAGAGATATAGTACAGCTTATCTCTGGGCATGCTTCTCATTTTGATAAGGTAGTTTAGAAATAAATTTCCTCTCTGTAAAATATAGTAAAGTACACTTATACAATTTTTATTAGAAAGTTTTGAGCATAACATAAAATTTAAAATGGGATTTTGAAAAAAGATGGCTACTCTATTTTGAACAGGATAATTTATACTTCGGGAGTATTTAGTACATAAAGCCCTCTCTGTGTGCCTTTTACAACATTTTCACTTAAATCTAAACTTGCCTTAAGTGGATTGCTTAATAATCTTCAATGGCTTTTCTCGGAGTGATGATGAAAACCAAACTCTTTTCCCCGCCTACGAAGCCCGATGACACGTGGCCTGTCACTTACTTGCTTTCCTCATCTCAGACCACAGTTTCCTCCGCTTGCTCTGGCCTCTTCATTCTCAGAACACACCAAGCTTGTGCCACCTTAGGGGCTTTGCACTTTATCATTTGTCTTTCCCCAAATCGTCTTCTAATTAATTAGCGGCTCAAATGTCAGCTCCCTCAAATCACCTTTTAATTCATCTCTCAGCTCAAATGTCACCGCTTCAAAGACATTTCCTATGGCCTTTAAAGTCTTGGATAGCATCCATCCCCTTGTTTACTTTTCTGTGTAGCATGCATTGCTATTTTTTGCTAGGGCTTTGTTGGGAAGGAAAAACTTTTCCTCCACCCTCTCAGTTTAAGTTCCTGTGGACAAGCAAATTAAATTGACAAAGGACCGTTTAACTGGAGAAAAATGGTTTGTTTGTACGCATGTGGGAACTAACAAAAGAAATAGGCAGCTTACTAAATGGTTAAAGTTAGAGGCTTAGGTACCTTATTTAGTGGAGGAAAGAGAGTGGGGAAGGAGAACAAATGAGAAAGTCTGTGATATGTTTGTTTATGCAGGTGTGAGTGGTCTTTCTATCTTGTTCATGGCCATGAAGCTTTCCCAGAGAGGGGACTTATGGTATGTTTTCTCTTGGCCTCTCTCCTGGAAGTAGACTCTCCAAAGTGGGAATTTATGACAGCCTCATGTCTCAGAAGTGGTTGCTTTTGGTCAGATAAGTGAAGATCTGAGAAAACCTCTGTCTGCTGTTGAATCTCAAATCTTCAGCTTAAGATAATCTTCATACCACCTATGGGGTTCCAAGTAGATCCCTACAGCTGCCAAAAAAAATTCCACAGACTGGGTGGCTTAAAAAATAGAAATTTATTTTGTCACAGTTCTGCAGGCTACAAGTCCAAAACCAAGGCGTTAACAGTGTTGGTTTCTTCTGAGACCTCATACCCTGGTTTCCATATGGCCTTTTCCCTTTGCATGCACATCCCTGGTGCTTCTCAATGTGTTCTAATCTCCTCATATTATAAAGACACCAGACAGATTGAGTTAGGAACTATCTTTATGGCCTCATTTTAAATTATTCACCTCTTTAAAGGTCTTATTTCTAAATATAGTCACATTTCGAGGTACTAGGGGTTAGGATTTCAACATGTGAATTTTGGGGGGACACATCTCAGCCCATAACACATATTATCTACTTTAATTCTCTGCTACCTACTGTCTCTCTCCCCTACTAATAAGCTCTTTGAGGGCAGGGAAATGCCTGACTTCATTGATCTCAACATGTAAAACAATTAGCAGTCATAGTTGACTATAGTTGGTGGACAATAAATATTTGTTGAATACCTACATGAATTGTTTCAATGAATAAATATGGATCTCTTAATGTTGAGTAGAACATTCACCACTAGAATAAATATAAGCATATATTACATGAAGAGTCAATGGAAGACAGAGAAAACTTACTTTCTCAACTATTTGGAAAAATTGTTTGGTGTCAAAAATAAAAGTAAATTTATTTTATTTTGAAAATGTTACTCATTAAATTACCATGTCAAAAATCTGTAAAAGTTTAAGAATATTCTTCAAGAACACAGCTAAATAGCTTACATAGGAAAACAAAGTCATATACTTAGCCAACTTCCTCTCTTGAAAGATATGTGAGATGATAAGGTATTAAAATGACCAGAATGGAGTAAAATTTTTTTATGGAATACTTGCTGAAGTGTGTGAGACTTAAATAGCATTTTGAAGGAATGAGGGAATTTACTATATAATTTCCAATTATATAGTAGTAAAATGCAAAATAGAAAAGTCAGGAATAGCAGACAATAAAAGCTGGTAGGTGAAAGAGTGAGTTGCAGAATCTTGTAGCTCATGGTTAATATTTAATTTGAATTAGATCAACTATGTCTTTTCTAAAGGGAAAGTAGTTATATGTGGTCAATGTGTAAACATTGGAGATTTTAAAGTTAAGAAAGCAAGGGTTACTGCTTTTGTGATGTGCTAAGATTGTAAACCTAGACTGAGGTTATTATAACATTTGATATATTGTACAGCTGGACAAATGGAAGTGAAGAATTAGCTACCTCTTTTACTATAAGCTTTGGAAACTGGCTAAGTGGTTAATTGTGCTGCTGTTTACAGTGTGGGAGGAGTGAGTGAGGGGTCATTGTTTGGAGCAAGAAATAATGGTATTCTTTATTCACGTACAGTGGTTTTGTAAAATGGAAAGCAATATAAAGTAGAACTTTGAATTAAAACAAATCTAAATGAACAAAGAAGGCAGAGGTGTAAATTTCAGAGTCATTAGGACAGAAATGGTCTCCTGATCAAGGAAAGGAGAGAAGGAAGAGCAAAATACCTAATACACAGGTTTCAAGAATGACCACATGCAATACAAATTACATGATTTTCAAGAGAATATGCTATCACCAAAAAAAAAGGAGAATTAGAACCAGATTGTGTCTTGGTTGAGGTACTTTAAATTATTTTCAGTGTGGAACAGGGTCAGATTTACTAGGGAGAAATGACTTCATGCTTTTCCACCATCTGTGTTTTGGGGAACGGATTGGGGAGATGGCAGTTTGCTCTAAGCTCTAGTGGTATCAACTTAATTAAGAGAAAACAATCTACATTTTTATTAAGTGACGGTGCTTTGTGATTAAGATTTTTATTATGGAATATAAAAGTTGAATTTTCCTCTTCATCCTTATCATTGCCCTTGCTACCACCTCTAAAACTCATTCTTATCTGGAGCATTCTGGACTATTAACTGCCATAGGAAATAATTTGAGGAATGTTGAGGGAAACCTGACTCATATTCCAAGGTGTGGTTGGGCCATTCTCCACAAAGTATTTTAAAATACAGACAATTTTGGCTAAGTTAACCTATAAAACAACTTTACATACACCAGGGACCCTAGAAAGGATGCCCTGGAGAAGTATTGTTGAAGAGAGGTGAGCAGAAATTGAAGAAAAAAAAAAAACTTCAGCTACATCTTGGTAATTTATTTATTTATTTTTAGCCTCTTATCACCAAAATTGTAATAATAATAGTAGTAATAATAAAACAATGCTGAAACATAAAACTGTCTCTAAAAATAAGCCTAGACCAGTCATACCATTTTTTTTTTTTTTTAAAGGTCTCAAGTTTAGTGACAGATAATAATTTACTATCAGGGTATTTTTTTTTTTAAAGACTTTTTATTTATGTATTTATTTATTTATGGCTGTGTTGGGTCTTCGTTTCTGTGCGAGGGCTTTCTCTAGTTGTGGCAAGCGGGGGCCACTCTTCATCACGGTGCGCGGGCGTCTCACTATCGCGGCCTCTCTTGTTGCGGAGCACAGGCTCCAGACACGCAGGCTCAGTAATTGTGGCTCACGGGCCCAGCTGCTCCGCGGCATGTGGGATCTTCCCAGACCGGGGCTCGAACCCGTGTCCCCTGCATTGGCAGGCAGATTCTTAACCACTGCACCATCAGGGAAGCCCCATACCATTTTATATTTGTATTTCTGTGCAGAAGCAGCATAACACTGTGCATTAGTAGTATTTTTAGCTTTACAGGAGGCTATGCAAAACAGAGCATCTCTTTGGTTAGAAAGTTTTCCTCCAGGATCTCACAATTTTGTAGGTTGAAGAGTTTTCACACATCAAAACAACCAGTTCAACTCTAGTGAACATGAAAAGAAACTTCTGGTGGTACTTTGACCTTTCTAACTAACTTGCCAACTCCTCCTCCCTTTTGTATCTAAAAGGCAAATTCTTGTATTTTCTCTATTTTCATCTACTACTGTGAGAAATTAAGGTGAAAAGCAAACCCGGAATCCCAAGACACACTGGAAACTGATTCTGTTCTGTTTCCTTTTGGCCATAAGATTTCCCTGCTCATTTTCAGGAATAAACAGTTTCAGGAAGCAATCTTTACAGTTTTAATAGCTTGTGGCATTTGCAGTCTCTGAAGCCTGAACTTCTCTCTAAAGTTTCCTGTTCACCAGTTGGGGCTTTTGGATATTGTCATTTGTGCTCTAAGCAAGATTTTCCTTCTACATTTCTCCTGGATTTTTTTCTGAACCAGATACATTTATATCTATTCTGTGTCAGTCATCAACACAAAATAAAACATCAAAAATATTTCCAAGCTGTTTCTTCACAAACATGTAATCTACATATTTCTTTAAAATATTTCTGTCATTTGCCTACATATACATTTAATATAGGCATCCAGAGGTCACATATGAATTTTCTTTCTTACAGTGCTTAGAAGATAGAACATTATATTACTTATGTGGAAAAAATTCTGTAAGAAAAATATTTGGAGTGGACATAATTTTCTTGTCAATTCACAGTGTGCAATATCATCAAGAGAAGGTATTTTGGTGAATTGAGGTATTTAAATAATTTGTTTGTGAATGTGAGGACATGGACAGACATACAAATTATTTGACATCCTTGGAGAGAACAGTACTGCTTCTAGAATTCATACTTGGATTTCATTCTTTTGTAAAGATGCATCATTTCCAACTGTGCTCATTTATGCTTTCATGTGACAGTGAAAGCTTAACATTTTTTCTCAGCTGAAGTCATACTTAGGGAGGTTAATCTGAAGAGAAAAACACAGTATTTTTTAATGCTTTTTAATCAGTTGATTTGGACAAAGTTGTGTAAATTCACTTCATTACTTGAAAGGAATTACATTTACTTATTATACTTTAACATTGTGACTCTGCTATTCTAGGAATATAGCCATTCTTTTAGACCTGGATTATGTATTTGGTCGTAGAACTCTCTAAACATAGTATTTTTGGTTATGAAGAGATAATAATCAGAAAGTCACTTAAAGTTAGGTAGGGTAGTTCTTACCTCGAAACAATGTTTCATAGGCCAATATTTTAACTTCTCATATGGTGTACAACTTTTCTAACAGAGAAAATATAAAGTATATATATATATATATATATATATATATAAAGTAGTATATATAAAGTATATATATAAAACAGTGGGATTTGAGCATATGTATAATATACACATATACAGATATATATAATAAAGTGAGATTTAAACAGATAGATGTATATATCGGTATCTTTATCTGTATACTTTTGTGTTTAAATTCCACTACTTTATATTTTCTGTGGGGACTTAGTCTTCTCAATTACAAGAAGCTGAGTTTTACATAAATTTAAAGTATCCAGGACTTAGTTTTGTAAAAATTTTAACTAGTCCTGTTTTTTATAGTGCATAGAAGTTCACTGGAGGGCCGTAGGAAATAAAAAGAAAAATGGTGCAAAAATGAGTCAGGTAAATGATAAAAAGAAGATGCTGATTTAGAATAAATTTCTTTTAAGTGCAAAGACCAGCCAAGAGGAAAGGAAATGAGCATCATTAATATATAGAGGAAATGAGGAATGGGGAAAACTAGTTTTTCATGAGATGATGAAATGACATATGCAAAAATTCTTATAAATTTAAAGAAGGATTTTTCCTTGTTGTATTAAAATCTGAAGAATGCATTAGTGTGCTTCCAAAAAAGAGAGCTGAACATCAGTCTGCAAGTGTTGGCCTTGGGGATGACCACAGGTAAGTTTTCTTAAGACCTGGAGGCCACTTTTAGTTTTTAAAGTGACAGATTTCTAGGATGAGCAAGGTGTCCTATTTTTCAGCTTGATTATAAGCTTCTTGCCGGCAAGTTACTAATCTTTTCATCTTAGTCACAGCAAATAACACACGGGCTTTATATTTCCTTCCTGCTTCCACTCTTATGCCCCAAGCATACTATCTACATGGCAGCAAAATTGTCTTTAAAAATGCAGTTCTTGTTACATTTTTCTTCTATTTAAAACATTCTTATGGTGTTTTAGTTCACACAGAATAAACTTGAAGTTCCTTATCATGGTGTATTACTGGTTCCTTCCGAGACTCAGTTCACACCTTGCTCTCCAGGACTTATTCTGCAATAGCCCAGCCAGTGTCCCTCTCTTCCTTGATTATTCCACGTTTGTTCCCGTCTCTTGGTCAGCAGCTGTTTTACCACCTGAAACATCTTCCTGACACATGATTTTATAGCTGTCTACTTCTTTTGATAAAGCTTTGTGATGTCACATCCTTGAGAGACCCCTCAACTTGGGGGTGGTGTGGTTAAGTCAGTCTCTAGAGTATTAATTGGTTTCACTCCAATATCCCAAACTTGATTGCTTATTTCTCTACATAACAAACAAACAAACAAACAAACAAATCAGCCAGCTCTAAGGGAAAGGGGGGGGGGTCCTTATCGGTTATGATTAAAGTATTTAATCTCAGCACTCAGAAAATTTCCTGGCACAAAGTAGGTTCTGATGCTATATTTTGTGAATTAATGGGTAAGAGCAAAGCACGTGCTCAAAAATTATTTGGTAAAAAGAACTCAAAAATAGACCCAGGACTTTCCAGCTTCCGTTTTCTGACTAAATGCTTGCGAAAACAATCATTTTAAAACTTGGCTTTCCAATTCTGTACAATTCTGTCAGTCGGACAGTCAGTCATTCTGACAGCCAACTGGTATTTTTAATAGCACTTAAGTATCAGACTAGGACTATTGGGGTGGGGGGTGAACAGGCCAAGAGGGAGAATCACTGCCTCAGCGAGCTTGTATTCTAACAGGAGAGCAGACTGGAATATATGCAGACAAAGAATATAATGACATCATAAAAACGGGGCCATGCAGGGATAGGTCAGGGACTCTGGATTTTAAGTTTCGTATAAAGCCATTGTGAGGTTGAAAATGGAAAAGTGAAAATACTGAGCTGTACTTTAGAAAGATGACACTAGCACTAACTAGATTGTTAATGCTATTATGCTGCCATCGTATTTGTCTCTTCATCAAAAATGTGAGAATTCAGTGACTTGAGAATAATGTTTGATTAGTTTTGATTTTCAAAAATTTACTCTTAGACCTGTTTCTTAAATACGTCCTGGCTGCCCGTTGTAATCTGGTGAGTCTGATCTTTACAACTTGCCCATTTCCAGTTTTGTCTGTCTTGTCCTAATTATAACAAAGTTAAAAAACATTTTATATCTGGAGAGTATTTTTAATATATATTCTGAGACAGTTTTTAAATAAAAGCCCAGTTGGAAAGTAATGACCGAAGTAGTTTTGAAAACACAAAGTATCCTATATCTTTAAATTTCAGTTTTAATTGGTTGAATTCTGTATCTGTATATGTTATATTTTCACTTCAAAAATGAAGTGGAGGATTATGACAATTCAAACAAGAGAATTTTACAAATTTAATCATCTGAAGAACTGTGTTACTTCTTTAAACTCAATTCTCCAATGGCAAATTGCTTATATATTTATAACCACATTAAGACTAATATTTTAATTATTTAATATTAAGACTTGAATTAGGTCAGTCATTTTCCTTATTTGTTTATTTAACCAATGAATTACTTTCTTCAACAAAACTTTAGCTCTGTCAGAGAATGAAGCAGTGCAACTCTGGTTAAAACAGACAATGCTACGCTGTATTGTGCACTTGAAAGTTGCTAAGAAAGTAGGTGTTCTCACCACACAACAGAAAATGGTAATCATGTGAGATGATGGGATATTATCTGTTGTGTGTTATATAATTTCTGGTCAGTGCAATATTGTGTGCCACTCACAATAACCAAGTTGTGCTTAGCCATGAATATGTAATTGACCCTAAAAACATCTGTTAAGATTGGACTTGTTCCTGTTTTTCCCTTTTCCTTCTTTCTTTCTAAAATCTACCAGCAGCTTCTTACAGGAAGATATGACTATTTTCCTGTACAGAATTTTGTCTATTTTAATTTCAGACTTAATTTTTGATTTTTAAAACATATACTGAGAAGATTATATATTTAAAGTCTATCTCAGTATTCATACGTTTGGTAAATTGATTGCATAAGAAGAGAGGAAACACTTTAGTTTATATTCCCTCTGTTTTTCTCTTTCATATTTCTTCCTTTTCATTTCTCTTAAGTTTAAAAATTAATTGTTGCTTTCTTGATTAAGAAATATCTATGTATTTATTTGGGATTCAACTAGTTTTAAAAATCCTAATTATCTTATTCTTCCTACGACTTTCTTTGAAGATTTTATTTTTGCTTTTATTTTTAATTGTTCCAACTGGGCCCTGCCTCAGAGAGGAAAAGATAGATTCATTGATTGTCAAATAGGAGTTCTTTTGAACCGACTCTCCCCTGAAGGTAAACATGACTTGGTGGTTTTTAGAATTAATTCAAAGTTTCTGATACGGTATTGATGAGACTTCCCTCAACAACACAAAAGCTATTGCAAGTGATTTTAGATTACGACTCACAGAACCCTAATAACTGCTTGACCTCAGGTTTTTTTTTGTAACCATAAATCGTACTCAGAGGGGCATAAAGCATACAGGTGACTGAAAAGCCTGGTTTAGGATAGAGTTCAGGATGAGGCTCAGGGTTTATACTGCAAAATGAACTCCAAGTAGTTCTTGAAACCTGCCCTTTCCCTGTGCCATGTCTTGGATGAGCCCACTTTGTCCAATCTTCAGAAATGCACCTTTTTTTTTTTTTTTTTACTGCTACTGTGTGATAGCATTGTTTGTATTTGTCACTGTCATTTGGACTTCCTGCTCTGCTTTTCTTAGTTACATTCTATTGTATGAAAATGTACTAAGGAAAGTCAGGAATGGGAAAATGAACCAGGGTTGTGAAGCCTTGGGCTTGATTTTGACTCTACCAGAGGGCAGTTATTTAAGAAAAAGTGGAAGAATATATCAGCCCCATCTACTATGTGTTTCTGGACAGTCATATGAGAAAATTAATATGAATGGGCAATGTAACTTAAAGAGCTGTAGGCAAAACTAGTCTTAGTATTTTCACTATGATCATTTTTTTCCTGCAATCTTGTGAGGGGCAGAAACTCAAAAAACTTTCTCAGAGCAGCTTTGTTTTTGATTTCAAGAGACAGCTACTCCATTTCCTCTTCATTTCTACATAATGAAATTTTGATCAGGGAGGTCATGTTGTCACTGTGTCATTTGGCTATAGCTGTGCAAACCACCTCCAAAATGCAGCGCTTAAAACAACAAATCATTTATTATAATAGCTCTCAAGTTCTGAGTTTGGGGTTTGGCTGATCTCCGGTGCCCTCACTCATATCCAGGGGCTGAATGATATGGGCTGTCCTCGTCTGGGCTCTGCTCTGAGTGTCCTTCATCTTTTTTTCTGGGACCAACAAGCAAAGTTGAGTATGGCTACCTCATGGCAACAGCAGAAGGGCAAGAGTGAGCAAGCCTGATCTTGCAGACCTCTTTCACGCTTCTACTTAGGTACAGATGCTAACATTCCATTGGCCAAAGCAAGCTACTTGGCTAAGCCCAGGGTCAAGAAATTATACATATCACCATTCCACGTAGGATGCTGCAAGGTAGGTGGTAAAGGATGGAAATAGGAGGGAGAGACAAATTGGGGTCATTTGCAATTTACTACAGTCACCTCCTTAGAGTACTATTTTCCAAAATGAGACAATTGGATATATGCACATGATTGTGTAGACATACAATATAGTCATATATATTAAGAACAAAAGTAATCTTGTGATGAACATGATGAACACATTTTTTTTTTCTTATTTTAAAATTTTCAACCAACTTAGAGTTATCAACTCCAAGTATTAGCTGTTAACACACAAAGTGTAGATTGTATAGTTAGATGATACCAAATAATATAAACATTAAAATCCTAGGTAGTAAAATACACACACACACACACACACACACACACACACACATACACACACACACTTCTCTTTCCAAGTTGAGCCATATTTTGAAATTTATAACATCAGATTAACATCCTAAATCAAACATCAATATAGAAAACAAAAAGTAATAATAACTAATATTGCTGTTATCTTCTACGCATGCATGTTATAAATGTATTTTTGTGTTCATTATAGTTCTTATACTTGATAATTTGGAAGAACTTCTTAACTGTTCACATGGTTTCTTATTTCCAGAAGATATTTTAGCAGAATAAATTCACTTTATAGCACTCCTTATAACATTTCATTTGATTTAAATTGTATTTATCTTTGCTAAATCAGACATGATTTTTGAGATTACATTGCTATTCTAAAGGTATTAAAATATAACTTAATAGTCTGTTTTAGTAACTATTTTTGCTTTTCTCTAAATGTGTTCTTGCCAACGTATTTTGCATTTCTATTCCAATTGACTTTGCAGAACCTGACATCGTTAGAGAGGGAAGGCTGATAATTATTCTCCAGGGCACACTTTGTCATATTTATGCTTCATTCAGCCCATTAGGAAATAAAATTGTATTTGGTTTTAGCATGTTCATCATTTTCTTTTATGTATATTTGTGTGTGTGAAGTAGTAATTCTAGTAGCTCAAATTTGAACTCATACATTGTCATAGAAATCATTTAAAACCAAACTACTTTTGGCCTATTTGGAATACAGCAAGGATGCTGACTTAACCATCTAAAGGAGGCTAATAAAGTATAGGTAAAATACATGTAGACAAGGTTTGTTTCTTTAGGGAGCAGCAGAGGTCAGATTTGTTTAAGAAAAAAAAGTATGAGCTTCAGTTGATAAGATCTAGTTTTAACACTTATCTGCACTGTGATCTTGAGGAAGCCACAGTCTTTTGATTTTCTGTTTCCTGATCCAAGAAATGAAGACAATAATAAGCAGCTTCTCAGTCTTATACCTTTTGGGAACGATTAACTCAAATATCAGGGAAGTGTTAAGCAAGTTTAATGTAATACATTTACAACCTGTTACAGTAGAAATTGAGTTAGGAGCTTGTAGTTATTATTGGGAGCAATAGAAACTAAGGAATAAGCTAGTGATTCAAACAGTTTTAATAAAATGGAAGTATCCTCTAAGTTTCAGATGCCTGACTAGTCAGTGACACCATGGAAACCCTCACAGCAGAAAAAGAGCTGCATCCCTTGACCTTATGAGAAAAAGGAGACACATTTTTCATGAAAACGTATTGAAAATTTTGTCTCTGAAACTTTATATGTTGGTTATAGACTTAATGTGTGTTATAATGCATAAAGAATCACATACACACATAGAGGCACATTTAGTGATTTTTAAAGGAGGAAGACATTTCAGTTGTGGAAACAGTTCTGAAAAGGTACAAATATAGGTATGAAGAAGGTTTGCACAGGGAATCTTTTTTTCTGAAGCATAGATTAAGGTTTAGAAAGTAAAACAATTTTTAGACAGTGTGAGAGGAAACAGGCAATGCTTATAAGTCTCTGACCAAGTAATTTCAGTGATAAAAGAGTGTCTGAGTCAAATTTATCTGGCAGTAGCCTTACAAATAGATTGTATGGGATGGAGAATGAAGGATGATCAGCATAATGTTGAGAGTTATAGGGTGAGAAGGAGCTATAGGAGTGAAGAGGGGAGAGGACACATTCGAGGGTCATTTCCAAAGAGATGACTAGATGACCCACAGGATTAAAAACATGGAGGAGAAAGAACGGTTAAAATGTTTAGCTTTTTAGTTAAGTACATGGAATACATGTGCTCATACACTTATTTAAACTGTTTTTGCACACATGTTTTTTAAATCAATGCTGAGGTATAATTTACATACAAAAAATAAAAATACTTTTCTGAAAGGGCCAGTAGGCAAAAAGAGAGCAACTTTGTAAAATGCTGTACTGTAACTAAGAAAGATGAAAACTGAAAATAGACATTAGCGTTGAAAGAATTTGGTTTAATAGCTATCCTAATAATATTGTGAGAAGCCTTTTTTTTAATTGAAGTATAGCTGATTTACAATGTTATGTTAGTTTCTTGTGTACAGCAAAGTGATTCAGTTATATATATACATATATATATATGTATATATATATATATATATATATTCTTTTTCATATTCTTTTCCACTATGGTTTATTACAGGTTATCGAATATAGTTTCCTGTGCTAAACAATAGGAACTTGTTGTTTATCCATTTTTGTAATTTTTTACTATGTAATTAATAGCTATGAAATCAGTGCCAAATTTCCAATGAGAAAATATTTAGTCATTTTCTTTTAAGAGTAGATTCTGTTCAGCTGTGAAAGATTAATAAACAGAAACCTCAATGAAATAGAGCGGGGAGACCACAAGGGGGAGCTCTCATGCCCTATGACAATGACAGAAGCCAACAGGAAGAAGAAATATTCCGTTCTTTCTTGGCGAGGACTCAGCCAATGAAAAACCATGGACTCATTGTTTACTATATCCCTCCCTCCCAACCTCCTTTTCCTCTCTATAAAAGAGTTCTCCTTCCCTTGCCATGCAGGGACTTGCACGTGGCTCACCATGTTTGCAGACCCTAAATTATAATTCTCTGCTGATCCTGAATAAACTCATTATTGCTGGATAAACAACTGGAAGTCTATTTGTTTCAGGTCAACATTTTGGTGGCCTCTAAGAGGACCAGAAAAGATTCTTGATGTCTCCAAGGCTAGTGAGCAAACAGGTGCAGTACCACAGTTGAGCACATTGTCCCTCACTGCTTTTCTCACTGACCCTGGAGTTTGAAGGTACTCCTTTATACCAGTTCTGAGTTCACACCCTCTTTGCATTTGAAGTTCTCCTGGTTTTACTCAGGATCTATTTAAAATTTTTCTCTTTCTGCTTAAGGTCTTGATCTGTATACCAGCACTCATTTGGCACTTGAGTCTGATCTTGAGATCAGACTTTTTCAACCAAAGCTGGGTGAAAATGCCTTTGGCATGGTTCCTTTGGGAAGAAGCTACTTCAAATGAGACTGTGCCAGTTCAGCCTTTGGCTTAGTCCTTTGAAGGGCTATTACCTGAAAACTGGCTGAGAAAAGTTTTGGTATGGCTATCCTGGGACAAATCAGTTTCCTTTGAATTTTCTGGGGTTGGCTTGCAAGCTGTTTGAATTGAGTCATTTGTGCTCTGAGCTGTTTGAAAACTGTTCTTTACTCTGGAGGAAAAACCTCAAGAAAATGGGAACCCAGTTATTTAAGTATTTTGAGGGCAACAATCTTAAGGGACTTCAGGTGATTTTATTAAAAAAAACCCTGCAGGCCTTTCTCATGCTCATTTCTAGTAAATGGGCCTACTCGACCAAAGACAATTTAGAATATCAATGACCAGCACAGGCGTTAGCAGAAGCAGGTGTGAGGGCTGCGCTGCTGAGATGCTGGGGCTCCTGGAAGACCCCCGTCCTGAGGAAAGGGAAGTTGGAGACTGAGTTGGTCCCCACACTGATGCTTCTGGTGAAGGGACAGAGCAGAGAAGACCGTGTGGCTGACAGGGCCTTAGTGCTCTGGCTGGGTGTCAGGCCGGTGCCTCTGAGGTGGGAGAGCTGAGTTCAGGACATTGGTCAACCAGAGACCTCCCGGCTCCACGTAATATCAAATGGCAAAAGCTCTCCCAGAGAACTCCATCTCAAAACTAAGACCCAGCTCCACTCAACGACCAGCAAGCTCCAGTGCTGGACACCCTATGTCAAACAACTAGCAAGACAGAAACACAATCTCACCAATTACCAGATAGTCTGCCGAAAATCATAATAAGGTCACAGACACCCCAAGTATACCACCAGACGTGGAACTTCCCAGCATAAAGACAAGATCCAGCCTCATCCAACAGAACAAGGGCACTAGTCCCTTCTACCAGGAAGCCTACTCAACCCACTGAACCAACTTTAGCCACTGGGGGCAGACACCAAAAAGAATGGGAACTATGAACCTGCAGCTTGTGAAAAGGAGACCCCAAACACAGTAAGTTAAGCAAAATGAGAAGACAGAGAAACACACAGCAGATGAAAGAGCAAGGTAAAAACCCACCAGACCAAATAAATGAAGAGGAAATAGGCAATCTACCTGAAAAAGAATTCAGAGTAATGGTAGTAAAGATGATCCAAAATCTTGGAAATAGATTGGAGAAAATACAAGAAACATTTAACAAGGACCTAGAAGAACTAAAGAGCAAACAAACAGAGATGAACAACACAATAGATGAAATTGAAAATTCTCTAGAAGGAATCAATAGCAGAATAACTGAGGCAGAAGAACGGATAAGTGACCGGGAAGATAAAATAGTGGAAATAACTACTGCAGAGCAGAATAAAGAAAAAAGAATGAAAAGAATTGAGGACAGTCTCAGAGACCTCTGGGACAACATTAATCACACAAATGTTCGAATTATAGAGGTCCCAGAAGAAGAAGAGAAATAAAAAAAAGACTGAAAAAATATTGGAAGAGATTATAGTTGAAAACTTCCCTAATATGGGAAGGGAAATAGTTAATCGAGTCCAGGAAGCACAGAGAGTCCCATACAGGATAAATACAAGGAGAAACATGCCAAGACACATATTAATCAAACTATCAAAAATTAAATACAAAGAAAAAATATTAAAAGCATCAAGGGAAAACCAACAAATAACATGAGGGAATCCACATAAGGTTAACAGCTGCACTTTCAGCAGAAATTCTGCAAGCCAGAAGGGAGTGGCAGGACATATTTAAAGTGATGAAAGGGAAAAACCTACAACCAAGATAATACTCTACCCAGCAAGGGATCTCATTCAGATTCGAGGGAGAAATTAAGAACTTTACAGACAAGCAAAAGCTAAGAGAATTCAGCATCACCAAACCAGCTTTACAACAAATGCTAAAGGAACTTCTCTAGGCAGGAAACACAAGAGAAGGAAAAGACCTACAATAACAAACCCAAAACAATTAAGAAAATGGCAATAGGAACATACATATGGATAATTACCTTAAATGTAAATGGATTAAATGCTCCAACCAAAAGATGTAGACTGGCTGAATGGATACAAAAACAAGACCTGTATATACGCTGTCTACAAGAAACACATTTTAGACCTAGGGACACATACAGTCTGAAAGTAAGGGGATAGAAAAAGTTATTCCATGCAAATGGAAATCAAAAGAAAGCTGGAGTAGAAATTCTCATATCAGAAAAAATAGACATTAAAATAAAGACTATTACAAGAGACAAAGAAGGACACTACATAAAGATCAAGTGATCAATCCAAGAAGAAGATATAACAATTGTAAATATTTATGAACCCAACATAGGAGCACATCAATACATAAGGCAAAGGCTAACAGCCATAAAAGGAGAAATTGACAGTAACACAATCATAGTAGGGGACTTTAACACACCACTTTCACCAATGGACAGATCATCCAAAATGAAAATAAATAAGGAAACACAAGCTTTAAATGATACATTAAACAAGATTGACTTAATTGATATTTATAGGACATTCTATCCAAAAACAACAAAATACACTTTCTTCTCAAGTGCTCATGGGATATTCTCCAGGAGAGATCATACCTTGGGTCACAAATCAAACCTTGGTAAACTTAAGAAAAAATCATATCAAGTATATTTTCCAACGACAAAGCTATGAGACTAGATATCAATTAAAGGAAAAAAATCTGTAAAAAAAAACAAATACATGGAGGATAAACAATACACTAGTTAATAATAAAGAGATCACTGAAAAAATCAAAGGGGAAATCAAAAAATACCTGGAAACAAATGACAATGAAAACACGATGACCCAAAACCTATGGGATGCATCAAAAGCAGTTCTAAGAGGGAAGTTTATACCAATACAATCCTACCTCAAGAAATAAGAAATATCTCAAATAAACAACCTAACCTTACACCTAAAGCAATTAGAGAAAGAACAAAAAAACGCCAAAGTTAGTAGAAGGAAAGAAATCATAAAGATCAGATCAGAAATAAATGAAAAAGAAATGAAGGAAACAATAACAAAGATCAATAAAACTACAAGCTGGTTCTTTGAGAAGATAAACAAAATTGATAAACCATTAGCCAGACTCATCAAGAAAAAAAGAGAGATTCAAATCAATAAAATTAGAAATGAAAAAGGAGAAGTAACAATGACACTGCAGAAATACAAAGGATAATGAGAGATTACTGCAAGCAAGTTTATGCTAATAAAATGGACAACTTGGAAGAAATGGACAAATTCTTAGAAAAGCACAACCTTCCGAGACTGAACCAGGAAGAAATAGAAAATATACACAGACCAATCACAAGCACTGAAATTGAGACTGTGACTAAAAATCTTCCAACAAACAAAATCCCAGGATCAGAGGGCTTCACAGGCGAATTGTATAAAATATTTAGAGAAGAGCTAACACCTATCCTTCTCAAACTCTTCCAAAATATAGCAGAGAGAGGAACATTCCCAAACTCATTCTACAAGGCCACCATCACCCTGATACCAAAACCAGACAAAGATGTCACAAAGAAAGAAAACTACAGGCCAATATCACTGATGAACATAGATGCAAAAATCCTCAGCAAAATACTAACAAACAGAATCCAACAGCACATTAAAAGGATCATACACCATGATCAAGTGGGCTTTATCACAGGAAGGCAAGGATTCTTCAATATATGCAAATCAATCAATGTGATAAACCATATTATCAAATTGAAGGAGAAATACCATATGATCATCTCAATAGATGCAGAAAAATCTTTCTACAAAATTCAACACCCATTTATCATAAAAACCCTCCAGAAAGTAGACATAGAGGGAACTTACCTCAACATAATAAAGGCCATATATGACAAACCCACAGCCAACATCGTTTTCAATGGTGAAAAACTGAAACCATTTCCACTAAGATCAGGAACAAGACAAGATTGCCCACTCTCACCACTATTATTCAACATAGTTTTGGAAGTTTTAGCCACAGCAATCAGAAAAGAAAAACAAATAAAAGGAATCCAAATTGGAAAAGAAGAAGTGAAGCTGTCACTGTTTGCAGATGACATGATATTATACATAGAGAATCCTAATGATGCTACCAGAAAACTACTAGAGCTAATCAATGAATTTGGTAAAGTAGCAGGATACAAAATCAATGCACAGAAATCTCGTGCATTCCTATACACTAATGATGAAAATTCTGAAAGAGAAATTAAGGAAACACCCCCATTTACCACTGCAACAAAAAGAATAAAATACCTAGGAATAAACTTACCTAAGGAGATAAAAGACCTGTATGCAGAAAACTATAAGACACTGATGAAAGATATTAAAAATGATACAACAGATGGAGAGATATACCATGTTCTTGGATTGGAAGAATCAACATTGTGAAAAAGACTATCCTACTCAAAGCAATCTACAGATTCAATGCAATCCCTATCAAACTACCAATGACATTTTTCACAGAACTAGAAGAAAAAATTTCACAATTTGTATGGAAACACAAAAGACCCCGAATAGTGAAGGCAATCTTGAGAAAGAAAAATGGAGCTGGAGGAATCAGACTCCCTGACTTCAGACTATACTCAAAGGTACAGTAATCAAGACAATATGGTACTGACACAAAAACAGAAATATAGATCAACAGAACAGGATAGAAAGCCCAGAGATAAACCCACAAACATATAGTCACCTTATCTTTAATAAAGGAAGGAAGAATATTCAATGGAGAAAAGACAGTCTCTTCAGTAAGTGGTGCTGGGAAAACTGGACAGCTACATGTAAAAGAATGAAATTAGAACACTCCCTAACACCATACACAAAAATAAACTCAAAATGGATTAAGACCTAAATGTAAGGCCAGACACCATCAAACTCTTAGAGGAAAACATAGGCAGAACACTCTTTGACATAAATCACAGCAAGATCCTTTTTGACCCACCTCCTAGAGAAATGGAAATAAGAACAAAAATAAACAAATGGGACCTAATGAAACTTAAAACCTTTTGCACAGCAAACGAAATCATAAACAAGATGAAAAGACAACCCTCAGAACGGGAGAAAATATTTGCCAACGAAGCAACTGACAAAGGATTAATCTCGAAAATATACAAGCAGCTCATGCAGCTCAATATCAAAAAACAAACAACCCAATCCAAAAATGGGCAGAAGACCTAAATAGACATTTCGCCAAAGAAGATATAGAGATTGCCAAGAAACACATGAAAGGATGCTCAACATCACTAATCATTAGAGAAATGCAAATCAAAACTACAATGAGGTATCACCTCACACAAGTCAGAATGGCTGTCATCAAAAATCTACAAACAATAAATGCTGGAGAGGATGTGGAGAAAAGGGAACCCTCTTGCACTCTTGGTGGGAATGTAAATTGATACAGCTACTATTGAGAACAGCATGGAGGTTCCTTAAAAAACTACAAATAGAACTACCATATGACCCAACAATCCCACTAGTGGGCATATACCCTGAGAAAACCATAATTCGAAAAGAGTCATGTACCAAAATGCTCATTGCAGCTCTATTTACAATAGCCAGGACATGGAAGCATGCTAAGTGTCCATCGACAGATGAATGGATAAAGAATATGTGGCACATATATACAATGGAATATTACTGAGCCATAAAAGAAATGAAATTGAGTTATTTGTAGTGAGGTGGATGGACCTAGATTCTGTCATATAGAGTGAAGTAAGTCAGAAAGAGAAAAACAAATACCGTATGCTAAAACATATATATGGAATTAAAAAAAAAAAAAAGGTTCTGAGGAACCAAGGGGAAGGACAGGAATAAAGACGCTGAAGTAGATAATGGACTTGAGGATATGGGGAGGGGGAAGGGTAAGCTGGGACGAAGTGAGAGAGTGGCATGGACTTATATACACTACCAAATGTAAAATAGATAGCTAGTTGGAAGCAGCCGCCTAGCACAAGGAGATCAGCTCGGTGTTTTGTGACCACCTAGAGGGGTGGGAGAGGGAGGGTGGGAGGGAGATGCAAGAGGGAGGAGATATGGGGATATATGTATATGTATAGGTGATTCACTTTGTTATAAAGCAGAAGCTAACACACCTTTGTGAAGCCATTATACTCCAATAAAGATGTTTTAAAAAATACATATATATATATAAATCTCAAAAAAAAAAAAAAAGAATATCAATGACCATTATGGGGATATTTTGAAATTTCCAAACTTAATTTACTTAAAAATGAATTGGACTCCAATTGCTCAAAAATGTCCAGAACTGAATGGAGTACTTATTTCAATTGGTATGTTGAGGCTTCCCAATGTTTTCAGGAGTCTAAAATTGCCGCTCCACAAAACAAGATTTAGGTTATCTGAGGAAACAGTTAAATTGGCCCCCAAAGCCTCAGGCTCCTCTTCCTTGGCTTCTTTGTCCCAGCCTCCCCCTCCAGCACCATCTTGTCTCTCTCCCTCAGCTCCTCATGGTCAGATGCTGTGTCCACGGCCCTCTTCCTAAACTCCTTCCCAGCCACAAGGCAGGAGCCATTCCTAAAATGCAGGTTTTTATATGTTCCTGGCCAGATAGTTATATATTACAATCAATAAAAATTGGATTCTAAACACAATTCAAAATGATTTCTCACCTACCCACATTCTTAGCTTGAAGGCATCTATTCACTCATTAATTTAGACACCCAATAATTATTGAACAAGGTACCACAAGAAAAGTCATTGTCCTAAAATGTAGAGGGGAACTGACCAGAGGACCTGTGAACTCAGAACACGGAAACATATAGTGAGAAGCAGGAACCCAGGAAGGGTGGAGATCTCGGGGACCAGCCTTTGATCAGATGTTTCCAGACTGAATTTCACAGGTCCTTACAATTTCAACAAGTGACCAAAATCTAGGGGTCCTGCATATTGGGTTCTCAACCTTCCATACTGCTAAGTAAGAAATTAAAAACAACAGACTACCCTCATTATAACTATTATTTTATAAAAGGAATTTTAAGTAGAAAAAAAAAAGACAAGGCAAGTTATCTCAAAATAGGAGACCTTTTCTGAGTTAAATTTATTTAGATTTATGATGATTTTCTATCATTCTTTTTTTTTTTTTTTTTTTTTTTGCAGGTATGTGAAAAGACTTCATATGAACAGGAGATGGGAATGTGGGAAACCACCATTCTGGTACCTAGCAAACCTTGTGTTTAGAAAGAACATTGGGTAGAACTTTCAGAATCCTGTCCTTTGTCACATCTGTGTGTTCACACATCCATTCTGTGAGCACTTAATGAATGCCAACTCAGGACAGGCCCTGAGAATGTAAAAAATAGAAATAGACAAGAAGCAGCCCCAAGAAGCCACAAACACCACCCTGCCTCCTGTCTGCTCACATCCTGATGGGGAGACAGGAACGAGATAAATTCATGGAGCCGAAGAAAGTGGGATGACAGCATGGTCATGAGCACAAGTGGTCCCACCTTGGCTCTTCATCTAGAAGCAACGGGGGCATAAGGACAAATATATTAAATATTGAGTCCAGGGCTCAACCTAGATTTTAATATTAGGTATTAGAGGTTTATCTGACAGTTGCTTTTAGTCTTTATTGCAGCATTAGATGCAAGCGGTTTAAACTTTCCAATAATCACACAGGCTGACAGCAAAGACCACTGTCCCTGGCCCTGTCTCTCCAACCATGGCTCCAGTTTCCTTGATTCAACCACCACCAGCTCTATTTGTGATTTCTTCTGGAATTTACCTCTATATTTATAAATAACATGCTTCTGGGTCATATTCTGATCTGTCCATTGAGCATATTAACTCTTGTAGTTGGCAGAATAATGTTCCTCAAAGATGACCATAGCCTATTCCTGGAACGTGTGAGCATGTCACCTTTCATTCTAAAAGGGACTTTACAGGTGTGATTTCCTTGAGGATACTGAGATGTGGGAGACTAACCTGGGTTATCCAGGCTGGTCCAATATAACCAGCAGGTTCTTACAAAGGATGGAGCAGGGAAGAGTCAGAACACACAGATGTAACAAAGAAATCAGAGGTTGAAGTGATGTACTTTGAAGGTGAAGGAAGGTGTCAAAATCCAAATCATGCAGGCAGCCTCTAGTTACTGGAAAAGGCAAGGACACAGATTCCCTTAGAGCCTCCAGAAGGAAGACAGCCTACCTGACACCTTGATTTTAGCCCAGTGAGAACCATTTAGACTTCTAAACTCCAGAACTGTAAGATAAGACATGTACATTGTTGTAGGCCTCTGGCTTTGGGATAATTTGCTACTGAAGAAACAGGAAAGTAATACAGCTCCATGATATTTCCCCAAACTGACACCTGTCACCCCCAAGAAACATAAATGCCCCTTTTTCTTTTTCCCAATTTAGTTTCTCTGGGTTTTCAGTTAAAAGTCAACATTACAGCTATGTAAATATTTTTCACTGAGAAAACAGAGAAATATGATAACATTTTTTGTGTTGTACAGTTGTTTTTCTTCAGTGAATAATTACCTTACTTTTTTCCATGCACTTACGGGAATTGTAAAAGCTACAGTTCATGTGTAACACTCCCTTCTCTTTTCCACATGGTCCATACCTCAGACAGCTTTTTATGCCAAAGCATAAAAAGATCCCGAATGAGTTGCTGGACTTACAGTAAAACAATTAGATGCTCCCACTTCAGTTATTAATCATTAAGCTGAGGGAAACTTTTGAAAAAGACAAGTGTAGATGTGATAGATGGAATGGACATTGGAAAAGCAATTATCTTATACTAGCTAAGACACTGAATGAAAAAGAAAAGAGGTTGATGTTCAGTGATAGTTCTCAAGAGATGACCAATTGCCTAAGTTACTATTTTACGCTTAAATTCACCATGAGAAATTTCATGTAAATGTTTAAAGAGAAGACTTGAAAATGTGTGATGATTTGGGTGCCGTAATATTCACCTTACGCCCTTTAACCAAACACAACTTCTTTCTGAGTCAAAAAACTAATCACGTGGCAGGTATCTCTCATAATGCTCAGGTTTCACCCACCTCTCAGCCTATAACCATCATCTTCAGACATTATAATTGAGGGATAATGTTTCCTCCTTTGTGACATCACAACTGCTAATTTAAGAAGGAGAGGTTTCCTGTGCAAATCGAATTCTCAGATCAAATACTCTCTGATGTACTCCTTTCTTTTTTTTTTTTTTTCTTTTTTTGAAAACTCCAAGGACAGTCCAATTTATAATCAGACCATAGCTATTTTGGACACTGCCTTAACAGCACACATGTGTATAAGTCAAGCCCAAACTGAAGAGCTCCATAAAGTGGTGAACACTTTGCAAGCTAAATTTCTACTGACACCTACATAATCATTGGGGCTGAACCCACAAAGGTACAGACTGATGCATCAACAACTTTATGCAAGCTTGCACAACACCCTTTAAAACTAGAAATTAAAGAAAAAATAAAACCAATATTTGAAAGCCTTGTAGAGGATCATCATACCTTGCACCTATCTTGTAATAATCATATCCTCCCATAAAGAAACCCATCTGAAAAGGCTATTGAAGTATTAAGCACCCCAGGGCCATAACGAAATAGTCACACTACACTTCCTTGTGGTATTGAATGTAAATACTATTTTATCTTCTGTGCTATATTATAATTGTTGACCTATGTTATAGCTTCTCTAGTCTCCTTCAGGTAAATAGTCGATACATGTTTGCTTTTTCCTGGGAACATCAGCAGTGTATTCAGATCACTCAGTATCAATTTCCTTTTACACAATTCTTTATACAAGATAAAGAATTATTTGAGTTCCTAAAAACTTAAGTAACCTTATGTGGATGGCCAATTGCTATGTTCTAATCATGAAATGAGCACATTGATTATATTTATCTAGTTACTGTTTGAACTCCAAAAGGATTTTAAATTTCCAAAGGAAACTTTACATTTTTATATAAAAAGACATGATATAGCCCAGGGAGATATTCACCTCACTTCTGACAGATTACAAACAATTCAAACACTCCTGGTCTCTTAAAGATAATTAAGACAATTGCTTGAATCCCATTGGTTCTTGTAGGAAATGGGTTCCCAAATTTTCTTCAATTATCATGCTTATATTTGACTTAGCCAGGTCCTTAGTAACTTAGAAAATTCTTCCTTAGGAACCAAAAAAAGGTTAAAGATTATGCAATTTAAAATTAGCACTTCAACAACTCCCAACCTAGAGTTTACCTTATAATCACAGGCTTATCAACCTATTGGTAGAGTGATCTGGAGATCACTTTCAGTTATGGATTTTTTGGTTTTCTGACCTATTGTGTTTGCCATCTCAAAAATATTTTGTTGATCACTGATCACTGGAGATAGTTTCACCCTTGAAACAATGACTCAAATTTATGGAAATCATCAATGATCAATAGCTCATCACAGCCTTTCACTTAGACTAGTGGCAGACATTTCCACACCTTGCCTCAATGTAATAGTAGCTACATCTAAACTAGTAAAATCCAGTGCTGCCTTATTCTAAAGTTACCCCTAAACTACACGGTCCTTAGTGCTGTGCAATCTTTTTTACTTACTGAAAATGCACATTTTTTTCTAAAAAAATACTATGCTTTATCCTATAAAATCTTTTTATTTTCTCTTCATCAATTTCCATTCGTAACACTTTAAATCCTGCTATTCTTTTTCCATTACCTAAATAAAGGAAAACTTGTAACTTTCTAGTATTTGTCTGAAAAATTGCCTGTCTCTGAACACACTTATTAGAAGCTCTTATAAAGAAATCCAGATTTAATCTCACTTGTTGATGGATCATAGTTTAAAATTGATAAAGGAGACTATCAGGTCAGATATACCTCAACAGATCTCAACTCACCCCTAGAACATGACTCCTTACCAAGGAAAAGTCTTCCCAGGTCGCAGATTTCACTGTTCACTAAGATAGATAAGGGAATTAAAATATACACCAATAGCAGGTATATACACCAAGTAGTCCCTGATTTTGGAATGCTTGCAAGTAATTGTGTTTGATCTTATACAGGATCACAAGTAAAATTTGTCAATAGGGAGTACTTTTAAATCCTCTAAACTGTCCAAGGAGGTGGCTAATATAGATAAAACTCATTCAAAAAGAGATCATATGAAGGTTAAAAAAAGTCCTGACTGATCATATTTTTAGACAGGTAGCTCTCATGTGAAAGGTCTAAAGTGAGTGTTATATAATACCATTTTTAACTCTAGTGTCAGAAAGGGATACTGGAAAAAAAATCTTTGCAGATTAAAAGAGAATAATCACTGGCGCTTTCAGGATGGCTATTTGTTGGCACCAGAGAATCTCAAATTAAAAAAATAATGAAATCATTCATTATAGCAAGGACAAATTGGCCACTGTACTCAACTGGCATTGCTGGAAAGTTCGACTAAAGTTGCTGATGTTGTCTCCGATGAATGTCTCACTAGTCACCAGCGTGAGAAAGGAAAAGACATACATAAGAGCTCAAATCTTAGAGTCCTTTGAATATCTACAAGTAAGTTTCATACCATATTCCACAACAATAGGTTTTGAATATGTTTGTTCAGTGTGTTCTTATTCTAGTGATGGATGAAAGCTTTCCCTTGCCAAAAAGCTGAGTTTAATACTGGCAATGATATTACTTGATTCTATTTTCCAAACCTGGGGATTCCACCCTACCTCACCAGTGACAGAGACACCCATTTTACTGAGACTGTCACTAAAGAGATTTTCAACACTTTGCTGCTTATTGAGGAACTTCACTGCCCATATTATCCCCAATTGTCAGAATGGTAGCAGTAAAAAATGAATTTTTAAACTAAAACAGGAATCAACAAAGCTTTCAGACATTATAGGAATTCAAATGGTATTGACATTGTTTTTAATGACAATGAAATGAGCTCTTTTCAGGAGTTTACTGACTCTTCCTTTCTGAATTAGTGGTAGGCTGCCTTTTACACCTAGGCGTTTTATCTCTGATTCTGGATCCTCCTTAACACAAGCAGACATTTCCTAATACTACAAGGGACTCATGGAATTCACGTAGTCTTATCATTAACCGATAGTTTTTCTTCAATATCCTCCTGAACAACAGTAGGATGGTCTTAAATATTGAGCTCTTACTTTCCGGAAGAAACATCGGATAGCATTGTTGAACTCTAATATAAGATAGCTTATTAAGTACTGCGACTAGTCAGCACAGAAGTAAAAACTCTAGGAATACTATTGTTTCCTGGATGCACTTGCACAATTAGAACAGAAGTCATCCTGAAATCATAGAAAACTGTTTTAACCAAATACCTTAAGCTGAGGATTCTTAGAAATCTTCCAGAAGCAGACACTATTGAGAAAGAGAAGCTTCAAACCAAGATTTTTGTATCAAGTTGATGGCTGCACCAAGTCATTGATCCAAGGAACACAGAGCAAGAACCAGATAATCAGAGACATAGATTGTCACACTTTAATTTGCATGTTCTTATTCTTTACCTTCCTAAATATTTTCTTTGATATTTGCAGGTTTAAGGTTCTGGACTTTTAATAAACACCTGTTGCCTCTTAATTATTATGTCTATAGTGTCTTTAAAGTCCTTACCCCTAAATTTGCATTGCTTTGTGCATACTTAATTACTACTTGTTACATGCCCTGCTACAATTTCCTGAGTTTTTGCTGAAATATAAAAATAAACAAAACACCAATTCTGTTCTTAGCCTCCTTTGGATGGCAACTAGTTTATTTTGATAACAGTTCCTTTTCATAAGTAAGTTTGTATCTTGGATAGGCAGACTTGAACAACAAAATATTTTTGAGATGACAAACACAACAGGTCAGAAAACCAAAAAATCCATAACATTCTATCACATCATATCTCCAAAGTGGGCCTTTGCAGCAGCTAGATTTTTAAACTGAACTATCAGAGAAATAGACCTAAGGAAAAAATAGGATACAGATGATATATACTTGGAGACTGTATTACTGTCATAGATCTTACAAGAGAGCTACATTACAAATTCTTAACCCCAAACGTTTTCCTTTACATCTACCTGAAGTCTTCCGTATTTCAAGTAACACTGCTTGATGATGTATCACTCTTGATGGTGGTAGAGAATAATTAAAATAATATTAGACATTACAATATGTGGTATTTTTGGCTGAAAATAAATCACTGAACAGTCATGAATGACCAGTACTGGATTTGAGGCATACAGCCTATTGGCTGCTATCTGCAAGAGACCTGTTTTCTGATGACTACCTGATTTCACCCAGGGTCAGTTGTTTCACCCAATGTCTCTTTTGGTCTCTCAGTTTCCCTTTTTACATATATATATATACACACACACACACATATATATACATATATATGTATATATATATATGTAATTCAAATCAAGAACAAAAAAATTGGAACTTGATTTTGAACATTTTTATGAGTGAAAAATAATCTTTTTCCTTAATTTCATGTTTTAAAAGTTTCCAAAAGTGAATAAAATTCTGAACGTTATAGATCATAGAATAGAATAACTAGATAATATCACTATGACTTTAGAAAACTTTGTCATGAAATTCAACAATCCAGTGGTTCAAAATAAAGCTGATTTAGATATATCAGTGGCATTTGAGAGTAGAATATATATTATCTTAGGAAGAATGTTTTGCTTGTATCCATACAGATTTCTCAAGTCACTTTAATATAACAAGAAAGATCTATGAAACAAAGGAGTGAAATTAGGTGATTTGGCTAATAGCCAATTAAATTAATTTGGTTAAATCTGGTTCTGAGAGCACTTCACATAAAGAAGGGAATCTGTTCTCTGGCTATAATTTGAAATCTCTTTGTTCTTCTCTTAGAAATAAACTGTGGGCTCTGGTTATAATTCGTCTCTTAGTATTTTTCTGGGCTTCAGTGTTCAAATGTGTGACCATCAGAGAATTAAATCATATTGCTCAGTCATTGTCATAAATGCTATGCAGCTGTTGTCCCTTGAAAATTTCCAGCAAATGATCATCCAACAAATTTGACACAAATAGATGTTGAAACGGCTACCATGAAGCACTTCAACCCTGTATCAATTAGAGTTGAACCAGATAAGTAGAATCAGTAGGAGATGTACATTTAGAGATGAATCATAGGGAATTGGCTAATGTGATTTTGGGGGCTGGCTAGGCAAATCCAAAATCTGTAGGTGGGATTCAGGAAGGGTAGACTTAAACTCTCAGGCATAGACTGAAGTTGCTCATGGGTGAAATTTCTTCTTCTTCAGGGAAACCTCAGCTCTGTTTTTAATGTTTTTTGATGACTCGAATCAGCCTCACTCTGATTATCTAGAATAATCTTCAGTCCTTAAAGTCAACTGATTATTGGCTGTAACTACTTCTACAAAATATCTTCACAGCAACACCTAGTTTAATGTCTTATTGAGTAACTTGAGACTGTAGCTTATCCAAGTTGGCATAGTAAAATGACCATCACAGTTGGTCTGTATTAGTTTTCTATGGCTGCCATAACAAATTAACACAATCTGTGGCTTAAAACAGCACAAATGTATCTTACAATTCTGTAAGTCAGAAGCCCAACACTGTTCTCAATGGGTAAAATGCAGGAGGTGGTAGTCTATGTTTCATTCTGGAATCTAGCAGATAATTCATTTCCTTGACTTTTCCAGACAATGGAGGCTTCCTAGTTTCTTTGGCTCATGGCCCCCTTCACCCATCTTCAAAGCCAGCAAGGGCAAGTTGAATTTTCCTTACATCATATCACTCCAACCTTATTTCTGTCATCATATCTCCTTAGGGGGCTCTGCCTTTTCCTCCCTCTTTTATTTACTTTTTAGAAGTTTTATTAAAAGAATTCATTTACCATACATTTAACCCATTTAAAGCAACAAGTCAATGATTTGGATTTTCTTCTTGTCTTTGACTTTCAGCATTTTTACTATTATGTGTCTGTTTGTGCATATCTTTGCAATTTCCTACTTGGAATTCATTGAACTTCCTGGTTGTGTAAGCCGGTGTTTTCTAATAAGATTGGGAAGTTTCCAGCCATTATTTCTTTGAATATTTTTTCCTCCTTTTTTTCTCTCTTCTCATTCTGTTCCATCCATTACATGTATATTGATACAACCTAATGGGTGTCCCACATTTCCCTGAGGGGTAGTTAATTTTTCTTCATTTTTTTTTTTTTTGTCTTTCTTCTTAAGCTTGCACAATCTCTATCAATCTATCTTCAAGTTTGCAAATTATTTCTTCTGTCAATTCAAGTCTACTGTTGACCCCATCTAGTGTACATTTCACTTTAGTTACTGTATTTATCAGCTCCAGAATTTCCATATTTTTCTTTTATATAATTTCTATCTCTTTAGTGATATTCTATTTTTGGTGTGACATTGCCATCATATCTTCCTTTACTTTTTAATTCATAGTTCCCTTTATTTATGTGAACATATTTATAATGAGCACCTTGAAGCTTTTCCTGTTAAATGTGACATCTGGCTGCTCACACACACAGTTTCTGTTGCCTGCTTTTGTTCCAATGTATGTGCCCTACTTCCTTTTTTTTTTGCATGCCTTATAATTTTTTGTTGCAAGCTGGACATTATAAATAGTGTATTATGGCAACTTTGGGTACTACTGGTCTCCCCCACTTCAGGACTGGATTATTTTAATGACCTCTATTTTCCCCACCTAATGTTTCTATACCTATGATGTTGCTCCTCAGGAAGGTTTTTGTTTTGTTTTTTGTTGTTTGTTGGTTTGTTTAATAATTTTCACTAGTTTCATTGCGGTGGGAGCCCTGGAGCTCCTCACACTGTCATGCTGGAAGTTTTCTCTCCCCCTCTTCTATTCTAAAGAAGATTATATTGTGCCAACTTAGATAATCCAGAATAATTTTCCTATTTTTAAGATCAGCTTATTAGTAAATTTAAATCCATCTGTAACTTTAACTTACTTTTCTATGTAATGTAACATATTTACAAGTTGTGGAGTTTAAGAAGTGGACATTTTTGCGGGAAGGGTGTATTTCTGCCTACTGCAGACACCCTGACACAGCAAAAAGTAGTGTTGATCTATATTAACCATATCCCCATAACATAATGGTCTATATTTCAGTTTAGCCTAAAGCATCACCAAAAGGGTCAGTGAGAATTAATACGAGCATACTTTTCTCTCCTTGTGTTAAGCCAGGCATATTTTTCTGTCCTTGTGTAATACAGGTGCTAAACATATTTACATGTCCCTGTGTTAAACGATACTGAAAGCAAGCAAAAATAACTTAGGTATTTATTCATCGGCATATTTATTTTTTAAGAAAAAACTGAATCAACTTTAATACCTTACTAAAACTCAAGACTCATTCTTCACTGTTCAAACCCATTAATTCATAAAATTTCCCTTAATTCAATCAGTTTCCTGCTTTGAAAGACCCATCTTAAAATCACTCAGCCCACATCATGAAATCCTAAACATCTCCTTCCCAAACTTTCAAAGGTTGTGACATTACTGAAGCTCTGTTAAGGAGTATGTGTGTGTGTGTGTGCGTGTGTGTGTGTGTGCATGTGTGTGTTTCTCCATTACTTACAAGATGTCCAAAACACTAAGCTTTGCTTGATCATTTGATTTTTCTGATGACCATTTTTTTGAAATTTGACAGCTGACAATGAATCAAGTAGGTAAGTATAGACAAGATATTTACAGTGGGAAGTGTTAAAAGTTAAAAACAAATGAGCCATACGGTGATATTGTACATTATCTTTTTGCATATTTGTATTAACAGTCTTTAAAATAGTGATATTGGAAGAAGAAAAATGATGCAATCATCCACAGTACACTAAAGTGCAGAAATAAGGGTTTCAGAGAAACATTAAGAAAAGCACAGATTTTTAGACTGTTGTTGCTTTTTTCTCCTTTTGGGTTTCTGTGATCTACCTATTGAGATAGAAAATATGTATGATTGTTTCTTTGCTTTGTTTTATTTATATATTTTGTCTTTCTCTTCTATCCATCTCCCTAGTAAGTTAACAGAAGTGAAATATATTTTTCTTTTTGCCACCATAAAGAAAGAGAAATTAAATAGTCCTGGATTTTTTTTTTTGCAGAGGGTTTCCACTGATTATTTAAATCAATATTCTCTGAAATATTACTACATTACTGTTGAGTACTATGTCCATGTGAAGTATACAGAATGTAAATCCTTAGACTTATGAAGCAGGAAGAGATCTGGATATCAGTAACCAACAGTTTTCAACCCTGGCTATAGGTTGAAGTCACTTTTTGAAGCTACATCTCTTAGTGCTAGGCCTTGGTTTCTTCACAGATGATTCTGATGCACAGTGATAGTTTGGCAGTACTGATATAATTCATCTGCTAGATTTTTCATTTTGAGAAACAGAGATTCACAGAGGTTATGTTTTCATTCAAGGGTATCAAATTTGTAAATGGTGGTTGTGAAGTTATAACACATTTCTGATATCAAAGTAAGAAACCTGATTAAATAAATCATGAAAATAAAGCTAATACTATAATCCATGCCTTGAGATATTTATTATACTAGCTGATCTAGGTCATGATTGCAGTACTTAGATTAAGTTGTTAACCTTAAAATATACTGAGTCCTGTATATCCAGGGTCAGGAAACAATAACCTGTGGGCCAAACTGAGCCTGCCACATGTTTTTGTATGGCTTGTGAGCTATGAATTGTTTTGCATTTTTAATTACTGGAAAAAATTTTTAAAAAGAATAATATGTGATACACATGAAAATTATATGTAATGAAAATTCAGTGTCTGTAAATAATTTTTTATTAGAAAATCCATGCTCATTCAGTTCTGTATTGTCTGTGGTTACTTTCATGTCACAGAGTTGGGTAGTTGTAATAGAGATCACAGTGCCCACAAAGCAGAACATATTTGCTATCTGTCCTGTTATAGAAAAGGTTTAACAACCCTTGCTTTTCAACAAAGACTTAAAAGCTCTGGATCTGTGCAAATTAGTGGGTGTGCACAATTATGCAGCCTATCTAGTTGTTGAATGCATTCTTGGGTGTGCTCCTCTATTTGATTAATGCCACTCATTATTCTATTTGACTCTAATTGTGTTGTTGCATTGATATGTTAAAGATTAACTCTGCACTTATTCTAAATCAAGATTCACAGAAACGTGAAGATAAAGCAGAGAATAGAAAACATGATGGTTAAAGATTTGATTTTTGCTTTCCTCTGGAGAAATTCTTAGGATTTTATGTGTAAGAAATTTAAGTAGTTATAGCAAACTTCCCAGAGGATGCATAGCTCTGCTGCATTCTTGTCATAAAGCTGACAGTACACCTATGCTATCCTGCTTGGAAAAAATATGACAAGCTGATGTGCAGTGGCAGTCGTTTGGGGTTTAATTGAATAATAAGTATACATAATATTTGCATATGTCTCTAGTTGAGAAAGATAACTTCAAAACTGAGTGCTTAATGAGAAGGTAGTGACTGTCACAAAACAGTGTGGGTCTCTGTCCCCAAAGCAAGATATTATTTGGTAACAGGTATAAACTATTGAAGGGCTCCCAGTACAAACGTAACTACTAAATAAACAACATTTGCAGTAATTAACATGCTATGGGATGATGAGGACAGGTTCCTGCTGATTATATGAACAGGAGTCAACTTGTTAACCATTAGGATCAAAACAACTACGGCAACAACAACAGTAGTAACAACAGGGACAGCAGCAAATATGTATTTAGCTCTTTCTATGTGCCCAGAACTGTTTTAGGTACTTTTTAGGTTTTAACTCACTCAAATCCTCACAGCAACCCTACAAGGTAGATAATATTACACTGTGTGAGGTACACTGTACATTATATTGTACAGATGAGAAAAATAAAAAGTAGAGAAGTTAAACAGCTTGGCCAAGTTCACACAACTAGGCAACGGAAGAGTCTGATTTGAAATCAGGTAATCTGACTTCAGTTTTTGCTCTTAAATAGTATCTTTTCCTGCTTAACAAAAACTACAGTTTATACAGTGTTTATGCTAAACAATAGAATCATGTTTTAGAAAAAAACAGAGATTCAAGTCATGACTTGTTTTCAAGGGATTTGAAAACACACATACATACAGATATAAGTAGATATATTTATTTTGGCTTTCTTAACTGAAAAACAGGAATTCTATTTACTAATATTGTAGGAGAACGGGACTATCTCTCAAGACATGGACAGTTAGGTATGTCAACTTTGTTAAGGAGAACAGAGGACTTTAAGCTTATATTAAAATGGTTACTTTTCCCCTTAATTTATTAAAAAAATAGCTACTTTTCCCCTCTGCCAGCCTGAGCATAAGAGGATATTTCTCTGATCTTACCTGTGATAACCTGATAGAGCTCCTGGAGGTGAAACTCACAAAAGTATGGGAGGCCCCTGGTTGGGCCTCAATAGTTTTAACTCTAGTTCACGCTGAACCTCCAGCAATCTAGCTTACCATAGGCTGTGATTCTTTGTACTTGGCTCTTTCTCCAGTTTTTCAGGTTGGCAGTGTACGCATGGCCTCAATATTCTAATGGATATAAGAAAGTTGTAGATTTTCAGTTTTTTGAGTTTTTACTTGTGAAGAGGACAGAAGAGATGGCTTCCAAGCTCTTTACATTTGATAGCAGAAACCAGCTCTCCTTCACCTTTAAATCACCTACGGTAGACTTACTTGTGCCTACATTCATGTGACAGTTCTCATAAATATTTTCGGTTTATAATTATAAGTTGGTATTTTTAAACATAGTATAAATTAGTAAACTATTTCAATATATTTCCAGTAATGCTTAATTTTTTTCTAGTTTAGACATTAAGAAAAATTTCAGCTAGCAATCTCAACTTGGACCCTAAATATTTGAGCTGAATTGTGAAATATTCACATCTCTATACATGGGTTTAATCAGAAGAGTGATTTTCTTTCTTGAAATATTTTCCACCTTAATTTCTACATAAAATATATTTTTTTCAATTTATAATTTAATTAATAGTTATAACTATTAACCAAATGTATACATACATATATGTTTATATTTCTAGGTTCTTTACTACTTTTTCTTTCTTTGCATTCTCTAATTTTCACTCTAAATATAATATAGGAGCTCTATCAGTAACTACTCATAAAAACATATTCTAACTGATGAAATCAGCAAGGCATAGTTGCAATGCTGGTCATGCTTATCTTTTAGCTAACTGATCTCCTCTGAATTAACCTTATTCCATAAGACAAAGACTGTGATATCTATTTGGCTGAGTTGCCGTGAGAATTAGAAATTATATAGGCAAATTCACTATCCACAATACTTGTCATGTTGTTAGAAATAAAATGAAGTGTGGCCACAACACATTATTGAACACATATATTTTATTAAGACATCACTAAAGTGTTATCCTCCAAGACTATTGATTGTCAGAAATAAAGGTTCAAGTGAAAAAGTTCACCTTAAAATTCAATGTGTTTATTTTCCTCTTAACAAACCTACCATGTCTCATGTACAATCTTTCTCCGTTCAATTTAATACAATGTAAACAAAATTCACCTCAGGGTAATGATGAACATTATTTCATTGCCAAAAGGGTTTTTCTTCTCTGAAAATATGTAGGGTATGAGGCCTGCATCCCTATAATGAATCACCAAATGTTTTGCTTTTGGCCTAGTTGGAAAGCCACAGACATATTTATGAGATAATAGATAAAAAAGAACTGAGCCTAACATGCAATAGTTCTATGGAAAATACAAATTAATGTTTTATTTTCCTGAATGTTAAAAATGTTAAGCATATAACTCATTCTGCTTTTGTGTGCTTTAGAAAAGCACAGTGCAAAATATCTTTTTATAGGTGAAGCAGAAATAGGTGAGCTAATGGTCTGGAAGATTTGTAAGGTGCTGCATCCGAACTGTTCTCTCTTAAGATGAGCTGGAAGTACAAGCCTGCACATTTTTCAAGTAAATTGGCAGAGCTATTGTATCAAGGGGATTGACACATCAACACACGCAGGTCTTTGCTGTTTCAAGTTGGACTGTTGAGCTCAAATTATTTCATTTTCTCAAACTCTTTCACTGAGTCAGTTAAATTTTAGAGTAATATTAAAAAAACCAAAAATGATTTTGTACATTCAAAACTGTTAGAGAAATAAAGACATATAAAATGGTTCTTTCTTCTCTCTCAGAACAAACATCTATATTCTAAACCGTATCTGTGTTACTAAAAAGTGCAGAAAAGGCTCCACGGGCTACTGCTTCTCCTGAATGATTATTATCCTCAACCCTAACTCCCAGAGTCCACACCTTCTTCACCTTTCCTGTTGGTTCAGTTTTTATCTTTCAGGATTTATAGAAGCAAGTCTTCCAGGTTAGATACCGTGACAGAAATAAACTAGCAAGCCCCGAGATTAAATGGGACAGACATTCTTTATTTTATTACTGTAAGTTGTAGTGCTTTGAATATCTTTTTATACCTTCCCTACATCATCAGACTTTCTCTGTGTTAAAGGAAACAAAACTCAAAATTCAACCTCTCATCCAATCTGTGAGTCTTAAAAGTATTCTTGTCAGTTGTTCATAGGTCACTTCAGGAATATTATAGTCATGGTCGAAGCAGCTACTAACTCATAAAAAGACAGATTGCAGTTCTGATGTTTCACGTGATGAGCCTAACCTGCCAACCTCCAGTTTATCCCCCAAATTTTGTTCAACCATTTGGACTGAAGCAGAATTAATTCTTCTTTCATTCTTCATGCATGCAACTGGAATTTACTGAACCATACCGGGTACTGATATGTGTATTGGTGATTAGTAGTGAGCAAAATAAACATAAATCCCTGCTTGCATGGCCTTCACATTTTAGTAGGTTTGAGATCATGAACAAGAAAAATATATACCATATTAGGTGGGATTATGTGGTAAGTGGGCAAATACAGAGAGGAAGCTAGGATGTGTATGTGCACAGGATTTAGCAGTTTAAATAAGGTGACTGTGGAAGACCTCACTGAGAAGGTGACTTGTCAAATACACATATTTGAAGGAAGATTTCCAAGCAAAAGGAACAGCATGACAGAGACCGCAAAGTAGACAATTTTATACCATTTACTCCATGACAGTCCCTGAACTATTTATCAATTACTAGCATATCATTCAGTACTTCCTTCAGTTGAAAAGCCCAGTGTTCTCCTTCACTTCACAGATAAAATAATTTAGACAACCTTTAATAACACAGTGACCTTTCTTCTGAGAACATTTTCTACTTTGTTTTCACCATCTTTTCCACATTTGCATAGTATAATATTAAATATTTTATTATACCTGTTCAGGAATGACTGATATGAGTGAATGGATTATTTTTATGTCTAGTGCTCTCTTTTTTTAAAAAAAGTATGGTTCTGATATGATTAAAAACTTTGTCGGCTATTCACTTCTTTTTTATATTAGTTCTATGTATTTTTCTCTTGCTCTTAACATCTTTCTTTGTTCTAGCTTTCCAACCCCCAAAAAGCGCTCAACTACGGATTCTTGTTAAAAACATTTAATTATTGTATTTCTATCTCAGCCAAAGCTGAGGAGGCAAGAAAGGAGTGTTGAATATTGAGCAAAGTTCACTCCTTCACCTAATCTCTGTCATTCAATATCTGTTTCATTTGGTACCAAGCAGCAGAACTGGAATTGCTAAATAACAAATTGCTAAATTCTAACAAATTTCTGTTGTGTCATCACCTATGTCATTTTTTTTTCTCTAAAAGTCAAAGTGATAAAAATCAGTGAAGCACTGACAAATGACATTGCAGACTTCACCACCTTTAACTGTATAAATCTCTTCCTAGGTTTTAGATACTCATTATAAATCATATCAGTCAATAATACCTGTTATAAATAGAGTGAACATACAATTTATCAAACAAGTTGGAATTTTTTGCAAGTTAACCATAGATGGGAACTGTAAAAATTAAGCCACGATAACAGATATGAAGCAGAACCATGTAAAGCAAAACTGGACTCACGTTTACTCTACTTATATTACATTAATAAAGGTAGTATCACATAGCTGCTATCAGATCAGGTTCTAGAATCACAAAGAACTGAGTTTGTATCCCACTGTTTGTGAAACAGCTGTAGGACCTTGGAGAAATCGTTTAACCATTTTAAACCTTATTCTCTACATTTGTAGTGTGTAACTATCTATAGTATTTTTCCCATAGGATTGTCCTGGAGATTCACTGAGGTTATATGTATACAATATTTAGCTTAAGGGTTATATATATGATGCATTAAAAAATAGAAGCACAAGATTTGTGAGATACTTTATATTAAAATACTAAAATGACTTATTTTAAAAATGGACTAAAAATCATAAAGACAAAATGCAAAGTGTATTAACAAGCATAATGATACTGAAAATTGGCTTTGATTTCCTGATTTAAAGGTAAATGACTAGATAACAGAATTAAAGATAATAATATATGACAGACATGGTTTTAAGTACTTTATAAGTGCTAACTAATTTAATTATATCAACAACTCTATGAGGAGTTACTGAGACACAGTGTTCAGAAACCCATCCAAGATCACCTAAATAAGAAATTGGCAAAGCAGAGATTTAAATCCAGGAAGTTTTGCATCTTAACATTTATGATATATTCTTGTTATGAACAGAAATGAAAAACCATACATTGCAAAATTAGAAATATAAAAAAAAGGTACTTTAAAAAAATCTGTCTCTGTTTGCAGTGAAGGTGGAACAAACGAAAAAAAAATTATTTCCAAACTAGAAAAAAAAATACCTAGAAAACCAGACAAAATATATAAAACAACCATTTTTAAGATATTGAGCAACAGGCAAAAGGCAGTATAAGAATGTGATTCTTGAATAAATAAAAACAAATGAGATGAGCCCCATTATTGCCCTAGCTTATGGCTTTGATAATTTTCAGACTTAAATGCAGAACATGGAGAACCAATCAAAGCTTAGAGTGCTTGCTGAGTTAAGGAGACAGAGTCTGGAGTTTGGAAGGCCAAGGTGGATAAAATGTACAGTGCAAAATTCTAGAGAGGAGAGAGATTGACAGAGAGTGAGCACTGGATATTTGTGTTGGGGGAACCCCTCATTTTTGTCTGAGAACTGAACTTTACATGCATAAGAGGGCACTATCTGAGGTTAGGGAAAGAAGTATTGGAAAACAATAAGTGGAATAATGCTTGTAGCTCACAAAGAGTTGGGAAAAGTTAGTGTCCCAACCAGACAAAGTGGAAAGACTTACAATACAAAGGGCATAGTGTATAGACCTCAATATGTAGATAGTATTGCATTAGTAATAAGGACAAGTTAAATTTATACTGCTTGTCTTGACCATTCTTACAAAGCTTAGTAACTGATTCACTTTGTTATAAAGCAGAAATTAACACACCATTGTAAAGCAATTATACGCCAATAAAGATGTTAAAAAAAATCAAATAAATAAATAAATAAGACAGGAACAATTAAAAAAAAAAAAAAAAGCAAGTCTTAAAAGGATCAAACTGATCCCAAGTATCTTAACTGCATCTCAGAACAAAACCCAACAATATTTAAAGGACTCTCACAATACCCAAGAAACAAAAACATAAAATTCATAATGCCCTATATCCAAACAAAAACTAACAACCGTGAAAGGAAGAAGGCAAATATGATCAATAATCAGGAGAAAATGCAGCAAATAGAAGCAAGCCCAGAATTTTAAAAGATTACAGAATTAACAGTAAAGAACATTAAAACATCTACCGTACGTGTAATCCATATTTTCAAGATGATATAGAAAAAATGAACATAATGAGTAGCAAAATGGAAGATGAGAAAAGAATAAAATTGAGTTTCTAGAGATGAAATAGCCTATCTGAAATGAAAAATACACTGGAAGATATTAACAGGAGATTAGAAACTTCAGAATAAAAGATCAATGAATATGAATACATAGAAATAAAAACTATCCAAATGAAACACAGAAGAAAAGAAAACCTGAAACAAAAATACTAACAGAGCTACTACATATGAACAGATCTTTAGAACAATATCAATCAGCGTATTATACACATAACTGGAGTTACAGGAAAAAAGGTGGACAGAAAATTATTTGAAAAAATAATGGCTGAAATTTTCCAAATTTCAATGAAAACTATAAACACAAAAAACCCAAAAAGTTAAAAAAAATAACAACATCAAGAAAACTACATCAAATCTTATAAGAATGAAATTGCTGGAAACCACTAATAAAGATAATATCTTTGAACATAAAACCAGAGCAAAAGAAACAAGGAACAAAGATAATAAAACCACAATCAGAAAGTATGCAAGCTGAAAGACAATAAAGGAGTATCTTTAAAGTACAGGGGGAATGAAAAACCAACAGCTATCAACTTAAAATTATAATCTATAAAATGTATCTTGAAAAGGAAGGCAAAATAAAGACTTTTTCAGGAAAAATTGCTGAAATAATTGGTTTCCAGTACACATGTATTGCAAAAAATGTTAAATAAAGTTCTTAAGGCAAAAGAAAAATGTTAGTCAACTAATTTTGCATATGTATATGCGTATATGAATATATATGAAAAAGGAGAATGAGCCAAAGTGGAATTTATCTAAGAAATGCAAATTGTGCTAACATTTAAAAATCAAAAATATAATTCACTATATTAACACACTAAGAAAAGAACACAAATTATATTAATAAATGCAGGAAAGCTTTGATAACAGTCAAAATCCATTCATGAAAAGAACTCTTAGTATACTAGAACTAGAAAAACACATCCTCAGCCTGATAAAGGAAAACTGCTAAAATCTTGCACATTGTAATGCTGATTGTTTTCACCTATTTTGTTTTCTCTCACCACTTCTATTCAACATCATGCTTAAGGAAGGTCATGAAAGTGAAAAAAGACAAGAAGAGAAGGAAAAGTCATACAAATTGAAACAAAAGAAGTAAAATTGTGTTATTTGCTGGTTATGATCACATATGCAGATAATTCAGTCGAACTGTGAAAAAAAATCTGCTAGAAATTATATGTGAGTTAGGAAGTCCATAGTATACTACTAGGTCATTAGACATGTATTCATTTTATTTTACATACTCAAAGAAAAATGGAAATTTAACAGTAAAAAATTACCATTTATAATTTGAACAAATATATGAAAATGTTAGGGGTAAAGTTAACAGAAGTTGTTCAAAACCTGTACATGGAAATCCACAAAGTATTACTGAGAAAAATTAAGGAAAACCAAAATAGAGGAATAAACCATGTTCAAAGATTACAAGACCTAATTTTGTTAAGATGATATCAATTCATCTATAGATTCAAAGAATTCCAAATTAAAACACCAACGGGACTTTTTTTTTTTTTTGGTAAAAAATGTCAATCCAATTACAAAATTTCATGGAAATTCAAGAGATCTAGAATAACCAAAAATTTTGGGAAAAAAGAATACCAAAGTGGAGAATTTAGACTATCTGCCTTGAAGACATTGTGGAATGGGTTTAAAATTGACATGATCAATGGAACTGTATACAAAATCCATATATAGACCAATAATTGTATGTTCAATTGATTTTTAACAAAGTTTTAAAGGCAGTTTGATGGAGGAAAGGGTAACCCCTTTAACAGGTACTACTGGGACAGTTGGATATTAATGTGCAAAAATTTAACCTCAAATCTAACCTTAAAATATATACAGAAGTTAAACTCAAAATGAAAGATCAACCTAAATGTAAGGGAAATATTTATGAATCTTCTAGAAAAAAATAAAATCTTAGCTAACTTTGGTTAGGCAAAACATTCTTGACATAAAAAGCATAAAATGATAAATTTAACATTTTTTACTCTTTAAAAGACAGTGTGAAACCAATGAAAAACAAGCCATAGACTGGGAGAATATATTTGCAAGTTGCTTTTCTGCAAAAGAGTTTGAATCTAAAATATATCAAGAGCATATCTTTTGTGTCAGCATAAGAAAAAAAGAAAAAAAATAAAGATAAAATGAGAAAAGGATTTGAACAGACATTTCACCACAGAAGCATGTTTAAAAATACTTGATAAGATTAGTCATTAGGGAATAGCAAAATAAAACCACAGTGAGTTAGAACTACATACATATTGAAGCGATTGATATTAAAAAAAGACTCAGTGTTTGAATGGATGTGAAGCAACTAGGAAAACAGTTTGTTAGTTTGTTTTAAGATTAAACGTGTGCTTTCTATATGACCCAATAATTCCATTCCTAAATGTATAACAAAGAAAAACAAAAACCTATAACTACACAGAGATTGCAGTGAATGTTCGTGGTAGCATTATTCATAACATCCAAATAGGAAAGAACCCAAATGTCCTTCATATGATGAATAGATAATTTGTAGATATCTATCCAATGGAATACTACTCAGCAATAAGAGAAAATAAATTATTGATATAAACATCAACATGGACACTTTGCTAAAGCATTACGCTAAGCAAAAGAAGCCAAACACAAAAGGCTGCATACCATATGATTTTGTTTATACAAAAAATATTTTTAAAAAGACAAAATTATTATTTTAGAAAGAAGATCAGCGTTTTCCAGGTTAAGAGATGTGGGGAGAGAGCATTTACAGTTAAAGGGGAAGGAAATGAAATTTGGGGAGTGATGGAAATTTTCTGTTAGTCACTATCAAATGTATGCATATATTGACTTTTACAGTGAAAATTGGTAAATTTTAGTGTATTAAAATTGTGTCTCACTAAGACTGATTTAAAAATCTGGGTAAAGTAATATAAAATATGTAGAGGTGGCTAAAGACATATCTAACAATAACTTATAATAAAATGTACAAATGAATATGTGTAGAAAATTAACCTGCTAAACATTTAATAAAATTATCATAAGCTAGAATTTCTTAATGAGAATGTTAAAGTTAATTCATAGTCATGCATACTAAGTCTGAATTCTTTACTATTAAAATAAGCTAGAAAACTAAGCAATACCAGTGACATTGACTCAAATAAAAATAACAAGCTTCAAATTTATTATGTCTCAAATTATAAATAAAAATATTTTAAAAGTAAAGTTTAATGAGGTTGATGGACCTAGAGTCTGTCATACAGAGTGAAGTAAGTCAGAAAGAGAAAAACAAATACCGTATGCTAACACATATATATGGAATCAAAAAAAAAAAAAAAAAAAAAAGGGTTCTGAAGAACCTAGGGACAGGACAGGAATAAAGACGCAGACGTGGAGAGTGGATTTGAGGACATAGGGAGGGAGAGGGGTGGGCTGGGACGAGGTGAGAGAGTGGCATGAACATTTATACACTACCAAATGTAGAATGGATGGCTGGTGGGAAGCAGCTGCATAGCACAAGGAGATCAGCTTGGTGTTTTGTGACCACCTAGAGGGGTGGGATAGGGAGGGAGGGAGGGAGACGCAAGAGAGAGGAGATATGGGGATATGTGTATACATGTATACATATGGCTGATTCACTTTGTTATACAGCAGAAGCTAATGCACCATTATAGAGCAATTATACTCCAATAAAGATGTTGGAAAAAAAAAAGTAAAATTTAAATACAAAAGAATTATTAATGGAAAAGACCCCAAACTTAATACAGTTATGAATTGTTTTAAAAGAGAATGTATGGGTTTTAAAGTACATCATTAATTTTAAATGAAACTAGAAACATCATGTATAATATGCCACAGTGCTATTTATGAAAGTGCTATCAAAACTCTTGTCATTTTGACAGATCATTTGAAAATGTAGCAAAAATATGTCCAAAATTGCTGAAAAACTCTTTGCCATCTGGGTAACATCAAAATAAGTAATGAAAAATTTTTTATAAATAAGAGAATGTTAGAATATTTTCATATGGCTCTGAAATAAATAAATCAAAATAAATTGGAAGTAAATTAAAGGATATTAATAAAACTATATAGTCATTGCCTACGATATAAAAGTACCTACTAATATCTTAAGCTATTGAACTGCAATTCTACCTGAAATTTGTAAAATGTAGTTGCTAAAATTGTAGAATTGAAGGCTGAATGTCCAGGTAGCATGTGTATGGAAAAGCCAGGATTGTAACTGTCTGGGACCCTCAGAGACTGTTTGATTCTGTAACATGCATCCCTAATCATTACACTGTACCAGTCAACTTTCTGGAATGCTAATTGGACATATTTGGCCAAGTTGAACAAAATTCCAAAATGAGCTCTTAATAAGCCACTAAATTTTTAAATACTTATTATATTTGAGAGATGATGGAAATGGGTATAATATTTTTGAGCAAATCTTATTTTTAATTTTTTCATATCGCAACATGGCATCAATGCACTTTCACAACAATTTTCACATTTGATCCTATTTTCCACCAAATTTGTTCATTAAAAGGGTAAGAGGAAAATAGAAGGCTTCTTGCACTACTCACACACACAAACATTAACCAATAAATTCTAAGACTGAAGTATTAATTTAGAAGAAAATTTCACTGAGAAAGATACAAAAATTCAGTAACTGGTGCCCTCGACATGAATGGAATGTTAATCAATAAAGAGAAATCTAAAAATCTACTTTTCCCTCCATCAAAGTCATTGATGTTGATTTCACCATTCCTTGAGAATTCCATGTTAATTCTTGCTTCAAGACTTCACTCTTGCCCTTTCCAAGTTCTGGATCTTTCTTGTCCTTTTCTTATACTTTCACATTAGATTTTAAGGTCCATGGGGAGTGCCAGTGTATCTCATTTACTGCTTTAATTCCTAAGACAAGTATTGAGACATAATGGGGGTTAGTTAATTTATGTTGATTGGAAATACATATACTTATCCAACTGTAGTACTTGAGGGAACAGTAAGTTACAAAGGATAAAAACAGAAGAGCATTGAGAAAACCAAGCCCAAACATTCATGTTCCAGAAATCCATTATCAGCTAAGAAGAAAATTTTATAAAACAAAACTTTTAATTGTTGGCAACAGTAACTGTCATTACAGAAATAGCTAAGAGGTATGTGATTTGCTCAATAGCTAGTGATAGCTTTTGCATCAAAGTCTGAATAATATTCTAAGCAAATAATTTTAATAATTCAGATATAGACTTATTGGTTTGTTATTTACTAATGTGGAAGATTTGATCAAAAACATTGATTATAGTATTGACATGGACATTTTGAGGAAGACAACATAACAAACTAACATGTTCATTTGAAATGACCATTACTAGATGGTAATTAAATAATCATAATGTTTTTGCAGAAGCAATTAGGAAATATCCTGATATATGAGCAGGCCTTATTTCTATTAGGAAAGACACAGATTATATACCACTTTATGGAAGATATTTTAGCAAAAAAATAAGTCCAGAGCACTGTACATTAGAACTGTAGGCCATATTACAACCTCGTCATGAAGTGTAATGGAGTTGTCATTTAAAGACATATTTCCATATTTCTAAAGAAAGTGATAAAATAATCAAAGATCTTTGACGTTGATATGCAGCTAAAAGTGAGACCGTCAGGAGAAAGACCTCAGAACAAGATTAACAGTCATGAACAAGGTGGGAAAGTGATATTAAACCTTTTCATACTGGAAACTTCACTGAGAATTCTCCACCCACCTTGTGTGAGAGCACATGTAACTAGGGCTCTAGCAGCAGCAAAGTCTCTGAAGACGGTGAGAATGAGCTACTAAAAACATCATTTTCAGGAATCTGGAGCTTCAACCCTCACTAAGCTATTTAATATGAACTCTTATTTAATTTATTCTAACAATACCAGAACTAAAAGTATATTGTGCCAGATTCTCATATTACAGAAACTGTCTCAATTATGCAAAACCTTTTCTCTTTTTCTGGATCATGTTTTCAATCAACTCCTGGACTTCTGCAGTCAAGGCTACTTCAGGATTAAAGGATGAGACACACAGCATTGCCTACATGTCTTAGTGATCATGTACACTCCTTTTGTTTAAGAATGCTTAGCTTACTTTTGGCTGATAAGTAGATTTAATGTTAATATTGCTATTTGATCAATCTCTGCATTTTTGAAAAGGAGAAGGAGACCACCCTCCAAGAAGTCAGAAATTACTCAGAGATGACATAGAAAAGGCAGCAGTGACATAGAGCAAATATCTGGCTCATTCAGTTTGAGTCAACTGACTTTTTTGCAATAATTTCTCCAATGTTTACCCTCTTTGAAGGGCATTGAGAGGATTTCAGTGAGAATAAGTGTTGTTTTCCCTCTCCTTATTTAAAAATATTATTCAGAAATTATATTTGGAAGTACAATGGGGATATGCATGCCCTTGAATCTGTGATGTCTAGAAATCACCTTATTAACATTTTTAGTGTCTATAAACCAAAATAACTGGCAGGAGAAAGCAGTTCTTTCATGGATATTAATATACATGAAGTTTGTTCTTATATTTGTTTACCAGATATCACTGAGTAGGTACCAGGAACTGCACTAAGATGGGGCAATGGAGGTGAAAGAGAACCAAGTACTCTGGTCCTCAAGGAATTCCCAGGCCAATAAGATTTAGACAGTCAAATTCCCCATGGCAGTGCAGGCTGCTGAGGGTCACCATAATCAGATTCCAGTATGTGATCCCAAAGTGTGAGAGGAGTTGTGCTCAGGTGAGCTGTGCTAATTCAGACTCTTCCTCTTCATTGTTCTTTCTCTGAATGCCCTGATCAACCACTTATAAAATTATCACCATGGGAAAACCTACATATGAAAGAGAAGTAGACAAATTTGGACTCAATATAATTGTTAAATTTGGTCTAAAAATAGAGGTAGCACTATTGATTTTTTTTTTTTTTTAATGATCAGTCGTTTTTCTCTCTTAGCATAGATTTTTTTAAAGTGGTTTGAGAAAAAAAAAAAATAACAGCAAATTTGAAAGCCTGAGTCCCAATGCCTTCCAGGGACCAGTGTGCTATGATAAAGCAATCTGTTCATAGACCTCAGACTACATACACGGAAAATACCAAAGACACTCTTCAGTCTTTAAGGTGAGAGACTTTCACAAAGTATGTTTATATGTTTACTTCTTGGAATGTAAACTCTATGAGAGCAGGAATCATATCATTTGTTTGCTGCTATATTTTTAGCTTCTATTACATGGTGGTACGTAAAACATACTGTTGACAGGTTGACTGACTGACATTTAGGAGCATTCATAGACCAAATTAATTAAAAATCAAAGAAGCTTATTTTGTTTTTTTTAGATTTAGTTTCTTTGTATTAGAGTTCTCCAGAGAATCTGTTTCTATGGAGAACTCTAATACAAAGAGATTACAATATATTATATGTATGTATAATCCATATATCATATATAATATATATATCCTATAACCAATAGGATCTACCTATTTATCTATCTATCTATCTATCCATCTATCTATCTATCTATCTACATATCTATCTCCTGAAAGAAATGTATTGTAAGAAGTTGACTCACATGACTGTGAATGCTGAGAAGTCCCACAATCTGTTGTCTGAAAGCTGGAGACCCAAGAAAGCTGGTGGTGCGGTTCCAGTCCAAATCTATAGGCCTGAGAATCAGGGGCACTGATGGTATATGTTCTAGTTTAAGTTTGAAGGCCTGAGAATTAGATAGTTTATGGTGTAAATTCCAGCCTGAGTCCATAGCCCTGACAAACAAGAGGGAGGAGTGTCAGCTGGTGTAATTCCCAAGTCTGAGGGCAGGATAAGACCTATGTCCCAGCTCAAATATTCAGGCAGAGAAAGAGAGAGAGAGAGAATTCCCTCTTCTTCTACCTTTTTGCTCTATTGAGGCCCTCAGTGGATTGGTTGATGCTCAGTCACATTGGGGAGGGTAAACTTCTTTAGTCAGTTTACCAATTCAAATGCTAATCTCTCCTAGAAATACCCCATACCCCAACAGACATAGCCAGAAGTAATGCTTAATTAAGAACTAAGGGGGAAAAAAGAGAGAGAAGAAAAATGAAGTCACTAAAAAGAAAATGTAAACAGTCAAGAAAAAATTTATGAATGGAAAGTGAAATAGTCACATGTAACATGGTATATAATTAAGATATGCCTACAAAAGAATATAAGTTGAGAATCAAAAGAGACACAGAGGAGCCCTGAAAATTTAAAACACACACATGTAATAAGATGTGCATAAAAATGGATTTGAGAAGTAATGTAAAGGCTTTGGCATAAATAGCATAACACTCTTCACTAACAACAGTACATGTGATGATGAGAATCAAGTCTCTTGTCTAATAATGCATCTTATCCACTACAAGTAATTCTTAGCAACCATTATCATAAGTTTGACCCAAAGAGTAAGTAATAGAATATTACCTTTCTTTGTAAAAATGAACCAGAAAGCTACCTAAAATATCATGAGAGAAAAGGGAATAAAACCAGAAGAATTGTATAACTTATTGTAAAAATGACCCTCTTTACCTGCCTCTTTGTCCTTTTGCCAATGTGATTTCGTAGCTACTTTCCAAAAAAGGTGTAGTCAACTTTCCCTCTCTTGAATCTGGGCTAACCTTTTGGCTTGTTTGGACAATAAACCACAGAAATACATTTCTGGACCTAGGCTTTAAGAGGCAATACACACTTATATTCTCTTGGAAACATGGCAAGCTGCTATGAGCTAGCTATTGGCTGATAAGAAACATGGGTGGCCCAGTTAACCACTCTACCTGGCTGACCTCTCAGAGGAAGAGTCGTTTGCTGACCAACTGCTGACAGCAAATGTATATACGAGTGAACCCAGCCAAGATCAAAAGAACTTTCCATCCAGACAGTTGACCCAAAGAACAGTGAGCTATTTAAATGGTTTCTGTTTTAAGCCACTAAGTTTTGGGATAGCTTGTTTAGAAGCAAAAACCTACTGATACACAGATTGTAAATATACTTTGTTTACTTGCATACTATAGAACTGTCTATCTAAAAACATAAAATCTGAGAGTCTACTGACTTATTAGAATTAGTAAGAGAATTCATAAATTTGTTGCATATAAGATCAATATAAAATTTCTATAAACTAGTGTTAAACAGAAAACAAAATTTTTAAGAAAAAATATACTATTTACTATAGGAACAAAAATATAAAGCAACCTAGATAAATCAAATCTTTTTTGGAAACATTATTTCACATTCATTGGCTTTTGCAAGCATTAATGTCATAATGAAGTCAATGGTCCCAGAATTAATTTATAAATTTAATGTTATCCAATTATAATCTCATCAAGATTTTTCGTGGTACTTGGCAAGCTGATTCTAAAATTTATGTGGTAGTACAGAAGCCCAAGAATAATTAAATCAATGTTGAAGAAGTCAAAAAATGTGGAGGCTATCCAGATAGTTTAATTCATTATACAGTTAAGAAAGGTGAGTGTGTTTTGCAAGTAGACAAACACAAAATTAACTGAGAAATTCAAGTTTGGAAAATCAAAGTTATTTTTAAATATAAATAAATACTTATTACAAATCTCAAATCATTACACATGAAAATGTTCAATTCTATTTTATTAGTGTTGATTAGCTACAAATGATACTAATGTAGATTGTCAACCAATAATCAGTATCAAGGCTGCAAAGAATAAAGAGTTTTTTTGGGGGGGTCTCAAGAATTGCAGTTTGGGAGACACATATTTGGGTAAAACCAAAAGAGTGTTCTGGGGAAGAGAAAGAGTCAGGTGTTTATAAAGGCAAAAGCCACAAGGTTGTTAAAGTTGTCTGGCAGGAATTATCACTGACAGACACAAAAAGGAAAAAAAAGAAATATTTGTCCTTAAGAGATAGACTGTCACAAGTTACTTAGGGTAAGGGTAGGATAAGTATCCTGAGTTTGTGGAACATTGTGCTGATGTCTGGATAACTGTTTTAAGACATTAAGTGGTCAAAAGTTTCGATCGCATCTGGGCTGAAACATTCATAAGTCACCCTTCCTCCCAGTTCCGTTTCAGAGAGCTCTTTTAGCGATACTGACTCTATTTTGATTTTCCTTTCACAAGATACACTGTATCTTTTACAATGTTAATATGATGTCACCTTTTATAGAATGAAATACTGTCAGATTTAATTGATGCCTAATGTATTTAATAGAAAATCCACTAGAGGATCCACTAGGGATTTAATTTTTCTATACTTTGTAGAACTGGCTGAGACCATTCATGAATGCTTGATATTAATTGGGATCAGGGCTTGAGATTGATGATGATTTCTAGTATAAAAATTAAAGATATCGTATCATGATTATTTTCATTGTAAGTTGATAAACCAAACTCAAAATTTCTTAAGCAAAATAAGCATGCAATGATTGCCTTATCCTTAACTGAGAAGTCCACCTGAAGGGGGCACTTTCAGCTGGGGGTTCAAACGATGTCATCAGGGCTACTTCTCACTTGCACTACCTTTTTCTGCATCTTATGACTTTACCGGTCTTTTTTATTTCTCTCCTCCATCATATAAATAAGACAAAGAATCTGACTAACCTTGGATCATGTGCTTGTTGATAGATCAATCACTGTGTTCAAGCATGTGGGGTCCCATGATTGGCAGACACGGTAGGGCTATTTGTTGAAAAGTCTTACCAGAATCACACTAAATAAATGTGGGAATCCTCCCATGCCAAAAATAAAAAAAAAGAGAGATATTGAGCAAACAAAAATAATAGACAATAAGTCTTCTAATCTGTATTATGCATGTCTTTTTATTTTGATGCTTTGACATCTTGGGCCTTGTGGACACTGGGACTGTTTGTCCCAGCCTTACCTAAATCCTAGAGATAGAAGACAATTTACCAGGGAGTGTGTCTTTCATAAGCCAAGTAATCAATCCATAGCCCTCTCCTCCAGCCCTTAATGGGCTTTTACACTTCCAGCTAGGCTAGCATTACCCTGCTCTAATCACCTCAGGGCAGGTACCAGACAACTGAGAGCCCACTGAAATTATTCAAACTAGCCAATTCTAAGCCTATCTGACCTACCTCTCCCTTTTCTTCCTTTGGAAACCACAATAAAGGTTCTTGCCCATGTTTTCTTCTTGTTCCTTCTGCTTCCTGACTGACCCTGGTTCCTCCTCATGTGTGGCATGGTGTAGCATGCCTCCTGTTTCTAGGGAACTGTGCATATAAACCTCTTCCTTCATGACAGTCATTTTCATGTCTACATTCTTTATTAATTGAGTAATACAGATCCTGGGTATGTTTTAAAATATAATCTAATATGCTTATTCTTTTAAAGTCAAATTAATTAATCAATTCATTTATTCATTTATTATTTTATTATTCAAATGATACTTATTGAGTCCTTAGTTTATCCTAGATGCAAGTATTATTTCTGTAACTTAGGTATTGAAAACCATCTATTGGTTCAGATTCTTCAAATACACTTTTCTTCCATTATCCCTGTACTAGTCAGGATTTTCCAGAGAAACAGAATCAATATATGTAGATATATGGAAAGAGATTTATTATGAGGAATTGGCTCTGTGAATAAGGAGGATGAGAAATCTCACAATCTGCTGTTTGCAAGCTGGAAGCAGAGGAAAGGAAACTGTAGTTCCAGTCCAAACACAAAGACCTAGGAACCAGAGGAGGCAATGGAGTAAGTCCCACTCTGAATGGAAAGTCCCCAGAACTGGGGTCCAATGGTATAAGTCTAGTTCTTAGTCTGAAAGCCCAAGAACTAGGAGTGCTTATGTCCATGGGCAGGAGAAGACAGAGGTCCTTGCTCAAGAAGAGAGTGAATTCATTCTCCTGACTTTTTTTTCTATTCAGGACCCCAGTGAGGGCACATCTTACAAACACTGCTGAGGGAACATCTTCTGTAATCTGTCTGTCAATTCAAATGTTAATTTCCAAAACTCCCTCAGAGACACACCCAAAAATAATGTTTTACCAGTTTCCTTGGCCTCCGTTAGCCCAGTCAAGTTGACACAAAAAATTAATCATCACAATCCCTAAGTACCTTCTCTCTCTCTCTTTCCTTTGTTTTGAAGTGATGAGTCTGAATATTTATTACCTTTTTTGAAGTATATTTGACTTAAAATATTATATTACTTGAAGTTCACAGTATAGTAATTCAACATCTTTATAGATTACACTCCATAAAAAGTTATAAAAGATTGACTATATTCCCTGTTCTGTACATTAATTACACCCTTGCAACTTATTCATTTTATAATTGGTAGTTTGTAGGAGCAAAATAGGTGAGGGAATTAAGAGGTACAAGCTACCTAGGTATCTTCTCTTATAGCATCACTTAATTTATAAGATATTTAAAGACTTTGAAAATTGTAGAATTTTCAATAAGAGAGAAAGAGTGAGTTAGAGAGAAAGAGAAGGGCTCAAAGTAAATGGATTAATTAAAGATTTTATTTATTTTTTGTTTTTAGTTTGCATGTTTGTGGTTAGTTCCAATACAAAAATAAAGAGCTGTAGATTACCTAAGTTTTTAAAAAATTTTCATTAAATTTCAAGATTTAAATCAGATTCTATGTTTGGTAATTTCTTTTTAGGTGTTTGTTTTATACCCACCATTTTATCTGACTTTTCCCCATAATTTATGATTTAAAACACACAGTCCATATGGTTTGATTAAGAAAAAATAATATCCTTATAAAATTTAATATCAAAATCAGCCCATGGTAAAGAAGCAAAAAAACAAAACAAAACAAAAAACAACTGAAAAGATGTTCATCAAAAATTACTGTGAGATTAATTTTGAAAGTATTTTAGTGGAAGTGAGTTTTGAGTATGATTTGAAGGACCAAGAAGAAGAGCTAGAGAAAAGTTTGGGGAGGGTGTGTCAGTTTGGAGCTCAAATAGAAAGTTATGTGTCCTCTCTACATTCCAACTTCAACTAAAATCCTTTTCCTCACTATTAAGGATACAGGGGAGAACTTCAGTGAGTTAAATGACAATTCAGTAGACACAAGTTTGAAGCTGTTTTAGTTTATATTTGAAATAAAGGAAATCACAAAAACAAGGAATTTTTAATAGTAAAAAAGAGCTTGGGACACACTTTGTATGTGATTAGATGTTATCCTGGTAGGTCGTATTTAGAGAGAGAATAGATAAGAGAAAGACTTGCAGAAATCTTACAGTGGGATGAGGGGCTTAAACAAAGAGCACACATGAAGCTAATGATCAGGTCACTGTGAAGATGAAGGCCCTTTATGAATCTCAAAAGAGCAGAGACTTGGAAGTATGATGGAAATTAGAATAACATGAATCCACATTCTCTTGAAGCGAGATGCTTTAATAAATCGAACATAAGATAAACAGAGATTCCATATATACACTACCAAATGTAAAATAGATAGCTAGTGGGAAGTAGCCACATAGCACAGGGAGATCAGCTCAGTGCTTTGTGACCACCTAGAGGGGTGGAATAGAGAGGGTGGGAGGGAAACGCAAGAGGGAGGAGATATGGGGATATATGTATATGTATAGCTGATTCACTTTGTTTTAAAGCAGAAACCAACACACCATTGTAAAGCAATTATACTCCAATAAAGATGTTAAAAAAAAAAAAAGATAAACACATTTGTGGAGCCATGCATAAAGTCTAGGAGATAGAATTAGACTTTGCTTCTCAATGTCATCTAATTTTGTGGTCTATCATTGTGAAATTTTGGAGACAGCAATCCAGCAACTTCTAAGTGCATGTCCATATATAGAGAACACAGCAGCAGAAATAAAACTCCAAGGAACCACTGGAACCAAAAAGTTAAAGAGAAGATACTCATCATCCAATTAAATGAATCAGTCTTTTGGATTGGAACTGGGTTTTCTTGGAACTGTACCTCAGTTTGTAAATGCTACTGGACACAACCTATTGTCTTTTCTCAAGCTGGAATTAAGTACCCATAGAGAGACCTTTTTAGCAATTACAGACCTTGTTGATCTGTAGCACATGTGTAGAATGAACCTAACAAATTTAGAAGATGTATCCTCAAATTAGTTTGCCTCTGCAGAGCTTTCAATTCTTACATTTTATATAGCCCTTATTTGCTCAGCTTATGCTGCAGAAGCCTAGCATCCATTTAGGATAGTGTGTACCCTCTGTTTAATTCTGAATCAAGACATGTCTTCTTTCCAATCACGACTGTCTGAGGCATCTAACAAAAAATAGAAATAAGTCAAATTTTCCTGTTCCCTCTTGTCTTTGCGATTCCACAGAGGATGTGTTGGATGACCCAGGTTGTGAGGCAACAATAAAACTTTCCTCTTCTGTATCTTCTGCACACAAGATCAAGTGCAGAAGAGAGAGCAAAAAAGTGTATGCTTGCAGAAAGGACAGCTCTGAGCTGCCACAAGCAAATTACATCCTGATCTAGATGCCACTTGATGCGTAAATGGTAAGATAGAAGGTGCCAAACACCTAGATAATCTGTACAACATTTAATGCTGCAGATTTCAGTTTTATTACACTCCCCACTAATGATTGGCTGTGAATCTGCACTGAGTTACCTTAATTCTCTGTTCTTTTAAATTTTCCATTTAACGTGTGGACAAAAAAAGCAGAACAGTACAAATATATAAACATATTTCTTTTCTACAAAAGTTGGGAACCTCAATTTTTAATGATGGAGGAATATGATACAAAGATAATGTTAGAATAATTAATTAATTCATTTGATAAATGAACATTCACTCATTCAATAGACATTTACTGATCCTCTACTGTGCGCCATGACTATTTCAGGTTCTTGAAACACTGTGGTGAACAAAGTAAACTTTCTGCCTTTATGTTTTACATTCTGTTATCGGTGGGGAAGGGAAAGACATAGCCAAACAAGGAAGGACACACATTCATGATATGTCAGTGAGTGATATGAACTAATAGAAAAATAAAGCGGGTAAAAGGATAGAGTGACATAAGCAGATATAATGTAATACTATGCAGAGAGCAATGCAGACCTTGGCCCAGAGAATAAAATTCTCTAAAATTTATATAGATAAGCCTCTGCTGATGATTATATTATTTTCCCAATCTCTCTTTGTGATAGTTAACTTTATGTGTCAACTTGACTGAGCCATGGGATGCCCAAATAGCTGGTAAAACATTATTTCTGGGTGGGTCTGTGAGTATGTTTCTGGAAGAGATTAGCATTTGGATACATAGACTGAGGGAAGCAGATTGCACTCCCTAATGTGGTGAACTTCATCCAACCACTGAGGGCCTGAATAGAACAAGAAGGCAGGCGAAGGTTGAATTTGTTCTCTGCTTGACTGTTGAACTGAAACATCAATGTTCTCCTGGCCTTGTTTCTCCTGGTTCTTAGGGCTTCGCACTCAGACTGGAATCTACACCATTAGCTCTCTGGTTCTTTGGCCTTTCAATTACACTACTGGCTTTCCTAGACCTCCAGTCTGCAGACAGCAGATGGTGGATATTCTCAGCTTCCATCATCTATCTATTTCTATCTCTATCTCTAACTATCTCTATCTCTATCACCTTTATCTCTGTCTCTTTCTTCATCTCTTCTACTGGTTCTGTTTCTCTCGGTAACTCTGAATAATATACTTCCAAATTCCATGTGATTAAAAAATGCCACACAGTAATGAAGATCTAGCATCATTAGGAAAGGAGATAGTATGGGAGGCTTCTTATGTTTGCTCATTTTGTTGTCTCTTTCCTTTAAGTTTCAAAGTTTTTCTCAGCTTTATTAAAGTATTAGAGACAAATAAAATTTTAATAAATTTAAAGCATACAATGTGATGATTTATACTCATATATAATGAAAGAATTCCCACCATTGATTAATTTACACATCGATCACCTTACATATTTGTTTTTTTAACTTTAAATGTACATGTTCTCAAGTACTAAGCAGCCAATCTTTACAGTCCTCATCAATGACTATCATAACCCTTTAAAACCATATGTGTCTTACCACTCAATAGTAATTTAACAATATTAACTTATCAACATTCACTTAAACCTCAATTTTTTTCTCTACAACTCTATTTTCATAAAATATTTCTCAAAAAAAATCCTGGTAGATTACATTCAGGGAATACAAATATATCAATCTTGAGAGACTTAAACTAAAATAATTTTAGAAGATAGCACACTGAAAGGTCATGAATATTTCATAAGAAAAGTAAGTACTAGATAGATTTGGTGGACAAAATAGGTTCAAGTCAGAATTATTTTTCAAATAAATTGTTCTTATTAAATCTACTTAATGTTCAATAGTAATTAAACGAATTTCTCACTTATAGAAGATGGTACGTATGTCCTCTATTCCTTATTTTCTCATCTATATTAGAAATAAACTAATAATACATTTGACTTAATGATTTAATAATGTGAGTGGATATATCACCAAGATAAAAATCCTTGACCTTTTAGTTTGAAATAGTAACAAAATCAATGAACAAATAATACTGTACTCACTTGAGATACTATTTTCATAAATGGGAATAAGGTTAGCACATGACATTCACATGGATAATTTATTAAGATTTTTACTTTCTTGCTGTTAACTTCTGCATTTTGGAAATGTTATGGGAATTTTGTATTACTGCAATTTTTCAAAGAAAAGATAAAATGGTCTCTAGAGTAAACATGCATACAACATGTTTTCCTTTCCTAAATCTGCACAGAGGAAAATGTGTCTTTTTCATGATATTTAACAGAAAGTAAGAGACTTGTAAGTCCCAGCACCAGCTGTACAGAGATACTTCATGAAAAAAAAAATTCAAAGGCAAGCTACAGAGTTGCTTTTCAAGAAGCGACTGCTTGTGGTAGCAAAAGATGCTCACCAATCTGTCTTTTCTGCCGGCAGTTCTCCTGCCATATTGCAGAGGTCTACTGCATTCTCCTTGACTCTCAATGCAGAAGTCCTGACAGGCTCCAAGACATAAGCCAAGTCTGAGAGTAGAAGGCAGGGATGATGTGTACTATTCCTGTTGTGCTCCTGTGATATATAATGATTAGCAAATTGATCTTTAGTTAATACAGTAACAGGAGAGGTTGGGTTCTAATTAGTGGGCAATAACTTTAGAGATGATAATATATGAAAGCCCCAAAAAATGTTTTTTGCATTTTAAGTCATTCATCAATGTTTGTGAGATTCTGAGATTATTGAGTCAGAGAAATTAATCTTTAAGATACTAACCTAATTCAGCCAACACATGTTACCATATACTTTAATGAAAATCTTTTTTTATAATAAAAAGTTTGTGTTACCATAGACTTTTATAATTAAACCCACAAAAGTAAATAAGCTCTGATTTCAGATTAATAGAAGTATGACTAGGAAAATGGTCAAATCTTTATGATAGACTTTTAGACAATTTGCACAGATCATTATTTTAGTGAGGCAGTAGTACAGGTCACTCACTGCCAGCTGTTGTTCCAACTGCCTTAGGCAGTCACCTGGTGGAGAGTGTGTAGTGGGAATGCAGAAATTCCCCTTACCTTTATGATAATACAATGAATTTAAGGCAAACACTGTTTCAGTATATTAACCAATATAAAACATACAGTGAATTTTGTTTACTACATATCTGACTCAAACTTACACTAGAGTGAAGAAATAGATATAACTTTGCTCAAAAACTCATAAAGATTTACATTGCCCTTCAGATTAAGTCCAAATAATATTCATAGTACACATGATCTTTCATAGTAGTATAACCTTATCTCACCTCCCACTACTTTTGAAAGCCTGTTTTCTCTTATACAGTAGTCTATTTCTTTATATCAATCTACACACAATGTGAATTTTCTCATCTATAGATTTTCTCATGCTTTTGTGTTTGTTCTTTTAATGACATTCTTTTTTGTTTTTCCTAAGTTGACCACTCCTCAAAGTTCAGATAAATCCCAATTCCATCATGAGACTTTCTCAGATGTTTGTAACAAATACTATCCTTTCATTCTAATGACTACTCAGGCACATATATTTGGAACCAAGCATTGTGAAAGGCCCTCTCAGCTTTTGTTTTCAAATTAACTTATATTCTCACCACTGGCTTTAGGTGTAAATATATTTTTTGCTGCAAGATTATTGATTCAATGCTCAAATATTGCATTTTTACTAACCCAATGTTAACAGAGGCAATAATTTGCCATCTTCTTATTCTATACTCATGGGGTAGCATAGTACAAAGCTAAGTATATATTACACTCTCAATAAATGATTGTTGAATTAAACTGAACAGAAAAATAAAACACCACTTTTTGATTATTGGTTTTAGCATTTTTACCTAATGACGTCACTTTATAAACTTTTTCTATGACATTATTTTATTGACTTAAGAACCCCTAAGTGTTTTATTTCTTGTTGATAAGGAGACTCCAAATCTTATTTTATCCTCAATTAAAATATAGAAATGTATTTGTCTTAAAATTAATTTAATTATAAGATGAATAGCTACCATGATGGTAAGGTATTATTTGTTGGAATTTTTCTTTTCTTAAATCCCCAAATACCCTGTAATATTATGATTCAACATAATAATAAGAACTATTAATAAGGTTATTAATAGAACTAAAATTTGAATCCAGATATATCCTAAGTGTTTGCCACAAACTATCTGGTAAAACAAAGCAAAACAAAACAAAACAAAAAACAAAAAATACAAAAAAAAAAAAAAAAACTTACATTCTTAATTTTTAAAAATTTTATTTATTATATCTTTAACTTTTAGACCTTTCATAGGGAAAATTTTTATAATTCATAGCAATGTCTAATTTAAAAACACAGGTTAAAATTTGTTCATATGAAAAATTTTGCTACCATGTAAGTAGGGAAGAGTAACTTTGCACATAGCAAAATTATGATACAGCTTAATGAAAAATTCTAAAGCTATTTAATTCAGTGAGCTCCCTCATTATCTTTACTGGTCCAATCTGACCCATTTTACATATTCTGTATATCTTACACTTGTCACTATTGAAAACACACAGATAAGTTTGTGATCTATCATCTATCTATCTATCTATCTATCTATCTATCTATCTATCTATCTCTGTGTGCGTAAACTAATATGGTTTTATTCTCCTTTAAAATAATCCCAACTTATTTTTTTAAATAGTAATAATTTTATGGAATTATTCTATTTAACTTATCTTTTATACCATTCATACAGATTTTGTTTTACAAGGTTGCTTTAAGTATTCTTAGAAAACTTCAACATTTTACTATACATAATATTTAAATAATATCCAGTTGAAAGATTTGAAATAATATGAAAACCATGTCCAAATATAGAGCTTAAAACTCTCTATTTGACTTCAACAGCTTCAGTCCCATAAGTTCCCTTTAGGTTATTAACTAGCTTTTTCTATAGCAGTAACTCACCAAGAGAGAAATTAATTCTGTCCAAGAGCAAAAAAAGTCTTAAAAAGAATCTTTAACATTCATGCCAGAGAACCTTGGAAATATATGCCAGACACTTCACGTATATTGATCCTAACACTTGCAGAACCTCAGTGAGAGATTATTCCTCTTTATATACAGAAAAACTACAGCTCTGAGAATTTAGACACCTTAACTAATAGGTAGCGGGGAACTTGATCAATGTCTTTCTCACTGAAGCAAACTGCCTCTGGCTGGTCAGTCTACTCTGAGGTCTTTTCATTTTCATTCATAGCATTTAGTTTTCACAAACTGACAATGAAATTAATTTTTTGTAACAAAAAAGCAACATTTTCATTGTATTTTTCTAAAGAGAGAAAGAATAATATAATGGGAGATACTGATATGATCTATAAATATAAAAAAAGAGAGAAAATTACACCAATATGATATGATACCATATGACTAATTTTACCAATATATTGAAAATGCAGTGTTTAGAGGTTATAAATAGGTTCTGTTTGGAAAGCAATCTTTCAAAGCACACCTCTGCCTTCAAATAGACACTCCCATTTACTTCTGCATAAAAGGTACACATACATGATACTTACTGTGTTATTTGTTTCATTAAAATATTCATAGGCAGGATGGCTTTGAAGATGGAAGTTGCTTTAAAATGAAAATGTTGCATGTATGTTTTCTATTATTATCGAGTATAAAACAATCCCTAACACAGAATGTAACTGAAGAAGAAAAGGAATGTATTGAGTGAAAGGTCTAATGTACTAGTTAAATTCTCAAATACTGACACAATCTTGTTCTCTATCATGATGAAAATAAATTCATTGAACCTAATTTGTTTTATAATTCAATGAGTGCAATAACTGTACTTTTTTACAGAAAAAAAAGATAAAATAACCTGGTATTATGAGTTGATTTATACTGACTAAAAATGTTACCTCAATATTAATAAGGAAAAATATCATCATGATACAATCAATAATTTAGTTATCAAAATTTCAAAATCGGATCACACTCTAATTTATTGAAATCTGAAGGAATGTGTATTGATCCTTAAATCTGAAACAAACTTATCTGTTACATCACAGCTTACAATACTCACATTATAAGCCAGGAAATAATACATCACATCAAAATGTTGTATTTTTGAAAGCAATATCATGTCAAATGAATTTGCTTAACTTTTGTAGACATTATAAAAGTGAGAAGTATCCTCGCTGTCAGTGATAATCAATATAGTGTGCTGAATTTTATTGATCTATAGATTCATTTAATATTTACTGACTTGGCAAATATTTATTAAGCATCTGTTATATCCACTTCCAGGTATAGTTCTAGGACCCTTGCATATAAAATAAATAAAAAGTAAAATAAAAGGTAGAAATGTGAATTAGCTCTCATGTAACATATATTGTAATGGTGAAAAACTTATTAATAGAATAATGTAAATAAGTTTGAAACTGGCAAATACTATGAGGAAAACAACATGATTTTGTGATTTAATAAGTGAATCTAGGGAGTTTGGGAAGGATTTTTTTTTCAGAAGAGTAAGTACTAATTGGTTAAGATAATGAAGTAGTGTATGGAAGTGGTTATTGAAGCCACAGCATGAATAAGCTCATGCAATGAGAGGTAGAGATACAGAGTTGTGAAGCTCCAATTTTAATGGTCCAATTAAGATGGAAGAATCAAAAGGAGAATTGAGAAAGAATGGCCAGAATTCTAGAAGAGAGTTTTCATGAAAAACAAGGGAAAAAAGTATTTCTAGAGTGACAGAATCAAGAACAGTTCTGAATCCTACTGAGAGGTCAAGCAAGATAAAGACAAAAATATTCCATTGGATTAGTAGCAGAAATTTCAATGGACACTTTAGCAAGGTCACAGTGGAATGCTGTGGACAGAAGCCAAATTGAAATGTTTAGAGTAAAGAATAGAGACAGATTTTCTGAGAGGGCAGAGGTGGATATGGAAAGAAGGAGGTGAATATCATCAGTATTTAGGATGTAAAACTGACCAGAGTTTATAATGGACTCTATAAGAAAGGAAAAAAACTACAGATTGAATTATGACTACAAATTTTCTGACTTGCAGGCAGTGATATTTACTAAAACAAGGCACACTAGCAAAAGATCAGGAGTGGGTTTTTCTTTGTTTGCTTTTTTACAGTGGGATGGAATTAATGAAATTATGAATTTTAATTTGGGCATGTTGAGCCTGAAATGACTTGGAGTTATCCAAAGCAATGTCTTTTAAAAGCTGTTGGATATCCTGGTCTGAAGTTCAGAAAGGTGAATAGAGAGGAGACTGTGGGTGACAGAAATAGAGCATGGTGGGAGTACTTTTATTTTAAGGAAATGGGAAGGGCTCACTTGAGGAGAAGATAAATATCAAAAAGGAAAGGGGATAATCAATAGCTGAGAAGACAGGATATGATGGGGCAAAAGACCTGTACTCTGAAAAGTATAAGATGCTGATGAAAGAAATTGAAGGCAACACAAACAGATGGGAAGATATATCATGTTCTTGGATTAGAAAAATCATTATTGTTAAAATGAGCATACTACCCAAGGCAATCTATAGGTTCAATGCAATCCCTATTAAATTACCAAAGGCATTTTTCACAGAACCGGAACAAAAGATTTTAAACTTGTATGGAAACACAAAAGACCCAAAATGGCTCAAGACAATCTTGAGAAAGAAGAGCAGAGCTGGAGGAAGCAGGGTCCCTGACTTTGGACTACTCTACAAAGCTACAGTAATCAAAACAGTATGGTACTGGCACAAAAACAGGCATATAGACCAATGGAACAGAATAGAAAGCCCAGAAATAAACCCACATACTTATGGTCAATTAATCTATGACAAAGGAGCCAAGAATATATTGATACAATGGAGAAAAGACAGTCTCTTCAATAAGTGGTGCTGGAAAACTGGACAGCTACATGTAAAAGAATTAAATTAGAATATGCTCTAACACCATATACAAAAATAAACTCAAAATGGATTAAAGACTTAAATATAAGACTGGTGACTATAAAACTCCTATAGTAAAACATAGGTAAAATATCCTTTGATATAAATGGCAGTAATATTTTTTTGGATCCATCTTCTAGAGTAATGGAAATAAAAACAAAAATAAACAAATGAAACCTAATTAAATTTAAAAGCTTTTGCACAGCAAAGAGAACAAGAAACAAAATGAAAAGACAACTTATGGACTGGGAGAAAATATTTGCAAAAGATGCTACCAACAAAGGATTAATTTCCAAAATATACAAACACCTCATACAGCTCAAAATCAAAAAAAACAAACAACATAATAAAAAAATGGGCAGAAGACCTAAATAGACATTTCTGCAAAGAAGATATACAGATGGCCAACAAGCACATGAAAAAATGCTCAATAATGCTAATTATTAGAGCAATGCAAATTAAAACTGCAATGAGGTAGATGGTGTGGAGAAAAATGAACCCTTCTACATTGTTGGTGGGAATGTAAATTCATGCAGCCACTATGGAGAACAGTATGGAGATTCCTTAAAAAACCTAAATAGAACTACCATAAGATCCAGCAATCCCATTCCTGAACATATATCTGGAGAAAACCCTAATTTGAAAAGATAAATGCACCCCAATGTTCATAGCAGCACTATTTACAATAGCCAAGATATGGAAGCAATCTAAATGTCCATCAACAGATGAATGGATAGAGAAGATGTGGTTTGTGCATACAATGGATTATTACTCAGCCAAAAAAATAAAATAAAATAAAATAATGCCATTTGTAGCAACACGAATGAACATAGAGATTATCATATTAAGTGAAGTAAGTAAGACAGAGGAAGACAAATATCATACAATATCACTTATATGTGGAATTTTAAAAAAATGATACAAATAAACTTATTTACAAAGCCGATACAGACTCACAGACACAGAAAACCAACTTATGGTTACCAAATAGGAGAGCGGAGGTGGGGGGGGCAAGATAAATTAGGAGTTTGGAACTAACAAATACATACTACTATATATAAAGTAGACAAACAACAAGGACCTACTGTATAGCATAGGGAACTATGTTCAATATATTGTAATAACCTATAATGGAAAAGAATCTGAAAAAGAATAGATACATAACTGAATCATTTTGCCGTACACCTGAATCTAACACAACATTGTAAATTAACTATACTTCAATTTAAAAAATGGTTAAAAAAGTAAAGACGATGAAAAAGCCAGTTTTGATGTATACAACAGCCTTAAAAGCAGGCACTTAATTTTGATTAGCTATGATTGTGATGGTTAAGTCAAACCATCCTGAGTTCTTGAGCACAGGGATTTGATGTTGTGAAAATTGGGCCCTGTGAAAATTAGTCTAGCAGAAGTTTGAAAAACAATTTGAAGGTGTGAAAGTTGGGAGTTGTTCAGAACACCTAGAAGGCTATTACAGAACTGCATATGAAAAGTAATGAAATCCTGAAATAGAGTGGAAAGAGATAGGCAGGAGGTGACTATGAAGTATCTGCTTATGTTTTTGCATTCTTCATTAAAACTCTTCTATTCTGGTTTCAGAATCAGATATCCTAGGGTAATTGTTTTGTTTTCCTGTTGAGTCTGCCTGCAGAGGGATCCAGATGGGAAGATACTCTCATTAGGAATCTTGTTGAAACATTTATCTAACTGGAAGGCTACTTTCTGTGGCTCTAACTAATGGTAATTACTTTGAATTTTACTTATTTCTAAAAAAATTTATTCTACCATCTGAAAGAAGAATATTAACAGTGGTAGGATAGCTTTGCTTTGCTCTATTTTGGGGCCTCCTCCATCAATTAAATAACACTAACCAATTTTTTAAAGAGATTTAAAGTGTTCTTTTTAGAAAAATCAAAATAATAAAAGTGTTCATCAACATTTCCTCTTTCTAGCTTATTTCTTTTTGTTTGTTTGTAATCCATTCAGTTTTGTCTCATGCATTATGTATTATAATCAAATAGGAATAGAAAAAACATTTTATTTTAGAGCACCTGTATTTTAGAAATTAAACTAAAAAACAAAACGAAACAAGTTTTATTCTACTTTGTGCTATGTTGAGCTTTCTTCTTGTTTAAATGTTTGGTTTTAGAACTTTCAAATAAAGAAAACAATCATCTACATCATATTACTTGAAATTAATATACCCACAGTTCTTAGGGTATATATCTTACATATCTCAAATTTATTAAATTTAATGTTTAATAAAGTATAAAAAAATTATTTGAAAATTTTGAAATATTTTAAGATGTTGTAAGGGTCTTTGTTTCTAGTCAAAATGAATTAAAAGGTAATTGATTTACTCTCCTGACTAAAATAACCACAAATTGACAAAATATATATAAAACAATGATTTTAAGGTACTTTAAAATTGGCAATAAAGGACAGCAATTCTTACAAGATGGGAAGTAAATGAGGTGAACTCTCTGATTATCTCAGCTCATTGCTTTAAGAGAGTTCCCAGGCCATGGGGAAGGAAGAGGTAACCCAGGAGGAGACCAGAGGACTCCTTAAGTTGAGGAGACAGAGCTCAGAGCCTGCGAAGACAGAACATATAGGATTTGTAAGGCTGAGTTCTGGAGGGGTTAGAACTTCAGAGATAGATATATAGAGAGAGCTTCAAAGACCTGAGTACGGCTAATACACAAGTGTGAGGAAGAAATCGAAGGCTAAGGGAAGAATCATCTAAAGAATTAGTGGTGAGAAGGCTGGGAATAGTGATGTTACCACCATACAACACAGAAAAATCTCATGATTCATGGGCCTTGAGTAAAGTTCACAGAAGGATCCTATGTCAGTAATGGAGAATAAATAACCCTAAACTAAGCAGCACTCCAGTTCTGATTATAACTTTTTTAAAGAAAAAACATTAAAACTTGACTACATCACAGAACAAAGCTCAAGAATATTTATAATAATATAAAAATTACCCAGATAAAATTACAATATTATCAATTACTCAGATAAATTTCACAATATCTATCATCCAATAAAAAATTGCCAGGCATGCAAAGAAGCAAGAAACTATGACCAATAATAAAGAGACAATTAAACAATCAAAACTAATGCAGAATTGGGAAAGATATTAGAATTGGCAGACAAGGATATCGAAACAATTATAACTGTATTTTGTATGTTCGAGACAGAGCTGACATAAAAATATTTAGATCAAACATTTGGAGATAAAAACAATTGGGTAAGATTTAAAAATAATACTCCATATGAGATTAATAGCAAATTAGATATTGCAGAAAAGAAGATTAGTGAACCTCAAGACATAGCAAGAGAAACTAGAAAAAGATTCAGAAAGAAAACAGAATCAAGCAAAGTGAGCAGGGAATAAAATAATTCCCAATAAATTTAAAAGGATGCAAGTTGATCAATGTATGTTCTATGCCACAATGGATTTATAATATAAATCAGTAACAAAATGATCTCTAAAAAAAAATCTCCAGATATGTATAAGTAAAATAACACAATTATAAGTAAACTATGTGTCACAAAAGAAATAAAAAATGAACTAGATAGTATTTTGAAGTAAATTAATATAAAAACACATTATATAGAAATCTGTGTGACTGAACTAAAACTATGCTTAAATGGAAATGCATAACACTAAATACTGCAGTAGAAAAGAAGAACACTCTCAAATAATTGAATTTAATTCCACTTTAAGGAACTGGAAAAGAAGGGCAAATTAAGCACAAAGTAATTAGAAAAAAACAACTATAAAGATCAGCATGAAAATCAGTGAAATACAAAACAGAAAAACAATGGAAAAATCAATGAAACCAAAAACTAGTTCTTTGAAAAGTTCAAAAAATTGACAAACATCTAGTTAGACTGAACACAACAAAAAGAAAGGAGACAGAAATAGTCAGGAATAAGAACTTGACATCACTGCTAATTTTAAAGTTTTTTAAAAGATAATTAGATGATACTATGAGTAACAATTATAGCAATTATTATTATCATAGTAATTATGGTAATTTAAATGAAATGGGCAAATCCTGGAAAGACATACTAACAGAGTTCACTCAAAAAATACAACAAAACTAATCAAGAAATAGAATTTGTTTTAAAAATTGTCTGATAGAGAAAATTCCAGACCCAGATGGCTTCACCAATAAATTCTTAAACATACGAGGAATAATAATATTGATTCTACAATAACTCTTCTAGAAATTTGAAAAGGAGGAATTAATTTCTAAATCATTCTAAACAAAATTTTAGCAAATCAAGTCTGACATTACATAAAAAGGGTAACATATCAGAACCAAGAAGGTTTTATTTCTGAAATGTAAATCTGGTTTAACATTCAAAAATCAATGTAAATCACCACATTAACAGATCAAAAAAGAAAAAAAAAAACACATGATAACTTCTATGTACATAGAAGAAATATTTAATAAAGTCCAATATCCATCTCTAATAAAAACTTTATAAAATAGGAATATACAGAACCTTCTTCAACCTGTATCCCCTGGAAACCTATAGCTAACATCATATTTAATGATAAAAAAGTGAATGCTTAGCTCTCAAGATAAGGAACAAGAAAAGGATGTCCACTCTCACCACTTCTGTCCATCGTTGTACTGGAGGGTTCAGCCAGTGCAATAAGCAAAAGAAAGTCATCCAGATTAGGAGGGAAGAAGTTAAATTGTCTTTATTTGTGGAAGGTAAAGTCATCTATGGAGAAAATGTAGTGATATATAGAATAAAGCTACTAGAATCAACAAGAGTTCAGCAAGGATGTAAGACATAATACCAATATGTAAAAATTAACAGTATTTCACATTCTGTCAAAGATAATCAGAAATATGATTTTTAAATATAATTTATAATACCATCAAAATATATGTAATATTAATGGTAAATCTGAAAAAAGGAAGATATGAAAATATGTACACTGAAAACTACAAATAATTACAGAAAGAAATTTCACAAGACCTAGCAAGTGGAGATGCATAATATGATTATGTATCAGAAGGTCTAATATTCTTAAGATATCAGTTTTCCCCAATTCAATTCATAGTTAATGCAATCTCAATAAAAATCTCAACAGCTTTTTTTTTTTGTGGTGAAAATTAAAGAACTGTTTCTGAAAATTATATGGAAATCAAAAGGCCAAAAATAATCAAAACAACTTTGGATAAAAAGAATAAGAATAAAAAATTAACTCTACCTGATTTCAAGATTTATTATAAAGCTACAACAGTAAAGATAGTGTGGTATTGAAAAAGACCCACCTCCACGTAGGCAACTGATTTTTGACAAAAGTGCAATGGCAACTTCATTGACAAAAGATAGTTTTTGTAACAAATGATGCTAGAATGATTGGATACCGATGAGCAAAGAAATAAATTTTAATCCATATATGTAGCAAATTTTTAAAAAATGAAGGGGAAAGTAGCCATTTTGAAATATGGCCAGAGAGTTCTCCATAACAAAGACTTAGCATGTGAAAAGACTTTACCAGAGCCTTTTTAACCTGGAAGAAGGAAAATTACCCAACTCCAGTTTCCTGTCTCAGCTGAGAAGGGAAAAACTCTGAGAGACACTTGTGGAAATCACAGCCCAGGGACACAGACCTACTAAAAGACTGAGATTTAATGATAATTATAGAATGCTTACCCTGCCCCCACACCTTACCACCACATCAATGAGACTCTAATAAAGTGGTATTACAGCTGAAAGAACTGCAAGGTGCACAGTTTATTTAAGAAGGTGTTTTTGAGGAAACCCAAAAACAAAAAAAAGAGATAGAAATGACACCAGAGGAAATCAAAGACTCTGAAACCTATGGCTACAAGAGATATTTAACCCAACCCCTAGCATAACATAACATAAAATCCAAAATAAAGGCCTATTTCCCTCAGTTCATATTACCCAATATATCATGTCTTGTTTTCAACAAAAAAGTACAAGGCGTGACAAAAGTTAAGTCTGAAGAGACAAAGCAAGATTCAAAATGAGACTCATATATGACACAGATTTATAATTATCAAAAAATTTAAAATAACTATAATTAATATTCTAAGGATTCTAATGAAAAAAGTGGACAACCTATGAGAACACATGGTAAGCAGAGAGATAGAAACTCTAAGAAAAAATCAAAAGGAAATGCTAGAAATCAAAAACACTAAAAGAAGCAAAGAGTTCCTTTAATGGTCTCATCAGTAGGCGGGACAAGCCTGAGGAAAAAATTAGTGAGGTAGAAGATATGCCAATAGAAACTTCTCAAACAGAAATGCAAAGGAAAATTAATGAAAAAAAGGAACAGAATTTCCAAGAACTGTGGGACAATTTCAAAATGTGTAATACATATGTAATAAGAATACCAGAAGGAGAAGAGAAGATAGAGCAGAAGAAGTACCTGAAGTAATAATGGCTGAGATTTTTCCAAAATTAATGACAGACACCAAATCACAGATCCAGTGAACATTGAGTAGGATAAAAAAATCTACACTTAATTATTACACATCCAAATTGCTGGGCAACCAAGGGCAAAGAAAATCTTGAAAGCAGCCAGAGGAAATAAATGCACCTTACTTATAGAGGAACAAGGGTAAAAAATTATATCAGACTTCTCTTCAGAAACCATGTGAACAAGAAAGTGAAGTAAAATTATTAAAGTTTTGAAAGAAAAGAATAATTAGAATTTTATATCCAGCAAAATTGTCCTTTAAGAATGGAGAAACGTTTTCTCTGAAAAACCAAAACTAAGGGAATTCATTGCTAACAGATCCTCCTATTTAAAAATAAAAAAAAAATTCTTCAGGGAGAAGGAAAATGATGTAGGTCAGAAGCTCAGATCTACATATAAAAAACAAATGTCTAAGAAGGAATAAATGCAGGTAAGATCTGTTTCAAATATTTTCTTTTTCTTAATTGATCTAATAGATAATGTTTGTTCAAAGTAATGATAGTAACCATATATTGTATGATTATAGAATATCTATAAATAAAATGAATGGCAGCAATGTTATAAGGGGCAGGAATTGGTAATACTCTGTTAGATCAGTTATAGTAACCTTATGGTATATGTTATAGTGATATAGTGTTATTCAAAAGTGTACTTAAATTAGTTGTACATCATATATATTGCAAACTCTAGGACAAGTAATAAAATACTTTAAAAATGAAGTATGATTGCTATTAACTTTTGCTCTACATATTTTTATCACTGCCAAATATCCTCATAAATATTTGGTTTTTTATGAATTTTCCATGACCTTTATTGGAAACATTCTTCGTTCTGAATTTTCCTAAATGACTCCCAATTTTAATTTACAAATGAGTTTATATTTCCCATTCCTAATATTTAAGCTAGACAGTAAGCTAGACAGTTTTTATTTTTATTTTATTATTATTTTTTAACAGGACAAAGGTATACAAATTCATTTAATAAGTTTTACATGATACAGAAGTCTTCACAAGGAAATGAAGTCCTGAAGAAATGGTTAAGCCTGAGTGTCTTTATGCTAGGTTTGATGGATGGGGCAAGTCATAGAGAGATATGATAGGACAAAGAGTATGTGCTAAGTAAGCTGGGGGAAACTTAGAAAGTCCTGTTTATTCAGATTCTTCTTGCTGTCCCTCCATCTTGGAAATAAGGATGCTCCTTTCCTCTGAGTGTAGGGAGGACACCTCTTTTTTTTTTTATATATATTGGTGTATAGTTGATTAACCATGTTTTGTTAGTTTTGCGTGTACAGCAAAGTGATTCAGTTATACATATACTTGTATCTATTCTTTTTAAATGACTAGTATTTCTAGTCTGAATTAACCCTTTCATATCCTTACTATGCATGTTAAGAAAAAAGTGATTTAATGACACAGGTACACACATGAATATGGAGGAATCTGCTGTCAACAGCAACAGCATTGATGCCCTTTGTTTACCCACTTAATATGCTTTCACTGGGAAATCTTATATTTAGTGGAAGTAAATTTAAGTTTTTCCTCATGGTAGCCACTGCACATTTTGGATTCAGGCTGTTTTAAATTCTCTTATTTAAAGTATAATCAGGGGCTTCCCTGGTGGCGCAGTGGTTGAGAATCTGCCTGCTAATGCAGGGGACACGGGTTCGAGCCCTGGTCTGGGAAGATCCCACATGCCAAGGAGCAACTGGGCCCGTGAGCCACAACTACTGAGCCTGCGCATCTGGAGCTTGTGCTCCGCAACAAGAGAGGCCGCGATAGTGAGAGGCCCGCGCACCGCGATGAAGAGTGGCCCCCGCTTGCCGCAACTAGAGAAAGCCCTTGCACAGAAACGAAGACCCAACACAGCCAAAAATAAATAAATAAATAAATAAATAATAAAAATAAAGGAATTCCTTAAAAAAAATAAAAAAAAATAAAAAAATAAAGTATAATCAAAACTCCTTTCTTAGTAATGAACTGATCAATATACTCTGCAAAAATCAGCAAATCTGGGGAAAATTTAAAATATACAGTCAATTATATGCTGCAAAGAACTTCATTCTACATGTGTGTAAATTTAATAATATAAATTCATTAGAGAAAAAAAAAAGACTGACTCTAAAATCTCTCATCTGCAGGATACTTGAGATAATGTATTTCCTTTTTTCCAGTGTGGTTTTGGTAGCATACACCATATTTTTTGCCTATATCTCAATATCTAGACATTCCCTAGCCTGTGGTTGTACTCTGAGAATTAGAGTAACCATTTTGTGTAGGGCTCAGAAAGCTGTGAAAGTTAATATAGGATGAACTTGGAGTGAAAAACATCTCTTTTCATAGGTATAAGTCACATACTAGAGTCTGGTGTCTGCAATGATATATGAAAAAGAAAAAAGTGACGTTATTTTCATGCCTATTGTGACAGATATATAAAGGTTTTCCATTGGTCATGATAATCTCTTGGAATAAATTTAACATTTGGGACTCATATTGATACATTCGGGAGTCAAAGACAGATCCTCTATCTGTTCTATCTGTTCTAAGGAGGTTTTCATGAATGAGAATTTTATGATATTCAAATTAATGGGTATATTAATTCACTAAGATTTAGATTCTGAAAAGAATCTAAAAAAGAGTGGGTATAAGTATATGTATAACTGATTTACTTTACTGTAAAACTGAAATTAATACAACTTTGTAAATCAACTATACTTCAATAAAAATTTTTAAAAAATTTAGATTATTGTCCTTATATTTAAAAAAACACATAGTTTTATTTTCAGTAGAATAATATTAAAAATAAAATATTCCTGCTTACATTTTGCAATTCTTCTGTCTCTTATGAAAATTATATTGAATGCTATAGAAATTAAATTTTTGTTTAATATTTTCTAATTTTCTTCAGTAAAATGTTTTAACTTTAAAATTGCAGATATATCACTGACATACTCTGACATTTTATTGACAATTTCTGCACTTTTTAAATCCTCAATTTAACTATCAATATAAGAAATAAGATCTGAGTTAAAATTTAAAAAATATATAGAAATATTACAAATTAAAAAATAAAAAGGAACATAATAAAAAACTACACAATAAACAAATGCCAGTATACATTGTGTTTCTGAGGTCTTTGAAGAGCCTTTTGAAAAGTCATGGCATAAGGTGACTTCAGTGATAGAAATCTGAGTAGAATGAAGAAAATATTTCCTTAGCGATTCTATCCAGAGAATGGAAAAAGCAAATTAAGCTCTCCTAAATCAGAATTTACAAGATAAATGATGAATTTAACTCCATTTTTTTCCCACATCATTTAAACAAGGGAATCAATTAAGTGAAATATTAAAAACCAATGAATCAAAGAGTGGCATAGAATAGTAATTAGAAAATAATTAGTTAATAAAGTAAGATGGCAATGGAGGAGTCATCAAATGACAGTATCAGAACCAGAACATTAATGAGAAGTGACACTGAAGAATAGAAATGCCAAATACAACAGCAACTATGACTGAGTGCATATTGAAAAAACTGATACAGATGACAATACCTCCAGAGTTTAAGTTTTCCCAGTGCTGATTTAGTATAGTTAGAGGAGAAAAATAAGTATCTTTAAAATTATGCTACTCTAGAGATGACTTCCAACTAAATCATCTCATATTTAGAAAGTGATTAATTTGAGCTTCTTCAACTTTAGTTATCCTTTGTTTAAAAATGATCATGATTTAGTTTTCTAAATAGAAATAGTTAAGGTGAATATACACCATGTATTAGGATCTCCATGTGCCTCTTCACAGCTTAAAGTAAGGGAGGAAAGTAATATGTTATTAAATTCAGGTCAGTATGACATGACAAGAGTAAAATAAATAGCTAATATGATTCCTGTATCCATCAGACAAAAACAGAATCAGTAGAATGTGTGCATGTGTGTGTGTGTGTGTGTGTGTGTGTGTGTGTATAAAGAAATTTCTTTCAAGGACTTGATCTTGGCTTACACAATTGTGGGGTCTGGTTAAGGAAGTCTAAATCCGTAGGGCAGGTTGGCACGCTATATAATCTCAGACAGGAGTTGAGGTTGGGGTCCAGAGGTGGGATTTCTTCTTCTTCAGGGAAAAGTCAGTTTGCTCTTACATCCTTTTGATTGATTATACAAAGCCCACTCAAAGTATGGAGGATAATCTCTTTTTATGGAAGTCAATTGATTGTAGCTATTCATCACATCTACAAAATACCTTCACAGTAACACCTAGGTTAGCAACAATTTCATTAGTGTTCAGGTAATTGGGTGCTACAGTCCTAGCTAAGTGGACACATAATAATCACCAAAATTCCTAACTACTCCTCTGTTTCCAGAACCATTTCTCTTTAATAGAGAAGGGTTTTTGAAAACAAACCTTTTCAGAAAATATTATCTAAGTCTTAGCAATTAGCTCCTCCTCTAAGATTAGTCTTTGTGCAAACATAAACATAAAAAAATAGAATAAAAGAGAAGAACAAGGTTGGAAGACTGATGATGCTACTTGACTTCTAGACTTGCTATAAATCAAGACAGTGTGGTATTGGCAAAAGAATATACAAATACATAACTGGAAGTGAATAGACAGCCCAGAAATAGATCCCTATAAATAAAGTCAACTGATCTTTGACAAGGAACAAAGACAGTACAATGGAACAAGATAGTTTCTTTAATAAACCATGATCGAACAATTGGGCATCCACATGCAAAAAAAAATGAATCTAGACACAGACCTTACATGCTTCACCAAAATGAACTCAAAATGGATCATAGATATAAATGTAAAAATGCAAAACTACAAAACTCCTAGAAAATAACATAGGAGAAATTACGGATAACCTTGAGTATGGTGATGTTGTTTTAGACACAATACAGGATCCATGAAAGAAGTAATTAATAAGCTGGACTTCATTAATATTAAAGTTTCTGCTTTGCAAAGGACTATGACACAGACTGGGAGAAAAATATTTGCAAAAAAACTCTTCTGATGAAGGACTGTTATCCAAAATAGACAAAGAAATCTTAAAACTCAAAAATAAGAGAACATGGGACTTCCCTGGCAGTGCAGTGGTTAAGTCTCTGTGCTTCCACTGCAGGGGGCGTGGGTTCAATCCCTGGTTGGGGAACTAAGATCCCACATGCTGCCCAGTGCAGCAAAAAAAAAAAAAGAAAGTAAAAGAAAAATAAGAGGACCTTAATAGACACTTCACCAAAAAAGATACACAGATGGCAAACAAGCATATGAAAAGATGTTTTACATCATATGTTCTCAGGGAAATGAAAATTAAAACAACAATGAGATACCACTGCATACCTTCTAGAATGGCCCAAATCTGGAACACTGACAATTCCAAATACTGGGGAGGATATGGAGCAATAGAAACTCTCATACCTTACTGGTGGGAATGCAAAATGGCATGGGCGCTTTGGTATCGATAGTTTGATGGTTTCTTACAAAGTAAACATACTCTTACTATACAATCCAGCAGTTGTACTCTTTGCTACTTATGAAAGAAGTTAGAAATTTACATCCCCACATAATTTTTATAGCAGCTTTATTCATAAGTGCCAAAACTTGGAAGCAACTAAGGTGTCCTCAGTAGGTGAATGGATAAACACACCTGTGGAATATCCAAACAATGGAATATTATTCATTACCCAAAATAAATGAACTATCAAACCATGAAAAGACATGGAAGAACCTTAAATGCATATTACTGAGTGAAAGAAGCTAATCTGAAATGGCTACATACTGTGTGATTCCAACTATATGTCATTCTGGAAAAGAAAAGACAAATTATGGACACAATGAAAAGTTCAGTTGTTGCCAAAAGTAGTTTTGGGGAGCAGGGAGGAGGGATGAATAGGCAGAGCATAGAGGATTTTCAAGGCAGTGAAAATACTCTGTATGGTATTATAATGATGGATATATGTCATTATACATTTTTCCAACTCCAAGAGTGAACCCTAAGCTTAACTATGGACTAGTTGATTATGATCCATTTATATAGTTTCATTTTTAAGGCAAATGAAGGATTCTGGTGAGTGATTTTTTTTTCAACTGAGAATAATTGACATATAACATTGTGTAAGTTTAAGGTGTACCACGTGTTGATTTGATATATTTACATATCGCAATATGCTTTTAACCAGCATAGCTTTAGCTAACATCTCTATCATGTCACATAAATATCTTTTTTTGTGTGGTGAGAACAATTAAGATCTAGTCTCTTAGCAACTTTGAAATTTGCTAATTTTGCTAAGAATGCAGTATTGTTGGCTATAATCACTATGCTGTATGTAGGTTTATACTGTAAACATCTCCCCAATTCCTCTCCTTCCTGGATAACAACGATTCTACTCTTTACCTGCAAATTCTTATAAACTCAAAACCCTTCAATTCCCTAGTAACAAATATTTTCATTATGTAACATCATGAAATTACTAAATGTCCTGATTTTTGATGGCATAAATTTTTTTTCATTTTTCCTTTATTCCACGCTATGGCATGGAACTAAGGAAAATTATTGAAAGGAAAACTAAATTCTTTGAAGCTGAAAACTGAGAGAAAACTAATGAGTCAAATCCTGGTGGGCTCCTGTAGGTAAAGTAAGTTATACAATCAGAGATAAGATAAAGGAGTCTGGTTACCAAAAAATTTGCAGAAAGTGGCAAAACGTGACAAAATTTCAGGATTTCAGCACAGGCATAAATAGACACTAAATCTGTTTTGGAAATAATTGTTTGATATGAGTTTTCTTGATTAGTCCCTGACTTTGAATGACTAGTCCCTTTATATTACAGTCAATATGAATCATGCCCCTGCAATTTAATTCTTCTATAGCCTATACTTGGTATCCCACTATCTTCAATGAAGTCTCAAGAAACTTCACAGGTACAGAAAATTTGAGTTCCTCTTCAGTTTCTTTCTTTCTCACAAAGGTCATTATGATATTACCACTGGTTATACTTTTCTTACCTAAATGGTTATCTTATTTCTCGTTTTTCAACAGAACTTAACACGTCACCACTCATAATTCTTCATTACTCTATCTTCTTAGCCTTGCCTCATGTACCTTCCAATCAAATTTTAATAAAAACACTTAATTGGTATTCTATTACCTGACTTTATGAATGTGGCTCTATTTAGAGATGGGTAATAATTTCCTCATGGAAAAAAGTATACCAACTGAATAAGTTATTAGTATTTTCCATGGTATTATATTTCTTGCTATAAAATCCTTAAATGTAAGAATACAAGCATGTGATAATGAAGAAGAATTTCCCTTTTTATAACGGAAACATTACCTCTAATGTTTGTCTTGAGATCTCTTCCCCTCTCCTGGGGCCATTGATATCTATAATAGCAAGGACAATAGGAAAATAACATGGACCACTGAGTCTTTCACTGTGGTCAAAGCATGACACAATGATCCATCCTGAACTGAAATGGCTTAAATTTATATGAATATGGCTAGAAAATTTGGGAACACATGCAAATATGATCCCTCTAAGTTTATCCCACCAAAGAACCACTCATCTTCTGTAAATGTAGTCTCCCATAACAACTAATAGTTCAACGGTCCATACTATCTGAGAAAAACATTGAGATTTTTGGATCTGTCCTTTTTATTGGCCTGGGAAGGAAAATAGGGGAATGAGAATTCAATGTTGTCTCCTCAGTATATCTGCCAAAGTAATTGGGATGGTAGAGCTACCCTGAATATAGAGTTGATAGAGATCTTATTTTTACTTTTGTCCACCCAGAATATTTCTTTCCCAGAAATCATCCTGGTGATCTCCTGACTCCACTTCTACAAGGGGATGGCTTCTCTTATCCAAATTGTCCAGTTAGAATACCCCACTGACTTCCATACACTAATTCATCCAGGGCTGCCTGGATGGTAGAGATGGGCCAATCAGATCTCTTTTTCAGGATTGGATGAGCATGCAGGAAGCGAGAAACACTCTGTTCTTATGATATTGTGGATGGCTTGGATCACACAAGACTACAGGAACTATTTTTGCCACCTTGTGTAGTGATACTGCCTTAGAATTACACAATAAGAAAGGGGAAAAAAACTGAAGAGCAGACGTTTTTAAGTGAGTAAGAGTATATGTGTGCACATGCTTTTGGATTAGGAAAGTGGTGGCAGTATAATAAATAAATGAAAAATATTGTTTCAAATAGTTATTTTTTCATGAATAAATATTTATCTGGTAGAATGTCCCTCAGTATTTAAGATACAAAGCACACGGTATGTATCTAAAGCTTAATAACAATTTTTTCAATTAATGATTATATAGGAAAAATTATTAGTGTCTCAGAACATAAAAATCTTCACTGGGAAAAGTCTGTAAACTTTATTTCAAATACAGTTGGAGGGATGGCAGAACCACATTTGCATATTTGTATAGCTCAGTGAAACTCAACCAGGGGGTCCTCCTGGCTTTGAGCAGGTGTTGCTGAGTCACTACAGACAATGGGTCACAACTGAATTTTTGGTGATCCGGAAGAAATGTTTTAAACATTTTATACTTTGGTATGATAGTTTGTAACTTATATAGAAGTACGGTTGCCTATTTTGGCTATATTTTAAGAAACTGCTGAGGGTTGACGTGTAAATAAATTGTAATTATTTTCCTTTTAAAATAATGGAAGAGGGACTTCCCTGGTGGTCCAGTGGTTAAGACTCCACGCTTCCAATGCAAGGGTGCAGGTTCCATCCCTTGTCGGGGAACTAAGATCCAACAAGCTGTGTGGCGTGGCCAAAAAAAAAAAAAAATAATGGAAGATAGTCTCCCTATTTACACTCTCAAGCAGAGTGTCCATTTTCAGAAATGAATTATATTAAATGGAATATATATTATATAAAATAATAAATTAATATTTTATTGACAAATGCTTTTATTATTAATAATAAACCATAGATTTATATATATTTAAATAAATGTTTTATCATTTTACACTTATATTATATCATTTTATATTAAATAAATATTATATCATTTTATATTTGTATAGAGATAGATATATTTAAATCTCTAATTGCTTTGGAAGTTGGGACAGATACAATAAGGTATTTGTTAATATCTGAGGTTAAAGCATTGATAATTGTTATGTATAAAATGCCTTCTGAGGAAATTAAAGTTCAAAAGAAAAAAATATTTATCTATATACCTGTATATTCTTGCAATATTTTATGACACTGAAAATAGTAACCTCAATGGACATATTATGGACTTCTTCTATGCTTGTCTTTTGATATACTTGTTACCATTAATTAGGTTTTAGATCTGTAAATAATATTATTTAAATATGTTTCTATATGACTTTACACAGGTATAAATCAATGTATGACTTTACACAGGTATAAATCAATGTATTTAAAAGTTAGTAAAACATATATAATTGAGAATAAATGTAAAACATTGGTAGGTCGAAGAATAAATAAAATCGGTCTCTGGTCGGTAGTCTGTTCTGTGAGGTGTTGAAATTTCCCTGTTTACTCTGTGCTCTGCCCAGGAGGGGAACTGGCAGCTCTCCTGGAGAATGTACACTCACACATTAAAAGCATCAGTTACCATCCTTTTCATGATGCCCTTGGGTACTTCTTGGCTGAGAAAAATTGTGAAAGTAATGAGGGGGTTTTTGCTTCTGGAGAAGCTCAATTTTTTTTTTTTTTTTTTTTTAACAAATTTTTTTTTTTTAATTTATTTATTATTTATTTATTTATGTCTGTGTTGGTCTTCGTTTCTGTGCGAGGGCTTTCTCTAGTTGCGGCAAGTGGGGGCCACTCTTCATCGCGGTGCGCGGGCCTCTCATTATCATAGGCTCTCTTTTTGCGGAGCACAGGCTCCAGATGCGCAGGCTCAGCAATTGTAGCTCACGGGCCCGGTTGCTCTGCGGTATGTGGGATCTTCCCAGACCAGGGCTCGAACCCGTGTCCCCTGCATTGGCAGGCAGATTCTCAACCACTGCGCCACCAGGGAAGCCCGAGAAGCTCAATTTTTAATGGTACTTATGTTACCTTCTACTCAGGCTATTAAAAAATATTGTTTTCTGCCTAATAACACAGCTAAGGCTGTGATCATTCCTCATTCTCAGACTACTCTCACACTCTGCTTCACCAACAGAGCGATTTCCATCGGTAACTCTTTCAGATATTTCCATTTTCTAACTTAATTAAAAACAAATAAAATGGAGAAAAGAAAGACAAAGAAACTTTGATGTGAATACAGCTAGTATCTTTTTATTTTCCACACAGATCATCTTTGATCTCCCCAGATAGTTGCTCAAAATACCAAAGTATTCACTCCTCATTTCCAGAGTGTCACCCTTGCCCCAGCACATGCTACAAAGAGGTGATATTTAGAAGAACTGAACATGATTGATACATCCAAATTTTCTACAGCATGACTCAGCAGTAATGTAGAAACTGTTTTATTGTCAACTACACAAACTATGTTGGACTCTCAAGACAAAGTGACTCACTTCCCTCCCCTTCACCCTTTGGAGACTACTTGTAAATATATTCAGAATCCATTATCCACCTGAAAAATCTTGACAGTGTTTATGTTTTTCAGAATGTGTAAAGTATAACCATGAGCAAAAATTGACACAGTGACCATCAGCAAGATTCTTCTAAAACATCTTGTGGTATGGATACTTCTTAATAATTAGGTGGGCACACACTTTACAAGTCTGGTGGTAAAGAAGATTGTAATCTCCCTTGGATGAATTAGTACTGTCCCTGCCTAAAGCATCTGAAATGTAAAATGGGAAATTCCAAATAACTTGTTAAATTCTATGTAGAAACTATTCTGAAGTGGCCAGATGTTCTACCTACAGCCCTTATAAATATGGCAGCTGCAGGGAAACAAGAGCTTTGGATTCTCCTTCGTGCAAAGAAAGTGTTACTGGGTGGGCTGGAATATTTTCTGGTAGATCAGATCAGATTTCCCCACATAATGTGATGAGACACTTGTAAAGGACACGCCTCAGAGTGGCCTGGCAGAGCCCAAAGCTTCTTAGAGCACGTGACCGCTCACCTTAGGCCTGGACAACTTTGTCTGGTCATCCCAGCGTGCCACATACACATTGTCACTTCCTCTGTGTATAGTAACATGAAAAGGTTGGGTAAGTATGGCCACTATTTTTCCAAAGTATCAGGGTGAGTCAACAGAATTCCTTTCACAGGTTGATTTGGACAAACAGTATCACGGTAAATGTCTGGTGGTTGTGTTCTCAGCAAGGACCTTTGGCTGAAAACATCACTAGAACTTCATTGGAAAAGCCTTATTATGCTTTGCTGTCTAATAATGGGTTATCAAGTACTAAAAGCTACCATTTTTGCATTTATGTCTCCAAATATTAGAAAATGTCAGCTGCACCCATTAACTAACTTTGTAATATTAATTTTTTTTAATCCTTAGAAACATGACCAGCAACGCTCTTCTCACTTGAATTTCACTCTGGTGGTGATGACTGACCAGAAGACCCTGGTAGCAGCTGATAAATCCTCAAATTTAATCTCTTCCTGCTGACCAGTAAAATTAAACTCTACCTTACAGATTCATTTCCCCCATTATCCAAACATGCTCTACATGAGTTCTGTTCTGTTCTGTGTAGTTAACAAAGTCTCCAACAGGACAGCATTCCTCCCTGTTTGTCAATAGGAGACTGTAATTTCTTATCTTTTTCACTTCCCTCTTACCTCCCATATATTAAATGTAGCTTTTATTCACCTCATTCACTAGTCAGAGCGCAAAACTGACTTATCATAAAATCTCCCTACTTGAAACATTGTAGGAACTGAGCAAGATTGCTAATCCCCTCTCCTCTATTGAAGAAAACCACCTAATGATCACTTTCAACAGTTATGCCAAAAAGTGAGTTTCTTGGGAAATGCTAGTTACTGCAATGTTTGAGCTGAAATTTCTGTTCTGGACTCCTGGTTCAGAATGAATAGTAAGAATGACTCACTGAAATTGATAGACATTGCCTACTTACTGCTACTGCAATATTGCCTAAAAACCCCACAAAGATATAATGTTAATTCATTATTTCTCTGTGTTATTAACATAAAAATAAATATTAAATGTCTCAAAGTTAAATTTGCTCTTATTACCAATTGTACTGAGGGGGAAATCGCCAATAGAGATGACAGTTCCTGGTATGAGAGGTGCTGCAATGTTTCAACAGCTGGAGTTGAAAATGTTCTTTAAAACTATCAGTATTAACTGCCTTTAGTTTGCAAAAAGTAGTAATTTTCTACTTCACACTAGTCAGTTAAAAATGCCTTCCCTTTAGCAGTCTTTGTCTTGGATTATTTTACTAAGATTTTACTGTGCTTATGGATAACCAGGCTTATTAATAAAACCGAAGCTGTACTAAAAATTCAACTTTTGCAGGACATAATGATATTATGCATTATATGTAAATTATAATAATTTGAAAAGGTTTGTTTTGTCCAATAGCCAGAAAGAAGTCTCCAAATTATACCAGACTGAGATTGAGCCCTATTTTCATGAGTTGGTGGCCTTTAAAGAAATTAAGGTATAAAAACATATATACAGGATACTTTAATGACACTGGAATGGTAGCATTTGTCTTCAGTGGATGCTTAGAAAATGTCTCATATTCTGGAGCCATAAAAGGGTACATGACAAATATTTTTACCTGGATACTGAACAAGTAATGCTCACTATGAATTTAGATAGAACATGAAATCTGAAGAACAAGAGATAAATGCTTTATCTATTAATAAATTATTAATAAATTTATGAATCTACATGTGGTACAATAAAAAGGGACATTATTCCATATTCTATTTTTTAAAATAATTCTCTCTGTATTTTTCTTTTGCAATATTGTAAGCTGAATCTTCTTAGGCCTGTTTTTTCTTCCGGTACCAAACGCTGGAATTCCAGTGCTTAGAAACTTGAGAATTCTTCCTATGAAAAAAATCTCAGAAAAATATTAAAGGGAAAGTAGGAAATTCCTGTATCAATACATCTTCAAGAACACTTGGTATTCTCAATTTTTGATGGCATAGTCTTCTTTTTATTTATACTTTGCTGATTATTAGTGAGGTAGGACATCTCCTTACCAGAGGTGGAAACCACAACAGAAGAAAACTATAGAATGTGGAACTGATTGTTATTTATAAATTATTCTAAAAACATATTACTGTGCAGAGGAAAACAATTTATCTTCTAGGTAATAATAAATACCATGTTTATGTCTCATTTTATTATGTGAAATGCGGTTTTAGAGGAATTTGTTAATTTGGTTTGCTGTTTAAGATCTGGTGCATCTGTTCTCTAAAAAAAATTTAAAAACCTCAGTGACATTAAACAATTCTTATACAGATCTGCATTAACATAGTAGTTACTTCTGTATAAAATTGCTCATTAAGGAAAGCAACTACTTATTTAAATTAGACCTAAGTATAAGTAATTTACAGGCATGGTGAGTCTGTAAACTTGCAAACTTACAGACACCATTTCTAGAAAATTATCAGTGACCTAGATGTGCACAGTTCTGAAATCAACTAAACTTTGAGGCAATTGACTAAAATTCTTTTATCTAACAGCTGTACAGTGAGCTGCTATGGCTATTGAGAGAGTCTGATTAGGGCAATATTACAGCATATTTTAAAACCATACTGAGAGTAATTTAATGTGGTTTAGCAGGTAGTTCTATATTTTGTAGTGACCCAGGAACATACAAATGTGTAATACAAAAAAACATGCAGCAACGTAGATACAAAAAAGTAAAAGATTAGATTCACAATGTATTTACCTGATAAATTTCTTTTGCCAACTTAATTTTAACTGCTTTTCTGAAAATTGTAAGATAGTGTGGATGATAATTTTCCTGCATATACTTAGTATGCTATTTAAGAAATAGCTCTCTTAATTTGAGTTTTGCATATGTCCTTTTAATGGAGTAAGCTATTTAGTAGAATATTATTTGGCAATGTAAATTCAATGAGCAAAACCTATTTTGAATATCCATCTAGTCATATGAAGGCTTTTACAAATATGCATATAAGTACACATATAAATGCACATACTATTATGTATACATAATTTATTGAGGTTTACTTCATGCAAGCCAAGCCAAGTTTTATATATGAGACACATTTAATTCCTACAAATTATAAGTCTGATGGTATTTTACAAATGAAGAACCTGAGCTTTAGAGAAACTAACTGAATTTCTCAAAATTATATACCTTGTAAGTGGGAAAGGTAGAATTAAAATTTAATTTTATCTATTTCAGTACTAGAGCTCTTTAATATGGCATTGTTCTTTTCTAGACTCTGTCAAATCAATTCCATATTTTAAATTTTATGATCTATCTACTAACCACAAAAGAAGACTAGCAGTTCTTCACTTAATTATGTATTTGTAGCAATCATAAAGCATTAAGATTGACAGATGCACATGTGTTAGACAGCTCTCCCTCATACTTATGCCTCTGAATTAAAACAACAATGTTATCAGATAAATGGCTTCTAATATAACACTGTTGCTAGAGTTATATGATGTCAACCCTATTTTAATCAAAGTTTCAACTAAAGTCTTCCTATTTTCACCACACATTTTCACAGTGTATTTCCCTTTCTTTGATAAATTTCTGAGTTGTTTCATTGCTGTAATCCAAAGAATAAAAAGTGGGAGATATCATCTTTTGCTACATCGAAATCCATCCACCTCCACACGGAAGGGGAAAAACAATTCAAAGCTAAATGATTTTGCTATGTCAAGAAATGACTAAACTTCTCTAGTGGGAATATAAATCTATGAAAATAAAACTGGATTTTCCAAATCACTTTCCTAAACCTGTGTTTTCTAGCAGATATATATATATATATATGTATGTATATAAAACATTGTCTTTCAGCCTAGGGCTCCAAGAATGGATAGTAAACAATGAAACCATACTTTTAATTACATATTTCATTTTACAATATTACCTAATACGAGCCAATATTTAAAAAGGAACCCAAAGAAAATGAACAATATTTTAAGTTACAGGGAACTTCCTTCACTTGTTTTAGATTCTGTACTCAAGATTTCTTCATCCTGTTTTTGTCCTCTAAGCAGATGATGGGTTGTGCTGGACTGACAGAAACTGTGAGAAGGAAGAAACAGAGTACACAAAAATTAGAGAAGTTTTGAAACAGGAGGCTCTTAGAACAGAAGGCTTTCTTATTCACAGGCAATGCTAGTGCTCTATGGTCACCCATAATTCAAACTTTCTAAAAGTCCTATGCTTATGGATTTTTCTGTGACAAATTCAATCACAGTTTACTTATATAACAAACTGGAGACACCAGATGACATCTCCTCTTTAGGTCCAACTCCTGATACAGGATAGTCTTTCCAAAGACATATGTCTTCTGTATCAGTTTTTATGTTACATGAAAACATTTAGCAACTTGCTTGTATGTTTTAGTTACCTGGCTTGGCAAGGAACCCACACCAAACCAATATTTTCCTTTGTACAATCTTCTTCATCACTTTGTTAAGGATAACGTTGTTTTTTGTCTTTTACTTAGATCAATAAAACATAGAGAACAATTCTGAAATTTTATTAAATGCTATATATCTACTTAAATGGAATTGTGTATTGTGGTACAATTGCTCATAAAAACAAAACTAGAAGAATGAAATGCATTCCAGGTAGAGATTATGGGATCAAGCTTGCATCTATAATGGTGATAGTTTGCATATTTTCAGCATTTTCTTACTAAGGTTTTCAAAGAGCTTTATCATGCTAAGGTTGAAATAACTGTGCTTCAATGTACATAATCTCAAATCAAATAAAATTATCTCTACATTAGAGATGCGGAGATTGCTTTGTTTTACAGTTCTTCAATCAGCAACTGTAGTTTTACTTACAACCTCAATTTCTAGATTGTTTTTAAAGCTGAATGATTTGATTTAAAAGTCCAATAACCCTGTACTTTTAACTTTATGGTAACTTCACTTAATTCATTGAAGACTCTGTCCTCCTCTCTCCCCACACCTGTCATTAATCATTGTGAATTCGGCCTCCGCAGGGATTAACCAACACTCGGGTCTCTCGGTTTATCTCATCTTCAGATGTCTTTCCTCCCCCTCCACCTCAGCTGTCTACTGCCATGACCACTCTCCAGTTTTGTCACCTCCAGATTTTGGGCGACCTCTGAAATTTTATTACAAAAGTTTGCTTCCCAACTACAATATCCTAGCCTTCATCTCACTTGCTCAAGAAAATTACTGCCACAATCATTCAGTTTCACTAGAACTCTCAGGCCATTATCTTCACAATAATTTCATGATGTAAAGCATCTTCTGATATCACTTTCTTCTTCGTGTAATGTAGATTCCATACGTAACATTATCATCACTCTTTCAAATATCCTTAACCTCTATAAAGTATTATCATTTATGTTACTATCACAGTTGTTATTATTGATTACTTCTCATAAACTTCACTGCTACCCTAGTCAAATCATAATAAGCTATGATTATTGAGCATTTAAGATAAATATTTTCCCCATCCAATGGGCAAGAGTAGGCATGATCATAATACTCATAGAAACTAATAATTTCTGAGTGTTTACTATGTGATATTGGGAAACATCCATTTTGAAAAATAAATTTACTATTTTTCTTTTCTATTTAGGCCAACAAGCCTCAAAATGACAAAATGCTTTTCTTTTAGGTTTTCAGCTGAGCATGTTTCTGTCTGGTATTTGGATAATAGAAATGTGATTCTGAGTCCTCTATAACCCTGTCATCAAGGAATATTGTCAAGAGAAGATGATAAGAGAGGTGTTATCTGATTAGTTAATAATTTCAGCAGCCATAAAGATCAGGTGAAATTGTAATACATAAATCCATCAAAGTTTTAAAGATCTTTTGTTGATTTTTAAAGAGAAAAAGTTTATGTTTAACATAATTTTATAGGCTGTGTTTGTTCATGCAGTCAAAATAAAAGGGAAAATGTAATGATTTTCCCATCCTTTATTTACCTAGTAGAATCAATATGATGTCTGTCTGAATTCTGCCCACTCATACTATTTTTTCTTGCAGTTTTATTGAGATAGAATTGGCATACAGCACTGTATAAATTTAAGGTGTACAGCATAATGATCTGACTTACATACATCATGAAATAATTATCACAATAAGTTTAATGAACATCCATCATCTCATATAGATATAAAATTAAATAAATAGAAAAAAAATTCCTGGTGATGAGAACTCTTAGGATTCACTCTCTTAGCAACTTTCATATGTAACATACAGCAGTGTTAATTATATTTATCATGTAGTACTTTACATCCCTTGTACTTATTTATCTTATAGCTGGAAGTTTGTACCTTTTGACAGCTTTCCTCCCCAACACCCCCAACTCCTACCTCTGGTAACCACAAATCTGATCTCTTTTTCTATAAGTTTATTTTTGTGGTTTTTTTGGAAGTATAATTGACCTACAACATGATGTTAATTCCTGTTACACAATACAGTGATTTGATATTTCTATACATTTCAAAATGATCACCACGATCAGTGCAGTTACCATCTATCACCATACCAAGAGAATACATAGTTATTGACTATATTCCCCACACTGACTCATTTATTTTGCAACTGGAAGATTGTACCTCTGATCTTCCTCACTTATTTATTTCCCTCCCCTCTAGTAATAACCTGTTTGTTCTCTGTATCTATAACTTTGTTTCTGTTTTGTTGTTTGTTCATTTGTTTTGTTTTTAAGATTACACATATAAGTGAAATCATACAGTATTTATCTTTCTCTGTCTGGCTTATTTCAGTTTGCATAACACCCTCTAGGTCCATCACCCTCTAGGTTCAGTTTGCATAACACCCTCTAGGTTGTTGCAAAGGGCAAGATTTCATTCTTTTTTGTGGCTGGGTAATATCCTGTTTTGTATATTTCATCTTCTTTATCCACTTATCTGTTGATGGGTGCTTAGGTTTCTTCCATATTTGGCTATTAAAAATAATAATGCAATGAACATAGGGGTGCATATATCTTGTCTAATTAGCATTTTCTTTTTCTTCAGATAAATACCCAGGAGAGGAATTGCTGAATCATACGTTAGTTGTATTTCTAATTTTTTGAGGAACTTCCATAATGTTTTCTATAGTGGCTGCACCAATATACATTCCCACCAGCAGTGCATAAGGGTTCGCTTTTCTCCATTCTTTATTTTTTTTTTTTTAAGTACATTGCTCTTTTATTTAATGTTTTTTTAAATTTATTTTATGTATTTATTTTTGGCTGTGTTGGGTCTTCGTTGCTATGTGTGGGCTTTCTCTAGTTGTGGACAGTGAGGGCTACTCTTCGTTGTGGTGCACAGGCTTCTTATTGCGGTGGCTTCTCTTGTTGCGGAGCACAGGCTCTAGGTGCCCGGGTTTCAGTAGTTGTGGCACACAGGCTCAGTAGTTGTGGTTCGCGAGCTCTAGAGCATAGGCTCAGTAGTTGTGGCACACGGGCTTAGTTGCTCCGTGGCATGTGGGATCTTCCTGGACCAGGGCTCGAACCCATGTCCTCTGCATTGGCAGGCAGATTCTTAACCACTGCACTACCAGGGAAGCCCTTTTCTCCACATTCTTGCCAACACTTGTTATCTGTTGTCTTTTTGATAATAGCCATTCTGACATATGTGAAGTGATATCTGATTGTGGTTTCGATTTGCATTTCTCTGATAATTAGTGATGTTGAGTATCTTTGCATGTTCCTGGTAGCCATTCCTTTATTTACTTTGGAAAAATGTCTCTTCAGATCTTCTGCCCATTTTTAAATCAGTTTTTTTTTTTTTTTTATGTTGAGCTGTATGAATTCTTTGTATATTTGAGACGTTAACCTTTTTTTGGATATATTGTTTACAAATATCTTCTCCCATTCAGCAGCTTGCCTTTTCATTTTGTTGACAGTTTCCTTCACTATGCAAAAGCTTTTCAGTTTGATGTAGTCCCATTTATTTATTTTTGCTTTTGTTTCACTTACCTGAGGAGACTGATCCAAAAAATAATATTACTAAGACCAAGGTCAAGACCTTACTGCCTATATTATCTTCTAGAAGCTTTATGGTTTCAGGTCTTACATTTCAGTCTTTAATCCATTTGAATTTATTTTCATGTATGGTGTGAGAAAGTAGTCCAATTTGATTCTTTTGCATGTAGCTATCCAGTTTTCCCAACACCATTTATTGAAGAGGTGGTCTTTTCTGCCTTGCATATTCTTGTGTCCTTTGCTGTAGATTAATTGCTCATATAAACGTGGGTTCATTTCTAGGTTATCTATTCTGTTCCTTGATCTATGTGTCTGTTTTTGTGCCAGTATCATACATTTCGATGACTGCAGCTTTGTAACATAGTTTGAAATCAGGGAGCATAATGTTAATATTTCCAGCTTTGTTCTTCTTTCTCAAGATTATTTTGACTATTCTTTTTTTGTTTTTTCCATAATCAGTGTTTAATATTCTGAGGACTAAGGAACAAAATTAAATATTTTTACTTTATTAGTTTTATTTCCTCTGAATTCTTCTAAGAATTAAACAAACAAACAAACAAACAAAAACAATCACACTTATTGATTCAGAACCATAGATTTTACTTCAGGAAAATATAATACCTTTCAAAAAGTTATAATTTTTTTTTTTAAAGATTTTTTGGTTATTTACATGTTCTTTTATTTTTTTATTTTTTAAAAAAATTAATTAATTAATTAATTTATGGCTGTGTTGGGTCTTCATTTCTGTGCGAGGGCTTTCTCCAGTTGCGGCAAGCGGGGGCCACTCTTCATCGCGGTGCGCGGGCCTCTCACTATCGCGGCCTCTCTTGTTGCGGAGCACAGGCTCCAGACGCGCAGGCTCAGTAGTTGTGGCTCACGGCCCCAGTTGCTCCGTGGCATGTGGGATCCTCCCAGACCAGGGCTCGAACCCGTGTCCCCTGCATTGGCAGGCAGATTCTCAACCACTGCGCCACCAGGGAAGCCCCAAAAAGTTATAATTTTAATGTTAGCCCACAAAATTACTTCCTAACATTTCATTAAAAAGGATAAAAACTCTTTCCCATCCAAAGATTCCTATGTTTGAATTACAGTACTGCAAGGCACATTCAGAACATACCTCCTTGAAAACACACAGATGCTAAACTCCCTGAAATAGAGTTTTAAAGTTCTTAAGCAAGTAGTAATACTACAAAGTTGGCAATTCTTAGGTAAAATTGTTGCTCCTACAGGACCAAGCACCTTTCTTAAAATTAATCAAGCATGTATGTATAAACAATCCTTTCTTAAAACTTTGGACTTAAAATGCAGATTTAGTGATGCTGAAGACAGCACTAAACAAACCTGAAAAGTACAACAGCTTGATAAATTTTATGTAATGCCTTCATAAGAGATTGTATCATCTCATCTAGTATGTCCAAAGACTTGATTTAATGATGGGTAGCTACACAGAAAATAAAATATTTTCTTTCTTTCTTTTTTAAACAATATTTCCTTCACCTGCAAATCTTTTATAAAGGATGCTAAATGAATCATAAATTTTTTTGGTAAAATTGAAGTCAGGACCATTTAATTGCTTCTACTAAATTTAATGCCTCTTATTTAGGGACCAGCTACATATTGCCCTCTGAAAATTCTTGGTCAGGCATGTCTAACCATAACAGCAAAAGGCATTTTAAGAGGTAGATATTTTTTCCCATGATGCATTTTTGTTAATAAATGTATTGTCAAGAAAGTAAAAGCAAGCACTGTGTTTTTTTAATTATAAGGGTCTAGTGAAAAGAAAAATAAAAGACAGTTATGATATTTGTTATATTCTGACATTCTAACAGTCATGGTATTGGATGTTTTGCAACCAGTGCATTTTGACACATCATAATATTTTTTACTTGAAATATCAAGTCCATAGAATACTGTTTTAATTTTCTTATGTCTTCATGATGTGAATTATTAAAATAAGTTAGCTATCCCAAATACATTTGCCTCTGCATGGTTATAGAATATAAGGCAACATTTATTAAAACACATATTCAGAGCATTTCTATAGAGCAATTTATCAATAACCTTCCAATTACTGCCAGCTTTCAGTTATGGAAAAATTAATCCTTAAATTTAAAAATTTTCACATTTTAATCCAAAATATAAATGAGTGTTATATTTTTCTGCTTTTATGAAGTTGAGAGTAGGACATCTTACTGTGCCATCAGCAGTATTTTAAAAAATCAGAAACATAAGACTAGAATTTTGCACTATCATTAAAAGAACTAGATCAGAATTACATAAATAATGTGAGAATTTTATGCTGTGTACTCAATAGCCCTAAAATGATAAGCTACTTATGAAACAAAAATAATTATTGTAATTGCATATCACATAAACAATTTCTGAAGTCAATTTTTCCCCTAATTATACATTGTCAGGTTTCCATGGTAATAACTTTATATTTTAATGCTGAAGTAGGTAATTATTTATTCATTTATATTTCTACTATCAGAAAAATGGTAATCATGGTGCTCCATGAAAGAAATCAAATAAATTGATTGAAAGGCAGCATTCTTGGGTTTTGGTGTTTGAAAAAAATTGTATCTCTATTAATGCTTATGGGATAAAAGTTATTAATACTACAAAGAAATTAAATCCCCTGTGTAACATTTTTTACTTATTAATGGATTAGGGTTCTACAATATTTGGTGATTTAATTTAAAATTTCCTAAATTAAAAGGAAATTATGAATATATTAGTTAAAAAATAAGTCTACCCAAAATGATTGAAATTAAACAGTCAATGTGATTTAACATGCACAGGTATCTGAACACTCATTTGAAGCTAGAGGGTCCATTTGACTTGGTTTTCTTTCTTTTTTTTTAACATCTTTATTGGAGTATAATTGCTTTACAATGGTGTATTACTTTCTTTTTTATAACAAAGTGAATCAGCTATACATATACATATATCCACATATCCCCTCCCTCTTGTGTCTCCCTCCCACCCTCCCTATACCACCCCTCTAGGTGGTCACAAAGCACCGAGCTGATCTCTCTGTGCTATGTGGCTGCTTCCCACTAGCTATCTATTTTACATTTGGTAGTATATATAAGTCCATGCCACTCTCTCACTTTGTCCCAGCTTACACTTCCCCCTCCCCATATCCTCAAGTCCATTATATACATTGGCGTCTTTATTCCTCTCCTGCCCCTAGGTCCTTCGGAACCATTTTTTTTGTTTGCTTTTTTTAGATTCCATATATATGTGCTAGCATACAGTATTTGTGTTTCTCTTTCTGACTTACTTCACTCTGTATGACAGATTCTAGGTCCATCCACCTCACTACAAATAACTCAATTTCATTTCTTTTTATGGCTGAGTAATATTCCATTGTATATATGTGCCACATCTTCTTTATTCATTCATCTGTCGATGGGCACTTAGGTTGCTTCCATGTCCTGGCTATTGTAAATAGAGCTGCAGAGAACATTGTGACTCTCTTTGAATTATGGTTTTCTCAGGGTATATGCCCAGTAGTGAGATTGCTGGGTCATATGGTAGTTCTATTTTAGTGTTTTGAGGAAGCTCCATACTGTTCTCCATAATGGCTGTATCAATTTACACTCCCACCAACACTGTAAGAGTGTTCCCTTTCCTCCACACTCTCTCCAGCATTTATTGTTTCTAGATTTTTTGATGATGGCCATTCTGATTGGTGTGAGATGATATCTCATTGTAGTTTTGATTTGCATTTCTCAAATGATTAATGATGTTGAGCATACTTTCATGTGTTTGTTGGCAATCTGTATATCTTCTTTGGAGAAATGTCTATTTAGTTCTTCTGCCCATTTTGGGATTGGGGTGTTTGTTTTTTGATATTGAGCTGCATGAGCTGCATGTAAATTTTGGAGATTAATCCTTGTCAGTTGCTTCATTTGCAAATATTTTCTCCCATTCTGAGGGTTGTCTTTTTGTCTTGTTTATGGTTTCCTTTGCTGTGCAAAAGATTTTAAGTTTCATTAGGTCCCATTTGTTTAATTTTGTTTTTATTTCCATTTCTCTAGGAGGTGGGTCAAAAAGGATCTTGTTGTGATTTATGTCATAGAGTGTTCTGCCTATGTTTTCCTCTAAGAGTTTTATAGTGTCTGGCCTTATATTTAGGTCTTTAATTCATTTTGACTCTTTGGACACTTGTATTATTCACAAAAAGCACACTTCTAGCTCTACACACATCTCTCAGCTTCAAGACGCTGTGATATTACATTCTAGGGAAGGTAGAGAGTAGAGGTTTTGAAGGTTTTTCGCACTATTTATTCAGAGATATTTTTAACTGAAAAAGTAATAACTATTAATTATTCTGATTGTGAAAATTAACATTATATCTAAATAATTCTTTCATGTTTTTATTCACTTGCCTTAAATGTGCAACCCATTTCATTGTGCAGTGGAGACCGCTGCACTGTCTTGAGATCTAACTTTCACTATGGATGTCTTGAAAGCCAGTTGATATAAGATGTATGGAAGGTATAAGATGTTATGGAAAAGCCCGAATGAACTTTTTGGCCAACCCAATAATTGGCATGCATGAGGGTTGCTGCCCTGTGGTTGAGCTGTGATGAATAGAATATGGTCTTTTCCTTCCTCCATTCCTTCCCCCACCCTAAGATGGACTGCAGCTGCAGCAGCTTGTACCTCTTCTCTGAAGGTAATTTGTGAGCGAGAGCAATCAGCCACTCTTATTACAAAGTCATGAGCAGGTAGGTGAAGCCCCTTTTTAACTGACTTTTTCTCACTTCTGTCTCATTTCGTTTTTTCACTCTTTCCTTCTTCCCATTGTGATTGCACTCCCATTAAAGTGTTAGCATATAAACACATAATACATTGTGCTTTTTTTTTTTTTTTCTCTCAGAATCAGTTTTCAAGGGAACCTGGGCTAACACGATCTCAAGGTGGAAACGACATATTTAAATTACTTGAAAATATGGCAATAGTAAAACTATAGTGCCAAATACTGGACTAGCATATGATAAAGAAAATTTAAAAAAATATATATTGCTAAACTTGAAAAGAGCTAAAGATGATTTAAGAGGAGAGTGAGAAATTAAGGTATGTGTTAGGAGGAGAAAAAAGTTACTTTGACTTTAGAGTCTTTAGAACATTATCCTGTGTTCCCCTAATATGGGGCTTTCAAACTCTCATCAGGTATCAGAAAACTCTGTTGAAGGGGTCCAGAACGTGCCATGCAAAAATATGCCACTTCGACATGTTACCGAACCCAGCTCCAGCTGCTCGAAGGCCAATTCTCGAGAGACAAGTGTTGGTAGGAAAGGAAAGGTTACTTTATTTTGGAGGCCGGCAACCAGGGGGGAGGGCCGACGCCTGTCCAAAGGCGGACTCCCCCACCCTTGACAATCAGGGTGCAAGAGTTTTATAGACAGAGGGAGGGGGCTACACGCATAAACAATACAGTCAGCTCTGACAGTCATCTTGAAATTGGTCGTGTGGTGGTCTGACCAGCGTCATCATGACTGTTTTAGGTACAGTTAATCTTCAGTTCCAGGGTCAGTTTGTTTCCATTTCTTTGAGGTCAGCTCTTGGAATTGTGGCAGCTTATGTCATGGCTACAGTCTGGTCATCATTCAGTTAACTTCTTCCACCTGGTGGAGGTTTCAGTATCTATAAGACAGCTCACAGGATATGGCTCAGAATATTATTTATAGCCCTTGAGAAGGAACTAAAGGTCCTTGACTTTGTTTAATGACTAAACTATTATTATTTGGTCTCCTTTGATTGTCTTCCTTTGTTTCTGCATTTTCTCACTTCTCTGATTAAACTTATTCTTTAGCTAAAGTTTTTCCACAGACAAAAGGCAGGCTGAGGACATGGGGAGCAAGGACGGTAGGGTCCTGCTCTGTTTCAGGAATAAGAACTGTTTGGAGCTGAAGGCAATTGAGAAACAACAGGCGCAGGAAGAGTTCTCTGCCCTCCCCATACCTGCCTAAAAGCAGGGCATAAATTTTCCTTTGAGGAAGGTATGCCACACACCCACCCTGACCAGGGTGAGATGAGTGACTCTTATTTTTGAAGACAGGGAGTCATGAAGATGAGTTCGCATAAACAGACCTGACTAAAATAGACTTTATCTTCCATTAGTTCCCCCATATATTTTCTGGTCACTGTCCCACAATTTATTGTCCCTTAAAGCCCAAATCTTCTTTCTTCTGTTAAAAGGGTATATAAAAAGCCCCAGAATCTAACTGCTTTGATGAGCTTCAATTTTTTTTTTTTATGAACTCCTGTGCACATAAATACTAATAAAGATTATGTGTCTTTTCTCCTAATTTGTCTTTTGTTATTTTAATTTGTAGGGGAGCTTGGGGTAGTGACAGATTTGACCTTTGAGAAGTAGTTTTAGACTCTGCTGAAGACGCTTAAAAGTAAAAGCTGCATAGGGAAGAAATGTTAAAATTTAGGGAAATGTATTTATTTGTTGAATAACATTTATGAATGTCTGCTTTGGTTTATGGCCTTTGATTTGTGTTACAGAGACCAATACTATAACAACTACAACCACAAAATAAAGACAGGTATGAAAATGTGCCGTGCCAAATGAATGTGATTCTTGATATAATACAGATATACAGCAAATAATATGGAGTAACTGAAAATGGAACTGTTAGGGATAGTATAGGATAGTTATACAGGTAGTTATAGAAGTCCCAGTAGGGGATTATAGATAGAGAGGGAAACCTAGGGAACTTTGGGAGACCACTGTAAGTTAATGATCACTCGAGAAAGCTATCAGAACATTGTGGAAGGAAGCAGGCTTGCTTAACTATAAAGCCATAAATAAAAGAATGAGATGTGCCCCAGGTCATTAAGTCAAAGAAAAAAATGAGACCTGCATTCTGCTGGTCGAATTCAGCAAGATAATGATCCTTAAGCCCAAGGAGAGGAGTTTAAGGGAAAAGTGACATTCCAAAGAAGGAGACCCTCATTGTACGGAAACCTGAGACGATTCAACATATTTTAATATATGTTACTACCCTTCTGCTGATTTGAGTAAGCGCTATTTACTAATGTGACCACATTGAGTCAGGCACCCTCCTACCCGATAAGAAGGAGAAGCTAGTGATGTAAGCCTGATGTCTACTCAAAGAGTGAGGAAGAAGGCAGTCTCTCCCTCCGCCACCACCATTTTCCTTTGATTATAAAAATGTAGCCCACTTAATCCTCTGGGTACAGCCTCCCTGCCTGCCCGCGTGCATCTCTCACAAGCATCCTATATTAATAAATCTACTTCTTGCCCATCACTTTGCCTTTCTCTGAATTCCTTCTCCGCTGAGACACAAAGAACCTGAGCCTCAGTAACTCCATACACCAGCTGAGTGATTCTAATTGAAAGATCATGGGTTCAAGTCTCAATCTGGGATTTGGCTGAGTTCGAGTCACAATCTGAGTTACATAGTTTCAGAACACTTGGAAAAGTGACAGAAGTGTTTATAGTATTGTTAATACTTAGCTGAAACAGGAAGCATTAAAAGAAAGTGTCCATTAAGCAGAATTAGAACTCTCTAGATTAAAACAAAAAAAAGAATGAGACGTATACTTCAATATTTTCATGCAATTGTCATTGTTATAATTGCTATTGAATACTGAGTTAGAACTGTAACTTATAATTCCAAGTTCTGCAGCTGCTGACAAATAGAAGTAGAAATCAGGGTAATGAAGAAAAAAAAACCAAGCTTATTGCTGCTAAATGTTCGGTTTGGGGATGAAGTTTAGACTTGGAGGCCAGTGGGCATGAATTATGCTTACTTTCCCTTTCTCACAGGGAAAATTTGAGGATTACAGATTCCTGTAAAACTTTCATGTAGGAACAAAGAAAACCTGAATAAATGCTGGCTTCAATGTGGCAAAGCCCTGAAAAAAAGATGAAAGGAATAGTTGATGATCCAATGTCCAGTTTCTTCTCTCAAACTCACCAATCAGGCAAGTTTCTTTGGGGAGAACTCCCTGGGGAGAACTAAATAAAGGGTGAAGAGAAGCAGGGAGAATTCTACCTGAGGAGTGGAACCTACCGTTCCAACCTACTGTTGGTCCCTAACATCCTCTCCAGTTTTGTTCTCTTAGTCTGTTGGTCTTTGCTGTAAAGTCTACTGCCTCTGAGGCCAGTGTGCCCCTGACAAGCAGAAATGAGCCTCCTGCAGGGCAGTTCTTCTACTCTCCTGCAGTAACTCTTCTTAAACCTAATACTGCATCTTCTTCATATATTTCCATATTGCTAACAAAGGGAACTTTATCTTTTGCCACTAGGAAAAAAAAAAATCATTTTATTTAATTCCAAAGGTACTCAGAAAATTCAGTCTTTTTAAACTCTTATCTGTGTTATCCAATAAACCCGCTAGAAGTGTTGCAATGAATAAATGGCAACATAAAGTTTCTCCAAGAGTAAAACACCAGCAACATAAAATGTCCCTAATTTAAATATAAATTCAACACTGTTATGTATTTCCTGGAAAGAAATCCGCTAATTTTAAAGTTCCAAATAGATTAAAGTTAAAACAACAACAACAAAAAATAACCTTTACTTAAAAGTGTTGCTAAATATTTTCATCCTCTTCTCCCTACTGTTCATCACACAGTCCAAAAGTTATCAGTAATGTAAACCTGAGAGTATCATATCATGGCTTTATTTCTCAGGAAGGGACTGTTTAATCAGCTAATTGTAGTTCCACTCTCAGTGACAAAGTCTTGATTGTCAACCATCCCCTGGAGGGCAGCTTTTGGCATCATTGGCTCTGCCTACTTGACTAGTCAGACCAAAATTTCCAAGACTTCCACACTTGGACCTTCCCATTCTTCAGAGCACTGACTGGTCTGCTCTCTCAGCAGGGGGCAGGAGGTTGTTGCTCTTCTAACCTGAACTGTCCTTCAGACTCATTTCCTCCAGGGAGAAGGTACCTTACATTAACTGCCTATACATACATCTATGGCTCTATGGGTAAAAATTATGGCTTTATAATTCCAGTCACTTTCCTACAAATGCTTTGTCAACCTTGCCCCTCCTGCCTGGGTGTACAGAGGCTCCAAAACTTCTACTGATCCAGTTCTTTCTATATATCTGTGCTGCCTAAAACTCTGCCCCGGAGGGCAAATATCTATACGTATCCACACATTGATTCATTTAACCAAAAAACAATGCTATGATTTTATAAAATAGAAAAGAGAAGTAAGTTTAAGGAATTTTCCTAAAGGAACATCAACTGTGACTAGATTATTCTAATTTTAAGACATTCTGGAAAAATGACCCTTAAAATAATTCAAAGACTTTCCTTCCCTCTTAGGTTCTGTTTTATTGAAAAACAAACAAGCAAACAAACAAAAAACAAAACTTCTGCCATTTATTTATGGCTGTATTCCAAAGTAAATAAAAAAAAAAATCTCTGTTGAGATCAGCATTGGAGGAGACCCATTTGTTCATTTTTCTGTTTCATTACTTTTGTTAAAAATGAAGGTTTAATAGGAAGCAGAGAAACTGTCTATTATGATACTCCCTCCAGAGTGTCTATTTTTTTTTCTCCAAATTGTATGTAAGTCTTAAATTGGCGAATGCATGCCATAAGTCATTAGCTTTTTCTTACATGTATATTTTGTTTAAGTAACAAATCATATATATATATTTTAATCCAAGCGAGTTTACTGACATAAAGCTAGAACATATGATAGATGTAGACACTATTCAAAGATGCTTTCTTTCTTTTCTGCTTACATGTTAAAGTTTATAAGATGGAACTTTTCTTGGAAGATGTTAAAACCACAGGGAGATCTGTGATCTTAGGACAGAGATGCCCTCTTCTATGTTTCAATCTTGTTTTTACATTAGCTCATTAAATATTGTAATTTAATCATTATATTTCTACTGTTTACATTCTTTACATCTGCCCATTACAAACTGAATACAACATATATAAATGAAGATATATATTTCAAAAGCAATTTAGAGTTATTTAAACAAAAACAATGCTATATTAATTTTCATTGTATAAGATGGAGAAAGTTAATATTTTGCTGGATTAAGTTAAAGTCATGTTTCTCTAAATCTGAGGTATTATCAGAAATGAAGAGAATAAGATAAAGCCTCATATGTGTTTTACAATACTTTTCCATTTAGGGTTTTTCCTCAGTGAGGCATAAGTCTTCAGGAAGCCACCTATGTAGGAAGACAAATCTTCACTTTCCCATCTAACAGCCTAGAGAAGAGCTCCTGAACTTTAGTGGAGATCCATGAATTGGGGATAATGGGAAAGCAGGGGATAAATTGTGACTCCCACCAACGAGCTTCAGGACAGTTGGTAGAATACACTGCAGTTTGCAGTTTTCTATTTCAAACAAATATTTTATGGAGTTTTGTCATATACACTTGTGTTTATCTCCTCTCCATTATCTCAAATCTTTGAATTTAATCTTTTGTTGCTAAGTAACCAAAGTTTACTACCTCCAAAATGAGTCATTCTTTTACTGGTAATCAATAGCAAAAGTGTACAGATAAGAGTAGCTTATTTAATAAATTGCTGCTGTTTTAATATCTTATCATTCAATCTGAGATAGACTGGAAATATTTAAAGGAATGGTACACTATGGAAAGGGTACATATACCTTTTTCTTTGTATTCTACATTGATTTAAAGACTAATAAATTGCTTAATAAATCTTACAGAAAAACATGCAAATGCTGTTAGAACATACTTATGAACTTATCACTAATAAATAGTGAAACAGTATAATTATTTGTATAAGAAAAAGTAGAGACAATAAAATAAATCTCAGAAACATTGTAACAAGTTAATAATTTCATAATATCTTCTAAATTAGTCTACCTTGTGACATTTCTTTGATCACATTATGGTAGAAAATGGTGGTGCAGACATTTTAGAACCGATGTTTTATTCCAGAGACACTTTCAGTTTATACAGAAAGTCATGGAGCAACAGTAATAAAGAGATTATTTTGTAAGCATGCTTTTTCTACACTAAGTGATGTAATATAATTAAAGACACGCTCTGTATCATTGAAGCATCAAGTGATTCACATTATGCAGCGCTAAAGGCTCCACCCATGAAATAAGTCAGTTCTTATTCTGAGAAACTGGCATCTGGTTAAAAAAAAAAAAAAGCAAAACTGTTCAGAAGTGTACAGTTTGAAACTCAGTAAACATAAGTACTTGCTGTTCTTATCATCTTAACAGTTTTAACATTTCTTAAACTGACATATATTCTGTGCACTTGTACAAGATAAAACTACTAGATGTTTTAAAAAACTTACTAAATCTATGAATTTTAGTTAGGAAAAATTTTTAAATATATATATATTAAAAAGTAAAAATATGTAGAGGATTAAGTTGTTCAGATGATTTTTGATTATAATTTAACTATGAAGTAGTTTACTATTTGACGGATTTTTCTACTTGAGAGAGTAAATTGAAAGGACTACATTGCAGACTCAGAATGAACACAACCAGTGCTGTGTTGGGTTAGTCTACTATGGCAGAGCATCTGGGCTGCTCAAACAGCAGGGAAATCCAAACTAGTTGCCTGACTTTAATGGTTGTTTGGCTTGATTAGTCAATTTAATGAAACTTTTCAATAGACTATAGCCTATTTTATGTTCTTACATGTAGAATACTAATCTGGCATTATGTCAAGATGGAAGGGTTAGGAGAAGTGGAAGTTGCAAAGGGACTCTTACTTTCATCAACAGTAAACATCTGCCAATGAGGAAGGTAAATATCTTCACCTCAGTTTCTTCTAATCTTGTTTCCATAAGAAAGTACAGGTTAAGATAGCACACACACACACACACACACACATACACACACACACACACACAAATTAAGCGCCCTCCCCACCTTTTTCGAGAAACCAGTTGGTTCTGTCTTTGTTCTCTATTTTTCCTATTGACTTTGATGCAAACTTATTTATGTAGATAAAGCTAAAAAGCTTCAGGGTTTTGAAATAACAATCCAAGACACAATTGTGAGGACTCAGTTAAGCTGATCTCCTTACTAATTGGAGGTTTACAATTTAACAACTTATAACAGTGGCTGATAATAAGAGCAATATAAGGCACCATTCTTAAATCTCCATCTCCAATTCCAACTTTGCTCTTTTACCTTTTGATCTTTATCCTACATGTCTAATCACCAATTGGCCATAATATCATTGGTTCCCAAGGGCTCACCTCCAAAGGCAGAGACAAGAGCTTTCTACAAGCTTCTCCACTAGCTTTCTTTTACATTCCTACTCTGGCAGATGTATACATGCCTGGCTTTCCAGATTTTCTTGCTAGTTTTGACTTTTCTAACCACACAAGTGTTTCAGGAGGTTGGTTAGTAGCTTTTTCCCTTTTGGAGCTTTTCTTCCTCAGGTTCTCTAGCAAATGTGTAAGGTGTTAATACTCAAAATAGTTTTGTTTCACTGATAAACACTGCATCATACAATGATATATTTGGGAGGAGGGAAACGCTTTACTCATAACTAGATATATATACCCACACTGCTTCTGCCAACCTTTCATATGAGGAAGCCCAATTAGAATATGGTTGCCAGATGTAGTAAATAAAAACATCCAATTAAATTTAGTGTTCATTTAAATAAGTAATAATTTCTAGTAAATTATGCCTCATGTAATATTTGGGATATATTTATGTTAAAAATACTCATTTATTTGAAATTCAATTAACTGGGCATTCTGTATTTTATGCGGCAACTTCAAATTGGAAGAAATCTGAGCAGTCCCAGAATTAATGAAACCTAGAATGGTCTTTGATGCAACATAAAATGCATCACTGTGGTTAGACGTGCCCTTTACTTTGCCCTCAGCCTCATTTTCACATATATAGATATGTCATTGCCTATTTACAAGAGTCAGCTTTCCTCTTCTTAAGCAGACCATGGTGGTCAATTACCTCTGTCAAGAAGACACATGAAAGTGTTAATATGATGATCTGTCTACCTAACTGATCCACAAAAGCTGTCCTGCAGAGTTTCTTAAACAGCTTTGGTTTTTATTACATTTTTTTTTAATGGGGAACCTACTGAATGGAACTGATTCAACATTCTAAAAAAAGTCTTAAACTATTTTAAAGTCAAGTGACTATTTCAGTCAATACTTTATCAGACACAGTTGGAGAAATACAATAGGACTGTAGGTCAGCAACTTAATAAATACATGATGAATTCTCCAGTAGTAGCACAGGTCAACTGTTCTTAAGCTGTGGTGCCTAAAACACCTGGGGACACCATCATCACCTGGGATCTTATTAGAAACACAAATTTTCAGTCCCCATCGTAGACATACTGAATCAGGAATTCCAGGAGTGGAGCCCAGCAATCTCTCCTTTAACAAGCCCTCTAGATGATTCTGATGCACGTGAAAGCTGAGAATCACTGAATTACGTGAAAGACAGGCTTTTACTCATTTCCAGCCTTGATCTTTCAGATGAGTTCTCTTCCTATGAAGGAAAAAATGTATTACCTAGGGAATTGAGGGAATTACAATTTTAACTGGATCCTTTACCTGTGTACATTGTTCATCAAATGATTTGGAGACAAGAGCAGCTTGAAGGTGAAGTTAATCAATGTAGATAACTAACAGGAATAATTGCCTCACTCTCTGCATTACTTAGCCTGCATATAAATTGCCTTAAGCCATGTTCAAATGCCAATGTTGCATCAGTCTGGAGATAAGAGGTTAATGAATCTCAGAGAATTTTGAAACTTGCATGGTTTTGAGACCAAATCATTATGGAATCATATCACTAAGCAAGCACCTGGGAATCAATATACTCAAGGAAAAAGTATTACAAATAAATTTTGGCTTATGGGGCAGGGCTTGTAGCATGGGCTAACTGAGTTTATATTGAAATAGCACTAGAATGTATTTTTTAAAATCTGAAACTAAAATGCACACTTAGTGCATTTTACTGATTTTTATATGTGGCTCAGCACGCTATTAAAGATTTACAAATTTCATGAAGTGCTAATACTGGCATAATTATTATCGCTTTGAAACTGCTCCACAAATTTATCATTTTACCTAACCATGTAAATAGGAAGTTCTTTCTAAAAAGAAATAATGAGGAATTAAAACTGGGGGATATGATAATAGTGTTGAAAATTGTTAATGTTTGTTGTTAACATTTCAAAGTAAATATTTTTACTTAGGCAGCTTTTAACTTAACTGTGCAGACCTAATATATTTAAATATATTATTAAAATTCGAATTGGAAACACTTTTGGTTCTTGTTTTATCATTTTAAATGGACAATTTAAAGCTATTATACTGTGAAAAAAAAATTCAACTGGGTAAATGTAAACATCAAATTTTCTGTATTCAACAGTTCGTGAATCTGGTGGCATCCCATCTGGCAAATAGAAAGAAACATGGAAAATGGAAGTTTTTCAACAGCAGAGAGAGGGTGGAACAAGGAAGTCAGTAAAAATAGAAAGGATTATTTCAGGCAAAGTCACCTTCCTTTGGGGACAGGCAGGGATCTATGTGGCAGATTGACTCACTAGTGCTGGCCAGGAAATTCCAGACTGACTGGTTAAAAGTCACATTCCTGGGAAGGGCTAAAACTGCAGTTAGGTTAGGTATTTTATTAAGTCTTGGTTTGCTGACCTGGGGCTTAGCACATGTTACTCCATTTGGGACTGTATGTTTCTGTTTTAAAACATTATGTATACAGTTTTCTGATGAAAGTTCTTTCCTTTATTTATCTTTGAGCATTTATTGGAAATAAATGACACATGATAGTAATTTTAATAAAAATATAAACATACTGTATCCTAAAATGTGAAAATATGTATATATTTCAAAATTTGTCTTAATTCTACTTAAATCTAGGAGAATGTATTTAAAAAATATATTTAATTCAACAGTACATATGTTTTCTATCTAACTACTAAATCAATTCCATACAAATAAAAATTATCATATTATTAGGGGGGATGTGTTTATTTATATTGATTTGCCTTTGCATGTCATCACTAGCTGTAAATAATGGAAGTACCACTCTCTACGTAGCAAATTCTGCTTTTTCTAATATAGAACGTGATTTTCATAAAGATATTTTTGAATAGTAAATAAAAGTTGTTTATAGCAAAATGAGACATTTTCAATTCTGAAAAGACACATACACATGGGATTATGAAAAGTAAAATAAATGTGTATATATACAATATAAGACATGTACAAGAAATACATATATAAACATATATAAACTGTATAATATATAACACACATAAAGCAGGAGATAAGAGATCTTTTCCGATATTTCTATATAATCATAGACTTGATTTTAAAGGAGGCTAAGTTATTTTAAGCCAGAGTAAGATAAGAAAGTGGATCTGAAGCCTACACGTTCATTTAGAGTTTTGAAGGGCCACACTCTCGGGAGAAGTATGGACTAGAAAAAATCCACATGAAGGGAAAGGAGAACTAGAAGAAACCCTAACTAGGTTGCCTGGCTTGTGGGTAAGAATCAAGTTTCTCTTGTCTATTGAAATTCATAGTCCTCACAAGTATTTAGAACTCCCAGCCTGTCAGGAAAGTCCAGGCTGACAATGAATTTCAGGTATTTATTAATTGAGAGTGAGTAGGGTTTGAGGGCATATTGCAGAACCAAAATAAAACAAAAAAATTCTCTTTGTGAAGAAACATCCTCAACAAAGCCCTCAGACTTCCTGCAGATAAAAGTCTGCCTACTTAATTGCACAATCAAGATTTCAAACGTTGGAAAATAAGCAACAGTGAAGAGTCAACAGAGACAATAAACACCAGAAGTAGATTCCAGTATTTTTGGATATTTGAATTTTAAAATAAAGAAAATAAAATAATTTGTTCAAGAGAGCAAAATGTTAGCAAAAATTTGAGAAAAGAATATACTACTGTCAAAAAGCCCCTCATACTTCAAAAGAAAATAGAACTTCAAGGATTTGCTAATAGTATAATTGAGAGTCATAGCTATTTTACATAAAACATAGTTAACAAAAGTTAATATGCATATAAATAGATAATTTCACAATCAAAAAAAAACTAGTCCAGTTGAAGAAATATATAAAGTTGTACACAAAGTGTCATATAAATTCAGCACCAAAAAGACAGAGATTTGGGAAAGAATAGTTAAGAGACATCTGGGTTATAATGGCATAAATATGGATAGCTTCAAGACGGCTGGAGGAGTAAGATGTGGAGATCACCTTCCTCCCCACAAATACATCAAAAATACATCTACATGTGGAACAGCTCCTACAGAACACCTACTGAATGCTGGCAGAAGACCTCAGACTTCCTGAAAGGCAAGAAACTCCCCATGCACCTGGGTAGGGCAAAAGAAAAAAGAAAAAAATAAAGACAAAAGAATAGGGACGGGATCTTCCCCTTTGGGAGGGAGCTGTGAAGGAGGAAAAGCTTCCACACAGTAGGAAGCCTGCTCATAGGTGGAGACAGCGGGTGGGTGGGAGGGAAGCTTTGGAGCCACAGAGGAGAGCACAGCAACAAGAGTGCAGAGGGCAAAGTGGAGAGATTCCCACACAGAGGATCTCTTTCTTTTAATTTTATATATATATATATATTTTTCTTTTTTCTCCTTTTGTGAGTGTGAATGTGTATGCTTCTTTGTGTGATTTTGTCTGTATAGCTTTCCTTTTACCATTTGTCTTAGGGTTCTGTCTGTCCTTCTTTTTTTTTTAGTAGAGCTTTTAGCACTTGTTATCATTGGTGGATTTGTTTTTTGGTTTGGTTGCTCTGTCTTTCTTTTTTAAATTACTTTTTAGTTTTTTAAATTTTAATAATATTTTTTTATTTTAATAACTTCATTTTATTTTATTTTATTTTCCTTTCTTTCTTTTTCTCTCCCTTTTATTCTGAGCCAGGTGGCTGACAGAGTCTTGGTGCTCCAGCTGGGTGTCAGGCCTGAGCCTCTGAGGTGGGAAAGCCAAGATCAGGACATTGGTCAACCAGAGACCTCCTGTCCCCACATAATATCAAACAGCGAAAGCTCTCTCAGAGATTTCCATCTCAACGCGAAGACCCAGCTCCACTCAATGACCAGCAAGCTACAGAGCTGGACACCCTATGCCAAACAACTAGAAAGACAGGAACACAACCCCACCCATTAGCAGAGAGGCTGCCTAAAATCATAATAAGGTCAAAGAAACCCCCAAACACACCACGGATGCAGTCCTGCCCACCAGAAAGACAAGATCCAGTTTCATCCACAAGAACACAGGCACCAGTCCCCTACACCAAGAAGCCTACACAATCCACTGAACCAACCTTACCCACTAGGGGCAGACACCAAAAACAATGGGAACTACAAACCTGCAGCCTGTGTAAAGGAGACCGCAAGCACAGTAAGTTAAGGAAAATGGGAAGACCAAGAAATACACAGCAAATGAAGGAACAAGGTAAAAACCCACCAGACCAAACAAATGAAGAGGAGATAAGCAGTCTACCTGAAAAAGAATTCAGAGTAATGATAGTAAAGATGATCCAAAATCTTGGAAATAGAAGGGAGAAAATACAAGAAAGTTTTAACAAGGAACTAGAAGAACTAAGGAGCAAAAAAACAATGATGAACAACACAATAAATGAGATTAAAAATTCTCTAGAAGGAATCAATAGCAGAATAATTGAGGGAGAAGAATGGATAAGTGACCTGGAAGATAAAATAGTGGAAATAACTACTGCAGAGCAAATAAAGAAAAATACTCAGTCCTGAGTAAAGAAAACCGTATTTTAATTTTGGCTTTATATTCTGAATTGAACCAAATAGTAAACCAAGTTTTAGATTATTTTGAAGTGAAACAGTAAGAATTTTTCTCTGACATTTAAACGAAATGAAATATTGGAGAAATTTTCTTTCATTGTGTAAATTTCACCTTAAAAATGAATTCTAAAAATACAAATATATAAAAAAGAAAAAGAACAAATAAGTACTATTCAAGATGATAGAAAAGAATCCAACGTTGCCAGTAAACATAATAAATGTAACTGTATTTAATTTATCAGTAAAGACAGAGTTTGTCATATTATGTCATATACCAGAGATATGCCTAGAATATAAAATAAATTAAAAGAAAAATTTATACCAAATGAACGTGAACACAAAGGAATCTAAAAGAGCAGGCCAATTAGATTCTAAGGCAAGGAAAAGAAAAAACTATTATTAAGTAAAAACAAGTTTTCTTCTTAATGATATGTGGTTCAATTCATGAAGAAGATATATTGAGTTGGCCAAAAATGTTTTCAGGTTTTTCTGTAACATCTTATTAATATTTATCATTAAACCTCAATTTACCTAGTAAAAGAGCTTCAAAATGTATGAGAAACATAAACAAAGCTTATGGAACTCAAAAAGAAACTGATGTATTCACAATCACCCTTTCACTTTGGTAGTTTTGCATTACCCTAGATCGAGTAGGCAGAAAATTGTTTAAAAATAGTGAAGATGTAAATGGCACATAAAACGTTTGATCAAATAAATACACATGGAATCCTGCACCTATAAGTTATATATATGTATACATTCTTCTAAAATATACATAAATTATTTATTAAAATTGAGCAAGATTCTAGTTGATAAAGTCTTAGGAAGAAAGTATAACACCCAATTGGAGAAAATTATAAAACCTTGTTAAAAGACATTAAAGAGTTTCTATACAAATAGCAGATACAACAATGTTCATGCACAGAAAGATTCAATATCAGAAGTATGTAGAGTTGAGTTTAGAATAACGCAGGGGTTAGGGGTGCCAAACCCCCTGTAGCTGAAAATCTGCTTGTAAACTCACAGTTGAATTCAACCATACATGGATCATGTAGTATTGTAGTGCATGTTTAGTGAAAAAAAATCTACATACAAGTGGACCTTTGTAGTTCGAATCCTTGTTGTTCAAGGGTCAACTGTATATGTTTCCTAAATTAAGCCATAAATCATAAGTCATTACAATGCTAATAACAATCCCAACTGGAACGTTCAATAAATCATTTGTTTGTGTCTATGCATATGTGTGTGTGCGTGTGTGTATGTGTATGTATATGTGTATCACCAAAAGTTACCACAGGTCAACAAAATTGACAGGCAAATTCTGAGGAAAAATAATAAGATAAGGGGGCTGTTCTTATCAGAAATATTATAAAGTTATTGTAATTTAGATGATAGCCTGTATGTATTGATGCAGAGAGCAAACATAGATGACTAAACAGAATAGAATTAAAGTAGACTTAGTTGTGCAAAAAAGGTATATTTGAAAAATTGGAATTTTGTATCAATGTAAGTGTAATAGAATCTTCAATTTATGTTTGATCATTTTTTCTCCAATGGAAAAAAAAGGGATACCTATACAAATGCTTTACAAAAATGTATTCTTGTTATATTAAAGATCTAAACATGAAAATGAAAACTTTAAAATGTCATAGGTAACTATGGGAGAATATTTTTATGTCTTGGGACAGGAAATAATTTCTTAAAGAAAACACAAGATTGATACATTTTCCTTCATAATAATTATGAACTTATCTATATCAAAATACTCTGTTAAACATGAAAAGACATGAAAAATAGAAATAAGTTATTTAGAACATATATAATAGACAATTAATACCAAAATATATATATATAAATTTTCTACAAATCAGTTAGATAAATGCTAAATTTTTAAAAAGCCAATATAAAACTAAAGATATAAACAAAAGATATACAAAACAGATGATACAAATTATGAATAAACATATATTGATCAATAAAAATATTCAAATTACCTAGTATTCGGGAAAATGCAAAAGAAAATCCCAATAAGATACAATTTTATACATATAGGCAAAACTTTTTCAGTCTGAAATATCAAGTAATGGAGAGGATGAGGAACAAGAACAAGAGAAATTCTTTTTTAATACTTACAAGGAAGTACCTTATTACAAGAAATTTGGAGAGCTGATTGGCAATGCCCACTCATGGTGGAATGTTGCAGTAATGACTCTCAACAGGCCACACTTCTCTTTGAAGTTGGCTAAGTGAATGCTTTTGCCCATGAGACAGCTGCAGTCCTAACTTAAGCAGAGCCTTAGAAAGTGTTTGTTCACTGGGTCTTCCCTTCTCCCTTGGTTATGGGAACCTTGACACTACCATTTGAAGCGGCTCCTGATAACTGACTATCAGGGTTCAGCAAAGTTTTTGCTTTTGACTATTAAAATATGTATAGCTGATTCACTTTGTTATAAAGCAGAAACTAACACACCATTGTAAAGCAATTATACTCCAATAAAGATGTTAAAAAAAAATAGACATTTTTGTGTCAGGCACTGCTTTGATTGTACAATGTGAGCCTTAGGTTCTTTCTTCAAAATAAAACTATATCAAGACCTGCTTCTTAAATATTCTAAACACATTATTCCTATTTGTATTATTATGTATTCATTAAGTATTGTATTCACTGAGAGTTACTTGGTCAATAATAAACACGAGGATATCTTTTTTTTTTTTAAATTTATTTAGTTTTATTTATTTATGGCTGTGTTGGGTCTTCATTTCTGTGCGAGGGCTTTCTCCAGTTGTGGCAAGCGGGGGCCACTCTTCATCGCGGTGCGCGGGGCTCTCAGTATCGTGGCCTCTCTTGTTGCGGAGCACAGGCTCCAGATGCGCAGGCTCAGTAATTGTGGCTCACGGGCCCAGCTGCTCCGCGGCACGTGGGATCCTCCCAGACCAGGGCTCGAACCCGTGTCCCCTGCATTGACAGGCAGACTCTCAACCACTGCGCCACCAGGGAAGCCCATACGTGAGGATATCTTTATGCTCCTACCCATTCTTTGATTTTAAGGTTGATTCCATTGAAAAGAAAATTATTATGACAGGTTTGGTTGTTAAACTACTTATTACTATTATTTAGTGTTTGAATTTTTTATTCTTTGGGATTTTTTAAAAAATTATTCATTATGAAATAATTTCAAATGTACACAAAAATTCCAAGAAAAACACAAACCACTCTCCTACTCCACTCATAAGATGATCAGTTGTTAATATTTTGTTTCATCCACCCATCCCATACATAAAACCTTTTAAAATTTTGTCTATTATCCCAATAATGTCTCTTTTTCCATTCTGGTCATGAGTCCACCTTAAATTATGTTTCTATGCATAAAAAAATAAGTGCTTGGGAGACTCTGCAGTCCATAATATATGGTCAAACTGATCAGCATGGGCTCCTTTATTATGGTTTAACTGGTTTCTCCAATGATTTGCCATCTTTGCTAAGTGACTTTGGAGAAGTCTAAGCTAATTAATTTGCCTGAGATGAATGCTGTTAAGTGGTTCAATATCCATACTGCTACCACTTGGGTAAACATAACCTCACTATTCTATCACTTAAGGTGACTACTGTTATTCAAATTCTGAGTCATATTATGCAGTAACCTTTGTGGCATTTCACTATGGTCCCATGCCAGATTAACCAGGCCAGATTGCTTCTGGACCAACTATTGTACAACATTATCAACCTGCAATTACCAGCAGGTCATTGTGTCTTTGCCCCACGCTGAGCTTTAATATTATAGATTGGGTTTCCTGCAGCAGATAGGAAGAAGCAGACAGTAACAAATGACATTCAAATTAAAATTCATTAACCTTGCAAAATTACTTAGTATCATCATTTGATAAAAATTCTAGTAACTAGTAAGCCTTAATTATTCAACAATATACTAAGATTTATTTCTTCATAAAATTGTGGTTCTCACAACTTTGGAGTTAGTGTACTGGATATTAAGAATTAAAATATTGTTAGCAAATTTCTGAGGAATAAATAAAGCATTGAACTTTGATATTTGTTAATGTTTGTCACCTAAGTAATTATTTAAATTGCTAAGGTAAATTCAAATTTCCTCATGACCTTGATCCAGGAGTTTAGCATATTTATATATCTAAGGGCAAAGCATTTATATGAGAAGAAATAAGAGTTTGACAGATTTTTTTTTTTACAGTGGCAGTATTACAGACTAATACGCATTTATCCCCAAATATGGACTGATTTGCTTTATTCATTTTTTTAAATTAAAGTATAGATGACTTTACAATATCATATTAGTTTTAGGTATACAACATAAAAATTCAATATTTTTATAGTAGATTATATCCTATATAAAGTTATAAAATATTGGCTATATTCCCTGTGCTGTACATTATGTTCTTGTAATTTATTTATTTTATACCTAGTAATTTGTCTTAATCCCCTTCTCTTATCTTGCTGCTTCCTCCTCTACTCTCCCTTCTGGTAACCAGTAGTTTGTTCTCTGTATCTATAACTCTGTTTCTATTTTGTTATATTCATTCATGTGTTTTATTTTTTAGATTCCACATGTAAGTGAAAACAAACAGTATTTGTATTCTATGTCTGAGATTTAACTAAGCATAATACAGTTCAGATCCATCCATGTTGTCACAAATGGAAAAATTTCATTCTTTTTCTATGGCTGTGTAGTATTCCCTTGTATATATATATATACATATATATATACCATTGTATATATATATATATATATATATATACACAACACATCTTCTTTACCCATTCATCTGTCCATGGGTACTTAGGTTGTTTTCATGTCTTGTCTATTGTAATTAATGCTGCTATGAATATTAGGGTGCATACATCTTTTCTAATTAGTGTTTTTTTTTTTCCTTTGGATAAATACCCAGAAGTGGAAATGCTGGATCATATGGTAGTTCTATTTTTAATTTTTTGAGGCCTCTCCATAATGTTTTCCATAGTGACTATAACAGCATTACATTTTTACCAACAGTGTATAAGGGTTCATTTTTCTCCATATCCTGGACAACAGTTGTTATTTGTTGTCCTTTTAGTAATAGCCATTCTCACAAGTGTGAGGTGATATCTCATTGTGGTTTTAAATTGCTTTTCTCCTGATGATTAGTTGGCCATCTGTATGTCTCCTTTGGAAAAATGTCTATTAAGGTCCTCTGCACACAGTCTGAAAGTGAGGGGGTAGGAAATGATATTTCATGCAAATGGAAACAACAAGAAAGCAAGTATATTAATCCTCATATCAGAAAAAATAGACTTGAAAGGAAAGTCTATAACAAAAAGCAAAGAAAGGCATTACATAATGGTAAAGGGATCAATATAAGAAGAGGATACAAAACTCATAAATATATATGCACCTAATATAGGGGCACCTAAATATATAAAGCAAATATTAACAGACATAAATTGAGAAATTGATAGTGATACAATAATAGTAGGGGACTTTAACATCCCACTTACATCAAAGCAGAAATCAGAAAATACCTTGAGACAAATGAAAATAAAATCACATATTTCCTAAATCTATGGGATGTTGCAAAAACATTTCTAAGAGGAAAGTTTATAGTGATAGAGGCCTACCTCAAGAAACAAGAAAAATTTCAAACAACCTAACTCTCCATCTAAAGGAATTAGAAAAAGTAAAACAAACAAGGTACAAAGTTAGCAGAAGGAAAGAAATAATAAATATCAGAGCATAAATAAATAAAAGAGACAAAACCAACAATAAACTGATCAATTAAACTAAAAGCTGAATTTTTAAAAGATAAACAAAATGGATAAACCTTTAGCCAGACACACTAACAAAAAAAAAGACAGTCCAAATAAACAAAATTAGAAATGAAAGAGTATGTTACAGCCAATATCATATAAATACAAAAAAAAAAAAAAAATAGAATAATACCAACAGTTATAGGTCAACAAATTAGACAAGCTAGAAGAAATGGATAAATTCCTAGAAACATACACTCTTCCAAGACTGAATCAGGAAAAAGTAGAAAAACTAACAGACTGATTGCTAGTATTGAATTGAATCTATAATCAAAAAACTCCCTACAAAGAAAAGTAAAGGATTGGACAGTTTCACCAGGAAATTCTACCAAATATGTAGTGAAGAGTTAACACCTATCTTTATCAAATTATTAAAAAAAAAAAAAAATGAGGAGAAAGGAGCACTTCCAAATTCATTCTACAAGACTAGCATTATCCTCATTCCAAAACCAGACAAAGACACTACAGAAAAAAAACAAAATTACAGGCTAAAACCCAGATGAACATAGATGTAAATATCCTCAACAAAATGTAAGCAAACCAAATTCAACAATACATAGAAAAGAATCATACCTCATCGTCAGTGGAATTTATCTCAGGAATGTAAGGATGGCTCAAAACTCACAAATCAGTGTGACACACTACATTAACAAAACGATAAAAATCACATGATTATCTCAATAGACATGGAAAAAGCATTTGACAAACATCAACATCCATTCATAAGAACTCTGACAACATGAGTATTGAGGGAACATACCTCAATATAATAAACACCATTGATGACAAACTCACAGCTAACATCACACTCAGTGGAGAAAAGCTGAAAGTTTTTCCTCTAAGATTGGGAGCAATATTAGGATGCCCACTCCTGCCATTTCTATTTAACATAGTATTGGAAGTCCTAGTCACAAAAATCAGACTAGAAAAATAAATAAAAACATCTAAATTGGAAGGGAAGAAGTAAAACTGTCAGTATTTGCAGATGCCATGATATGGTATATAGAAAACCCTACAGACTCCACTAAAAAACTGTTAGAACTAATAAATTAATTCAGTAAAATTGCAGGATAGAATATTAATATACAGAAATCTGTTGCATTTCTGTACACCAATAATGAACTATCAGATAGAGAACTATCAAGAAAGCAGCCCCATTTATAATTACATCAAAATTAATAAAATAATTAGGAATAAATTTAAGCAAGGTGGTGAAAGACTATCTGGAATTTATAAGAACTTGATGAAGGAAATTGAAGACACTACAAATAAATGAGAAGATATCCTATGTTCATGGATTGGAAAAATTAATACTGTCAAAATGTTTGTACCAACCAAAGCAATCTACAGCTTTAATGCAATCCCTATCAAAATACCCATGACATTTTTCACAGAACTAGAACAAATAATTCTAAAATTTGTATGGAACCACAAAATACCCCAAATAACCAAAGCAACTTGAGAAAAAAGAATAAAGGTGGAGGTTTCAGGATCCCTGCCTTTATACTATACTACAGAGCTAAAGTAATCAAAACAGTATGGTCCTGGCACAAAAACAGACATATAGATCAATGGAACAGAACAGAGTCCAAAATAATTCCACTCACATATGATCAATTAATCTATGACAAAGGAGGCAATAATATTGAATGGGGAAATAGTCTCTTCACTAATGGGTAATGGAAAAACTGGACAGTTACATGTAAAAGAATAAAACTAGAACATTTTATCACACAGTATGCAAAAATAAACTCAAAATGGATTGAAGACCTAAATTTAATACCTGAAACCACAAAACACCTAGAAGAAAACACAGGCAGTATGCTCTTTGACATAGGTCTAAGCACTATTCTTTTTGGATCTGTCTTCTCAGGCAAGGGGAAAAAAAGCAAAAATAATCAAATGAGACCTAATCAAACTTAAAAGCTTTGGCACAGTGAAGGAAACTATCAACAAAATGAAAAGGCAACCTACTGAATGGAAGAAGATATTTTCAATGATATGCCTGATAAGGGGTTAGTATCCAAAGTATACAAAGAACTTATACAACTCAATATCAAAAAAAAAAAAAAAAACCTGATTAAAAAATGAGCAGAGGACCTTAATAGACATTTTTCCAAAGGAGACATACAGATGGCCAACTAATCATCAGGAGAAAGGCAATTTAAAACCACAATGAGATATCACCTCACACTTGTGAGAATGGCTATTACTAAAAGGACAACAAATAACAACTGTTGTCCAGGATATGGAGAAAAATGAACCCTTATACACTGTTGGTAAAAATGTAATGCTGTTATAGTCACTATGGAAAACATTATGGAGAGGCCTCAAAAAATTAAAAATAGAACTACCATTTCCCTAAGCAAAAATTTAAGACTATAACAATAAATAAGAAAATATATGAAAGGAAAAATCCCACTGGTAAAGGCAAATATGTAGTAAAGCCAGTGGATCAATTACTCACCTGCCAGAATCTTAAACATTTATATACAGAGGTCTTAACTGGGTTCAGTCGTGTACACCATCCAAATGGTCTCAACAACACATTGCTCTCAGGGTTGTATCCTTGAAAATGTCTCCCGCTGTGGGAGGGACATTCCAAGGACCAGGGAGGGGATGAAGAGCTTCTAAGTGCCTGGGTCCAGCCCAAGGGGCAACTAGCAGCCATATCCTCTTGATAACCTCCTCCAACAGGAGAAAAATAAATTCCAAGTATCGATAGATTTCAGAGTATGCATTATACCCACGTATCTCTCTAGAAAAGTAATTATCTTGACTCGTGATGTAGTTTTACAAAGAAAGGAGATTTTAAGATTTTCATTTATTCAACTATTGATTACTATTAAGAAGTGAAAGGACAGAAAAATAATATAGTGGCAGTAGTAACAACCAGTTATAGAACGTCCATATTGTCCTATAAGGTAGGTAATTTCCTTGCATTATCTCATGTAACTCTTTCAAGAAAATTGTTATTAGCTCTGTTTCCTATGAAGCAAAAAGACTTCTTGAAAAGGATTTATTAGTTTAATTTTATATACGTAAGAAAGCTAAAATTTAAACATAGGACTTCTGAATCTAAACCTTTTTTTGTTGTTGTTGTTCTACTGCAAAAATTGAAGTCTCTTATTTGCCAGGGACTTTCTTATGTATTGGGAATAAGATTATGTGCTAGAATTCTATCAAAATTCAGAGTGGAAGATGTATAGAGAGGGAAAATTATCATCTAAATCTTGAAGAACGACTAGGAATTTTACTAGTAAACAAGGTCATCAAAAGTGTATAGGGATAGGAAGGAGGGAGAATATATTTCAGAGAAATCAACAACTTTTACAAAGGTTCAGATTTATTAAGGGAGGACAATAAGTTATTTTTTGCACTAGATGATAGTGTACACACCGGGGGGTTTCAGGAGCTGAATTTGGAGGTTGCAGCAAATAGACTGAGAAACAGTTCATTGAACAAAAAGATAATCAAAAAGCCAAGTATGTAAGATCTTCAAAGAGAAAGTGAGAGCAAATAATATTAAATACTGCAAGAGACTGAGCTGGATGAGAAATTAAAGAGGATGTTATACTCAGTAAATAGATTATCGGTTATCCTTGAAATGTAATTTTATTACAGTGGGAGAGAGATACTGCATATGGAGGAGTGACTGTATGGTAAAAAAGAGAAGACAGCAAAGGTAGAAGTCTCTAAAACATTAATGGATTTTTAAAAACTGCTACTTTTGCGATGCTTTTAAATAATTTGTTCTGTGACCTTTATAATATTTCAAAGATAAGAGTTCTCAGTAGATTGAATTTTCTTAAATAAATTTTCCCAGTGTAGGGATGTCACACTATTTGACCTTTTAATATTTGATAAAATACTCACAATTTCTTTTAGATTGATTTTGTTCTTTTAATCCTAACAGATTTTACATTTACACCATTTTGAACTAAAAGGTGAAATTGTGAGAGCCGTATTTTCTCTAACCAAATCAGCTCCTCCCAATATATATGGGAAATTTTGGAACAATGATTCTTACAGAATGAAGGTATGACAGAAAGAGAACTGGGACTCAGAAGTCATTGTGCTGAAGCTGAGACCAAAGGATGGATTGGATCACTGAGCTTCATAGAATCCAAGTGTGAAAAGATCACACATCTTCGTTTGCAATGGATTTTAGCCTGTAAATATACATTTGTAAAGATTTACTCTTTACAAGCCTTGAGTAACTATATGTACTGATTTCCTTAAGTCTGCAAACCAGTTAATCAATGGAATACAGTGGCAGTTGTGGATCCACTCATTAGATTCAGCTTAGTTACTCGAATTTGCAGGTGGAAAGACAGATCCAGTACTTTCCAGTTAGAACTAGATTTCTCTTAAATTATCCCATTTTTTTTTCAATAGCTATGAAGTAGACACACACATATTGCACACATGTATAATATACATATATATGCATATCTGTGTGCATTCATGCCATATTTATATGTTCACATTCACATCATATTCATACTTATTTCTCAAATATATCTTCCTGTGACCCCAATCACTAGTTTTCCACTTAAAGCAAAGTTGATGCATTCTCTAAACAATAGCCCATTGAAATGAGCTTTTTTATCAACCTGTGTCAATTATTTATTAATCCAAAATACTACTAGATTTTTATCCTTATAATAGGGTTTTAAATTCAGTTACTATTTTAGTTGACTAATTCTTAATATGAATTTTAAAAATATATAAATATATATTAATATGTGTCCCCAATATTGAATTCCAAGCTTTTTTCTTATCCTTCTAAAGAAGACATTCCATAGTGATGAATGTGAGGAAACCTCAGGGTCTCATTCACCATAGCTAGAGTAGCAGAACCAGTAACCTGCCAAAAACTTCAGGCATTAATTAAAATCCTCCATCAGAGTATAAGAGCTGCCTGTAGGATTGATTGTTATTCTTTAAAGTTGCAAATCTCACAATTTTTCTTTGATTTCCAGAAAGACTTTACTTGCATCATGGGCACACAATAGACCATATTGAATAAAATTATTTTTTTATTTTAATTACGAGGATTATTAGTCCACAGTTCTGATATTCTTTGAGTTCTCACACAACCAGAAGTAAAACCTATCTTCTTTCCATCATCATCATCATCTCTCTAAACAAATTATTCACGGCTTTTTGACAATCCAAGCATTTTCTAGTTCCCAATAACAAAATCCATTCAACTCCTCTTTAGCAACTTTATTTCTAGACACATTAAGCAATTCATCCCCCTCAAAAAACTTTAGCAATGTTGTGTTGAGAAATTGAATGTATGGCTTCTATGGTAGAATGCTTTTTCCAAAGATGAGCTCTCGATATATCCCATTCTTCATGCTTTTCTTACAATGTAACATTGACTCTCTTCCTTTGAGAGACTGGACTTATGCTCCTTTCCCTTGAATCTGGGCAGAACTTTATAAATGCTTCTACCAAAATAATGAAGCAGAAGTCATGCTGCTTTCTTTCTGAGACTAGATCATAAGAGACCACACTACACTTACCTTCTCACTCATGCTTTTGGAGTTGCAAGGACCTCCATGTAGGTAGTTCAGCTACTTCAAAGCCACACTACAGAGATCATGGGAATAGACCACAAAGAGGTAGGGAAAGATGCCCAAGGAGCTCTGACTGCTCCAGCCTCCAGCTATTTAAGTCTTCCTGGACCAAGCATTTGAGCAAAGAGGTCTTTTAAATGATCATAAACCCGGCTGCTCTCTGACTGCATCATGAGCAATCTGATGAAACTCCCAGCCAGAAACTCCCAGCTGAGTGGCTCCAAATTTCCTGACTCACAGAAACTATAAAAAATAATAAATGACTACTATTTACACAACTAAGCATTGGGGTGATTTGTTATATGATGAGAGATAACCAATACAGCTACCAAAAAAATGGATTCACTTTTGGAATATCAAAAATATCACTTTTGTTAAATGCATAAATTAAAAAAAATTCTGCTTTAGTCTTGTACTTATTATAGTGTGCCGCATCTGATGTCTCTAGTATGTGATAGTAAACATCATATGAAGTTACTATTGTCTATGAACTTTACATTTATTCTTTGCAATTTTTTATCCCCTTTGGGTGTGGGGATTCAAGTTACCAAGACACACACTAAAACGCAAGTTCAGTGAAGGCAGATGTGTTTTATTTCTGTGATCTTTGTATTGCCAATACTTAGTATGGCACTTAGCATAGACCATATTAATTTTGTTAAATAATACATGGTTCTATAGATTTTTCATATGCTTTATTATAATCAAAAACATTTTTAAATCAGTGAGTTGAACTATTTGTATGATAATCTTGTGATTAGTGTTTAACTTAACTAATCAAATAGACCAACTTGGTTTTTAGAGAAATTTTGAATGTTTTCTCTATCCAGAGTAATACAAGCAAATGTGCTCTATGAAATAAATGTGATGTCAGTGCCTTTTTCTGCTTGTTTGTTAAAGTCTTCTCTCTAATCAGGCTTATTCACAGCTGACCTTTCAGTCATGAATATTTTTCGTCTCCTATGTGTGGTTATTTAAAGGACAGTCAACCATTAAAACTAACACATGTGTTTATAAAATGTTTGGGTTGAGTTATAATGGCTCTGTTTGATGTACAGGAAATAAGTGGGAATGCAAAATGTGATTCTGGTTACCACTGAAACTAGACTTCAAAGTTGGAAAATGTGTTAGCCACTCTCCTGGAAGACAGAAGAACAAGGATCACTGAAAATACATTTATATGAGGTGTAAAAAGTATTGCAGCCATAGATGGAGTCTCAGAGAAGATGGGTTAGTAAAAGGAAATCTAGGTGCTTGGATGGAAATGGAGCACTGAAATAAGAGACCAAATAGAAAATTGTCTCAATAATTTCTCAAGGCAAACGTGGTCTACTTAAAGACTGTCTCTTTAGAGTGTAGACAGGTCCATACACCACTGTCAATTCTTAAAACTTTCAATTTGTGTGATAAGAAATAATTACATGACTATCTCATTGTAACCTCAAAAGTACCGAAAGTGAGCCGAAGAGTAAGAAGGCAGAATCACCCCCTGGAACTAGTCTGGCCATCATTCTTTTTTTTCAGCCCATGCAGACACATCCTTTCTTGTTCAGCACAGCATGCCCAGGCAACAGCTAGGAATGTGTTTGAGTGTCTCGTTAAATAATTTTTAATATTTATTTAACACATATAAATGGATGACTGTCATGTGTGGATAATATCAAGAATAGAGTGATGGTGAGGATGCAGTTTATGGAACATTTTTACAATGCATTTTATAAGATGTCCTGCTGATCTTTTTCCCTTTATCTGTATTCCATACTGTATAGCAGATACTGGATACTTGGAGACAATAGACTTTATCTCCTTGAAAACAGTTATCATCTTTTTAATAGTAGAGCTAGTGTGAAGTTTTTAAAGTTCAATATGTGGAAAAAAAGGTCTATTTAGAATTGCTTGAATTTAAAATTAGCATCCATTATATTAAAGTTATAAATTACCTGGATTGTAAGAAATTGTTAAGGTAAAATATATGTTTTATTATCCTACTTATTAATCAAATTAACTAATCTTTACTTCTCATTGATTAATATTAAATTAATGCAGTTGGAAATAATTAAACTATCTTAAACAGTTTGTACCCTTTGTAACTTAATTATATTCCCTTAGGCCTTATAAACTGCAGTTAAAAATATAATTTTTTCATTTTATGTTAAGCACTTCCAGTATGTAATAGAGCAAACATATGAGCATAATAAACAAAAATTCTGAAATAATTAAACAATTTTTGTAAGTCTGTTTCCTTCCTTTTCTGTCAATCTGAAGACATTCTTTTAGCATATTTTGTAGTAAAGTTTTACTGATAATTCTTTCCTTAAGTATCGGAAAATTATTTATTTCTTTTAATTTTTAAAGTATATTTTCACTGTATATAGAAATCTGCATTTAGTTTCCACCCCCACCAACCCCTGAGCTTTAAAGATGTTGTTCTAGTGTCTTTTGGTATCTGTTGTTTACTGCAAGTCAGCTGAAATTATTTTCATCTCTTTATGTAATGTGTTGTTTAACTTTGGCTGTTTTCCAGACTTTCTGCTTATCTTTGTGTTTTAGTTGTTTGACTAGAATGGGTTTAGGTGAGGTTTTCTTTGAGGTTTGCTGGATTTCTTCAATCTGTAAGATAATGTTTTCAGATTTAGGGAATATTTAGCTACTTTTACTTTAAATATTTTTTTCAGTCCTCATTCTGGTTCTTCTATTTATGGAACTCCAGATATGCATATGCTAGATCTCTTGATATTTTCACACAGATTACAGTGTTCATTTATTTTATTTTATTTTTGTATCTGTTCTAGTTAGATGGTTTCTGTTGATCTATGTTCAAATTCTCAGACCATTTTCTGACATCTCCAATATGGTGTTAAATTTAACTTGAAATACTGTACTTTTTAGTTGTAGAATTTACATTTGCTCTTTCATATAGTTTCTATTTATCTGCTCATATTCTGCATGTGTTCACTCATTATGAGAATATTTATCTTAAAACCTTTGAATATATTTATAATGAATTCTACAAAGTTCCGGTCTGCTAATTTCTAAGTATACCTAGAGCAACTGAAATTCTCTTGCTCTGCTGGTGAGAGAGAAAATTTGTACCACTCCTTTGAAAATGTCTTTGACAGTATCTATTCACATCAAAACATACACAATTGTCCATTGAATCAACGCACATATCCTACATCTCAGGAATTATTGCTGCTTTTACTATAGAGTGCTTTGCCTTTGATTAAAGAATAGAGAAAAGTAGAGCTGATCACAATTAGTATCCTTTTCACCATACACTTTATTTATTTATTTATTTTGATTGAAACTTGAAACCACATTAAATTATTTGAACAATCTAATGGAACTGTCATGAACATTAATGTTTTATTTAAAAAAAAGCACTTTGTATTACAGTATGCTATTGTACATTTTGGAGTAACAGGGAAGTGTTTCCCGTTGTAGTTTCACTTGTGTTTTGAGTTGGCATCAGTATTTTAGTATTTTGAAAGTTAAGATTATTATGTTTCTTTCTATAAAATTGAGTCTGTACATCCTGATAGATCTGACTTAGGATTAAAGGAAATAGCTTTTTTTCAGAGAAATGCACACACACACAATGCACACATACAAACGCAGTTAGATGAGGTGGTCAGTGACAGATTGCAGTACAAGATGTACATAAAATTTGTGATATTCTCTTGGGGCCTAGGAGAGTCAACACAGTATATGTGTGGATGGACTACTCACTTGTTTTTTTTTTTTTTTTTTTAGTGTGTTAGCATCTGCTTTATAACAAAGTGAATCTGTTATACATATACAATATGTTCCCATTTCTCTTCCCTCTTGCATCTCCCTCCCTCCCACCCTCCCCATCCCACCCCTCTAGGTGGTCACAAAGCACCGAGCTGATCTCCCTGTGCTATGCGGCTGCTTCCCACTAGTTATCTATTTTACATTTGGTAGTGTATATATGTCCATGACACTCTCTTACCCTGTCACATCTCACCCCACCCCCTCCCCATATCCTCAAGTCCATTCTCTAGTAGGTCTGTGTCTTTACTCCCGTCTTGCCACTAGGTTCTTCATGGCCTTTTTTTTTTTTTTTTTTTCCCCTTAGATTCCATATATATGTGTTAGCATACTGTATTTGTTTTTCTCTTTCTGACTTACTTCACTCTGTATGACAGACTCTAACTCCATCCACCTCATTACAAATACCTCCATTTCATTTCTTTTTATGGCTGAGTAATATTCCATTGTATATATGTGCCACATCTTCTTTATCCATTCATCTGTCGATGGACATTTAGGTTGCTTCCATGTCCTGGCTATTGTAAATAGAGCTGCAATGAACATTTTGGTACATGACTCTTTTTGACCTATGGTTTTCTCAGGGTATATGCCCAGTAGTGGGATTGCTGGGTCGTATGGTAGTTCTATTTGTAGTTTTTTAAGGAACCTCCATACTGTTCTCCATAGTGGCTGTATCAATTTACATTCCCACCAACAGTGCAAGAGTGTTCCCTTTCCTCCACACCCTCTCCAGCATTTATTGTTTCTAGATTTTTTGATGATGGCCATTCTGACCGGTGTGAGATGATATCTCATTGTAGTTTTGATTTGCATTTCTCTAATGATTAATGATGTTGAGCATTCTTTCATGTGTCTGTAGGCCATCTGTATATCTTCTTTGGAGAAATGTCTATTTAGATCTTCTGCCCATTTTTGGATTGGGTTGTTCGTTTTTTTGTTATTGAGCTGCATGAGCTGCTTGTAAATCTTGGAGATTAATCCTTTGTCAGTTGCTTCATTTGCAAATATTTTCTCCCATTCTGAGGGTTGTCTTTTGGTCTTGTTTATGGTTTCCTTTGCTGTGCAAAAGCTTTTCAGTTTCATTAGGTCCCATTTGTTTATTTGTGTACTTATTTCCATTTCTCTGGGAGCTGGGTCAAAAAGAATCTTGCTGTGATGTATGTCATAGAGTGTTCTGCCTATGTTTTCCTCTAAGAGTTTGATAGTGTCTGCCCTTACACTTAGGTCTTTAATCCATTTTGAGTTTATTTTTGTGCATGGTGTCAGGGAGTGTTCTAATTTCATACTTTTACATGTTCCTGTCCAATTTTCCCAGCACCACTTATTGAAGAGGCTGTCTTTTCTCCACTGTATATGCTTGCCTCCTTTATCAAAGATAAGGTGACCATATGTGTGTGGGTTTATCTCTGGGCTTTCTATCCTGTTCCATTGATCTATATTTCTGTTTTTGTGCCAATACCAAACTGTCTTGATTACTGAAGCTTTGTAATATAGTCTGAAGTCAGGGAGCCTGATTCCCCCAGCTCCATTTTTCGTTCTCAAGATTGCTTTGGCTATTCGGGGTCTTTTGTGTTTCCATACAAATTGTGAAATTTTTTGTTCTAGTTCTGTGAAAAATGCCAGTGGTAGTTTGATAGGGATTGCATTGAATCTGTAGATTGCTTTGGGTAGTAGAGACATTTTCACAATGTTGATTCTTCCAATCCAGGAACATGGTATATCTCTCCATCTATTTGTATCATCTTTAATTTCTTTCATCAGTGTCTTATAATTTTCTGCATACAGGTCTTTTGTCTCCTTAGGTAGGTTTATTCCTAGATATTTTATTCTTTTTGTTGCAGTGGTAAATGGGAGTGTTTTCTTAATTTCACTTTCAGATTTTTCGTCATTAGTGTATAGAAATGCAAGAGATTTCTGTGCATTAATTTTGTATCCTGCTACTTTACCAAATTCATTGATTAGCTCTAGGAGTTTTCTGGTAGCATCTTTAGGATTCTCTATGTATAGTATCATGTCATCTGCAAATAGTGACAGCTTTACTTCTTCTTTTCCGATTTGGATTCCTTTTATTTCTTTGTCTTCTCTGATTGCTGTGGCTAGGACTTCCAGAACTATGTTGAATAATAGTGGTGAGAGTGGGCAACCTTGTCTTGTTCCTGATCTTAGTGGAAATGGTTTCAGTTTTTCACCATTGAGGACAATGTTGGCTGTGGGTTTGTCATATATGGCCTTTATTATGTTGAGGAAAGTTCCCTCTATGCCTACTTTCTTCAGGGCTTTTATCATAAATGGGTGTTGAATTTTGTCGAAAGCTTTCTCTGCATCTATTGAGATGATCATATGGTTTTTCTCCTTCAATTTGTTAATATGGTGTATCACATTGATTGATTTGCGTATATTGAAGAATCCTTGCATTCCTGGGATAAACCCCACTTGATCATGGTGTATGATCCTTTTAATGTGCTGTTGGATTCTGTTTGCTAGTATTTTGTTGAGGATTTTTGCATCTATGTTCATCAGTGATATTGGCCTGTAGTTTTCTTTCTTTGTGACATCTTTGTCTGGTTTTGGTATCAGGGTGATGGTGGCCTCGTAGAATGAGTTTGGGAGTGTTCCTCCCTCTGCAATATTTTGGAAGAGTTTGAGAAGGATAGGTGTTAGCTCTTCTCTAAATGTTTGATAGAATTCGCCTGTGAAGCCATCTGGTCCTGGGCTTTTGTTTGTTGGAAGGTTTTTAATCACAGTTTCAATTTCAGTGCTTGTGATTGGTCTGTTCATATTTTCTATTTCTTCCTGGTTCAGTCTCGGCAGTTTGTGCATTTCTAAGAATCTGTCCATTTCTTCCAGGTTGTCCATTTTATTGGCATAGAGTTGCTTGTAGTAATCTCTTATGATCTTTTGTATTTCTGCAGTGTCAGTGGTTACTTCTCCTTTTTCATTTCTAATTCTATTGATCTGAGTCTTCTCCCTTTTTCTCTTGATGAGTCTGGCTAATGGTTTATCAATTTTGTTTATCTTCTCAAAGAACCAGCTTTTAGTTTCATTGATTTTTGCTATTGTTTCCTTCATTTCTTTTTCATTTATTTCTGACCTGATCTTTATAATTTCTTTCCTTCTGCTGGCTTTGGGGTTTTTTTGTTCTTCTTTCTCTAATTGCTTTAGGTGCAAGGTTAGGTTGTTTATTCGAGATGTTTCCTGTTTCTTGAGGTAGGCTTGTATTGCTATAAACTTCCCTCTTAGCACTGCTTTTGCTGTGTCCCATAGGTTTTGGGTCGTCGTGTCTCCATTGTCATTTGTTTCTAGGTATTTTTTGATTTCCCCTTTGATTTCTTCAGTAATCACTTCGTTATTAAGTAATGTATTGTGTAGCCTCCATGTGTTTGTATTTTTTACAGATCTTTTCCTGTAATTGACATCTAGTCTCATAGCGTTGTGGTCGGAAAAGATACTTGATATGATTTCAATTTTCTTAAATTTACCAAGGCTTGATTTGTGACCCAAGATATGATCTATCCTGGAGAATGTTCCATGAGCACTTGAGAAAAATGTGTATTCTGTTGTTTTTGGGTGGAATGTCCTATAAATATCAATTAAGTCCATATTGTTTAATGTATCATTTAAAGCTTGTGTTTCCTTATTTATTTTCATTTTGGATGATCTGTCCATTGGTGAAAGTGGGGTGTTAAAGTCCCCTACTATGATTGTGTTGCTGTCAATTTCCCCTTTCATGGCTGTTAGTATTTGCCTTATGTATTGAGGTGCTCCTATGTTGGGTGCATAAATATTTACAATTGTTATACCTTCCTCTTGGATCGATCCCTTGATCATTATATAGTGTCCTTCTTTGTCTCTTGTAATAGTCTTTATTTTAAAGTCTATTTTGTCTGATATGAGAATTGCTACTCCAGCTTTCTTTTGATTTCCATTTGCATGGAATATCTTTTTCCATCCCCTCACTTTCAATCTGTATGTGTCCCTAGGTCTGAAGTGGGTCTCTTGTAGACAGCATCTATATGGGTCTTGTTTTTGTATCCATTCAGCCAGCCTGTGTCTTTTGGTGGGAGCATTTAATCCATTTACATTCAAGGTAATTATCGATATGTATGTTCCTATTCCCATTTTCTTAAATGTATTGGGTTTGTTATTGTAGGTGTTTTCCTTCTCTTGTGTTTCTTGCCTAGAGAGTTTCCTTTAGCATTTGTTGTAAAGCTGGTTTGGTGGTGCTGAACTCTCTCAGCTTTTGCTTGTCTGTAAAGGTTTTAATTTCTCCATCGAATCTGAATGAGATCCTTGCTGGGTAGAGTAATCTTGGTTGTAGGTTTTTCTCCTTCATGACTTTAAGTATATCCTGCCACTCCCTTCTGGCTTGCAGAGTTTCTGCTGAGAGATCAGATGTTAACCTTATGGGGATTCCCTTGTGTGTTATTTGTTTTTTTTCCCTTGCTGCCTTTAATATGTTTTCCTTATATTTAATTTTTGACAGTTTGATTAATATGTGTCTTGGTGTGTTCCTCCTTGGGTTTATCCTGTATGGGACTCTCTGTGCTTCCAGGACTTGATTAACTATTTCCTTTCCCATATTAGGGAAGTTTTCAACTATAATCTCTTCAAAAATTTTCTCAGTCCCTTTCTTTTTCTCTTCTTCTTCTGGTACCCCTATAATTCGAATGTTGGCACGTTTAATGTTGTCCCAGAGGTCCCTGAGACTGTCCTCAGTTCTTTTCATTCTTTTTTCTTTATCCTGCTCTGTAGTAGTTATTTCCACCATTTTATCTTCCAGGTCACTTATCCTTTCTTCTGCCTCAGTTATTCTACTATTGATCCCATCTAGAGTATTTTTAATTTCATTTATTGTGTTTTTCATCATTGCTTGGTTCCTCTTTAGTTCTTCTACATCCTTGTTAAATGTTTCTTGCATTTTGTCTATTCTATTTCCAAGATTTTGGATCATCCTTACTATCATTATTCTGAATTCTTTTTCAGGTAGACTACCTATTTCCTCTTCATTTGTTAAGTCCAGTGTGTTTTGAGCCTGCTCCTTCATCTGCTGTGTGTTTTTCTGTCGTCTCATTTTGCCTATCTTACTGTGTTTGGGGTCTCCTTTTCACAGGCTGCAGGTTCGTAGTTCCCGTTGTTTTTGGTATCTGTCCCCAGCGGCTAAGGTTGGTTCAGTGGGTTGTGTAGGCTTCCTGGTGGAGGGAACTAGTGCCTGAGTTCTGGTGGATGAGGCTAGATCTTGTCTTTCTGGTGGGCACGTCCACGTCTGGTGGTGTATTTTGTGGTGTCTGTGGCCTTATTATGATTTCAGGCAGCCTCTCTGCCAATGGATGGGGTTGTGTTCCTGTCTAGCTAGTTGTTTGGCATAGGATGTCCAGCACTGTAGCTTGCTGGTCGTTGAGTGAAGCTGGGTCTTGATGTTGAGATGGAGATCTCTGGGAGATTTTTGCCGTTTGGTATTACGTGGAGCTGGGAGGTCTCTTGTGGACCAGTGTCCTGAAGTTGGCTCTCCCACCTCAGAGGCACGGCCCTGATGCCTGGCTGGAGCACCAAGAGCCTTTCGTCCACACGGTCAGAGTTAGGTAGTGTTGGAACTTGAACCTAGGTCTCTTGAAAGCCAGATATGTCTCGTCTCTCAAAGCAGTTATAATTTCCATGTGGTCCACAGCAAAAACATCGTATGTCTTATAACCTAGGAAACTCTGAGCCTGTGGAGACGCAGCAGACACGGAGGAAATGTCAGCAAACCAGATCGATCCGCCAGATGCACAGTGAGGGAAACGCTGAGAAGCCGAGGTTTACAGCCCACAGAGAGGTTACTCACAAGGCAGCCAAACGAAGTTAGGGGAGAACAATTCTCAGGTCTGCCGCCCCCATGGTGAGCGGGTTCGGATATTTATGGATAAGCAGGGTGCTCTTAGGCATTGGAAAAAGGCGACAAGACGAAACTAGCGAGATACTCAGTGTTCTAAGCAGGCACACCTGGGAAACACGCTTCTGCATATTCAAAATCTACTCACTTGTTTTTGATTGACTCACTTCTCTATCCAACTTTATACTATGCATTTTTATGGTATTTGAGCAAAGCAAGTAATTCTAATCATTAAGTGATGTGTGTTTTATTTATGTATATTTATAATACTTCTGGAGAAATGTTTACATCAACATTGAATTTTTATGTAGATTTGCAGTATTTCTCCTTGAATATGCTTGATGTTTAGTTCTTTTTTTTTTTTAAGATTTTTTTTTTTTTTTGATGTGGATCATGTTTAAAGTCTTTATTGAATTTGTTATAGTATCACTTCTGTTTTACATTTTGGTTTTTTGGCCCCTAGGGTTGTTAGCTCCCCAACCAGAGGTCAAACCCATACCCCTTGCATTGAGAGACAAAGTCTTAACCACTGGACTGCCAGGGAAGTCCCTGCATGTTTAATTATTAACTAAGTGTTAGCAACAGGATATCTGACACAAAATATATGAGCGGTTTTGGAAAATAAAACACCTTTGTACTTTTTTCTTTATATTGATCTACCATTTGATTTTGTCTAATGAAGAATTTGATGTTTTTTGAAGTGGTTTAGTCTTCAGGTGGCCAAACACAGTGTTCCATTGGATGACACAAACCTAACAGATTCTAGAATAGAGATTTAGATATAAGGATGTTTGTGAGTTTTGTTAAATGAGTCAATTTTTAAATTAAATTGAATTATATATCGATAGATCATTTTTTGTCTAAAAATTCTAGTTTTATTCCATGTTGCTTTAGATAGTTACTATGGGAATTTTACCATAGTAATTAATTTCTAAAGGTCTAAGTTAAATATGGGCAATTCATCTGCTGAGTGTGATTCTGAAAATTAATCTAATACCCAGAGATAACAATATCAGAATATAAGTTTTTCTTGGTGTTCAAAATACTTTTTCCACATCAATGTGTAGGTTATGGGGGGCCTATTTTTTTCCTAGGAGACAGAATATATTTTATATTTATTATTAAATTCTTCTTCCTCATTGGTCTTCTAATAGTTCTTCTTCCAAAAAACAATTTTTGATTCTTTCATGTAAGTCTGTATATATCAGTTAAAAAAAATCCTTTATTAATATATTTCAACTCCCACTAAACTAAGCCCTATGAGGGTAGAATCTTGGTTTTATTCCCCTTTATCCAGAATGCCTCATCCTTTGAGAATGATTGGTACAGTCCAATGTTTGCTGATGAATGACTTATTTTTCACTTTGATTTGGGCACTTTTAAAATGGCTTAATGGCTAAAATTTAGCTATATAACTGTCAGCACAACTTACATAACTGTTTTCAATTTGAAGATAAGACAATAAAACTTCAAGTATCATACATTTTTCAGGAAGGGGGCTACTGAGAATGGTCTACTTGCTAATCATTAAATACCCGTAGGAAGACACAATGACACATTTTAGGCTCAAAGTTGGCAGATATGTATGAAAATTGTGGAATTCTGCTAGCTAGCTCCATGAGGAGTGTTAAACCAACACACTGACAATGAAAAGCAGTAAGTTAGAAGTAACATTTCTTAGGTCATTCAGACAATAAATTAAACAGCTCTTGGAAGTGCTCTACCTAAACATTTCTTAATAAGTGAGATAATAAATATTATCTCCTTTTTAGGTCACTTTGATTTTGGGTTTTGTTACTTGCACCTGAGTCATCAAAAATAATAAAATTCTTAAATGTTTTATTTAAAAACTTTTTGTTAACTTGTGTTCAAGTACTAATGTTTTAAACCTATGAAATGGCTATAAATGCTACATCTAAATAATAATTTTAATTGTCTTACTCCTAATGTGATGAAGTAAGATTTAAAGATTCAAGCAGTAAAAAATGTTGTTAAGAATGCCTCAAGAGGGCTTTCCTGGTGGCACAGTGGTTAAGAATCTGCTTGCCAATGCAGTGGGCACGGGTTCAAGCCCTGGTCTGGGAAGATCCCACATGCCGCAGAGCGGCTAGGCCCGTGAGCCACAACTACTGAGCCTGCGTGTCTGGAGCCTGTGCTCCGCAATGGGAGAGGCCACGACAGTGAGAGGCCAGCGCACCGTGATGAAGAGTGGCCCCCGCTCGCCGCAACTGGAGAAAGCCCTCACACAGAAACAAAGACCCAACACTGCCAAAAATAAATAAATAAATAAATAAATAAATAAATAAATAAATTTAAAAGGTACTTTCAGGAAATTAAAAAAAAAAAAAGAATGCCTCAAGAAAATGCCATATTAAAAAAAAAAAAAAAAAGGAAAAGACTGTGGAAATACAGCACTAAATCACCAAATTTTATCATCTGGTCAACCAGCAATAAAATTAGCAGGGATAATGTTTCTCTTTGTGTTGCTTCTGCTAGCCTGTAAGTAGAGCCCTAATCTACACACACATACACATACACACACACCACACACACATACACACACACACACCCCAGAGCTGATAGCTATGGAAGGGCTGAGTTATGAGAAGGTCACTTATGGAAAATGACATTAATAAAATGATGGAGTAAGAGATCCCCCACTCATACACTTGGCCAGTAATAATTTGGCAGCCATCCATGAACACCAGTGACTTTGTGGCAGCTTTGGGATCCAGGTAGGAGATTTTGAAACTTCAGTGAAGTCCAATATTGAGGAGAACCATTTTCATAAGTCAAGTTTGCAGCTGGCTGGCTGAGTTGCTGACCATGGTCCCAGCTATAGACCCCAAAACAGCTCCATACCCTTGAGGGCTCAGCTACAGCCCTGTCTGACCTTGAACTTGTCGATAATACAATATGCCAAGGAACCCAGGAGGAGTCCCATTCACTCATGCCTCAGGTAATAGGCACACAGACCTTGGTCCTGGCTGTAGACCCTGAAGAAACTGGTGACCTGGTTCCAAATCCTCTCAGCCATGGTCCAGGAACCCCTACAGGTAAGTCTGCAAAATTTAGTCTGGCTATAAATTCTGAAATGGCTCTGTAACTGGGCTCCAGGCTCTCCCAGCTGCAGTCCATGAGTAGTCTTGCTAGCCCTGGGATCTTGTGGGAGACACTCTTGCCTGTGCCCCTGGAGATCCTGAAAGGAACCTACACTCAGCTCCAGCCTTTCCTAGATTTAGTCTGTGAGATGTACTGCCAGCACAGAGATCCAGCAGGAAACACTCCCTTCTGTGTCCCCAGAGATCCTGAAGTAACCCTGTACTGAGCTTTAGCCCCTTCCAGCCACAGTAAGGAAGCAGTCCTGCCTACCCAGGGATCCAGTGGGAGTCATACCTTCCACACACCTGGTAACAGACCCACTGTCTGAGGACCCAACTGCAGATCTTTAAGTGAACGTTTATCCCAATGTCAGCTAGTAAACTCCTGGAGGTAGTCTTGCCCATCCAGGGACAAGACAAGATCCATGCCTGCCTAATCCCCTGGTAATAAGCCCACTAACCACAGACCAACCAATCACAACCACGAACCACAGCTCCAACCCAGTATGACTGTGATTTCAGAGGTAAACCGGTGAGCCCAGGGAATAGACAGGAGGAAATTTTACTATTCAAAAGCAGTCTGTAAAGACTGTAAGAGGTGTTTACTCCCTTAAATGTCCAGGCACCACACAAAGAAACAGGTAAATATGATACCATCTAAGGGCGCTAATAAAGTGCTGGTAACCTACCCCAGTGAAATGGAGATCTATGAATTGCTTGAACAAGAATTCAAAATAATCATTCTATGGAAACTCAATGAAGTGCAAGAAAACACAGACATTTAAACAACATCAGGAAAAATGCATGAACAAGATTAGATGTTGCATAAAGAAATAAAACCATAAAGAAAAGAACAAAACAGAAGAGCACAATGACAAAATGGAAAAAATCAATAGAAAGCTTCAATAGCAAACGCAATTATGCAGAAGAAAGAATGAGCAAATCAAAGACAAATTATTTGAAATTAGCCAGTTAGAAGAACAAATAGAAAAAAGGATGCAAAAGAGTGAAGAAAGCCCACATGAATTATGGGACACCATTAAGCAAATGAACATTCCCCTCCTGGGAGTCCCAGAAGGAGAATAGAGAGAAAAGGGCAACACGATTATTTAAAGAAATAATAGTTGAAAAAGTCCTAAATCTTAGAGAGATATGGACATCCAGATACAGAAAGCTCAAAAGACTGCAAGCAAGATCAACCCAAAGAATATTACCTCAAAATACATTATAATCAAAATGTCAAAAGTCAAAAAGAAAGAAATAATTGTGAAAGCAGCAAGATAAAAACAACTAATCACATACAAGGGAATCTTCATAAGACTATGAAAGGATTTCTCTGCAGAAACCTTGCAGTCCAGGAGTGAGTGAGATGACAAATTCAAAATGTCGAAAGGAAAAAAAAAAAAAAAAAAAAAACCCTGTCAACCAAGAATATTATACCTAACAAAGTTGTCCTTCAGAAATGACAGAAAGACAACCGCAGAACAAATGTTAAGAGAGTTTGTCACTATTAGACCTGCCTTATAAGGTATGTTAAAGGGAGTTTTCCAAGTTGAAATGAAAGAATGCTAAGTAACAACATAAAAATGTATAAAAGCATAAAACTCTCTGGCAAAGGTAAATATATAGTCAAATTCAGAATACCCTAATACTGTAATGGTGATGCAAAAATCACTATTATCTCTAGTATAAAACTTAAAGACTATAGTATTAAAAATAAATATAGCTACTATAATTTGTTAATGGCTGCACAATATAAAAATATAAGTGTAATATCAATAACATAAAATATGGAGGAAGGAGAAATAAAATTGTAGATCTTTTGTAAGCAATCAAAGGTAAGTTGTTATCAGCTTAAAATAGACTGTTATATCTATAAGATATTTTATGTAAGCTTGATGGAAACCACTAAGAAAAAAAAAATCCCATAATAGATATACAGAAAAGAAAGAGAAAGCAAATAAAGCATATTACTCCAAAAAATAAATTACAATGGAAGATAGCAAGAGAAATATAAAGGAACAAAGGAAATAAAAATAAATCAGAAAATAATTAACAAAATGGCAATAGTAAGCCCTTATCTATCAATAATTACTTTAAATGCAAATATAGTGTTCTCCCATCAAAAGAGAGAGTGGCTGAATGGATAAAAAATACAACACGTTGCCTACAAGAGACTTACACAAGGTTTAAGCACACACACAAGCTGAAAGTGAAAGGATGGGAAAAGATATTCCATTTAAATAGTAACCAAAAGAGAGGAGTAGTGTGTGTATATATATATATATATATATATATATATATATATATATATATATATATATATTATACATATATTATCAGTCATATGAGATAAAGAAGGTTAGTATATAGTGATAAAGGGGTCAATTCATCAAGAAAATACAACAATCATAAATATATATGCACCCAACAATAGAACACCTAAATACTTAAAGCAAATCATAATAGAACTGAAGGCAGAAATAGACAGTAATACAATAAGAGTAGGGGACTTCAATAACAGACCATCCCTACAGAAAATCAGTAAGGAAACAGTGGACTTGAGTAACACTTTATACCAATGGATGTAACAGACATACACAAAACATTTTATCCAAAAGCACCAGAATATTACATAACATACTCTTGAAACTGAGCTGAAGGCATCACGCTTCTGATTTCAAACTATACTACAAAGCATACTAATAAAACAGTATGTTACTGGCATCAAAATAAATTCAAGACCAATGGAATATAATCAGGAGGCCAGAAATAAGCCACACATATATGGTCAAATAGTATTTGACAAGAAAGACAAGAATACTCAGTGTGGAAAGGATAGTCTTAGTTAAATGGGATTGGGGAAACTAGAAATTCACATGAAAAGTATGAAATTGAACCCTTATCTGACACCACTCAAAAAAAAAAAAAACAAACCTCAAAATAGACTAAATACTTAAATGTGAGACATAAACTATAAAATTCCTAGAAGAAAACATAGGGTAAAAATTCTTTGATGTTGGTCTTGGCAATATATTTTTTTTTTGATTATGACACCCAAAGCACAAGAAACAAAAGGAAAAGTTAACAAGTGGCAATACATGAAATTAAAACGTTTCTGCACAGCAAAAGAAACAATCAACAAAATGAAAAGGCAACCTGCAGAATGGGAGAAAATATATTTGCAAACCATGTATCTTATAAGGGATTAATACCCAAAATTCATTAAAAAATTCATACAAGTTAATATCAAAAGTTAATAACCTGATTCAAAAGTGGGCAAAGGACTGAAATAGATATTTTTTTCCAAAGAAGACATACAAATAGCAAATAGGTCCATGCAAAGGTGCTCAACATCACTAATCATAGGGGAACGCAAATCAAAACCACAATGAGATATCCCCTCACACCTGTTGGAATGGTTATTATATAAAAGATAAGAGATAATGAGTAATGGCAAGGATGTTCAGTAAAGGGAACGCTTGTGGATTGTTGTTGAAAATGTAAATTAATAAAATCATTATGGAAAACAATATGGACTTTCCTTAAAAAATTGGAAATAGAACTACCATAGGATCCAGCAAACCCATTTCTGGTTATATATCTGAAGGAAATAAATCACTAGATCAGGAGATATCTTCACCCCCATATTCATTGCAACATTATTCAGAATAGCCAAGATATGGAAACAACCTAAGTGACCAGCAATGGAAGAGCGAATAAAGAAAATTTACATAGATGATAGATAGATAGATAGATAGATAGATAGATAATAGATAGATAAATAGATAGATTGATTGATTTTTACTCAGTCACTAAAAAGAAGGAAATCTGACATTTGTGACAACATGGATGGACCTTGAGGGTATTAAGCTAAATGAAATAAGTCAGATAGACAACAACAAATAATGTATGATCTCACTTATAGGTGGAATTTTAAAAAGTCAAACAGAAACGAAGAGTAGATTGGTGGCTGCTATGGGTTGGATGGTTGTTAAAACGAGGAGATGTTTGTCAAAGAAAACAAACCTCCAGTTATAAGATGAATAAGTCCTTGGGATCTAATGTATAGCATGGTGACTATACGTAATAACACTGTACCATAGAACTGAAATTTGTTAAGAGAGTAGATCTTAAAAATTATCACCACAAAATAAAATGATAACTATGTGAAATGATGGATTGTCAACTAGCCTACTGTGGCAATTATTTTGCAGTATATATGTATACCAAATCATCACATTGTACACCTTAAACTTACACAAAATTATGTGTCAATGATATGTCAGTAACTCTGGAAAAATACATGAAAATGAAAATCACTTATGAGAAGGAAAGAAAAACAATATCTTAGGATTTTTTCCCCCCAATTTCAGATTGTTATTTTGGGAACAAAATCTTTACTGAGAAGCAGAAGTTTCTCTTACAAAAATCACAAAGAAGGTGTCATGAATTGAGTAATAGATGAAGACACCAACATCTAGCAAACAAGACACAAGCTATTATCCTCATAAAGAATAAGAGCTCTGCCATCTATGTGGCTTTAAATCAGAGGAAGTACATGCATGAAGCAGTTAATTACCAGCATAAAAACTAGATATTCAGAATCTGGAGATTGGCAGTAAGTACAATCACATAATATGTCATATCAAACACATCTAGTATTGAAAGAAAATCAATCCTTATTTTGCCCTACCAATAACACCACAGTGAAGTAAATACAAATATTAATAGAAAACAAAGAGCAAGTTTTTCAACAATATAGGACTGTGATTTCAGGATTTATGCTATCTCAGATCAAACTCTAGCTCTGTGATTCCTGGCATGAAATTGCAAGGATTAAAGAAGATGATGCATTTAAGCCCTTATACTTGTAGTCATTCATAAAATGCTAATTATCATCATTATTGAAATGGTTGATAACACTTCAATAATTAACCACTAATATATTTATCAGAAAGGTAAATGTGTAATTATAAATGTAATAAAAGAAACAAATAAAATAGTTGTATGGTTCTCTAAAGCCTGTGGAGTTATGGATGATCCCTTGAGAAGGTGTTATTTAGACAAGGATAACATATCAAGGAAGTAGGGTAGGGGCAGGGAGAAGGTATAAAAATAGGCCTACGGAACTACCTGTGTGGAGACCTTGAGGCTGAAGGGAGATGGCATTGTGCAGAATTTTGACAGCTGTGTGTTGAGTACTGTTAGTATAGATCGTGCGTATATGATACATTAATATATATATACAGCTATATTTTCAATAAGAGAGGGAATCTTGTTGGTTTTATGCTTGTGAGAGTAGTAATATTATACCCAACAATTAGCACAGATTTTAGCAAAAGCTTTTCTCTCCGTAAATACTGATTGAAATATTATTTTACACATATGTGCAAGCACACAAGCACAAACATGTTTATTATTTACAATAAGACTATATGAACATTTAGGGGAAAAATCGTGCATTTGGCTGCTTATTTAAGATGAGCTTTGTTGGGTACTCACGGAAGAGGGGGGTACAGTTAACAGAGGACTTGAGTAAGGTGGTCATTTAGAGATGACTGAGGTAAAAGGGAGTTTCTAAGAAAATATAAATATAATGACAACAAATATAGTATATTTCGACTTTATTTAATATTGTATACAAATTTATATATTCTATTTTGTGCATTGTCCACATATATAAACAAAGCATTACTTGTGGGTTGAATTCGGAAGTATTAAAATTTTGAAACGGCCATATTGGTCAAAAAGAACATTTGTTAGTGGTTGCTGTACAGAAGTAAATGAATTGATCTCTGGGACCAGTTATTACATGGAGTTCTAATGATTCTTTAGCTAGTTTTTGTATATTATAATTAACCTTTTGAATGTAGTTTAGAGCAGATGAAGTTCTTTGTTTCTGTTCATAACTCCTTCTTTTTCTCTCTCATTTTGGGTTAAGTCAATTATTCCTAGGGAGTATTGTTGCATAAAATATATCATTTCTTTGGATAAAGAAAAAACACAGAGATGGGGAATGGAAGAATTTTCATTTTATTTCATTAGATATTGTTTTATATTCCTGACCCTAAATGTTTGATATGGGCAAACTTATTTTATGTTGTGGTGTTTAAAATCTCTGTCATCTAAGTGACAGAGACTGTTTTTTATGAAATGAATTTAAAAATTGTTCCTTTAATGATATTACATAGAAATCATCTGCTTTTAGAGAGTCAAAATTGTACATATATAATATTCCTACTAAATTGTTACTTATAAAAATAAATTTAATATAAGTTTGTGCTAAGGGATTCCATTAATATTTATGTATAGTTTTATAAAATAATTTTAGTACTTTTGACTGAAGAAAAAGACAATTATGTTTCTAGCCTTTATTCCTTGATATCTGTTTTGTATTGAGGCTATTTTGGTAAAATAATATTTTCTTTACCATATGCGAGGATACGGAAAAGGTAGAGGTGTTTATGATGAATAAATTTTGCAAGCAAAGTGTTAAGACCTAAACCAAAATTTTAAAAACTCTGAGCGTTTTCACTGATATTAAAGCATACAAAATAATACATCACCCAACATTTTTTTGTGTGATTCTTATAGATAATAACTAAAGCAGAAATATTTTATAAAGTTCAAATGTTTTAGTAAAATTAGTTCAAAACTTGTTTTTTTAATAAATACAAATATTAAAATATAAATGTTATATATAGCATATATGTGTTTATAATATGTTTTTGTTTTTTCTGATTGATGCAATTAAAAATGCAATGAAACATGAAGCATGCTGAACAAATAATGTACACATTTCAAGATATATTATTTTGAAAGTTATTGAAAGCCATTTGAACACTGGTTTTATTTGCTTCTACCTTCTGACAAATAGTCAATAAAATTATACTATATTATATTCTTAAAATATTGAAAATATATATTTATATGGTACCGAGTAGATTCTAGGATGCTTTTTCATATATTTAATTCACTTACTATTTAACTCCTTTATCAATCTGCTAGAAAGGTATTAGTTGTCTCATTTTACATATAATGGAACCAATGTTCAAAGAAGCTCAAAACTGCAAGGCTAGTATGTGATAAAACTAACACTTGAAGCTACATTTTCTGACAGCCCTGTGCTTCCAAAAGTCACTCATATATTTTATAATATGTTCACAAATACATTACTTTTATATTAGCTTACTTTAGAATACATTAAAAAGTGGGAGATTATTTGATATAGTGGATCAGACAATGAGTTTGAGATCTAACAGGTGTCTTCAAATTTGCCTCAATTACCTCCAGCTATGTGATCCACAAGTTACATAATTGGGAATAAAAATGAGATACATGTAGTTATTTTATTAATTTTATTGCCTATCCAGCTCAGGTGGCAAAAACAATATAAAATGATTGAGTGACTGTGATTATTCTAAGACTCATTGTATTAGTCTGCTCAGGTTGCCATAACCAGATACAATGGACTGGGTGTCTTAAGTAACAGAAATGTATTTTCTCATAGTTCTGGAGTCTGGGAATTCAAGATCAAGGTGTCCGCAGGGATGTTTCTCGTGAAACTTTTCTTCGTGGGTTGGAGAAGGCACCTTCTCCCTGAGTCTTCACATGGTTTTTCCTCTGTGTGTGCAGAGAGAGACAGAAAGATCTCTGGTGTCTCTTCCTCTTCTTAGAAGGATAGCAGTCTCACCTTTAAGACCTCGTTTCACCTAAATTAACTCTTTAAATGTCTAATCTTTAAATACATTCTTATTGGGGGTTAGAGCCTTAAAATATGAATTTGGGGAGCACAAAATTCAGTCCATAACATTTATAGGAAAAATTAGATAAAGAGACCAAATAGGTAACATCATCGACCCAAACAGTATGGTTAAGAGATTTGTAAGAAAACATACAAGTGTCTTTATTATAATCTACTCATTCTTTTATTCACTTTTCAAACAAATATTCTTGAGGCATTTGCTATATGCTGAGTCAACTTCTAGTTGCTGGAAATGACAGAGTTCACAGTTAAGATTTTATCCTACTTCCCTTGGGTATCATGTGAGGCTAAGTCCATTTCAAGAAAAAAAAAGGAAGAAGAAGCAGATTCAGTTTTTTTTTAATTGTATTGTAATTTTTTTTTTGGAAAAACTTCAATTACATACTTTATTTCCCCCTCAGTAATACTAGCTTTATTGTTTTTATTTAGTATGCAATAATTTTTGTCATTAAACAAATAGAAAATCTTATCCCCTTCCCTCATTTTAAACAAAAGACCAATGAATAAAATTCTAGAGTTCTCTCTACACAGATTAGATTAAAACATTTTTTTTTAAGTTGGCTTACAAGACAAATCACAATTATCTGACATTAACCAGGATAGGAAGACATGGACAAGTATTCTCAAGCATTGTGCATTTCAGGAAAAGTAGGAACAACTTTTCCAAAGAGCAATTTGATGGTATCTATTAAAAATTTAAACATGCTTTTAACCCAACAATTTCATGTCTAAGAAAACATATTAAACGTAATATTTTGGCTAAGATTTCTAGGGAAAGAAGCAAGATGAGCCACATATTATTCCAATATAAAAGGAACTCAGTTCATCATAGCTGGGCCTTACATCATCCTTAGGAAGTTAAATGGTACGGCTACAATTATAGGACCCTGATTCCTACTGTGGGTAGAGGAATGTGGAGAATTATTTCCACATGGAAAGTTACTATTTTTTATATATTTGTCATGTCTAACTACAAATATAGCCACTATATGGGTATTACTCTAATTTGATCAAAAGAGTAAAGAGCTATAAAAATTTTTAATTATAATATCTACCTTCATAAACTGTAGTTCTCACTGTTATTAAATTTCTCTTCTCTTGATGGTTAAAAGAGGATTTGAGGTTTAAGTATAAGAATAATATTTTCTATTGTGAGCTCTCACTAACAATTTATTACTTTTTAAAAGCTAAAATTCAATAATTTTTAAGAAGTTAATCTCAGGTGAATAAGAATATGTCTTGAGTATCTCTCTTTTTAGTACAGAAAGAACATTTAGAGGTATAATTTTAGAGAAATTAAAAGGTAGATTAGTAGTTTGTGCTTAGTTCTAAAAAGTGGCTGAAGCTCTTCAAATGTTAATTTATTAAATATATATTTATTGATTACCTACTATGGATTGGACATGATTATAGGTATGGTTGATATAGTGGCAAAGAGGGAAGAAAGCAGCATTAATTCATGAAACTTTTATCCTAATGGTGGTGGTGGAGGGCAGAGGGATAATAAATGTATAAATAAGTAGGAAACTACTAAGAAGTGTGATAGATAAATGTCACTGTCAAAATTAAGCACGGTGATATAATAAGACAATACATGGGAGTGTCTTTGATTGCATGTTTAAATAAGGCTTGGAATAGGAAGGGGCTTTTAAGATGAGACCTAAGTGACTAGAAGCAGCTTGCCTACAGATCTTGAGAAGGGCTTTTATGGGATATAACTGCCCTAAAGTAGACATGTTACCAAACCAAAACTTGACCCCACTCACCCACACACAGTAAAGCCAATCTACTGATACCAGGTTGTGGTGAAGGAAAGTTCAGTGTTTTATAAGGCACCGTACAAGGAGTCTGTAACAGCTAGTGCTCAAAGAGCCCAAACTCTCCAATGGGCTTCAGCAAAGCATTTTTAAAAGTAAGGCAAGGGAGGGCAGTCCCAGGGTATGTGATCAGCTCATGCACAACACAATTCTCTGATTGGATGATGGTGAGGTAAAGTAAAAAGGCCATAAGCTTTTGCAAATATTTCCTGGCTCTGGCCAGACTCTGGAGGGAATGTGTTACTTTCTTCCATTTGGCAGGGATTTTAGCATCTATATAACAACTCAGAAAAATTGTATCAGATACTATTATCTAGGTACTTCAGAGAACAGCTAAAGCAGAGGATATGGGGGGAAGGGTCTGTCCTGGAAAGGCCCCATAAGATCTTGCTCAGTTACAGACACAAGCTTTGTATAATGAAGATAGTAAAGAAAGAAAATGTGTATACAGTAAAGAGAAAAAAAGTTGGAGATGAGGGTGGAAATTGTGGGAAAGTCAAGAATCAATTAAATTAAGACTTTATAGAACAAAATAATGGATTTAGAGTTTGTTTTCACTGCAATGGGCAGCCATTGAAGAGTTTTGGCAGGGAATGGAAATCACGTAAGTTGTGTTTTTGTTTTTATTTCTCCTTGGAAACTCTGTGGGTGGCTGATGGCAGAGGAGCAAGAGATAAAGTAGGAAAGATCAATGTGGATGACTCTGAAGTGTTCAGTGTGAGAAAAGATCTTTTCTTGGGTTAGTGTTTTCAGCATATATAAATATACGGTAAGAAGCCACACATTTAGAGTGAGTCTGGACAAGCTTTCTCATGGTTTGAGTGTGTGGGGAAATTATGACTCTTAAAAAATGATTTGAGGTGTTACCATTTACTTGATTAAAAAAGTTGTGTGAGAAATAGTGTGTGGGCTGGACATTTGAAATATCAGTAGAAGTTTAGAGGTGAGATCACGCTGGCGACAGAATTCTGGATGTCATCAGAATAGAAATGCTTTTAAAAGCCACATCACTGAATGACATCATCTAGAGAACAAAAGTAGGTGGATAAGAGGCTCAGAACCAAGTCTTGGAACATTATAGGATCCACAGTTTCACTTTTTCATGCATTATTTTCAAATTCAATCTTACAGTATCTGACTTCTTGGATCCAGGCATTCCAAATATAGACTCAGTAAATAGATAGTCCACAGGTCAATAACATCATCTTGCAATATTTTCACAACCAGGAAACTTGTCTATACATGTATATGTACACCTAGAGTTTCATTTACAATATGAAATGGCTGCTCTCTGCATTGTCCCTACACAGTTTTGGTAGTTGAACTTCTTAAATGACAACTCAAGGCTATAAAATAAAAATTTCCAGAAATAACGTTGGAATCTACACAGTCTATTATAACCTAGCCTCAAAAGTCATTGTCAGGTATTAAATTTTGCCCCCATGGAATTGACATGTTGAAGCCCTAACACCCAATATTACTATTGCCACCGCATATTATTGGCTTTTTGTTGATATTAAATCTCTCTTCTCTCTTACTTTTATATTTAGATTAATGCTATTGCCTTTATCTGTTAGAACTTTGCCTATAATCACTTGCGATCTTTTGTTAATATAAATCATGGTGATAGGTTTGTGATAATTATTACCCTGTGATGACTTTACATTGGCAGACTCTGAGTTCTATGTATTTACTTTTCAAAAAAAAATTTAGAAATAATTGACATATAACACTGTGAAAGTTTATAGTGTACATGTTTATTTGATACATTTATATATTGCAATGTAATTACCACTTTAGCATTAGCTAACACCTCTATCACATCATTTAATTTATGTTTCTTTTTTTGTGGTGGGGACATTTAACATCCAGTCTCTTAGAAACTTTGCTTTAACCATCACATTTATCCCTCCATTTGTTGTTGCAATAGAATGTAAGTGTATCCTGCCCCTAACTAAGACAGAGTTACCCACATAGAAAAAGAAATAAAACCTGCTGGAGAATTTTGTAAAACTAAGTTACTATTATATGAAATCTCTGGTATCAATCCCATTATGTCTCAATTCAGTCTTGTCAGTTTATTATTTTTTCTTTCTTTTTAAAGAAACTTGGATCCAGGAAGAAGTAAATTCTCAATATATTTAATAAAGCATTTAGCATTAGGATAATGCTTTAGTATCATTAACAAAAATTTAATATTAAAAAAAAAATTCCTGGGTGCTATCAAACTGATGGTAGGCAAATTCTAGAGACTGGACTTTAAGAGAAATAAGGAAGATGTTTCTCTTGGTCTTCCAAGTCTTTTTGTGTCTTCCAGTTTGTTTGTTTGTTTTTTCTGGGAGACATTTTATTTTTTATCTAAGTCATCAGTGGCTTGCTTTTCTGATTATATTTTCACATTACTATTATCTTTAACTGCCTGATAAGAAAAAGAGTCACTTAACAGAGCATTTTTAAATGAAGTTTAGTGAATGATATAGATTTTTTAGATTCCTTCTCTTTTTGGAGCCAATCTACATAATAGCCCTTATAGTTTCTAGGACATTTACTAGAGAAATTGCACCCAAATTATGTACTCTCTAACATATTCCAGAGTCAACCCTAAGAGCCTGATGTATGTTAATTTCTGAAATTCATTGCAGACATGTTCAAACAAGCCGACAATGAACAAAAATTTGTTTCTTATTATTGGAGAATGAAGAATATTCATTAAAATGAAGCATCCTGTGAATTAAATGGAAAAAAAGCATATTATATTTTGAACAGGAAGAAAACAACACTGTTTTTCTACATCGAACAGACCCTCAGTGAAAATAGTGAAAATATTATTGCATATTTGGCTTGGCTTGGGGTTATTACCTAAAGGGAAAGAAAATGTATTTGTAAAAGATGTTTTGTATACAAAAATTTGCACTTATATATTCTGTAGGTAACATTTACTATTTAGATTCCATAGAAACAGATGCTATACAAATGCACAGTTCAGTAATTGTTCATGGATTAGGAGTGTTTATGTTCATGATCGGAGTTTTTAAATACAATAAAAACAAGAATCTTTCTCTCTTCCTACCCAGAGTGTTATACATTATCATATGTGGTTCTGCCCTGGCTATAATTACAACAAAGTAATTATATTTTTGGCCCAAACATTGGTCTAAACAAGGTTGGTAAATGTCCTCACAAAATGCACATAAAGTGAAATTGACTGAATCAAACGTTCTCTCTTTATTAACGTGGTCTACTTGGGCTGTCATACTTTGTTTCTGTTTCTCATATTTTGATAACTTGTCCCTGGGGGACAGCTAGAGGAAATGATCCTGCGGGAGAAGTGAGTGGTGATAGGAGACTCTATGCAGCACTGGGAATAGAAGACAGAGAAAAGACAAATAATTCCTACAGCAGCTAAGAAAGGGTTGGAACTAGAGAATTACACATAAAGTCATCTCAGTTCTAGCAAGGACATAGTCAAAAGCTAGAATAAAAGAAGACATAGGTAGCATGGGGTTTAGGAATTAGGGACAGAGGCGGGGTTTATAAAATAATAAGGATAGAGATAAGCTTTGAAGGCTCCAAAGAGTCTCTTTTCTTAACTCTGGGGGAACTATTTTATTGCAGCAGTACTATTTACTCGGCACCTGTATCCTATTGTTGGATGTTTTGTTTAAAGTTCTCACTCCCGCTTTTTAGTCTCTCTCTCTCCCTGATTTTCCACCTCTAAAATGGTGAGTTCTGAGACTGGCTGGTTCTTTGTGTTTCACCTCCATTCCCAGACTTGTTGACCGCTTGAACTCCCTTTAACAGTTTGCTTGCTTTTTTTCTTGAATATCGCCCCAGCTTCTGATGTTCTATAACTTGTACTGAGACTCAACATGGCCAGAATGGAAAACGAGCTAAATTATTGCTTGCACCAGACATACACATGCATAAACACTCACACCTAGTTCACAGAAATCATTCCTGTGTAGTCCACTTTATGGTCTGCTGTCACCTTCATTTGTCAGCCTCCAGGATGAGAGTTTCCCTATATACGCGTATACACACATATAGTTTTCAATCTTCTTTGGAGTCAGTGAGATCTTGGTCCCACCCTTCATCATCTTTTCTTAAAGCATCTAAGGCTGAGGTAGAAGGTTAATACAGTGATAGAGGGTGGCTTGCAGCCAGTAAGCAGGTACATTTTCCTTCAGTTTCCAATGCCTTATTCAAATATACCAGAGCCCTGTATCGGACTGTGGGACATCATTACTGACACTATCTCTTTCAGGTCTGAGGATCCCTTGATTCAAAAAAAGACAGTCACACTGCTCTATGGCTTGGGGCCAAGGAGTGTTCTTCCTTTGGGTGACTGGGGTTTGGCTCACACAGTTGTGACCTTTTTCTAGGAGTTTACCTTAATCTGGCCATATTACCAAGATAATGTCTCTTAAATTTTTCTCAGGTTTCTACAAAAGATTTAGGGGAGTTTTGCAGGGCGAACAGGTATGAACACAATAATATATCTAGATTGTTGTTTCACATTCTTCAGTTTGTCACCATCATTGGCATTAAAAACCCAACCCAAGTCTATAAGAACTTGAATACTAGAATATTAGAATACCTCATCTATAATTTTCCCATGGACTTTTTCTCTTTAAAGGAAATCTTCCCAAGAGAGCCAAAGGGCCCTTTTGGCAAGTAAGATTCACTATGTTGGATTCTGATACTCTGTAGTGTTACGTCTTAATAAATCTAAGGAGTGTGGGAAGGCTTGAGCCCTAAGATGTCCCAACTGTTGCCATTGCCCTTTATAAGCATTTCACACCTTGATCCTCCTCTCCCAAGAGAACCAGTGAAAGTTTGATCATGTGCCTGATTTCTGCCCACATTTAGTCTTAAATTCCCTCCTTTTATATTCAATGTAGGTGTACATCTTTATAACTACATCAGAAAAGTGTCCAGATTTTCTGCCTACTATGGATGGATCTTGATGTTAGTTGTTACACATCATGTTAACATCATGTGGTGGACCAGAGGGTGACCTCCAGCAGGCAAGTAGAACTCCCTCCTCATAGGAGAGTGAGCAAAACCAGGACACTGTTAAGCCTTTATTCTGCTTCATGATGTTTGATTTGCAACCATCTGTCCAATTTCTCCTCAGCTGTAGGCAATAAAATCGAGGACAATTTATATCCTCGTTGACCATACAACATTTTCACTACTGTCATTTTCACCATTGGTTTCCATAGATTTCTCTCAAATCCTCTTGAACAGTTTGCAAAGCCTTCATTCTTCCTCTTCCAGAAGACCATGTATCTATCAGCATCACATTCATTGCCCAAACTGTCCAAAACTGTGAAGAGTCTAAGATTTTCTCCTACTCGTAAACTAATTTATCAGTGCTGTAAATTGAATATACCACTTTTCTTTTCTTGTGTATAGACATGTAATTTTCATGGGTATACAAACTTCTGTAATTTTTTGAAGACATCATATGGATGTCTTCAGCATATAGATTAGAGTGACAGAATATAGATCATAAAGATGACTAAGTTACAACTTGACAGGTTTGTCTCCTTGGCACTGAAATGTAAAGAAAAGTAGTTAATTTCTTGGTGTCAAACTTATAATTTATATAAATTGGAATAGGAATGCATGGATCTACTTGTTTGCTAAACAATATGTGTTAGGTGGGTTGAATCCCCAAAAAATAACTTTAATTTTGCATTCCTTTATAGGAAGAGTATGGGTCCTATAAAGAAAATAATGTAAAATTTAGTCTTACAATGTATAACTGATGTTACTTGTTCAATAGTTTTCTATAAAATAATCATATCTGATATTTTCCCCATAATACCTGCTTATAACTGGTATCTTTTCGCTAGCAAAATGATTCAATGTATTCAAATTTCTCCATTTTTTGCCGTAAAAATAGAAACTTGGTTCTAGGAAATGTGTAACTCTGTATAATATCATTTTTGGACAACTGATTAAAAAGGATCCACTTTATTTGATGAGCTGTCTATCTGGTGCTATGCTCATGGAAGCAGAACAGTTTCATCAGAGGCATTAATAAGACATGTTACCCTTTGGTACCTGAAGGTGAACATATAATAGGTCTGCCTTCAGGTAAACATTTCAGAAATCATCTAGTGAGGGAACCAGTTACTCACTTGAAGACATCTTACCTAATTAAATCCTACATAAGAATTTTACAAGGTATTACTTTTGGGAAATGAAATGCTTCTTTAGTGTATTATTTTTTGTTTCTTAAATGAAGAAAGTTAGACTCAAAAGACACTTGGTAATGAACATAGAAGATGAATGCAGTGCACTGAGTTGAGTTTGCATTATGTTGTTTACTTTCTTACCAGAGCAAGTTTTGCTGCAATAAGCATGTTTGTATTTTCCAAAGTAGAGAATGTTAGATCACTGAATCTCTTAAATGAACATACAGAAGATGAGTTAACATTGCAAAACAACAAGTTTGTTACATTATTAATATAGATATTTCTTTATTTTTATCTTATGGAAATGCAGAAAATTTAGTATCAAAATAACTGACACTTGGAGGGATCGTTAAAGAGGTGACTGACTTCCTGAAATATCTGATTCCATTTCAATGTCCTTTGACAACTCTCGTCTCAGATTCAACATATGGTATAAATAATCATTTTATAGGAGGAAGTAGCCAGAGAAACAGAAACAACACTGAAATGAGTAAAAGGTCAAAAATATATTAATTCAAGAAATACCAATATGTTAATGAATATACACAGATCTCTTCTTTTGTTTAGCAGACTTTAGATTAATATCTGTGATTCACTTGTTCCGGAAAGTATATTTTAGAATATTATTTTATGCGATTTTGAGGAGACAACAGCTACTAATGACATCAATTGTTTATGAAAACATGTTATGGTTATGTAGCTATCACTTTTAAGGAGTTCGGTAAAAATTTTTACTATATTTTGGATATAAAAATGTTCTCTAGAGAATTATTATTTTATTATGATATTGCCTTCTCTCATTTGGATGTAATAAATCTAAATTTGATCTTGTAATGCAAAGAATGTTGATAGAACTTTTTGGCTAAGCATGTTCATGAATTCAGCCTAAAATATGCTGTATAATAAGTGATCACTGGGCTTCCCTGGTGGCGCAGTGGTTGAGAATCTGCCTGCTAATGCAGGGGACACGGGTTCGAGCCCTGGTCTGGGAAGATCCCACATGCCACGGAGCAGCTGGGCCCGTGAGCCACAACTACTGAGCCTGCGCGTCTGGAGCCTGTGCCCCGCAACGGGAGGGGCCGCGATAGTGAAAGGCCCGCGCACCGTGATGAAGAGCGGTCCCTGCACCGCGATGAAGAGTGGCCCCCACTTGCCGTAACCAGAGAAAGCCCTCGCACGAACCGAAGACCCAACACAGCCAAAAATAAAAAATAAAATAAATAAAGTAGCTATAAAAAATTAATAAAAAAAAAAAAAATAAGTGATCACTGATCAAGTGTTCTTGAGAAGAGACATTTTTGGAATAAGGGAAGGAAATCTACAGGGGGAAAAATAAGTCCTATTGGATGCTTAGTAAGTGTAGGTGTTCTTGCATGAGAAGGGTCTATTAAAATAAACCTGTGGTTAATGGATATAATTCTTATTTTTATAGGTAAACAATTCCATACTCAATAAAAGTAGTGAGGATGCATTTTATGCTTTCTTTACGGATTGAGAATGGACAGCACCATTACAGGTTCTGGGCTGGTAACAATCATTTGTCAAAATGAAAGCACTCACATGTGCAGCTCAATAGCCATTACTTTATAATTAACCACTTGTTTCTTCATTAGCAGTTTACAAAACATTTTACTAGTATATTATATTTTACTAGTCAATTACATGGACTATTTTCTATTATTCTTTTGCTATTAGTATTAAGCACTGTGAAAATATATTAAACTCCTAGATAATATTAGTATTTCAATCTAAGTTATCTCAATTTCTGCAGTTATATTTTAGCAAAATGTGTTTCACAGCAAAAAGAAACTTGATATTGGAATTTAGCTTGAGACGAAGATTTGACCCTTAACCTAAATCATGGTTGACATATTGAATTAACTTGGCTATCATCTAGCTATCAAAAGGTAGCTAATATAATAGCTGATGCAATGCTTATTTATTCACCACATATGTATTGAGGGCTTATTATATGTCAGAAACCATCCCAGACACTGCCCATGGAGCAGGGACCAAAGAGACAGAAATTCCTTCTCTCACATGAGTCAAGAAAAGATATACTGAAAGAAGAAACTTTAGCTAAAACCTAAAGTTAACATTGGAGGAGGTAAACACTTGAGCCACATGGCTATGTGGGAGGAGAGTTTTCATGTTCAAGGAAAAATAAGCACAAATCCATGAGGCATAAATATGCCTGTGGTGTACAAGCATGGAGTCAGTGTGGCTTCTACAAATGCAAGAAAGGGAGACAGTATTAGTGGGTATAATTTAAAAGACATAACAGGGATCAGATCATAAAGGGCTTTGTGCACAACTGTAAGGACTTTGTTACTATGATAGGCTGGGAAACCACTGGATGGTTTTGAGAGATAAGGTATGTCTTCTGCTTTAACTGAATAATTCTTGCTATTGGGAAAGCATACACTGAATGGAGGATGAGGGCAGAACAGAGAGACCAATTAGTGGGCAATTGAAATAAAGGTGATGCCAGCATGAAGCAGGGTGGTAGAAGTGGAAATGATTACGTATGGACACATTTTCTAAATATGTAAAGGCAGCGTCAATAAGACTTGCTGACATTTGAGACATGAAATAAGAGATAAAGAGAAGAGACAAGGAAGCTAAATGTTTCTTGTTTCTGCGTTCATTTTCAGCTATTTTAAGAGATGTATTCAAACTCCTGGAAGTTGTACTATGTCACATTCCTACAAGTTATACTAGATCTTTGTGGTGCCAAGTTCTGAAGAGGGTTATCTTAAATATGTGTGGTAAGGAGTCTAAGAGGGCTGAAGAGCCATGATCACTTCTTTGACTAAGTCTCTGTTTCTCCTCTTTAAGTGTGTCCTCTCAAAGTGTGCTTGAGAACTCATCAGCCTCCCCCTTTCTCCCAAGAAAATTCTAATCTTTACAGAAGACTTAATAAAAAACACGTATTCCTCTTTATCTACCAGGATACACCTCTTATTCTTTATCTTTATTTACCTATCTTTAGTTAAAGACTTACATCATGCTTACAAAATGCTAACTACTGTATCTAATTTATATACACACTTTATCACTCATTTAGTTTTTACAGCAACTCTTAAGGTACGCACAGTAATGATCCTTAATTTACAAATTATAAAACAGGCACAGGAGACTTGAATGACTTTGAATCAGTCAGGATTCAAAGGTTTCAGGAAAGTCCATGCTGTTATCTACTCTCTAAATACCTTATGCTGTTTTGTACCTATTAAAATTATCTAGAAAATCTCCTGAGAATCCCACACATTTCAATAAACCGTGACAAATAAAACTTACATAAGAAACAGCAGATAAGCATGTTTTTAAAATGAAAAATAAAATTTGGAAGTTTATGATAGAACACCTATAATTTTACATTCTGCCCCTCATGGCTTGATTGGAATTAATATGAAAAAGAGTATTGTTTTTGATATTTTATATCCTAAACCAACAATTTAAAAATGCTTCTGAAATACACACATTCAGTTATCAGTTCAATGACCATATAATTTTTATCAAACTGGAACAATTTTGAGAATGAAACGAAATGGTATTGATAATTATTCTGGAACAGTAACTATAGATAAAGATTGTCTGGAGCAAACTTGGTTATCCAGTCACCTTAGTTATGGATCTATGTGTATATAATAGAATGACTTTATTTCTTTGACATAAACTGATAGATTAATTAAAATAATTCATTTAGGTTTTCTAATACTATACATTACTTTTTTGGAAATATGCCTTTCAATTTACAAAGGTAAAAATCTGTTACTCTAGTAAACTAATATCTATAATTGTAAGTTGTTCCTGATTGTCTGGTCAGGTTTCCTATTGTAATTGCATTCATTATTCAATCACTGGGTCATGAATATAAACAAATCTATGGGGCATCACATTGCAAAATAAAAAAATGATCTCCATATTTGAAAATCATGATTTCAAGATCCCTTTATGTTTGTTTTCTAAAATTGTCTCCTCTTTTCCCAATGTTTACATTAAAGCAGAGTACTCTTAGCACAGCCCTGTGGCTCTGGGTAAAATAGTATAGCTATGTAAATAGATGTGTTGTTTTTCTTTTCTTTTCTTAGCAACATGATCTCCAAACTCAGACAGACACTTTTCCCCTCACTGCCTTTCCTGGAGAGTAGCATGTTCCAGTACTTAAAGCCTGACTCTGATCATGATATTCCCCTGCTCTAATGGATTCCCAACAAGTAAAATACAAAGTATGACTTCTTACCCTGATTTCAGGGTATTAATTTACTCATGTTCATTGATTTCAAGATACATATTTTCTACCACTTTAGCATCTGTGAACCTAAGAAAATCACAAAGTTTGTAGGACAGCAGTTGTGGTGATACACTACAAATTTCTTGACTGCTCTTGCTAAATTTCGTTATATCTGCTCCTATGTCAGCATTTCTATTATCTGTATATCTATAACAAAATAAACTTTTCAATTAATATGACACACTAAGTGATAGAAAGTTATTGTGTCATACTTTATTTGGAAACATGATTTTTGTTTAAAAATGTATATAAATCAATGATGCCTCTTACAGTCAACGTCTTAAATTTAATGGAATATAAAAGCTCGTAGAATTTATTTCAGAATTGTTTTGTTCATTTATCTCATACCTATGAAATATTATCTTACCTTATAAATATTACCAGTAACAATATCACATCACATGCCATTTTATATGATGCACTGGGAATAACACAGCATAATTTCTGTGGTGTATATTAGACAAAGCCAAATTGATAGGAATTCTTTGCAATAATTGACTAATAATATTCAATAATTTCAGTCATGAAAGACGAATTGTGGAACTATCTTAGATTGGAGGAAAATATGGAGACATGACAACTAAATGCAATATGTGATCCTGAGTTGTATTCTAGGACTAAAAAGGGAACTTAATGGTACAGTTGGTGAAGTTTGAATAAAATGTCTACATTGGTTAATAGTATTACATGTATTACAGTATTACAAATTAACAATGTTAATTTGTTCTTTTTGATAATTGCACTTTGGTTTTGTAAGTATTGTCACATGGGGAAGCTCAATACGTAAATGGACTCTGTACTAATTTTGCAACCTTTTTGTATGTATGAAATTATTTCAAAATGAAAAGTTAAAAAATAAAAATATATAAAGTAAGATAAATTTCATTTAAGGTGAAAGAAGGAGAAACTAAAGTTTAGAAAGAGATAGTTGTATATCAACTGTTTAGTTTCATTGATTGAATTGGGAAAGTAGAGAATGTGGAGATGATAGACTTAGACAAGGAATTAATTGAATAAGCAGAATATGTGGACATACACACAGTGACATGTCCTGAGTATGTGAGTTTGTGAGTGACTACTATACATCAGGTACTGTTCATGTTACTAGAATTGAATAAATAATCATGTGAATCAATGAAAGACTTTAATTCATACATTCATTTAAATTGCTGTACATTTTTGTTAACATGCAAAAATAAGTACTTTGAAAATACCCAGTATTTCTCCTTTAATCCTATTTAAAGAGGAATTTTGAAGATTAACTTCTAAGAGGGAACACTGTCAAGAGGTAGTTGAGCATTTACACATATGATTTAAAACATTTCTTAGGGCTATGATAAGCTAGACCTTGTGATAGATGATCACACTAAATATGATACAGACACAGAACCAATTTTCCATGGTGAATTAAGAATATAAACAAACCAGCTCAATAAATATAAGTAAATTAAGCCTAGAGGGGACACGAAGATGTAACTAAAAAGACAAGGAAGTTAAAAATGAAGATATTTTTGGAAGGGTTGAGAATTCAAGGTTGACAATTATTGATACTTTCAATTCTTTGAAAATATTTTTCCATTATTATTTGGATTCCACTGTTACTGTTGAAATGTTAGCTGTAAGCCCTAATATTGTTACTTTGCAGGTAAAATCCCTTTTATGCCCCCATCTCTGGTCCTGCACCCCAGCTTTTGCCTGTTTTTAAGCTTTTCTCTATACTTTGGTGTTTAACAGTTGTGCTATGTTTTTTTGTTTGTTTGTTTTGTTTTGAAGTCTGGTGTTCTTTTAATGTCTTACTTCGGATTTATTGTATTTCTTTTATATGTGGCTTTATATTATTTCCAGTTTTTCTTAATTCTCAGACATAACCTCTTCAATTGTTGCTTCTTAATAGTACTCTCTCACCTCTCCTTCTTTAACTAAACATACGTTAGAATTTTTCATCATATTACATGTGCTCTTTCACTCTATTCTACATTTTCCTTTTATTTCTTGTGCTTTTCTCTAGATATTTACTTTTGACAAAGTTTTCTGTTCATTAACCTTCTCTTCACCTCTGTCTAATCTGCTGTTACAAACATACACTGAGTTTTCATATCGAATTTTTTTTGGTTACGGAATAAATATTGGTTTATTTTTTATAAACATATTTTGCAAAATCTGTACTTAACATCTGTTTCCTTTAGGTCTATGTTTCCTAATGGTTTGCAATATTTTCTGATTTGTCTCATAACTTCTGATTCAGTGCTTGATTGTATGTGAAAGTTATAGAGAAATTGAGATTAAAAACAATGTTTAGGGACTTCCCTGGCGGTCCAGTGGTTAAGATTCCACACTCCCAATGCAGGGGGCCCGGGTTCAATCCCTGGTCAGGGAACTAAGATCCCACAAGCTGCAGTGCAGCCAGAAAAGTAACAATGATAAATAAATAAATAAAAATTACTGACTGTTTCTATAACAATAAATATATGTTTAAAAAAAAAACAATGTTTATTTTTATCAAGAAATATATACTTCTGTTACTAAGAGGCAATAAATAATCTCATATCTGCCTTAATTCAATCAGGGGTTGAGCTCTTTCCAAGGGACACTTTAGTATATGAGGAAACTGACTTTTATCATGCTCACCCTTGCTTATAGTGTGCATGGGTCAGGAACTCAGCTGGTATTCTGTAGTTTACCAAAAAACCTATGCTTTTTGTGTCCTTAACTCCATTGTTTTGTGTCTCCAGTATCATGTATACACTTAAAGCTCTGCTTAGCTTCTCACCTTCTTGTTCATCACTTGAAATTGGCAATTTCTTAGGAGAAGTGGCCTTATTATCCCTTCCCTTCTATCACCATTTTAGAAATCCTCTCAGCCTGGGCAGTGATTTAATGTCACAGTCTTTACATACATTTATTTCAAAAACACCAAAATGAAAGTAAGTAAATAAAAATTCTTGTATGATTGCTGAGTCTCTCCCTCTCTTGTTACTCTCTCTCTCTCTCATATACACGCACGCATGCACACACATATGAAACATTTTTGAACATGTACTGGTCTCTATGGATCAAGAGAGGTACAAAATATCTTCTCTGCCACTGATGTGTTCAGATTTGAATAGACACAAACACACATGCACACATACATCTATAATATTGTATATAATATAATATAATATATATTTGCATTATCTCAATTTTCATATGGTCATTATAATATTTTACCAGCCACGCAACTACATTTTATGCTTTCAAAATTGTTCTGGTTCTCCAATTTAACTTTTTTCTTAAATATAACATTTATAAAGTCATTTATAGCTATACAGTGTAAACTTGCTACCCTGAATGATCCTACATATGAAATATATAGTAGTAAATATTATATAAAATATAATAGTAGATGGAACTGTTATAAATAAATCTTCTAGTATGTCTTGGACCTAACTTTTAGACATATTTTTCAAGATCCACTTCAAGTTGTACTTGTTCAGTAATGATTTTTTCCAGCTTTTGAATCATATTATGCAATTGTTTTAATGCTTTTGGTGCTTATTATCACAACTATTTGTTCTGTAATTTGCTTTGCTACCAGTTTTCTCTTAGATACATTAAGAGACATTTGGATCCATGAACCATGATTTAATGTTATAATTATCCCTTCAGATCCTAGAACAGCATCGGCTAATACTAGAAGGAGTTTAATTATTACTTGCTGGTTGTTGGTGGATAATATTATAGTACAGCTTCATAATAACCTGTCAGGAATTTTACCTTCTTTTACTATCTATGTATAATCATTTTATACTAAGTCTTTATAAAAAATTTATTCCATGATCGGTTATCTTATATATATACCTACACAGTAACATCTCATGCTCATTTTCAAACTTATGGTACTAAGTCCACAAGTCAATGTGGTATACTATACTGCTAAAATTAAATATCTCACAGTGTTCTTCATTTATTCAAAAATGTAGAATAATCTATTACATTGTATTAATGCACTTATTTAACAAAAATATTGAAAACGTACCTTGTGACAGGTGCTTTATTCAAAGCACTTGCTATACACCTGTGAATGGAACAAAAAGGGCTGCCTTTGTGGTGCTTATATTCTAGTTGAATAAAGGAAACATTAAACAATTAACATGGGAAGAGTAAATTATTTTGAATGATATAGAAAAATATAAAAGGGTAAGTAGGGTCAGTATGGGTGTGGAGATGTACGATATAGAAATTTTAAAATAGGAAGGGTAAAACATATTGAAAAGCTGTATTAGCTTCTGAGGGTTACTGTAACCAAGTCACACAAACTGTGTGACTTAAATAACAGAAATTTATTATGTCACATTTCTGGAGGCTAGAAGTCTGAGATATAGGTGTTGGCAGGGTTGATTTCTTCCAAGGGCTGTAAGGGAGATTCTGCTCAATGCTTTTCCCTCGGCTTTTGATGGCTGATGACAATCTTTGGTATTCTTGGCTTGCAGATGCATCGATCTCTACCTCCATGTGGTGTTCTCCCTATATTTCCTCACATAGTCTTCCTTCTGACATGTCTGTCTCTAAATTTCCCCTTTTATAAAGATACCAGTCATGTCGGATTAGGGGCCACTCTACTCCAGTATGACCTCATCTTAACTAATTGTATCTGCCCTGACTCTTTACAAATATTGTAACATTCTGAGGCATTGGAACTTAGGACTTAATGTAAATTTTGGGTGGAACACACAGAGGCTGATTTTTGAACAATGTCTCAAATAAAGTGAAGGAGTGAGCCATGTTGATAAAGGGAAAAGAGCTTTCTATTCAGAGGAAAAAGTCAGTGTAGTGACCCCACAGTGGAACTGTACCTGGTGTGTTCTAGAAACTCCATGGAAGCCAGGGTGTAGGGTAAAGGAATGGGAGACTGGAAGGAGGTGAGCTTAGAAAAGAGACCCAGAACCAGATGGGTAGGGCCTGGCAAGCCATGGGAGAGTGTTTGTGTTTCCCCTGAATGAAATGGGGAACCACTGCAGGTTTTCAGCTGAGAAGTAATAGGATCTGACTTAGGTTTAGCAACATCACTCTTCATTAGCACTATTTGGGAGGGCAAAATAGGAAATAGGAAACCAGTTAAGAGGCTACTGTAGTAACCCAGGTAAGAGATGATGGTGACTTGGGACAGATGTGTAGTGAAGACACATGGCTCCATTCTGGATATATTTTGAAATCAGTAAGATATACTGTTCAGTGTTATGTTCATGTGTGGCTGAACCCCACTGACTCCATTTTATTAGCTCTATCTTAGGCCCACAGTCCTATCCCCTCCCCTTTCTGCACGACTGAGCTTTAGCCTAATCAAAAGAATGCCCCCAAGCCAGATAAGTTCCCTATCAACTTTTACCCTTGCCTTCATATGATATGAAAACTAGAAGAATGCCGTTTGCTGACAGAGATGGTTAATGGTTCATGAGGAATACATGACATGCCTGGGGGGAGTAAAAGCACCCTGGTTCCAGTCAGTGTAGACATGCTTCTCCCTTAGTAGTCAGATTCTATTTTTAGCTTTGGCCCCTTTAAATCTCCCTGTACCCCTTTTGGCTATAGAATGCAGCTGCAAATGCCCTTCGATTGTCCTCTACCCTATCCTGCCTATATGTAAGTTACTCACAATAAACCTCATAATTGCACTTCATAGAGTTGCCTGCTTCATTTTTTGGTCTCAAAGTTTCTTCCCAGTTCAGAGGATATTATTAAATATCTCTACCATCTAACAATTCAACTGTATGTATGTGGGGCTTGAAATAAAAAGAAGAAGCAAAGATGATTCCTGAAATTAGAACAGAATTTCTCTCCTAGGGGATTTTTAAAAATATTTATTTAATATTAAAAAGATATTGGTTACAGATACAAATGCATTCACTTTTTACCCCAAATACCCTCTCTGCAAATAAAGTATGCAAGGACTTTTATTTAAACTAGAAACAATCTTCAAACCTGATTTTCTTTTATGACATGTCAGTTTATCTGCAGACAGGATCTTCTCTCCATTCATGTTAAGACTTTGCATTCAATAAAATGAAGCATTTCTCATTGTTGTATTTCTCTGTTAGATATTATAGGATACTTTGTATAAAGCTCCCAATATAAAAATAAATTGAATTGGTTATAGCCTTTATCACAGAGGATAATTTTACCAAAAAGAAAATCAGCAGGTAATTATGTTTGCATCCCTATTTTCAAACTGGCATGCATGGAATTTTCTGTGGGAACAATGAATATACAAACTATCATAACAGTTCAGATTTCTGTTATAACTTTTACTTCTTATTACCTTTACCTTGGCTTTAAATAAAATTATCCTTTGTCCCATATTAATAAAGATTAAGATTTATTTTTTAAAATAAACTATTGTTTACAAATTGTTTTCTCATCTTTTTTCATATGAATAGAATAACCTTGGATATACAATTTGAAAAGTACTTAAAGGACAAATATTAAAATAATCACTTTATATTTGGACAGTGTTTGGTTCCCTAAGGCTGTCACAGCAAAATACTACAAAGTGGGTAGATTAAAGCAATGAAATGTATCATCTCATAGTTCTAGAGTCTAGAAGTCCAAAATCAAGGTGTCAGCAGGGTCATGCTACCTTGAAATCCACAGAGAAGAATCCCTCCTTGCCTCTTCTTAGCTTCTGTTGGTTTGCTGGCCATCCTTAGCTTTCCGTGGTTTGCAGCTGCAGCACTGCAATCTCTGCCTCTATTGTCACATGGCAAGGCCTCTTGTGTGTCTGTCTTCATATCTTCTTCCCTCTTTTTATAAGGACCCCAGTCATGTTGAATTAAGGGCCCATTCTACTCCAATATGAATTCATATTAGCTTATCTAATTATATCTGTAATGACCCTGATCTCACTGCCTTGACCAGTAGTGGCTTGAAGCAGGATATCAGTTCCCCAACCAGAGATTGGAGTCAGGCTGCAGTGGTGAGAGCACTGAATCCTAACCACTAGGCCACGAGGGCCAGTGGCTGGTGACAAGGCCCTGGCTTGTCTGCTTTGTAAATATGAATTTCAACAAAGAGACAGAAAGTGGCGAAACAAGTGAAGTGTTTATTAGGAGGAAAATAAGTACATGTGAATAGGCACACATGGGAGGGCTCAGAGAGTCGCGCCTTAGTGGTAGTTTAAGTTACTTATGTGGGACACTTCTTCCGTGTTTCCTCTGGCCAATCATCTTGCTTTGCCTGACTCTGAGTCCATATTTGGTATAACTCAGTGTCCTCCCCTGTGTGCACGCATATCTCTTAGCCATGATGGATTCCAGCGCAGAAGCCTGTGGGAAGGTTGACATCACCTATTATGGGGTGCTGTCTCCTCCCTTTTTGACCCCCGAGGAGCCCTTCTGTGCATTGTAGTCAGGAAAGTCTCCTTGACCTCAAGAATGAGAAATATGTGGTCTCTTTATCTTTTATCTGAGTGGGACTCAGCTGCTCTCTGCCTCTGCTATTATCTTTTTCTTGAAGTATCTGTCCACAGGGGACAGACTTCAGCTGCTCAGCCTGGGGACCATCTATCTTCTGCCTCAACCCCATTTCCAAGTAAGGTCACATTCTGAGGTACTAGGAATTATGGCTTCAATTTATCATTGGAGGGGACACAATTCAACCTATAACAGGCAGCATATGCCATTTCTCTGAAGACTGTAAATGCATTTCTTCTAATACAAGTTTTATTAGCCATACTATGACTTCATTAACAAGAAAAAACCCTAATTATTTTAACATTTGTTGAAACAAAGTCAATCCAAATTCATTATGTAAGAGGCTTACATTGGTCTAAAAAAATGGATTGACCTGATATTTTTGAAGTTCATTTTTTTCAATAAAACTTTTGAGATATGATCTTAAATGAACATGCACACTGAGAAGCAGGACTTTATATGAGTCAGTGTTCTCCAGATAAGCAGAATTATTAAAATGTACATATAGTGAGAAAGAGATTTATTATAAGAAATTGGCTTACATGATATGGAAGCTGAAAAGTCCCAAGATCTGCAGGGTAAATTGGAAGGTAGGATTTCCCTGGCGGTCCAGTGGTTAAGAGTCTGCACTTCCACTGCAGGGTGTGTGGAATCAATCCATCAATGCGGAACTAAGATCCCACATGCTGTGCGGTGCAGAAAAAAAAAAAAAATTGGCAAGGTAGAACCCAGAAGAACTTATGATGTAGCTCTAGTCAGAGTCTGAAGGCCCGAGAACCAGGAGAACTGAAGGTGTGGTTCTAGTCTGAAGACGGGGAGGCTCAATATTTGGGAAGAGCTGATGTCCCAGTCAAAATGATGTCCCAGTTAGAAGAGAATCAAAGAGAAAGAATTCTCATTTACTCAGGGAGGGTCAGTTTTGTTCTCTTCAGACCTTCAGCTGATTGTTTGAGGCTCACGCACATTAGGGAGAGCAATTAGCTTTACTCAGTCTACCAATTTTAGTGCTAATCTTATCTAAAAACACCCTCACAGAAACATCCAGAATAATGTTTGACCAAACATCTGGGAACTCCATGGCCGAGTTGACACATAAAATTAATCACCACAGATTTTATTAATTTTTCAAATGACAGTTAATTAAAGTAGCATTGCCGTGGAAAGATGTTGACTTCTGCTTTTTGGCACTCTGATTGAAGGATGGGTAAAAAACTAATGATGAATATAATCTTCACCTATTGATTACCTACTGTATTTTCCAAAATGTTTTCCATAGTGGTTATATTTATATTCCCACCAACAGTGTACAAGGGTTCCCTTTTCTCTGCGTCCCCACTAACATTTGTAATTTGCGGTCTTTTTGATGATAGCCAGTCTGACAGGTGTGAGGTGATATCTCACTGTGCTTTTGATTTGCATTTCTCTGATGATTAATGATGTTGAGTATCTTTTCATGTGCCTGTTAGCCATCTGTACATCTTCTTTGAAAAAATGTTTATTCAAGTCTCTGTCCACTTTTTAATCAAGGTGTTTGTCTTTTTCATATTGAATTGTATGATTTGTTTATATATTTTGGATATTAACCCCTTATAGATCATATCATTTGCAATTTCCATCAACAGATGAATGGATAAAGAAGATGTGATATATATATATATATATATATATATGCATATGCTTTCAATTTAATTGTGCGGTTGTAAAAAATAAATAAATCTCAAACACAAGACAGAACCTGTTAAGGTAGACTATAGTATTACTCTCTATTGGTTATTGATCTCTATTTTCAAAATTAATGTAATATGAACATTTATAGAAAGAAGTTCTCTCTTCTACCAAATGTCTATTTTTTTAATCTTTATTTTAAATGAGGACCTAATTACTGCCTGTCAAAGGTACCCAGGTGTCTCTGTCCAGCCCTGACATAAAGCTTTAATGACAGGCAGTTCCTAATTAGATTAAGGCCATTTTCCTGAGTTTTCACTGAGCTGTTCCCAATTTCTATGCACTTGCTTTCCGTTGAGATCCATTATCCTGAGAGAGGATCATTTCTGAATACAAAATTTACTTTTCTTACACCTTGATGTTTAAACTACTTATCACTTCCATCTATTTTCTTTATTTGTTTCCCACATTTGAGACCCCGTTTATGGCTTTTATTTATCCTGTTTCAGAAGTTATAAGAAATTAATTCAAGCTTATTGTCTTTAATATAATAATATTTCATCCTCTGTTCATGTTTAAAACCAGGACTGTTTTGTTTTTTTGTTTTTTTTTAATCCTGCCTTGAAAACGTCTGGCAAAGTCTGTGCCGTTATTTTACGTGGCAGACCACCACTTTTCAATCCGTCAAGCACCAAACTTAGGTAAAATAGAAAAAGGAACCAATCACGTGCAGAAATAAGTTATGCATCACCATGGATCTGAATCAGAATTGCAACACATAGTTGTGCTTGGACCTGGAACAGCAGGACCGCTGGACTCCAGGACAGAATCTAGGAGATACAACGGAGATTATAAATCATTTGGTTTGACGTCCCATGAAGCTCTCTCAGCTGGACCTAGAGATGCAGTGTGAATCCTGGACCTTGAAAACAAATGCTAGAGTCTCATGACCACTGAGAGGCTGGCGCATCCACTGAGCTCTTCCTAGGATGCTAGAGGGAGTAAGAATCGGGGGCAACTGCGCCTTGCCCACGTCATCTGCCAACATGGTCACTAGATCTGCAGAATCCCCAGTGATAAGATCCTCAGCACACCAGGCTAACATCTGGTGCTATAGTGGGGAGCTGGGAGTTCAGATAGAATAAGCAGACATAGAAGCATGATTGTAGAGGAAGGAAAACACATATGCTCCCCCCACAGAACTACTATTCATTTTTAGCACTACAATAAAACAGTCTATGCATTTATCATTTTATATGTTTGATTTTAGCATTCTGTTATATAAGAGGAAGTACTATATCATATAAATGAAGATCTCTAATGAGTTTTGAAAATACCTTACAAATATAAAGTAATGTATTAGAGAAAATAATGCATATACACATTAATGCTTATTCAGAAAATATTTGAATATTGCTTTTTCTTTAGTTTTTGATATCTTGCCTGCTTATAAGTGATCAAAACAACAGCTTTTTGCTTGTACTGAACTTTTATTTGTGAGGGCTTTAAATTAAATTTCTTATTAGTGCTATATACAAAGAGAGAATCATTAATATGGCTTAGTATTATGCTGATGAAATCTCAATTTATAGAGAAATAATTCATAGAAAAGCAATTCTTAAGGCACATTATTCTTAGGCAAAAAAGTTTCTCTTATACCAAAGTGAAAACACTTTATCTGTTTTTTTTATTCACTTTCACTCTATACACCATTTTAGATGATATATTAATGTCTTCTGAGAATAAGAAAAAAACTTTAAAACTTAGGTTTATCTTGCAAATGTTTGCCTAGAATTATATATATGATAATAAGGTTTATATTCACTGAATATTTAGTTTACTTTGATAACATCAACTTTTATTTGCTTTTGTCTATAATGACAAATATTATTGTCAACAGTGTTTCCTTTTTGGTAAACATTTTAGTACATGTATCTAGAACTACTGTATTTTTACTCTGACATTAGTCATTGACTTTCAAATATATCTGCCTTTCCCAAAGCAAACACTGAATCCCACTCAGAGTAGTACTGTTACACAAGGTTGTTTGAAATTTTTAAAGGATTCTATTAAACGACTGAGTTAAATTAATTTAAAGGATAAAATTAAAATATTATTTAAATTATTTGAGGGAAACACAGTGGCATCTATTGGAAGCTGCGAAAACTGCTAGCACAAAGTAATTTATAGTTTAAACATCAGATCACTAAATTACTTTCTATGGCATCTTACCATTGTGAAACTGGGTTTTCAGTGATGACTAAGACAAAACGGAGAAAAACAATGTAGAAAAGAAAACAATGGTGACAGCATCTAAGCTGAGTTGGAAGTTTACTGATAATTGTTAAAAATACTTTTTAAGCTGTTAGGCTTAACTAATATAAATGCAACTTTTAGAATTCCCTTTGGCCCAGGGTTGCTTTGAAAAAAAAGTTAAATACTAAAGAATGCCTTGAACAGAGAAGATTTGGGAACGTGTGAAATATACAGAATGTCATTCGTAAAGTAAATGGATTTTTAATAGATGCTTGCTTTCCATGCAATCCAAAATAAAAATAAAACATTTCCTTAATGTTGTTAGTGGCTGCTACTACATTTAAATCCAATAAATATCCCTTTTAAAATAAATTGACAGCACATATACACACAACTGTGATGAGATTTCTATAGATAGATACTGTGTGATAAGAGCTCTATATCCCATAGTCACACACATGCACACACACGCACACACACACAGAATGATTCGATACCAGTTGTGGCCTCTTGGACTCCAAGACAATGGAGAAATAAGGCGTGTCCAGGAAAATATCGCGCTATATACAAAACTAAGTAGATAAAGATAATTATAAACACAAAAATATTTTTTTTCTTGTTCTGCTCCTACATGCTTTATGGGGATTAGACCCCCCACAAACATATCTCAAATAATCCAGAAAATTCCAGGAATTGGAATCTCTTCATACATCAGTCTCTGTAGGTATTGTGTAGCTAGTATCAATTTCCTCCCTGATTCCACCTGGGGTTGTCTATGCCTGGAGTAACTGCTAAGGCACTTATATCTGACAAGGTGGGAGCTCCACAGTGTTACTGGTGTCTGAAACTGGCACTGATATCTGTGCTGAGGGCAGTCTCTCTGGAAGCCCTAAAAGCACTAGCATGATTGCCAGTCCTATCAGGGTCAACAGCTGAAATGTGCATTCACCTTGACTCTCAAAGTCCCATGATGATGCTAAAAATATCTGTTTTTTAAAAGTATCTTGTGCATTAAATGCAAACCCATTTCTCTAAGGCTGAGATGCAAGGGCACTTGGTACAAGCTGAAAGGAAACTTGAGTAATGAGCCCTATATTAAGTATGACTCTCCAAATCCAAGCTGTGTCTTTATATGTGATGCATATCTTAGTGTTCAACTGCTTTTCCCTTGAGTTGAAATGTTTTCTGGAATGATCTACCTCTCTCTCTTTCTTTTTCTGCCTCTGTCTTTTTCTCTCTCTCTTATATATATATATATATATATATATATATATATATATATATATATACATATAAATATACATATACAAGAATATATATGTTCATAGCTCTCTGGGCAAATACAAAATACCTATATAGCATGCCTGTGTCTCAGAGTACTTTTATCTCAAGATTGCATTTAGGCATACATGTACACACATGGACATATATATACATACATACATATATGTACATATGTTTAAATTCGAAAACAAATCACTCTACATTTTGACAGTCTGTGAATGTGAAGATGTGTGTTTGTGGGAAGGATTCTGTCTTGCTTCAATACTAGGCATCAGGCAGGCTGCCTGCTCTCTCTCAGGCTCAGTACTTCTGTCCTGAGGACCCTCATAATGGAGTGTTCAGTTAGGGAAACATGTAAAATCACATGTGAGGTTGTAGTTATGAAGAAGAAACATCGCTTGTCCTTATTCTAAGAAGTAGAGTAATTTATTCATGAAAAATAAAAATTTACAAGCCAACAACTTTAAAAGAAAATAATAGAAATGTGTTTTTTACCTGAGAATAACATTTTGAGAATGATTAAATTTAGAAAGAGACTGTAAACCTTTACTGGTGTGTAAGAGACATATATAAAAGCCAATGTCAGGGTGTCACTCAGACATGACTGTGTGTTATGTCAGGTGCATCTATGGGCTAGAGAGTAGGTAAGAAGTCCCTAATTACATCTGACAATAGCCTATGCATAAGATAGTTGACAATATTAACCTGTGAAATCTACATAAAGAGGGATAATGTCAGTTCCAAACATATGTGGGAATATACATACACACATATATTCATACATACATGCTGCAGGATATCAGGCTTTGCTTGAGATAAAATGAATAGGAAACTCATTATTGTTTCTTTTTTGTGGGTATCATCATACTTTTAGAGATTGTCTACAATAAGTCTGTCATCAAAGACAGAGAACATCAGAACTGAGACATAAAAATTGTTGCTTTCCAGTGACTTTGACCTCGGGGTCTCCGAAATTAAGAAAATGTAACGATGAAGCATTTTTCCTCTTCTCAGAGAACTGTTTAATGGAATCTTCGGTCTGCTCTTGTTACTGTCAGGTTGGAGCATCTTTCTGTTTTACTCTACTTAATATTTTACCATATAAACAAAAATTTAATTTGAATTTAATTATAAAAATAAATTTAATTACCAATGTTGCCTGTTGATAAACATATCTGACTCGTGGTCTTCTGTAATTCACCTCCGTGCTGCTTAATGAATAATTAATAGCATTGATTTTGCCACAACTTCCGCCTGCTCCATGGCAAAATTAATTACTTTTATGAGGAAGCTGACGAAGGATAGCAAAGCTGTCATAAAAGTTCTAGGTTGTGGTGTTGGCCAATATGTTTTATTCACGGCTTCTTTAATCCAGGTCAGCTTTATCCGGGGTCACTGCTCCTGCCTGCGGTTCTGCCACGTGGTAGGTGTGATGAGTAGATTTCAGACTGGAGGGCTAGAGCTCATTCCTGCTAATAAGTTGAATAATTGCTCCAGGAACATTTTTAATGAACTACTCAAAGTGTTCATCTTAATTCTGTCTTCAGCAGTCGTCTGATTTTGTCCGTGCCTCTGACGATCAATTTCTCTAAGGCTAAAAACAAACTATGGAAAAAAATACCAGTTTCCAGTCAAATCTGCCAGTTTTCCTCTGGTAATTTTTTTCTTAGGTAGCTAAACTTAAAACATCTTTTAATATCTCATAATAAGAGAAATATTTTATATGTTCATATAATTTTAATGCTTTTTTTTTTCCTGTTAGGATTAAGTCTTTACATGGAATTAATTGCTTTGTGGGGTACAAGATTAGAATATAAATTGATATTGTTTTCAAGGGTAGTAGTGATACTGCACCAGTTAGTGGAAACTACTCTGTTCCTGCACACAGCCCTGGAGCGCTACACTTGGGAGCCCCTTCTTCCCCCTACATTGCTCTTAGGTGAATTAGCACACAACCTCAGGATTTAATTTTACCCCGATGTGAGTACACAGGAGTGCATGTAACTTTAGTCTGGTCAAATGCTAGGCTTACCAGCTTTCTGTTTTGCTTCTGGATGTGGAAATAGGGCAGCAGGTGACCTCTTTCCTTAAGCCAGTCAGTTCACTTCTTATCTGGCACAAATAAAAACCGCTGTGATCCATAGACTCTGACAGGAGTCCAGTTTGATAATCTGCCATGATATGAAGTTCTGCCTTTCCCATAAAATTATAAATATAGGACTTAGTTTTGCATTCACAAATTTTATAAGTCTCAGAGCAATTTTTTCAAAAGATGGTGGGTCAGAAGCTCTGAATTCGCTGAGATGTCCACAATGATCTCTGCAAGGATTATTCAGCTGATGATATGCCTTGTCTATCTTTTACCGCACAATGCTTCCATTCTTAAACCGATTAGGAGGGGTTAGTATGCTGTCAGCTCAAATTTGCCCCAGGTCTATGGGGGGCAGTCACACATTACCAATATGACCAAATGAGTTATATTCTCGTAAAATTTAGGTTAAAGAGACTCCCCTCCATGATATACATTTGGAATATATGAAAGACTATAACTCTGGCATCAAGTAATGTAAGGAGTTTGATATGTCATGTGATGAAAGAGATTTTCACATGAGGTGTGGAGACATCATTCTGGCTTATACATAAGTTAACTTGAATTTTATGCTAACAAAACAGCCTGTCTGTGGTCTATCAAGCATACATTATACATCTGCTTTAATTATTAAAGAAAAAGGCACATTGGCCAAAAATGAAGAATGTCTATGTTCAAAATAAAGATTAAATTCCTCCCTTCCTGAGACACCAATGCTGATACTCCTTCAATGATAAGACTCCCTTCCTAAGTGCCAAGGCCATACCAACTCACTGTGTACACGCTGATCTGTTCTTTTTTAAAAACCTTAAAGGAATGTATTCCTGACTTGTTTGATGTTCTTTGTTCTGACAAGACATAAAACTGTGCTAAAACCCATGCTTCACCGGAGCAGTTTGTCAGAGCTATCTGAGAGACTGTCTTCTGGGCTATAGCCCTCAGTTTGGCTCAAATAAAACTCTTTTCTATTCCTATTATTGATTGCTTATTGATTATTTGTGTTGACACATGTAACTTTTGACTCCATTGTGGATTTAAATGATGGAGTATTTATAGCCAAACTAGATTTTTAAAAATCTAGTTTGTACAAGCATCCTAAAACTTCCAAACAAAGCTGTCTGGTAAAAGATAGTTTAAAATTTTTTTCTGTTCTGGTGAGAAAGTTTCCAGATGGCTTCTTCAATCATTTTGAGCTCATTAGCGAACTAACCTTTTAGTAATAACAATTGTTACCCTTCATGAATAATTGGAGATGTATGTGGATGTCAAGTTAGCTACACTAATGAAAGACTTTAGGTATTTCAGATGACTGGGAAATAGAGTTTACTCACACATTTGGTGTTGTCAAGATCAAAAAAGAATGTTATCTGGAGCCTGGAGGTTTGGCTTCAGGTCTACAATGTTTTAAACAAGGGTTTCTCAACTTCAGTGCTATTGACAGGTTGGGCTAGATTAAATCTTTGTTTTGTGGGGCTGTATTGTATGTTTCACGACATCCTTGGTCTCTACCCAATAGATGCCCAGTGGCAAACCCTTGTCCCGGTTGTGACAATCGAAGAGTTTCCAGACATTACCAAATATCTCCTGGACGATCAAAATCCTCTCTGGTTGAGAACCCTTAGTTTAAACCAAGCTTGATTCAAGGCGTCTGGTAGTGACCCGTGATTTGGAGGATGGCTACACGGGACACAGAACAAGCAGGGAAACAAAGTGTGTGTTTCAGGAAACACTCTAACAGTGTAAGTGCTGAGAGAATGGCATCAATCTCCCTCAAATATTCATAATGACCAGGGATCTGGACCTTCAGTAGAACAGTTGTCGGGACCTGCTCTATGTGGAAAAGAGAAGCAATGGTAACACAGATCAAATTCCAGAGTCTATGCAACAGGAGACTGGATGTCAGCCTAGGTGTTACCCTGTGGAGGTTCCCTTTCAGAGATCACAATAAAAGATTCAGAGGAAGTATTTTCAATTAAAAAACAGTAGATGATTTGGCATTTTGAGTTTATGGATCTAATTTATTCCAGTTATACTTTGAGGTCCTTATGTTAAGAACCATGAGTCTTTATGCAGCATTTTCAAGCCATTGTCAGAGTTATTTAGTCTGTGACTATAACCTTGGTGGATGGTATTCACAAATGATTACATTGACTACCTAGGTAAATTCCAGAATATTTCAACCTCAATAGCTTATAAAAGGAACTGTCAAATTCAGCCAAACAATAACATCAAAAAATATGGTGAAGGTATAAAATTTAATGACAATTTAAATCTCAATGGATATAAAATCATTTTGTAAGTGATGAAAAAGAGGATAGTGGGGCCCTGAAAATGGTCAGATCACAAAAGTTCAAAACAGAGAGCTGAGCTCAGGTTGTCCATGTAAGACCCTACTCAGCCCTAGAAAGGCATTCTCTGACCATTCTTCCTTACACTTCTCTCAACATACAGAAGAAACAGAATAAAGCTCAACTCTTCAACTGTAGCTCAGAGGTAAAAAGGGTTTCATATGAATTCTTCTGGAATAAATTGAGAGAGAGAGATATTAGGATGGCCAAAAACTTCATTCGGGATTTTCCATAAGATGATACATAGATAGATACATAGATAGGTGATAGACAGATAAGATAGACAGAGAGATAGATAAGATAGATAGATAGATGATAGATAAGATAGATAATAGATAGGTAAGATAGATAGATACCTATTTACACATGAATAGAATGAAAAGAAATAAGAAAAAAATTACAGGACAAGAACATTAAAAAAAAGTGCAAAGGTTTTTTTTTTTGGTTTGTTTGTTTGTTTGTCTTTAAAGTAAAAGCATGGCAAATAGCAACCTGAGAAATATTCAAAGAAAAGCATGTGGAAATTAAATAAAAATTTTATTTAAAGTGAAAGGCTGTACTACAGGACTTGATTTAGGCATTTCCACAATGGGCTTTATAACAGAGCAACCCAGTATTAGGAAGACCACCTCTCAGGTCAGAAAATCATAGGCCTACCTCACAGGTACAGGACTTTTACCATTAATCTTATAGCATATCCAAGACCAATTGAAAACATATGACATCAGTTTATTTTCCCATTAAGTGCATATTTTATTGTAACTAATTGACACAGGTATTTTAAAATGCAAAGTTGTGAATAAATTTTGTTGACGGTTAATCATGCTGGTCTTTGCATATGAGCATGAGTACACTCTATCCATCCTGAAGGCACACAGTTGCTGAATCATGTTCATTTTAATATAACAAGACATTGTAACATATGTAATACAACATATAACATATTACATCTTTGAGCAGACAAATATTAACGGAAAATATAAGGGAAAAAAGGAGTGGACTATATACACTAGTGCCATATATATATATATCATATGTATATAGCTAGCTAAATGATCGATAGATAGCTAGATAGATAGAGAGACCATTTGTTTGGAGAGAGTAAACAAAGGAGGAAGAAAAAGACAAAGAACACCAAGTTAGTGGACACTCTTCCACTTAGATGGAAACTTTAGGAGTGGTGGTGAATATGTTGCCTCTTCTCAATTTTCTACCCCTACTCTTGACCCAGCAATACTGGAAGCCTAGGGGAGAGGCCTTCTTGGACAAACAACTTGGAAGGGGAAAATCATCCTATTAATACCTATGAAAGATCTAAGCAGGGAACAAAAATGCAGAAAACATGTATCATGTATCAGACTCTAAAACCAGTTTCAACAGTGATATCATGTAAAAGTGATAAGCCTAAACTAACTCAGCCTTGATGAGCTGGGATGTGTACTTTTTACTAAACTGATTCTGGTTTCTTGGGTTTATGAACTAGTTAAACCCAGGGGTGTTTGGAAAACTCAAGAGAGAAATATTTACATTCTACAAAATTCTTATTATTACAGCAATAAATTTAAATGTACAACCTTTTAAAATTTAATTTTAAATAAAATTTAAAGATATATATATATTTTAAATTTTCACCTTGAATTTATGGGTCAGATAATACCATTTATACATTTGCTAGAGATAAGTGCATATATCTGGATTACATATTAAATTTAAAATGTTTGAGACGTGGAAGCTATAGATGATATCTTGCTAATTTGTGTATCCCCTATAGAGAAGACCAACGTTTTTAATGTTTTATGAGTAGAGACTGTGCAGATTACGGGAGGGTTATGCTAATAAGTGGTCAGCCAGTCCAGCTCATCGTAGATGCCTACTATATTTGATATTGTATATGTGTGTGCACAAGTGTATGTGGTTGGCATCAGCTAAGAGGTATTTACCCTCTTGCAGTCTTCAAAGTCTCTAGATGATTCATCAGGAGTGGCTTGTGCAACTCCAGCTGATAGACAGTGAGTCAGTGGCCTTGCTGCTTCTGCAAATAAACTGCCCTTCCCACTATCTGTGGGTCCCTGGGCAAGTTTTGTAAACTTTCTGTTCCTCAGTTTTCCCACCAGTAAAACTGCAGCTGTAACATTACCACCACTCACAGTACAAGACTGATATGATGAATTAGTACATGTAAAATTTTTGCAACAGTGAGTGACATATCCTAAGTACTCAATAAATATCAGCTATTGGGTTAAGGATGAATCTAATACCATGATTAGAGATGAAGAGGAAAAGGACTTAGGTCTTATCTGTACTCTGATAATGCTCTTAAAATGAGAAATGTGGACAATTTTCCAATCATAAAGGAATTTGCAGCTATGTATCAATAGCAACCTGCCAGTTGCTTAAGCTCCATTTGAAACAAAAAGAAATTTACTGCTTTTGGGTGAAGCAGTAATTCAAAGAAATGGCTTGTTGCATACTTTGTAGGTACTTCTTGTCGCATATCAGAATAACCTCTATCATAGGATAAATGGCCCGTTTTTACCTAAATAAACATTGTCTCAGGTTCTGAGAATTTCCGGCACACACTGCAAAATGTCTTCCAAAATTAAGCTCAGAAGGACAGATGTGGATCTAAGCATCCTTGGCATCTTTGACTCTGATTATTAGAGTATATATATATATATGTGTGTGTTTCCCTTTATAGAATTGGATTTCAGAATGTTTGTCAAATGCATTTGTTTATTGAAAAAATTGTGTATATTGATGAGGATATTTTAAGGACAAGGAAAGAGCACATTGTAGTGCCTCTAAGTTTTCTACTTGAGCGGTAGGAAAACATGCAGCTCTGAAAGCTTAATATGTACCAACTATTGGAAAATGATCAATTTTTACATTGATATTATATTACTCTCCTATGGCTACTGTAACAAATTACCACAAACTGGGTGTCTTAAAACAACTGAAATTTATTTTCTTACAGTTTTGGCAGCCAGAAGTCTGAAACGGGGCTTATGGGACCCAAATTAAGCTGTTGGCAAGTCTGTGCTTCCTCTGGAGGCTCTAGGGAAGAATCGATATCTTGCCTTTTCCAGCCTGTAGAGCTGCACTCCTTGGCTCATAGCCCCCTCCTCCATCTTCAAAGTCAGAGACATAGACAGCACCTCCTTTCTCTGACACTGCTTCCCTCTGCTCCTTATCCATGCCTTCCATTCTATTTGTAGTCCAATGTCCTTCAGCTTTCTTCTTCTAAAAACACTTGTGATGTCATTTAAGACCTACCTGAGGATAACTTCTTCATCTCAATATTCTTAAATTGATCACATCTGTAAAGACATTTTTGCATGTAATATAAAACTCACAGATTCTAGGATTAGGACCTAGATATTTCTTTGGAGAGGAGAGGTGCTATTTAGCTTACCACTAATATGAAAGTATCACTGGAAAAAAAGGTAATCTTTCAGACATCAAACTGTTAATCTGATTGGCACAAGCTATTATTAATAAGGCAAGGGTTTTGAGTGAAAGCCCTCATATAGCTATAGCTTTGCTGTATAAATCAATAGCAAAAAAAACAAAAACAAAAAGTCTACTATTTTAAAGACATTATTAAAACAGCCAATCAATGTAAATTGGTATAATCAATTCTGCCTTTTTTATTTCTGTTTATTGTAAAGTTTATTTATTTTTACAATTGCTTCCATTTCAACATTGGCAAGGACAACCACAGAAACAAACTTTTTATCAAATTTGTTATCATATCCTAGTATATGCCTAAATTCTTAGAAAATGCCATTTTATATTTGCAAACATTCACTCTGTTTAAACATACTTTGGGGTGATTGATATGTTCATACACATAAAATAGATTCTAGGTAATCAAGAATTAAAGCATCAGACAATCAGGAACAAAAGTTTGCAAATTAGCCTTGAACAGGATGTTTATAAATGAGTGTTTTATTAATCAGTCTGGCATTCTGCTATAACAGAATACCATATACTAGGTGCCTTAAACAACAAACATTTATTTCTCACTGTTCTGGAGGCTGGAAGTCTGAGATCAGCCTCATGGTCAGCATGTTCAGATGCCAGCATGATCAGATTCATAGTGAGGGCCTTCTGCCTCTTTCCAGATCACTGCCTTCTTGCTGATTCCTCACATGGAGAGAGAGAGAGAGCTCTGGTCTCTTCATCTTATAAAAGTACTAACCCCATAATGAGGGCTCCACCCTAAGGACCTCATCTAAATCTAATTACCTCCCGAAGCCCTCACCTTCACATATGGTTTCAACACATGGATTTTGGAGGAACCCAAATATTTAGTCCATAGTAAGTGGCAAACAATTATTCACTAAAATTTTTTGATTTCAGGAAATGTATTTTACTGAAGATCACTTAGGATATGTTGTTAGTATCTATAATATTTGGGATCCATTATCTAACCTTTCAATATTAGCCTCCAACTTGTATCAGATTTCTTGAATAACAAGACAAGGGTAGACTGATTTTTTTCAATTTTTGAGAGAGATTAATGAATCAAAAAGAATGACAAGATTCAATATTTTTCATCATGGGGAGAATATGGTTACTAATTATCAGATTGGAAAATTGAAATGATACACTTCGGTTCATACCAAAAATGTAATATTACTCAAGTGGTAAAAGCTTAATAAATGTATTTTTGAGTGCACTACTTGAAAATTTGAAAAAAATGCTCTCCTCCCCACAATGAAGGGGCTGTGATTTAGCTAGTTCTTATTGGTGGTTTTTTCCAATGTTAGTAACTTTGTCATGTAGAGTAATTACAGAGTATAACCAAGTGGGTGACTATTGTATTAACTATGATTTCTCAATTGAATCTGTTAATTTAACAAGGAGTAAATGTCTAGTTCTTAACAATAACAATGGAGTTCTTCGTAGTACTTCACAAATACCCAGCCAACCCTTGTCAATTAATTTAATTTGCTTAGTGGAATTTAGATAACCTTCATAAAATAGTCTCTTGATTTATCTAGTCACGTTGTAAATAAAAAGATTAATCAAGATGTAATACAAAGGAAAATGAGTTTCCTTTTATAGAATTTCACTTGATTAGAAAAGGAAATAAAGTCTGTAAAATGTGGTAGAGAAGTATTAAAGCTCCTTATTCCTATAGGGCATATATTCTGCTGCTTTGATTCATTTTTTGGATGAAGTCTATAAATAAATGTATACGTAAGAAAGCCACAGTATTTTCTCTTTAGATGATTCTAAAGTTTTCTAGTTACCTAGCAAAATTGGCATGCATGTATATGTATATATGCATATATGTGTATATACATAATATATGTCATGTTTCTGTATACATATATGCATACTGTACATAAATATCAGTCTTCAAAACTTTAATAAATTTACCAGTTGTTGATATACAACTTTTCATGAAGGAATTTTGTAAGACAGATTATAGACAGGAAGAAAACAAACTGCAAAACAGTGACTCTCTAACATCTTTCATCTCTAAAACATAAACTACATTCAGTCATCAAGGATAGAGACCTTCATCAAGGATAGAGAAGTGTAGTGAAATTGAATTTTTAGGTATTTTAGAATTAACAATGTGATGAGAGTGACTTAGTGTGATACTCACACATGATGGATGAAAAATATCTGGTTGAGTTATTACAATTACAGCAATGATTTTGTCATTTTATCACAAAAAATAACCCAACATGTTCCACTTGAATAAGATTACTTAAGAATGTGTGCATAGAACATAAAATTGGCTAAGGGTCTGCATTAGCTCATGGAGTATTAGGTGGCTCAATTCAATCTTTTCATGAGAATAACTAAAAGGTTTGACAAAATAATCAAGGCATCTTATTGGTGATGTGAGATATAGCACAAATACTGGGAAAAATTAAAGTACTGAAAGCTGATTCTGCTAAGAGGGAAGGCGTATTCTGATAAAAAGGAAAAAAAGAAAGAAAGAAAGAAAGAAAGAAAGAAAGAAAGAAAGAAAGGGAAAGAAAGAAAGGAAGAAAAAAAGAACCTCAAAAATTGGCTGTCTTTTTGATGTCCTCCTTAGTCTGTGGAGACTCAAATTCAAGATGAGGGCATAGCAAAGGAAGAAATTATGAAAAACCTTCACTAACTTAAGCTTTTTTTTTTTTTTTTTTTTCTTTTTAGGGTTAAACAAGGAACCAGCTAAAGGATCCATTCTAATTCACTATTTTTTTCTAACTCTCCCTCCATCCATCTCCCTCTCCTCCTTGGCAACCACTAACTAAAGCTTGTATCCTCCAAAACTATGTACTAAGATAAAGATGAACCATAAGTTAAAAAGCTCTAAAATACACACTTATGACCCTGTGTTGGATCACCCAAGTGATTTGGAAATCTTCAAATATTAAAATTGGGATAATGTAGTACTAGAATAATAGAAACCCCAGAAGACCTCAGGAGAAAGAAACTCTTTCCTCCTCTACAGGGGAAAAATATTCTAACATCAAGTAAAGAAAGGTTGATTGGAAATTCCAATAAATTGTTTCTCTAACATTATTTCCAATATCTGGTTGCTTGAAGGGAATAAGCTGATGAAGTCATGTAGAGACATGTGACCTTGATTTATATTTTGGGTATCTATAAGTCAAGATATTCCTTAGATAAGGAATGTTGTTGCTGCCATTGGCTGTATCAGGCAGACAGACAATTGTTAATGGCTCAAGATTTTATAAAAATATTGATGAACTAGTTGTTGGTCATGGCATCCAGTGCTAAGATGACTACCAGAAGTATCTCCAACTATGTCGACCCTTGGGTCCTGACCTTTATCATGGGTGTCTTGGTTAAGGGATGTAAAACAGCAACTCTGCAGTGGGTTTATCATGCATGATGGTAGTTGATACCATGTGTACAGTGTATGAGTATAAATATTTTACCTCCTTAGTTACATTTACTCCTAGGTATTTTACCTTTTTGATGCAATTGTAAATGGGGTTGTCTTTTTAATTTCTCTTTCTGATAGTTCATTCCTTTTGATCATGAAGTATAATCCTTTTAATGTATTGTTGAATTCAGTTTCCTAACATTTTATTGAGGTTTTTTGCATCTATGTTCACCAGGGATATTGGCCCATAATTTTATTTTTTGTGTGTGATCTTTGTCTGGTTTTGGTATCAGGATGATTCTGATCTTGTAGAATGATTTCAAAAGCATTACTTTCTTTGTAATTTTTTTGGAATAGTTTGAGAAATATAGGTGTTAATACTTCCCTAAATGTTTGGTAGAATTTACCTGTAAAGCCATCTGATCTTGGACTTTTGTTTGCTTGGACTTTTTAAAATTATTGATTCAACTTCATTAGTGGTAATTAGTCTGCTCATATTTTCTATTTCTCCTTTTCCTTCCTTCTTTCCTTCCTTCCTTCCTCCCTCTACCTTTCTCCCTTTCTTTCTCCTCCTCATTTAGTTGATATACTTTGGTGTATGTATATTTCTAAGGTTCTTCCTCCAGAGAACGTCAAATCAGTATGGTCACATTTAGGGGCCTCACTCTTTGCTTTACTGGGTTCAAAGATCCATCTGAGCTTTAGTGGCTGTGCTACAGGGGTGCCATGGGTGTGTTTTTCTACAATCCTGAAGATCATGATATTTGCTTTGACAGAGGCATAAGCAGCAAAATATTTTCGTAGGGTTCTAGAGAGTCATCTGTCTTTAGGAGTATGGATCTCAGTAATTCAAATTTTTTTTAATGAAAATTTAAATTATTTTATTATAAAATTTTATACAAAATAAACCATTAACACAACAGTTAAAAGTAAAATTTAAACAGAATTAAGCCAGTCAATAAAACATTTCAAATGAAAAAGTAATAACAGAAACCTTATCAGCTTGTTTGAAATTATTCATCTTTAGATATATGATGCTTTATTTCCTAGACTTAAAATAGTGATCTCCATTACAATTAGTTAGGCTGTGAAATATCGAATATTATTTTTAAAAGACAGATTCTTAAACTCAAGGATTAACAAATACTTGGAAAGTGATCACCAAAATCTTTGGGTATTTGTTAACAAAATCATAAATCCAGAACACAAAATCTACCTGAAATAATCTAAAGAAACACCAAATTACTTAAATGAAACTCAGTTTCTGAGATGGTATCAAGAGAAAATTAAAATCTTGTTTATATACAAGGTTGTATACACAAATAGATTTTTGTCAATATACTTTTAAAAAACAAATCAAACCAGCCCCCATTCCTGAAAATCCTTTCTACACTATGCTGGAATTTAAAAGGACTTTTAATAACTTCAAGGTTACATAGAAAAATGTTTTTTATTGTTGAAATTACAAATAATTTTTCTTTTGAACTTATAGAAGTTTGCAGTATTAAGTTCAAAGCTTCTAGAGAACAGTTCTTCAGTATTAATGCTTTTCTCCTCCTCATTAAAAAAGGGATGAATTCTACGAGGGGGCAACACTTAAATGTAAAGAAGCCATTCTCCCCAAGAAATTCCCCCTCAGAACCCAGATATTGGCTTTCACAAATAAGCTCTTCACACAACTGTTTCTAAAGAAAAAGTTGCTACCAGACTACTGCACTCACTCTCCTTATTCATTTAAAATCAGATTTTAGAGATATTCAGTGACAAACTATCATTTGGATGACTCTGTCTAAACATGTACTGATGTCAGACAAAAGAATAAATATCTGCTGATATCTGGAGCTAAATCTCAATCTAGAAAATAAGGATTTTATTTACTTGACTACTGTCAAAGTTAAGTGTTGATTCAAGTAAGATGTTCTATCTTGATTAATGCCATTACTCCATAAATAGTTATTTTCCAAAACTGCATTCAAATTTCATGTTGTACATTTCATAGTAAGAACCTAGATGGGTAGGTTCTGACACCTCTAATCAGTCAGCACAGTCTGTCTTTGACAAACGATCATCTCATTAAAAAAAGTCACAATTTGTGCTTTCTTCCCCCATTTCTGGACAAAAAACAGTCAGAAAAATTTTTAGGGTATATTGCATAGAATGACTCCCTCAAATAAATCAGCCCCCCAGAAACACAGGATGAGGATGATGTTTTACAATATTTCCTGTAAGAAAGTTCATTAAAAATTATCTTACACATATCTCTTTTTTTCAGAGCCTTCCTAACAAAGATTCTGCCATATAATTTCTATTAATAGCTCTAAGTGATGGGGAAACAATTTTTACTATCATGCAGACATTTTTAGTTTCATTTTCTTGGCCTTCAGTACTGGAGGTAGAGAAATCTTAAAGGCTGTCTTGCATGTAGTGCAGAAAGGGCTGAAATTGCAGGATACTGACAAGCACACAGAACAGATGTAGCCTATTTCAATGAGATTTCGATGACAGATGCAAGCGGCCCAGTAGTCAAAAAGAATTGGGGGTGGGAGGGAGGATTAACCGAGATCTCTGATCTTGATCAGGAAGAAAAGCCCACAATATATACTGCAGAAGGGAGGGTACAGTCTCCCTGTGATGTCACAAGTCTTTTGGAGGAGTCCTGAATCAGAGTCTAACACGCAGGCACCAATCAAAATATTCTGCTTCTGTGCTGCGAAGTTGACATTCATGAAGTTCATATATTGCAACACACTGTCTTCCGCAGCCTTAATCACCCAATATCCGATTTCACTTCCTGATTATCTTTAACCTCCTTGTTCATTCTATGAATGTAGCAAAGAACTTTGGCGAGGGATCCTGCCAGCAGAGTTTCTATATGTTGACCCTCTATGTCACTCTTGGTCATTAGATCTTTGATCTCTTCAACAGTAATTTCATTTGCTGCTGTTAACAACTCATATTTTCCATCTTCACTTCCTGAGGGATTAAATTCAGAAGAAGGGTTGCCAGAGTCTCCAAAGAAGTCTCCAAGTCTGCCATTCTTTCCGGGATATAAGAATTGAGTTTCTTGAATGTGACTTGCTATCACAGCAAGTTTGTTGGAACGATTCATGAATAAATGAGAATTTCCTAGCACCATCACTGCATTTATGCATTTTGATAAAGGAAACTGAGATTACTTTAATGCTTGCTTTCCCCACCAAATTAGGCTGGTATCAACTACGATAACTAGAAGATTCAATTCATCTTCGGCTGAGACCATGGCAGCCCGGGTCCCTCAGCGCACAGCCACTTGCAGTCTCAAATTTTTAAATAATTATATCTCTTCAAATATTGACCGTCCTCCTTCCACATTTGTGACCATCCAGTGAGCCCACATATCACATAGGGCATAATTATTTCCCTTGCATTTAACATCCTTCATGGATTATGTTGGAATTGAGACATGATTCATTCTAAGATATACAGAAAAATCTGGGCTGAAACAGAAGACCCAGGGCCACTTTGAGGAGCCTCTAGTCCTATACTCCTGTCCCTAAATGTCATTTACCAAAACTTCTGACTTAGGTCACTTAAATCTATAACAGAGTCCTGGTAAAACTCAGCAAATATGCACAAAGTATCACAGCTTAAAGTGCTAGCTACCCAGTAAGAAGCAGCTCAAAGTTCATGCTCACCAGCAGACAGTAGAGCCAGTTAGCAAACCAAAGCAAGAGAAGAAAGACCTTGGTAGTGGTCTTAAGTTGGACATCCTGCTCAGGGCACCAATTATTTAGTCCCTCCTGCAGAGGTAGTATGGACTCCCTTACCCAAAATTTGTTTCAGGTCTCAAGACTGATGATGCCACAAACACACTCCAAGGGGATATGAAAGATTTATTATTTTTATATAATGAGGCTTTATGAGGACAACAGGACTGTCCTCTTAACTTGGTCCAAAATGGCTTGATAAAAAAATAATAGTAGACAGATTTGGGGGGTTTGCTGTTGTAACGGGACGGGTGCTCACATGTGGATAGGGCTTTGCATGGTTTAAACTCTCACCAGCACCAAAGGAGGGAGCTCTTGGGCTCTCTTATCAGCATTCACACATGTGGGCCAGAGGGAAAGAGGTAGAGGTAAGCTATAAAAGCTGTCAGTGGTCAAGCATAAAAATGGAGTCAGACTTTGTATTACATGAGCTCTGTGCCAGGGAAAAACAAAACAAAACAAAAATAAAAGCAAGTGCTGGTCTGTGGAGAGCTGCCAAACAGGACAAATAGTGGCAGTAGTCTAGGCTTTTTGGTGAGGTCCAAACTTGCTCTTCAAGTTGCTTCTGGGATGCTGTTTTTTATAGCTACTGTGTTTGAGAATCTATTGGAGAGAGGAAATTTTGGAGCATGGATGAGAATAAGGGAAACTTAAAATACAACAAACCTCACTGTTCTTACTGATATTCAACCAGTTTTTCCTTAAATAAATAGTCCTTGGAAGGTTGCAAGCTTTGGTTAATTTCTAGAGTTCTGAGAATATTGGTTTTGAAGTTTTTGTCAATGTTTACATTGCTTTTTCTGGAGGAGTGGATTTCTGGAGTTTCTTATTCTACCATTCCATATATGTTAGTCTCCAAATCCTTTTTTAGCATAGACATATAGAAACATGAATCTTGAGTCAGTCCTCTGAACTCTGAAACATCTATATTTTGAAGTAAACTGATGAAACCAAGAATGTTTAGAAATCTTAGAAGACAAAAATACATGTTACAGCATCCTTCATGAGATATTACCTTTATTTTTTTAAGGTTGAGGTGTTATAATAAATTTAAGCAATTCAGATTATTAATGACAATCCAGAAGTAATTGTTACTCTTTATTTCCCATTGGATAGACAATATTTACCAAGAATAAAATCCCCTCACTCTTCAAAATTATTTGTGCCAGAGAAGGTACTGGAAAAAAAAATATTTGAAAATATATACAATGTTTTTGTGTACACACATCAGAAGTTCTATAGGATAGTAAGTTTCCAGCAGAAACTCGGACATCAGTTTTATTCAAAGAAGCTCTATGCAAAACAAATTGATTTCATTTGGAATTGTTTAATTTATTAATAGTCATTTATTTTGTTTTTACAGCTGAAATAAAATGTTAATGTTAATACATAGAAATACAGTCTGGTATGCTAGCTGACATTTCTGAAATGTTAAATATGCCTGTTAAAACATAGAAAATGATCTAATCATTATTAGCGTTTTTATTTCTTTTTTAAGCCTTAAGCTTTTATCCACAAGCAGAAAAGGGTACTGAGAATTTGTATGCTCTTCTACCTAAGTTGATACCTTTTTATTTTTCAGCTGGGCTTTTCTACAATCAGTCCTTTAACTCTCTAAATCACAGTTTTGATGTACTCAAAGTTAGTGACTTCTTGACTCTTGATCCTGCACCATTGTGAGTGTTTATAGTAGTATTAACCCTCCCGTAAACCATGACTTCTTAATTTTTAGCTCAGAGTTATGACTGAACTGGCATTAGCCTAGAGTGCCTTACAGATTATTTCTAGAATAAGGTAAATAAAAGGATTAGGAATTCTACCAACATCCTCTAGAAGAGATCCAAGTTCTCTCCTCCTCTATAGTCATCACCATATACATAAAATAGCAATTCATAACATGGATGTACGTGTTTATTAATAAACTTGAATTTTCTCTAGGCTAGGGCAATAATGGTCTCTTGAACAGTTAGTTTGGGCAATGTGATTTGGGAACATTATCCCTAAGTAATTTTTCTAATGCACTGAAGGAATTGTTACAGGCATGACTGAACAAGTTAACTACTGTGGTCACCAGGGATCAGGGAATTACTGTATTTTATACTGTCAGAGAAAATTCATTGCCAGTAGAACAATGTGAGTGATACCTTTAAGCATTGGGTCATATTGAGTTGGTGAAAATTGATGTTTACAGACAAAGCTACTGTTTTTGTCTCATTTGGCACATTTTTAAAAGGGAGTCAAAGAAGAGAGTGGTCATTTATTTTCTGACATTTAATTAATTCTCAAAATTAATAAATTGTTTCATAATTATACAATATTTTGATCCATATTTATAAAGCAAAACCCTCAGCTAAACATCTTCTTCATCCAAAAAATTTTCTTTATGGAAATTTGTAGGCTACATTTGTTTACATTTCTCTGACTGATCCCATAGGAGAGCTCAATAAATAGTCCTAGTTGAATATCATTAGAATATTTGAGACGAGTTGAGCCTTCTTAGAAACATAGCAAATGTTTCAGGGCAGGAAAATAGAAATTCATTAACCAAACTTTCTATTTTTCATATAAAAACTTTTTATGAAATAGAGCTTTTCAAAAACATTGTTAATGAAGGTGAGAACTGGAATTCAAATTTCTGCCTGTTAGTGTCAAGTTGATCCCCTGTCCTCAATCATCTCTGTATACAGGTTTGTGCTATGTTGATTCTATATTGGTAAATGAGTTTCTTTAACTTGTTTTGACAAGTGCACACTAGAATATATTTGCATAGGGAGATCGCTGGTGGTCTAGTGGTTAGGGTTCGGCCTTCTGTGGCCATGGTTCAATCCCTGGTCAGGGAACTGAGATCCTGCGAGCCATGCGATGTGACCAAAATTTTAAAAAAAATTAAAAAAAAATTTGCATAGATGTGTTGATGATTTTATTTACTATAAATTTTCAGTTTTTATTTTTGCTTCTATATATTTAAGTATTCTTTCCTGTACTAGTCATTTTATAGCAAAGCATGTGGTCCTAGAAAACAGTTTTGGCAACCAATGTTCATAAACTAAATTGTATTTCAAATAAAATTCACTTATGGGATTTTGATTTTGAGGTTTATAGAAAATGAACTGTCCACAAATAGAATTTTTCTTTTCTAAACCCCTAAATATTTAAACAACTTTAATGAAATCAAATAATATTTTCCCACTCTTTCATGAGATAGTCTCACTTGGAAACTTTTTTATGTGGGAAGAACTTTTGGGGAGAGGAGGGGAGAAAATCCTCCGTAACAGATGTTGTTGTGACCTGCCTATAGCTTTTTGAGTTTCAGTCTATGTATGTACACTAGTGGTTCCTTTCTGAGGAAGAAACCAGGCTTCTCTGTATGTAAGAGCAAGCTCCACATGCCAAAAGAACAGAGTTGCTGAAGAGTTGAAGCACCTTGGAACAAGTTCTTAACAACAAGGAAAGGGAGTTGGTGAATAGATTACCATCTTCCCCTCTTCTCAGATGGGTAACTCACAAGCAGTCCCCATGCAGTGTCCCAGCCGTCCCAAGTCAGATAGAGTTCCAGTTGCCCACCCTGGGAACTTGCTTCTTAACATGCCCTGTATTGTCTCCCTTTCCTTCTCTATCTCATTTTCCTACTCCCAAATTAACTTTTCCTAGGATTGTATCCAAAATGACACAGTCTGGGGTAATCCTAGCAAACATTCTCAAAGTAGTCTGACTTAAAATCATAGAATGTGGAGCTGTTTACATAATGACTTTTGAGGTTTGAAGTAAAACAATTAATTGGACTCTTTTTCCTTATTCACATCATAAGCCAAGGACGGTAGTAGTCAAGGTGAAGGGCAAAATACATCATCATTATTGACGCAGATGATCTTGGAGAATATAGGTTATATCTGAGGGCTAGAAAACTTCCTATGATCCAAACACAGTATCATATAAATTATTATCAAATTTGTCTTTTTACTGCCCCACTCATTTATTTTTAAGTCTTCATAATGAATGTTTTTTATAAAAGATTTTAATCTCTTTTCAAATAGTCATGACCTATTGAAAAATCATTTAATTCCTTTTATTAGAAAAAATCCTCATCTTTTTCTCCACTCTTCTCTTCTATTTTCTTGGTCAATTTAATCACCCTTCATATAATTTCATATATACATACATATGCATACACAGTTTATATTTATTAGATGTAATCAAAACCAAAATTTAACCATTGAAAACCACATTTACACATTGGAGCACACATTTACAAGACTTCACTAGGAAAGTAGAAAAGTAGAAATGCTTCATGTGGTGATTTGGCACTGTGTCTACCTTGTCTAACCTGGAACTTGGTCGCCCATTGTCCCCTCCTCTGTACGGTTTTGAGTAGGAGTTGATCTAAAAAACATTGTCATGAGGTTTGGAAGCTGGTAGTGAAGCAGGAGCCACTGTTTTATGAAGGTTTCACAACTACGTGAATGAGAGCCAGATGCAGAGATCTTAGTGGATTCCAGCTTGTCCTGGCTTCCTCCTATAAATAGTCCAGCCCTTTTTTCCTAATGCCCTGGTGACCCACAATGGACCCAGGTCCACCAAAGGGCACAGAGGTAGCATCTCCTACTAGCTCTCCTTTGTAGTGCCTCTGGGGCATCTGGACAGACCAGAAAGCTCAAACTTTTCTCCAGATCCCAGTGTTTCAAGAGCACTGATGAGTAACTTTTCTTTGAACTTTTAGCTCCACTTTCCAGACATTATTGTCCCATCTCCTCCTCCAAGTGTGTGTGATCTTCCTCTTGCAATCCCTTATTCAGAACATTCACAGTGGTTATGCTTCCCTGATACATAAAGGAAATAAAGCAAAGAACTGGCATAGTTCTGTAATGAAATCTCTTCTTTTGCTAATCGTATAGATGACAAAGAGTCTGATCTTGTAACAAAATCTGAAGGAAGTTCTAGGGAATACACCAGTAGGCTCATTCTTTTTATGTCAAGCAGTACCAGAATCCAAGTAAATTATCCTATGTTCTAGATTTTTAAAATCAATCAATCAGAATTCACAGCAAGAATTACCAAATAATGACCATAATAATGTGATAATGGAAACCGTGGTCTTTACATGAAGAGGCAATGCAAAGTCTCATTGATTTTTGTTAGCAATTAGTATTCATTGAACAATCTCTCTGTAATTGCTATGATATTGGATGCCCACAGCAAAGCTAATGGAGAAAATTGCTCAATTCAGGAAAAGAATGTTTGTAAAAAGCTATAAGTAATTGGTTTCATGGGGCAAAAAGCAATAACATTCATGTGTGTACTTGAATAAATTTCTGGAAAATCATGATAACAACATATTTAAAAAATTAAGAACAGTTGAAAGAATGTATACCTTTTTTTGCCTCTCTTCTATGTGGTTTATTATTTCTTAAAGGGAATATCATCTTAATCTGTGTTAACACAATAATTCATTAGATGGTTCCTACCATGTCATCATAAGGATTTCAATTCATAGGATAATATTTTCCTGCCCAGGTGAGTTGATAATAGATGAAATTCTCACTTTTTTAAAAAAACTAATTATGCAAAATTAAGCTTTAACCAGTATCATAAGGAATTACTTCTATACATTTTGTAGGCTAGAGAAGATTTTAAGCTCAACCTCTATTGTCACCATAATAACCTTCAGATCAGTTCTATGTGTTTGTGTGTGTGACTTGGGTGTGTATGAGAGGGCTTCTCTGTTGGTCATTTTTCTGTGATGAATTTTGTTTTTATCCCCTCCGTCCCTCAGATAATTAATGGTATCCTTGCAGGTTGATCAAAGATTTTCACTATTGAAAGACTTTTGTGGGGAAAATGAAGCCAACAGAATTTTAGTCTCGCTTGGAGGTTTGCTCTAAATCCAGGTGGGACTTTAAAATAAGGAGAAAAGTAATGTGTAGAAGGAGACTGATATTTTCCACAAACCTCAGGTTTATTCTGATATCATGAAAATCTCTTTTCTGTACAACAGTTTCTCCACACAAGGAGACTGAAACTACTAAAAGGCCAGTCAAAAGAAAGACAGCAGTAATTAGTGTGCTTGGACAAAAATCTGTGAGGTAGAGTCGTTTCATTAGTCCTTATTTATAGCCTGAAGAAAGCATTTCTATTTATACTTTTCTCTTTGATGGTCCCCACTAAGCAAGTTTGTGCATAATTAACTAGAATTCTAACATGCTCTGATATAAAGAAACAATTATTCTAATTACCTCAAAAGACTTACGCTAAAGTGTAAGATAATAAAATGGCATCTTGATTAGTCAGATACATGCATATATAAAAGCATAGTTCCATACATGATGAGTTTTTTTGGGTTCTAATTCGTATTGAATGAAAAATGATGTAGTTCAATTTGTACCTTCAGCAAACAGTCTATCAGGTGAGATGGTTAAGTTAGTTATAGCCAAACTTTAGCAAGGCGTATTAAAAGTGCAATCAGGGGCTTCCCTGGTGGCGCAGTGGCTGAGAGTCTGCCTGCCAATGCAGGGCACACGGGTTCGAGCCCTGGTCTGGGAGGATCCCACATGCCGCGGAGCAACTAGGCCCGTGAGCCACAATTACTGAGCCTGCGCGTCTGGAGCCTGTGCTCCGCAACAAGAGAGGCTGCGACAGTGAGAGGCCCGCGCACCGCGATGAAGAGTGGCCCCCGCTCTCCGAAACTGGAGAAAGCCCTCGCACAGAAACGAAGACCCAGCACAGCCAAAAATAAATAAATAAATAAATTTTTAAAAAGTGCAATCAAATCATCAGGATATTGTCAATGAGTAGCCGTCACCTGGACAAGGGTATCAGAAAGGGCTTCTAGAAGAAAATACATTTGAAAACTTGTAGGATATCTAGAATTTCAAAAGAGTTCAATGTTAAAAATCTTTTATGTAAACAAAAGGTCAAGAACAAAAGTGCATATTTAAAAGAGATTCTGAGCCCTTTTCTCACATTTCTAAATTTATTTCCTTTCTGTCTCACCTTTACAGATTTTTTTCCAGCTTTAGCTGGTCTCCACGGTTTTCTCCATCCCCAGACACACTACCAACTCAGGGAATTGGCACTTGTCATGATTTTCTCCCTCATATCCACATATTTTGGTTTCTTCTCTTCTCAAGTCATGGTACAATTAATATTTTCCTACTGAGCCCTTTCCTGACTTCCTTATTTCAAAGTACAACTCCATCTTCACAATCCTCCCACAACCTTGACCTTTACTGTTTCTCTTTTCTGTTTACTTTTTCTTCAATACACTATCACCAGATGACATAATATAAATTTCCTTAGTCATTTGTTTACCTTCTATTTTCTTCAACTTAAATATAAGATCTCTGGGAGAGGGATTTTAGTCTGATGTGTTGACCCTTGTGTCTACACAATTTAGATGAACTTGTCACATAACAGGTCCTCATTAAACACTAACTAACCAAAAGATGAAATATAATCTGAAAGCAATGACTGTAATAGTTACATGATTAAGGGAGTTACTTGCAGAAGAAATATAATATTACATTAGATAAGGAAAGAGGGAGATTGAAAGTGGGTTATGTTTAGCTAGAAGTCATCAGAAGCCCATTATAATTGTGATTTAAGACACGGAAACTTGTCCTTTCATGGAAAAATCATGCTCCATGCCCAGTATCTTGACAATTTCACAAACCCAGATATGTTTTATTTTATTTTTCCCCTATAGTTCTCCATTCCTAAGGTCACTGAACATGGCTCTTTAAGTTTCAGTAATAACATAATCATTCCAGCTAACAACAACAACAAAAAAGGAAAGATAAGAAATTCACATTCTTCTGATTTAGGCTTCCTAGAAGTTCCTACACCACTTGTGCTAATATTCCCCTGGCCAGGATTTGTTCCCTTCCACACACATGTAGTAAAGATGCTGGGAACTCTTTATTGCTGTTTAAAAAGTGTTTTACTTGCTGTGGAAGAGTGGAGAACACATCTTGAGAAACAACCTATGCCATACAAAGGAAGAGGAAGAATGAACATTTATAGGGCATGCACCATGGTCTAGCCATTGTGGAAAGAACTTTGTAAGTATTGTATTATTTAATATCCCCAGGCTTTATAAAGCAGAGATTCATGTGTTAATGCTTTCATAAGTATTTGTAAAATTCAGAGGAAGGAAGAGATCCCACATCTGTTTAATACTGAATATTATGCTTTTTCCATTATAGGAATGACTACAATCACAAAGTGGGACAAGATCTCCCAAGGCCAACAGATGCCAGTCCTTTCCATTTTCACTTAAAAAAACACTATTCCAATAATAAAAACGTGTCCCTATGCAAACTTTTATTAAAGGTTTGTAAGGATAGTTTTCATAGAAAACCCAAAGCATATTTATATTAAAATCTTGTCATCGAAATCATATAGGCCAAATTAATCTTGATACTAACTCATAGACATGTGTTGGATAAACATATATGAAATATGATGAAGTCAAACTAAAAAAAAAATTATATTAAATTAGATTGTGACAGTAGAAATAGAAACATGTGACCAGGTCAAGAAAATAATTATGATGTAATGATAAAAATTTAACATTCCTTGAAGTTACAGAAATTCTAACACGGATATGTACACAAGAAGATGCAGTTTTATAAAGATTTCAACCACTGTTTGTCTGAAGGACTGCAAAATATGGGTTGCTTTTTAGTTAACTATAACAACACAGTGGTTTACTTTATAAGTAACAAATTTTATTGGGTTGGCCAAAAAGTTCGTTTGGGTTTTTCCGAAAGATGTTACCAATAGAAACCATTAATAGTTCCTCTGGTAAACTATTTCTGAGCAGCCTTTACTTTTGCATTAAAAAAAAAAAAAAAATTGTGAAATTGCACAAAGTTCATACACAAAAGCATGGGGAAGGAATTGCTGTTTTAATTAGTATACAGGTAAACAGGAAGGGTTCATTATCTGTCTGTGAGCTTTGAATACTGCTTTAATAATCACAGTACTGTTACACTGTGTAGGGTTTTGAAACACACATATAATGATATGAGTTTAATCTGCATTCAATGGAGTATTAAAACTTCTGGGAGTGTAATAATTGGTGATGTCAAGCTTAACACTTGGAGGCAGTAGGTACAATAATTGTATTGTATTGAGAATTAATGAGAACAAGAATCTGCCTATTGGAGGTAGAAACATAATTTTGAAATGGAACTTAAAGTGATTTTTTTTATTGACTTAGAATGGATTGGAGATAGAAAAAGTATAAAAGTTCAATCAAGTAATAAAACAGGACCAGCAGAAGAATGCTGAAGCTTTAAGGAAATAAGGAAGTCGGGAGGAGAAACTAATTTAGTACAGATGATAGTGAGTTTAGCTTCAGTCATGCTGAAGTTAAGAAACTGGAAGAACATTCAGGAATTTGAGAGCTAGTTTTTTTTTGGAATGTAGACTTGAGAGTCATTCAGTTGCACCTTTAAAGCAGAATAAATCACTAAAGTTAATAGGTGATAGATAAAACAGATAATCTTTATATATATAATTTTTCTGCTAAAATTTAATTTTATTGTATAAGAAGACAGTGCTTATTCATCTTTGTGCTACTTAGAGTTATAGCTCAATAAATGGATAAAAGTACCAGCTTTATTTTTAGCAATGAAACTTTACTTGATATCATCTCACACAATACCTCATAACCAGTCTACTCATTAGACACCTGGGTAATAGTTTCAAAACCACCAATTCCCAGGTCAGCACCTTGGTATCTCTGAATTGAGGAGTGAGTTGTCTCTTGTAGAACTAAATTGACAATCTTCACTATTGCCTTATTCTTAAGAACAATATAATAATTTAGAAATATTTGGAGTATTAGAACCTGGTTGGTAATAAGTGGACTAACACATGTTTATGCTGCTGTGGCAGGAGGCTGAAAATGATTGGAGAAATGAGATTTTGATAAATATTTGATAAAAATATTATATTTACAAACATATTTTTCATGATGTTTATAATGACACAAGGCTACAGGGTTAGTACTTTTGTTGACAAAAGCTTATGCCTTAGAAAGCATATTATTAATGTACTGCATTTTGGTCAAGTTTGGCTTTTTCATAAGAAAAGAGGATAATATATTCTAAAATACTTTTCTAACATTTATATTTTATTTTATTTTTTATTATTATTTATTTATTTATTTATTTATTCTTTTTTTTCTTAACAATTTTAGTGGAGTATAATTGCTTTACAATGGTGTGTGAGTTTCTGCTTTATAGCAAAGTGAATCTGTTATACATATACATATATCCCCATATCTCTTCCCTCTTGCATCTCCCTCCCTCCCACCCTCCTTATCCCACCCCTCTAGGTGGTCACAAAGCACAGAGCTGATCTCCCTGTGCTATTCAGCTGCTTCCCACTAGCTATCTATTTTACATTTGGTAGTGTATATATGTCTATATATACACTACCACTCTCTCACTTTGTCCCAGCTTACCCTACTCCCTCCCAGTGTCCTCAAGTCCATTCTCTAGTAGGTCTGCGTCTTTATTCCCGTCTTGCCCCTAGGTTCTTCATGACCTTTTTTTTTTTTTTTTTAGACTCCATATTTATGTATTAGCATATGGTATTCGTTTTTCTCTTTCTGACTTCACTCTGTATGACAGACTCTAGGTCCATCCACCTCACTACAAATAACTCAATTTCGTTTCTTTTTATGGCTGAGTAATATTCCATTGTATATATGTGCCACACCTTCTTTATCCATTCATCTGTCGATGGACACTTCTTAGGTTGCTTCCATGTCCTGGCTATTGTAAATAGAGCTGCAATGAACACTGTGGTACATGACTCTTTTTGAATTATAACATTTATATTTTAAATGATCATCAAGCATTTATATCTAAGTATAACTTGTTAACTAAATCAGCAATGAGCTTTCAGAATTGAAGCATAATAAAAATATTTGGTAATTGCTTTATTTTCTTTTTAAAAATATTCTCTGAAAACAGAGAGCTCCTATTTAGAATTTAATTTTTACATTCACCTTATTTTGATTCTACTCATTGTTTATACAACTGAGGCATTTGGTATATTTGGCCCATACTTTTGCTGTTTGCTATTTAGTTTTCTAACTAATTTTTTTAGGAAAAAGAAAAATGAAGCTTTTAAAATGGTAAAATACAGAATTTGATTCTATGTTCAAGTTAAATAACTTTTGTTTCTGAAATTACATTATTTTGGGAATTGGATGAATCTTTTTGTGTTAAATTGTAATAAACTGTTGTGACACATTTTATGGGCTTCCATTGCTTTTCTTTTGCTTACTTGGGATTCAGATGCATCTGGCAACTCACTTAAGTCAATGAAGTTTATTAATTACTTCCTATTATTTCAGTTATGATGTATGATGGCTTTCACACTGTGAGACTTTTTTGCTCTCCTCATTTGAAGATGATGACAAAGAGTTCCCTTGAGAAAATGACCATCTTTGTTCAGTTAGCTGCTCCTAGTCACCTCAGATTTCTTTTTTAGACAGTTGAAATGTGTTAATAGTCCACTTGCTACTTACTGATTACAATGCCTTTCAACTTATTTGAATCCATTTGACAGGAATACACCCTTTACTCTAATTCATATATTACAAAGTAAATGACCACTTACTCTGCACTGCATTCCTCTTGATTTTTTAATTATTCAGTCTCAATGAATTGAATAACTTATCACTGTTAATAACAAAGAAGATATCTAAAAACACATAGGCAACACAAAAGATTTTCAGATTCATATATTTTATAGAGTTAATATATTTCTGAAAATAATACCCTTGTAAGCCAATATCTTCCTTACTTATTAAATTTGAATATGATGATTCAAATTATTTAACCCTGTATACATTAAAGAAAGAATCCTTACATTATAAAAATATGAATACATTTCTTATAATTATTTGAATTTCACAGAGAGAAAGTCTGGGAAGCTGCAACTTCTTAGTCTGTCTCAAGAACCTAAAATATTATTTTTGTTAAATTAATGCCTTTTCAATATGATTATAATAATGGCCATAGAAAACCCAAATCTAGCAAATCTGAATTAAAGTCATATTCTTGAGTCCAACACATATTTGTTTTTGTTTTATCATTACATAACACATTATTACCAGGATGGAGAAAGAATTATTTAACAAAGGTGGGTAGAGAAGTTTCAGATTCTTGGGGAAAATATTTCAACACATTTTCAAAAGAAAAATAAATGTAAACTTCAAGGGAAGAGTATTTTTAACAGGAAATACAGGCATTAAGAGGTCTTTGACAAGACAATACTTTTCTAAAAGAGAAAGTAAAGGAAAATCTCATATTATGGTACCAAATTTTATGTTGGAAAAAAAAAAAAGATTGGCTATTTCTGATGAGAAAAAGTGTGTACAGAATTAAACTCCAAAATAGTCTGAGATTATAGAAGTCAAGGAAACAAAATGAAAACCCTATATAAAAATTACCATCACAAAATAGATCTCATCAGAAGCCCCTGACATGCTCAATTAGAAAAACTCACTCCTTTTACATATTTATAAATTTACAAATTTAACTCCTGTTACATACCCCGGTGAATTATTCCCTTTAAGACTGCTGAATTTGATGTTATGATAGTTACTTTATGTTTGCTGAGTGTGTGTGTGTGTGTGTGTGTGTGTGTGTGGCAGAGGGGAGGACGAACAGGGGTGATGACAGAAGGGATCTGTTGCAAATGGATATCTTCCAATAAATCAAACAAAGAAAGTTAAAATTTCTTTGTTTTTGTGAACAAGTTGAGTTTAATTGTTGGATGTTGGATTCAGTCAATTATTTTACCACTTTAACCATATCTAAATTTTAATTTTCTTAAAAATGGAAATATACGCTGGTCTTATTTTTGAACATCATTTGTGCCTAGACTAAATTTCTATTTGCTAAAATTTATGTTAACTCATCTATTTTCTATATTTCCATCCATATATGCAATCTTTAAGAAATTCCCATGGAAAAATCTTATAACTTCTTTCTTTTCTCAGCATGATCATTTTTTCTTCAAAACACATTCTGTAAATTTATGTTTCCAAGTATTGAAATGGAAATAAATAGATTGAGAAAAAGCAGATCTGTTTCTAAGAAAAAACATTTGGATAATAACTTAAATTTGATTGTAACTGGAAAGTGGTTGCTGCTGTTTTAGAGAAATGAACAGACAGTATTAACTTTTATCTTCAAGGCTGTGGGGAGCAGGTATGAGGGTGTTGGAGAACTGTTCTGGGTCCTGCTGAGCATAACTTGGGGAACCTGTCAAGTAAATCTAATATATTTCAAAAGTTATGACTATCTATCCAGCGCATAGAAGGAAATTTAATGTAGCCTTTCCTAGATTCGGCCCAAGGAGGAATAAAAAAAATAAAACAAAACGTCCATAAAACAAAAAACAAAACCAAAACAAAACAAACAAAAAAACAGAGATAAAGAATGCCCTGCAGGTGTTTTGCTTGTTTTTTTAAGTTTAAACTGAAAATGAGAGAAAAAGAAAAAAGAAGATACATATAATTATTTTTAATTCAGGAAATGATTGTAAAAAATGGAAATTCTTGAATAAAAATACAATTATAGGAATGGCAAAACAGATGCATAGAATATGTATGTTAACTTAAGCATGGTAAGAGTGAAAAGTGGAAGAAAAAGAACAGGATCTCCATGATAGGTAACACATAAATAACTGAAATCCAAGGGAACTGGAGAGAGAGAGACTGAGGCAGAAAATGTTTGAAGAGATTATAGCCAAGAATTTTCAAAACTGATGAAATACATCCACCTACAAATTCAGGGAAACCAGAGAAACCCAAACATGATGAATAAAAACAAAATCATATCTAAATTAAAATTACTAAACACTATATATAAAAGATAAAAATTTTAAAGTAGCAACAGGAAAAAAATAAAGATATCTTAAAAAGAACAACAAAAAAATAAGACCAACAGCTCATATGTAAAAAGAAACTATTGAAATCATAAGCAAATATAATAATATTTTAGGTGCCAAAATAATCTAGCTACAAATTAAATTCTATACCTAGAATAATATCCTTCAAAAGGAAAAATGATACAATGGAAAATTCAAATAAAACTGAAAGAATTTATCAGTAGCAGACCCACAAGTAAAAAATATCTATTATTTGTACTTTCCTGTTTCTCACTTAAGGAACCCATCATTCTTTGGCAGTTAAATATTCTCTTTTATTGTTTTCTAAAGTTTTATAGCTTTACCGTTTCCAATTAAGTCTTAAGTAACTGCTATTCATTGATACAGTTGACCCTTGAGCAATGTGGTTTGAATTGCATGGGTCCACTCATAGGTGAAACATACTACAGCATTACAGGACCAGTGGTTGGTTGAATTGAGGAGCCATGGATACAGACGGTTGGGATAGAGGGTTAACTGTAAAGTTATACATAGATTTTCCAGGTGCAGAGACAGTGACCCCAGACCCCATATTGTTCAAGGTTCAACTGTATGTTAGGAGGGGATAAATTTCATTTTCTCTCAAAGTGCCAGGTTTATTTATTGAAAACCTCACTTATCAAAAAATGAAAGCTATTTATAAAGTGGTTTCCCACTTTATATAAAGCCCTGAGCTTTCAACTTTGTTTCTTTTTATCAGTTTATGTAACCTTGGGCCAAACTCATAACTGTCATACGTTACTTTGCCACATTACCAAAACTGTGTTGGCTTTATAACAATTCTATATGTATTGAAAGGAAAACCTATTCATGACAATTTTCTGTAAACTGGTTATTCTGGGCTTTTGTATTTAATATAAATTTTTGAACCAGCTTGTCTATTTCCATAAAAATTTCAATAGGAGTTTTAATTGAAAATAATTTAAATCTATACTATTTTGAATATATTAGACATATTGGTATTCTTGTAATATTGCATCATCTAGTTTATTAACATGTACATCTCTTTCTGTCTTTAATATATTACACTTCTCAATTTTTCTCTGTAATAATTTCATATAATAAGTTAGAATTATTTTTTAGAAAGGATATCTTTTACAAAATTACAGTCTAAGTGTTTGTGGCTCATGTCAATGATGAAATAGCCACTTAAATTAAAAGCATTAACAAAATTACAAAAATCAATAAATTGCTCATAAAATAAATTCCCAAGGAGGGACCAGCATACAGATCAAGAAATGAGCTCCCAAAATGAGCCCTTTACCTCTTTCCAAATACTAGTCCTGAGAGTTAACATTAATGTCACTTCTAACAATCATACAATAATTGTGCCTTGTTTTTGAAGTGTATATGTCATGGGCATTCATTTGTATCTAGTTTATTGTGTTCAACATTATGTTTCTAATATTCATCCATGTTGTTTGCATGTAAAAGTAGCTCATTCATTTTTATTGCTGAATTACTGTATATTCCTTCATAACTACCATATAGTTATGACACAATTTATGTCTCCTTTTCAATGCTGATGGATATTGGTGTTGTTTTCAGATTTGGGAAATTGCAAACTGTGCTGTTATGAACATTCTTATATGGGTATGTGATAACATAGACATACATTTCTGTTGGACATATTCCTAAGAGTAGAATGACTAGATCAGAGGGTATATAGTCTAAGGAGATTCTGCTGAACAGTTTTCAGAAGTGTTGTAGTAATTTATGGGTCCGTCTGCAATATATAAGAACATTCTATGGACTCATTAACACGGTAATGACAAGATCTTTTTGGTTTATTTTTTGTTTGTTTATTATTGTTATTTTCTTATATGTTGTTTTCTTATGTGGCACTCTCTTTGATTTAAATTTTCATTTACCTATTGTCTAATAAAATTCATCATCTTCTCACCAATGTTCCTGTCCATTTCGGTATTGTCTTTAGTGATATCCAAATTCTACTATTCCTGTGTTTGAGAGAAATGAAAAGTTGAAAATAAATGAACAATAGAACCATTTTTCTTGATCTTTGCAAAGAAATAAATTTGGTGAATGGAACAAATATCCTGAAAATTATATGTATGTTTCATTATTTAGTGCAATGATCTCTTCCTTCCCCCCCCCTCCTTCTACTCCACCTTCTCCCTCTCTCTCTCGCTCTGATTTTCACATAATTTCTATACTTCACTGGTTTATACTAGTTCATTCTATCAATGACATGTACACACTGCTATATTTAAAATGAATAACCAACAAGGACCTACTGCATAGCACAGGGAACTCTGCTCAGTGTTATGTGGCAGTCTGGATGGGAAGGGGGTTTGGGGGAGAATGCATACATGCAATTGTATGGCTGAGTCTCTGCGGTGCACATGAAACTATCACAACATTGTTAATCAGAGATACTCCAATATAAAATAAAAAGTTTCAAAAAATTGAAAAATGTCTTAAAATCTATAACTGTGTTTATTATTGGTCTACTTCTCCTTTTAGTTCTGTCAATTTTCCTTTATATATGCTGAAACTGTGACTTTAGGTACATACAGTTTTAATATCTTTATGTCTTCCTGATGGATTGACCCTTTTCTTATTACATATGCCTCCTTCTTAAAATTCATAGTAATATATTACGCCTTAGAGTTTTCTTACTATACATTTTTTATCCAACCCAATATCTTATATTGTTTTTACTTCTTTAATATTAATGTGATATAAATAAATTAATCCATTTTCTTCTATTAAGTTATTAAGCATGCATTATTTAATTATTGTTAGTGGTATCCTATAGAATAAAATATGTATGTATTATAGTTCCATAGAAAAATTTTACATTTACTATTTTTCCAAGACTACTAAAAAGTAGAATTATGTAATTCCATTTTACCTCCTTCCATCTTTTGCATCATTGTTACCATGCATGTCAATACTACATATGCATAATTTAAAATCAAATATTGTTAACTACCAATATTCATTTATGTATACTTACATCTTTCTTGTTTTTTTATCACTTCCAACAATTTTGTGTTTATCACTGGTATAATTTTTTTCTAGCCTGAAGTCCTCCTGTTGGAAACTCAGACATTTTACTTCTATAATATCGAAACACAGTAAAATGACATCTTTAAATGGTAGTGTGCAAGCTGATTCAAAAGAAATACGTTTACACTTTTTAATTTAATTTAATTTATTATTGTTAATTTAAATTATTGCAACCATTTTGGAAAAGTATTTGAAATAACATAACAAACATGTGCTGGTACTAGGCCTAGTTTTTACCTGATCCATCCCTCACCCTCTTCCTGCTCTACTATTATAGGCGTTTGACACCATTATTTCTCCCTTTGTAAAGAGAACCCACTAAAACTCAATATTTCTGTTAACATGAAAATTTGCAAAGATCTTTTAAAATACAAACATATTGGATTTTACTATTTTATAGACCTTATTTTGAGAGTTTTATGGTTGCCACATAGCACTGTTTAGTTTCTGTCATCTCAATTATATTCTCACTTTATCCTCTATATCTAATTCTGCTCAAGGCACAGCATTTGTTTCTTCTCTTCTTATTGAAAAATTAAACAATGGAGATTGAACAAATGCAGGATTTGTCAAAGCAATCAATGCCGTAAGACTCTAAAGAATTATATTTAGTTTATTTATACATCATGCAGCAGATAGAAATTGTCCATTTAGAATTTCTATTTTTGACTATTTGTCAAAGCATCTAAGCAAAAATTGCACACACACAAAATTCCACTGTGAAGCTGATAGCATTTTAAGGACAAAAGTCATTATTCATCTAATTAAATAGGCAAAAATAATTTACTTAGTTTGTGGAAAATATTAAAATGTACACTTAGCTTAAACTCTTTGTTAGCAAATTAACATATTACAGGGACATCTATGACAGTATCAAATTGTTGTCTTTGCTCTATTGTATATACTTGGACCCCTTTCAAAAGTTAGCTTCATTATTAGAAAAAATAATTTATTCTCCTATTTTCCAAATATTAGGTAAGACTGAGCAGTTTTTTATTTGCTTCTACATATTTAATCTGAAATATTTTAGATTTTTTTTGTTTTTAATTTTAGAAGTCTGGAATCAGCATTAAATTTTAACCAATCTTAACCACAAAATAAAAGTAAAATTGATAATGAAAAGGTTTTTCACCCGGTTTTTAAAATCACCTGGTTTTTAAAATCACAATATTTTTATCTTTCTAAGTGTAATTTGAAAAAGAAAAGACACTTTCAAATATGGTAGTACTAGTTCCATGAGTGATGAACAGTTAATGTGGGAACTTAAGACTTTTAATTGTACTTCAATAATTTAATAAATGATTTATCACATGGTATTTTGTAATAATATTTACTAAAAGCTAATTTATTAGTCTATTGATAAACAAATAACATTTAATATTTTTATATGTGTTATGGCAAGTCTCCATTTATTTTCTTCTAATTCAAAGTTTCCTTTACTCTTCCGGACACTTAATTTTTCGTAAGAAATTTATAATAATTTTGTTTATCATTGCAAGTACTATTTCACTATAAATAAAATTGATGGCTGTCCACATTTAATCAATGTTACTTCTTGATGGACTACCCATTAAAAAGAGTTTAAAATTATGCCTAGCATATTTCATCTTTTCAGAATTGTTGAGAGTAAAAAAAAAAAAAAAAGATGTCATTTGCTTTAAAATAGTACCTCAATCTTCCTGGATGACACTAAAATTATAACAAGGAATTTTTCTTCTCCAAAATTCAGTGAACTAAGTATTCTTCCTTTTTACCTTCCAGCTATAATGTGAAATGTGGAGGAAGATAAGATTTATGCAAATAGAAGCATGGGAACAGAAGCTGTGTGCTTAGGGCAGCAGAGCAGAAAGATGGAAGAATGCTGAGCTCCTGCTGGTATCATGAAAATTCTGTGCCAGCTGTGTAATACTTATGTCTTCTCCTGTGAAAAAGTAAAATCTACCTCAAATTGGTTAAACTACTAAATTCGGAGTCATGATACATGCTGCCAAATACAGTCTAACATATTAAGGGCATGTGATGATGGCATTGTGTGTGTGTGTGTGTGTGTGTGTGTGTATGTGTTTTAACATCTACATTGCAAAAGAAAAATGTTTTCCTGGAAGATATCTGATCAAGATGACACTGGAAATTTATACTGTAAAATCTATCCACTCTCTAATCTATCTCTCTCACTCCCTCTGACTCCCCACATAAATATCTCCTGAATATATATGTACATATTCACAAATATGATACTCATACTTGTGGACTGCATACACATAGAAGAAACTGAAGGTATAGGTCTCTCGGACTCTGAATCTGGAATCAAGCAGAGGTGGCAAAAATTTGACTTATGCAGGGTGACTGGACTAAAAGACGTCTAAGTGTGGTGGAGTACTGAGCCTGGTTTATTTCTTGAAACTGAGCACTGTTGTAAGTCTAATGCAACTACGGTAAAACGTTAATGGAAGCTGCACCAATGGCATGGATTTACCGCATATACATAGTGTTAAGGGGAGTGACACAGAGCTTCATAAAAATAAATTTCTCTAAGAATAACCTGGGTGTCATTTTATCTATCTATTATTATGTTACTGTGTATGTGGTGTGGGGGGGGGATGATGGAGGATGTGGAGAGGGCAAGGTCCTTGTCTGACGGGTTTTTTTGAAAAGAGTAAATAACTCTGGCTAGGTATCTGCCTAGCAGTCTCTTGGAGGCAGGGTAGTCTACAGAGAAATTAGCTGATCTAGCTCCAGGCCTTCCCTTTTCTGCTCTCCTTCAAAATTATTTAGGATTTCCTGAGGAATAGAATAATCTTGCCTGTGTCCAGCCTCATTAGTAACTGCATGAGGAATTGTGTCTAATTCCGGGAGTCAGTTAATTAATACATCTGACCGAAGACCCAAACCCGTCTTGCAAACAAGCCTTTACCAGTAATAAAAATGTTGGTCTCAAAAATTCGCATATTTGTATTATTTTTCAAAATTCAGAACCTGGTAGGAAGGGAAGAATACTATTTATCACAGACTTCCAGCCCTCAGACCATAACCAGGTTGACAGAAGAACCTCAGAGACCCATAATCTGCACTTGCTGCTTTCCTGATGAAAAACTTCCAGCACACTTTTTGAATTTTATTCACCTCTGTTCCTTTCATTGTATATTCATGAAACTCCTACTCCTTGAAAGTTTGTACTTCTTAATATATCCACCTGGTCTCTCAATATCTTTCTTGAATTTTTAAACACTTTGTTTTTCTAAATTGTATTCTAAGTGGATTTAACAGTAGTTGATTATAATGCACTAATTCTCTCTGGGTCTCTAGTCTAAGATTTACCCATGTAAAGAGCTATTTGTTTTTATGGCTGCAGATTTTATTTCTAGGCTATATATTTGGTTTATATTTTCTATTCATTCTTATTAGTTCAATTTACTTGTTATAATTTTATCACTTTCAAAAATAGATCAAATACTTCATGTTTTCTATTGGTATAATGTTATTGGAAGTGATTTTTGTCTATACCATTTTATATTGGTGTCTCTCTTTCTTAATATTTACTTTCTTTGTGTGTTTTAGAGTATTAATATCATTTTGAATAGATGGTGTTTTTCTCCCTGGTCCTGAAATCACTATTCTCTGATTGCCAATTTTATGGTCCTGCTAAAGAGATACAAGGTCAATCTTAATCTGGGGCAGGAAGAGAAGCACATCTTACACTGAGATGTGATATAAGAGAGGTAAGGAGGATGTACATAAAGGGCCATTTGTAGGTGGTGGTAATGTACTTGAAGGAATTGTCATCTGTTTTCCACTTATTATTATGTTTTCTCCTCTCATTTCATACATTCTCCCTGGACAACCCCCTCAAAAATTGTAAATGCCGTCATGAATATAAAACCATCAGTCAAAATAAAATATGCCTGCCTAGTTTATATTTTGAAGCACCTAGTGGCTATATTCCCTTTGGTAATTCATAGTTACATAAAACACTTTTTATCTACCTATTTATCTATTTAGCTATCTATCCATCTATCTGTTACTTATTTGTCAACACCATACACCTGAGAATTATCTTTAATATTTCCTCCTCATTTGCTCATATATTGAAAAAAAAGTTGAAACTTTTTTTGGTGAAAGGGGAAATTTAGCATCTAAATTTTATCTCCAATTCTCCTCTTGCATCTCAATTTTATCTCCAAATTCTCCTCTTTTCTGTGTCCATACTATATTGCTGAGTATTTATTTCTGATTATTTCTCCTCTGGATCCCTGCTGCATCCTCCTCTGGGTTATCCTGACTGTGGAAAAACACCTTCCCCTTCCATCCATCTTCTACACCATTGCTCAGTTGTTTCTTCTAAACGTCCTAATGTTACTGTTAAAATACTTTTAATATATTGCTCTACAGGTAGAGAATCTGAGGCAGGAATTATTCAAATGTATTTAATAATACAGAAGGAAGACAAATTTTCTCAAGGTATGAGATCTTCAATCATACATTTTAAAGGCTGAGCAATACAAGACTGTGATGTAAGAGTCACACCTAATTGTACTACCTGTGGAGTGATGAGAGGAAAAAAGGAGAAATTGTTACCAAAAGTGGGGTCCGGCTGCTTGCCCTTCTGAAGCCAAAAAAGAGGTAAGGTTGATGGAAAGGAAAGTTTGCTTTATTTTGGATACCAGCAACCTGGCCAGTGGGAGTGGAGTCCTGTCCAAAGGCCAACTCCCTCCTCCCCCAAATGACAATCAGTGGACAAGAGCTTTTATATGTGAAGGGAGGGGGCTACAAGCGGAAACAGCACAGGCAGCTCTGACAATCGTCTTGAAATTGGTCGTGTGGTGGTCTGATCAGCGTCATCTTGATTGTTTTAAGTACAGTTAATCTTCAGTTCCAGCATCGGTTTGTTCCCATTTCTTTGAGGCCAGCTCTTGGAATTGTGGCAGCTTATGTTATGGCTACAGTCTGGTCATCATGTAGTTCACTTCTTCCACCTGGCAGGGGATTTAGTATCTATAAGACAGCTCACAGGATACAGCTCAGAATATTATCTATACTCCTTGAAGAGGAATTAAAGGTCCTTGACTTTGCTTAAGGACTAAACTATTATTATTTGGTCTCCTTTGACTGCTTTCCTTTGTTTCTGCATTTTCTCACTTCTCTGATTAAACTCATTCTTTGGCTAAATTTTTTCCACAGACAAAAGACAGGCTGAGGACATGGGGGCAAGGACCATAGGGTCCTGCTTCGTTTCAAAATCAGTGCTCATGTGCACTATAAGTAGCCTGTAAAAATTACTTTATTTTTATAATTATCCTCTGAGAGGACTGGAAGGAAGGATACTACTTGTTTCTCAGTATTTTATTTTGTTCAAATTAGTAATCATAATAATTTGTTGTATATTCACTGAAATTTTCCTCTGGGGATGAATTTCAACTCTACTTAAGTAATGTTTGTATAAACAATACAAATGACTCTAATGTCATAAAATGTCTGAAGATTATATTGCAATTGTATAAGATCTATACATTTCACGAAATTTGAGCTATTTAAACTTTTAAAATTAATATTGATGTTACTATTATTATAGTTACCTAATCTTGTATATTTCTTGGTCAATCCTTTCTCTTAGATAACATGTGTTAAATATTTTTCACAGCTTATTATTATTTTTTTGCTTTAATACTATGAAGTTTCAGGACTGGTATTACAAAAATATAACTCAAATCCAAACAGTGATTCAGTTTTATCATATATTCTGATGTTTTTACCCACATTTAAAATTTTCTATGAATAAAATGTGCTCTTTTGCTTGAGGTGAATTCTTTTTGTACTTTCTTCTTGCTTGCCATTCCAAAATGACTTAATTGGTACACTCTTGCAAAGAAGCCCACTGGGAGAAGTGCTCACATGTAAAGAAATTTCTTTAAAAGCATCCAAGGAGACCAGTTGTTGTACTAAATCTGGATTATTCAAAAGGAGTGGATAAAATGATATAAAATAGGCAAATTTTAGCTTGCTGATAAAGAGTATGTTTATAGAGAATTCCTTTATTCAAATTTTTTTGAGCTTCCTTTCTGCATATTGATTACTTGTTTCCTTTGTATTATTCATCTAGCACACACAAGACACTTGAACAGTAATAAGAGAGACCCAGATAAGCAAGTGGCAAAATAAAGCAAATCATCCTTATTCTGTGCTTCACTTGACTCTGTAGTTTTATTCAGACTTATTTCAAAGTGAGTTATTACAGGAATTGATGGGATGCTCTTCAGTGCATCTTGTGATTGTGAATATAAACAGCAATTGAAGTAATATAACTATATTTCCTAATCACACTGGCAATGTCAGCTAACACCTCATGATGGAAAAAAAATTGATGCAACGAAAACTGGGCACAAAGTAAAAATAGGGAGACATGAGTAAAAACACTAAAGAGCCAAGGTAACTCAGACATAAGACTACAAAGCTAATTCTGCTGTCTTACTATAGGGCATCTAGATGTCTTAGGAACAGAAGAAATTGGTTCTCTGGATCCTGACCCTGTGGCTTTCCTATGAAAATTAACTTTAGTAGAACCAAATTCAATGATTTTTATTAGCCTAGCTGTTCTTACCCATTGTTTAGAAAAAAATTGAAATCCAGCATAACTGATGATAAGCTTTCTGTTCATGATAATATCTATTTCAAAAATTGCTTAAATTTCAAAATAAGAATATATAATGTCCTGTTTTAGAATGTTACATGGTATAAAACAATGTAAAAATAAAGTCATCAAAACTATATATAGTTCATCAATTGTTTACACTGCCATGCCTTGGAAATTTTTAAATTATGTAGAATGGTTTAATTTTCTTATTGTTATCAGAAAAACAGCATGGTACTTATTATGTCATAGAAATTATACCTCTGAATAATGATGTAAGTTATACACCTTATGATACTGAGTATCATTTTTCTTTCTCTCTTTAGATAATTACCTCTACTAGCTTGAAAATGAAGAGATTTGATGTTCCTGTTATCATGCTACAGATTATACAAGCTAAGTGTGAAATATCGTATGCAAATATGATTGTGGAGCATTCTTTAACAATGATGTATTCTTCATCTATAAAGCTAACCCATATTTTTAAAAACTATATTTTAAGTACCATCTCGTAATCTTGCCATGTTGATTTTATTTGCTTTGAATCATTTAAAAACTTCTAATCCTATGTCTGAGCATCTGCAAGAGATGTAAAAAGATAAAATGAGTTTGAGAAATTTCTAAATTACTTAGGTTTGGCTAGGTTAATGGGAGAAGTTAAAGTTAGCTGAATGTTGATAATTGGCAGAATCTTATATTATAAAAGGAAAAAATAATAATTTAACAGTTTATAATTGGATCAGAATATTTCTATGGTTTGTTGAATTGGGTCAGAATATTTCTATGATTTGTTGGTTTAATCTTGAGAAATATGATCACTGAATGTAAAATAATTTCAAGTATATAGAATTTTCATCATTTGTACCCAAGTAGATAAATCATCTGTATGTTTGCAACAGAAAAAGAAGCTTTGTTGAATAATAAACTGCACACAACATCAGTGATAATGTCACATTTGAGCAATCCAATAAGCTTTTAATTATTGTTTGTTATACTAATTTATTTTTTCAACTCAAAAATACCTAAAATGCTGGATAATAAGTATGCATTTCGATTTAAGAAGGGATCACTGTCTCCAGACAATGCACTAGTTTTAATTAATTCTTTAATTTTGTGGGATGATTAATTAGGGTCATTTGGAGGACTCAGTATCATTATCTCAATTTGCATCTTTATCTGAACAGCAGATTAAGAGAAATGTAATTTTAGAACCCTAAGAATATTCTCTGTGGATTTATCCTCTTTGGAGAAGGGGAATAAGAGATGCTATTATAAAACTTTTCCTGATTCAATACCATATATAAATAAGGATTGCTTGTCAGAGTTGTTCCACATATATGTGCAGAGGTCAGCAATTCTTTTTGACTCCCTCTTGCAAATAAGAAGACTAATACAGAGGCCAAGAATACTTTGTGAACATTCATATGTCTCTATATCCATAGAAGTTTATATTCATTATAGTTATAAGGATATTTTAGTAGCACATCTGATAACTTCAGGCTAAAAATATGTTTAAAAACTACCTAGAAAAAGAGATATTTAAATACTTTCAAGTCAAACATGTAGTGACTTGAACTACAGTACTTCAAAATAGCATCCATTTCCTATACTATAAGAATAAGTAATTGTTGGAGTTTGAGTCATAGTGACTAAACCACTTCTCAGAGAAGTAAAAACTGAAAAAAGTAAAATGTGTAAAAAACATCTATTAATGTACACAGGAAAATAGATAACTCCTTAGCAAATATGACTTTGTAATCTGGAGTTAACTGGTCTATATTTTGAAAGTTAACATAAAAGATTAACAACTTTGTTACTCAGAGCTGTGCATTACTGGGATATAGTGGATCCCTCTCTCTTTTTTTTTAAGTCAATTATTTTATTGGGGGAGATAAGTTTCTCAAATGTTGGCTGGTTGAAGGCAAATGAATCTCTTGATATTCTAAAATTTCATAAATTAAAAAACAGTTTAAAGCTGTTTGTATATTTTGGAGATTAATCCCTTGTCAGTTGCTTCATCTGCAAATATATTCTCCCATTCTGAGGGTTGTCTTTTTGTTTTGTTTATGGTTTCCTTTGCTGTGCAAAACCTTTTAAGTTTAATTAATTCCTATTTGTTTATTTTTGTTTTTATTTTTATTACTCTAAAAAGTGGATCAAAAAAGACTTTGCTGTGATTTATGTCAAAGAGTGTTCTGCCTATGTTTTCCTCTAAGAGTTTTATAGTATCTGGCCTTACATTTATGTCTTTAATCCATTTTGAGTTTATTTTTGTGTATGGTGAGTTAGGGAGTGTTCTAATTTCATTAGTGTACATGTAGCTGTCCAGTTTTCCCAGCACCACTTATTGAAGAGACTGTGTTTTCTCCATTGTATATCCTTGCCTCCTTTGTCATAGATTAGGTGACCATAGGTGTGTGGGTTTATCTCTGGACTTTCTATCGATCTATATTTCTGTTTTTGTGCTGGTACCACACTGTTTTGATAACTGTAGCTCAATACCAAAAAAACAAACAACACAATCAAAAAATGGGCAGAAGATCTAAATAGACATTTCTCCAAAGAAGACATACAGATGGCTAAAAGCACATGAAAAGATGCTCAACATCACTAATTATTAGAGAAATGCAAATCAGAACTATAATGAGGTGTCACTTCACACAGGCCAGAATGGCCATCATCAAAAAATCTACAAATAATAAGTGCTGGAGAGGGTGCAGAGAAAAGGGAACCCTCCTGCACTGTTGTTGGGAATGTAAACTGCTACAGCCACTATGAAGAACAGTATGGAGGTTCATTAAAAAACTAATAATAGAGCTACCATATGATCCAGCAATCCCACTCCTGGGCTTATATCTGAAGAAAACCATAATTCAAAAATATACATGCACCCCAGTGTTCATTGCAGCATTATTTACAATAACCAGGACATGGAAGCAACATAAATGTCCATCAACAGAGGAATGGATAAAAACAATGTGGTACATCTTCCACTGTGGTACAGTGGAATATTACTGAGCCACAAAAAAGAATGAAATAATGCCATTTGCAGTAACATGGGTGGACCTAGAGATTGTCATACTGAGTGGGGTAAGTCAGACAGAGAAAGACAAATATCATATGATATGGCTTATATGAGGAATCTAAAAAATAAGTTACAAATGAACTTGTCTACAAAACAGAAATAGAGTGACAGAGGTAGAAAACAAACTTACAGTTACCAGGGGACAAAGGTAGGCAGGGAGGGATAAATTGGGTGATTGGGATTGACATATACACACTACTTTATGTAAAATAGCTAATAAGTACCTACTGTATAGCACAGGGAACCCTACTCAATACTCTGTAATGGCATATATGGGAAAAGAATCTATAAAAGAGTAGATATATATATATATGTATAACTGATTCACTTTGCTGTACAACTGAAACTAACACAACATTGTAAACCAATTATACTCCAATAAAAATTTAAAAAAAGAAAAAAAAAACACAACAGTTTAGAGTTGTGACCTAACCTAGCCCTGACAAAGTTATGTTCTATTATGTTTTCATTGGTAACTCTGCTCTTCCTTCACAAAGTAAGCACATAGTGAAGTAATAAATTTACCCTTGTGATAAATAATTCAATGTTTTTTGCACCCAAGGGGGTTTACACTTCATGAAAGCATGGGTGTGTCTGCTTCACTTATTATTTTATCTTTGGCAATTAGCTTATTTCCTATAAAGGGAAAGGAATAGGAAGGGTAGATGCTTAAAATATATTGGTGGAATAGATTAACACAGGAATGAAAATGTGCACTTACTATGATTAAACAGTGAGCAGGCTAAGAACATGTGGAAATGTATGTGGTAGTTGCTTAGTAGACAGCTACAGCAGTCTTCCTACTGCTGTGTTGTCTCTTCCAATTCACTCTTACTTGAAACATTAGAGTTTACTTTTGAGTGACGATCTAATTACTCTGAAAACCTGTTTGTTGAGACTCTATATTAAAGACCAAGTTATAAGGTAAGTGAAAAGTTAAATCTCAATAGTCATTCTGGACATTTTCTTTAGATATATCAAAAAAAAATAGGGAGAGGCTGCCATTTTATTATTAATTTTTAAAAAAATCTATGTGATTAAAGGGCAATGTCTTTTGCATTCAGAGGAATTTAAACTTCATGAAAGCGAAGAGGACTATATCTATTTCATTTACTATTTTATTGCCAACCATTAACTCAGTTCCTGTTAAGGGGTAGACTTTCCAGGGTTCTTCATTGCCCTTAGGCTAAAGTCCCAACCCTTGTGGATTCTGACAAGGTTATTTATGACACTATCCCTAATGTCTCTCCTGCCTGTCTACTTCTCCCTCCATCTCACCTTAGGCCCTGAATCATGCTGTTCACACACAATTGCCTTTTCCTAGACCACCTCACATCCCCAACTCCTTCTGACCTACAGCTAAGCTAATTCTAATGCTAATTTAGATATCAATTTCCCAAGATTATTCTGATATGTGATATTAGGGTAATTTTCCTTTCTATTCACTCTCAACCTGTCTCCTCCATCACAGCAAAGTTCCTATTTATATTATTATAGTTATTATCCTCTTACATATATTGATCATATATCACCAATCTGCCAAGAACAGCCTCTATTTGTGCTGCACGTCATACTTGAAGCCACACTACCTGACAGGCTTTGCATCCCTGTCTCCCACACCTATATTGCACTCCCAATACTCACCAGAAGGGGGAGGAAATCCACAAGCTATTAGGAAGAAATGTGGACTTTACTGAAGATTTTGGACAGAAGATTTAAGAGGTAATCACTATATCTTGGCCTGAAACATTTCATTCCAACATTTTCAAGTAGACCACTATCTCAAGCTTATCTTTTGGGCCACATATCACAGATCTTCTCTTTCTCTTTGACACTTTCTCCATTAGTTAAGTATTAAATTTGTTTGTGAATTACTGTAGCTATGACAATAAAGGAAGCATATGAACTTCATTTTTCTCCTTTCAAGACAATATAATATATTAAAACAAACAAAAATAATAATTTGATGAAAAGTCCCCCACCTCTTTTTTGGTAGATCTGAAGAAAATGTTCAGAATGATTATGGGGATATAATCTTCATTTACCTCACAATTCAGTCTTTCAGGCAGCATCTCAAGAATCAGGTTTTCAGAGCGCTTTTGAATCTCAAATTATGTAAATAAATGAAGTATATTTTATATTTTAAGATTGAACTTGGAGTTAAATAATGAGATATTTTATATTGCTTAATTATGAACGTATACAAAATCAGAATCCTGATTTAACTGAATAATTTATATATTGAGTGTCCTTTACTTTCTGTTTTGCTTTGCCTGAATGCTGAAATCAATGTGTTTTCCAAACGCCTAAGATGAATGATTTGCATGAATAATTATAGGAATGAAGGTTAATACAATTTATTTTTTTTTTGTATAGAGTTCATTTACTTTAGCATTGTCACATAATATTTGTAGGAACAGGAATAATGTCTCCATTTAGCCCTTTTAAATAGTGAGACATTGAATTGGTGTACAAATTAAAGATACTGCTGCATTAAACATTTTCTTAAAAAACCTGACAAAGTTGTAACAGATAAATGAAATGATTTACACATGAAGATTTCTGTTTCCAATCTGGACCATATCATTGAATCCCAGATTAGCATATGCAAAAGTCATCAAAACATCTACACTTAAATAATTACCAGGCATCTCAAACTTATCTAAACAAAACACTTGCTCTTCCCCAGCTACTCTTCCTCAGTCTTGCCCATCTGAGTTGGGGCCAACACCATCATTTCGTCTGTTCAGTCTAGAAATTTTGAAATCATCCTTAACTCCTTTCTTCCTTGCTATTATCATGTCCAAACACATCAGCAAATTGCACTAGCTCTACCTTTGAAATGTGTTTAAACATGAACTACTTCGCACTGCCTCTGGTAGTAAACTTTTGGTTCAAACCACCTATACAGATAGCCTGAATTTTTGCAATATTATTTTACCTTCTCCACCCAACTCCAGATCTTCTCTTACCACAACAGCTAGAGACAATATGTACAAATTTAATTCCAATCATATTACTTTTCTACTCAAAACCCCCAAGGGCTTTTTCTTTCTCAGCATAAAACCATAGTCCTAATTAAATCAAAGAAGGCCCACAATAATCCACCTCAACCCCACTCCCTTCTTGTTTATCATTTTGCACTCATCTGCTACTCAGTGTTTGCCTTTCTATGTCCCAGTCACATATACTAGCCTCCGAATACCCAGGCACATGTCAATCTCAGGGCGTTTGACTAGCCTGGAGCACTTCCTGTCAGATTCACACAAGATTCACTCTCTCTAACCTCATTAGGTCTTGACCCAAATATCTTATCACTGAGATTTTCCAGAACAACTCTAAACTCCAAATCCCCCTTTGTTATATCCCTTCCATGCTCATTTTCTTTTTCCTCCAGAGTGCTGGTCATCATCTGACATATTATATATTCTATTTATTTGTGTTTTAGGATCTATCTTACCATTACTTGAATGTGTATTTCATCAGCGTAGGGATTTTTGAATGTTTGTTAAATGCTTTATCCCCAGTGTCAAGGACACATAAATACTTGTTGAGTGAATTCATTATGGAAGCAGGCTATTTAAATGAGAGAATAAATAATGCATTATTTAAAATATTAATGTTATTTCTCTATAATATTGTGAAGTAGTAAAATTGGCACTACATTACCCATTTTGCAGTTGAGGAAAAGGATATAAAAAGATTCACAGAATTTCCTACATTAAAACCTATGTTTCTCAAATCCTTCAAACTTGTCATATATATTAGATTACTACTGCTATTATACAAGTTACCACAAACTTAGAATCTTAAAACAACACAAACTTATACTTCTGGAGGTTAGAAGTCCAAAATAGATCCCACTAAGCTAAAATCAGGTGTCGGCAGGACCGCATTTTTTCTTGAGGCTCTAGAGGAGAATCTGTCTTTGACTTTTCCAGCCTCTAGAGGCTGCCTGCATCCCTTAGTTTATCTCCTCTGTGTCTGTATCACCCCAATCTCTGTTTTCATGATCACGTCTCCTCTGACATTCCTATCTCTCTTTTGACACTTGTGATTATATTGGGCCCACATAGATAATTCAGTGTAATCTTCCCAGTTCGAGGTCCTTAACTTAATCAGTTCTATGAAGGCCCTCTTGCCGGGTGAGGTAGCATATGTTTAGTTTTGGGGATTAGGAAGCGGCCTTCTTTGAAGGGCTATTTTTCTACCTACCATACCAGAATACTATCAAATACCCTATATCATATCATAACTGTAATCTTTTAAATTACATGTTTATTTTTCCTAGAGGTTTTAAATTCTGTAACTTTGATTTGTAAATTCATTTCAAAAGTTGTTAATCCGCATCTTGTACTGCAAGATTATTTTCTGTTACTAAGCATCTTCCTTTGAGATGTATAATATACTCGATTTCTTGTGTCTTTTCTTTGGGTTATAATTATTTAAATTGACTATACAAATTAACCATTAATTGAAGTAACAGTTTTGGTCAAATGCTGTCTTTGACAACATTTCCCCCATACTGATTTAAATAGGCTTTTATATAAGTTTTCGAACCTGTCAGTATATTTGATTTTCTTCAATGCCTAATATAAACCGTATTTAAGGTTAAAAATAGGAAAGAAGAAATACTTTATTCAAGACAGTAATAGTAACTGGAATTGTCCTCATTAGAATCTGGTCAGTAATAGATGAATGTTTACTATACGTCAAAAATCAATCACTTCTCTATGTCATGATCAGGAGCTTTGGAAAGTCAAAAATTTTATATTCCACCTTTAACATTCATTTTTCCCAAAATAGCCATTGATAAATATGATCATAGATATATTAACATATGTTTGATATATATGAGATATAAATAGCAAAGTAAGTTAACTGTTCTTTTGACACTTGTAAACAGAAATACTGTCACCACAGTGAGTAAGCTAGGCTTCAGAGTTTGTGCTCTTAGTGATTCTGTGCAACACTGGTCCTCACAAATAAAGATGACCTTTAAAAAATTGAATTATCAACTTTGAACAGGCACATATTCAAATCAAAAATTACTCCTGTGGTTCAATAAGTATGTAAGGCAAAGTAGAAGACACCTGTACTGAAACTGAAGTAGAGTAGAAGTAGAAGATTTACTCCTAACAATGACTAAACAAGAAATATTGTTGTAAGGCAAATTACAAGCTATTAATTGAAATTGATTTTGGAAGTAATTCAAAATAAAAAAGAAAAAATACAGACTGATACTATATTTATATGAAGTATAAAGTGTATAAAATATTCTAATTATATTTCATATACATAGAACAACTTTTATGAGTAAGATACACAGAAAGGCTGACTTTTATTGAATGTTTTCTGAGTGCTAGACACTGATCTAAATCTTCTATGTTAATTCATTAATTCACCTATATTACACTGAACCCTGAAAGCTGCGTATTTCAACCCAAACTTGTGATTACCTATCGATTATAAACAAAAGGGACTGTTAAATATTCACAATACAAATCAGTGATGTAGTCCACTCCACTTCACTCCCAATGCACACCTGTTTCATGATATTGCCAACTTCCAACTATTTAAAAGTTGCCCTTGACTTCCAGGTATTTCTTATGAGACAGGGGAGAAACTAATCTGCAGATCACTGTGAAATATTTGGAGTTGGATTTGCTGATTGTAACAAATAAAAATAATTAGTTTCAAGATTTTATAAGTGTAGACATAGGCAATTTGTTTTGGTTTAAACAAGCAGCAGCAATATTTCTTTGGAGATAAAGTACATGATCTAAGTTTAAGCACTTGGAAATTTGTTTTTGTGAAAACAATGAAAATAGAAGATTTATTTTTTATTATGACTGTTTTAATATTTTCCTAAACTTACATTCAACTATAGCAGAAGATGATTTATTGCTAGTACATTGAATATAATTGTGCTTATATAATTTCTTGCCAGAATCTAAATCATTCATAATAACAACTTTGAATTTAGGGGACATTAATCAGGATATCGGTTGCTGAGGAAGTGCTAAAACAAGGGCCATGATGAAAGAGAGGTGTAAAAAGAAATTCGCTTGGAGACACTCAGTTACAGACATACCATCTCATTTATTTCCATTCAAATATGAGCATAATATTTTGTTGAATTCATGCATTTTTTTCACACACCTGTCTCCTTACCCACTCCAGGTGGCATTTGGCCTTTATTCTCTGAATTTGATTTGAAAATGTTTAAAGAAAGTGTTTCTAATAGTGTCATTAGCACTTTGTTATATAATTTATTATCATACTGTAACCTGGTAATATAACTTATTTAGCTTAAAAAATGATATCACTTATTTAGCTTCCTCCGTTGTGCTCTTATAAATATTCAAAATAACATTAAAATCTGTATCTATATGTTGAAAGAGGCTGCCAGTGTTTCCACCCACATCTATCTTTTTACTTTTAGTAAGGGTATTTTTAACAGGATACACAAATGCCCACTGCAGACTAAAATTTCTAGACTTTAGCACGAAAAGATGTACCTTCCCTTCTCTTCCCATCTACAGACTGCAACACAATTATTGTGCTGTGTTAACCTCTACCAAGTAAACCCATAACCCATTCAACAGATGAACTGTCTCCCAACATCATCAAACTTCCATACCTGCCTTTGCCCACCAACACAACTGTCCTGTAAGAATGAAACAAATTCTAAATCCTGTTCAAGTTCCTGTGTTTTGTGGTCCCTTATGCAAATAACCTAGCCACACCACATATCCCAACCACTCAATTTAGTAGAAAGATGTAGAAAAATTCTGGACAAAATAATAAGAACAATGTGGCCAATCCTAATAGAACAGGGAGAAAGCTGAGCAAGGACACAGCTATTGCTGCTGGAGTTGGTGACCTCCGATAAGTCCTGGTAAAAACGTCACCAGGGATCCTTTAGAAGATAGATCATATACCAACAGAGTTTTATCTTTCAGCAAAAATTGTTGGATATATGCAAAGTTTTTTTTTTTTTTTCCTGTTTCTTGTTACCAGTAGTAAAGTACAGATTGTTTATTAAAAGAATGCTCTACTCTAAAGAGGCAGCCTGAGGGGGAGGGGTAAATTGGGAGATTGGGATTGACATATACACACTACTGTATATAAAATAACTAGTGAGAACTACTGTATAGCACAGGGAACTGTACTCAATACTCTGTAATGACCTATCAGGAATCTTTAGAATTTAATTCCTTTAGAAAAGGAATCTAAAAAACAGTGGGTATATGTATATTTATAACTAATTCACTTTGCTGTACAGCAGAAACTAATACAACCTTGTGAATCAACTATACTCCAGTAAAAATTAATTAAAAAAAAAAAAGAGGCAGACTGAGCAGGAAACAACACTGTATCCCTAATCTTTTCTCCATCTCTTCAGCTAGACTTTGGAAGCCAGTCCAGCTGCAAGTACCAAATTAAAGACCTTTTTTTCTTTACCACTCCAGCCTGTTGCTCCAGATGACCATAATGCAAGGTCAGTGTGTACAGCTGAGTGATGCCCAGCAGTGAAGAGGGAAGGTTAGGGCTGAAATCTAGCTTCAGCTCCATTCAACATGCAATGAGCTTGGCTGCTCTGAGAGGATGGAGCCCCTTTTACTTTTTACAAAGGTCCTGTCCACGTACTGAGTCGATGCCTGTGGGAGTGCCTCAGCACAGAGGGGAACGCTCTTTCTCTTCTAGCCATCCAGAGCAGTATGGTGTCTCATCTGTAACTCTCACTTTGAAGCCTGCTTTAGAGTAGTTGTCACAATCAACAGAAAGGGATGGTAGAATTTTGAGGCTAATAAAAATTTTTAATAAAAAACTAGAATATTAGAGATATTCTAATAAAAATATCAGACATGCAACAAGATAAACCGACTATTTAAAAATATGATCTTTGTTGTAGTTACTCGCATGTGGAACTTATTAGAATCAAGTTAGCTGGAATTTTACTGTGCATTTTGTGGGAGCCAACAAACCATAACTACTTGGATTGAAAAAGCCTGGGAATGTGCGACTATTAGCAACTCTGGTTTCCAAGCATACCCTGCAAAAATCAGAAGAAAATGTTAGGCAGATTTCAAGGATGTAATTTACCTTTTCCATCGCTATCATCAATGTGGCCACAGAGTAAAATGAACAAAGAGTCTCCAAAGAGAACAGAACCCAGAACTGCCATATAAACTCATCAATAGGACTTCCTTTAATGCCAGGGCAAAGACTTGTCATATTCATGCCTCATATGTATTGGCAATTACTGTGGCATAGAGGCTGTTTGTTTAATATGCTTCCATTTTCTACATGGGAGTATTATGGTAGTTTTCATGTCCCTACCCTATTTTATACTTTGTATGGGAGAGGATTTGGTTTATTACTTGATATTAAAACCTGCTAGAAATGATTATTTAACATAAAAACATTATGGAATTTTACCTCGGTATAGTAAGCAAAGGGGTCCTTGCATTGTCATTATTGGGTTAAAGATGAGTGTATTTTATTTGTGGAAAGAAGCATCTACATGATCACCCAGCTAAACACTATGTCCTCTGCTTTCATTAGGTGTGTGACTTAACTTTCTGTTTTGGGTAAGGAGATATGAACAGAAATGATGTGGTCAAATTCTAGATCATTTCCTTTAAATGATATGAATTGCCCTAGCTTTTCTCTTTTCTTTTATCTCACTGGCTGGAACTCTTTTTCATAATGTGGACAAAGGCTGATGGCGATGGAAAAGTAGAAGATGAAAGAAGTCTGGTTCCCTAATATGATCAATATACCATAAAAACCCTGGAATGTCTGCCTGATGTGTTAGATGAGAGATACATATTTTCCGGCACTGTATCTTGAGGTCTTATAATTCATAAGATTAGATAAGTCAGTAATAAACTAGTTTGAAATTTCACTAAATTTGAAACCTTGCATGGAGACAAAATAGGTGTTTTGAACAGCAATTGTGGTTTTCTGTTAATCATTTTTGCACTCTGGATCACTTACTGTTGCATAAGATGATTTATGCTTAGCATGTGTCTGGCACACAGCATTCACTCAATAAATGTTTGTTGAGTGAATTCATTTAAAAAATGTCCATCATTATTTATTCATCATTCATTCTTTCCAAAGGCAAGAACTGTGCCTGGAGAAAGTTTTGTAATCTCCATAGGGTTATTAGAATTTTAACACTATTCTAATGCCTTTATCAAAACACAAACATATGAGCCAAATTGCCCTCACAAAGCCAAAATGAAATTAGCATTTGACAGAGCAATTCCAAAATAAATTACCCCAAACAGGCTCTTTTCTCCCTTGTAAGTGCAAAACTCTGCTGTTGAGCAAACAGGCTTTGGGGCTGGATAATGAAATCTACGTGATCTGCTTCTCCTTCAGTTTTGTTTTTTTTTTTTTTTTATAAAGCCTTTTAAATTTTATTTATTTATTTATGGCTGTGTTGGGTCTTCGTTTCTGTGCGAGGGCTTTCTCCAGTTGTGGCAAGCGGGGGCCACTCTTCATCGCGGTGCGCGGGCCTCTCACTATGGCGGCCTCTCTTGTTGCGGAGCACAGGCTCCAGGCACGCAGGCTCAGTAGTTGTGGCTCACGGGCCTAGTTGCTCCGCGGCATGTGGGAGCTTCCCAGACCAGGGCTCGAACCCGTGTCCCCTGCATTGGCAGGCGGATTCGCAACCACTGCGCCACCAGGGAAGCCCCTCTCCTTCCGCTTTAAGCGTCATTTTGCTCAGAGCTAGGTTTTGGGACTCAGTTTTAGTAGTTTCTCATTAACTACATTCACTTTGTAGCTTTTTACATACAGTGCCTCTCCGAAGTAGAAGTGACGGTGCGCAAGAACAAAGGGATGTTGTCCTCTCACAGAGATGAGCTGTGTGATGTCTAGTCATCAAGGTAGGAACGGATTTCACACACCAAGCATCCGTTGACTCTTGTCATCTTACCCTATTTTATGGTATATTATGTGATCTTATAGGAACTCTGGATTATATTTTAAGCCATTCCAAAAATACTATAGAGTAGGTAGAAATGAAGTAGTTAATAAATAAATATTGTTCTCATTTTCCTTTTATATTTATGTTTCAATTAGATTCGTTTAAAAAACAACTGATTGAAATATACTGTTAGTCCTACTTCAATGTGAACTATATAGTACACTGGCAAGAAAAAAAGATGACAGGATAAAAAATGAAATCAAAACTAAAGGATAAAAACATATTAAAGGTGATAAATGCATAAATACAGAAGTTCCCCCATGTAGGCTATCATTATGTTTTGGTTAGTCTTTATTTAACTGTATTCTATATACATCATATTTACAGATCTCTCTTTTTTTCATTCATTTTCCTCTCAGTGCTTCACTGAAGATAATTTCCATTGAACTCTTTCAATTCACTGATCCTTTTCTCTGCTGAGTACACTGTTTACTCCCTATGAGTGCCCATTCCTTTATTAACAGATAGAAGGTGTGGGAAGTCACCTCAATATGATGCAAAAATGGCTCTTTGAGGGATAGGTGGCAGCTACACTTAGTTCACTTTTGCAAATGTCCTGGAAGCGTGACTTGATGTGTCACTGTTGTAGGCCCCTCCTTACAGTGGGATGTTGCCTCCTAAGTGCATAAGGCTGAGAGATTTCACATTGCCTTTCAAATCCAGTGCCTCCCTCTCACCCTCCCCATGCCCTCCACACTATCCCATAGATATAGACTTCACAGGGCCTCACAGATCTTTATCACTTCTTCCAGAAATTTCCATCTTTTGGAGATTTAGAGCTTAGCTCGTTAGATTTTCACCACATGCTGTTTTGTAACCTGGCAAACGTCTAGAGTGAAAGACCTGTCTTAAATATGTTGAAGGTTTCGCTCTCTAGGTTTTGTCTCCTATGTATTGCCTAACAGTAGGGGCCAGCACTGGGGCCATTCTTCAACTGTGCTCCCAGAAGTAGTAAATCTGAGTTCACATTTTCATAGTGAATACAGTTTACCACTTGCACCACACAGATCTACTTTCTAGACAGGGTTATAGAATAGCTCCCCCATAGTGGCTGGGGGCTTCTCTTTCTGATGTGAAATTTAGATGAGGGAGGTTAATAGGATACACTATAGATTCTGTTTCTGCAGATGATCTTCAGGTTGCAACAGGTATTCATCCTCCCCAGCCTGATCTATTCATTCTAAATTCCCCTCAACTCAGCTATCCCTTCAGCTATCACTTTGGTAGTTTTTGGTGACTGACTCATTAGTAGGATCCAAGTCATTATTACAGAGGGATCTGAGTCTTTGGCAGTTATATTCTTTTCAGGATCGGGTTGTTGTTCCTGTTCATTCACAATTAGATTAGATCAATGAAGAACGCAGAGGCACCAGTTGTCACATAGGTTCAGTACATATTCCTCCTTGCCCTCATTGCTTGACAGCAACTCAGCCACTGTCTGCTGATTAGGGTCATTTGTCCCTGACTGCAGAGCAATTCCTACTCAAGCTGGCCACAAGAAGTCCAAAATATCCCGGAAACAGTCAGAGTTTATAGTTTATTGAGATCCTTCCCATGTTCCTCGACAAGAATGGGTCTCCCTTTGGTGACCAAAAGCTCCAATCCCACACAGCCCAGAATCACAGGGACACGAAGCACAAAATCTCTAGCAATAAGTGGGGTAACTGGGTGACTCCTGCATTCACACTCTTTGATCCCAGACACATATACATATTCTTCCTGTTAGAGACACAGTACAAAGTCTGATTTAATGCATATACTGTATCCTAAAAGGATCTTTCCTCTCTGGAATTTAAATTCTTATCGTTTTCCTTGCTTCCACAGTTATCTGATATTTCTAAACTATATCTTTTAGTATTATTAAATTGTTTAATTGTTGTAATGACTTTTGGTTACTTTTTACATTCAGAAATAAAAATTGCTCCAGTCATAACCATTCATATATGGTTATGAAATAGGAGGGAAGGGGGCAGGGCACAACCTTTAAAAGAATGACATAGCCATAGAATATGACAAAAACTGGTTAGAACCAACTAGATCCAATATGGCAGAAGATTTGACTTCCAGTGGACCTTGACCCTCATTATATGCTCATTATAATACATTAGCATCTAAATGACACACCCACCAGCACCATGACTGTTCTGAGGCTAACCATAAAGAGCCAAAAAGTGGGTGGTGACCCAATTCCTGGAAATTCCCGCCCCTTCCCTGAAATAGTTGGACTAATCTTCCCACTGTTAGCCTATGAAATTAACCAGCCCATAAAAACTAACCATGCCATGTTTTGGGGCCTCTTGACTTCTGAGATGGCCCACACTCTGTCTATGGACTGTGTTTCTCTCTGAATAAATCCACTTCTTACCCATCACTTTGTCTCTCACTGAATTCTTTCTGCAAAGAGACATAAAAATTCTGAGCTTCATTAAGTCCTGAGACCAGGTGTGTGATCTCATTTAAAAGACCATGGGTTCAAGTCCCAATCTGAGGTGCACGGTTTCAGTTAGAGTCTGGAAAAGACAAACCAAGTTATTAACGTGTAAACCTTTGGTTAGAGCTAAAATTGGAGGAGCTGATGCTTATATCATACTTTTTTTAAAAACATGCTTGTATTGTTTGGAAGTTTTATATTTATCATGCATTCATGCCCTTTTTCTTTTTTCAAATTTAAAGTAAACCCATAGTTTACAGCAAGAAGTTTGCTGCATTTATTTCTTTTTATTTTATTTTATTTTTTTAAGAAATGACAACTCACTAGGTGTCCAAGATATTTCCTCAGCCCGCCTTTAAGAGAGATTGCAAGGTCACAAATACACAAATAGCTTGAGACCCCAAAAAGCATTAAACATTCTATAAAAAGTGAGTTTAGGTATATCATTTCAGGCACACAGAAAATCATATGTGAAGGCACCAAGACGGGCAAGAGTTTAATTCTTTTCAAGAACTGAAAACAAACAAAAAAAAAAGATAAAAAAAGAGCTTCTGTAAATAATACAAACAAAGCAAAAGAGAGTGTTCTAAGATAAGATTGAAAGGTGGGCCATGGTTAGTTTGTGGAAGGGACTTTATAACATAGTAATTCATTTGATATTTTTCCTTAGTTATTGGAGAGTTGTGGTAGTGAATGAAAAACCAGAGCTTTTAGAATTCACTGTGTCCAAGAGTATTAACTTATGAAACTTTCATTGCAAGTTACATCCCTGGTATACATTAACCATGTGATGCAGAGCTAGGCAGTGCCTTCATATCTAAAACTTTTATACTGTACTTTTTAAAGCTTTAATTTTGAGGAAAGGAAAAGGACATTTGTCTGAGTATGAATTCTAAGTTGTATATATTTCTTGTCATTCTAAAAAAGTGAATTTGTGAAGCAAAATTTTGCTAATGTTAAACTTTAAAATTTAATATACCAGGTTATTAAAATACTGCCACTAACTAGTTCATGGACTTTAAAAGTAAAATATGTCTGACTGTTAAAAGTATATGAAGAAAATTTAATTTTTGTGTAATTGGAATTAAAAGAAAATCTTAAAATCTTAAAATGAAAATAAAATAATACTTTTCAACAAACAGCTTAGTGTTAATGTAACAGGAACTAGAAATGTGTTTGTTAGATATAAAGCATATGTAAGCCAAATTATGAAATAAAGCGACTCAAGAATTCAAATAGAATGGAAAACAAACAAACAAACAAAAAACTCATGCTTTAATCTCCAGAACCTGTGAATATATTACTTACATGGCAAAAGGGACTTTACAGTTAGCTAAATTAAGAATCTTGGGTTGGGGAGATTATTCTAGATTTTCTGGGTGGGTCCAATGTAATCATAGTGTCTTTTTAAGAAATAGGTAAGGGCATCAAATTTACAGAGAATATATGTAATGAAGGAAGCAGAGTTGGAGTGATGCACTTTGAACAGAGTAAGGGGCCATGAGCCAAGGAGTGTGGGTGACATCTAGATGCTGGAAAACTCAAGGGGACAGATTCTCCCCTGGAGCCTCTGGAAGGTACTCATGTCTGTTAACACCTTGATTTTTGTCCAGTGAGACCCATTTTAGATTTCTGAGCCCCAGAACTATAAAATAATACATTTTCATTATTTTTGTTGTTTTAAGCCACAAAGTTTGTGATAGTTTGTTTTGGCTGCAGTAGGGAATTAATACAGCATCGTTTCTGCTTATTCATTTCTATGGTCATATTGCCTTGCTTAACCCTGCAGTTTCAGAGACATGTTACCCTCTATGGGGAGGGGAATGACATAGTAGTGAAGGAGATGAAGTAGTCTGGCTAGCTGCTTCACAAGGAGGGTAACGGCTGCCCTGTGATTATTGACTCACTGATTTCTGACAGGGAGAAGATTGCAGTGGTTATGTCAAGATGGTTGTCTCTTTCCCATATTGTCCTGATCGTTGATCAATTTTCCGGGTTTTCTGTCCTGAAACTGTACTTCTCTTTGGGATGTTCTTGACTGTGAAGGGGCAAACAAGCATCAACACCTTTCATGACTCAACACAAAAACTGTCAGGCTAATCTCTTTCATGACTGTACAGCAATTATGTAACCAAATTTAACAATACCAGAGCAATGGAAACTTTGATGGAAAACAGACAAAATCTGAACACAAGTAACCATATTCTGAGAAGAATGACTTAAGTACAAATGTTCTCTTTAGTGAGATCACTATATAGTAACAAATCTATGTTAGTCTAGTCTACCAGACAGAATCAACACAGCCATGGGGGGGGGGGGAGAGGGTGACAGATCAACCTGCCCAATAGATTCAAGCTTTAAAACAAAGTAATCATGGTACAATATGCAGTTTCAGTAAAAATAAAATAAAAATAAAACAGCGAAAGAGCATTTACCTTTGAATAGAAATGTAAATAATAAGATTTAGTTTGAAAATTCTGAACATAGATATAAGCCCAGTACTTGCATAATTTATTCTAAGGCAAAAATTAAACAAAACAAAACAGACAAAAAAGACTGCTGAATTTAAAAATGAAAGCCTGATTGCATTATTTCTTTATAAGCTCTATTATCCCGTTATTCCAGGAGCTGATAAAAGCAGTGAAATTTGATCCTAGTTCTTCAAAATGAGGTTTTGAGCAAACACTAAAGCCCTGAAAGCCAGATTAGTTTATAATACATTCAACTCATCACAATAGTTCCTAACACAAGGCTGACTTAAGCTCAGGGTCAAGCAAAGAACTTGGGAAGAAACCAGACTGGTGACAATCTTCTTTGTGTCTCCCTGTGACAGGAAAAGAATTTCAAATCTTTTCCTGTCTTTCCTTTTCTTCAAGCAGACCTTCTTTAAGGCTGAAATATGTAGAAGTGTGGTATAAATGTAATGCCAAACATTATAAGCAGCCTTAATTACAGTGTGATTATGTAAATAATTATACATTGCTTTGTTTATTTATAAATATTTCATCCCTACCCTAAACACAACTTATATTTTTATTCATAGCTGGTTCACGAAGCGTGACCTCCACTCACATCTTGAATAAGTGTCGAAGAAAACCTTAGAAAGCAAAATGCTGTTTGGTGAAGTTATTGTATCTACTTAATGATAAACACATTTCTTATATGACATATATAGCATCATTTAAGAAATTCTTCTTTGTATTCAAATGCTCTATGCTATATACATTGGTATAAAATTAATTAAACCAAAAGCAGCACGTAAGTCACGTATTGTTATTTTAAAACATGAAACATACATTGTGATATCTGAGAAGGACAAATATTTGAAGCGATAGATGGCAGTATTGTTGCATATTTTTATGTGTGTTCTAAAGCTTTTGTTCATCTTACCCCCTCACCCAACAGCTTTCATTACTTTCTAAAGTTTTATAGGTCAATGTATGAAGACATTAGAAGTCTTAATTTGAAGACTTTTTTTTTTTACCTAGGCAACTTTGATTTGCATTTCCTCTCTGTGTAAAGGACAGTACCCAGAGAACCACAGAAGTGGGAATAAAAGGTTTCCATTCTTTTACGTCTGGTTTGCACAGCTAACCCACAAGCCCAAGGGACTGTGAAGGTGGCACAGTGAGCTGCTATGGATTGGTCTATCTTATCCTTCCTCAGTTTATTGAGTTCCCAGTGTAATTTCAAAACATACATTTTATAATATTTATTTAGCTTCAAAATCTCTTTGATTTCAAAATTTTTTTTGATGCTGGGGTTAAATGATGCTCATCTGTTTTCACATAACTTGTTATCTGATAATCTCGTAGGTATTTTTAAAGATCATTTTTCAATGAATGACTAGATCTTATAAGGGAGAGAAAAGTAAACTGTTCATCTTTTAAACAGCACTAAAGAAATGTATAGGAAAACTGTAATGATGAAGTAAGCTATATATTCGGAAGAAGGGAACAAAAGGGAAAATGAGTAGTGGGTCATCCAGTTAAAATTGTTTTCTAAAATTTCAGCATGTAAGTTGAACTACAGGGCCAAATATACTGAGTTTAAGCTTTTGCTGCCCCAGGAATAGTGTTTGATATCCAAGGAGGGAAAGGATATTTCTTGCTGCATCCAGTGAATTTGTGTTGGATATTTCTTTCAAGTGTACTGGTTCTCAAAAAAACAAAGAAAAAAAAGCCTCAAAAGCTGTACTCTGTTTCCTTTTTTTTTTTTTTTCCCCATAAAAAGATCAGTTATCAATCGAAGTTAATAGCTAAAGTAAGAAAGTACTCATTTAATCTCATCAATTTTTTTGTGAGGGCTTTCAGCTCTAAGAATGCAGTTTTAAATTTTATTTATTTATTTATTTATGGCTGTGTTGGGTCTTCGTTTCTGTGTGAGGGCTTTCTCTAGTTGCGGCAAGCGGGGGCCACTCTTCATCGTGGTGCGCGGGCCTCTCACTGTCGCGGCCTCTCTTGTTGTGGAGCACAGGCTCCAGACGCGCAGGCTCAGTAATTGTGGCTCATGGGCCTAGTTGCTCCGCGGCATGTGGGATCTTCCCAGACCAGGGCTCGAACCCGTGTCCCCTGCATTAGCAGGCAGATTCTCAACCACTGCGCCACCAGGGAAGCCCAAAATTTTTTTTGAGTTTTGACACTGCCTCTAATTTTTTGTCTCCAGTTTTAATACCCAACCTAAGCAAATAATGACAGTTCATTTCTCTCAGTGTTAATTTATCTTCGTGATTTTCAATAAGCCTTTACACATACTACAGAATTCTATCCTAGAAACTGCCCTTTAAGAGAGTTGGCTCAGTTTTTGCAATATCAATTGCCATTTGTGAACCACTAGACACAGTCTGAACAAATCGAAGATCCTCAGTCAAATAATGAATAAATGGCAGAGACTACAAAGGACGGTCCTGAGAATCTGACTCTGGAACTTTCTGCTACCCTTGGCAGCTTACAATTAGGAAAATTAGTATCTCGAAATTATTCCTTTTAAAGGCTCAATAAGTATTGAATTAGTTCATGTTTAGAAGCACAGATAAACATACAAAGAGATCATTTTACTGTTTTTCAGAATGTTGTCATATGAAGTAATAGAAATTAGTAAATAAAATAATTTATTTAATAATTTATTTGTGTCCATAAAGTATTCCATGTATACTCTTTGAAAATAGACTATTATATGATTAATAATTTATTTAAAATATGGTTAATTTTTCAAATCCATAAATGTTTTTATTATAAAAGATAATTTATAATATTAATAAACTATATAAAATAGCTTTTTTAAACAGTGAAATTGCTGAATCCATCATAAAATTATGTCAATAAATTACAATAGTAAGGAAAAGAAGGCATCCCTCAGTAAAGTTCTTTTCAAAATTGTAGAAACATAATCTATGTATATGTGATGTGACTTCAGCAGAATCTGTCCACACTCATTACCTAGGCCAGATCACAAAGTTTGTTCCAAGTTAAAAATGTAAAGAGAATGGAGACATGCAGATATTTCAAGATTGGTTTCACTGCAGATCTGTGCAGGCAAGAGAGCAGTGCAAAGGAGGCTGTGCAGTAGATCAGACTTGAAATGGGTTTTGTTTCAGTGTTCTTTCCCTTGTTCCTTATAAAAATGAAGGAACTGCATATACAGAGGGAGGTTTTTGTTTTCTTTGGGTAAATACCCAGGACTGAAATTGCTGGATCATATGGCAGTTCTATTTTTGTTTATGTTTTGAGGGAACTTCCCACTGTTTTCTACAGCACCTGAACCAATTTACATTCCCATCAACAGTGCCCAAGTGTTCTCTTTTCTTCACATCCTTACCAACACTTGTTATTAGTTATCTTTTTTTTTTCACACACACACACTGTATTTTATTTTTACAAGAGATAAATAGACTGACACCAAGCATTGTACATGGATGACCACAACAAAAGCAACAATGATTGCAATTACCAAACATGAAACACACTCATACTATGTCATAATATTGACATTCAGTCCAGTAATCCTCCACTGTAACAGCTCCTTTACTTTGCGGTGAAAATTGATTTGTATATTCTTTGCCTCTGAGTCCTTGTGGGATTTTTTTTTTTTTAATTCAGACAGAAAGTCACAAAAATTATACTCATCCTCGTCAGTTCACTCAGTCCCATGTAATTAATTTTTTTTTTCATCTTGATCTTTTGTTAGCACTTTTATGAGTTCATCAGTTTTTCATTAGAGTTCTGAAAATGCTTATTCATTCAGTTCAGCAGTACAGTCAGTTACCAGAAGCCTGTACTTGTCAGAGTCTTTTCCATGAATTTCTTGAAGATGAAACTCTTTTATAGGAACATATTTGCAAAATCATCAGAGTACACCCAGAACTGTCTGTAAATGACAAAAGACTTAAAAATGACCACGGTTAAAGATTTGATGAAAGTTCATAATAATGCAGTTGACAAGAAAATTAGTTATTTCTGAGATATACATTTTAAAGTAATAACTAGAATTATTACTTATAACATTATACCAGAATATATGATTTTTAGAAATTGCATGTAATGTCTGAAACATTTATATTAACATATTTCCATACATATTTCCATACAAATACAAATATAAGATTTTTAGAAATTTCATGTAATGTCTGAAACATTTATATTAACATATTTCCATACAAATAACCCAATGAAAGTTTAGTATTAGTTGTTTTGTTTGTTTTTTTATACTGCAGGTTCTTATTAGGCATCAATTTTATACACATCTGTGTATACACGTCAATCCCAATCGCCCAATTCAGCACACCACCATCCCCACCTCACCGCAGTTTTCCCCCCTTGGTGTCCATATGTCCATTCTCTACATCTGTGTCTCAACTTCTGCCCTGCAAACTGGCTCATCTGTACCATTTCTCTAGGTTCCACATACATGCATTAATATACGATATTTGTTTTTCTCTTTCTGACTTACTTCACTCTGTATGACAGTCTCTAGATCCATCCACGTCTCAACAAATGACTCAATTTCGTTCCTTTTTATGGCTGAGTAATATTCCATTGTATATATGTACCACTACTTCTTTATCCATTCGTCTGTTGATGGGCATTTAGGTTGCTTCCATGACCTGGCTATTGTAAATAGTGCTGCAATGAACATTCGGGTGCATGTGTCTTTTTGAATTACGGTTTTCTCTGGGTATATGCACAGTAGTGGGATTGCTGGGTCATATGGTAATTCTATTTTTAGTTTTTTAAGGAACCTCCATATTGTTCTCCATAGTGGCTGTATCAATTTACATTCCCACCAACAGTGCAAGAGGGTTCCCTTTTCTCCACACCCTCTCCAGCATTTGTTGTTTGTAGATTTTCTGATGATGCCCATTCTAACAGGAGTGAGGTGATACCTCATTGTAGTTTTGATTTGCATTTCTCTAATAATTAGTGATGCTGAGCATCTTTTCATGTGCTTCATGGCCGTCTGTATGTCTTCTTTGGAGAAATGTCTATTTAGGTCTTCTGCCCATTTTTGGATTGGGGTGTTTGTTTCTTTGATATTGAGCTGAATGAGCTGTTTATATATTTTGGAGATTAATCCTTTGTCCGTTGATTCATTTGCAAATATTTTCTCCCATTCTGAGGGTTGTCTTTTTGTCTTATTTATGGTTTCCTTTGCTGTGCAAAAGCTTTGAAGGTTCATTAGGTCCTACTTCTTTATTTTTGTTTTTATTTCCATTACTCTAGGAGGTGGATCAAAAAAGATCTTGCTGTGATTTATGTCAAAGAGTGTTCTTCCTATGTTTTCCTCTAAGAGTTTTATAGTGTCCAGTCTTAAATTTAGGTCTCTAATCCATTTTCAGTTTATTTTTGTGTATGGTGTTAGGGAGTATTCTAATTTCATTCTTTTACATGTAGCTGTCCAGTTTTCCCAGCACCACTTATTGAAGAGACTGTCTTTTCTCCATTGTATATCTTTGCCTCCTTTGTCATAGATTAGTTGACCATAGGTGCGTGGGTTAATCTCTGGGCTTTCTATCTTGTTCCATTGATCTATGTTTCTGTTTTTGTGCCAGTACCATATTGTCTTGATTACTGTAGCTTTGTAGTATAGTCTGAAGTCAGGGAGTCTGATTCCTCCAGCTCCATTTTTTTGCCTCAAGACTGCTTTGGCTATTCGGGGTCTTTTGTGTCTCCATACAAATTTTAAGATGATTTGTTCTAGCTCCGTAAAAAATGCCATTGGTAATTTGATAGGGATTGCATTGAATCTGTAGATTGCTTTGGGTAGTATACTCCTTTTCACAATGTTGATTCTTCCAATCCAAGAACATGGTATATCTCTCCATCTGTTGGTATCATCTTTAATTTCTTTCATCAGTGTCTTATAGTTTTCTGCATACAGGTCTTTTGTCTCCCTAGGTAGGTTTATTCCTAGGTATTTTATTCTTTTTGTTGCAATGGTAAATGGGAGTGTTTCCATAATTTCTCTTTCAGATTTTTCATCATTAGTGTATAGGAATGCAAGAGATTTCTGTGCATTAATTTTGTATCCTGCAACTTTACCATATTCATTAATTAGCTCTAGCAGTTTTCTGGTGGCAGTTTTAGGATTCTCTATGTATAGTATCATGTCATCCGCAAACAGTGACAGTTTTACTTCTTCTTTTCCAATTTGTATTCCTTTTATTTCTTTTTCTTCTCTGATTGCCATGGCTAGGACTTCCAGAACTATGTTGAATAATAGTGGTGAGAGTGGACATCCTTGTCTCGTTCCTGATCTTAGAGGAAATGCTTTCAGTTTTTCACCATTGAGAATGATGTTTGCTGTGGGTTTGTCATATATGGCCTTTATTATGTTGAGGTAGGTTCCCTCTATGCCCACTTTCTGGAGAGTTTTTATCAGAAATGGGTGTTGAATTTTGTCAAAAGCTTTTTCTGCATCTATTGAGATGATCATATGGTTTTTATTCTTCAATTTGTTAATATGGTGTATCACACTGATTGATTTGCGTATATTGAAGAATCCTTGCATACCTGGGATAAATCCCACTTGATCGTGGTGTATGATCCTTTTAATGTGTTGTTGGATTCTGTTTGCTAGTATTTTGTTGAGGATTTTTGCATCTATATTCATCAGTGATATTGGTCTGTAATTTTCTTTTTTTGTAGTGTCTTTGTCTGGTTTTGGTATCAGGGTGATGGTGGCCTCATAGAATGTGTTTGGGAGTGTTCCTTCCTCTGCAATTTTTTGGAAGAGTTTGAGAAGGATGGTGTTAGCTCTTCTCTAAATGTTTGATAGAATTCACCTGTGAAGCCATCTGGTCCTGGACTTTTGTTTGTTGGAAGATTTTTAATCACAGTTTCAATTTCATTACTTGTGATTGGTCTGTTCATATTTTCTGTTTCTTCCTGATTCAGTCTTGGAAGATTATACCTTTCTAAGAATTTGTCCATTTCTTCCAGGTTGTCCATTTTATTGGCATAAAGTTGCTTGTAGTAGTCTCTTAGGATGCTTTGTATTTCTGCGGTGTCTGTTGTAACTTCTCCTTTTTCATTTCTGATTTTATTGATTTGAGTCCTCTCCCTCTTTTTCTTGATGAGTCTGGCTAATGGCTTATCAATTTTGTTTATCTTCTCAAAGAACCAACTTTTAGTTTTATTGATCTTTGCTATTGTTTTCTTGGTTTCTATTTCATTTATTTCTGCTCTGATCTTTATGATTTCTTTCCTTCTACTAACTTTGGGTTTTGTTTGTTCATCTTTCTCTAGTTTCTTTAGGTGTAAGGTTAGATTGTTTACTTGAGATTTTTCTTGTTTCTTTAGGTAGGCTTGTATAGCTATAAACTTCCCTCTTAGAACCGCTTTTGCTGCATCCCATAGGTTTTGGGTCGTCGTGTTTTCATTGTCATTTGTCTCTAGGTATTTTTTTTTATTTCCTCTTTGATTTCTTCAGTGATCTCTTGGTTATTTAGTAACGTATTGTTTAGCGTCCATGTGTTTGTCTTTTTTACGTTTTTTTCCCTGTAATTCATTTCTAATCTCATAGCGTTGTGGTCAGAAAAGATGCTTGATATGATTTCAATTTTCTTAAATTTACTGAGGCTTGATTTGTGACCCAAGATGTGATCTATCCTGGAGAATGTTCCGTGCGCACTTGAGAAGAACGTGTAATCTGCTGTTTTTGGATGGAATGTCCTATATATATCAATTAAATCTATCTGGTCTATTGTGTCATTTAAAGCTTCTGTTTCCTTATTTATTTTCATTTTGGATGATCTGTCCATTGGTGTAAGTGAGGTGTTAAAATCCCCCACTATTATTGTGTTACTGTCGATTTCCTCTTTTATAGCTGTTAGCAGTTGCCTTATGTATTGAGGTGCTCCTATGTTGGGTGCATATATATTTATAATTGTTATATCTTCTTCTTGGATTGATCCCTGGATCATTATGTAGTGTCCTTCCTTGTCTGTTGTAACATTCTTTATTTTAAAGTCTATTTTATCTGATATGAGTATAGCTACTCCAGCTTTCTTTTGATTTCCATTTGCATGGAATATCTTTTTCCATCCCCTCACTTTCAGTCTGTATGTGTCTCTAGGTCTACAGTGGGTCTCTTGTAAACAGCCTATATATGGGTCTTGTTTTTGTATCCATTCAGCCAGTCTATGTCTTTTGGTTGGGGCATTTAATCCATTCACGTTTAAGGTAATTATCGATATGTATGTTCCTATGACCATTTTCTTAATTGTTTTGGGTTTGTTTTTGTAGGTCCTTTTCTTCTCTTGTGTTTCCCACTTAGAGAAGTTCCTTTAGCATTTGTTGTAGAGCTGGTTTGGTGGTGCTGAATTCTCTTAGCTTTTGTCTGTAAAGCTTTTGATTTCTCCATCAAATCTAAATGAGATCCTTGCCGGGTAGAGTAATCTTGGTTGTAGGTTCTTCCCTTTCATCACTTTAAGTATATCATGCCACTCCCTTCTGGCTTGCAGAGTTTCTGCTGAGAAATCAGCTGTTAACCTTATGGGAGTTCCCTTGTATGTTATTTGTTGTTTTTCCCTTGCTGCTTTCAATAATTTTTCTTTGTCTTTAATTTTTGCCACTTTGATTACTATGTGTCTCGGCGTGTTTCTCCTTGGGTTTATTCTGTATGGGACTCTCTGCGCTTCCTGGACTTGGGTGGCTATTTCCTTTCCCATGTTAGGGAAGTTTTCGACTATAATCTCTTCAAATATTTCTTCTGGTCCTTTCTCTCTCTCTTCTCCTCCTGGAACCCCTATAATGCGAATGTTGTTGTGTTTAATGTTGTCCCAGAGGTCTCTTAGGCTGTCTTCATTTCTTTTCATTCTTTTTTCTTTAGTCTGTTCCGCAGCAGTGAATTCCACCATTCTGTCTTCCAGGTCACTTATCCGTTCTTCTGCCTCAGTTATTCTGCTCTTGATTCCTTCTAGTGTAGTTTTCATTTCAGTTATTGTATTGTTCATCTCTGTTTGTTTGTTCTTTAATTCTTCTAAGTCTTTGTTAATCATTTCTTGCATCTTCTCAATCTTTGCCTCCATTCTTATTCCGAGGTCCTGGATCATCTTCACTATCATTATTCTGAATTCTTTTTCTGGAAGGTTGCCTATCTCCACTTCATTTAGTTGTTTTTCTGGCGTTTTTTCTTGTTCCTTCATCTGGTACATAGCCCTCTGCCTTTTCATCTTCTCTATCTTTCTGTAACTGTGGTTTTTGGTCTACAGGCTGCAGGATTGTAGTTTTTCTTGCTTCTGTTGTCTGCCCTCTGGTGGTTGAGGCTATCTAAGAGGCTTGATGGGAGGCTCTGGTGGTGGGTAGAGCTGACTGTTGCTATGGTGGTCAGACCTCAGTAAAACCTTAATCCACTTGACTGTTGATGGGTGGGGCTGGGTTCCCTCCCTGTTGGTTGTTTTGCCTGAGGCAACCCAACACTGGAGCCTACCCATGTTCTTTGGTGGGGTTAATGGCAGACTCTGGTAGGGCTCACGCCAAGGAGAACTTCCCAGAACCTCTGCTGCCAGTGTCCTTATCCCCACGGTGAAACAGAGCCACCACTCGCCTCTGCAGGAGACCCCCCAACACCAGCAGGTAGGTCTGGTTCAGTCTCCCCCAGGGTCACTGCTCCTTCCCCTGGGTCCTGATGCACACATTACTTTGTGTGTGCCCTCCAACAATGGGGTCTCTGTTTCCCCCAGTCCTGTCAAAGTCCTGCAATCAATTCCCACTAGGCTTCAAAGTCTGATTCTCTAGGAATTCCTCCTCCCGTTGCTGGACCCCCAGGTTGGGAAGCCTGACGTGGGGCTCAGAACCTTCACTCCAGTGGGTGGACTTCTGTGGTATAAGTGTTCGCCAGTCTGTGAGTCACCCACCCAGCAGTTATGGGATTTGATTTTACTCTGATTGCGCCCCTCCTACCGTCTCACCGTGGCTTCTCCTCTGTCCTTGGACGTGGGGTATCCTCCTTGGTGAAATCCAGGGTCTTCCTGTCAATGATTGTCCAGCAGCCAGTTGTGATTCTGGTGCTCTCGCAAGAGGGAGTGAGAGCATGTCCTTCTACTCCGCCATCTTGGTTAATCCTATCTAGTTATCTTTTTGATGACAGTAATTTTGACAGTAATTTTGAGGTGGTATCTCATCTTCTATATGCTAATAATAAACTATCAGAAACAGAAATTAAGAAAACAATCCCATTTACAATTGCATCAAAAAGAATAAAATAGCTAGGAATAAATCTAACCAAAGAGGTAAAAAACTTGTACTCTGAAAACTGTAAAACATTGGTGAAAAACATTGAAGCCATACATGCTTACTTAATTTTAGAAGTTTATTCCAAATTGTTTTCCAACATATTTGTGAAAATTTTATTTTGAGGAATGTGTGAGTTCTGATTGATTCAGATATTCTCCAACATCATTATTGTTAAACTTCAATTTTTCCTAAACCTATAGGTGAAAAATAGAATCCTAATGTTTTTAGTGCTTTAATTTTTATCACCTGGCTTTCTGATGAGGCTGAGCACCTAGTATTAGATTTGTTGCCTCTTTGTTTTATTTACTCTGTGAAATGCTTATTTATGTTCTGCATCCATTTTTCTTTAGCATTGTCTGTACCTATTTTATTGTTTTATAAGTGTTTCATATAGATTTGCATTTACTTTCAGTGCATAGATTGCTTTATATTTTCTGTCTTTAGGACATTACACACTTCTGAAAATCATAAAGACATTCTCTTGTGTTATACTCAATAGAAATTGATTTTTTTTTTGATGATGAGAGGGCAGCATTCTTTTTTTTCAAAAATGGAAAACTATTAAAAATGATTAATCTTTTCCCCACTGATGAAAGGCTCCACCTCCATTGTGATCAAGCCTAAAGTTTCCATACATGGATCTACTTTCTAGTTGCTCTAATGTATACCACTGGATTATTTTCAACAATTTAATATGTTTTTCCTTTCTTGAAATATTATTTAAAATTTTTTATATTAAGGATATTTTTCCTTTAAAACACAGTGTTTCTCCCTACTCCACTCTTTCTAATATCTGGAAATTTTGTGTAAATTTCTTTCTATTTATTACTTTAATTCTTAGAAGTGTTTACTAGTAAAATCAACTGGATCTAAAGTTTCTTTGTTGGCAAGTTCTGTTTTTCATTTTAAATTTGTGATAATTTATGCATAATGAGATTCAGCTTTTTCTAATATATCAGATTGAGAAAATTTCCTTCTACACCTGGTTTATTGAGAGTTTTTATAATTAATCGATTTAAATTTTGTGAAGTGCTCTGTGCATCTATTGATAAGATTGATTATAGTTTTCCTTTTTGTTATGTTTCAGCCTGTTGATACAGGACATTACATTGATTGACTGCTGAAATTTGAATTAACCTTACATTTCTGGGATAAAATGCACTTTGACATAAGGTTTACCCTTTCTATAGATTCCTGGATTTGAGTTGCTAATATTTTATTTAGAATTCTTGCACTTATGAGGGATATTAACCTTTAAATTTAGTTTAGTTTTGTCTTTTTATTTGTCTATGTCTTAGAACACATTCGTCTGGTTTGGGTAGATGCTTTCAGCTTCACAAAATGTGTTGGGAAATGTTTCTGTCTCTTATTTTCTAGAAAAGTTTATATAAGACTGGTGTTATTTCTTTTTTTCCTGGAGTATTTGAAAAAAATTACCAACGAAGCTATTTAAGTCAAGATTTAACTTCAGGGAAGGTTTTTAAATTAGGAATTAAATTTTTAAAGTAAATACAGGATAATTTAAGTTATCTACTTTCTCCTGAGTGAATTTTAGTAGTGCTTTTTTTCCCCATGATATTTGTACTTCTTTTAACCTAAATTGTTGAAAGAGGGAAGCTTTTGAAATATTGATTTAATTTCTTTAATAATTGAAAATATTCAGGTCTTTCACATTTTTTAAGTTAGAGGATGTTTGTGTTCATGAATTTTCTATTCCGTCAATGTTTTTACATTTATTGGTATAAAAGTGTTTCTAATTTTATCATATATTTTTAATATCTCTAGTACCTGATCTTAGTATTTGTTTTTTTTTTTTTTTTTTTTTTTTTCTTTTATTTTCCCAGGGTAAGTCTTTTTAGTTACAATTTTATTAGCCTTTATAAAGGAACAGATTAGTGGGGTTTTTTTTGATAAATTTATTTTTATATTTTGTTTTGTCTTATTTCATTGATATCTATTCTTAACTCTCTTATTTGTCTCTTACTTTTTCTGGATTTAAATTACATCTATTTTTTTTTCAAACTTTATGATATGGATTCTTGAATCATTTATTTTTAGCACCCTTTTCTTTCTAATACAGCATATGAGGCTATGAATATTCTTAAAGCACTGCTAAAATGCATTGCACAAATTTTGATTTACTATGCTTGATTATAATTCAGGTGAAGATATTTTTATGTTTCTTTGTAATTTCTTTCTTCACCCAAAGATTAGAGGTCTGTTACTTAATTTCTAAATATATGTAACTTATTTCTTCTTTGTTCAGAGAACATAAACAGAAATTAGTAGACATCATTTATTTCCAGTTTCTAGATAATTCCTTTTCAAGTCAGTTTTCAAATATGTGACTTGATTGGCAGTCTAATTGATAGCTCAAAAGTCTGGAGTAATTTAAAATATGAGTAACATATGAATAAGTTGAGTAAGCATGTACATTATATTTTCTTGGGATTGATCATTTTTTAAGTGTTTAAGCAGACCTTCACTAACAGCATTTATTTAAGTAATTTATTTAATATGGTTATAGAGGCCAGACACCAGGATAAGTAAAAATAATTAAGTACCCAAATCATATCACCTTGCTGCAAATTATATTACCTTTCTTTAGCTCTATGCCTTATAGTTTGAGACTTCCTTGATTTAATGGTTATCAAGAGTCTCTTTTGGTGCCATTAATAGATTAATCAGCATTAAATTTGCCCTAACAGTTCTTTGACTTGAATGAATAATTTTCATTTTTTCTTTGGATCATTTCCATTAAAGACTACATTTGGTTTTAGAATAATGTATTTTTCTTCTTTTCTGAAACCTATGGCACTGTTTTATTTTTAAGAATTTGTTTTTTGAAAAGATGTTTTATTCATAATTGTTCTTCTTTCCTATAAAACAAGTGTTACAATAATTGATTTATCAAATCTTGAGGGAGGGCTGGTTGAATTGATACTAAGTCAATGAAAGCTCTTAAAAATGAATGAGTTCTGAGAATGAGTATTCCAGACTTTCCATCAGTAAAGTTCAGTTTAATTCCTGGTTGGAAAAATTTCCCAGGTTGTAGCACAGGGAGAGGGCACACACGTGGAGAATTCTGTTCTCACTGAGTTATGGTGATTATACTGTCTTCTGGGGAGGCCAAGGCAGCTAGATTTCCAAGACAGACTATCAGAGACTATTGGTTCTAGTAGAGATTTGAACGCAGGTAATCTGCCTTAAATCCATGTTCTTAGCCAATACATTATGCTGCCTCTCAAAATAATTGCAACATCTTGCATTTAATAAATATTATTAAAATGTTTTAAAAAATCACTGTGACTTGTTACTCTTCCATACAGAACAATTATCATAGCAATATTATTCTTTAGAGAGCAATCTAAATTTAAACAATAAACAAGATTAAATATAGCTTTATACCTAGGTAGTTACCTTCTCATTTCCATTCAGTCAGTCCTGCATTGAAGGTTACCGGAGAATATAGAATTTTGAATCACACTGAAGCTTTCATAAACCAGTAGTTAAAATGACAGACAGATGGTCCATACAACCAGTCAATCACAAGAGGAATAATGGTACCAATTGGATTAGAAGTAGAAAGACTAATTCATTTTTGTCCTTAAGGGTTAGAAGACAAATAGATGTTTCAGCTCTGCAAGAGAGCACAAGAGATCCAAAAGCATTATTTGTGCAAGGTAGTTTTTAGAATCTGTTCCATTCGTCACCGGAGCTAGTGTTTGAGGCTTGGAAAATTTGAGTTATGGTTCGGGCTCAAGTTCAGTGGCCCCATGTTCAGAGCAATACCTTAGGTTTAAAGGTGATTGACGTCCCCTAAAACACTGAACCACAAGAGCTACCCCAAATGATCAATTTTTTAATTTGCAGGGAGGAGTTAGGATTGGCTAATCTGAAGAAACGAGGGGAAAAAATGAAATTCTACAAATTATTTCCCCCAAAGCAGATGTTAACAATATTATTGCATATAAATAATACTAATCCCTATAAACTTTTCTTTTATGTATAATTATACATTAATCTGGAAGGCGAGACCAGTCTTTGTCTTTGATGCTATTGAGTTTCTGAGGGGAAACTTTCTCAGAAAATATTTTTGAAACCTAAAAAAAAGGAAAAAGAAAAAAAGGCAAGATTCCTGCAACTATAGACTTTCTATGAGCATCAGCAATTAAGAAAGAATAACTTCAAAGGCATGGTGTCTGCAGGATTGATAGAAAATGTTAGGTATGTACTATATGTGTTATAACACATTCACAGCATAAAAGCCTAGAGACACAGAGCATGTTTGATGTTGTCAATGCTTAAATATCTATAGTAATTAAAAAATAAATGAATGACCTTAGTAGGATCAACATCTATAACACCAATACTGACTATATATGGACTAATCTGATTATGAATACTAGCTGCCAATATATGTATAAAATAGCTTCAGCATTCAAACTATTTTCAAATCAAATTATTTTGTTTATCTAAGCAATAAATCAAATAAAGTGAATTCATTGATAAGTAAAAAATGTATGCCAGCATAATAACATGTGACAAGCACAGTTCTAGGCACTGGAATATTTCTGATCTCATTTTGTACCTTACATTTAAGTGGGAGAGACAGAGCATAAATAAAATCAGACTATGCTCAGTGCCATAGGGTGGACCCTTAGGTAGCGTGTTGCAGGGAGGTCTCTCTGAAGAGGTGAGTGTGGCTCTATGATGAGAAAGAATGTTCTCACAAAGGGTGGTGTGGAGAGCATGGCAAGGAGCATCAAAGCCCTGAGGTCAGGGGGAGGGAAGGACATGCATTGGAGGAAGACCTAGGAGGTCTGCATCAGGAAGCAGAGTGAAACAGCATGAACATGAGTGAAGAATGGTAGGGAAAACAAACAAGTAAAACTAGAGAGGTAGTTAGGAGTCAGATGATGAAAGATTGTGACACGCATGTATTTCTACATCATGGAATGCTTTAAACAGAATTTCTTAGAGCATTATGGTGACCCCTGAGGACCACTATGGAATCCTATATATAACTATATTGATAAACTATATATAAATGGTATTCTTGGAACTGTAGTTTCATGAGTAATTTTAGGGCACGATGTATTAGCCTCCTAGACTTATTTAGTATTAGTAGTTGAACATATAATATGAGCTTGGTTACACTGGAGCTTTGAGGGTGTTGATATTTAAGACTGTTCTGGTAGCTAGAATATACCAATGTGACCAGTTCACTACGATAGGCTCCAACAGTAGTAGACTTTGGGCTTACTCCCTGGAACCGGGCACCGGGATACTTTACATACATGCCTTTGGTATGTGAAATCTGTATGGAGCACACCCAGAGGGACCCAGCAGTGGATGGACAAAGAAACGTATTCCATTTATGCTGTTTGTGCACTGTATTCTTTGCCTACACAGTTGCTCCATGAGTATATACAATGTATAACCTGTAAGTCTTTCTGCAAACACTTAAGTTAAATAATGCCTAATTAACACAGTTCCTTACAGTATAAAAAAAAAAGTCAGTAAACTATTTTGTATCTGATACTTTTGGAAGGTTATTGGTAATAGTTTATTCTATAATTTGATCTTTGTAAATTCAGATATTTTGTCTATCATTATTTTATAAGTAAACTACGGCCTAGCCTTGTGAATGTAGTACTTCAGTAGTAGTTTAAAATTTTTCTAATCCTAAATCCTTTCTTCAAAAGGATGCTTAGACAAGGTAGAAGTATAAAACACATAAAGCAAGGCTGTTTTGGATAAAGGAGAATAAGAGGAACAGAATCCTATTCACTATATTTGAATAATAGAAATTAATGATTATTTCCCCATCAATGTTCATTACTATGAGTTTAGCTTTTAATATATATGAAACATTTTGGAAATTTTAGAAACAGACATAAGTCCCATCCATACTGGCTCTGAATCATCCTCAGATGTTTAAGTCCTAGCATTATATAGTGCACATAATAAAGTACCAACATTTTTTTGAACAATGAGGGAATGTTTTAGGAACTGGCAATGTTTTTGGAATAAAGATTTTTTTTTCCCCAAATACATGTTTAATTATGCTGTTGATCTATTGTTTTAAAAGAACGCCATAGGAATACTATTAAGGGCACTGCACAGTGGAACATAGCACATGATGTAATAAAAGACATTCTTCTGTGAAATTTTATTTGGTCTTAATATACGAGTGATCAACACTATTGTTTTAGTCTGTCAGGGCTGCCATAACAAAATACCAGAGACTGGGTGGCTTAAACAACAGAAATTTATTTTCTCACACTTCTGGAGGCTGAAAGTCCAACCAAGATCAATGTGTTGGCAGCTTTAGTTTCTCATGAGGCCTCTCTTCCTGGCTTGAACATGGCCACCTTCTCATTTTATCCTCACACAGCCTTTCCTCTGTGTGTATTCTTGGTATCGCTTCCTTTTTTCATAATGCCAGCCTACTGGATTGGGGCCCAAAGCAGTCCTATTGGATTGGGGCCCACACATATAACCTCATTTAACCTTGTATACCTCCTTAAAAGTTCTCTCTCAAATACAGTCACACTGGGGACTAGAACTTGATGACAAATTAAAATTAGAATGGAGTAAACAGAATTCCGGCGTACAAAAATGGGATTGGGTAGCCGCTGAGAATCTGGTCTCAGACATATCCATGCATCTCTGAAAACTTGAATTCTTTTCTGAACTGTACCAAAACCAAGGACACCACCAGCTATATTTAGAACAACATTGACCAGCAGAGCCTATGGTCTCAAGGTCCCCCCTTGTAACTACATTCAGACTCAAACCAATCTTTGCTTAACCAACACCCTTACTTCTTGGCAGCTCCAGTTAAAATTCTTGAAAAATAACTTATGTTTCTCGCTGTGGCTTTGCAGTTTTTGCCTTTATAAACTTCCTCCATTTTTTAGTCCGGTGGAACATAATTCAAGTGCTTCTCAAATCTGTGTCTTCTGGGCTACTGTCCTAATAAACCCCAAATAAACACTGCTTTATTTCAATCAGATCTTCATTTCTTAAATTTTGCTTCAACAGGTAAATTTGGGAGGAATAGAATTTGGTCCACAGAAATCATAGTGCATGAATGATCATCACCAAGATCTTGTTTTGGAAGAGTAATTTGTATTCATAATATAAATCTCTAATGTTAAATCCACACCCTTTGTTCAGTATTTTGTGATTAAGAAGATTAGGGGATCATTTGTTGATTATGATCCTGAATTATTGAAAGTAAACACCTCAAAGTTATTGTTATTTTATTTTATTTAAATATTTTAACCACTTTTTCATGAGATGAAGACAATAGCCAATTCCAAATTTACAAAATTTAACATTTTATTATTATTTATAGTAACAACTCTCATGATTTTTAATGCTAATTACATACCTGTTCTATTTTTTAAAAGAATGCAAGTTAAGATTTGATGACTTTTTATTATTTCAGTTCAGCAATTAATAATCCATTAATTATACAAAAAGGAAAAATTTCTTTTCCCCAGTCTCTTTGCAATGCTTATCATAACATGTTTGGATAGTTTGGCTCATTCCTTCTAAAACAGAGATTGCTTTCCAATACATACCAAAAGAAAATTAAAAGTCAATATTTGGTGTGGATTTTAAAACAATTATCCATGTATTTATTCTAGAAATAGGCAAAACCCTGTGTGTTCATTTTGTTTAAACTTTCCATATAATGATCCTAAATTCAAGTAAAAGTCTACACCCTTAAAATTAATATCATAGTAAAATTTGAACATGCAAAAGAAACAATTTAGATATTATGATTTTGTTATGTTACAAAACATTTTGCCTGCTTTAAAAAATAAAGCTACAAAATGTATTTAATACTGTCTAATGATAATGTTCCTGTTTCTCTCTTGCTCACTACTCAAGGGGTATTTCCATATTCTCAATACTACTTGACTTCTGGTCACCAAATATGTAGGTTTTCCACACATCAAACAATCCTCCAACACCAGCTGGGTTTCCTGAAATTTAATTCAATTCTGACACTGACCAGAGTTGCCACAGATCCCACAGGTTAAGGACTCAGTCTCACAAGACTGACCTCACTTCAGAAGCATATGGCAAGCAATAGGTCCCCAGGTTAACCATACATTCTTTCTGACTTGGCTACAAACTGGAGGTTCCTGCAACCATCTCCTTGGATCCCTCGTTTGCTAGAGAAGCTCACAGAACTTGGTAAACACTTACTTATGTTTATCAGTTTATTACAAAGAAAAGGCTATGACAAAAGGTACAGGTGGACACTCAGATGAAGGGGTACATAGGGAGAGGTCTGAAAGTATCTTGAGTGCAGAAACTTCTGTCTCCATGGAATTGGTGTGCGCCACCCTCCCGGCACATAGATGTGTTCACTGACGTAGATGCTCTCTGGACTCTGTATTATTGGGATTTTTATGTAGCCCTAATTACATAGGCACAATAAGTTATTAACTCCATCTGTAGCTTATCTCTCCTCTCTGGAGAATGAGAGGTGGGGCTGAAAGTTCCAAGTTTCTAATCATGGCTTGGTCTTTCTGGTAACCAGCCCCCATGCAGGAGCCTAATGAGTTGCCTTATTAGAACAAAAGATGTTCCTATCACACAGGGAATTCCAAAGGATTTAGGAGCTCTGTATCAGACATTCCTATCACTCAGGAAATTACAAAGGTCTTAGGAGATCTGTGTCAGGGACTGGGGTCAAAAACTAAACAAAAGATTAGAACAAAAGATCTCTTAGCACCCTTAATTACAAGGGTTTTAGGATCTTTGTGTCATGAACTACTAGGTTTGGATATATATATATATGTATATATATATAATTTCAAAAATATTCATTTAAATTATCACTCATTTTATTTAAATGTAAGTATTATGTCAAGCATGTACATCTAAAAATTTAATGCACTTAAGGCAAGCAACCAAAAGTACAATAATTATCATAAACCATGAAGAAAGATAATTTGATGATTTGATTTTTTGAGGCTATTTTGAGCCATACTTGTCTATCTATCTATCTGTCTATCTAACTAGCTATCCATCTATCAGACTTTATAACCATAAGGCATGACAATAGAGTTTGACAGAATCACCCATAATAACATGGTTGATATTAGAAGTGTATGAGATAGTCATTATAGCATCCTTTTTATAGGGTATCTCCCTTCCTCCCTGTATTGGTTTTCTATTGCTGCTGGGACAAATCACTGCGAACTTAGTGACTTAAAAACAAACAAAACTGTTGTATTAGATTCTGTAGGTCAGAAATCCAACATGGGTCTCGCTAGTGTCAGGAGGGCTGCATTCCCTTCTGGTGCTCTAGATAAGAATTTTTTTCTTGCCTTTTCCTGCTTTTAGAGGCCTCCCTCTTCTTCTTGCACATAGCTGCTTGCATACCAGAACCAGTAGTGGGCATGACATTCTTCTCATGCTGCCTTCTCTCTATGACCAGAGCTGAGAAAGGTCCTCCAGTATTAAGGACTCCTGTGATTAGATTGTGCCCTGCTCAGATAATGCAGTATAATCTACCCATCATTCTCATCTTAATTTAATTGCTATTCTGTCTGCTGACAGTTGATGATGATCCATCCAATTATGAATACCTGATTTAATTTGGATCAGGGAATGTCTCCATGGAACTTTGCTTTGGGATTGGGTGCGGGTCATTCTCTTTCATGGTGTCTAAAGCTATGAATTTTAAAATTATGAAACTGCTAGCTGACATGTTTCTTGCCATACGGAGGAAATATGCCAGTAGACAGAATCAAACACAGAGGGAGATTAAGAGACAAGAGCCAGAGACAAAGTGAGAATGATATTATTTACATCTTCATAAGACCCCTGAGGTCCAGCTCTATCTCTGTCCTTTCTACACCTGAGTAGTTCAATTCCACCTTGAATTCTAGGAACTAAAATTATTTACTTATTCTTTTTTAAATTAAGTCAATTTGGGTTTCTGTTCTTATATTCAAAAGTCCAAACTAATATGCAATAAATTGGACTTACATAGAGATTTAGACTGAAAACTAATTCTTAACCAAATTACACTCACATTGATTTTATTTATATTGTAAGTTAAATAATTAGGTCCACTTCCTTATTGCCTCAACCAGTGTTATTTCTTAATCACTCTGAAGTTCTTTTGATCAATACTCTCCAAATTAAAAAATAAATCTACCTTACTTGTAAACCTTTGTCAAAAATACATCTTAAATTCCAGAAATTAGTTACTCCAAATTTTCACATATTTTCTCTTCTTTGTTTACTCTCTCAAAATCTAGACATTCAATTCTTTAAGCAACTACCTTGTTTTAATCAGAGATAATTGTTTTCTACAGCTTTACATAGATTTTAGCCCAAGAAAACAGATACTTACACATAGAATCAACAGGTATCCTCACAGATTTTGCAAAGCCAGAAAATATAGCTGAGTGGAAAAGCAGAAGCAGAAATCACTTCCTCTTTTTGATGGGGCCACCCTTCTTTCTAATCTTTGCTTTTTTTCTCTACATCTGCTTCATGCTCTCTCTGCAAAATAGCTCCCTTTGTTCACTTGTGGATTCTCTTTCCCCAAAGTTTTGCTCACATATAGATCTGACTGGTCAAGACAACAACTCTAGTATCATCTCTATACAATATTTTGCTTCAAGTGGTCACATCATATGATGTAGTGGCAAAGCCCCAATGCACATTCCCAGGAAAGAGTCATTGCCTGGCCCACCTTAAATTATGTGTCCTTCTCTAGCCAACTGGCTATGCTTCAGATTTAGGTGATGATAAGGCTTTCCTTTCCTTGAGCTTTGGGATAGAGTGTCTGCTCTACAAATCCGGATGTATGCTTCATTACTAGTTTGCAGTATTAATTTATCTTTTAAATATAAACATTTCCAGTTTAATGTTTTAGTTTCTCTCTGGTAGCCACCATGTCTTACACGTCCATGTAAACCTTCCAAGACAACCAGGAAGAAATAGAAAATATGAACAGACCAATTACAAGTACTGAAATCTAAACTGTGATTAAAAATCTTCCAACAAACAAAAGTCCAGGACCAGAGGGCTTCCCAGGTGAACTCTATCAAACATTTAGAGAAAAGTTAACGCCTTCCCTTCTGAAATTCTTCCCAAAAATTGCAGAGGAAAGCTTATTCTGCGAAGCCACCATTACCCTGATACCAGAACCAAAGATATCACAGAAAAAGAAAATTACAGGCCAATATCACTGATGAACACAGACAAAAATTTCCTCAACAAAATACTAGCAAATCAAATCCAATGACACATTAAAAGGATAATGCATCATGATCAAGTGGGATTTATTCCAAGGATGCAAGGACTTTTCAATACCTGTAAATCAATCAGTGTGATACACCACATCAACAAACTGAAGAATAAAAACCATATGATCATCTCAATAGATGCAGAAAAAGCTTTTGACAAAATTCAACACCCATTTATGATAAAAAACTCTCCAGAAAGTGGGCACCGAGGGAACCTACCTCAACATAATAAAGGTCATATACGACAAACCCACAGCAAACAACATTCTCAATGGTGAAAAACTGAAAGCATTTCCCCTAAGATCAGGAACAAAACAAGGATGTCCACTCTTGCCACTGTTATTCAACATAGTTTTGGAAGTCCTAGTCATGGAAATCAGAGAAGAAAGAGAAATAAAAGGAATCCAAATTGGAAAAGAAGTAAAACTGTCACTGTTTGCAGATCATGTGATACTATACATAGAAAACCCTAAAGATACTACCAGAAAGCTATAAGAGCTCATCAATGAATTTGGTTAAGTTGCAGGATACAAAATACACAATTTGTTTCTTGATAATTCTTTCCATTACCCTTTCTGCCAACTCAATCTCCACTTCATTGAAGTATTAACTTAATACCACACCACTCAATAAAGTTCTCTATCATAACCATATGCCTAAACTCTGCTTTGCAAGCTAATACTTTCATCTCTGAATCTAGGAAATATATGTTGGGCTTTGACCACCTCCTAAAACTCCCCTCCTATATGTTTCCCTGTGGACAGTTTCCAGTGATTTCTTCTATACTCAAAGATAGATGTCATAATGAGGCAGATAATGTTGGAGTCACAATTTTATCTAATATATACAATGTTAAGGAATATTCTTTATTAGGGATTGATGATATCCATGCTAGCTAAAATGTCTTCAGAGGATAAATAGATACTAAATAACATTGTTTATACTGAGAATTATTTTCTAGTGCATAAATTTTTCAATATTTTAGTGGCAGAGTACTAACTTAAAATATGTTGTACACTTGAAACCATATAAAACAATACCAAAGAAAAGAATGGATAAAACCATAAAACTTACATATAAAGTAAAATAACATTGGCAGGCTATGGTTGAATCAAGATAGGAGGGCCCAGATTCGCTACATTTTTTGTCTCTCATTAACTTCCCCTACTAGGAGTTCCAAAAATTCCCAGTAAATCATTTTTAAAACCACTAGGATGGTGAATAAATTCCAGTCCAAATTTAGAAAGCCAGCATTATCCTGATGCAACTTCTAAATAGCTAACTGTGTGACTTTGGTCTCTGTGATCTTCAGCTTTTTCAACCTCAGATAAACTAGTGAGGGTAGGAAGGAAGTAGAGGACTTCAATTACATCCTAGTCAAAACCTTTACAATGTTTGGTCTACATTTAATTACTTACAAAAATGGAAAGGTTTAAGAGTTTACAATCAATGTATTTCTGAAATCCAAAATGATAAAGTTCTCAGAGGAAATATAGCAATAAATCATTGTTCAGACAGTTTGAAATAGCAAGCAATCTTTTTTCTTTGTATTTTAGAGCAATTTTGAATAGCATATAGAACCCCTATGACTTTCTGTGATCATAGAAATGAATGACTAGAATAAAACAGATGAATGGCCAATGGCTATAATACATATTAACTGAATTATTTCCTAAGTACTTCACAAATATGAATTCATAATAGCCTATTACAGAGAAAAGAAATTCCAGTCTTTATAAGATCTAAAACTTGGCAATCCATTTTAAGTACCTAGTGTTCTCTTTTTCCTAGATTCATTGTGTGAGGGATTAAAAGAACAAAAGAACAGGGGATTCTTAAGAAAAAAATGCAGTATTTTCTCAGATTTTCTTGTTGTGTGTCAGCTTAGTTTTTGACTTTTAGAATACATAATGAGAAGTTCTATTCACTACGAATATTCAATCATTAGTCTACTCTATTTACACCTCAATCTAGTAGATCCAGATCTATGAAAAAACAAAATATTTTTGAAATAATCATCAGAACATTAATGAGCCTCACATACAGTGTTCCAGTAGACAATTAATTTGGGTAAATATGCAATCAAATACCTTAGAGAAAAACAAAATATTTTGCTCATAATTATGAATGCTCCACTTTTTAGATTTTGGTATTATGCTTCCTTACCACCCACTTGATCCCTAAGGCTACTTTATACTTTTCCCAATGTAAGAAGCTTAACTCACAGGAAATATTAAAATAACTCCTTGCCCTCTGAATTCCAGCTCTATTTGGCCAATGATAAGAAAGGTGGATCTGGCCAGTGTACATATTTCCATGGTTCCCCCATCTGGGGCCCCCGTGTCCTTCAAGTTAAGATTACTGCTTCCCTTCTGGTAGCCTTCTCTGCAAGACTCTCTCCTCTGGGTCTAGGTAATCACCTGCCCCTCTCTTCTTATTGGGTGGCCAAAAAGTTCACTTGGGTTTTTCCTGTAAGATGTTATGTAAAAGCCCAAACGAACTTTTTTGGCCAAACCAATATTTAGGGAATAACAAGTGACAACACTCTGATCCTTCTTCTTCTGTGTTGCTGCAGTGTTTCCTGTGGGTTTTGCACACCTGCCCACATTTTTGTAAATAGTGTCTGTATGAAACCCTCCAGTAATTGTGCTATATGCGTGTGCCACCTGCTTTTTGTGATCAATTAATACCTGCTATATCTCATACCAACATGTAATACAAAATGATATCTCAGACCTGACTCTTGCAAAATTTTATTTAGTCTTTAAGCAAACACTAAACGAGTGCTCACACCATGTGCAAGGCACTCTGTTGTATAATGAGAAAACAATAGTATATTATTTTCTCCTCCTATTCCATTGCTAATAATCTCTAAATAGCTACCACCTCTAAGACATCCTCAGACTCAATATCCAGCTTTGAAAATCTACTTTCAAATATATAAGGCTTTTACCTTAACTCTTGCTACAACTCAGAAGGAATTTTTATCTTTTCTTCTTGAATCTGTTATCTGTTCCAGTTTTATTCATGCATTCATATCTTGAGCAGATACTCACCAAGCATCATTATTGGTCAGGAGTTAGTTAGGATAGATGCAGTGACCAAAATTTACAAACCCCTCTGCCCTCTGGAGCTTACATCCTGGTATCTGTTCTTTATATCATACCACAGGGCAGACACTCTTCTTTAATCTGACAAGGAAAACATTCACCTTTTCCACGTCATTCTATTGCAATCATTCCATATCTCCGAGCTGTGGGAAACTTCAGCTATTTTTTTCCACTATCTTTATATGTAACCTCAGTTCTATCAGTTTCTCAGTTATTCAGATACCCAGGTTGTTGGAGACACTCCCTGTTGGGAGAAAGTTCTCCATGGATCACTTGAAGTCTGTATGTCTAATAAAGAGATGCTGGCAGCTTTTATTCCAGATTCTATTTTTCAGAATGTTTGACTAATAAACAGTCTTGGAACAGCAATATCATCATCCTTCTGGAGACAGGGCAGACTTATTTCCTGACTGGGATAATAAAAGTCCTGTCTCTGGAACAAAGACTAGACACATCAGCTAGCAGCCCCTTTACCATATTAGGGGTTTCCTAAACTCTGGGTTCCTCAATTGGACAAAACTCACTATGTGCAGCGCTCACTTGGGCCATTTCCCATGGTACTTAGGGGCAGGAAGAACCAATGTGAGCATGAAGTTCCTTCTGCTTGCTGTATTGTGAAGAGTAAAGTCATTTATCTCTGACCCAGGAGTCTCATGTGTTCTGCTAGCATCAGTGAAACTGTGACAAGTTAATTGGTTAGTTTGCAAATAGGGTAAACATACAGTTCCTGATATTCCTACCTTCTGCACTATCTGGAATATGGGCTTCTACAATAGATGCCTAGGAGATTCTAGCGAATTAAAGAAGTCACACCTGACTTTGTCTGCTTCAATTCAAAATTGACACATTGAAAGACCATTGGCTGGAATTTGTCACACGATCCGAACAAGTGGGAGGGTAAATGTACCTTTCCTGAGTCCAGTTCTCCAGAAAAAAGAGACCTATATATTGATGAGTGATAGTAATATATACCCCCTGGGCTTTCTCTGTCATGTGGTCTGTAGATTGACCCCCTTCTCCACCCCTTATAAATACCAGATATTGATGTTGTGCATTTGGTGAAAAAATTCCTATTAAGAGCTTCCTCTTTTTATGATTGTACTTATTTCTAGCTTTCCAACTTGGGAATACTAGTAGATTTTTCTAAGTTTGTGTTTTAAAATTGTGATTTTTTTCCAGGAAAGATTATAGTGACTTGCCTCTTAATGCATTATTTTACTTTTCACTCATAGGCAAAAATCTAATCTTCAAAATTTCATATATTTCAATAATTTCTATTTGTTGACATTAGTCTCTCCATATTAGGCTGATATTTGCCTTCAATCATTCAATTTAGTTTGTAAAATGAGTATTGAGAAGATAGTTATTAACATGTCATTCTTTCCAGATGTTCCCAAGAAAGCTTTGGAGATTTTTAAATCACTGTACAGTACTTAGTAACTCTGAGCTATTCCATGGTATTTAAACCATCTCATAGGGTTTCAGATTTTGGGTGATAAGTAGGTTTAATCTCATAAATCATTTCTGAACTATTGGTAGAGGCTGCTTGGATTACTTTGTGGAAAAGTGCTGTGCTAGCTGCTGTGGGCCTGTGAGGAGGAGAAAGTATATGTATTGAATAATATTCCAACCCAGTTGAATCCTCTTTAAGCATATCACAAAAAAACAGAGTCCCACTGAGAAGGAAAGTGTTATTAGATGAGGCTAGAAAACACTTCACTTGCCAGACTAAAAGGGACATGGACAATATTAAAGTGTTTGATCTTTATGCTAAAGCACTGGAAATCCACTGATGGATTTTAGTTAAGATCTGCCTGATAAATCCCCCTCACTCCCATGCAGTACCCATCATGTATGTGGCTGCTTTCTCTTTGAAATAACAACCAACCTTTTCTATTGATATATCTCCTAAGATTAAAACTTAATCCATTAAAATATCTAATGCAAACTTGAAAGAAAGCATAAGATGATGGAGAAAATTCAGAAGGTTAAAGTATTTCTGTTGGGGCAAGTTGCTTGTTGAGCTACAAAGAGAAGGAAATGTTTTGGAGGAGAAGGTCTAGGGGAGACCTTAGCAAATTGTAGTTTGTTTCAAGTAAACTCTATTTCTCAGAAACTTTGTCTAGTTCTCTGACTTTCAAAATATGTTCTTCTTTTATGCATGACTCTAATATTTTAATATGTTTTTGACAGGTTTTTGGTTATTACTTGGTGTTATACATTTATAGACAGAAAATTAAATTTAACTAAATGCTTACCTATTCTACCATACTGATATTATGAATATTTTTTCTCTGGATTTGTAAATTTGATAATTTATGGATGATTGCTATGCTTTTATGGAAAATCATTTTAATTACTATATAGACTATATTTTTATAATTTTGATAATCTTGAAAACAAATATTATTAAACCTAGGATTGTTATAACTTCCTTCAAAAAGCCATAGATTTAGTACATTTAGTACACTCTAGGAAGTAAGCCAGAATGAACAGTCATTAACTGTAGTAGTTTCATGGGAAAAAAAAAATCAGGTAAATCTTCAACTCATGAGTGCATTAAACATGGAGGCATAAAGTTTCTGGCTAAAATATCTGTGTTTTGTGGGCAACATCTTGCAACTCATAATATAAATTGCTATTTTTTTTAACTTGGACTAAGGATAGGAAATTTGTATTTGTATTAGTTCTGTAAGATGTAGATCTGAGTTAATCAGATATGGACCCAAGAAGAACGTTTATCCACAAGAATGCTACAGGCAGTTTAATTTTCTCATAACTGCTCTGTAACACATGAATTATTCTTATTATTCTATTCTTATGAATCATAAATAAAAACAAGCTTTTGAGATGATAGTGAAATAAAAGCTGCAGCATCATGATTAGTAATACTAATACCATTTCCCAAATTATCTATGCAAACAAAGCAGAGGAAAGAAATGTATACAAGGCTAAGGGATGTGATTTACAACTGTACACACAGGCCTGGTATGAATTCTAAGTTCAGAATCTATTTTGTAACATAACAGTGTTGGAAACCTTAAATACAGAATAAAATTAAGTAAACTTTTTTATCATAAGTATTTAGTGAGCCTTTCTCAGGTAAATGAATGAATAAATGACTAGGATCTATACAATAAAATTATCCCTAATGATCACATTGGTTGAATACAACAAAACATTTTAACAGAAATGGATGTCAAAAGTGATTTATTTTAGACTAATAAAAACTCTTACTGGATTCAAAGAAATGAAAAGATACCTCATGCTCTTGGACTGGAACAATTAGTATTGTTAAAATGGCAATACTACCCAAAGCAATCTACAGATTTAATGCAAGCCCTATCAGATTATCCATGACACTTTTCACAGAACTAGAACAAATAATCCAAATTTTATATGAAACCATAAAAGACCCAGAATGCTGGAGCAATCCTGAGGAAAGAAAACAAAGCAGGAAGCATAATTCTCGCAGATTTCAGACAATACTACAAAGCTATAGTAATCAAAACAGTGTGCTATTGGTACAAAAACAGGCATACAGATCAATGGAACATAATAGAGAGCCCAGAAATAAACCCACACACCTGCAGTCAATTAATCTTCAACAAAGGAGGCAAGAATATAAAATGGGAAAAAGTCTCTTCAGCAAGTAGTGCTGGGAAAGTTGGACAGCTGCATGTAAATCAATGAAGTTAGAGCAAACCCTCATACCATGCACAAAAATAAACTCAAAATGGCTTAAAGACTTAAACATAAGGCATGACACCAAAAAAACTCCTAGAAGAGAGCATAGGCAAAACATTCTCTGGAATAAATCATACCAATATTTTCTTAGTTCAGTCTCACAAGGCAACAGAAATAAAAACAAGGATAAACAAATGGGACCTAATCAAACTTACAAGCTTTTGCACAACAAAGGAAACCATTAAAAAAACTGAAAAGACAACCTATAGAATGGGAAAAAATATTTGCAAATGATGCAACAGACAAGGGCTTAATCACCAAAATATACAAACAGCTCATACAACTCAACAACAAAAAAACCCCCAAACAACTCAATCGAAAAATGGACAGAAGACTTTAATAGACATTTCTCCAAAGAAGACATACAGGTGGCCAGTAGGCACATGAAAAGATGCTCAACATCACTAATTATTAGAGAAATGCAAATCAAACTACAGTGAGGTATCATGTCACACTGGTCTGAATGGCCATCATTAAAAAGTCTACAAATAACAAATGCTGGAGAGGGTGTGGAGAAAAGGAATTCTCCTACACTGTTGGTAGGGATGTAAGTTGGTACAGCCACTATGGAAAATAGTATGTACATTCCTCAGGAACTAAAAATAGAATTACCATATGATCCAGCAATCTCACTCCTGTGAACATACCTGGACAAAACTATAATTCAAAAAGATACATGCACCCCTATGCTCATAGCAGCACTGTTCACAAAAGCCAAAACATTCAAACAAACTAAATGTCCATCAACAGATGAATGGATAAAGAAGATGTGGTACATATATACAATGGAATATTACACAGCCATTAAAAAGAATGAAATAATGCCATTTGCAGCAACATGGATGCAACTAGAGATTATCATACTGAGTGAAGTAAGTCAGAAAGTGAAAGACAAATACCACATGATATCACTTATATGTGGAACTAAAATATGGCACAAATGAACTTAAGTATCAGCTTTCTAAAACACTAAAAATAAGAGAAAAATCAGCTTTTATTTTGCCAAGGACTTTAATGTTTATTGAACAAAATTACTAATGAGTCATATCAAGAAAGATATTCTAATTATGATACAGGTATTTGAAGAATAGAAATTTCAATAAAAATCTTCTAAAAATGAATTTCTTTAGTATATGGGAATGTTTAATTTACAAAAAAATATATATTTACTGAAAACAAAAGTCAATTAGAGTTTCAAATATTTTAAATTAAATGCTCTATGTATTTTATTAAAAACTTAACAATGTTAAGTTACTAAATCAATGAATTTTTGTTTTGTTATATTTTGTTTTTTTTTTCTGTAAAGTTGAACATGGGATGGAACTTAGAGACACTTCAAAATAATTATTTTTACAAAAACAATAAAGCAGGTGTCTCTACTCTTTTATATTTGCTTTGATTCCAGAGACACCTACTATATGAGGTCAGGGCAGTTTAGTGTTCAGACCAAAATACAGAGGTCAACAGAGTCCAGCCCATTTAGTAAAAATGGACCCTGTGATCATCAATGCAGAATAGATTTAGAATAGCTGGGACTGAATCTCAGCCCCACCATCTACTTGTTATGCAAACTTGGGCAAGTTAATTAACTTTCTCAAGATTTTGTTTCCTCATGTGTAACATGACAACACTAAAACTAATACTTACTTTAAAGGATTATTTAGAAAATAAAGCAGATATTATACGTGAAGCATATGTTGCAGAGTCAGGAACAAAATAATTGCTTGAGATTGGTTTATTATGATTATAATTTATATCTGATATTCTTGAATTCTAGCGATCTCGGCCTCTTCTACCAAAATCTCAGTTCTTTCTGCTGGATCCACTCCTATCTCCCCCACTCTTCCTTTCTCTGCAGTCTTCTTCATTCTGATCTAATGAAGGATCTATCTGGTATCTTGTTCCTGCCTAACAAACACAAATTTTGATATAAATATATAATAAAAATATTACCTGGTAAGGGCGTAATATGCAATCTCTTTAGTATATTTTATATTGTAAAATAAGAAAACATAGAACATTCCATAACAAATGGGTACCCTGCCAGCAGTCTCACCCCTGCTAAGCAGCTCACAGAAGGCACATGTTCATGATTTAATGGGGATCATCATATCTGTGATGATGTGATTTGTTTCAGGCTCTAATGGAGGCCCAAGGGGTCCTGAATTAGATCAGGCACTTTCCTCATTCTTCCAGAGACATATTTTCAAAGATCTGAACAATCTGTGTTGTTTTCTATTTGTTCTTTCATGTTTGATCTTTTATGTTCATCTTAGAAGTAACTTTATATGACTTGTGGAGATTACAATATTTTTAATGTCTCATTGACATCTTTTTTTCCCTATAATGTAGGGCAATAGAATTAATCTTTTTCTTTGTTTTCTATAGCACAATACTGCCCTGTAGTCAGTGCTCAACAAATGGCCCATTAGCAGTTCTCAACAAATGTTTAATGCAATTTAACTCAGAAATTTTTCCCCTAACAAAATAATATTAAAATTGTCCCATTTTTAATAAACATAACTCTTATACTTTTCCTCTGTGGTAAGGCATATAATTAAGTGACAATTTTCTTTAATTCTCTCTGAGGTGGAAACACACTGTTATATTGGCAGGATCAGTCAAACATTTTTTTCAGAGCTTGCAGCTAAATACTCCATTAATTGAATTAAGTGGGATGGTCAACCTAGAATGTGCTTTTGTAAGTTTTTAATGTGCAGAGTTTGTCAGATATTTATTCCCTGTTCATACAAGGTGGTCATATAACGTGTTACCTGTTCATTCAATGACTATAGAACAAGAAAGTTCTTTCTAGTGAACATATATTAAACACTACTAATTTCAGCAATTAATAATTATTATTTTTTAAACCATTTTGTAAAGATTTGAGTCTCAAATGTCATCTTCTTTTTCTTAGGACTGAAAGCCAAGATGCAAGAGTTCCCCCTTCACCATACTTGGATTACTTTAAATAGCACCTGACTTAACAGTTCCTAAAAATTTTGGAAAATTACTTTCTGATGCCGTATTCACCTGAGGCATTTCAAGGGATTTTTACTCTTATTTTCTATTCTAATTAGTCAGCTCTTATGAAGCCCATTTTTGTTAAATTATGTTTTCCTTAAAAATATAATTTTCACCCATTATTATAGTTTATATTCATAGATTTCAGCAAAATCTTTCCATATTTTTTCTTCTATAATTTATCACCTTATATGTGTCTATTTTATATTTCCTTAATTCCATTCGCTAAATATTTATTTGATATTTAAAATAGCTCTTAAATTTTTGTATTTCGTAAAGACTTAAAGTTTGCTTTTTTTCTTTGTTAATCTTTGTCTTCTTCTTTTCTTGGAATTGTTTTAGTGTTTTTCTAACTCTGTGAATTTCAGGGTTAATATAAGCACATTTAAAATCAACACTTATTTGTTAATAAATTATAGTAGACTCAATATTTTGGTGCAAACAGTGCTTTGGTTGTTTTCCTGTGTTTCTTAAATGTTTTCAATGTTGGCATTTTCTAGATAACATGCAATTTTATTTTGGGTGAACTGTTTATCTAAATATTGTGAGATATTTTAAAAACAGTTCCCAAGTAGTGGCTTAATATTTCTAATTTTAAAAAATGTCATTACATTCTGCTCTAATAATTTTACATTTTATTGTTTTACTTTTAGAATTTCAGTATTTTTCTGTTTTCAAAACAAATGGTCAGTTTTTCCCTCTCCATTACCTTTTTATTTTTTAATAGATCTTTATTGGAGTATAATTGCTTCACAATACTGTGCTAGTTTCTCTTGCACAACAAAGTGAATCAGCCATATGCAGACACATGTCCCCATATCCCCTCCCTCTTGAGCCTCCCTCCCATCTTCCCTATCCCACTCCTCTAGGTCATTGCAAAGCACTGAGCCAACGTCCTTGTGCTATGCTGCTGCTTCCCACCAGCCAACTATTTTACATTCGGCAGTGTATATATGTCGATGCTACTCTCACTTCGCCCTAGCTTCGCCTTCCCACCCCATGTCCTCAAGTCCATTCTCTATATCTACCTCTTTATTCCTGCCCTGCAACTAGGATCATCAGAACCATTTTTTTTTGAAAGATTCCATATATGTGTGTTAGCATACAGTATTTGTTTTTCTCTTTCTGACTTGCATCACTCTGTATGATGGACTCTAGGTCCATCCACCTCACTACAAATAACTCAATTTCATTCCTTTTCATGGCTGAGTAATATTTCATTGTATACATGTGCCACATCTCTCTTTTTTTTTAACATCTTTATTGGAGTATAATTGCTTTACAATGGTGTGTTAGTTTCTGCTTTATAACAAAGTGAATCAGTTATACATATACATAAACATATACATATACATAAACATATACATATACTTTATTTTTTTTTCAAGCTTCTCTTCCCTCTTGCATCTCCTTCCCTCCCACCTTCCCGATCCCACCCCTCTAGGTGGTCACAAAGCACCGAGCTGATCTCCCTGTGCTATGCGGCTGCTTCCCACTAGCTATCTATTTTACGTTTGGTAGTGTATATATGTCCATGCCACTCTCTCACTTTGTCACAGCTTACCCTTCTCCCTCCCCATATTCTCAAGTCCATTCTCTAGTAGGTCTGTGTCTTTATTCCCTCTTGCCCCTAGGTTCTTCATGACCACTTTTATTTTTTTAGGTTCCATATATATGTGTTAGCATACGGTATTTGTTTTTCTCTTTATGACTTACTTTACTCTGTATGACACACTCTAGGTCCATCCACCTCACTACAAATAACTCAGTTTCGTTTCTTTTTATGGCTGAGTAATATTCCATTGTATATATGTGCCACATCTTCTTTATCCATTCATCTGTTGAAGGACAATTAGATTGATTCCATGTTGAAATTTCTGGTGCATATTTCCACAAGGACTTACTAAGGTTTTGGTAACCACCTCTGAATGTGCATTCCAAATGTGAGACTTCTTAAAGAAAATAAACACAATTAATGCATGTGTATGTGTGAATTATAGTATTTCAAATTTTGAAATTTGTCCTTATATCACGGGTCTGCAACAATCGTGCCACGGACTGGTACCGGTCCGTGGCCTGTTAGGAACCAGGCTGCACAGCAGGAGGTGAGCAGCGGGCGAGCGAGCAAAGCTTCATCTGCCGCTCCCCATCACTTGCAGTACCACCTGAACCATTTCCACATCCCCCACACCATGTGAGGAAAAATTGTCTTCCACGAAATCAGTCCCTGGTACCAAAAATTTGGGGACCACTGCTTATATTACAGATTAACTTACACACATTTATATTATACCATTTTAATAAACATATTTGCTATAAACATATTTACATGTATATGTATGTTTGTGTGTATATATATGTATGGTTGCATATGTATAAGGAATATCATATCTTTCAATGAATTTCAATTACATTTAATCATCAATTACCTGACCTATAGGGAATGTGAAGGAGCAATATACCCCCCAAAAAAAAGATGGTCTTAGAGAAAACAGATAAGATGAGTGGAGGAAAAATGGACGTACAGATATCCTCAAAGGTATTCAAAAGGTGTGACATCTCTCAAAAGGCAACAGAAAACAAGAAGAATCTAGTGAACATTAAATTACAGTATCAAAACAAAAGAAAAATTAAAGGTAAATTTAATAAAAACATTTTGACTTCTGAAAAAATATATAAAACTATGAAAAATGTAAGATAAAGGAGACGGTCAACTTCTATCTTGGAAGTTCCCAGAACTGAAAAAATGCAATTAAGTTTTTTGTACTTTCATTAGAAAATGATTTAGAGTGTCTAAAATAAACCAAATATGCTTTAGCAGTTAAGAACATTTTGTATTTATTTTTCAAGTATGTATGTATGTAGGTATGTATGTTATATGTAATATATAGTTACAAAATGGTCTATTTATTTATTCATCTCTGTCTGCCTGCCTATGTATCTAATCCATCTATCTACCTACCATCCGTGGACGCATTTTGGTGTCCATGCATTCATCCATCTATCTGTCTACCAATATAGTGAATGGATCTTCTCTTTAGGTGAATTTTAGGTAATTTGTACTATCTCAAAATATAATAATGTGTTAATACATTAGACTGCAGTATTTTTTGTTCATATCTTTACTGTATCAGTTATTGATGCATAACAAACTACTCTAATAATGAAAGCTTAAAACAACAAACATTGTTTTAGCTCACCATTTAGACTGGACTCTGGTGGCTAGTACGGCTGATCTCAGCAGAACTCTCTCATGTGTTTGCATTAAGTTGAAGGGCACCAAGTTGGCTTTGTTTCTGAGCATATCCTGGCTGCCTGCTGGACAATCTCACTTTTTCATATAACAAAGGCCAGGCTTGTTCACATGGCAACAACTGAGTTTTAAAAGAGAAGCAGAAGAAAGACTTGTTGAGGTCCATGGTCAAAACTGTCACACTATCACTGTCAGGTGTAATATTAGTTAAGCAAATATCAAGGCCAAACGAGGTTCTGTTGGTGAGGAAATCAAGACTATCTCTTAATGGAATTATCTTCAAAGTCATATTGCAAAAGATGTGTGTGGAGAGAAGGTTGCCTATTTTTGCCCTCTCGATTATGATCTTATTTTTACCTTGTTACTGACTTAGAGGAGTTTAATAGATTACCTTATTAAAAAGTTAAATTGAGTTTTGCCTTGTTTATTCTTTTTTGTTCTCCTTTGCTTTGTTTCAGTTCTCTTTTGTTGAGTACTCACTTCAAACTGATCTCAGTATTGTCTTGTTTCTTGTAATTGTCTTGGGTTGCTGTGTGTTTATGTATTGTGTGTGTGTGTTTGTGTTTGGGTGTGTGTGTGCTTATTTGATAACTGGATTATTTTAAAATTATGAGTTCTAGCATACTTCTTATAAGTAGTGATGCTAATATATTCAAAATCTGGTCTGGAATCCAATTTTATCTATCTATCTATCTATCTATCTATCATCTATCTATCTATCTATCTATCTATCTACCTATCTATCTATCTATATCTATCAATATACAGTTGACCCCTGAACATCGTGGTTTTGAACTGTGTGTGTCCATTTATATACAGATTTTTTTTCAATAAATATGTGCTATAATACTACATGATTTACATTTGGTTGAATCCTTGGATGCAGAACCATGGATACAGAGGGCCAACAGTAAAGTTACATGTGAATTTTGACTGCAAATATGTATATATATATATTTCTTGTTTATACTACTAATTTCTATTTTATATTAGAGAGCAATGCAATTGTGACACTTTAATTGGCAAAATAACAGGCAATTTTTAACAAAAAATTTAAAAAATTAAGTAAAAAGTCTGGTTGAGATGAAAAGGCTAAATAAGCTGTCCATGTAAATAAGTTCATTTACTCTGAATTTCATGACTCCAAGGAGGTGTCATTGATGCTTGTTTCCTTGCCAAGTGACGTACTCATGCTAAATATTTAAAAATAATTTAGAAAGGCATAGTTTGAAGGCATTAGTTTAATCATGCACATATCATTTTTCTATAATAAAAGAAGTCACTCTGGATAAGGGACATAATACACTTTTATAGAGAAAGAATAATTGGTATAGATGTATATTATATTGAATAGTGATGACACAGAAATTAAGAATTGATTGATTAGTTTTACACTTCTATATTCTGCACCTAGACTTCAGAGATAGAGGTATAAAGTAATGTATATGAAACTTTCAATGAAAAAACATGAAAGTAACAAAAGACCACTAATTCTTATAATTTAATTGGGTTATATATAAGAGCAATCTTACAACTCAGTAACCACTGTTATCCCTATTAAAAACACACACGAATTTTCTATGTAAGGGTAATTATATTTGCTCTCTTGTAGCATTATAATTTTGAAAATAAAGTGTCTATTGAGATAATCCATAAACATGTAAATTGCATAGGTTGTTTTTTAAAAACTTCCGGATTATTTTTGTAGAACAATTTTAGGTTAAAGAAAAATTGACTAGAAATTACAGCGAGTTCCCATCTACCTCCTCAATACTACCCATACCCAGTTCCCTGTATTTTTTACAACTTGTATCATACATTTTTTCATAATTGCTGAACCAATATTGATACATTACCATTAATTAAGTTCATAGTTTACATTAGGGTACTCTTTGTGCTGTACATACTGCGTGTGTTGACAAATGTATAATAGTATGTATCCACTATTATAGTATCGTACAGAGTTGTTTCACTGCCCTAAAAATCCCCTGTGATCCACCTATTTGTTCCTTCCTCTCTCCGGATGAACTCCTGGCAATCACTGGTGTTTTTACATTTTCCATGCCTTTTCCAGCATGTCACATTTTTGGAACCATATGTTATGTAGCCTTTTCAGATTTGCTTCTTTCATTTAACAATATGCTTTTAAATTTCCACTATGTAGTTTTGTGGCTTGATAGCTCATTTCTTTTTATTTCTGATTAATAATCCATTTTATGAATGTCTCGCTGTTTGTTTATCCATTCACCTATTGAAGGACATCTTGGAAGCTTTTGAGTTTTGGTGATGATGAATAAATCTGCTATAAACACTTACGTGCAAGTTTTTGTGTAGATATATTTCAACTCATTTGCACAAATACAAAATTATGATTGCTAAATTATATGGTAGGAATATGTTTAGTTTGTAAGAAACTGTCAAACTATCTTTCAAAGTGTGTACCAACTTGCATTCTCATTGATGATGAAGGAGACTTCCTGTTGATCCACATCCTCACCAGCATTTGTCAGTGTTTTGGATTTCCATTACTTTAATAGGTGTGTGGTGGTATCTCATTGTTTTGTGTCATGGTATATCATCGATGAGGTGTCAGCTCAAATCTTTTACACATCTTTTAATGGAGTTGGTATTTTCTTATTGTTGAGTTTTACATGTCCTTTGTATATTTTGGATAACATTCATTTATCAGATTAGTCATTTGCAAATATTTTCTTCCAGTCTGTGGCTTATCTTCTCATTCTCTTGACAGTGTCTTCTGCAGAGCAGATGATGATTTTAAATTTAATAAAGTCCAACGTATTAATTTTATTTCATGGGTCATGATTTGGTATATTATTTAAAAAGTCATCACCAAACTCAAGGTCACCTAGATTTTCTGCTACAATTCTTCTTTGAGTTTTACAGTTTTGAGTTTTACATTCAGGCTTATTATCAAGTTTCAATTAATACTTGTGAAAAGTGTAAATCCTCTATTTAGATTTTTTTTTTTTTTTGGCATGTGTATGTCCAGGTGTTCCATCCAGCGTCTTTGTTGAAAAGACCATAGTTTGCTTTTTAAATTTTATGTAATTAGCAAAAACTTACACTGCTGAAATTTACATGCTTTCTGTGGCTAGTAAACACCATAAATAATTCTTTCCTAGCTGCTGAACTTATGTTACTTACATTTCTAATTTAACAATTGCCTTAAAATAAGGTATCAGAAAATTTGTAATAATAAAACAAGTGAAGAAGATAAAAACAGTTTTGCATTTATTTGTAAATCTTAACCTAAACCTCAGAATCCTGTTGTTATTGAATTTAAGTTGTTCCATTGCCAAAATGCAGTGCATTAACCCTACACTAACTCTTTAAGTGTTACTTAAATTGAAGTAGGTACAAGAATCTTAGACAAAGACAATAAAACTCTGTAGAACAATGTTCTGAGAACATTTTCTGTGTGTTTATGGTGAGCACATGTTTCATCATAAGTCTGAGGGAGAACAGCTATTTATAGCTTGTTTAGCACTTTTATGCTCCAACAGCTCTCTTCTGCTAAGTGTTTTGCTGTGAGTGTGAGGATTGGATTAGGTCACTGTTCTGTGCTGCACACAGCACCACCTCTTAAGACACATGAAAGAAAAAGAGAAAACAAAGGAGTTGTTAAGAGATGGATATATCAATTAACTTGATTGTGGGAATCCTTTCACAATGTATATGTATATCAAATCATCACATTACACACTTTAAATATATTACAATTGTATTTGTCAACTATACCTCAGTAGAGCCAGAAAAAAATTTTTTAAAAAGACACACCAATAAAAGTTGCTTAGAAAAGTCAAAGTTGAACACCTAATTCATACCAGTGTTATTTCAGTGAATGAAGAAATTTACCACTCCCTGCTGTTTGTAATACATTCCGAAAAAACACACATATATAAGACGTTTCTAAGAGAGCCAGTTACATGCATGATTCAAGATAACGTTATTTCTGACTTGATGTCTACTCTTCCTCCTCTTAAATGTGAAAAGCGTTCACATGATTCACTAAGGCTGAGAAGTTTAAGATCTGATGTTAACTGGATATCCAGAGGAGCCAATAGTGTAGTTTCAGTCTGAGTCTGAAGTCCTCAGAACCAGGAGAGCCAAAAGTTCCAATTTGAAAGACAGCAAGTTTGAGACCCAAGAACAGCTAATGTTTCCGTTCAAGTCTGAAGGCAGGAAAAGACCAATGTTCCAGCTAAGGTGTTCATTTGATTGGATGGGGACCACTCACATTAAGGAGGGCAATACTTTACTCAGTGTACTGATTGGTTCAAATATTAAGCTCATCCAGAACTATTCTCGCAGGCACACCCAGAATAATTGACCCAATGTCTGAGCACTCTGTGGCCCAGCCAAGTTGACATATAAACTTAGCCAAAATGGGGGAAACAATGAAGTCTCACTGTGCATTGACATAAAGATGGAATTTCTAACTCTTAAGCAGTCTACTGCATTGAACATTCTAAGCAATTTTTTTGTATTATCAAATAGAGATGATAAAATCTGCATTAACTTTTATAAGGATTTAAATCATAATAAACTAGATATATTGCAATGTTTGTACAGAATAGTAGAGAAATATATGTAATTTTCTAGGAATTTGAATATTCAGTAATTTTCTGAGACTATGAAATTCATGCAAAATTGGGCTCCTAAAGGGACCCGTGAAAACAGAAATGGATTATTTCTCTCCAATAAACATATATAGCAACCCAAACAGTAATGAGTTCATCAATTTACTTCTAATGTATGTAGAAATATTCATCTTTGAAAAATTGCATTATATTGATTTTATTTTATTTATCTATATAAATATATATCCCATCCTCTTTCCAGAAATTGAGGTAGCTGAATCCAAGCACAAATTCATTTTCATATTACTAAATAAGATTCTTATTTGCAAATATCTAATAATATGTAGCTGAAGTAACATGGCCACTTCAGAGCCATAATCTCACAAGTTAGAAGTTTTGAAAGCTATGTTGACCTTTCTAAGCCTCAAATGTATCATTCAGTATGAGTGCTAATTTCCTAAATAATATCCAAGTGGCCTAAAAGAGCACAACTTCTGAAAGGGTTGCTTACTCTCCCTGGTATAGTTTACTTAGCAGCAAAATACAGTAAATAATGTCACAAACTTACATTGTAGGGTAGAACACAATTGTTGCAATTACACTTTTGATTGCTTTTACTAAATAATACTCAAAGGAATGTATTTCTGATAATGTAGTAAAATTTGCATGCGATATACAATATTAAAAGAATATTTTCCATTTTCATAAGTTTTACCAATAATCTCCATGTTCATCCACAAGCCAATTTTAAGAGTACTTTTAGGATATGAATGAGTATCAGTAAGAAAAGACCATATCAGGGCAAATTCCTTTAGTGCACATGGAATGATAATTTTCATCATCTCCTATTGCTCTCTGAGGACTTTTTTTCAGTTCTGCAAATTAATATTTTGTTGTTTTAAACCTTGAACAACAAATGAAACATATTATTTAGTCCAATGAAATTATATGGAGGCAAAATCCTACTTGTCTAGAATAATCAGCTTCTTTAGCTTTAGTTGTTTGTATCCTAGTCATATTAATTTCGCTCATCAACTAATCCAAAATATAGAATTTCCCCCAATATAGAAATTTTATCCCATCCAAAATTTTCCCCAAATGCAGAAGAAATCCTGCCTTTGTTCATTAAAGCTAAAGCTAAAGAAGTTAAGGAAATGACATGGTTTGACTTGCACACAATCCAGTTCTCACATCGTATATACTGCTACAGGATTTTAAGCAGAACATTTGAGAACTAAGGCTTCTGGGTGAGAAAAAACACTCTGTATGATATGAGTTCCCTGAGATGTGCTATATTCTCGGATCTGTGAACCGAGAATATAGTTGTGATATTACCTTTACCTCTCCTTTTTAACTTATTTTCCTTCAAACAACAACATAATGTATAATTTGCATTTCTCAGTGATGGATAAAGAATACACTGGTAACTGTGGGTTGAACAAAATGTTTGCCGTTTTATTAAAAGAGTAAAGCATTTATAAACTATTAATCTCTCTTAACCTTAAAACCATGCCGTTATAAACTGCTGTTCATGTTATATTCTTAAACAAGCTTTAGTTCATCAATTCTAAATGTATACTACATTACCAAATGCATTTTATTCTCTTTTTCATGCTGTGATTTGAGAAGTTTTGACTCTTTACTTAGTAAATATTCTGTATATAAGAGTTTCAAAGCAGATATAGCTTCAAATTTATATCTCTAGAAGAAAGAAAAGCATTTCTTCTAAAGACCTAATTTCCTCATTTCCAGCTCTAAGTTTCTTACCATTTTCATCAAAAAGTCCTACATGATTTGGGTCCCGAATGATTCTCCAGTATTATGTCTTACCTCTTTATCCATTGCTTATCTCCCCTTACTTGACCACTTTCATTCCTTCATACACATCAAGAATGTACTGAGCCTTCAATTTTGCTGTTTTCACTGAAATTCTCTTTTACCAGTCATGTGCATTATTCTCTCAATATATTCAGATCTCTGCTAAAAGGTCAGATCATCAAATAGGACTTCCCAGATCATCCTACCTAACATGCAACCCCAATTTATTCTGTCCCTATCCTTGCTTTATTTTCTCACTAAGGTGTATTATTCCTGAGAACATTCATATGTTCAGTTGCTTATGAATGTGTGGTTTTCTCCTCAATTAGTACGTAATCTCCATGATGGCAGGCATCTTTACCTTAGTCACTCTAAAATCCCTGGTGCCTAGAACGTTGTCTGAAATACAGGACAAATTCAAAAAATATATTTAATCAATATAAATTAATAAATGGATGAATTCGTTTTAAAGAGAAGATGATTGAAACATAAAGTGATTGTCTCATAATATGAAATAATTATTTTCAACACAAGTCATGTCAACTATAATACTATATAAACCAAGATTTTTTGATTGCCTTACTTGAATTAATTTATTTGTTCCTTTCAACAGCCCTAAGAATTGGATTTTATTATTATTCCTGCATTATTGAAGTAAAATAGTAACTAAGATCCAGATTTAGTCTGTATAAACAGATAGTTTCCATTTCATCATACATTTTTGTGGACTGATTTGGTGCAATTGTTAACTAGCAAGTATTTTTTTCTTTTCTGAAACCAAATAGGAATTTCTCAACAACAATAGAAGAGAATTTATATTTTTTGTTTGTTGGTTTTTTTTTGTTTTGTTTTGTTTTATGGGGTTGCTTAGTGACTGTGGTGGAGTTATTGATTTAGGACATAGTAAAAGGTACAATTACCATATTATATCAATCAGATGCAGCAAGAAACATTCATAATATGGTATTTAGGATATTAGAAAACCATGGGATAATGAGGAATAAGAAAAATACTAAAGCAATTTATCATTCTGAAGAGGTATATAAAGCACTGAGTTTAAGCTTATCAACATCTGGGAGGAGAATGTCTAATCCTCTTAAAATCCTTGTGATGGGTAGTGTCTCCTCTAGCAATCCTGTTAATTTGTTTAACTTGTATGTGCCTAGGCTACCTGCTTCCTTAGGTAGGACCAGAGGCCAAGTTTTGCTTTATTAAGCATGATAATGAAGCAAGAATAATCCAAATCAGAAATATACATTATCAAGTACACATCATCCCCAAACCAGTTTCACATCAGCCACATTAGGTTCTCTTCCATTTCTTTGTGAGAGCTTGATGTGTAGTTTGGGCATTCTGTTACTTATATTTCCCCATGGATTTCCAAAAATATTAAGTCCTGATAAGTGGGGATCATTGGAGAGTACGTCTGTGTTGTGTGTGTGTGTGTGTGTGTGTGTGTGTGTGTTTCCTAGAATCAGAGATCAAATTGCTCAATATAAGAAAAAAGATGCTCGAAATGCAAGGGAGATTCTGGAGATGGGAAAACAAAACATTGACAATAAACACTTTATATAGATGGTAAACAAAAAAAAACAGGTTGTCAATGATAGCAAAGGAAGACAGGTTCACTATTACTTTTGTTGGTAGATATGTAATGTAATTCTTCCCTTTCCCTCAGTCTTTCCTCCATTAGTGTTGTCTCAGGGCAGAACCTCTATTCATCTGGGATATATACATAGCACGTGTCTAAAGAGGTGAGTTTAGGGAAAAAATAGGGCTAGAATAAATCAGTGGTTCTGGACCTCAGATATTCATTACAATTTTTTTTGGGGGGGGGAAGCTTTAAAAAAGTATAGAATCCTGAGTTTCACTCTCAGAACTACTGAGTTAGAATGGGGAAGGTTGAATGGTATAAGTCAACACATTTAAAAAGCATCCTAGGTTGTTAGAATTATCAGTCAGAATGGGAACAACTTCAGTCATTGACTCTGACATTTCCTCCTGTTCTGAGAGTCAAAGATGCTAAACTCTCCCTCCATGTTCTCCTTCTTTTCTCCAATGGCTACAGTGAAAATGAAATAGCAACACTCCATTGGCATGGATGCCACCTATGTGAGCATCTATAGCCTGGAAGACTGATGGGTTCCCAGCACTCTCTGTTCCATAGCTGGAGACTGCAAAAGATGAACTATGTTTAGAGCTTTTTCTAAACAAGTCACCTTAATCTGACAACAACCTACGTTGTTTACCTGAAGTTTTCCTGGCATGCTGAGGATGTACTGCATTGTTTTAAATTGCATTTCAGAGTATCTTGGAATGTCTCTGCTGATCACTCTGCCTTTAGTCTGCCCACTAAATTCTATCTTATTGACATGTACACACTACTATATTTAAGATAGATAACCAATAGGGACCTACTGTATAGCACAGGTAACTCTCCTCAATATTCTGTAATAACCTAAATGGGAAAAAAAATTGAAAAAGAATAGATACATGTATATGTAAAAAGAATAAAATAAAACTTTTAAAAAAACTGCTTTAAGAAATTATAACAATTGAGCCTCAGCTATGTGATTAGTATCAATGCATGTGTTTAGTATGTGACATTGGCAGATTAATTCTGTTCTACATCTTGGTGTTACTGATTCTGTCTTTTTTTTAAATTTAATTTATTTTTTTTAAACAGCACGTTCTTATTAGTTATCTATTTTGTACGTATTAGTGTATACATGTCAATCCCAATCTCCCAGTTCATCCTCCCCCCCACTTCCCCCTTGGTGTCCATACGTTTGTTCTCTACATCTGTGTCTCTATTTCTGCCTTGCAAACAGGTACATCTGTACCATTTTTCTAGATTCCACATATATGCATTAATATATGATATTAATGCATATATTAATATGCATATATGCATATTAAGTCTTTCTGACTTCACTGTGTATGATAGTCTCTAGGTCCATCCACGTCTCTACAGATGATCCAATTTCATTCCTACTGATTCTGTCTTAATGTCTATACTTTGCATAGATTATAATGATGGTGATAAAATGGCACCAAAAATTTTAAAAAGCCAGATTGCAGTAGCTATGAGTCTTAGAACTTGAGTGTTATCATTAATATATATAATAATGCATATTATATATAACATATAATAAATATACTCTTAATATATAATGGAAATATTATCAATAAATAATATATTATTGATATGTAATAACTATTATATAATATATAGTAAATATTATATAATAAATGTTTTATATAAATAAAGTAATACATAATTATACATGCTATATATATATATATATATATATATATATATATATATATATATACTTGATTTAAATGAGAAATCAATAACATATCTGTACCAGAAAATTTACTTATATCTCAGAAGATATTGTAGCATTCTTGATATGGTTTACTTCTTTTTAGAGTTAAATATATTTTCATAAGACAGGGAAAAGCACTCAGTGATTATTTTAAGATCATAATTTCACGTGAAAATTACATTTTTGTGCTCCATTTTCCCTTTGCTGGTTGGTGACATCAAACTTATTTCACATAGTTATCCAAAGCATAGCACTGAATCTGTAAATTAATTCAGAGCTATTGTAATTTCCTCGTGCAACTGTCTTATTTTTTTCTGTTATGTAAATGATCCAGATGGCAACAAGATCTTAAAAGATAATCAATGTAACATAATTTGGGCAAAATTATACCTGATTATATCTATGTCTGAAAATGGGAAAATAAAGGTAGTATGATGTCTTCAACTTTTGGAAATATAATTTCTTTTTCCAAGTTTGAATTATTGTTCTTCCTATTGCTTTTTTGTTCTTGTTGAGCAAGTTTTTGGATCTGGATTTCAGATCTAGATTGCCATTGATAATATAGGGAAAATAAGAGTGATATTTCAAGAGTGTTTTAAATCCTAGGGAAAATATTTGTAAAATGTCTGTCTTACAACTTATACTCAATTAATTCAAGTTATTTTTATTGTAGTCTCAAAGTCAAAAAAATAAGGTAATCACACTAATAATCATATATATATATAACTGGATTGTATATACAATATACTTATAATTGGATATATTGGATATACATAATAATATATAATTGGACATATAATTTGATTACAAATTATAATCAAAATTACATAAGTTCTTCAGGTTTGGGAAGAAAATAGTTTTTCTTATACATATTTTCTAGAAACGTGACCTATTGCTTCATCACGACCACAGGTATAACCCTCTCCTTACCCTTGCATTTAGAGTTTGCATGGTATAATTCTAAGGTTGTGGATGTTTTCTTTCTCTTAGGTATTTCTCTGCCCATCAGTTAAGTTCCTGCTGGCCTTGATCTTCAGCAGCTCTGGCTGATATAACTTCCTGTGTCCTGAATTCTTTGTTGTAAACACTGCCTTAGTTCTCATTTGTGATCCACATTATGAACAAGATCTACTACCACGTATGATAAAGGTCTGTCAGACTATCTACAAATGTCACCTGTACTTGAACATGAAAATGCTTCCTTCAGCCAAGTCTGACTGCTATGTATACACATTCACTCTATGATAAGGAGAAAACAACTTTCAATTCCAGTAAGGTAGCAATCAATTTATTTATATCTCTAAAGAAAAACTCCAATCACAGTCCGTAATGGCTGTTCTTTAGGTGAGTTCAGTTACAGAATGTGAAAGAACTGGTCAATAAGAGGTCACCCTAAAGTGTTCTTGAATCTGCTGAGCTTTGCTGCCTCATCTCTCTGTTAGTCCTGCAGGAAGAATTACCAGAGTAGTTTATACAGTACCTGTGTGTTCACTATGTGTGACTGCCATCACGCATTTGTTTCACTTGAAATCACAACTATTGCTGTTTACATATCACTGCTTCTTGGCTATCATTATAGGACACATAACAAGGATATTTACTTTAAAAGATGACAAAAGTAGATCATTGGATGAAATGGAAATATGCACTTTGGAGTGGAAATATAACCAAGTCGGTGATTTTTAAAGGATCAGTTTAGATTGTGTTACAGAGTGTTTAAAGAAACAAAAACTGCAACATTCACATTGGCAGTACTGATGGTTATACTGATGCCTAGGAGTTAGAGACGAATCTTTACCAAATTCAGACAAATGCATGCCGAATGAATGAATCATTTTCATAAACATTGAGTTAGTTTGACAGGAATGTGTAAAATTAAACTTTACTTACATTGGTAATGTAGGTGACAAAATACTAAGTAGATTAATCAAAAAATTACCATTTTGTTCGCATATGCAGATATGTACACATAAGCCCTCATGGGGCAAGCTTCTTCATAAATATCTAGCTAATTAATTCATTAAGTCAACATATACTACTGTGTTCTAGGCTCTAGAACTCACAGGAAATATAACAAGGAATAAGTTCATATTGAGGAGATATACAAGTTAATCAGTTAATATATAGAACTATGTTCTGAGGAATATACCATATACTTCATACTGTAAGTCAAGAAGCCACAATCTTAAAACTTCTTATTTCCGGAAAGACACACACATACACATACACACACAACTTACATATGCACAAGTATATTTTGTATACTCCCTGCAGAAGTTGGAATTTACACATAAGTCAAGAGCAAAAAAAAAAAAAAATCAACTTTCGAGGACAGACTTAGGTAAACATATTAAAGATTAGAACTTTGAGCAGGGTGTATATAAAACTCTTATATAGAAGTGATCTGGAATACGTTTGTTCTTTGGTTTCAGGAAGAAGGTGTAATGTTTTTAATTCTGCTCCAGGTCATGTGGAATACACTAACACACACAAGTGTGCTTGAACACATACATGTGCATGTGAACACACACACATCTGTTTTTGATCCTCTTGTGTGTCTTCCCCATCTGAGTACTTAGCAATGACAACCAACTTCAAGGCTAGGCAAACAACAAAAAACAAACAAACAAAAGAACATGTTTGTTTTCTTAATCTTGCCCCCAACCCTCATCCTCCACTCCCTCAATACTTCACTCTTCTCTGTGGATCCTCTAAACACTCACACACCCTTTTAAGCAGTCTGTTCATTAAATTTCTCACCATCCTCAATATGAGTGTAACATTTGTTTAACGATGGGATCTGACTGATTTAGAAGGAAATGTTCAATTTTATAGACTCAAGACTAAACTCATCCTCATCAACATCCCTTAAAAAACATTTATTCTAATGTTATTTTGGTTCAAGACATTCTCCTTCATGTAGTTCAGTAAGCTAGAATCTTAGCAACATGTGTTATTTTGTCTTTTTCCTCAATCTCAGTGGCTGAATATGTCTTTCCAAATCAGCTTGAAATTCTTAACTTTCCAACTTCCTATTTCTTCTCATCTGCTTTGGATACATTGTTTTCTCTTTCCTATTGATCCTGATTCAAGAATAGTCCTCACCATAATGAAGACTTTGGGGGCTCTTTCCTCAATATCTTCTACTAGGGGCCAACCATATCTATAACTCCTACACAACCTTAGCTCTCTAGTTTGGGGAAACCCATCTCTTACACAGCCTGTGCACAAACTTTTAGTCTGGAAAATAGTTCAGCTTCTGTGTTTTTAAGAGTATATTTCATTAATGAAATTCTGAGCCTATTCTATGAGGAACCATCATGGTGATCCTGATAAACCTGTCCTATAGCTCAACTGCACTTAATTATTAAAAATGACTGCTTATTCTCCCAGTCAGTTCAGATAAAAGGATTAAAGGTTTCAGCTCTAGTCAATTCAGACTCATTGATGGAACCTCTCCTAACGTGGTTGAATGATGATTAGTGACTAACAATGAACTCCTTAGCTGCCTTAGCTATCATCATACCCAGAGACGGACACAAGATCATCTTCCAATGGCAATCAATCAAATGACTTGAGGAGACTCTAAGCCGAGATCCAGAACACCTACATCAAAAAGCAACACAGTTGCTCATTCCAGATGCTACTGTTTCAAAAACAGTGATGCTGGGAACTTACGTTTTTTCTCTTGCAGATCATCTTTTTACAGACCATCCTAACCTCCAGATTAATAGGGATGATTCCTCATGTTACTGGGAGTCATCAGGGAAGTGTAAGTATTGTCCAGTTTGGGAAGGTGGTCTTTAACCATCAGCATTCCTCTGTTGGCTTCTGCTGAGTTGAAGCTCATACTGTTCTGTCCAAATCATTCTGGAAAATCACACACTGGAATCAGAGTCTGAAATCCATGTTCCTGCCATGGCCTCCATTCTCCTGGACCATGTGCTCTGCAGCCTCTTCCACTTGACCCAAGCATCCTCTGGCTTTTTTTGTTTTAAATTCCTGACCATTGGACTGCTCAGCTGAACTCTGCTGAGGTGCACAGGTCTCTGTGAGGCTACTATATGGCATTTTTGTGTCTACTTCTAACTTGACTATTACTCATAAAATAAAAATAATTGACAATGGGATTGGGCATTTTGCTAGGTGTGCAGTCACTCCACCTACTCTTGGGGGATGTAAACACAATGTCTTCTCTTCTCGAAAATACTTACTCCTTGCTTTCTGCCAAATTTCTTTCCCTCTCTAGTTTTTCAAATGTGTATTTCTTTACCCTGTGGGAGAAAATCTAGTTTTTGCATAATTTTCCATCATTCCCCACTCTATAGTTTTCATGGTGTGAACTCGAGGCTATGAGCCTTTTAGTCTCTGGGCATTGTTGTGCTAAAATTCATCTCCAAAACAGCTTAGCTTTCATACTAATAAAGGTGTTTCTGCCTTAAAAGACTAGTATCTCTTGTAAACATGAAAAATAATTTATTTAGAAATCTGCCATTCTCCCTGAAGCAATGAATGCCACTGATTGATATTACATTCATTTTAGGGTATTTTTGCCTGTAAGCAACAGAATTTTGTCTCAAGTTGGTTTAATCAATAATGAAATATATGTTCCAACATGAAGGCTGTCTAGAGTTGAACAGTCTTCAGGGGTGGTTGTTTCAGCAGTTTAATAGCATTTTAAAAATCTGGACTCTATCCTGCTTCTCCTGTGTTAGTTCATTCTCAGGCTGGTAGTAATATAGCTATATCCATTCTAATTTTCACAGCCCCGGGCACATTCACATCAAGAGGAAAATGAGAATCCTATCTCTTCTTGTAGTTTCTCTTTGAAATGAGAAAACTCCCTGAAGTTTCTGAGTCCACTTCTACCAGTCATGGTAGTAGAATTGTAGCCCACTCCTTCACCAGTCTCTGGCAAGATATTGAGGATTACCCCAAGATTGATTACACCACGGGATTCAGCTTCCCCTAAGGCATGATGGAGGTAGAGATAACAGGTATGTATCTTCAACAAATGGGTTCTATTAGGAAGGATAATGGCATGAATGTTTATTGGGTAGGCAGACGGTGAAGTCTGCAACAATCTTAAAACAATATTTTTCCACAAAAATATACATGTGAGGAATTTAAAGATGTCTTTGTTTCAAATGCTAAAGATTTTAGATTTATCCTATAGAAAAAGGGCACCATCGAGGGTTTCTGAGCAGAGGTATAAGATGACCATATTTGCATTAAAGGCTGAACTTAGAAAACGTGTGGGGAAATGGACTTATGATGTATGTGTCGACTAAAAATAATGTACAACATGAGAGTTGTAAGTTAAGTTCTATTTGGGGCAAAATGAAGACTATGGCCCGAGAGACAGCATTTCCGATAGTTCTGAGAAACTGCTCCAAAGAGGTAGTGGGGAAAGGTCAGGATATATGTGATTTTGGTGAAGGGAGAGTACAGGCAATCAAGCACATATTTTTTGCAGAAGGTTGTTGCTAGTCTCGTGAAAGTTACTGCTAGTCACGAGGAGCAGATGTCACCATGAAGGATTTTAGTGCTTTTCTAGATACGAGGAGATGAAGGAATTTGGCTCATAAAATCTTCTCCTGAACAATCTAACTATCTGAAGACCTGTTCTGCCAGTTTTTCCTAGAGCACAGAGTGCCTTATGCCTGATCTCCACCCTGAAGTCCTTTCGGGGGTTCTTGAATGTCACCAGCTGCAGCTGTTCATAATTTGATCCTTGTAGAGGTAGATGGCAAGTGCCAATTTGGAGGAGACATATGTGTGTAGATTTCAGGGATGGAGAGGAAGCTACATGGAAAATTCCAGAAAGCCCCAAAAGCTGTTTAGAAAGTGAAGTTGCTCAAACAAAAAGAGTGAAGAGGGAGAAAAGAGGTTTTTATATTACTACTTTTCCCACTGTCCCTTCTTTCAAAACAGTTTCTGCCTGGATTTGCCTCTTCAGAGACGAACTTCCATATGAAAGTGAATTGGATGGGCCGCCCCTCTAACTGGAGAATGGAGAAGGTAAAAATAAAGTGTATGTTTCATAGAACATGAACATGAAGTGCAAAGAGGAGGATCAAACACCATATCAACCTAGGCAGGGAGAAAGCAAAAAGTGGATTTAAAAAGAATATTCAACAATGACAGACAAATTGAATGAAACACTAAGAGAGGTATGTTTGGCATTGCTAAGGAAACCAAACTGGTTTAGATCACATACATTTTTTTTTAAACATCTTTATTGGAGTATAATTGCTTTACAATAGTGTGTTAGTTTCTGCTTTATAACAAAGTGAGTCAGCTATACATATACATATATCCCCATATCTATTCCCTCTTGCATCTCCCTCCCTCCCACCCTCCCTATCCCACCCCTCTAGGTGGTCACAAAGCACTGAGCTGATCTCCCTGTGCTATGCAGCTGCTTCCTGCTAGCTATCAATTTCACATTTGGTATTGTACACATGTCCATGCCACTCTCTCACTTCGTCCCAGCTTCCCCTTCCCCTTCCCCATGTCCTCATGTCCATTCTCTAGTAGGTCTGTGTCTTTATTCCTGTCTTGCCCCTAGGCTCTTCATAACCTTTTTTTTTTTTTCTTTTTTTAGATTCCATATATATAGATCACATACATTTTTAGATCCATTTTTTGGCTTTCATTTGAGGATGTTAGGAAGCCTAGACTTTGTGATCAGACAGATCTGCATTTACAACTTGTCATTGGCAATTAAAAGCTAGGACACCCTCTGTTATCTTGGAGGGTGTTTTCAGCACACACTTGGGCTGGAACCCTATCTCTATGCCTGCTGGTGTGTTACACATAGTGATTCAGGCCATGGATACTGGAGAAACACTGCCAGGGTTTTATTTCACTTTCACTGCCAAGTGGTTATAACTGTGAGCAAGATGTTAGACTCCTCTGTACACTTTAGCTGTCTCATCTGTAAAATGGAAATAATTACAGTACCTAAAACATAATGTTGTGTGGATTAAATACCAGGTATATTTTTACTTGTGTTTGTTTATACTTCATGATTTTGTTTTCCTTTTTTAATTTTAAAGTTGTCTCCTGGTTAGTGTAGAAAGATAATCATACATTTCATACTCTATTTAAAAATTCTGACAGTTACAAAAAATGAAAACATTAGCCTCCCTATAATAATTTAGATATTATGGGATTTTTAATGCCTTACTTTTGGTTCATTTATATTCCATACCAGTACATTAAATTACTGTGGATGTGTGGCCTTGTCATTTGAGTTCTTATAAAGTATGACAAGAGACTATTACCTTGTGATATATATACAGTGAATTATGCTCAGTGATCTATGAGTATGACTTGAAATAAGTTTAAGGTTTAAGGGATATTTAACTTTTTTTTGAGGTCTCTTCTTAAAATCGGGTAGGTTAAAATAACAGCAATACATAAATACATACATGCACCACTTAAAATGTGCTGCGTGTTAGCAGTGCTAGTATATCATTAATTTAGCAATACTTTTGCATATATTCTTTTATTACTTTTCTTTGTAGAAAAAAAATTTATCTATATATTTCTTTTTTCATGGTCTGTTCATAGTAAAGAATACAAGAGAAATGAAGGTCTATGTCTCCACCACTTAGATTAGGAAATAGATTCTTTGTCACCCCTCATGTGGTCTTCCTGATTTCCCCATGTGCAATGTCCAAAGTTCACGTTCAACTCTGTAGATATTGCTAAGCAATCCGAAGTGATGGTACCAATGACTCTCTAAAAAGTGATAGATAAAAATCCTAGTTTCTACAAATCCTTAGCAATATTTGCTATTAATAGATTTTAATTTAATTTTTTGCCAAACTTTTAATTATGAAATTGCATTTCTTTGGGTTTCAGTTGTTATTTTCCTAATTTTAATGAGTTTGAGCATATTTTCATATGTTTATGGACAGTTTGTATTTCTATTCTGTAAAATGCCTCTTCATGTCATTTAACCATTTTGCCATCTGATTGTTTGACCTATGGTAATGACTGATAGGATTTCTTTATATTCTGATTAAAAATTCTTTGTTGAATACAGTATTATCCTGACATAAGGATTTTTTCTCTTTAATGTATGTTTTCTTTGAAATTTTATATAGTTCATGTTATTAAACACTTCCATTAGAGTTTGCATTTATTTTCTTGCTACAGTAACCCCTCTCTATGCAGAATATAAAGATATTCTTCTATATTATCTTCTAAAAGTTTTATAAGCTTTCTCTTTCAAATTCTTTCATGCAAATAAAATTGAGTTTTATACATGCTATGAGGTAGGTATCTGGTTTCAGTTTCAGAACTAATTGTCCCAAATGCACTTATTGTCTTTATATATATATTTTTTATGGTAAACAATATATTGATAATTTCCAAATTATGGAATTTACTAATTGTTAGTGGCATCGCTGTATAACTTCATAGATAAACGTTTTCAAATTATCTGAAACACGTGTTCTGGAATAAGCCAAGTCTCCTATATGTTTTTTAATATGATCCTGGTTTCAGTCTTTGAAACAAATGGGCCATTTTTTTATTCCTATACAAATACCACAGATTCTTAATTACTAAAAATGTTATCATCTATCCTAATATCTATAAAACACCTATCACTTCATTGTTCTTTTTGAGTGTCTCAGTTACTCTTGATCATTTTCTCCTGCATTTGTTATATACTACACACATCCAGTTGTGATTATTTTTTAAAATTGTATTGATCCTAATGGTCATTTTAGAAGAATTGTTATCTCCTTTTTCTAAAATCTTTTCTCTGCAAGAACATATTTTTTTTTTCCTCTCTCTCTACATTTATTTAGGTATTACTAATGCCTTTCAAAACTATTGTAATTTTCACCACTTAGCATGGTTTTTCTTTAGCTTTTATTCAAATTTCTCTTATCAGATCAAATAGTTTGCTAGGAGTTATTAAATATTACCAAACTTTATACTGATTTAAATGGCAATGCTGTTTTTCTCTGTTAATCCCCTTCACTATAAGAAGTCACAGTCATCAATTAATTGATACTAAAGTATTTTACATTCATGATATTCCCCCAAATGGGTCCATTGTGTATTAATATTTTTTCATGCATTATTGAATTCAGTTTACTAATATTTAGGTTAGAGTTCTTGAACCAATTGTTATGATTGAGATAAATGTACAATTACCCTTTTTTTCACTGTTTTTATTTGGTTTTGGTATCAAGAATATTTTCCACTTGTGTAATAAATTTGAGACTGAACTTTTTTTCTATTATCTAAAACAGTTTTTATAAGCTTGCAATTAACAATTCATTGATATTTAGTGAAATAGGAGCCATCTAGATTTGGTGTTATTTCAAGGAAAAATTAATTACTAACTAATTTTTCTAAAAGTTTCTAGAGGACAGGTGAACCGTTTTCCCAACTGAAACTTTGTTCAGCCATCACCACAAAAGTAAAGGAAGCAGAAAATCTCTTTGACGCAGATACTAAAGACATGTTATATTAGGTTTTGTTATGTTATCCTATGATGAAGCCACAAGAAATCTTGAATACTGGAGGAATGTGTAATTAGTTCAGAACATGTTATTCATTTGGGCACTTTTTTACAAAAAGAAAAATATTTAAATTATACATCTTTCTACACTGTTGGTTAGGAAATTCATCCACATTCTCCCATCTGATAGATGAACCTTCCCCATGAAGGTGTGTGTGACCAATAATACTGGTAGATCCAGGGCTTGTGGGCACTCCTCTCTACAAAAATGACTGAACTGAAGGTCAATCTCCCAAAGTCAATTTCTCACATATTACATAACCTTATTCAGTCTGGACTTTAGGCCTGCCTGAAATCTCTCCTGCATTAGTTGTATTTACTACTACAGAAATTAAACACTTCACTACTTCCTGTGCTTAGAACAAAAATTATAACCATTGTGTTGAGTAAAGATGGAGAGTTTTAAAGCAATAAATTAGAGAAATGAAAAAAAGAGGTGATATTGCAACTGATGTTCCCCCAAATGCATCTTAGAACAGTCAGAGCTAAGACAAATATTAACACATTTGTGCCTGATTAGTACATTTCCCCCTACCATTTCACACTTATTTTAGAAACATAAATGCAAATATTATCAACCAACTACTATTCATGTCCTAGGAAACTATATGAGAGACTTTCAATTGGCTAATACTAATATTTGTTGGGTATAAGTAAAATGAAACAAACAGAAAAATATCAATAGGCCACCAATATGATAATCCTTCACTGCTGTTAAAAAACGGTTCTTATTCAAGCACCCCCATATGACTACTACTTGCAGCCAGAGGAACTAAAAAGAATAGAGTCACTTAATTAGCCCATGTCAAAAATATAAACAACTTTACAGCTCAGAGGACGAGACTGTAAGATTATCTGGTCTTTATCACAAACGTTCAGCACTTTTCTACTCTAGAATCAGAAACTCATCAAATTTCATTCCTTTACAAATTACACTTTTAAACTTGCTCTAGAAATGTTAATGTAATTTATTATGATGATTTCTCAGTACTTTCATACCTGAAAAGGTTAAAATGTTCATCATTCTAATAATTCATTTAAAACTAGTGTGTGAGGGGCTTCCCTGGTGGCGCAGTGGTTGAGAATCTGCCTGCCAATGCAGGGGACACGGGTTCGAGCCCCGGTCTGGGAAGATCCCACATGCCACGGAGCAACTGGGCCCGTGAGCCACAATTACTGAGCCTGTGCCTCTGGAGCCTGTGTTCCGCAACAAGAGAGGCCGCGATAGTGAGAGGCCCGCGCACCACGATGAAGAGTGGTCCCCACTCGCCGCAACTGGAGATAAGCCCTCGCACAGAAACGAAGACTCAACACAGTCATAAATAAATAAATAAAAGAACGTGAATTTCTAAAAAAAAAAAAAAACTAGTGTGTGAAAACAACAACAACAAAAAATCCAAAAATGGGCAGAAGACTTAAATAGACATTTCTCCAAAGAAGATATACAGACTGCCAACAACACATGAAAGAATGCTCAACATCATTAATCATTAGAGAAATGCAAATCAAAACTACAATGAGGTATCACCTCACACGAGTCAGAATGGCCATCATCAAAAAATCTACAAACAACAAATGCTGGAGAGAGTGTGGAGAAAAGGGACCCCTCTTGCACTGTTGGTGGGAATGTAAATTGATACAGGCACTATGGAGAACAGTATAGAGGTTCCTTAAAAAACTAAAAATAGAACTGCCATATGACCCAGCAATCCCACTACTGGGCATATACCTAAGAAAACTATAATTCAAAAAGAGTCATGTACCTCAGTGTTCATTGCAGCTTTATTTACAATAGCCAGGACATGGAAGCAACCTACGTGTCCATCGACAAATGAATGGATAAAGAAGATGTGGCACATATATACAATGGAATATTACTCAGCCATAAAAAGAAACGAAACTGAGTTATTTATAGTGAGGTGGATATACCTAGAGTCTGTCATACAGAGTGAAGTAAGTCAGAAAGAGAAAAACAAATACCATATGCTAACACATATATATGGAATCTAAAAAAAAAGAAAAAGTGGTTATGAAGAACCTAGGGGCAGGACAGGAATAAAGATGCAGACATAGAGAATGGACTTGAGGACATGGAGGGGGAAAGGGTAAACTGGGACAAAGTGAGAGAGTGGCATGGACTTATATATACAACCAAATGTAAAATAGATAGCTAGTGGGAAGCAGCCGCATAGCACAGGGAGATCAGCTCAGTGCTTTGTGACCACCTAGAGGGGTGGGATAGGGAGCATGGGAGGGAGATGCAAGAGGGAGGAGATATGGGGCTATATGTATATGTATAGCTGATTCACTTTGTTATAAAGCAGAAACTCATGCACCATTGTAAAGCAATAATACTCAATAAAGATGTTTAAATAAATAAATAAATAAATAACAGTAGCTAGGTTAACTACCTCAGCAAAAATAAATAAATAAATAAATACATAAAAGTAGTGTGTGTATTTAGGTCAGTGAAATTCTGCCCAATAAAAAAAAGAAAAAAACTTATTTGACTACCTCTTACATTTAGCCATCTGGTTATAAAATGAAGTATTTAATGTTTTCAAAAGAATTTTTTAAACAATAGTTTATTTTTCATTGTGTCTTTGATAAACAGCTCCCTTAGCAAGGAATTGCCCCAGCAATTAGCATAGGTATTCATGCAAGATTTTTCTAGTTCCATTTAGATATCATATTATGATGAATATCTTTTATCCTGTCTTTACTGTTGTAAGAGGAATTATCTATATTCAGAACTCATGAATATAAACCTCAAAATATGGTTCCATCAGAATTATAAGCTAAAATTAAGTGATTTGCCATTCTAAATAGATTTCTATACCTGCAAATTTAAATGAAGAGATGTATTGCTTCAAACATAAATTTTGTAAAAATACAAACTGTTCAAATATATTTTTTAAAAAGTAGAAGAAAAATTTTTTTCATGCCTGTCATTTAGAACTTGACAATTAAAAGTGTATATCACTAGGCTCTCTTCTTTTACATTGTTGTAATACATGTGAAAACTCTGGCAGAGCAAAGACAGAGAATGGAAAACCAAGAAGAAGTGATTGCTATAACCAAAATAATCCCAAATGAAAATGCATTTGGAATCTCTGTTTCGAAAATAACTATTATTAAAGGTTTGACATTTGCTGGTTTGGTTTAAAAGGGTTAAATAAAATAATATCACTGAAATTTGGAAATTTTGGAATCTCTGGTTAAATATTTCATTCTTCTTAAAGTTAACCATTTTTTTAAATCAAATACATGATTTTTAAAAAATTTAATTAATTAATTAATTAATTAATCTATTTATTTTTGTCTGTGTTGGGTCTTCGTTTCTGTGCGAGGGCTTTCTCTAGTCGTGGCGAGCGGGGGCCACTCTTCATCACGGTGCGCAAGCCTCTCACTGTCGCGACCTCTCTTGTTGCGGAGCACAGGCTCCAGATGCGCAGGCTCAGTAGTTGTGGCTCACGGGCCCAGTTGCTCTGCGGCATGTGGGATCTTCCCAGACCAGGGCTCGAACCCGTGTCCCCTGCATTGAGCAGGCAGATTCTCAACCAATGTGCCACCAGGGAAGCCCCAAATACATGATTTTAAAAATGACTGGTCCATTCATTTATATGGCATGTAAATTAAATAAATACATTTTGGAAATGTTATTACCATGTAATTATAACATTTATTAATTTGTCACAAATATTAACAGAATTTGGTCCCCATGGTCCTGTGGACTTTTTGCAGGATATTAGTATTGTTAGATAATTTGGCATTATTGCTAATAAGGGAAACACTGGAGTTTATCTCTGGATCTAGTCCCAGAGATGCAAAATGACTTTCCAGTGGTCAAATATCTTGTGAATGATAGAGCTGGAGGTAGAATCTCAGTCTCTTGACCTTTAGACTGGCACTCTATTACTCTCACATAGGAGGAAAGAACCCTTACAGAGCAGTCAACAGTCTGGGATTCTAGTGTCACTTCTGTTTCTTAATATATTTGTGACTTTCAGCAGGTACATTACATTTTCAGATTTTCATCTTTTCATCTACTTAGTGAAGACTATAACAATTTAGCACTGTCATGGAGACCTGATAGTGTAATATATATTAAATTGTTTTTAAGCTTCTCTAGTGCTATTAAATATCAGTTATTTCAATATCGCAAACATTTTTTTCATTGTAAGTGTTTCTGATATAAAGCTGAAAATATAGAAGTACAGCTCTATGTCTTATTTAAGTACTAATATTTTAATTTTAGATATTTCACTGTAATGGTACAACATGTGATCTATGTTTAATCTCAAAATTTTATTAGCCATCCTGGGTTTAAAACTCAACTTAGTATTGAGAAGATTTAAACAGTGTATTCTATCTAAGCTAGAAGAGATAATACCCAATTCTTACTGCTTTGCTTCTCCTTAAGCAGTAAATTGCCAGCTCAGCAAATTAAAAACAACAACAACAAAAACAACTATGCCTCTAAAATGGGAACCTCTGTGTGTATCTGTTTCACAAGTATTTTCTAATATTATTAAAGGTCTCAGTGAGGGTTAAGAGGTAGTATCAGATGCCAGGAAGACTGGCTCAATCTCTTGTGCCCAGTTTCAGGTCCTCTGCTCATCAAGTCCTGCCTATGGTGCGGTCATGCTGGGTGGAAGCCATGGTCAAGTGCAGCAAATCTCCAGCTAAGCATGCGAAGCTGTTCTCCCCCTGAAGTACATTCACTGTTGTTTTTCCCCTATGGCTTGCACCAACACTGTATCTTCCTTGTAGAGCACATAATCAACTATTAGAAAAAGAAAATAATGAAGAGAATAGTTTCTCTCAGTGGGGAAAAAAATTTCTTGCATAAAACAAGGAAACAAAATTGAAAAATAAGGCAAAATAAATTTCTGGTAGCAGTCAATGAGAGAAACAGCTGCAATAGAGATGGTAATAAGAGAGAAAACATAATTAAATCAGATGTTTTAAAACGTGTAATTTTAAATGATATACAACAGTGATTTAAAATATAAATGTAAATAAAAGTTGATGGATGGAAGCATAATTAAAACCAAAAGAAACAAAAATAATCTCAGTGAAAATGAAATTAGAATGATAGACAATAACTGACTTTGCTTAGCCAACAAACTATTACCTAGTGAAGAAGATTTTTCTTGATTTTAATTTTAGTGCTGCTTAATCAAACATTCATTTACCAGGGTCTCAGTAGGCATGTTCAAGGATGATGAACTTCAGAGAAAATGAAAGAGGGAAAATGTGCTTTTTTTATAACATTTTAAAATACAGTTCATGATACTGTATATAATGCTTTCAAAAATTCTACTATCTGAGGTACTGGGGGAATCTCAATAATGTGACTAATTTAACAATTTATTTAAACCCCAATCCACTTCATCATCTCACCTTAGCCTAAATTCTCTTCTCACCTGGACTAACAGTTTCCTTTCATCTTGGAACTCAGTTCAGCCCTGTTACCTGGAAAGCCACAGGCCTGTATCTGTCTCCTCTTGATCTTGCTTCTCCCCCATTTTTTAAAAGTGTCATTCCCTACTTGCACTTCATTGTGCTAACTGCTTTCCAGTCTGGTAACAGTCACACGTCCACACATACTACTGCCTAGGCTATTCACATCTGGGATTCTCATTAAGGCAAAGAGCAGCTACTGAAGTCATTGAGGGAAGAGACGAAGGGCACTTGGGAGAGCAGTAATTGTTGGAAGGTTGGGCTGGCTTCAAAGAAGGCAGTGTGAGTGCATCCAGAGGTGCGAGGTGGAATGCACATTGCTGCAACCCTGGGACAGACAGTGACCCCCTGAGGAGGGAATGGTTTCTTGCATGAAGCTTGGTGTTAGGCATATTATTTTGAATTAGCTAGAATCTTTATATATATATATATATATATATATATACACACACACACACACTAAGGAGAATCAACAACAACAATAACAATCAAATACAACAATCATTTTATAAGTATTAAGTATTGGAGAAAACCAGTACCATCCCAAACATATGAGAATGTGATATAATATTAACTGTAACACAATTTTGAATATTACAATCAATAGAACACTAAAAACTGTATTATATTGCTAAAAGTGAACAAATACATCACACAGAGTATACTGAGGAAGCCACTTGCAAGCTGTCACTACAAACATGGGGACAATGGATTGGCACAATAAGACTGTTCTAAAATTCCACTTGGGGTTTAATTTTTTTAATTTTTAGAGGTATGGCTGATTGACAACATGGAGAGACGAATGCCATTGAAAGGAGCATTTGTTGGTGCTGTATGATATTTCGTTTCTTTTTATGGGTAATATTCCATTAGATATATGTGCCACATCTTCTTTATCCATTCATCTGTCGATGGATATTTAGGTTGTTTCCATGTCCTGGGTATTATAAATAGTGCTGCAATGCACATTGTGGTACATGACTCTTTTTGAATTATGGTTTTCTCAGGGTATATGCCCAGTAGTGGGATTGCTGGGTCATATGGTTGTTCTATTTTTAGTTTTTTAAGGAACCTCCATACTGTTCTCCATAGTGGCTGTATCAATTTATATTCCTACCAACAGTGCAAGAGGGTTCCCTTTTTTCCACACCCTCTCCAGCATTTATTGTTTGTAGATTTTTTGATGATGGCCATTCTGACCGGTGTGAGATGATATCACATTGTAGTTTTGATTTGCATTTCTCAAATGATTAATGATGTTGAGCATACTTTCATGTGTTTGTTGGCAATCTGTATATCATCTTTGGAGAAATGTCTATTTAGGTCTTCTGCCCATTTTTGGATTGGGTTGTTTGTTTTTTTGATATTGAGCTGCATGAGCTGCTTGTAAATTTTGGAGATTAATCCTTTGCCAGTTGCTTCATTTGCAAATATTTACTCCCATTCTGAGGGTTGTCTTTTGGTCTTGTTTATGGTTTCCATTGCTGTGCAAAAGCTTTTAAGTTTCATTAGCTCCCATTTGTTTATTTTTGTTTTTATTTCCATTTCTCTAGGAGCTGGGTCAAAAAGGACCTTGCTGTGATTTATGTCATAGAGTGTTCTGCCTATGTTTTCCTCTAAGAGTTTGATAGTGTCTGGCCTTACATTTAGGTCTTTAATCCATTTTGAGTTTATTTTTGTGTATGGTGTTAGGGAGTGTTCTAATTTCATTCTTTTACATGTACCTGTCCAGTTTTCCCAGCACCACTTATTGAAGAGGCTGTCTTTTCTCCACTGTATATTCTTCCCTCCTTTATCAAAGATAAGGTGACCATATGTGGGTGTGTTTATCTCTGGGCTTTCTATCCTGTTCCATATTTCTGTTTTTGTGGCAGTACCATACTGTCTTGATTACTGTAGTTTTGTAGTATTGTCTGAAGTCAGGAAGCCTGATTCCTCCAGCTCAGTTTTTCTTTCTCAAGATTGCTTTGGCTATTTGGGGTCTTTTGTGTTTCCATACAAATTGTGAAATTTTTTGTTCTAGTTCTGTAAAAAATGCCATTGGTAGTTTGATAGGGATTGCATTGAATCTGTAGATTGCTTTGGGTAGTAGACTCATTTTTCACAATGTTGATTCTTCCAATCCAAGAACATGGTATATCTCTCCATCTATTTGTATCATCTTTAATTTCTTTCATCAGTGTCTTATAATTTTCTGCTTACAGGTCTTTTGTCTCCTTAGGCAGGTTTATTCCTAGGTATTTTATTATTTTTGTTGGAATGGCAAATGAGAGTGTTTTCTTAATTTCACTTTCAGATTTTTCATCATTAGTGAATAGGAATGCAAGAGATTTCTGTGCATTAATTTTGTATCCTGCTACCTTACCAAATTAATTGATTAGCTTTAGTAGTTTTCTGGTGGCATCTTTAGGATACTCTGTGTATAGTATCATGTCATCTGCAAACAGTAGACAGCCTTACTTCTTCCTTTCTGATTTGGATTCCTTTTATTTCTTTTTCTTCTCTGATTGCTGTGGCTAAAACTTCCAAAACTATGTTGAATAATAGTGGTGAGAGTGGGCAACCTTGTCATGTTCCTGATCTTAGGGGAAATGGTTTCAATTTTTCACCATTGAGAATGATGTTGGCTGTGGGTTTGTCATATATGGCCTGTATTATGTTGAGGAAAGTTCCTTCTATGCCTACATTCTGGAGGGTTTTTATCATAAATGGGTGTTGAATTTGGTCAAAAGCTTTCTCTGTATCTATTGAGATGATCATATGGTCTTTCTCCTTCAATTTGTTAATATGGTGTATCACAATGTTTGATTTGCGTATATTGAAGAATCCTTGCATTCCTGGGATAAACCCCACTTGATCATGGTGTATGATCCTTTTAAGGTGCTGTGGATTCTGTTTGCTAGTATTTTGTTGAGGATTTTTGCATCTATGTTCATCAGTGATATTGCCCTGTAGTTTGCTTTCTTTGTGACATCTTTGTCAGGTTTTGGTATCAGGGTGATGGTGGCCTCATAGAATGAGTTGGGGAGTGTTCCTTCCTCTGCTATATTTTGGAGATTTTGAGAAGGATAGGTGTTAGCTCTTCTCTAAATGTTTGGCAGAATTCGCCTGTGAAGCCCTCTGATCCTGGGCTTTTGTTTGTTGGAAGATTTTTAATCAGAGTTTCAATTTCAGTGCTTTGGATTGGTCTGTTCATATTTTCTTTTTCTTCCTGGTGCAGTCTCAGAAGGTTGTGCATTTCTAAGAATTTGTCCATTCCTTCCAGGTTGTCCATTTTATTGGCATAGAGTTGCTTATAGTAATCTCCCATGATCCTTTGTATTTCTGCAGTGTCATTTGTTACTTCTACTTTTTCATTTCTAATTCTATTGATTTGAGTCTTCTCCCTTTTTTTTCTTGATGAGTCTGGCTAATGGTTTATCAATTTTGTTTATCTTCTCAAAGAACCAGCTTTTAGTTTTATTGATCTTTGCTATCATTTCCATTATTTCATTTTCATTTATTTCTGATCTGATGTTTATGATTTCTTTCCTTCTGCTAACTTTGGGTTTTTTTTGTTCTTCTTTCTCTAACTCCTTTAGGTGTAAGGTTAGGTTGTTTATCTGAGATGTTTCTTTTTTCTTAAGGTAGGATTGTATTGCTATAAACTTCCCCCTTAGTACTGTTTTTGCTTCATCCCATAGGTTTTGGGTCATTGTGTTTTCATTGTCATTTGTTTCTAGGTATTTTTTGATTTCCTCTTTGATTTCTTCAGTGGTCTCTTGGCTATTAAGTAGTGTATTGTTTAGCATCCATGTGTTTGTATTTTTTTACAGATTTTTTCCAGTAATTGATATCTAGTCTCATAGTGTTGTGGTTGGAAAAGATACTTGATATGATTTCAATTTTCCTCAATTTACCAAGGTTTGATTTGTTACCCAAGATATGATTTATCCTGGAGAATGTTACATGAGCACTTGAGAAGAATGTGTATTCTGTTGTTTTTGGATGGAATGTCCTATAAATATCAATTAACTCTATCTTGTTTAATGTATCATTTAAAGCTTGTGTTTCCTTATTTATTTTCATTTTGGATGATCTGCCTATTGGTGGAAGTGGGGTGTTAAAGTCCCCTACTATGATTGTATTACTGTCAATTTCCTCTTTTATGGCTGTTAGCATTTGCTTTATGTATTGAGGTGCTCCTATGTTGGGGGCATAACATTTACAATTGTTATATCTTCTTCTTGGAATGATCCTTTGATCATTTTGTAGTGTCCTTCTTTGTCTCTTGTAATAGTCTTTGTTTTAAAGTCTATATTGTGTGATATGAGAATTGCTACTTCAACATTCTTTGATTTCCATTTTCATGGAATATCTTTTTCCATCCCCTCACTTTCAGTCTGTATGTGTCCTTAGGTCTGAAGTGGGTCTCTTGTAGACAGCATATATACAGGTCTTGTTTTTGTATCCGTTCAGCCAGTCTATGTCTTTTGGTTGTATCATTAAATTTATTTACATTAAAGGTAATTAGCGATATATATGTTCCTATTCCCATTTTCTTAATTGTTTTGGGTTTGTTTTTGTAGGTCTTTTCCTTCTCTTGTGTTTCCTGACTAGAGAAGTTCCTTTAGCATTCGTTGTAAAGCTGGTTTGGTGGTGCTGAATTCTCTTAGCTATTGCCTGTCTATAAACGTTTTAATTTCTCCGTCAAATCTGAATGAGATACTCACTGGGTAGAGTAATCTTGGCTGTAATTTTTTCTCCTTCTTCACTTTAAATATGTCCTGCCAATCCCTTCTGGCTTGCAAAGTTTTTGCTGAAAGATCAGCTGTTAACCTGATGGGGATTCCCTTGTATGTTATTTGTTGTTTTTCCCTTGCTGCTTTTAATATTTGTTCTTTGTATTTAATTTTTGATAGTTTGATTAATATATGTCTTGGTGTGTTTCTCCTTGGATTTATCCTGGATGGGACTCTGTGCTTCCTGGACTTGATTAACTATTTCCTTTCCCATATTAGGGAAGTTTTCAACTATAATCTCTTCAAATATTTTCTCAGTCCCTTTCTTTTTCTCTTCTTCTTCTGGGACCCCTATAATTCGAATGTTGGTGTGTTTAACGTTTTCCCAGAGGTCTTTGAGACTGTCCTCAATTCTTTTCATTCTTTTTACTTTATTCTGCTCTGCAGTAGTTATTTCCACTTTTTTATCCTCCCGGTCACTTATCCGTTCTTCTGCCTCAGTTATTCTGCTATTGATCCCTTCTAGAGAATTTTTAATTTCATTTATTGTGTTGTTCATCTCTGTTTGTTTGCTCTTTAGTTCTTCTAGGTCCTTGTAAAACGTTTCTTGTAGTTTCTCCATTCTATTTCCAAGATTTTGGATCATCTTTACTATCATTATTCTGTATTCTTTTTCAGGTAGACTACCTATTTCCTCTTCATTTGTTAGTTCTGGTGGGTTTTTGCCTTGCTCCTTCATCTGCTGTGTGTTTCTCTGTCTTCTCATTTTGCTTAACTTACTGTGTTTGGGGTCTCCTTTTCGCAGGCTGCAGGATCGTAGTTCCCATTGTTTTTGGTGTCTGTCCCCAGTGGCTAAGGTTGGTTCAGTGGGTAGTGTAGGCTTCCTGGTGGAGGGGACTGGTGCCTGTGTTCTGGTGGATGAGGCTGGATCTTGTCTTTCTGGTGGGCAGGTCCACGTCTGGTGGTGTGTTTTGGGGTGTCTGTGGCCTTACTATGATTTTAGGCAGCCTCTCTGCTAGTGAATGGGGCTGTGTTCCTGTCTTGCTAGTTGTTTGGTATAGGATGTCCAGCACTATAGCTTGCTGGTCATTGAGTGAAGCTGGGTCTTGGTGTTGAGATGGAGATCTCTGGGAGATTTTCGTCATTTGGTATTATGTGGAGCTGGGAGTTCTCTTTTGGACCAATGTCCTGAAGTTGGTTCTCCCACCTCAGAGGCACAGTCCTGACACCTGGCTGGAGCAGCATGAGCCTGTCATCCACACAGCTCAGAATAAAAGGGAGGAAAAAAAAAAAAAGGAAAGAAAGAAAGAAGATAAAATAAAATAAAGTAAAATAACATAAAATAAAGTTGTTAAAATAAAAAATAATTATTAAAAAAAAATTTTAAAGCAATAAAAAAAAGAAAGAAGAGAGCAAAAAGTATACTAATAAAAGAAAACTATACTAAAACTATAAAAACTAAAAACTAAAGTGCTAAAAACTATACTAATAAAAGAAAACAGAAAAAAGAAAAAAAAAAAAGAAAAAAAACAGACATACAGAACCCTAGGACAAATGGTAAAAGCAAAGCTATACAGACAAAATCACACACAGAAGCATACACATACACACTCACAAAAGAGAAAAAGGGAAAAAAATATATATATGTCTTTGCTCCCAATGTCCACCTCTTCAATTTGGAATGATTCTTTGTCTATTCAGGTATTCCACAGATGCAGCGTACATCAAGTTGATTGTAGAGATTTAATCTGCTGCTTCTGAGGCTGCTGGGAGAGATTTCCCTTTCTCTTCTTTGTTCGCACAGCTCCCAGGGTCCAGCTTTGGATTTGGACCCGTCTCTGCGTTGTAGGTTGCCTGAGGGCATCTGTTCTTCGCTCACACAGGACGTGGTTAAAGAAGCAGCTGATTCGGGGGCTCTGGCTCACTCAGGCCGGGGGGAGGGAGGGGTACGGATGCGGGGCGAGCCTGCAGCAGAAGAGGCCGGCGTGATGTTGCAGCAGCCTGAGGCGTGCTGTGCGTTCTCCCGGGGAAGTTGTCCCTGGATCACAGGACCCTGGCAGCGGCGGGCTGTACAGGCTCCCAGGAGGGGAGGTGTGGAGAGTGACCTGTGCTCGCACACAGGCTTCTTGGTGGTGGCGGCAGCAGCCTTAGCGTCTCATGCCCGTCTCTCGGGTCCGCGCTGATCACCGCGGCTCACGCCCCTCTCTGGAGCGCATTTAAGCGGCACTCTGAATCCCCTCTACTCGCGCACCAGGAAACAAAGAGGCAAGAAAAAGTCTCTTGCCTCTTCGGCAACTGCAGACTTTTTCCCAGGCTCCCTCCCGGCTAGTTGTGGTGCGCTAACCCCTTCAGGCTGTGTTCACGCAGCCAACCCCAGTCCTCTCCCAGCAATCCGACCGAAGCCCGAGCCTCAGCTCCCAGCCCCCACCCGCCCCGGCGGGGGAGCAGACAAGCCTCTCGGGCTGGTGAGTGCTGCTCGGCGCCGAGCCTCTGTATGGGAGTCTCTCTGCTTTGCCCTCTGCACCCCTGTGGCTGCGCTCTCCTCCGTGGCTCCGAAGCTTCCCCCCTCCGCCACCCGCAGTCTCCACCCATGAAGGGCCTTCCTGATGTGTGGAAACCTTTCCTCCTTCACAGCTCCCTCCCACTGGTGCAGGTCCCATCCCTATTCTTTTGTCTCTGTTTTTCCTTTTTTCTTTGGCTCTGCCCAGGTACGTGGGGAGTTTCTTGCCTTTTGGGAGGTCTGACGTCTTCTGCCAGCGTTTAGTAGGTGTTCTGTAGGAGTTGTTCCACATGTAGATGTATTTCTGATGTATTTGTGGGGAGGAAGGTCATCTCTGCGTCTTACTCTTCCGCCATCTTGAAGCTCCTCTCAATTATAATTTAATCCATGGAGGGAAAAATCAAAACTTGTGCTTGCTTGAATTTGATTTATTTATTAGTTTATTAATTTGTTAATTATTCCATATTACAAGCTGCTTTTGTAGAAACATGGCTTAAGTATTTTGAGTCATATGTATCTACAATCACAAATAATCTCCTTACATTTATTCTACTTAATTTCTCAGCAGTTATTTCATAATAGTTTTCTGTCATTGAAAAAATTAACAAAACAGTCCCTTGAGAAAGTTTTTTTTTATAAGCTGTTAAATATTTAATCATGAATTATTGTCTTTTTCTTTTTTAATTAAGTTCTTGAAATTAACTTTGTCCATCTTTATCTCCTGGAAGGCTCCAGATATAAAGTTGATACAGTAATATTTAAATTATATTCTTCTAGCCTAGGTCAATTCATAGAACACATATTTAAAATAGGTTTTTAAATAATCATATAGTGTACTTTTTTTGGATGTAAAGAGAAAATTATATATTCATCAAATGACAGATGAGTAATTTATCTAAAAATGCTGTAGTACATCAAAATTTTTCATCCTAAATAAATGAGAAATATTGCTAACATTTGTTATCATTTTACACAGATAAAGAGACATAAGACCTTCAGAAATTTATATAACCTTATATTTAATATAACAATAGCCAATTCAAAGTATTCTACATCAGGACATACATACATTTACTCCCTCTCTGTAGCCTCTTGACTGATTTCAATGATGAAGTCAAGATTTAGTATCATTTTTTTAAATGCTATTTGCTATCACTCACAATTTATAAGTAAATAAGATACATTTTACTTCCTGAAATATTAATATATGCCTAAACAAACAAGTACACAGGCAATATACATATAGATGTATATCAATATTTCTCCATACACATCATTTTTCTTTTTTTTTTATACTATGACATTTTTATATTATAACAGGAGGATAAGTTTCTTTCTGATTATTTTTTCAAAGAATTAATTTTATGTCTATATAAAAGTCAAGTTTAAAGTGGTTTTGTTATAAAAATTTTATTTAAAAAATGTGAAATAGTCCTATTCTAATTTTCTTTAAAATACATTAAAATGACAGAAGTTTCAAAAAAATCAGTCACTATTTGGCATTTAATACCACTTCTGCCATTAGAAGTCTATGAAATATCTCTGCTAAAGGGTTTACATTAGCTTTTCATTTTTTTTTTTTTTTGGACCTTTATGATATATTTGGGCAAGTATTCATCACCTTATCTTCAAGACTGATTCACTGTCTCTGATTCCATTCCATAAAAATTAAACAATTTCAAGGCCTTTGAAATATATATTTTGTTATTCTTCATAGAGGGAGTCCTTTAATAGCCTACAATACTTAAATTAATAAAATAGCTTCTAAAGATACACTGTGGTCAAAAACACATATATGTATGTGTAATATATATGTGTATGTATAATTATGCACATACACATACATGTATTATTTTATTATGTATTGCATAATACATATATAATACATAATGTGCATTGTATTTATAATTATGCACAATATATGTACATAATATATTATAGATGGTGTGTGTATATATATATACAAAATTTTGAAGGAACCAAGGAGTAGTCACCTTTATTATCACCATTTCCTATTCCTTAAGGCTTCATGTTCCTTTTAGAATTCAAGTGATTTATCCTTGTGAGTTTTTTCAGCTGAAATATTCTAGAAATATTTTAGTTAAAAATGCCTTGCTGAAAGTATATCTTCATAGTGAATACAGTCAAAATTATATTTAATTATAATTAGAATAGAAACATATTATATTAGGCAAGGCTACATACATAAATACACACACACACACACACAATTACCAGATCTAAAAGGCCCAGATTTCTTCATTTGCAAGCACATTATTGGTCCCGGAAATAATATGATTAGAATTTATTTAGGATAAATATTTTCTCCTTAATTATTGCAATTTCTCATTTAAGAGGTGACCCAGTAATCACATACTAATCATAAGCATCTTAGACCGAATGAGTTATATCATTTTCAGTCATTTGACTGTTAGCTGAAATCTACAGTTCAGCCATCTACATGACTTGTTAATTTGGACAAAGAGTGAAAAAAAAAAAAAAATCTGACACCCCTTTATAAGAAAGTGGGAATTGAGGCCAAAAGTGAGACCAAAGTAGCCAAGAGAAGTTTGAGGACACTAGGTGTTTTGTCCTACATATTTGCTTGGAGACAAAATTATAAGAGCAAAAATCTCCATTCATTTATTGTTTAAAAGTTAGAATGATATTTCCAGGTGACATTTTATAGTCAGTTTAAAAAGATTAAAAATTCCTTCAGGAGTCTGATAATTTATAGTTGGTTACTGTATTTTAAAGTTAAATAGTTTAAAAGAGTTTTCAAATTTTTTGTATTGTTAGTTTTCAGTAAACTTGAATGAAAATAATGGGCAAAACATTTTAAAATGATGTATTTATGATTAGAATCATAGAGGATACTGTGAGCTTCTTTGAACAGAAGGAATCACATCCTTCAAGTTATTTCCCTCAGAAAGGGTGGATAGAATGAAAAATGTTGATGGTGGGAAACTTGCACAGCAAAGCCATTCCAGAAGAGCTATGACACAGTTACTTTCAGGAACCCACAGTCACTATTCTTCTTATGGGAAATGTCTATACCGTTGTCTCATGATTATTGTATTTATTTCAGTGCTTCTCTGAGCAGCACACTTGAAACAACTTCATCATAACTTACCTGAAACAAAAAAGCTAAAATTCAAATTTCTAATTGAGACAGGCTGGGACTTGGGAACTGTGTCCCTTTGCTGCAGTGCTTGCACCTGGACAAATGTCTCCTCAAGCAACAAAATACAAAGAAACTATAAGGCACTAAAAATAACTGTGTGTATGCATAGTTAGGGCAAATTATGGACAACAAGATACAAAAAATATATATAAAAAAGCCCAGCTACCACTTCTGCAGAGCCGGGAGCTAAATCAGGGTAGTGCACATGCCCACAACACCACCAAAGTGGTGGTGGATACCACCATGGGGATACCACCTAAGCCACCCTTCCAGCCAATCCCTGGACACACCCCTACCCTCATGCCATATAAGGAACAAGCTCACTCCCTCCTCAGCGAGAGAGCAATCAAGGGAAACTGTTACTTGTAAATGTAGGTTTCAGGGGAATAAATTCTTTGAGGAAAAAACAACACACTCCTTTTGACCTTATTCTCTTTCATTCTCTCTGGCTTTATTTATTTGTTTGTTTGTTACAACAGTAATTCCAAGCTTGAGTCTCAGGTAATATTTAACTTGAGTATGACATTAGGACAATTTCCTTAGTCCTTTTTCTATCTCTGATTAAATCCCAGGGAATATTAATGCTGACCTGCAAAGTGTCCTTGACAAGGTTGGGACCATCTCCTTGATTCTGCCAGCAGAGCTTTTAGCCAATTACACAAATTTATCCAGGGCCTTCAAGTGCCTGGAAATTATATCTCCCCAAATGTTCCAACACAGTATTCTGTCCAGAAAATTTGATGTAGAAAATGTATATAAGCCCTTGAGCTATGAGAGACTGGTTCAGGTTTGTCATTTTCAACTGCATATCTTTGCCTAATTATATAGAATGGCTGAGAGACTTTAAAGATCCTCATCAAGTTCTTATATGTAAAAAATGTTATGGTAAGTGCCAAAGAAGTAGGGATTGCTGTCAAATTTACACCTTCTGATTCAAATCCACTCTGCTTATTTAACAAATTTAATTGCCGTTCGGAGATATTGGCAGATTTGCTCAGGACCACAAAGGTGATTTATGGCAAAGAGAAAGCAGAGTTCTCAACTTCCAGCCCACTGTTTTTTCCATCATGTCACATTAATGCTAATGCCGTCTTTTGTTTTGAAAAATCATTCCTTGACATAGTTTCTCTTATTTTGATGCAAATACTAAAAGATAAGGCATGACATTGCTTTATTAAAGCTAAAATTAGAAAACTTAAAATATAGTGGATATTAGATATTATGCTCATAATCACGGCAGTATTTCATTAATGGAAATATCAACAAAGCAAAATATTAGGCAGATTCCAGAGCTAACCATTGAGAAGAGATATCTTTTTAACAGATAAGGCAAGTATTTTTACAGGACACAGAAATGAGCTTACTTGTAAGAAGAGCTGGTCATTCAGATTTCAATATACATTCTGATTGTTTTCAAGATAGTGATTCTGTTTAAGGTAATGTTCAATTTGCATTCCTGAGACAACATATTTTTGAGTGGGACCAATTTAAGTTGAAGAATCACTTAGATAAAAACTTTCATTTGACTCAGAAATGTGACCAGCTGAAAGAAAATAAATCTAGCTTTAATCACATATTGAGACAAAGACAAAAAAGCATAGATCTTAATTGCTTTGCTTCACAAAGATGCTGATGCTCATTTAAATCCTTTGCTGGAAATGACAATCAGGACACTTCACATGGACTCTTTTTGGTACTTTATAGGACAATCATTCTCATTTTATACATTTGTATAGTTTTTCTTCACTGAAAAATCAAAACATTTGTCTGCTAATTAGTTTATGCTGATTATTAGGATAAAGCCAAAAATATGTGTTTTTTTTGGGGGGGGTGAAATTATAAAGTCATGTGAGTCATATATATATGTGTGTGTGTGTATATATATATATATATATATATATATATATATATATATAACTGTAGTAAAAATACATAAAATTTACCATTTTAATCTTTTTAAAATATACAGTCCTAAGACATTAAGTACATTCACATTATTGGGAAACCATTGACACCATCCATCTCCAGAATTTTTTCATCTTCCCCAAATGAAACTCTGAACCCATTAAACATTAAATCCTCTTTTTCCCCTCCTCTCAGCCCCTATAAATTTGACTATACTAGCAACTTCATGTAAGTAGAGTCATACAGTATTTGTCCTTTTCTGACTGGCTTATTTCACTTAGTATAATGTCTTCAGAAATCATCCATGTTGTAACATGTGTCAGAATTTTCCTTCCTTTTTAAGGCTGAACAATACTGCATTGTATGTATATACCAAATTTTATCCATCAATGCACACTTGGCTGGTTCCACCTGTAGGCTATTGTGAATAATGCTGATTTGAACATGTGTGTATTAATATCTTTTCAAGTCACTGCTCCAGTTCTGCTGGGTATATACCCAGAAGTTAAAATACTGCATCATATGACAATGCCATGTTTAATTTTTTTGAGATATCACCATACTCTTTTCAAAAATGACTGCACCATTTTACATTCTCACCAGCAATGCACAGAAGGTTCCAGGTTCTTCAAATCTTTGCCAGCCCTGGTTATTTTCTGGATTTTTTGTTTATGTTTTTGTTTCTATTTTTGTTTGTTTTGTTTTTGGCTTTGGTTATTTAATAATAGCCATCCTAAAAGATGTGAAGTGGTATCTTATTATGGTTTTTATTTGTATTTCCTTAATGACTAGTGATGATGGGCATTTTTTCATGTGATTACTGGCTATTTGGATATCTTGTCTGGAGAAATATCTCAAGTTCTTTGCTCATTTTTCAATCAGCTTGTTTGTTTTATTGTTGTTGACCATGCCTGTATCTTAGAAAATAAATACTTGGTATGAACACACTTTTACAGATAGATAATGATGATATCTCAACACTCATTCTCTATCTTCAATTTTCAGAAAATTTCTCTAATATAATCCTAAAGTATATTTTTATGTGAACTTACAGATGAATACTAAATGTTGCCTATATGCAGCATAATGTACTATTTTTCAAAGACCAACTGAAAATATAAATGACTTGACTGTTTTGAAGAAACAGCTGGATAAAGAAGCAAGAAAGATGAGTTCTAGCCCAAACTCTGTCCCTTACCAGCTATCTCATTCTTAGAGAATTTACAGAACCTATTTCATTTTTAGTGAATTAATATATTTAATTGTTTAACTTGTATAATATTTAAAACATTTAACTTGTAAAACTTGGAACTGCTCACATTACATCTGATGCACCTCATCTTTGTTTCATTACTTTACACCTTTTATGACAACCTTTTAGAAGTGCTGCACAAACTATTTATTCAGATATGAATTCAATACAAATATCACATGTTTTAACATTTGGAACTTAGAATTTCTTTCAATGTCATAAAACACTTTTTCAATTTAAACAAACAGAAATTTTTAATGTTGTATCAATTTATTTAAAGTGCCAATACACTACATTGCATACCTTGTTTCAGACTGCTTGCCAGTCTGGAGAAAGCCAAGTAGTTTATGCCAGAGTCTATGACTTTCATCCTGTAAGGAATAAGATTGCCCGAACCCTTTTGCAAATTAAATTACTTCAGTTTGAACTGTAGCTACATCTGTTATTAAGACAATGAGTGGTCAATATGCTAAAGCTTATCCAATGTTTACTCTGAGAATGAAGTATCTGGGGAATGCAAATTATACTTTTGAGGTCATTTACATAGCAAGCTTATCATCATCATTATCATTGTCGTCGTTATTATTCTCCATTTGGAAAATAATTTTCACATTATATAAATCAAAGTCTTAAAATCAGTTCTCTGCTTTAGTATTTTTCTCATCGTATCTTTGGAAAGCTATTTAATTGATGGAAGTTGACTTGTGCATCTACAACCTTCCAGTGAGTATTATGTAAAATATTTAGATACAAGCAGAATCTGAACATACATTTTGAGATGACTTTATTTTAGCTAGAATAGGTATATTATTAAATAGCATGTCATATGCAATCTCTTTTTACTGCTTTATTGCACCCTTCAATGACTACCAAATTATATACAATGGCCATATTTAGTTTAGTGATTAGACAAATGAAAACAAAAAGAATAATCTTATTGATCTCTTCTTATCCAAAATGTAATGTAGATAATATTTCAATAACAGAACAGAAGTGTGAACCTAAGAATGGATATTTTCCCCTAAACATGATTACTTGAGAATAGGTGTCATCAAGGCTATAAAAGCAGCATTATTTTCATTACAGATAACCAGCCAGGGTAGCTACTGAATTTTCTTTTGCTTACATTTTCTTGAAGGGGCTTTGATTAAGATAGAATTTGCTTTTCATCTCAACTCTGCAGCTCAGAAATTCCACTGTAATTGCTACCTTAACACTCTGCTGGGAATCTTCATTAACTGTTAACTCAGAGGAGAAGAAAAAAGGCCTGACAATTTCAGAAGTGAAACGATGAATATAACAGAGTTCAAAATCTCTCAGAATAATGTCATTTTGAGAATGTTTCAAAAGAAGAATAGGTAGGACTGTGAAAGGAAAATGAAGGCAGAATTGGCTCCATTATAGTCAGGCAGGCCTCAGTGCATTTTTAAATTACAAATGAGTCGAGTAATTTTAATAATGGTTAATATGTACTAAATCATCTTTGTGGGTCAGTCATCACACTAAGAGGTTTGCATGTGTTAGTTTATTGAATACCCACTGGAAGCTTGTAGATGAGCAAGCCAACTTTCATAGATTAAAGAGCTTCCTGAAAATATAAATGATAACTGTGTAAGTAAAAAGGAATATGATGCTTTATCTAGTAAAAAAAAATTTCATAAGTTATATTTCAGACTTTCTGAAATAATGATTCCAGAAGACCTAACATCAACTAAATTTCTAGGACTTGAACATTGTCACTCTGATATTATAATTTGCATTTTCGATTTCTACAATTATTGTTTTCAAATACTGATTGTCATATTATGATTCAAAAAACATAAAACATTATCACCATCTTGGAAACTTAATAATTATTTGTATAGAAAATTCTAGATGACTGATATATCAAAATAAGTATGAGATAAATTACATTACTACACTATTAGTTTCATATAAAAACATACATATCATGTTCTTTGCTTAAATATTCTCACATATTTTTAAGTTTCTTTTTCAAGGAAAAAAAAGTTAATAGGAATGATTCTAAAGCACAGTACATAGACTACAAAGAACAAAGGCAAAGTAAAACACATAACTAAGTTAAGTTAATGGCATCCCATCAACACTTAAATTCTTATAAATTAATCAACACTGTAAGTCCAAAAATAATTCAAATTTTTCTTTCAATATTGATATTATATGAAATTATTTTTGTGCAAATATTAGCTCTAGAATTCAAACAATGAATTGAAGTTTTATTTATCATACAATGTATTTATTTAATATAGGCCAGCAGAATCATAGCTGCTAATCCCGAGTGTGAGATTTATTTTAAAAACTTGAAATATTCACATTTTCTAAAATCTGATTGTAATAAATAACTTAAGAAACTATGTTTTAATTTGTCATCACTTATGATTTTAGGTGATAATACATTTACCTATAGCATTTATTAGACCATGATATCCAGACTCATTAGAGTTAATATGAGATTTAAAAATTAGAATATTAACAAAATAATGTTTTTTCAAGAATATTTTAAAAATTGTACTATTGAAGCCAATATTTAGTACAAATTATAAAAGTTCAGTATAGTTAAATAGTAGACTAAATCTGATGCTTTAAAGATTCACACCACCAAAAATTAAATGTGCTTTATGATTTAGACTCTTAAAGTAATTCAAAAATCACATTTTTATTGATGTAAAAAGATCAATATTTTCTTAAAGTGAGGATTGAGCTTTTGGTAGAATTCTAAGGGTCCACATTTTATGATGAACAATTTTTCTGATATCATAAAAATTACACTAATAAACAACAACAATAAATTCCTTACTTGTACTTTAGAAATTACAGTCTACAAGCTCCCCCAAAATAAAAGTGAAAGGTATAGCTTGCAATCTTTTCAAAACTCTCTCAGCTAAACTCATAAACCGAAAACTAAAAATACGTCACAAAGAGCAATACATCGTATTATGACAGAAATGTTGACACTTTCCAATGGACTTAGCTTTTTGAGAATAAAGAAAAGAGCACTGTTTAAGATAGGAGGGTTCATTTAGAAAATGACAAATCGATATTATTTAGAAAATAATTAGAGGCATTGAAATTATAAGAAATGTTAGTTTTTAATTAAGTAGAACAAGTATAATAATGAATTTATTAGATGGGATGAATGACATATGTGTGGTTTGAAAATTTATTTTATTAGTATTTGAACAAACATACTACTCATCACTTGGACAGAGCTATATTTTTTTGCATTTTATTCGAGTAAGCTTTAAATAGTAAAATGAGTATAATGTTCCCAAGCTTGGCACAGGAGGTTGTAGTTACAAATATTTTTAAGGATTATTAGAAAGAAAGGCTATGCTACAACATCCTCCACTCAAACTGAGCATGTGATTTTCTGAAATTTTATAGCACGGTATTCTCCAGTATTTATATAAGAGCAAAATCAACAAACAACTGATTAAACTATCAGGGTTTGTGTGTGTGTGTGTGTGTGTGTACATGTATGTGTGAGAAAACTAATATTAACGTGACTAAGCAATAACTTTTTGAGACATTGTAAGTTAAGAGTAGTACTGGAAAGATACTATTACTTTCCTACTTAAATCTGTAATATGTATATTTTCCTACTGTAAGGTGTAACACACAATTGTTTTTCATTCTCACAAGAAACCTGTTGCCTTACTTCAAAAATAAAAATCTAAGTGGACATATTTTGGTTTCAGCTACTTCAAAATGCTTTTAGTTCACCCTCCATGTCAAATTTCTAATAGCCTATGAACTATGACTAATAAATTATGTTAATACCACAGAAAATTATACCTAGTCTCTTGAAAATGTGATTATTATAAATTATTGTAGATAAACTGTCAAAGACAACTGCATTTTCCCTAACTGAATATAAAGATCATATTCCTGTGTTTCAGTTTTTGATCTTTCCATTTTATATTTGGGTAGAAATATATATTAAAATGATATAAAACTTGGCATTATTTGCTTTTCATTTTAGATCAAGAAAATTCTGCATATGAAAGTTCCTGAGTTCTACCTCCATCTTTATATTATTTTATTAAATAGAAAATTTGTATAATTTTATATTCATATGCAAAATAGATCTTCTTTTTTAGACAACACCATGATATATAGCTCTGGTCACAGGACAAATGATGGTAGTTGGAAGTGATCATTTTTTCCCAGTGACAGACAGAAGCAAGTTATATCACCTCACACCAACAGAAATGCTTGGGGTTGGTAATATAAAGCAAGTGCCTGTGTGTGTGTGTGTGTGTGTGTGTTGATAGAGTTACTCTGGACTTTGCTTCTATCAATCATCAGCAATTTTGGTAATGCACTAAGTGTTCAAGGAATGCTCCTCTGTCTTTAATGCAATGCAATGTTTTGTTTTGTTTTTCATTTTGCAGAAAGCAAGTAATAATCTTTGCCAATAAAAAGGAAGGGGAGCAACAAAGAAGGAAAAACATTGATTGGTATCCTTTACACAGTTATTACTAGCTTGATGATCAAATGAATTCATAAAGATAGGAATATTCTTCCATTTGATAATTATCAAGAGACCATGGCATGTTGATGTGGCTTGAAAATTATGTATAAACATCCTTCAACGTTATGATGAGTTCTACAAATTTACCAGTAATACTTTTGCTTTACTTTTAGAAAAGAGAAACTGTGATCAAGAGAAACACTTAGTATGACTATGGCTATTATTAACTGGAAACACTAACTTGGGTTACATATTTGGGTCTCTTTTAATATCTTTCAATAGGTTATTTTTCTTACAAAGAAATTGACTCATTTTCTTACAAAGGTTGTTGGGTTGAATTAAAAATTTAAATTATTTACACTATGATCTATAAATTGTAATACTTGGTTCTTTTTACAAGAGGTGTGGTGATAAGGGCACTTATGAAATTGACAGGTTGAATTTTTAAGGTCATCTGTCTATATAGGTGCAAGTACAAATGCCACAGGTTAAAATTCCATATTTTTGCACTTAATGAAGCCAAAATTTCCCAGAGGGTTTTATGATGGAGGCCTGGTAATAGATGGCATATCTACCAGTCAGTTAAGACTGAGGATTTGAGATAAACTAAGAATGGAATTTGGGTATCTTCTGACTTAACAATTATACTAAATAGGAAAGAAAACAGGAAAAAAAGATAATTGTGAGTGGATAACAACCAGGGGTCTATAGAAAATGAGAAAAAATATTATAGGAAAGCAGGTAAAGAAAATAATATGACAGAATTAGACAGGATTCTTGGGTCAAAGACTTGGAGGGAAGCTATCGCTAACATCGTTGGTTTGTTGCAATGGTCTTGGTTTACCTGCATAGTTCTGAAATTGGCTGTTTCTAGTGGATCTCTGAGAATCTTTGGTTTGAGTTCCTGTCTTAGAGTAACCTTCCAATTGTGTGGAATTCAAAACTGTATCTTTAGTTATGAAATGTGAACCCAAGTATTGACTCTCAAGAGTGTCACTGTCGTATTTTTTTTTCTTAACAGTACCTAATGAGATTCCTTCCAATGATGTTCAAAAGCTATTTTTCTTTTACTTATTTCCCAATAAATAAAATCCCATAGTTAAATATCCTGAAAAAGCTGTTTTGTAAGATGTTGCAGGAAGACAACTTTAACTTGTTGATGAGATTTGGATACAGTACGTGAGTCCCTGGTAATATTTTGCCATGTCTATGTCCAGCAGGGCAGATTCTGGTATCAGAGATAAATCACTAAATGCATGTGCCTTCCAGTTATCAGTTCAAAAGGGATAATTGAGTGTACCTGAAGGAGTAGACTATATGGATATAAGGAAGGGTTATATCTTTGGACAAGGGAGTTCAAAAGTTTCTGAAATCTTGTCAATTTTTATACACAGATACCACTCCTTCTTTCAACCTTTCCAGAAGATTCTGAGTGGTAAGTGTAGTGCAGGTTTTACATCTTAATAAGGGTATCTCCATATAGAGTTCTTTTATAATGGTTCCCTTAAAGTTTGTCTCACATGCTTGATATAAAAATTGGTATGCTCCGGGGTTGCAGACACAAAATCATGCAGGTTTTTAGCAACTATAAAAGCAGTAGCTTTGTAAAAAGCAAATGTTTTAACCCACCTTGAAAATAGATGTAAGTAATTAAAACATTTATGTACCATAGATGGCAGAAGCTTGATGAATTGCATCTAGAGATGTTCAAATGCCCAGTAAGGCTTTGGTTTCTGGCTATGTGCCACCTTTAAAGTTTTTTTCAGAATTATGTGGTTGGCACATCTCCCATAACTCAAAAGCAATATGAGTTGTCCTTTCAATGTTTTCCCATTTTGTTGATTTAAAACAGTAACTAATTTGCCTGTGCCATAATATATACTTTTGTGGAGAAATTTAGCTCATATCTGTTTGAAATCATCTGGTGCCAACAAGCAGAAATCTTGGGAGCATTAGAGATGATCTGAGTGAATGGTGCAACCAGATTTTTTTCCATCTGTTCTTTTCAAAATCAGCAGCTACACGTTGCTATTTTATAATATCCTGAATCACTGGAGACATTTATCCTTTAAGTATTTAGTTATGACTTTACCTTGATTATGGCTATGTTTTTGGTATAATATCCTGTTAGAGATTTTTCTTTGCCTTCCATATCTTTCTTTCTTTCTTTTATCTTTTCCACATTGGCCTCAACTTTTATAATAGCTCTCTCTCTAGGATGCAGTAGTACATTTGAAAGTTCTTTAATTTGTCTATTTCTGATGGGATTTCCAACAGAAATGAGAAGCTCCCTTTTGTTTTCCAAAGTATAACGGGGCCACGTACTACTCAAAAAGCCTGTCTACTATCTGTATATATGTGTATTCATGGCTGATGATTAATTGACAAGTCCTAGTTTGTACAATTATTTCTGCCATATGGACCGATTTTATCTCAGATATAGGACTGCATAATAGAGAAGAATTTTTGTTAGCTATAGCACGATTGTTATTAACCTCTAGTTTCAGTATTGAGGCATGAGGTATTAACAAATACTATTAGGTCAGTGCTCTTAATGGGAATCTTTAATAAATCTGAGTGAGATCAACTTCCCTAAATGACTAAGAAAATAATGAGTATCCTGTTTTTCTGGTAAGGCCCAGAAAGTGGTGAGATTCAGGGTGTAACAATGGGAAACAATGACGCTAGAGAGAGCTCAATGGATTCTGATAAAAGGTTAATCTACTGGCTTAAAAGTGTTGTGTTTCTCTAGTTAATAGCGGATATACTGTGTGAAAAACCATGAGGTCAGGTGCGGAGCCTAAAACTTGTTTAGTAAGAGCATCAATAATTTTTGTAGCTATTGCCCTAAAACAAAGTGGAGATAGGCCTTTACAACCTGGTCAAGGATGAAGCTATAATAAATAGGGCATTTTTATGTTTCCCCTGAAATTGAGTTAAAATTCCAAGGATTCCAGGTTTCTCATGTACAAAAGCTTTTCTAGAAGGGATATCTAGGATATCAGGTTCTAAAAGGATTGTTTGTGTTTAGGTTCCCAAAAGAAAGTATTTTTTTTTTTATTAATTAATTTATTTTATTTTTGGCTGTGTTGGGTCTTCGTTTCTGTGCGAGGGCTTTCTCTAGTTGCGGCGAGTGGGGGACACTCTTCATCGCGGTGCGCGGGCCTCTCACTATCGCGGCCTCTCTTGTTGCGGAGCACAGGCTCCAGATGCGCAGGCTCACTAGTTGTGGCTCACGGGCCTAGCTGCTCCGCGGCATGTGGGAATCTTCCCAGACCAGGGCTCGAACCCGTGTCCCCTGCACTGGCAGGCAGACTCTCAACCACTGCGCCACCAGGGAAGCCCCAAGAAGGTATTTTAATGTGAACTTAGCCAGTTAACTAAAGAGGTTTTGGAATCTCAGAAAAAAATTGGCATTCATGTCTACAATATCCAGTTAAACCTAGTGCTATGAACAGAATATTCGTGTCTCCCCCAAACATTTATTTTATAACCTCACCCCCGAGATCATGGTATTTGGAGGTGATTAGGTCATGAGAGTGAAGCCCTCATGAATGCGATTGTGCCCATATACAAGAGACATGGTAAAGCTCCTTTTCCCCTTCCTCGTTGTGAGGTTGTGGTGAAACGATGGTCATCTGTGAACCAGGTAGCAGGCCCTCACCAGACAAAGAACCTGATCATAGGGGCACTCTGATCTTGGAATTCCAGCCTCCAAACTCTGAGAAAAAATATTTCTGTTTATAAGCCACTCAGTTTATGACATCTTGTTCAGCAGCCTGAATGGTCTAAGACTCCTAGAAATTTTTCTGATTGTCATTTTGTGAGGGTCTAATATAAGTTTGGAGACACTCTAGTCTATCAGGAGAGACTATTTTCTTTGTCTTTAGGTAGGCCATGCCCTAAATTATGGACATTAAGTTTGTTGTTTTTGTTAGATTCTTTTTTTTTTTTTTTTATGTTTGTGTTTTTTTTTTTTTTTAACATCTTTATTGAAGTATAATTGCCTTACAATAGTGTGTTAGCTTCTGCTTTATAACAAAGTGAATCAGTTATGCATATACAATATGTTCCCATTTCTCTTCCCTCTTGCATCTCCCTCCCTCCCACCCTCCCCATCCCACCCCTCTAGGTGGTCACAAAGCACCGAGCTGATCTCCGTGTGCTGTGCGGCTGCTTCCCACTAGTTATCTATTTTACATTTGGTAGTGTATATATGTCCATGACACTCTCTTACCCTGTCACATCTCACCCCACCCCCTCCCCATATCCTCAAGTCCATTCTCTAGTAGGTCTGTCTTTATTCCCGTCTTGCCACTAGGTTCTTCATGGCCCTTTTTTTTTTTTTTTTTTTTCCCTTAGATTCCGTATATATGTGTTAGCATACTGTATTTGTTTTTCTCTTTCTGACTTACTTCACTCTGTATGACAGACTCTAACTCCATCCACCTCATTACAAATACCTCCATTTCATTTCTTTTTATGGCTGAGTAATATTCCATTGTATATATGTGCCACATCTTCTTCATCCATTCATCTGTCGATGGACATTTAGGTTGCTTCCATGTCCTGGCTATTGTAAATAGAGCTGCAATGAACATTTTGGTACATGACTCTTTTTGACCTATGGTTTTCTCAGGGTATATGCCCAGTAGTGGGATTGCTGGGTCGTATGGTAGTTCTATTTGTAGTTTTTTAAGGAACCTCCATACTGTTCTCCATAGTGGCTGTATCAATTTACATTCCCACCAACAGTGCAAGAGTGTTCCCTTTCCTCCACACCCTCTCCAGCATTTATTGTTTCTAGATTTTTTGATGATGGCCATTCTGACCGGTGTGAGATGATATCTCATTGTAGTTTTGATTTGCATTTCTCTAATGATTAATGATGTTGAGCATTCTTTCATGTGTCTGTAGGCCATCTGTATATCTTCTTTGGAGAAATGTCTATTTAGATCTTCTGCCCATTTTTGGATTGGGTTGTTCGTTTTTTTGTTAGTGAGCTGCATGAGCTGCTTGTAAATCTTGGAGATTAATCCTTTGTCAGTTGCTTCATTTGCAAATATTTTCTCCCATTCTGAGGGTTGTCTTTTGGTCTTGTTTATGGTTTCCTTTGCTGTGCAAAAGCTTTTAAGTTTCATTAGGTCCCATTTGTTTATTTGTGTTCTTATTTCCATTTCTCTGGGAGCTGGGTCAAAAAGAATCTTGCTGTGATGTATGTCATAGAGTGTTCTGCCTATGTTTTCCTCTAAGAGTTTGATAGTGTCTGCCCTTACACTTAGGTCTTTAATCCATTTTGAGTTTATTTTTGTGCATGGTGTCAGGGAGTGTTCTAATTTCATACTTTTACATGTTCCTGTCCAATTTTCCCAGCACCACTTATTGAAGAGGCTGTCTTTTCTCCACTGTATATGCTTGCCTCCTTTATCAAAGATAAGTTGACCATATGTGTGTGGGTTTATCTCTGGGCTTTCTATCCTGTTCCATTGATCTATATTTCTGTTTTTGTGCCAGTACCAAACTGTCTTGATTACTGAAGCTTTGTAATATAGTCTGAAGTCAGGGAGCCTGATTCCCCCAGCTCCATTTTTCGTTCTCAAGATGGCTTTGGCTATTCGGGGTCTTTTGTGTTTCCATACAAATTGTGAAATTTTTTGTTCTAGTTCTGTGAAAAATGCCAGTGGCAGTTTGATAGGGATTGCATTGAATCTGTAGATTGCTTTGGGAAGTAGAGTCATTTTCACAATGTTGATTCTTCCAATCCAGGAACATGGTATATCTCTCCATCTATTTGTATCATCTTTAATTTCTTTCATCAGTGTCTTATAATTTTCTGCATACAGGTCTTTTGTCTCCTTAGGTAGGTTTATTCCTAGATATTTTATTCTTTTTGTTGCAATGGTAAATGGGAGTGTTTTCTTAATTTCACTTTCAGATTTTTCGTCATTAGTGTATAGAAATGCAAGAGATTTCTGTGCATTAATTTTGTATCCTGCTACTTTACCAAATTCATTGATTAGCTCTAGGAGTTTTCTGGTAGCATCTTTAGGATTCTCTATGTATAGTATCATGTCATCTGCAAATAGTGACAGCTTTACTTCTTCTTTTCCGATTTGGATTCCTTTTATTTCTTTGTCTTCTCTGATTGCTGTGACTAGGACTTCCAGAACTATGTTGAATAATAGTGGTGAGAGTGGGCAACCTTGTCTTGTTCCTGATCTTAGTGGAAATGGTTTCAGTTTTTCACCATTGAGGACAATGTTGGCTGTGGGTTTGTCATATATGGCCTTTATTATGTTGAGGAAAGTTCCCTCTATGCCTACTTTCTGCAGGGCTTTTATCATAAATGGGTGTTGAATTTTGTCGAAAGCTTTCTCTGCATCTATTGAGATGATCATATGGTCTTTCTCCTTCAATTTGTTAATATGGTGTATCACATTGATTGATTTGCGTATATTGAAGAATCCTTGCATTCCTGGGATAAACCCCACTTGATCATGGTGTATGATCCTTTTAATGTGCTGTTGGATTCTGTTTGCTAGTATTTTGTTGAGGATTTTTGCATCTATGTTCATCAGTGATATTGGCCTGTAGTTTTCTTTCTTTGTGACATCTTTGTCAGGTTTTGGTATCAGGGTGATGGTGGCCTCGTAGAATGAGTTTGGGAGTGTTCCTCCCTCTGCAATATTTTGGAAGAGTTTGAGAAGGATAGGTGTTAGCTCTTCTCTAAATGTTTGATAGAATTCACCTGTGAAGCCATCTGGTCCTGGGCTTTTGTTTGTTGGAAGGTTTTTAATCACAGTTTCAATTTCAGTGCTTGTGATTGGTCTGTTCATATTTTCTATTTCTTCCTGGTTCAGTCTCGGCAGTTTGTGCATTTCTAAGAATCTGTCCATTTCTTCCAGCTTGTCCATTTTATTGGCATAGAGTTGCTTGTAGTAATCTCTCATGATCTTTTGTATTTCTGCAGTGTCAGTGGTTACTTCTCCTTTTTCATTTCTAATTCTATTGATCTGGGTCTTCTCCCTTTTTTTCTTGATGAGTCTGGCTAATGGTTTATCAATTTTGTTTATCTTCTCAAAGAACCAGCTTTTAGTTTCATTGATTTTTGCTGTTGTTTCCTTCATTTCTTTTTCATTTATTTCTGACCTGATCTTTATAATTTCTTTCCTTCTGCTGGCTTTGGGGTTTTTTTGTTCTTCTTTCTCTAATTGCTTTAGGTGCAAGGTTAGGTTGTTTATTCGAGATATTTCCTGTTTCTTGAGGTAGGCTTGTATTGCTATAAACTTCCCTCTTAGCACTCCTTTTGCTGCGTCCCATAGGTTTTGGGTCGTCGTGTCTCCGTTGTCATTTGTTTCTAGGTATTTTTTGATTTCCCCTTTGATTTCTTCAGTAATCACTTCGTTATTAAGTAATGTATTGTGTAGCCTCCATGTGTTTGTATTTTTTACAGATCTTTTCCTGTAATTGATATCTAGTCTCATAACGTTGTGGTCGGAAAAGATACTTGATACGATTTCAATTTTCTTAAATTTACCAAGGCTTGATTTGTGACCCAAGATATGATCTATCCTGGAGAATGTTCCATGAGCACTTGAGAAAAATGTGTATTCTGTTGTTTTTGGGTGGAATGTCCTATAAATATCAATTAAGTCCATATTGTTTAATGTATCATTTAAAGCTTGTGTTTCCTTATTTATTTTCATTTTGGATGATCTGTCCATTGGTGAAAGTGGGGTGTTAAAGTCCCCTACTATGATTGTGTTGCTGTCAATTTCCCCTTTTATGGCTGTTAGTATTTGCCTTATGTATTGAGGTGCTCCTATGTTGGTTGCATAAATATTTACAATTGTTATACCTTCCTCTTGGATCGATCCCTTAATCATTATATAGTGTCCTTCTTTGTCTCTTGTAATAGTCTTTATTTTAAAGTCTATTTTGTCTGATATGAGAATTGCTACTCCAGCTTTCTTTTGATTTCCATTTGCATGGAATATCTTTTTCCATCCCCTCACTTTCAATCTGTATGTGTCTCTAGGTCTGAAGTGGGTCTCTTGTAGACAGCATATGTATGGGTCTTGTTTTTGTATCCATTCATCCAGCCTGTGTCTTTTGGTAGGAGCATTTAATCCATTTACATTCAAGGTAATTATCGATATGTATGTTCCTATTCCCATTTTCTTAAATGTATTGGGTTTGTTTTTGTAGGTGTTTTCCTTCTCTTGTGTTTCTTGCCTAGAGAAGTTCCTTTAGCATTTGTTGTAAAGCTGGTTTGGTGGTGCTGAACTCTCTCAGCTTTTGCTTGTCTGTAAAGGTTTTAATTTCTCCATCGAATCTGAATGAAATCCTTGCTGGGTAGAGTAATCTTGGTTGTAGGTTTTTCTGCTTCATCACTTTAAGTATATCCTGCCACTCCCTTCTGGCTTGCAGAGTTTCTGCTGAGAGATCAGATGTTAACCTTATGGGGATTCCCTTGTGTGTTATTTGTTTTTTTTTCCCTTGCTGCCTTTAATATGTTTTCCTTATATTTAATTTTTGACAGTTTGATTAATATGTGTCTTGGCGTGTTCCTCCTTGGGTTTATCCTGTATGGGACTCTCTGTGCTTCCAGGACTTGATTAACTATTTCCTTTCCCATATTAGGGAAGTTTTCAACTATAATCTCTTCAAAAACTTTCTCAGTCCCTTTCTTTTTCTCTTCTTCTTCTGGTACCCCTATAATTCGAATGTTGGAGCGTTTAATGTTGTCCCAGAGGTCCCTGAGACTGTCCTCAGTTCTTTTCATTCTTTTTTCTTTATCCTGCTCTGTAGTAGTTATTTCCACCATTTTATCTTCCAGGTCACTTATCCGTTCTTCTGCCTCAGTTATTCTACTATTGATCCCATCTAGAGTATTTTTAATTTCATTTATTGTGTTCTTCATCATTGCTTGGTTCCTCTTTAGTTCTTCTACATCCTTGTTAAATGTTTCTTGCATTTTGTCTATTCTATTTCCAAGATTTTGGATCATCCTTACTATCATTATTCTGAATTCTTTTTCAGGTAGACTACCTATTTCCTCTTCATTTGTTAAGTCCAGTGTGTTTTGAGCCTGCTCCTTCATCTGCTGTGTGTTTTTCTGTCGTCTCATTTTGCCTATCTTACTGTGTTTGGGGTCTCCTTTTCACAGGCTGCAGGTTCGTAGTTCCCGTTGTTTTTGGTATCTGTCCCCAGTGGCTAAGGTTGGTTCAGTGGGTTGTGTAGGCTTCCTGGTGGAGGGAACTAGTGCCTGAGTTCTGGTGGATGAGGCTAGATCTTGTCTTTCTGGTGGGCACGTCCACGTCTGGTGGTGTATTTTGGGGTGTCTGTGGCCTTATTATGATTTTAGGCAGCCTCTCTGCTAATGGATGGGGTTGTGTTCCTGTCTAGCTAGTTGTTTGGCATAGGGTGTCCAGCTCTGTAGCTTGCTGGTCGTTGAGTGAAGCTGGGTCTTGATGTTGAGATGGAGATCTCTGGGAGATTTTTGCCGTTTGGTATTACGTGGAGCTGGGAGGTCTCTTGTGGACCAGTGTTCTGAAGTTGGCTCTCCCACCTCAGAGGCATGGCCCTGATGCCTGGCTGGAGCACCAAGAGCCTTTCGTCCACACAGCTTTCTCAAGAGTTGATGGTGACGTGCTGCCGGTCCCTGGAAGTGCGTGAACAAGCACCGGAGGTTTCGGGGGCTAGGGCCCGTGGTCCTTGCGAAGCAACCCGGCCCCAGGGGAGCCGTAGCGGCCGCAGAGGCCCTGCTCCCTGTAACGACTGCGGAGAAGCTACGAGCCTCCCCGCGAGTCGGTGAGAGAGACGGTGGAGGCCGCGAGGAGGAAGGTGAAGGAGTGAAGCGCTCCTCCCCAACCTGTTAGATTCTTTAAATTTTGTTTTGTCTTATTTTTCCTAGAGGTATGGGTAAATTGTAGTGGAATATGTACTGAGTAAGGTCTATTCTGTTCTTGAGAGTGGGGACATGATTAACACCCCATTCCTATTGGTATATTTGAACTCTGAGCACAGAGCCTCTGCATTCCCATTGCCTCCTCTGCTTCTCTTTAATTATATTACGTTGCTACTTTCTTGGTTAGCTTCATTCACTTACTCCTCTTTCTATCATCCAGGTACTTGTTGAAATTACCAGCTTATTGGTGTTTCTCTTTGCCACTCTGTCAAGGAACTAAAGGTACCTATTACTTTTCAATAGAAGTAATGATAATTCACTGTACATTCAATCGTATTTCCATTCTTATTACCAATGAAACTTTTAAATTAGTAGCTACTGTATTAAATCATTACTAAATCATTCACGTTTGACCATAATAGAGGATGTGCTTATCTGACTCTCCAGCTTGGAGGAGGGCAAAATGCCAAGTACAGAAGAAAATATCTTGGCCCACTCTTTGTAAAGGAGTGTACTTTTGGATAACAGAAGGAGAATTGAGCTTAATGAACGTGAATAATAAAAATATCTTTAAAATTAAGTTCATTGAGCATTATACCTATTTAAGATAGTCATTGTGATAAATTTATCACAGTGTTATCCCATTCTGCACTCATCTACTTTCCCTCAAGAATCAGTGATTAAAATTTCTATAACATCAATATTTCATGGAAAATGAGGCCTTAGCCTTTGTCAATGCTATCACAGTCTTTCTATAAAAAAAGGAACCCTGGCAATTATTATGAAATTTCCACATCCATTTTATAATCTATATTTAGTCTTTCAACTTAGAATGTCCAAAGTTCACAAGCTAAGAGAAAGAGTTAATATAATTGTAGCATTCAAGAAATAAATTTGAAGTAGCCATCTACTACAGAGGCCATCTCATAAACTTATATACACACAGTGTACCTCGCACTGACAGGTTTATTGCAGTGGCCTTGTTGCTAAACTATGGGTACACATTTGTCAAGGACAAAAAATTCTTAAAGGTGAATAATAGCAAATAGTGATATGGTCATAAACAACTTCAGATAAACTACAGAGGTTTTGCAGAGAATATCAGAATTGTTAAAATTAAGCACTATAATTATTGGATATATTTAAGACAAGGGTTTTCGTATGTATAAAAATTCTCAAAACATCAAGTTATGTTCAAATGCAGCCATGAAAGTTAGCAAGCAAAAACACATCTACGAAAGAAATTTTGATTTTTCGAAATTAAAATCTAATATAGTAATCATTCTTTAACTCTTTTTTAGGAGGTAAAGGTGATCTGGTTTGTTTAGCATCCTCTCCCTCTTTCATTCTGTGTGTTCTGATTTTGCTTTGTAAGGAAACATTTTCCCCTGAAATTTAACAACTTTTGTTCAAAAGAGGGCAGTGTGTCTTCACAAATGTAAAAGATATATAGATATATAGATATATTCATATATGTTTTTGTATTTCAATCTCTGGGAACTACTGAGTGGAAATGAATTTGAATATAAGAACATGCTGCTTAATTTGAGAATCTTTTTGAAATGAACATTATTTTTACTTAAGTTCTTTTAACATCATGTTAACTTACATAAACATGGAGTGTAGATGATTGGTTTTAGACAATGGTCAAAGATTAAATCCTTAGCTAATCAACAGTATTCTCAGTGTAAAATGTGGTAAAATACAATTCAGATATTTTTAGATTTTACTGTGTTTTAGTATACATTTAATTTTCAAGTAGAGTGTTGGGACAATTTACACATTCCTTGACTTTATCATTACTCTTTTTCTACACTACATACTCGAGTTAAAACCAAAATTATTGTTTCTGAAAGGATTATTACCATCTTCTGAAAGATTTATCCATAATGAGATGAAGAAATCTGAATTCATAGTGTTCTAGACAATGTTCCATCATTCTAACCTACAATGAGTTGGTCCAAATCTTACTATCAGGCCTACCCTGTCCGGGAGAGAATAATGGAAAAGGGGATGTGCTTAGCTATATTGAAAGATGGATCATTTAAAAAGGTTTTGTCTTTGAATGAACTACTGCAATGCGTGAGAGAAAAATATCTGAAATAAAAGTGAGCCTTATGATTCACTGGAAGGAAGTCCTGAACTGGGCATTATGTGACCTTAAACTCATGGATTTTTGCCTCTTGGTCCAGTGTAGGATTTCCTTACAGAATGTGTTATTCATACAAATATATAGATAATTTCTATGTGCAGTTTAAACAACAACAATAAAATGAATGTTAGTGTATTCAGCATCCAAGTTAAGAAACAGAAAGATGCCATGTCTCTAAACACCCTGTCTTGATTACTGATTGGATCCTCTTCACTCCCTTCTTCCCTTTTTCCTAGGACAGCTATCACACTGTGTTAATCACACTATCTTATTTCGTTAGAGCTCACATTATGTCCTTAAATCACATTTTATTTAATTGTCTAAATTTGAAATTTAGATAATGTTTTCTCGTATTACTGCAACAATACAAAATTATTGGAGAAGAATTCTGAATAGAAGTGGTGATAGCATCCATCTTTGTCTTTTGTCTGATTATAACGGCAATGGATTCTGTATTTTACCATTCAGTATTTTTACTGTTGGTTTTTGTAGATGCCTTATATAAGGTTTAGGGACTTATCTTCTATTACTGAGTTGAAATAATTTATTTTATGCTTTTTAAGTCATGAGTTTAAAATAATTTTGTAATGTTGTATTAACATTTTATTCCTAAAATTCCCAATCTGGCCATAACCTATCCTCATTTTCAGCCGTCTGAGATAGACATTTTGCATCACTGATCTTAAATGATAGTGACCTGTAATTTTATTTACTCACACACTCTCTGACTGATTTTAGTATCAATGTTAAACAAAGTTTACAAAATTACTTGCGGCTGTCTCTTCCTGTTTTATTCATGCCAGTTTTCTCACTCTCTCTGCCAGAAGCCCAAATGTTTCCCAGAATTACTTGTATTTAGTAGTCCATAAATTCTGGTGTGTTTTATTAGTTTGCTTTTATTTTATAGCTCACACTAACGCCTGACATATGACAGGCATCCAGGACATAACTTGTTTATGAGAAAATGTGTAAATAATTGACAAAATGAGTAAATACCAATGCTGTACTAGTAAGCCATCATTTATTTTTGTTCTCCCAAAAGGTTTTTTGTTACTCATTACAGATTCAAATAAAAATTCCTTACCGTGGCTTTAATAACTGTAAAATGTTTCAATATATCTTTCTAGTTTGATTTTCTACCCGCTTTTCCATGCATAATGCTAGTAATCAATACCAAATACCTATGCCTTAAATATTCTCACCATAATGGCTTTTTAAGAGTATTTTAAATACAAGCATTGAGTTTCAGAAATCAGACTCAGTTAATGTAGTTTGTATTCTGGCTTTATGATTTGCTAATTTTATTCCTTTATATAGGGCTTTTTCAGTGCACTCATAGACATGAAGTATTTAAGATAAAGCCTGACTAACTATAAACACCCAATGCATTTATTTATTATACACTCAACTTATAATATCTTGTGTAATATATGATATATAATATACCAAACTAATTTGGAGGCTTCCAAAATTTGAGGATAGATAATGTGTCTTGTATTTGTTCAAACTCCCACAATGTTTAGTACAATGTCTTAGAAGTCATAAAGTAAATTTCCCAAGTAGTATAAAGAAAAGACTCTGAAACGATTTGAACTGAGCTGGTCTTTGAAAATAATTTGAATTCCACATGAAGGAAATAAATAGGCAAGATATTACAACAGCCATAGATATATGTCCTTTAATTTCTTCATCAATCTCTATGCCTTGGAGATATTCCATAGGCATTTGCCTTGAAACATGTCATCTCTCTAATCACTCTTGCCTTCTAACTCACTTCTCTCCCTGCTACCCCCATGGAGAATCTTCTGATATTTATTACATCAGTTAGCAATATATGTAAATGTTGGCAACAGTGTATATATCCATTGTCAACTGCCAAAATGACTTTAATGACTTTCAATATAGAACAAAATGTACAAGATAGGTGAGGATCGTTTTCAAGTATTCCATGCTGTTAACCTGGCAAATCCAATTAATTACTTATAGAGAATCTTGCGAAGTATACTTCTGAGAGATATAAAAAAAAATGGACAACAGATTCTTTTTAAAAATAAGTCTTAAACTACTAAATAAAGGATAATGGGAGATGGAATTACACAACATTTTATTTATATCCACTTTATTTTTTACTATAGAATGAATATTTGTGTCCTCCTAAAATGCATATGTGGAAATGCCAACATAATGGTATTTGGAGTTGGGGGCTTAGGAGGTCATTAGGTCATAAAGGTGGAGCCCTCGTGAATGGGGTAAATTACCTTATAAAAGAGACCTTAGAGAGCTCCCTTGCCTTTCCTGCCATGTGAAGACATATCAAAAAATGGACATCTATGAACCAGGAAGAATGCCCTCACCAAACACTGGGTCTGCCTGCACCTAGATCTTGGACTTCCCTGCCTCTAGAACTGTAAGAAATATATTTCTGTTGTTTATCAGCAACACAGACCACAGTAGTTAGAGCAGCCCAAATGGACTAAGATGTTGTCAATTCCAAGACCGCAATAAAACCATTCTGTGTTCTTAAAAGTAATTTTTGAATTTTGCATTATAGTAAGAAAGAGAATCAGTTGCTGAATAAAAATATCCATTTTTCTCTCACTCATAAATTACAGGAATGGCCATTGCCATATTCCTAAGCGGCATCAATATTTGTTTAAACCAGAGAAAATTGATTTCTCTAAGGAAAACCTTGCTCCATCAACAATGCTTTATAGTCGTTGACTACTTGTTTTTTTGAAGATAAAAAAGTAAAACATACAATATCAGATAATCAACATTAAAATTATTTGTTTTCACTATAAGGTGAGAAGATAAACAATTCTAATCAGTGGAGACTATATTATTTGTTTTAGCCCATGAAATATCATACTATACAACTATGAACATCAATAGTTAATTTATCTTGTATGTTTCTTCTGGTGATTACATGTCAGAATCATCATAATACAACAGGGCCACTATAATGAAAAAGAAGAAAGAAAGAGAAATTAGTAATGGTGTACCTTCATAGCCAATTGCAGATGCAGATAGATAAGAGCATTTAAATGTCTCCCACAATAAATTAAGTAAAACAGAATATATTAATTAATAGTAAGTAATAAAAATAAGACTATTTGTTATTATGCACCCATATTATACTATATATAATTTTGCAACAGTAAATACTAATCTGACATATATGATTCACTATTTCTTAAAATATGATACAGATTTCAAGTGTTTATATTTTTCTAATACAATAAGTTTATTGTAGTAGCTTTCACATAGTACTAAAATTTAAATAGTTAAATAAAATATAAGAATTTACACCTTTGTAATATATGTAGAGTTATCTCATTATCACTTACAGTTTTAGCAATCTTTCCAGCCACTGAAAAGATACAGAAAATAAATGGAACACTGATTTCTCTAAATTGTTTTTCTGAGGCACCAATCATCAGAAACTACAGACAAGCCACCAAGGACCATCATGCAAAAATAGAATCAATGTTGATTGCTTTTATTGTGGTTTGCATCTGCTTGTTTCATTATTTGTTCATTTCCTTTGATTTGCTGCCAATTTTCTATCAGATTTTACAAAAGCACTGATAAAATTATTAATAAAACATCTATTTGTTTGTTTTGAATTAACTGGAAAATCTAGTGGAAAAAAGTAGAGTAAGAGGAAAATTGGTCATATTTTATATTCAATTTGATGCCTTTCTTATCTACTTAGGAAGGAAAGAGAAGCACTTCTATTGGTATTTTGAAGAGCACATAGAGTACAATACAAATTGCCAAAGGAAACAGATGTCACTTGATTCTTCCATAATTATTGGAAACCGTTGGGCTGATAATTTATATCAAAATAATATCAGGGACTCCAGTGATAGATAATGTTTGACTTTCCATTAATATATTCAGATTTCTAGAGTAGTACTGGTATATCAGAGGGAAGTTTCCTCAAAAAATACAAAATTTTAAAAGTTGAAGTTGTTACTGTATGCTAAGTAATGCCTGATTTATAAAAAGCCTCACACAAAACAAACAAAACAAAAAGTTAAGGCCCTGTTCCAAATTTGCGTCACCTATTTTTATTTTTATTTGTTATTGTTTTTCCACTGCTGAAGCAGTCAAATTCCCAGGCTATCAATTACTATGTAAATAGTCTTTTGCAAGGCACAGAAAAAGGTACTGCACTTCAATCCTTAAGCTTTTGACTAAGGTTATGGACAGAATTGTCCTCCCCCCCAAATTCGTCTGTGGATGCCCTAATCTTCAATGTGATTGTATTTGGAGATAAGGCCTACAAGGAAATAATTAAGGTTAAATGAGGTAATAACAGTGGGGACCTAATCTGATAGGACTGATAACCTTATATAAAGAGGAAGAGACATCAGAGAGCTTTCTCTTTCTGTGCACACACGAAGGAAAAGCCATGTGATGACAGAGGAAGAAGGTGGCCATTTGCAAGCCAAGAAGACACATCTCATTAGATACTAATCCTAGTGGCACCTTGATCTTTGACTTCAAGCCTGTAGCATTATGAGAAAACAAATTTCTGTGGCTTTAGCTACCCAGTCTATGGCGTATGCTTATCTTGTATGGCAGCCCAATCAGACAAATACACCTAATATAATTTCCAAAATAAGAGAATATTTTTAATCCCTATCTGTGAAGACTGGGATTTCTAGCAAAAGTTGAAGTGATAGGAATCGTAGCATCTGTCCCCATTTCATAAACTCTGCTCAACAGGCAAACCCAGAGACCAGATCTTGATTGCCAATAAAAGGAAACAAGATTCCTAGGGTTGGGGAAGGCAAAATACAAGATGGACCAGTAGCATTTGTAGTGGCAGAAAACAAGGAAGTGAACAAAAGACAAAAGGATGGGAACATGTCCAAGTGACACAGAGGCCAATTTGAAAGATCTCGTTCAGTTTGGTTCCAAAAAGCAGAGAAAGACCTACACAGTGAATCTCACAAACAGGCTAGGTTTATAGGGAACAGTCTTAATACTACTTGGAACAAGGGAGTTTTTAGATTGTGATGACTGGAAGGTTACCATGACTCCTCCTCACTCCTAAGGAATCTTCCCCATTTTGCTGGTCTGGCAAATTTCGAATCAATCACCAATGAATAATTCTAGAGGAACTTGAACTGTGTTGACCCAAAGATTCTTTAAGAAAAAGGGCAATGTAAACTCACAAGATATTCCTATCATGTATCAGATGAAACGAAACAGCCATTAAACATTCAAACCTGAAAAAACAAAATTCAAACCTGAAATGAGCATGTGTGTGTGTGTGTGTTTGTATACAAATACACACGTTTCAGGTATATAAGCTATACACATGTAAATTTCAGTGGATGTAAACTAAAGCACTAAATGCATATGTACATGTATACACACAATACATATATAGATACATATATTTAGCATTAATATGCTAACTTTATATATTTGTAAATGTGTGTATGTACTGTATAAACATATGTGTATACGTGTACATGGATACACATATACATATGCATATGTGTATAAAGGTACCTTTCAGTAGGTATACAATATATGCATTACATGCATGTGTATGTATAAAATTACCTCTGTGAAAGGAACAGAAATTCAAGAATTCAAAGGAGACATAATAAATCTACTGGAAAAAATAAAACATGAACTATCAGAACTTAAGAAAAAAGTAGAAATTGTTTTAGATTACCGAAATATTCAGTTTATTACTAAAATATAAAGTAATTTATTTTGAAATAGAAATATTAAAGACCAAATAACACATAGTAGAGAAAGACAAAAATGATCCAACATCACAGAGTCCCAAATGGAGAAAATACAGCATAAAAATGGGAGAAAACAAGTATTTGAAATTATTATTTATGACAACTTTCCTGAAATAAATGGTGTCATATTTCTCCAGTCACATTTGCCATAAAATATATTCAAGGAGAGAAAGAGTAAATCAAGTATTTTTATTAAAGTAAACTGCCCTTCAAGTATAAATCCTAGAGAAAAACTGATTTGAAAGTGTAAGAACTCAGAAAATACTTTCCTTTGATTTTTAGAAATTTCTACAGTTCTAAATCAGACAAGCAAAGTGCTGAGTAACAAAGGAAAATATACTGGTAGCGAGTATGAAAACACACAAACACATACACACACACACACAAAGGAGTTAAAATACAATCTATAGATAAAATGCTGGGAGGTTTATAAAAAGCAGACGTTTATTTCTCATGGTTTTGGAAGCTGGGAAGTCCAATATCAAAGCACCAGCATATTCGGTATCCAATGAGACCCTACTTCCATACAACAGAAGTTGTATGATATACACATACATACATTGCTGTATGATATATAGAAAATTTAAGTGGGTAAATCCTAAGAAAAGGATAATTTTTTCCTGTATTCTTTTCTTTTTTTTAAATTGTAGCTATATGAGAAGATGGATATTTGCTGAACCTATAGTGGTAATCATTTTACAATATATGTAAATCAAACCATCATACTGTATGCCTTAAAGTTATATGATAATATATGTCAATTATTTCTCAAAAAGACTGGAAAAAATAAAATATATGAACCTGAAATTTCTGTTTCCAAATATTCTCACAAGAAGAAAACAGATACCCTTGCCAAATTATATGAAAATTTAAAATAAAGAAAGAAAAATTTTAAAAAAAGAATCACCAAGGCAAAAATATTATTATGCATGAAGTTTATAGAATCTCCCTTATTTTTATTTTTCCTATTGAGTTGCATACCTACACTATAGTGAAGGTCAGTGAGCACTGCCTGTAGGTTGAGAGCCAAATCTCAATAAGCCTCTCATCATCCTGAACGTCTTCTGAAGAGATTCATTGATATTACTGAACATTTGTGTCATTATATATGTTTAAGGAAGTTCATATAGCAAACAGCCTTGTAGGATAGAAAGGTTATTTCTCTCCAGGACAAAGAACAGATGTTCTGTTCCTCTCCAGAATAAAAAAGAAAATATCTTTCTCTGGAGAAAAGGTTGGACACATTTTTCAGCAGCCACAGTTGAAAGACTGAAATTTTCTAAACTTGGGGCTCCTCATCAGTCATGCAAGTGTACTGTCTGTGCAGAATCTGAGATGCTCTGCATTGTCTAGTGAGACTTGGTGATGAGGGAAGCCATTATGAACATAAAACTTATGCTTTGTCACTCAATCAAATTGAAATTCCTACTGCTGTTCTAGAAAAAAATATCTATAATAAAGGTCAGGTAATCTTCTATTTGCATTTTAAATTAAAAAAAATACTTCCATAATGAACAGCTCTGTCTGTCATGCAGGGATGATGAATGAGCGTGCACATTTGTCTGCATGATTTGATGTGTTAACTTTCTGAAGGAATACAGCTTTTGAAATGAGTGGTTTTGACTGCCATAATGTATCCTCTGCCTAATGCTTCTGAAGGGGTTTCAAAACAAACCTCCCCAAAATATGCCACTTTGTAGCATGTGGATTATTTTGAGCTGAAGACAATCAATGCCCAAAAGACTGATGAAGAGCTTTTTACATCCCCCTTAACTACCAAAAGAATTTATATGTGGGTCCTACTCAGAGAAAGAGCTACTACCAAAGATAACTTTCATCTGAATGACCTACCTGCATGGCACGGCAAATATCTAATTATCAAACACTTGCTCTTCTTATTGTCCTGTGGGTTACCTCCCTTTCCTTTGAAACCCTAAACCCCTACCCCACTCATTTGCTTAGAATCGAATATACGCCTCAACTACACAACTTACCCTTGGGTCTCATATCTCTGGGACTCCCGAACGTATGTAATTAAATTTGTTTTTCTCCTTTTCATCTGTCTTATGTCAATTTACTAAGAATAGCCAAAGAACCTAGGAAGTTAGAGAAAAAAGTTTTCCTCCCCTACACTTCCTTTTGATTTGTCCATTGTGTAAAGAATGTGATCTGAAGGAGACTGTAAGTTTAAGTGTTTTTGCCTGGCAGAAGTTTGCTTAACAGCTTATGTTAACATAAAGATAATTATCACTGTTTATAGTCTGATTCTCAGCTTACTGTGACGGCACAAATAAAATAGGTTCAGTCTCTTAAGAACTGGCTCACATTAGTAAAACTTACAAACTGATATTAAACAGTATATCAGTTTTTGAATTGTAATGAGCAGTGTAAAGTCCATGAGGATAACCAGCATGTTTCTTCATGATAGGAAACAAACATTTTGAGACACATGTTAATCACAAGTTTGTTTGAAGAGGATGACATATAACGTAATGACATCTGGTTGTCAGAAGTACTGAAAGCCTCCATCTCTAACATGAGAATATATGCCTTCTAAGCAGACTTCATACTACAATGAGGCTGTACATCCCCTTGGATTTTTCTAATTGGGGAATGCTATTTTCCCCTCTAATACCTCAGTAATGAATTTTAGTAAGTATTTAGATGCTCTATACTAATTATTAATAAAGTCTCCCTTCTGTCAAATTGTATTTAAGGTACAGAAATATTTCTAGCAGACTTTTGTGCACTCCTTAGAATGTGATTCACTAAAACTTCTAGAATAGCTGTGGATATGGCTTCCTCTCCTAGCTACCAAAAGAATATCCATGGCAGTTATATAAATTGTATAAACTACTCACACTTAGAAGACATTTTAATCTTTGGGGTCTCCTTAATTTCCATCATTTTTAATAAAAGTATACAATAGGACATTGTGAATAGGGAATACAAATGTCACAACATTCCTTAGAGGTTTATGTCTCAAGCTTTGACTATATCTTGTGACACTTTTAGCTCATCTGTACTATCCTAGCACTAGAGTTATCATTAAGGCTGAAATGTGGGCAGAAGTTGTTTGCCACTTCGAAGAAAGATGTAAGGAGGAATAATCCTAATTGATTTTTATTTCTAGCTCTTCACTTCAAACAAAAAGAGCAAAAAAGCCCTCCCAAGATCCCTAACTACTTTGAGGGAATGGTTTTATAAATAATTGAGTTATATACCCTGGGAGAAAATTCTTCTTTCTTTCCTTATATTTTGTGACTTTTCTTTGAAATTTTCTTTTGACATTAATACTGTTTACTTCTAAATAAGTTAAGGATTCTGAATAAGTGAGTTAATTGTACCAGCTAATCTACAACAAGCAGAAATATTATTAATTTATTCCTGGCTTATTATGTTTGGAAAAATGTCTATAATGAAAATATTCTCATTGTCTAATCTGGTTATATGATGGATTATTATGTAGTTTCTAATGGAGAATAGAAGAGTATGCTATCCCTTTGGCATGAGAAGCATTTTGAGCTAAAAACAATTAAAACAAAGCAAGTATAAGAAAAGCTTTCTGTCTTCCCCCTATTTGCCTAAAATAAGGATATAAATTTTTAAAAGTGTCCCTCTGCCCCTCTTGACAAGGAAGGACAGAAGATAATCACTGGAAACAACTCTAGGCTCTTATCAGCTCAGAGTGAACACCAGAGGAGTCTAAATAACAATTCTTGCTAAACTTACTCTTAGCTAGCATCTTTACCTTCCCACAGTTTTCCACCCCTAGAAGCTCAAAGTCCTTTTCCTTTGCCTTGCCACTTATCTAAAATGGATTCTTCTTTTATTATGATGATGCTAGTTAAGCCCACTTTCTAATCACTGCCAGATATATGTCTGATGCCCATGTTAATAAACTTCTGTTTGTTAATCTGTCTATCCATCTCTTGTTAGTCTAATATACAGGGCACCAGCCAAAGAATGAATGAGGGTAGAGGGGAAAATCTTTTATTTTTTTCCCCTACAAAAGCAGCTGTGGATTTCTAATACATTGACTCATTTCTACTTTCACCATTAGAAAAAAAAAACTTAGATGCTTTTGAAATCTTGAGTAATTAATATTAAGTATTATTTATATAATAGTACAATGATATTTTAAAATTTTCATGCTGATAGGGCAGAAAATTATTTAAAGAAAATTTCCAGTTGGTCAAGGAAAGAATTGTATAACCATTTTCTATATGTGTTTATTTTTTAAATAATAAAGCATTAATTTTCATTAGTAAATAATTTTTCCCTCTTGGGAACTTAAACTTGTGACAAATATGTATAAATGTCAAAGCTTAATTAGAAATTTTAAAGCCATAAAAACAAGTTGCTACCTAAGTCTCAAAAGAAACAGTGTCAATATTTAAAGACTATGCACTAAAATGTAGATAAATCAGGAGTAGGAAAAGAAAAAGGAAATCAATTTTTCATTAGTTATAAATTCCCACTTCTTTCTGATGGATGATTTCAAGTAACTTCAATAAATTTGGGGTCCTATCCTTTGTGACTCAGCTCAACTGCCTCCTTTCCTGAAGGTCCCACTGAACTTTGTTAGACATCCCTCTTACTGATGTGCACCCCTGAAGCACAGACACACTATCCTTTCACTTAACATGATTTCATTTATAAACCACCTGTTTTATGCCTGGCCTCTCTTGATGGCATATACTCTATTGTTATTTATTTTCAAAACACCAGGATCTGGCATAATTGATCTAGTACCTTTTAAATAGATATGTGTTTAATGAATTAATGTATTAAAAATATATTATCGAGGAGACATGTAGATAAAAATTGACTTTTGTTTCATTCATTCTCAATTCCAGCTTTAATAGGCATGAATTGTGAGATCTTGAGTAAGAATAAACATATCTAACTTTTAGTTTTCTTATTTGTAGATTACAATAATTAAACTCATTACAACACACACACACACACACACACACAAACACACACATGCTTTTGGATGCATATCCAAGTTCCTCTTTCTTTATCCATGTTAGTAAAATCCTAGATTTGAGTGGGGAATCGCTATATTCCCTGAGTTCAGTTATTTAGGAAAGTGGAAACTCTCCTTAGGCCCTGGAACTTTATTTTTCTTTGGTCTGTAACAATGGTTCTCAAAGTTAAATCTCCAAAACAATAACATAGAAATTATGGAAGTTCCATAAAGAGCAGAGAAAGAGTAAGGGAAGAAAGTGTGTTTAAAGAAATAATGACCAAACACTTTCTAGATCTTGAACACAAACATCCAGATGCATGAAACCCACAAAATTCCAAGTTGATGGATCATAAGAGGTGATCATCAAGACACATTATAATCAAATTATCAAAAGCCAATGACAGAGAGAGAATTTTGAAAACAGAAAGAGAAAAACTCTTCATATACAAGGGAACCCCCATCAGACTATCAGCAGATTTACCATCAGAAACCTTGCAAGCCAGGATACAGTGAGATGACTTATTCAAAGTGCTGAAAGACAAAAATATTATACCCAGTATAGCTGTACTTCAGAAATAAAGGTGAGAAAACGACTTTCCCAAACAAACAAAAGCTGAGAGAGTTCATTAGCACTAGACTTGCTTTAGAAGACATGCTAAAGTAAATTCTCCAAGTTGAAACAAAAGGATTCTAATTAGTAGCATAAAAACGCGTGAAAGTATAAAACACATCAATAAAGGTAAGCATATAGTCAAATTCAGAATACTCTTATACTGTAATGAGGGTGTATAAATCACTTTTAACTCCAGCATAAAAGTTAAAAACAAAGATAACTAAATAACTACAGCTACAATAACTTGTATAACTTAATGTATATACAATATAAAATGATATAAATTGTGACATCAATAACCTAAATTGTGTGAATGGGAGAAGAAAAAGTGCAGAGTTTGTAAGTAATCAAGTCAAGTGATTATTAGCTTAAAACAGACTATTCTGACTATAAAATTTTTCATGTAAGTCTCATGTTAAACACAAGGAAAAACCTGTAGTAAATTCACAAAAGATAAAGGAAAGGAATCAAAGCATACCACTACCAAAGAAAAAAGAAAAAAAAATCAGCAAATCAAGAAGGAAAATAACAAGAGACAAAGAAAGGAACCAAGAAACTACAAAATAGTCAGAATATAATAAATGTCAATAGTAAGCCCTTATCAATCAATAATTACTTTAAATGTAAATAGATTAAATTCCCCAACTGAAAGACAGAGAATGGCTGAATGGATTAAAAAAACAAGACCCATTTATAATACATGCAGCCTATGAGAGTCTCACTTTAGCTATAAGGATATATATATATATATATATATATATATATATATATATATATATATATATGTTAAAAGTGAAAAGATGGAAAAAGATATTCTATTCAAATGATAATCAAAAGACAACCAGGGAGCTATACATATACCAGGCAAAATAGATTTTAAATAAAAAATGGTAACATAAGGCAAAGAAGGTCATTATACAATGATAAAGGAGTCAATTCATTAAGAGTATATAAAATAGAAAATACATATGCAGCCAATATTAGAGCAGCTAAATATATAAAGGAAATATTAACAAACTGAGGGGAGAAATAGCAATACAATAATAGTAACGGACTTCAATACCTCATATTCAGCAATGGTTAGATCAAACAGGGAGATAATCAATAAAGAGAGTACTTGAACAATACTATTAACCAAAGAGACCTACCAGATGTATACAGAACATCCTATCCAATAGCAGCAGAACACATATTCTTTTCAAGAAAATATGGAACATTTTCCAGGACAGATCATATGTTAGGCCACAACACAATTCTTAACATATTTAAGAAAATTGAAATCACATTAAGTATCTTTTTGGACCACAGTGTTATGAAACTAGAAATCAAAAATGGACAGAAAATTGGAAAATTTACAAAAATGTGGAAATTAAACAACATACTCCTGAATGTCAAATGAGTCAAATAAATCAAAAGAGAAATCAAAACATATCTTGAGACAAAGTAAAATAGAAGCACAATAAACTCAAACTTTTGAGATGCAGGAAAAGCAGTTCTAAGAGGAAAGTATAGTGAGAAATTACTTCTCTTGCATTAAGAGAAAAAGAAGAATCTCAAATAAACAGCATAACTGTAAACCTCAAGGAACTAGAAAAAGAACAAACTAAATGCAACATTACCAGTAGGAAGAATTTAATAAAGATTAAAGAATCAAATAAAGATAAATATGAACTAGAAAAACAGTAGAAAAGATAAGCAAATCTAAATTGATTTTTTGAAAAGATAAGCAAAATTGATAAACCTTTAGCTAGATTAAGAAAAATAGAAAATTCAAATAAATAAAATTATAATGAAAGACATTACAACTGATGACACAGCAATAAAAGTGTGAGACTACTATGAACAATTGTGTGCCAACAAAATAAATAACCAAGAAGAAATAGATAAACTAGAAACATACAGCCTACCAAGACTAATTCATGAAGAATTAGGAAGTCTGAATAGAAATATAACTAATAAGGGCATAGAATATAAGGCCACATACCTAGCTGCCTCCCCTAGGTCTAGACCACTGGAGGGTCTCAAGAAGGCAGCATTAAATTTTTATATTTACTCTCCTTTGATGTGAACATGTGACTAGGAATAATCTAGACAATGAAGAAGGAACTGGGGATGGGTTTTATGGAGAACAATCAGGACTCAGAACCATCACATAAATTCAATAAAGACTGAAACTGTCTTTATTGAGTAGAGTCCTTCTTGATTACCTTAGGAATAGGCTAATTTACCTCAATAATACACAAGTTCTATGAGTGGGCTGTCCTGCCTTAAAGCACAGGTACAGAATGGACACCAGCATGTTTCAGTAACATTTTGAAGACTGTGGAGAGGGACTTTGATTTCATTATTCCCCTAATTACATCCTTTCACTTTAAGATTTTCCTAATTTACCAATTGACTCTCTCCTCAGTTAGTGTCTGGTGTTCCACAGGATTTTTTCTTCTTGCCAAATTTAACACACTTTGTTTCCTCTTTTAATATTAGTAATGTATAAAAATAAACCAGATAAATCAAATCATGGTAGGGTGCTAAAGTTGATAAAAGAGGCTAGTGTTTAAATTTCACAAGAAAAACTTCTAGAAACAATAATAATTAAAATAAAGAGGGAGGATAGAGTGTAAATGTAGACTAAAACTTATCTCAGACAAAACTAGCTTAGTAATGGTCATCTTAACTCCTGGCTTTTTAATCTCCAGCCAGCTTTTCACAATAATAAATTATCAATATCACCAAACATTTAAGATTTTCTCTTACTTCCTACCACAATTTTAAAATATTTACAGTTTTAAAAAAATTCTATGCATAGCTGAGACTGGGAGTTTCTTCCTACTTTTCAAGGCCCTTAATAATCTCTCATCATTCAAATTACACAGCTCTATTCTTCCCTAATTTTCTGATTTTTAGCCCTAAATTACAAACAACTTCTTCTGGAGCATATTTCTCTTAGAGAATATAACACATTCTGGCCTTGATATTGTCATGTTTTTGTTTCTTTTCCTGCTTTCTGAAATGTCCTGCTCCTTTCATTATCCCCTTTTTCCCATCATATCATCAATTGATGAACTTCAATGACAACTTTCGTTATGCAATATTTACACAGGGATCTTTATTCTCTGAATCTTGAATAACATTTTCTTTCAACATCACACATTTGAGCATATAAACTTTATTAGGTTGTATAGCTAATTATGCATATCCAATGTTATTATGGGTTCAAAGCCCAAAGCCTCAGTAAGAGATAGAACCAGGACACAAATAACTCCCCAAGATCCTTGAGGGCTGGGGCATAATTTACACCTCATAATTCCCCTCAGAGTATCCAGCATTCCACAGGACACATATTTTGGGCTGTTTTTATTTGTTTAAAATAATGGGATGTTTTGGACAAATGCAATTCAAAGAAGATTATGGAGTTCATAAAATGTGTCTATTCTGTCTCATTTAAGCTGTAACCACTCATTGCCTGTCTGTGCTGTATCTGATGGCATGACTCACATCTCCTCCTCAAGGACGATGAGCAGGGAGAAGTTCAGTTTGTAGCCTAATGCAACTGCCCTGAATGTGGTCTTGTTAGAGCTAATTTCATTGAACCTGTCAGCTTCAACATGAGTTCCTGTCATTGCCTCTGGAGTAATGAGGTATTACTTTGATTGATCTACATAGTTGCCAACTGCTTGACATCACTCAGCTCTTCTCTGTGCTTTGAATGAATTCATGGTTATCAATCAACATATACACATATATATGGGAAATTCATTTGGGAAGTCTCTTGGCATGAATATGCCAAATCCTTGTGATTTAAGTCAAATGTGTTGGTTAAGAGTGCATTATTGGTTGATAAGGACAAGGAATATTTGCACTTCAAGTTAAATATCAAAGCCAAAACATTAGCTCATGCTTTAGGTAACCAAACATAAAATTATATTTCTACAACTTAACTTCCAAAATTGTGATTTTTGCTTTCTAAATTAATAAAATAGCAAGTGTAAGAATAATTATAAAATTACAAAGTAGTCTACTGAGAACTCATGATTTAATGTTAGTGATTCTACATAAAACAATGGCTTAGGAATTTCTTAATAACTTGTAACACAAATGCATGAATTTTTGTGAGTAAGAGATTTTTCTATGAGGTTTTTAAAATAATTGTTAAGAAATGACATTAAATCCCTGAATGGATGATGCTATAGACTGAACATTTGTGTCCCAAATTTACCTCCCAAGATTCCTATGTTGAAATCCTAATACCCAAAGCGATAATATTAAGAGGTGGGACCTTTCTGAAGAGATTAGGTCATGAAGGTTGAATCCTCATGATTGGGATTAGTGCTTTTATTAAAAAAAAAAAAAAAAAGCAAAAAACACGGGGATCCCTCATTCCTTCCACCACGTGGGGACACAGCAAGAAACACCATTTATGATCTAGAAGGGGGTCTCGCACCCAATACCTAATCTGCTTGACACCAGCCTTCAGAACTGTAAGAAATAAATTTCCATTGTTCATAGCCTATCTAGTCTATGGTATTTCTGTTATAGCAGCCTGCATGGACTAAGACAAATGATTGGGGCGGGGGGGGTTGATAATAAAATTTGAGGATGGAAGTCGGAACGAACTTCGTCCTCACTTATCCTGGCTTTTTGTGAATCTACATATGACTACATGACTGTATAAAAAATACTGGCACTTGAGTCTACTCTGTTAATCCTAAAGTATCCTCATTGTTTTTATCACCAAATCCTAGCCACTTCCTCATAGAATTTAGCAGCTGATGTAACTTTACCAATTCTTTGTCATAATACAAGTAACTTTAACCAGGTCACCCTGCAGGGGGTGGGGGAGGTCATTCTGTAGGCCAGAGTTATTTTATAGCTGCACTGGGAGATATCTTTCCATTTCTCAGGAGGCCTGAGTATCTGGCTTTAGCTCTTGGCTAAAATAAATATAATTGGATTAACTAACACAACTTAATGTTTTTTGATGTGCTGTTTATTTTATTTTATTTTATTTTTTGTGTGTGTTTGTATTTTTTTTTTTAATATCTTTTTTGGCGTATAATTGCTTTACAACGGTGTGTTAGTTTCTGCTTTATAACAAAGTGAATCAGCTATACATAGATCCCCATATCTCCTCCCTCTTGCGTCTCCCTCCCACCCTCCCTATCCCACCCCTCTAGGTGGTCACAAAGCACTGAGTTGATCTCCCTGTGCTATGCGGCTGCTTCCCACTAGCTATCTATTTTACATTTGGTAGTGTATATATGTCCATGCCACTCTCTCACTTCGTCCCAGCTTACCCTTCCCCTTCCCCAGGAATAAAGACACAGGAGTAGAGAAGGGACTTGATACGCTGTTTAAAAGTCAAGACTCCCCTTGTGACATCCAGGCTCAGTATATTTATGAGTGGTTTTCACCTGACAGACCAGAAAGCTATAGACAACTCAGCTGGAAGTTTTCATCAGAAAACTTCTGAAACTAAGATTCATGACACTCATCTTGGCAGTTCATGTCAAAGCCAAAGTATGTCCTTGAATGAATGAAAAGACTCTAGGGTGACTTGATCCTGAACGTCCCTCAGAATTCTAATGCTTGCCTGCACTTCTCTTCTCTTGCTCTATCATATTCTTTGCTTTTGTTACAAGTCATACATGAGTATGCTCTGTGGCGTCTGTCAGCCTTTCTATTTATTTGAACTTGTGAGATCATTACAGTCATCAAATATGATAGGTTTTGTCATACTTGGTCTCTTCTTCCCCTACGGATCTCCTAGTCACATCAGCCAACTCCTGTGTGTGCATCTTGAACCTTGGTATAATTTGAAATGGTGCAGTTTTCAAAATAAAGACCCAACCACATCTTCTTATCCCTCCTTCTTTCTTGCTGAAACCTGTTCTTCTGTCTGGTTTATTAAACAATGAATTGTTTACTCCTTATCTATCAAAACAATTCTGAATTCATTTTATGTTTTATATATTTGATGTTTTGGATTCTGTGATGCATATTTCAAGCAATCTTTTGGCAATATTCAACTGCTTTTTCCGTTTTACTCTGTTAAAGCTACCTGGCAAAAATCCCAGGCCCGGTTTAGCCAAAGTAAATATTGTTGGCTTAAAAACAATTAGTGATGGGCTGAAGAAGAAAAACTGAATACAATAGAGATATTTATTATTTTGTTATTTCATGGTCAATCATTTCAGCTGAGTCTCAATACTTCCTAAAATTTTTACTTTGTTTATTTATAGCCACTGATATCTATATATTTTTAAAGGGTAGCTGTAGAATTCATGAGGGAATTTATTAGATGTCTAAGCCTTTAAGGGAAAGTTTCCTGAGCAATAGCTCATCTTAAGAAAAAGAGAATAAGGATATCAACTTTTTCAATAACATTAGCTTGATCACCAGAGGGAAAGGACATGTTTAAATAAGCAATGTATCACTAAGATTGTTCCCAAGATCAACCTTGGTGGATTTTATTAGACATGGTGGTGGAATTAAGGTTAAGGGGTTCCATGAAACAAACAGAAAATTTAAAAGATTGTTTAAAAAACTTAATATTGAAATGTAGGATTGCTTTGAGAACAAGATCATAGAAAAACATACATCAGGGAAAGTGGCATTACCTCTTCTTAAGTACAAGAAGCAGGCTGGCCTCTGCACTTTGCAGTTTCAAGGAACTAAGTGTAGTTGGTAAATATATGCTGGTTTTCATCAGTGCTAGTTACGAAGCCTCCAGTCCTGCCATACCTAGAGCTAATGTTTGCAAAGATTGTGACAGTGGGCAGCTAGGGCTCCAAGAACAATACCAGTTAGTGCCACTGGTTTCAGCAGCATGGCAAAGCAGTGGTTGCTACATCAGACTGGAAGGACAGCAATTTGGGGGACAGTAGGCAGTAGTGCCCATGGCGCATAGCTCTGGGCTTTCGACAATGAACAACAGAGCTTTTTGCAGAGGGTGATCTGAATACAGCGGAAAGGAATTTAAAAGTAGGTAACAAGTCCAAAGAATAAATGCAGCAAGAAAAGCAAAGTGCTTTCTTTACTGTTTAATGTTACACCTTTTTTAGGCCTAGGCTGTTGCATTACAGAAATATTTATTCATTCCTGTACAATTACACAAATTAATCTAAAAGGGGAGCATTACTGCCCAAATTGTACATTATTCTTCAGTTCTCATTATCTTTCATAATATAGCTATGTGTGATATCATTATTAAAACTTTAAACACATTAAATCATTCAAACATCCAAACACAAACATTAACTAACTTCTTTATATTTAAAATGTTAAAATATGATTTTAAAAAGCCTGGAATTTTCAGTAACAAAATTATTCATTTAAAGAGTTTATAATTTTTTCAAGCATCTCTTGCAAGATTATGAGTGTTTTGACATATTAATATTCAATTTGACACAGATTATAGTCAAAGATTAAATATATGAAATGATATATAACTGAAATCTGATGTATTGTTAGTGATTCAGATAAATTTAAATGATGGCATGTTTTGATTAGTGATATGACTCAGGTACTATTTGTAATATGATTATCATTAAGGAGATGTTTTTCATTGCTTGCAATGAGAATATTCAAATATACTTACTTCCTGCCTTTTGCTTTTCTATATGGTGCTGTTTTTTTCTTTACAAGCATCAGTTCCTATCTGTGCCCTGTTCACTCTCATGAGATCAAGTGTTTATCCTACCTGCAAATGGAAGCCAATGCCATTGAACTCTCAATGTATTTAAAACCTTATGCAAGAAATTATTACTTACAATCTATAATAGTAAGTAATGTAAAGGTCACTCAGTAACATATAAGGCCAAATAGAATATCAAATCTAAGATAAAAATACATAAACATTTTCCCCAAAATTATTTGTTGGAGCTCCTACCTGTTTATATTAACAGAAGCAACATTCTTCTCTTCTCTCTTCTCTCTTCTCCCTCTCCTCTCTCTCTCGGACTCCCACATTTTAATTGTCCAGGAAACCTATATATTTACTCAACACCAAAGGCTCACTGTTATGCCAAATGTCAGAAAAGAGAAATATTAAGTATGTTATCAATGTATTTACAAACCTCACACTACAGTTCTCTTTTCTTCGTTCATTGCATGAAACAGCTCTCTTGGAAATGAAGACCAGACGGCTTTACTGAATTTATTTACTACTATAACGAGTCCCTCACTTATTGCAATCCCTAAATTAGTAGCACTGGCTCTTAGTGGTATGATAATTCTACTGCCTCCAACGTTATGCTCAGTCAAGCGTGTCTAGTATGTAAAATTGCAGGTTTTATTTTTTAACAAAGTTTTAATATATATTCTTATATATTAAAGAATTAATATATATTCTTATGTATGTAGAAAATTAGGGAGATACTAAGAACATTTTGTACATAATATACCTTTCTTTTACTTATTGCAAATTTTTCTGTGCTAGATGGATCTCCCAAACAATAATCATATGCAAGTTAGAAATAGAAATATATAGCCTTCTCCCCAAAAATTGATATAGTAAAGTTTTCCTGTATCAAATGTATTTAAAATTAAAGCTTACATACTAATTATAATTAATTAGATTAATTAATTAATTGATTAGATCTTCTTATGTTATAAGACCAAATCAAACGTAGTCTGTGTGTCTAAAGAGATGAAATTCTCTAAATGAATAGCCTACTTGACCTACTCATTAATGTACTGGGGCAGGCATGACTATGAAAAGACAATAGGGGACAGAGAGAACAGCAGAAAATGCCCAATATGTAACATTTAAATTAAATATTTCTTTCTTTAAGTAAATTTGTAATTTTGTTCAATTTTTTGTAATGGATATGTTATTTAGAGCTTAATTTTCCTCTTAATCTATGATGAAGTGAGACTGAGAAGACTTCACATCTTTCTGCAGCTGTTTCCAGGTTTATAGACATAATTTCACCAAGCTAAAGGTAGGATATGTATTGCAACATATGTCCTAAAGGATATATATATATATATATATATATATATATATATAAATTCTAAAGACTACTAATTAATTTTTTTTGGTATTAGTTGGTTCTGAATGTGGCCCAGAATAGGTAAGTACATACTAATATTAGACCCTTTATTATCTTTAACTAAAATGCTTAAAATATTAAGAAATATTAAAAGAGGTATATATCTAGTTAGGTAGCTAGCTAGCTAGATAAATAGATGATAGATAGATAGATAGATATCAATAGATAGATATAATGGACTATTACTATTTAGCCTTATAAAAGATGATCCTGCCATTTGCAACAAATGGATGAACCTAGAGGACGTTATGCCAAGTAAAATAAGCCAGATACAGAAAGAAAAATATTGTATCCTCTCACTCATATCTAGAATCTGAAAAAAGTAGCATACATAGAAGCAAAGAGTAGAACAGTGGGGGTCAGGGAGGTGGAAACAATGGGGGGATGTTGGTCAAAGGATACAAAGTTGCAGTTGTCTACAAAGACTAAGTCTAGAGATTGAGTGCAAGGCATGATGACTATAGTTTACCATTCTCTATTGAATAATGGAAATCTGCTAAGAGAGCAGATTTCAGGTGCTTTCATCACACACACACACACAAAAGAAGCTGTGTGAGGAGAGGATATGGTTACGAGTTTGACTGTGGTAATCATTTCACTATGTATATCAAGTCATGCTGTACAACTTAAATACATATAATTTTTATTAAAAAATAAAGAACTATTAAAATACAAGTATAAACATACTGTGAGGGCTTCCCTGGTGGCGCAGTGGTTGAGAATCTGCCTGCCAATGCAGGGGACGCGGGTTCGAGCCCTGGTCTGGGAAGATCCCACATGCCGCGGAGCAACTAGGCCTGTGAGCCACAATTACTGAGCCTGCGCGTCTGTAGCCTGTGCTCCGCAGCAAGAGAGGCCGCGACAGTGAGAGGCCCGCGCACCGCGATGAAGAGTGGCCCCCACTTGTCACAACTAGAGAACGCCCTCGCACGGAAACGAAGACCCAACACAGCCATAAATAAATAAATAAATAAATAAAGACTTTCTCTCTATTCACTGTCTTTAAAAAAAAAAATACTGTGAAATATAACTTTTAGTAAAATACACATGAAAATATCTATATGTTGAAAATATTATTGCCAAATTAGAATTACAGAGGCTTACAGTCTATTACAGTCACCACTGTGGTCAAAAGTAGTAAGAGAAACTGATTCTGCATCTAAAGTTTTATGCATAGAACTTTTAGTAGTCCAAAGAAATTTCTGAAAACCATTACATTGCATTAATTAGAATAAAGAACAAAAATCTAAAATCAATTGTATCTTCCAAAAAGGTTGCTCTCCAAAATAAGAAATGTAATTGAGATTTCAAATGAAGTATCTTATGGAGACATATGAAAGTCTCCAGATTATTCCACTAATTAAGACAAACAGTCCTATTGGTTTGTAATTTAGAAAGAAAAACATCATTTTATATGCTATAATAAGAACCTTAATAATTTGTTTTCACAAATAGTTAACAATCTCCAGCTATGTCTATAATAGAGATTACAAAACTTTTATGAAATAAGTTTATTCTACTGGCTTTAGAGCTATATTGCTTAGCTCCTTTAAAATTTAAAAATGTGGATTATACCATTGTTTGTATGTCATACAACATGAAGTACCTTATATGAGACCAAATTTTTTAAACTATTATCTATGGCTACTCTAGAAAAAATGTTCAAGTAAGGGAAAATTTTCTTAAATAAAAGTATTTCTCCTCTGAAGAAATTATTTTTCTTTGACATATTGTTTCTAGTATGTTTACTTATTCATGCCTTTGACTTCTTTCTTAAAGAATAAATACTGGAATACATGCTATAAACTCAGAAGAGATGGCACTATTTATATATATATAGTCATTAGAATATGAAATTAATTGAAGAATAAGAAGTTGCACAGGTTATGACTTCTTGGGAAGCTTCTAATTAAGGTCTAGATTTCATGTAGTATTACAGCAGAAATTATTCTTTGACTTCATGAAACACATGGTTGCCATGGTAACCTTTTTCTACATTGTACATACTACATTTTCTCATATTGTATATTAGTTCTAGCAATATAACTTGAATTACATTTTTTATATTTTGTACATTATTTTAAGTTGTCAAAGTAAAACACTCTTGGATCTGAGCAGGATATTTGGAATTTTAGAACTGCAATGCATTCTGTCCATGAGATTAAACAAAATCATGTAAAATTGAGAATTATAAATTTTTCTGCACATGTTCAAATATTTAACATTAAACTAAAACATACACTTAATTAGAATACATAGAGGACTTAAAATGCAATTCTTAAATTTTTAAAAGTGAACTTCAAAGCAGCTGTGTATTTCTGCATATAATTAGCATTAAGCCCACCTCCAAAAAAGCTCCTTGAAAAATTTTACTTTAAGTATTATCTAGACAACAACATCTTATTGGAAACTACTGGCAAGCTCATATCCAAACAACCCTCAGTATAGGGGAGAGAGTTTGGAAATATGATGTCAATTTATTACAGTTTTCAACATTTATTCAAAGTGATATACTGAAGAAAGAAGTAAAAAGAAATAAGACAATCCATCACTTCATTACAAAGAGGACCTATGATCTTAATGCCCCTTTATATTGTTATATTCTGCCAGAATTCAACGAGAGAATGTTACTGAAAATAAAATTCAAGAAGTGTTAAGCCACAAGTATGCCCATATTGAAAACAGTTCCTGAATTCTGAAGGAATGAAGTGTAATGTTATTTTTTAAAATTTGTATTGGAGTATAGTTGCTTTACAATGTTGTGTTAGTTTATACCGTACAACAAGGTGAATTAGCTATACAAATACATATATCTCTGCTTTTCTGGATTTCCTTTCCATATAGGTCACTGCAGAGCATTGAGTAGAGTTCCCTGTGCTCTATAGCAGGTTCTCATTAGTTATCTACTTTATACACAGTATCAATAGTGTATATACGTCAATTCCCATCTCCCAATTCATCCCACCCTCCATTCCCCCTTGGTATGCATATATTTGATCTCTACGTCTGTGTCTCTATTTCTGTTTTGCAAATAAGATCATCTGTACCATTTTTTTTACATTTCACATATATGTGTTAATATACGATATTTGTTTTTCCATTTCTGACTTACTTCACTCTGTATGACAGTCTCTAGGTCCATCCATGTCTCTACCAATGACCCAATTTCATTCCTTTTTATGGCTAATGTTCCATTGCATATATGTACTACATCTTCTTTATCCATTCCTCCGTTGATGAACATTTATGTTGCTTCCATGTCCTGACTATTGTAAATAGTGCTGCAATGAACTTTGGGGTGCATGTGTTTTTTTGATTTATGTTTTTATCTGGGTATATGCCCAGCAGTGAGACTGCTGGGTCAAATGGCAGTTCTATTTTTAGTTTTTTAAGGAACCTCCATACTGTTCTTCATAGTGGTTGTATCAATTTACATTCCCAACAAGAGTGCAAGAGGGTTCCCTTTTCTCCACATCTTCTCCAGCATTTATTGTTTGTAGATTTTTGATGATGGCCATTCTGACTGGTGTGAGGTGATACCTCATTGTAGTTTTGATTTGCATTTCTCTAATAATTAGTGATGTTGAGCATCTTTTCATGTGCCTCTTGGCTATCTGTATGTCTTCTTTGGAGAAATGTCTATTTAGGTCTTCTGCCCATTTTTGGATTGGGTTGTTTGTTTTTTTGATATTGAGCTGTATGAGCTGTTTGTATATTTTGGAGATTAATCCTTTGTTGCTTCGTTTGCAAAGATTTTCTCCCATTCTGAGGGTTGTCTTTTGGTCTTGTTTATGGTTTCCTTTGCTGTGAAAAAGCTTTTAAGTTTAATTAGGTCCCATTTGTTTATTTTTCATTACACTAGGAGGTGAGTCAAAAAAGATCTTGCTGCGATTTATGTCAAAGAATGTTCTGCCTATGTTTCCTCTAAGAGTTTTATAGTGTCTGGCCTTACATTTAGGTCTTTAATCTATTTTGAGTTTTTTTTGTGTATGGTCTTAGGGAGTGTTCTAATTTCATTCTTTTACATGTAGCTGGCCAGTTTTCCCAGCACCACTTATTGAAGAGGCTATCTTTTCTCCATTGCATATTCTTGCCTCCTTTGTCATAGATTAGGTGACCATAGGTTCTTGGGTTTATCTTTGGGCTTTCTATCCTGTTCCATTGATCTGTACTTCTGTTTTTGTGTCAGTATCATACTGTCTTGATTACTGTAGCTGTGTAGTATTATCTGAGGTCAGGGAGCCTGATTCCTCTGCTCCATTTTTCTTTCTCAAGATTGCTTTGGCTATTCATGGTCTTTTGTGTTTCCATACAAATTGTGAAATCTTTTGTTCTAGTTCTGTGAAAATACCATTGGTAATTTGATAGGTATTGCATTGAATCTGTAGATTGCTTTGGATAGTATAGTCATTTTCACAATGTTGATTCTTCCAATCCAAGAACATGGGATATCTCTCCATCTGTCTGTGTCGTCTTTGGTTTCTTTCATCAGGGTCTTATAATTTTCTGCATATATATATTTTTTTACTGAATTACTTTTATTTAAACTTTTATGTTTCCTAATATCTTGTTATACAGTCATTGAACTATATTCATCTTGTGATTTGAAAAACATTAGTGACGCTTTTTGTTAAATTCACTAGCAGAGCAGCTTTCTTTCCTAATTTTCAAAGGCACTGAAACAATAATTGCATTTCAGCTTTCCCAGTGTCTTCGGAGGGCAAAAAAGGAGTAGATTTAAAATGGTAAGAAGCAGAATTTTCATCGTTACTGTTCTGGAATATACTTCTATGACATTTATTAAAATGAATTTCAAATGTTTACATGACTGTTTTTCATCTTTGGACAATGATTCTGTCTTTTTCTCCGCAGTGAAGACCCCAAGAAGTAACAGCCCACACCAGCATCCTGACAGTTTTCTACCATATTTCCTAAAGTCTTAGTTAACTTAACTGTTACAATCACTATTATCATTACTATTACTGTTAATTAGTGTTTTTTCTTTAGCATAAACAGAATTCTCAACAGTCCGTCAGAAGCCTCCTAATCTTAGATCTTATGTTGACTCAACTATTTCCATGTTATAGGGTCTATCATGTGTAATAGCCTATGTCACCCACTACCATATACAGACAATTTCATTGTTTGGATTGCAAATGGTGAACAATTACGGTCAGATGTACATCATTTGCATACCAAAATGAAATTTAATACACATTGTGGTTCATGAGAGCAGCCTATTGAAAGTTTCAGACACTGAAAATAAAAAAATACTACTAATAAATAATTTTCATAAAATTCAAAGTTAAAAAATACTCAGTGAATTATTTTCAGATATGGTTAGATACAGAACCCTGGAAATATAATCAGGGTTTTTCTTCTACATTTTTTTTTCTATGTCTATTTTTCTGCTTCTCTTTGCTTGGTGATTTCACATTCATCCACAGCAAAAAGTTGGGACCATGAGATGAGAGAAGGCTAGTGTATACCAACCACATGAGTAGATAATTCACAGTGAAGATTTTGATTGGTTCAATTTTATCACTATGCCCAAACATGGATTACTGGTCCTGCAGATGGATGATCAATGTCGTCAAAAACACATGCAAAAGAGAACTTCTTTGAAGACAGTTCAACCATAAAATATGAATTTAATACAAAAAAACAAGTGGCATTTTGAGTTGTAATATTAACTTTACATGTGTTTATCAATACTAGTTATTTGGATATTTCTTAAAGCATGAAGCTAATGACATGAATGATTTTATTTTGGGAATGATGAGATGTGATCCCACCAATGCAAGTCAAGAGCAGTCATCACTCAACAGGTAGTCTATCCTGACCCCAAGCTAGAGAGAATTAGAATTAAAATCTTAATGTTCTGTATGAAAAGTAGCTAGAATTTAAATATAAATAAGGATACTTTTTAAAATCACAGAGAAAATTCACTAGCAATTAAAGTTTGCTTTATTTTTTTTCTATTTGATACCCTTTGATAAAGTTGATAATTTTTTAAGTTTAAACAATAGAGAAATTCCACTGTGAAAGAAAGAGTAACTATTTTAGTAATTTATAGTTACTTTATCTTAAGAGAAATTAATGGGTTATTTTACTAAAATTAAAATAATAATAGTTAGCAATTATTATTGCCCAAATTCCAATGATAGAAATGCTATGTAATTTTACTTTATATTTTCTAAAAGGATATTTTGAAGACTAAAACCAATCTGAAAGCCAATATAACACCAATGTAACTTATTCACTGTCCTTTTAGAAAAGGGATTTATTTGTCTGTGTGTTAACATTTTTTTAAAATGCCTTGGCTTATTTTTCAATTCATTTCAGCATTTCAGTTTCCTGTGAGTGCTTTCCATTTGTCACTACTTACTAAGAAAATAGTAAAAATGGCTTAAACATAATTGTCCTTTTTATGACAACAGTAGAGTATTTCAAAGAATGAAAGATAATCCAGTTAAATTGCTATTTTTCATCCACATTGGAATTTTTAGATATAAATGAATTCATATAAATGGAAGAAGAGTCAGGGTCATTTAAACAGTTAGCTGCAGTTGAAATAATTTCATGACAGACCGACATGTCATGCAGTAAGGCATGGAATTGGTACTATGATCAGTAACTTTTGTCAAGATGTTCTTCCTCACTCTGATTCTATTGAAATGTGAAAGGAAAATATTCAATTATTATAAATTATTTTTAATGTCCAGGTAGTGAATCTTCAAGGTATATGTATTTAAAAAATAAATCATGTGTCCAAATGGGGGGGTGGGGGGGAATCTTAATGTGTGACCATGATAAATAAATTATACTTATTTTTTCTGTAGAAGACCTTCATTAGTTGGACTAATAGGCTTATGCTTGTGGAAGAATAAAGTTGGCAGGATAAGAGACAATGAACGTAGCATAGTAATGTTCTTGTTTGTGCAATACTCCCAGTTGGTTTTAATGGGAAGCATTTAGCCAAAGTATAGGTTTAAGGTCTGAATGGCATCGGTCTTCACAAGGGGTTTAACAAAGATAATTACGGCTGCCATTTGGTTTGTGTGTTTATCGAGTGATGTAATACATATGTCTCCTAGTAGAGTGTAAGGCCATGAACATGAACAATTATTCCAAACATGAATTACAAATATTTGCATGTAACTAAAACTTCTTACAGACTGATATATGAGTTATATGGAGTGGAGCAAAAATGTAACAGTAGGTGATGCAAATTTAGAGTCATTTTTACATGCTTGGAGTACAGAACAGACATCTGGCAAATTGACAGCATCATTTTAAAGAAAAAACCTACAAATAATTATTTTCACTTTGAAAGGCCCAAATAATTATTCTGCTTTAAAAAATGTTATAATGTTTCTTCTCAATAAGTGTAAATTCTCTGGAAAATTTGCTTCCACTAGTAATGATAACTTTTTCAAATGTGACTTCAAATTGCCAGTCTCACAAGACAACTATTTTATTAATTAGTGTTAACAGAATAGTTGTTTTACTTTTAAAGCTAGAAGTGTGAATATATTCCAGTCATTTGCAAACTTTCTCAGGCCAAATTACACTTTATATCGCTGGAATTTGTAAACAAAGATCAAGTATTTAGATAAAAATTAAATTGTTTGACTAAGTTATAAACAGAATTTATATCAAGCTAAGTTTGAATAGTGTTTATAATCATTTTGATGTTTATTAGCAGAAGAAAGTTGTTTTTGTAACCACATTTTTTTCTGTTTACTTCTTTTTATTATGAGTTTCATGTGTACAGCATTATAATTCAACATTTGTATACATTATAGAGTGATCACCACCAAAAGTCTAGTTACCATCCATCACCATACAGTTGACCCCCTTCACCCACCCCTGAAATCCCTTCTCCTCTGGTAAATGCTAGTCTACACTCTGTATCTATGAGTTTGTTTTTATTTTATTTTATGTTTATTTTAAAATACAATTTTGAAATCATATAAATATTTGCTTTGAGGGACCATAATGTTGAACTAAGGTGCAGTTTAAAAATAATGAATCTTGTTTTGTTTACTCATTGTTTATGGCTGTAACTGATGTTTTTAAGAAATAAGTTTCCACATAATAGTTGAGACTAAAATTAATTTAGGACACAAAAACAGTCACAAATATTTTATCATTGGACACATTACTTGAACATCCCTGAGCAATTTTACGTATATCTTCTGTATATCAAAAGCAATGTTAGAGATCTGTGTATACCTAATGACTGCTTATTTACTTATCTATTTATTTCCTTGGTAATTGAGTGATATTTTTGCACCAAAATATTCAAAACTTAGGCATAAATATTTCCTAAATGCCTGTTTATCCAAGGACATTTTAGCACTGTATACTTCTACAGTCACCATCACTCTGCTCTGCCTCAGTGACTCATCTTTTTCCCCTCAATATTTCTCCAAATTTCTCCTGTACTCTGTTACCTTGTTTTGAGCATGTTCTCAGATTTATCTCACAGATTCACTAACAGCATACTAATATGGAAGGGATCTGTGAGATTAAAGGTCTGAGTAAAATAAATTGTTACTTTATATATTTAATATTTTTAATTAAAAAATATTGGGTACATAGGGGTAAGGGATTAAGAGGTATTAGCTATTATGATAAAATAAGCTGCAAGGATATATTGTACAAGTTGGAATATAGCCAATATTTTATAGTAACTATAAACGGAGTATAACCTTTAAAATTGTGAATCACTATGTTGTACACCTGTAACATATAATATTGTACATCAACTCTACTTCAATAAAAAGGCGTTGGGTTTATTCTTATAAATGTTATTAAACAGTGTTTCATTAAAATAAAGAGCTGATGGAAAGTTATATTATTAAGAGTTTTGAAAGATTTAGCCTTATGAAAAGGAATTAAGAAAGAGAGTAAAAGGAAAAGGCACACATAACATTTTGTGCAAAACCAGAAATATCTAGAAACTTCAAAACCCTGATATAAAAAAAAAAAAAAAACAGCAAAATATTAAGGGTGTAATTGCTTAGAATGGTATATATTGTGATGGAGGAGGAGAAAGCATTAAGGTTGGTTAGTAGTCCTAGAACATATAAAGCCAGTGAATTCAGAGGAAATGTGTAGAGTTCATTAAGATCCTATGAAAAAATAAAAATAATATGGAGGAAGAGAGAAATGCAGTGTTTGTATGTGTGTATGTGTTTCAATATATACATGAAAAGCTAAAAAGGTCATATATATATATATATATATATGAAATACATATATTTCAAATATATAGGTTATATATATTGTATATATATATATATATTTCATTACAAATAGAAACATCTGTATGTGAGTGTATGCATATGTATATACCATATATTTCATTAGTAAAAGAATTGGACTTAACATAGGGCTGGGTTTAAATCACATTATATGCCTGATAGTTTCTGGACATAGCAAATCCTGGTATTTTCCCCTTCTAACTTTGCCTGGGATCCATGTAGATAACACTGTAGTTGGATGTTTATATTATCTAGTTTCCTCTATGCACCAGTATACTAATTTGCTAGGGCTGCCCTAACAAAATACCACAGATTGGGTGGCTTCGATGGCAGAAATTTATTTTCTCACAGTTATGGAGACTAGAAAGCCAACGTCAAGGTATCCAGAGGGTTGGTTTCTGCTGAGGTCTCTCTCCTTGGATTGCAGATAACCGTTTCCTCCCTGTGTCTTCACAAATTCTTCCCTCAGTAGATGTCAGTGTCTTAATTTCCTCTTCTTAGAAGGACACCAATCGTATTGGATTAGGGCCCACCCTAATGACTGTATTTTACCTTAATTACCTCTTTAAAGACCCTTTCTCCAAACATAGTCACATTCTGAGGTACTGGGGGTTAGGACGTCAGCATGGGAATACGAGAGGTTGGCAGAATAATTGGCATTACAGTCTGTAAAGAATATTGTACTGGGAATATCTAGAAATTGTTATCCAGGTGACCCATTTTAATTGTTTGTGAATTAAAGCAATCTAAAGCTGCCTGATCTTTACATTTTTCTCTGTGCCCCTTACTATGCTTGAGCTGTTCTCACCTAGAAGTGGCATTAGGATTAAAACAGTGAATCAACACATGTTAATAGACCTTTATCTTTTGTAAGATAAAATAATTTACAATTTATGGATTTAAAAAATTTAATATTAATTAATATATGAATATTATATTTATATTTATTTATATTTATATTTATCAACATTCATAATTTCTACTTTAAAAATCTGTTGTGTGCTTTCCCTTTAAATATCTTCTTTACAAGATTAAGAGAGTTAAATTGAATAATACAGTGTTTTAAACAAGCTTTTAGATAAGACTTATACCTATGAGTATAAATTAAATAATTTGTTTAGAGATTATTTTGACAGATATGGGAATGTTTCCCTTATTTTCAAAAATTAGAAAAAATAACACAAAGAGATCGAGATGGGAATTTACAACTACTACCCTCATTTTAAAGTTTATAAACCCATTTAAAATTAAAACAAATAATTTAGCTGGAAAACACTTATCTGTTATTTTTATAATAAGCATTATCATTTAAATCTCACTATGAATAGAATAATTATGTGTATTGAATGGTATTCTCATTTAATTAAATTTAGATTACTTTAAATTACTTATAAGTGATATCTTAATATTTACCATTTAATGTCTGACATTTTGAATCAATGTGCTACAATAAATTAAGGAAACAAAGCATAATTTCTCCCCCGTTAATGTACTCAAGATCATAATTTGAAATCTGCTCTATATCTGTGATGCTGTGGGATCATTGGAATTTTTTGTAAACATCTTTAAATGAGCTTCTGCTGTTACTCAGCACTTATATATTTAAAATGCTGTGTTTAAGGGAAAAAATATAACTCGTATGTGTGTGTGTGTGTGTCTTGCTCACAAGGAAATAATAAATTCTAATAAAAATAAACTAAATTTGTGCTCACTGCCACTGTTGCCTAAAAATGGTGTCTCACAGTTGAGAGAAAGAAAGAAAGGAAGAATGAAGAAATAAAGAAAGAAAGAAGGAAGGGAGGAAGGAAGGAAGGAAGGAAGAAAGAAAGAAAGAAAGAAAGAGAGAAAGAAAGGGAAAGAAAGAAGGAAAGAAAGAAAGAAAGAAAGGGAAAGAAAGAAGGAAAGAAAGAAGGAAAGAAAGAAAGAAAGAAAGAAAAAGAAAGAAGAAAAGAGGGAGGGAGGAAGGGAGGAAGAAATTAAATAAATTAGTTTTCTGGGAAAATTGAAGGTGAAGTCATTTCTACTTACTAGTAAGAAAGAAATTATATTGCATAAAAAGTGACTTTTTAGAAGCCTTGGTTTATAAATCATGCCTAACATAATAAGATTTCAATCCAACTTTTTAGTTTGAGGTGCAATAATTTCCCAAGAAACATGGGAATTCCTTCCAGGAGTATATTATTAAATAGTCAATGTTATAATTCTCCACTGAATTATTGCATAGCTCTATTGTCCCCTAAATTAAAAATATTTTAAGGTGTCTAACTCATGACAATACAAAAAATTTGATTACTCCCGATTTTTAAAAAATGTTAACTGATGTTTAACAACCATGCACATTTATTTTAAGTGACTTATGAATATTACTTCAGCACAAATATTAAAGTTATATGAAATTGTATTGATAGCAGTTATCCTCTCTGTAGCTTAACCATTTAGTTATTTATTCATGAGTCAGCCTTCTTTCTGAACACATATGTGGGTACTGTGAATGTTTGACTGAGGGTTGGACAAAATTATATTAGTTAATTAGAATTAGATCTCTTTTAGAGATCTAGTCTTTATACTTAACAAATAAAAATAATAAAAACAGATGAGATACATCATCTTTGTTAAAATTAAATATTTCAACTCATAGTATTAACACTAAACAGCATCTAGCAGTTATATTTTGAATTAAGTTCAAAGGAAACACATAAACACAGGGTTTAGTGTTTGGGAAAGAAAGAGCAAAATAATAAAGGATTTTACCATTGGTCCAAAAAGTAATAGCTGGTAGATGGTAGGATAAGTGAGGAACAGAGTATCTGGAGCCATTTCCGCTCCAGCGTGTCTTCAGCGGCCATGAGTTTGCAACCAAGACCTCACTGCCAAGCGCTGGCGTGTGCGCTTCTTATCAGCATTCTCTTCCCCCGCCTTCCTTCTCCTTCTCCTCTTCTTCCTCCTCCTATCGATTTAAAAAAAAATTCTTGTCGTGACTAATAAATCACATGAGGGCATATTCAGAAGGAAAATAATATTTTTTAGCTATCAATCAAAAATAAAATTTCAGTGAAAAAATATACTCTGCAAGCCTTGAGACATGGATTATTAATATTTACATACCTCTGAATGAAACGGATTGCTGACTCTAGCAGAACTAAAGCCTAAAAGCACATAGAATCTGAAACGAGGATAAAAATAAATTGTGCAATAAATTGATATGAAATGACTGAAAACATATACACAATTAATAAGGTGAGGTCACCATCTTGCCCTTATTTGAAAGCAAATTATATATTATATAAAGCTTTTGGTAAGCAATGAAGTGTGCGGTATGCTGCCTAAATTCTGGCACTCATCTATTCATACTTCAGGCCCATAGTAAATATATGAAGGCTGTGTAATTAGCTAACAGAAGATACATAATAAACATATGAGTATAAACTCTATTATCAGCTGGTTTGAAAATATGCTTGAACTTCGTGCCACCTAAACTGAATGGAATAGTGTGTGGATCTCAGAGCAGCCTTATTTCCCAGTTATAGGTAGAGAAGGTGGTATGTCCTCCTGCTTTCCAGCCTCATTCCCAAGAGGAAACTCTTATAGGAAAAGAGAACCTTAGCCTTTCTTAGTGATACACAGAGAGTCAGTGATACACAGAGAGTCAGTAAAATAATAATAATAATAATAAGTGCAACCACTGCTGGTGTGAGAGATATATGTTCTACATACAGGTGTCAGGCTTTCCCCAGTGGTTACTTAATCCTCACCTGAGGAAGGAGACAACAAGAGGTGGAGAGGCAGAAATTTACTCTTAGAAGTTCTCTCAGGAGGTAAGGTGGGAGATTCTTTTTTTTCTCCACGAATTAATGTCCCATTTCACTTTGCAAAATTATGTTCTCTTAATGTATTGGATTTATGAACCAAGTCTATAATCTGTCGAGGGGGGAAAAAAAACACAGTATATCCACGCAATCCTGCATGTATTTTCTTATGACCTTTTGCGCAAGACCTGCCTCTGCTCCTTAAGTAGGCTTTAAGAGCAGTTGGATAAAATTAAATTTTTGCCTGAGGCCATTTCTTAATTTATCAACTCTTTTCCAACTGGAGAAACTGGGAATGATAAAGTTTTATTTTCTAACCAAGCAAGTCCTGAGCTAAAATATTGCCTTCCAGAATCTGCTTGAAAACTTAACATTTCTTCTTCAGTTTATTTCTATCTATAAGTTAACATATGCAAGTGAAACGAACCAATTGGCACTTTAATGTCATGCTGGGGATCTCTTTATTTTGGGGGGGGGATCTCTTTATTCACAAGTTCATTTGGGATATTTTCTTTCTTCTGTGTTACTGAAGGTAACTATCTCATATAATATATGTCTTTTTTTCACCTCCAATAGCAATTTTTTTTTCTCCTGTTCCACACTCCACCTCTAATTAGTTTATTTCACTTTAGCTTTTGGCATAGGCTTCTAACCATCTTTCCCATTGTTACTTATTAGTGGTTTCCCTGGCAGCATATGTTTCAGGTTTTGTTAGGACAGTCCACTACTTTTCTTATTTATTCTTTATAAATAAATGATTATTTACTTACTGTGATTAATATGTATTTTGATATAACAAATCATACTGAAACACAGGGTCTTGAAACAGTAAAAATTTATTTTTTTTCATGTTTCTGAGAGTCAACTAGGTAGATACGTTGTTGGCTGTGATCACTCATGGGACTTAAGGACTCGGCTGACCTGGGATGTCCAAGAAAATTTGACTCACATGTATGGACTATTAGTGAAACTCTTGACTGGATAGCCTGATTCTCTTCCATGCGGATTTTCTTATTCCACGTGGTCTCTCATCATCCAGTAATTTAACTCAGGCTTCTTTACAAGGTTAATGGCTTTCAAAAGAGAGTTGTTTTAAAATGTACCTGAGATTTTGTTTTTATTTAGGTATGAGATTATTGAGAAGACCACTGACTCTGAAAAGATAGTTTGTTACTCACGGTCCCCAAGTGTAGGAGCCACATGGAGAAGCTCCAGGGACAGTCAGGAGGTAGAAGGAGCCGAGAAAAAGCACGGGCAAAAAAACTTATTGTGTTCTTGTGGGAAGGAATGAGTGTGGCACAGCAAGCAGGTTCCGGATTGGATAGTTTGAATAATTTTGGTGGTCCCTGAGTTGTGGGCATAGCTCTTAGTTGTTGGGTAAGTGGCCCTAGGGGGATTTACAGTAGACAGTAGATGGATAGTGTCCCCTACTACAGGGGCAGATGGGGGTGTGAACTCAGATTTGGTTGGTTTGCATATCAAAGTTATGCTCTCCGACAAGTTGTTTGTTGTCTTCAGGAATTAGTTAACTCTGGGAGATGGAGTACCTCCATAGGTCTACATGGCCCCCAAACAGCAAAGCATCATAAAACACGGAAAATAAAAACATGCTTAATACGAGAGAATTAAAAATAATCAAAAAGATTTCAAAGCCTAGCCTGAAAGTCACAGTGTAGTGGACATGGTGACATACCATCCAGATTCCCCTTCAATGAAGAATTTGATGGAGAGAAAGCATTCTGATATAAGGTTTGCAAAAGCTGTCACAGTTGCAGAGAGTCACCTTGCTCACGGTCACATCATTGTCAAGGTTGGCCACATGTAATAAATGATTTTGATAGTGATATATAGAAAGACTTGGCTATTTTAGCCCAATGCAGGACAATTCTTAAGGACATTTTAGTTCCAAAGTTGCCTGTCAGGTTTTCTAAAGCTGTTGTCAGAATTTCTTTACAGGTTAACTTCTACCTCTGCTTAGTTTTGCTTCTTTTTCCTTCCTTCTACAGGTGTGGACACCAACAAAATCCCCTAATAAATATCATGCCCACTGACCTCCAACTCAGAGTCTATTTCGTGAAGAATCTTACCGGTAGAAAACAGCATTATTCCAAAACACATTCTATTAGTTAAAGCAATTCACACAGCCTTCACCAATCAAAGGAATGAAAAAGTGGATTTAACTTCTTTAAAGAAAGAGAGTCAAAGCAATTCATGGTAGAGTTTACAATCTTCTACAGACATAAATGCAAGGTTATATCTTCTGACATAGGGAACTATTTGCCATTTAAATAAGAGTTTTTGACACGTTATTGAAACTTAACGGAGTCAGGAGACGAACAGTGGTATATCAAGTACCTAAGTGACTGGAGTCGGTTATTACAACTCAGGGTATTGTCAGGCCCACAAAATAATTAGGTCAACAGGGATATTAGTAATCAAACATATGATGGAACTAATATAGTTTGGATAGTTGCAAAAGCTCCAGAAGACATAGTAAGTTAGCTACATAAAGAGGTGGGTCAGACTCCTGTCCCACCTACATCACTTGATCTGCCACCTCCTCAGATTACGCTTATGCTTATATGTGCTTATATGTGTTTATGCTTATATGTGTGGTTTTTATATCCATTTAATGGAGGAAGTTAAAATTCCTGAGTAGTTCATGAAAATGTTGTCTCAATATGTTAGAGCAGAAAACAAACCACGATAATCCTAACAGGGGCAGAAAATCCACACTATAAGCCATGTTCTTGCTAATAAATTTTGCATAGTTGTGTATGTGGCCTGATGAAGACATACGTACAGATTCCTGGGCAGTGGTGAATGTCTTAGCTTATAAGTAAGATGCCTAGAAAGAAGAACTAGAATTTTGGATACAAAACAGTCTAGAGAAGAAGGATAGTATTGCACTAATGGGAACAATGTATGTGAATCTTTGAAACTTACATCAATGCCTCTGAAAAAGGAGAACATCATTTGAGATGAGTTATTTCACAACTAACTGATGGATGTCAGCTGCTCTCTCTTCTTGACAAAATAGAGTTTATATGATCCATCCATGAACAGTTTCCATGTCAAGAATGAACATGATGTAGGAGCACAGATGCATGGCTTCCTTCTCCTGACGGCTACTGCCACTGCTGAATTCCTGAATTATTAACCATAAAACCCAAGCTGCACTCTGCAGAGAAAAATCTCTTGAGGACACTAGCTAGCTACTTGGTGCCAAGTCAACAGCAAAACCACAGGCAAAAGAAAAAAGTTAATATGAATAGTTAGACTTCATGATACAAATTAGAGCATGTCTAAGAAAACAGGAGTTTCAGTGTTACTTCTCTATCAGGTGATAACAATGAATTGGCAATTGCAGTTACCACGACCTTAACTGAGCAAGGAAATCAATGGCTCATTCCCTTTAGGGATTAAGCTCTTACTATCTAATCATCCAAGCAGCCTAGACTAGCTGTAGCATTGGAGTGGGTGGTAGAGGAAGGAAAAAAATAACTATGGCTTCCGGTGGAAATGTATTTCAATAACCCTTCTGTATTAAATGTTCTCGTTTTTAAAGTAATTGCATTAGACCACCACCTTGAAAAGGACTTGAGAGGACTTTAAGAGCCACAGAAAACTTTTGACAGTAATGTTATGTTTATTTTTTTCACTGTGATGATAATTTCACAGGTACATGCATATGTCAAAATTTATCAAATTGTACAATTTAAATGTATTCATTTCACTGTACTTCCATAATACCTCAATACATCTGTTAAAAATGAGAATGAATATATATATGTGTAATGAATATATATAATGTGCACATATATAATAAACATTCATATAAACATATATGAGTGTGTCTTTGTGAATATATTAAATTTCGCTCATCATTACAAGTTGTAGGTAAGATATTTCACAGTGAGAACTTCCTTGCCATTATGATGTCATGACACATTGACTGTCTACAAGCCTGACATGGTTGTTTAGGATCCATCACTCTTTAACTTTATTGAAGTTCAGGATAATGTCACCATGTGTTCAAAACAAGTGACAATGCCACTGAGAGAGCTGATTAATGATGCTTTGTTTTGACTTTATGGTATTAATACAAATAGACATACTATGCTTTTAATTTGTTCCTACCTATAAAGTTGTATTTGAAAAAAAGTAAAGGTAAATAGAGCAAATAAATTTAGAAATCAATCAAATCCCAAAAGTCATCAAATCATTCTCTCATAATTCAGAGAGGAAACTATGCCATAGAAACATTAAATGTTTTGCTGTTATTATACATTTTATGGCATCAAGGTTTAAAATACAGGGTTTAAGATGTTCTATCAAGTGATGTATATCAAGTGATGTTCACTACTTCAAACAGATAATATTATTTGTATGATTTATTGTATTGCAGCTACACAGAATGGTTATTTCACTGAATGGGGAGATAACAAAAGATCAATGGATATTTTGAAGACAACAGAGAAACTGACAGAAACGTTCAAAGAGGAATAGCTTTACTTGTGATGAAGAGATCTAAGCCTCATTTGTTTTCTTCTTTATGTAGCTCTCTTCAATTAAATTTAATGTGTATGTACATTAAAAATGATAAGAATTTAGCTGAGATTTTATTGAAGTAAATTAAATCCATATGTACAACTTACAAGGAGTTAAGAAATATGTTTTCAGAGGTGCTTCCAGAGATGAGATATTTCTAATTGCTTTCAATAGCAGTTCTGTGATATAGTAGACTTTAATTAGAGTGCTACTGAGCAAAAAGATAATTGCACTTACAGCATCCTGAGATGGCAGTCAAGATGCAGCAGGTGGACAGGAAATACTGCAGTATGCCAGTGAGAAACAACATTTCACTGAATGCAGCAGCATGTGTCATGCAAGGGAAATAAGATTAGTGAAATGACGGCATGAATGTAGCAGCTTCAGTTTTGTTAATTAGGCTACATTCATGCTTCAGTGATGCTGCAATTTACCACTCCATTCTCCTGGAGCCTATTGTGCAAATGCTCTCATGCTTCTAGTAGATATAAGTGGTGAGTAATACGTGGCCCTAAGAGGTGTGGTTACAGCATTACAATAGTGTTCTTTTTAACAGATTGTTTTTTAAAATTTATAATATTCTTTCAAAACAAAATATTAGTAAATCCATTGCTGCTTTTTTAAAAGTTAAAAGTAATTTTTATATAATTTCTAACACCTGGCACTAAGACTTACTGAATTTGTTACATTGTTTAGCAATAGTGCTTAATTATTTTAAAAATACACACACTTTCGACATATAGCACCTTTCTGCAACTTAAATTTTGCAGGATGTCTCTGTATAAGTATATGGACATTTGCTTAAACGAATCATGATATTTTAATAATTTAGAAACATATGATTTAAGAGCATAATATTTGACTAAATGTTGATTATTGTGCACTTTAATATACAGCATATACATGAAAGTATTTTGTTCTGTTTATGTTTTCCTTTAACATTTTGATGATGGGCATTTGGTACATATTGATATAGACCAATACGATGACATTAGAAAAATACGACATGCAGGCTGAAATGCCAGGCAAAAGGCTTGGAAACACAAGCTCATGGCAAGTTGTCATAATGGCATCATTGTCAGCTGTGAAAAACAAGTGAGCCTGTGACACTTCTAATCAAGGCAATTAAATGAGAAATCGCATGTTCAGACATTTAGTGCAGCGCCTACCTCACAGGAAATGCTCAGTAAAAGTATGAATTGCTACTGTTATTAGTATCTTGGATAGTTTTGTGCTTACTCTCAATTGTTTCTGATTTATATTAATGGAAAGAAACGTAAATTTATTAGACATTATTATTTATTGAACTTTAAAATGAAAATTGAAAATGGGCAGAGGGGCCAAATAGACATTTTTCCAAAGAAGACATACACATGGCCAACAGGTACATGAAAAGGTGCTCAACATTGCTAATCATCAGGGAAGTGTAATCAAAACCACAATGAGCTATCACGTCTCACCAAAGGGTTATGACCAAAAAACAAGAAATAACAAGTGTTGGCAAGGATGGGGAGAAAAAGGAACATTTGTGCACTGCTGGTGGGAATGTAAATTGGTGCCACTATGGAAAACTGTATGGAGGTTCCTCAAAAAATTAAAAATAGATATACCATATGATCCAGCAATTCCACTTCTGGTTATATATTCAAAACAAAATCATTATCTCAAAGAGATATCTGCATTCTTATGTTCACTGCAGCATTACTTACAATAGCCAAGACATCAAAAAAAAAACCTGTGTCCATTCATGGATGTATTGATAAGGAAAATGTGTAATGGAATATTACTCAACCATAAAAAGAAGGAAATCCTGTCATCTGCTACAACATGGATAGACCTTGAGGGCATAATGCTAAGTGAAATAAATCAGAGAGAGAAAGACAAATGCCATATAATCTCACTGATATGTGGAATCTAATACAAAAACAAAAACTAAAAAAATTGAACTCATAGATAGAGAAAACAGATTAGTAGTTGCCAGAGGCTGGGATGGAAAGTGGGGATGAGTGAAGGTGGTCAAAATGTGCAAACTTCCAGTTATGAGATGAATAAATTCTGAGGAGGTAATGTACAGCATGGTGACCATAGTTAACAACACTGAATTGCATATTTGAAAGTTGTTACGAGAGTAGATCTTAAAATTTCTCCTCACAAGAAAAAAATGTAACTATGTGAGGAAATAGATATTCTCATTGTGCTAACCATTTTTAAAACATATACATATACCAAATCATTATAGCAGACTCTAACACAATGTTATATATCAATTATATCTCAATAAAACAGTAAAAAAAGAAAAAAATGTATTTCTCCCATTAAGCATCCAGAACAGTTTAATTTAAAAGTATTCTGAGACTACACAATAGTATTTTGGAAAAGTACTATTATAGAGCTGTGTGTTTCAGAGTTTTGTAATGTGCAAGATACAGATTTTCATTGCATGCAGAGGTTGAGGTGATCCTGTTAATAGTAGTCAATTTCCGCTATTCAAATTTTGCCATTTTTGCTTATTCTGATTCTACATGTTCTAAATTTGAAGTATCAAATAAAAGTGAACTAACAAAATATTTTAACTATTAAAAACATTTTTAAATATGCCAATCACATTTGCTTATATTTTAAAGGACTCCTTAGTGCTACTGAGATATTATAATATCAAACTAACTCTAAACAGAATCATGTCTTCTAGAGTTTAATACAAGTAATCAATCATATTTTATTTTTGGCTTTTCTTCCCTTTTTCATCAATAGCGATAGATGCAACCAATCAAAATAGTAAATGGTAAAATGTGTGTCCTTAGACACCTCTGAAAATTGGCCACTTTCTCATTCTTAGGACATTTTGCAGAATTGCTAGACGTGTTTCTTTCTTCCTGCCCTCTATAACACTAATCACTTTCTCAAATAGAAATGTCTACCATTTAGCCAAAGCAGCAGTAGCTAACAGCATAGCATTAGTTTTATTGTCACTTGGAATTATACAAGATTTAACATTAAGCACTTTTTAAAACCTTATTGTGCTTCCTTTTCTTATCTACTGCTTTGAAGAAACACAGTGGGCTTTAATTCTTTCTTAAGGGTCTAAGAATAAATAATACTTAAGGAGAAAAAAATAGCTTTTTTTTTCCTTTCTAAGATCCCACAAAAACTATCCTATTCTGAATGAGCAATGAGAATGTCACTTGCGTGTTTAAGTTAGTGAGTGTATTGATTCAACACAGTAGACAAATCTTTAAAACATCCAGTTTTTCTCCTCTCCTACTATGACTCAAGACAGACTCAGAATATGGTTAGATGATTAAGAACTGTGCCCCTGAAGAGTATTTCTAGATTATGCTACGATCAGTGGTTTCTCAAGGGCCCTGATTGTTCTGATTGAATAAAAAATAATATAGCTGTTGAATTTGAAACATGTGTTTCTAAAATAAAAGAGTAAAATCCTTGAGTAGTCAGAAGAAGGTGGGCAGGGAATAGCCAATAGCTTTTCTGTTCTGATCTTAGACTTCAAAATTTGTTGTAAAAGAGCAGCAATCAAACAGAAGATGTTTATCCAAATGAATGATATTTCAAGTATAAGATTAAAATGAAAATTATGAAGAAGAGGGTCTCTGCATTTTTCATGTGCTATGATGCCTTCCAGTTGAAAAGATCACCTCAGTGACACAGACAATTTATATCAATAGGATGGGGTAGGTTCTGTTTGTGCATTTATAGTTGGTCAAATAGGGGGCTCAGAAGACGGAGGAATTTGTTCTTAGATTGAACAGCTCTTTGTTTCTATGATATAGTCTTACTAAGAGGGTTGAAAAGGAAATATTTTGCAGTTAAGGTCATGCAAATATCAGAGGTGGGCAAAAAAAGTTGTAGGGGACAAAGTCATGATGAGTCTAAGTGGATATTTTTCAGTCCTTCAGGGTCTTTTACAGTTTCTTCCTTCAGTCAAAGGAGAGATGAGTCTCACAATTTGACAATTTTTGTTAATTCCTCCAAATCTATACCACTCCTGTCAACTGAACTCCCTGACTCTTTGGTGATGGCTGTCATGAGGGCTTCTCATAACTATTACTCTTTGTTGTTGAATTTCTATTATTTATTAAATGAGTTGTTATTTAAAATATTTTAAGGCTCTGGAGAAAGTGAAGGAAAAAAAGAAACTTGGGAATACAACAAGGATGAAAATTAAAATTATTAGAAAATCTTGAACATACTTTTAAGCTAAGATTCTTCCCAACCTGAAATCATTGAAGAGAACATAGTCCATCTCAGTCCCAAGTCTGTAAGGAAACGCAATTTCATTATCAGTAGACTTGAGTATAATGTGGTTTATCCTTCTGATGCACAAAGAACAAGGTTAAGAAAAAAAGTTTTTAAAGTAAGTCAGACAGAGTAAGACAAATATTGTATGATATCACTTATATGTAGAATCTAAAAAATAGTACAAATGAATTTATTTACAAAACAGAAACAGACTCACAAGCATAGAAAACAAACTTACGGTTATGGGGAAGGGGGAGGTGGGATAAATTGGGAATATGGGAATAACAGTTGCATACTACCATATATAAAATAAACATCGAGGGTTTACTGTATAGCCCAGGGAATTATATGCAATATTTTGCAATAAACTATAATGGAAATAAATCAAAATAAAGAATATAGATATGTACATATATATGTATAACTTAATGGAATCACTTTGCTGTACACCTGAAACTAACACAGTATTGTAAATTAACTATAGTTCAATGAAAAAGATGAAAAAATTAAGAAAGAAAGTGTGGCAGTCAGGGAAGTTTGGAGCATAAAATGTCCATGTGTAATAATCTTCTAATATCTAAGGTTCTTGGGAGAGCTGCTTCCTTCATGATAACTTCTGCTTCTGGACACTCTTGAAGAAATTTGTTTTAGATCTACCATCAGCTTAGAAATTTGGGAGGTGAGTGTATGAAGTCGTTTTAACTGGGAGACATAAATTCACTGGAATTTCACTGAAATGTTCGTGGTTAACTGTAATGTCCCTCCAATGAGGCTCAAAGGCACTCTTAAACATTGCTGTTGTTTCCAGTAAACTGGATATCTGAGATGAAGCTCATGCAGGGATTCTTAAATTTTATCCTGGGGAAGGCCACTGAACCTGTTGATGATAAGCTTGGTCATGAGGTATTAAACCTCTACATTATTGGCCATATCAGCCAAGAAAATAGCAGAATCAAGATTGGGGTTGAGATTTCCAGAGGCACAGTGTATCCAGTAATGAGCTCCTATGGGGATGTCTGAATTACTATGGAGTGGACATATAGAGCTGATGATACTAGGAGTGTTCTCCTAGGAATGTAAGCTCAAAATTAAACAGTGTACTTGAAAAGTATTTTTAAACTGATTTACGGCTTAATAATGCTAACCTTCCTGTAAAACTCTCATTAATTATACTAGCTAACTTTTCCAATCAGCCTGAAGATCAAATGATGGTACTGAACTTTGCTTTTTTTTTGTCTTTTTTTTTGTTGTTGTTAAGAGAGGAGGGTGTGAATTACATACAACGGGCTCATATGTGACAATTAAAGACCTCTTATAAACAAGCACTTATGGAATTCAATTACATCTGTTTCCAAAAATTTCAAATGTAACAACTAAATCCGCATATATTACATGTAATGAATGACTATTGAATTAACGATTATAGTATGGGTTATAAAAGGAAGTGACTCTAGTAGATGCAGTCCTGAGCGTTGGCCAGAGCTAAGTCCTGACATCAAGAAATGAAGCTTGCTCAAAATGTCCATCTTCTCCAGGGTTAGTCACTCCCCAGATAGCAAAAGCAGAAGTAAGATGATGTGATTAACAGTCTTTTATTACTAATCTAAGAGACAAAAAAGCAGTGACTGACAACAAACTACCGTTATTTTCAGGACTCCATTCCAAAATAGATCTTGATAAGGAAATGGTGAGTCAATATAACTGTGACCTTGGTTGATATCAAGGTCAATGGAGATGATTTTATATCATTAAACTCTATAACAATCGTTGGCCATATGCATTTGGGGAGAGGAAGGTCTCTAATGGTTTCAGGGCTCATTCTTTTTTCTTGATGCACCCAACAATGAAAGACTGGCTGTTGACCTGTAAGAGACATTCCTGACGCCAGATCAACCTATAAAATTGGAGAGCACAGGCACTGCAATCTGCCCTTTATGATCTCATTAACTAAGTACGCTACACAAGTTGGTTCTTTAATTTGATCTTGAAACACTTTCACATGGCAATGTTGTGTTTAATTATTTTTCCAGAATTCTCTAGTTCTTTCATGAATTGCTTTCACTTTTTGACAAGGTTTTGTAATCTTTATGACAGAACAGTTAACTTTCTGCCAAATAAGCCATTTGTCATTTTTGGAAATCCTAGCTAATGTTTTTTGATAGTACTTCTAATCCTCCTTCCATGGTTAATACAAATTAAAAAAAAAATCACATTTAAACATGACATCTCTAAATTGCATATGTTTAATTTACTTTGCTTTTAGTTTTAATAAACACTATTTTTAAATAACTTCTTACATTTTTTCTAACTCCTTCCTCATTATTTCTCTTTTTTGTCTACTATTTTTATACTAATTAAAATTATTATGTTAATTTCAAATAAACTTTTATTTTCTGCTACGTCTAAAAATATTATAAAAATAGGCTAATAACAAAAGAGTAATATTTAGATTAGACTTTTATGGCCAATAACCAAGTTTTCCAGTGTTTGTATGTTTGTGTCTGGTTTTTTGTGTGTGTGTTTAGTCCTATATTATACAATAAAAATGAGTTTATTATACAAAAATTAGAGTAAGTACTTGTTAGCATCCATGCCTTGATGCACATGGACAAGGCATCTGCCTAGATCATATGAAAGGATACCCAAAGCTATTTAGATTTTAAGCAAAATTAACTGCTACCTCTCACTATGAGCTCCTAACATGGAGTTATAAAGAATGTCTTGTAAGTGTTCACTTATATGTGGTAAATTTTAACCTTTATATCCTTGATGAACCATGCACGCCATACTTTTAATTTATCTTTCAAAAGTCAGTTAAAGCCCCTGTCATATGAAAATTTCCATGACTCTCTTGTATTTTTCACAGCCTTCCTTTTGTGTTCATTTATCTATATTTACCTAAAACACAAGCGTTTTAGTGTTTGTCTTTCACTAAAAATTAATCTTCTTGACTGACGCTAACGCATTATTTGGTTTTAGGTTCCTGATGCCTACAACAGTGGATGAATGTTGAGATCTCAATAAATATTTATTCAATGAATGGATGAATAAATAAATGAAGACAATCCAAATATCTGAAACCTATGCACAAGAATATAGTCATCATTTTTCTTTGTATATAGGTTTAGCTGTAGGCTACTAACAACAACAAATGATTGTATATCAAAGTAGACTCCAAACTTTTTTCTCTTTCATGGCCTTTAATCCACTGGTTTCATCTTTTGTGTATCACTCAGATGATCAACCTGCTATATTTGTACCTGTCACTCTTTTGACACTTTAGGCATTTCTTTATAACTAGAAGATGTCATTAATTTTTGTTTATTTGTGACAAATAATTTTGTTTTGTTTTTTAACCCCTGTGTTAATTCATTTTGAATTGGCTCATGTGTTTTTATATCTGTCTTTTTTTCACTGTTTAGATTTTTGTGTTTTTGCTAAGTCACATTTTGATGAGGTCATAATTCTGAACCATGTTAAACTTGGTAGTATACAAATCACAGAGTAAAATTTTTATAAAATATACAGGTTCAATCTACAAGATTCTTCTTATCTTTGATATTTCTTCTCATCTCATCTTTCTGTTTTTATAATATATCAAAGATGATAATGAAATTGTCTTCTGTGTTAAAGTGTAGTACATCAATATTGCAAAAAATGTTACACACAAGCACACCTTTATTCTGTAATTTGATGGCCTCCTTCAGTTTATTCTGTAACGTGATAACTCAAAATATATCTATGCCATAAAAATATTTTTATATTTCATCAGGTCCACCTTTGAGAGCTAGGAAACTAATACGGCGTGTACACATTTATTATTTTTTTGTCTTTCATAGTATATATATACTCTAACACTTAGGAGCCTTCATCCAAAGGATATTTCAGCATGCTCTTCAAAAAATGGCTTACTCTCAAATATTTGAAATATTAATTTGCAGACTTTAACTGTTTTTTCTACTTTTTTCACTAATTATAATATATGAGCCATGCTTCTTGATGTTTTGATAGATAGTTGGATGAAAGTACAGATAGATGCATAATTAGATATGATATATAGATACATAGATAGGTAGTGAATTTCAAATCAATAATATTTTCATTACATAGGTATTCTAGAATTGCTTCCTTAAAATATTTCTAAAACCACTTTATTTTACTCTCTATCTATTTGTCAGTTTTTAATGAAGTTTAACTTTGTGATAATGCATAAAATATATTTTTCAGTGGAAAATGATACATCAGATTGGAAAGAATAGAAAATTCAAGAAAATTTGCTCAGAAATTAGACAGCCTCGTTTAAACAGGATTCATAAAAACTACTATACAGGGTTTGAATAGCTTAAGAAACAATACAGATTTAGAAAAATCCAAAGGTCATTTTTTAAAGGAATACAAATAGAAAGTTTTGCTTAATTTGAGAATATACCCAGCTGTTCCAAAGACATTAATGTGAATTCAAATTTCCAAAGTTATGGGAAAGTTCAGGTGTTCTTTTCATCTTTAACTAAAAGCAAAATATAACTTACTGAGGACCTGCATGTTTCCTCTTTCAAATTTTGGTTTGTAGTGAATTTCTGCATTATTTCAGGTTGGAATTCTACTGTTTAGGTAGACAGAGTGTTGCCCCATGGAAGTTAAATCTACATCTTAAAAGCTTCAATATGAAGCACTTCTTTTGTCAAGAGGGCTCATCTTTAGTTATATGATGTTCTTTGCTGTGAAGAGGCAAGTATCTCAGCAGCCACACTTGGGCTTCCTGCCGCCATTATGAATGTGTATGAAGCCAATTTCCATGCAGAAAAATAGCTCCAGGACTGACATAATACTAGTAATGTAAGAAGCTAGTGTTCAACGAACTGTCACACACACACACACACAAAATACTTCTCCCTCTGTCACTACTTCTCTAAGAATGCAAGGGAATGGAAAGTGAATGCACTTAGTTAATATGGATCAATTCAATTTAAAAATGTATAAGTTTGTACATGCTTCATTTGAATGCATCTGCATACCCTATAGAAAATTTAAGGAATATTTTTATTGTAAGATAGACAGCAATATTCTTAACAAATATATATATATATAAGTATACCCATTTGTTCCAGAACAGAGTTCAGAATAAAGGGAGGGTATAAATAATAAAGGAGTTTCTGGGAGCATCAAAACATACATTTTCTAAGTATGTCTACGTTTGTGTTGGCACCTGTTTACCAAGTCATAGGTTTTGTTATGTTTGTTTTCTTGGCATCTTCCCAGAATAAGAGAGTAGATATATTTTCAAAAAGAAATTAAAAACTGTGAGCTATGCATCTGAAGATGGCCCATTGAATACTTTTTACATCTTTACCAATAATATCACCTTAAAATCAAGAATGACCCATTTTCTAACTTTTCAGATGGTATTTGGGAAAAATAACTCAGTTGTGAAAGAAGCAACTCATCCCCTTGCATGAGCATTCTTGGATGAAAAAAGGCCAAGAGACTGTAAAAGTCTTAACAGAAATATACATAGATATGTATGTTTGGTAATTCTTAACAAAAATACAGTAGGTATAAATTTGGGGGCAACCTATAAATATAAATCCATATTACCTCTTGACCCTAATTTGAACTAAAATCTTATGCTGATTCCAACGAAAGATGGTGGTGAGCATAACACCAGGGGAACCTAAGAAAACATTAGAATAGGCCACTCAGACAAATCAATTAGGAAAAAGAAATCATATATATGAGACTTCAAGTCCTTTCTTTAAAAATATACAGATAGAATATAAAAATTAATCCATATATTTATTTTGATATTGCTTGAAAATGGATGTTTTTCTGTCACAGCAAATATTGAGCAACAGAACAATATTTATCAAAACTCAAAGATCTCTGGATTCTTGTGTTGAAAAATGCCTTTCAAGCTTATATTTTTCTTCATAGATTCTATTTTCTGAATTCTGACAGACATTAAATATGGTATATGTTATAAAAAACTAAGAAATTTGAAATTGTATCAATTTATACACAGTGAGAACAGGCACACAGGAGACATGGATGAAGGATGAACCCTGAGACACTGTGACTTTTAGAATCCAGAATGTAAACTGAATCAACCAAGAAGCTAGTTTGGTGTGAACAGATATGTAAGTGGAAAAGAGATCAATTTGGTATTTGAAGACGAAATGAATAAATTGGCTCAAGAAAAAGAGATAAACCAGCAGTGTCAAATTCTGCTGATGGACAAGTATTAACCACAGGATTTAACAACATAAACGTCATCAGTCACACCATAATCACATGTCTGGATTGTTACAGTATCTGTTCTAGGCAGAGTTACCTTAAAAATAGACTCTGCAATGGAGACTTAGTCAGGCAGTTATTAAGGAGTACCCTCTAGAACAACACTTGTGAAAAATAATTGGAAGGATGATCAGATAGAGGGAGAACATTGAACTGTGATTCAGTTGCAAGAGGTCTCTAACAATCCACCAGGAAGTTCTAGATTGGGATAACCCTTCAGAGATGGACTGAATTGAAGTTCAGGTGCCAGGTGTAGCTTCAGGTGATGCATCTTCCTACAGCCAAGGGAGATTTCTGGCATGACCCATCTGGAAGTCATCAGCAGCCAACTTTCTCAGGAACTGGGAAAACAGAGCTTTATTACTGTGGAGAAGCTGCATGATGTTTACAGTATCCAAGAGAATGTAATAACGGATCACCTTGTTCTCTTATAGTCTATTCTCAACATAGCAGTCAGAATTACTTGGTTAAAACAGAAGTCACATCACGTTGAAAACCCTCCAATAGTTTCCCTTCTTACCTTCTTACTGAAAGTAAACAACAAAATCTATACAGTGGCCTACAATGTCTAGGTCCCTGTATTATTTCTTTTACTTTATGTACTACTGCCTCCCTCTCGCCCACTCCTTTGAAGCATTTTTTAATAGAGAGATTGCCCCCAACTCAGGGACTCTGCACTTTCTTTTTCATATGCTTTGATTGCTCTTCCCCTAGAGAACTACATCACTACCATTTTCCCCTCATTCTTGATAAACTATTTTCTTACCAGACGTTCTTTTATCACCCTGTGTAATCTCAGTAAACTGTCTGACTTCTAGAAAACTTATTCCCCATTCTTGCTTTAGTTCTATAGAATTTGTAAACTTCTTTGCAGTTAAAATATTTATTTCATTTAAGATTTGTCTATTCCTACTAAAAATAAGTGGCATGGGGCAATTGTGTGTTTGCCTCAGCACTAGAAACAGTTTGTAGAACAATGCTGACATGCAGAGAACCTCCAGTTAATATTTGATGGACAAATGAATGATGAGTGAATAAATGGATGATGAAAATTTGCTCCTCCAATATGAATTTGGGTGAATTTAATCATAAAAAGGAGTATAATCATAGCAATTAGCTTGGTAATCAGGTAAAGTTTAATATTTCCTGGTAGGATCTACTATCAACATACTGTACTACTACTAATAAAGAGGCATTCATCTTAAAATTTTGAAAAAATATTGCAGCAAATTTTGAAGATACCTGGATATTTATCACTGAATTCACTATATGAAGACATTTGTTACTGAATAATGTCATAATATCATCATCAAAAAAGGTATATTGTACACTAAAAATCAATAAAAATTGAGCTAGTAACCTTTGGATTTTATTTTTATGTTTTAGATATGTTTTGTCTTCAGTTATCTTGTTATTCACCTCAAGGTTTTTCCACTGTGTAATCAAAGCTTAAAAAAATGGTTATTCTGGGGAAAAGTTGATTTAATACTAGCAATATAAGGTAGCTTTGAAAACTATTTAAATTAATTGGCTTATGTGCTAAAACTTAGTAAGTTAATCTAGATGTGTGTGAAAAGTATATTTATGTATGGTTTAAATATATCTGTTGTTCTGATAAATTACCAAAGCATGAAATTTCTCACACATCACTTTCATTTGAATAATTTTCCAAGGTAGCATGTTATTTTATGCTTGATATTGAACTATTTTTTTCCAGCTGACAAGCATTCTATATGATATGATTAAATTATACATTTGCATAAAATTGTATGCATTGCAAATCAAAGTCTTCTTTCAAATTTATTCCTTTCAAAAGAGCAATGCATCAGTAGAAATATGCAATTTGGCTTCATCATTCAGACATAATGGGAGCACTGGAAAGTGTTAACTACATAGAGTTGACACGTGATTTATAGACTTTTGTGAAAATCTACTGATAATGTCATCTCAATATTATGCTTCCTCATCCTTTTCCTTATTTTAAAACATATTCCATATTTTAAAGGAAAGTAGCATATTTTAACTCAAAATCTAGAATAACAATTTTACATTGATATATGAAATATATTTTCAACCAAAATCATCTACAAAGAGTTCACTTATTAATTGATCTTCTCTTCAGGAGTAATCTTCCTACATAAAGTAGTACACAGCTTATGACTCATAGAAGGGAGAAAGAAAAAATACTATGAAATTAAAACCTAATGCCATAAAATATCTCTCTTTGTACATAATAAAAAGAGGCAAGATCAGAGTGATTTGGAAGGATTAACAAAATGTATTCTTAGGAAGGATCTTGGGATATTTATCTATTTTAAATTACTCTGCATATGTATTCTGCATTGTCTCAGGCTTAATAGGATCCAGACATCTTCTTCACCATCCTACTTCTATCCATCCTACTTCTCCCAAGACAGTAAGCTAGAAAAATAGAAACGTCTAAGTGTAAAATAAGTTGCCTCAAAATAATAGTTCTTATGTAATCTAATTATAAAGGAAGTGAAATTAAAATAGATGCCAAATTTATTTCAGAATTTTTAGTGGGACTTTCTCCATAGGCAAGAATAGACAGTCTTGAGACCATTTGCCAGGTTTCTCCATGTACTGTGACTTAGGAAGGTTAAGTGACAAAAGATTATGAGGGTACTTACATTGTAATTTTTTAAGAGAAATGTAATTAAATAAATAAATAACATGCTATGTGTTGTTGAAGCAGTGCTTAACACCTAGCAAACATAAATAATGATAACTGCAAATATTATTTCTTTATCTTTAGAGATGTGGTATCTATCTCTCCAGTAGACTTACTTTATTCTTCCTGCAGGTTTTTCTGAAATAATGCTTACTGTTTTCTCTCATACAGAAGAAACACGTGCTCTGTTAAAGTTTTAACTGATAGCCATTGCTAGCTTGTGCAGATCAAGGGGAGAAAGAGGCGGGGTATGTGATAAAGAGTCACTTTACACGACACATGTAATAACTGCCCCTAGGATAGTTGGAAAGAAATAGAGAATGGTTCAGTACTAATAATAAAGGATTTATGCTACTAATATGCATTAATTATGGTTATCAGAAATATTTATGTGCAAAATATTTTCTTGTACTTTAAATTAAAGCAAAAAAAGTTTAGTGAAAGCCATTTACCATTATTTTACCCAATTTTCTTTTTATCCTTATTTAATATATTTTACACATTAACTTATTACAAGGAGCTGGACAAAAGTTAAGGAGTTAGGACAATTCATCACCTTAACTCTTTTTTAATAATATCAGATAACTAACCCTCCATAAAGCATTCCCACAATTATTTTGCTTTGATTTTTTAATGTGGATCCTCTTTATGCTTCATATACACATGATAAATTAAAATATGATTAAGTAAATTAGTGCATTGCTTAAAATATGTTATAAAGATATATTTTACAATTTACCTATACATTTTCTATGGAACTTTTTTTTTTTCTTGTGCAAAAATTTTATGTAGTCAAAATTCTCAATATTTTTCCATGAGGCTTCTTGATTCTGTACCTTGCTGGGATGACCTTTCCCACTAAAATGCACTCGCCAGTTGTATTTTTTAATTTTAATTTGCACTTCAATTGCATTATTTATATCAACTCATATTTGGTATAAGAATACAGATAAACCCAGATTTATATATATATATATATATATATATATATATATATATACACATATATATATATGTATATATATATAATTTTTAAATTTATATTTTAAGGCAGTAGGGAGAAAATCATTGTCCACTTTCTATTTCACTCCCAAATCTTTGACACATATTTTGAATATATGATGGGGATTTGGGTCTGGGGCTGGTGGAATAGGTTAAACAGTACAAAAGATATTTACAAGGGAAAAGGTTCAGATTATATACATTTACCTTATCTTGAGAAAATATTGTAAACCATTTAGGCGTATAAGGGCTGTGAAGCCAGGAGAATAAATTAGATCCCTGCATCCTGTTTACCTAGATACTCATATATTCACTTAGGTTCTTCCTAGATGCCCAAGTGTGATAGAAAACTCAGGATGTCAAAAACTAGATTCTCTTAACACTGCATTTAAATTCTGACATTTTTTGCCACCTAGTGAATTGATCTCATCTATCTGTTTGAATGTGCAGTGGAGCAACCTGCTTTCATGCATATCTTATCTTAAGAAAGATACAGGTACCACAGAGAAAAATATGAATTCATATTTTCTAGAATCCATAAAATGAAAAACGTATGTCTTATGCTACTTTTGCTTGCCTTACTTTTAAAATATCTTCACACCAGACTTATTTTTACACATCTTACACTTGATATAATTTTGGCATGGAAACTCTGGACTTATTTATAGTAGTCAATTTTTGGATTCTGTATGTATCATATTTTTAAACATTTTATTATGGTAAAATATACATAACATAAAATTTGCCTTTTTAACCATTTTAAGTGTAAAATGGAGTGGTTTTAATTACATTCACAATGTTGTACAACAGTCATGACTTTTTTGTTACCCAGAAACTTTGTACACATTGAGCAGTAAACCCCTATTCTCCCCTTCTTCTAGTTCCTGGTAAGCTGTAATAATTTCTCTTTTGAATTTGTTCATTCCAGGTATTTCATGTAAGTGGAATTATGCAATGTTTGTCTTTTATATCTCGCTTATTTTACTTAGCATAGTGATTTCAATTTTCACACATTGTAGTATTTATCAAATTTCATTATTTTTTATAGTTAATAATATGCCATTGCCAAATTTTGTTTATTATTCATCTGTGGATGGACACTTGGGTTGCTTCCACAAGTTGACTATTTTGAAAAATGCTGCAGTGAACGTTGGTATACAAATATCCATTTGAGTTCCTGTTTTCAATTCTTTTGGGTACATCCCTAGGAGTAAATTGCTAAGTCATATACTAATTCTATATTTAACAGTTTGAGGAACCATCTAAATGTTTTCCACAGTGGATGCACGATTTTACATTTCCACCAGCAATATATGTGTTCCAATTTCTTCACATCTTTACCAAAACTTATTATTTTCTTTTTTTTTTCTTATTATAGCCATTTGTGTGACGTGGTATCTCATTGTGACTTTGATTTGATTTGTGTTTCCTTAATGACTAATGATGTTTAGAATCTTTTTATGTGCTTATTGTCCATTTGTATATATTCTTTAGTGAAATGACTATTCAAGTCCTTTGCCCATTTTTAATTGGTTTGCTTGTTTTTATTGCTTTACTGTAAGAATTCTTTATATATGTTGGATATTAAAATTTTATCAGAAATATGATAGGCATATATTTTCTATCATTCAGTAGATTCTTTTTAATTTTTGATAACATCATTTGATGCACAAAATCTCTGCTTTTCAGATGTTCAACAGATACAGGAATATGTGCAACCTTCACTGTGACAAGGATAAGTCCATATTCCTCAGAAGGTCATTGAGTTTCTCTCCATATTCATATTACCAGACATTTCCATGATATGAAGTAGAGATAGAATACACAAAAATAAGTCATACGCAAATTATCACAAAGATATCATTTTGTTATAATAGTTTTTGAAGTTAGTGAAGCATCATAATTATATATATTTTGAATATATTACTTAAAATTTACCCATCCTCCAAGGAAAAAAAAAAAAAAAAAGAATAGACGGAAATATCTTTATTCATAGAATTATTATTTTAAAATATTTTGAGTTCTTAATGGAGCCTGATTAATGTTTCTGGTTTGAAACCTGTGTTTTAAATAAAGAAGTAAACTTAGTTTGAGCAGAATGTTCTCCAAGTCAGTATAGTCTTGGAAACTCTAATGTCTTAATCTACACAAAATTTTATTCATTGAAAACTATTCATCTTTTAGCTCTTGTCTTTGAGAGTCTAATTTACTTCATTTTAAATGATAAGCAATTAGTTGTACTATTTTGTACATCTTATACGAATGTTTCTATCATTAATTTTAGAGAAGAAAATAAGCTAAAAGGGAATTGGATGATAGTATTTTTATTGTTAAATGTAAATTCCTTACTTCTTTACTTCTGTCTCTAATTAACCACCAGAAATCCACAAAATTATTATAGTTTCTTTGCTAGAAAAATGATATTTATACTTCCCCTGATTAGATAAACAGATAATGAGGAAGATAGAGGAGAATCTTTAAATAAAACTTCTATAAATTGATTGCATTTTGGGGTTTATGTGTTTAGCATAAGTGAAATATTTAAACAAATACTCTAATGAGCCAAGTTCTTTAACCACTTAAGGTAGCCCCAGGGAGATATTTAGGCATTTTTGAAATCTAACGTGCAATTTTCAATCAAAGTTGGACTATTTAGTTCTGTGAGACCTAGATTAGTTAAAAGATGTCCTGAAGATCTGAAATATTTTAAAAATTCCTTACAGCTTACTATGGTATTACACATATATTTAGAGAGAACATTAAACACAGAGATGATCTAGTATAGGGTAAATTTAAGTTCAGTTCAGTTTTGTTATGTTCTATTCTCCTCAAAGTCACATTTTCTTTTTCAGTGACCTGAAGATGAACCAGTAACTATTTTCTTCAAAATGGCATTTTAGATTTAAATCAAATTTCAGAATTTGCTTCTTATCAAGTGCATAATTTGATTGTCTTGAAAATCAGTCTCAGATTATTTTCCTTTACACTTTAATAATCTTGAGGATTTCCTTGAAACATTAATAAAACTTTCCAACTTTAATTTTTTCTGGAGCTCAAAAAGTTTCCACTTGCCTCATCAAGATTAGTTTTATTGTATTCATGAAATGATACATAAAAATCAATAAATGTTCGTTTACTAGATGAATCAGTAAAAAGAGGGGTATAAAGTAGTGGCTAGTGCAGAGTCAGAGAGTGAGGATTTAAATACCAGATCTGCCAGTCACAAGCACTGTGGTTTGTTATTTAGGCAATCTACATTTCAGTTTTTTCATCTATAAGTATGGCTAGAGTAATTGCAAATGCCCTATAGGGCTTATTGTAAATATTAATGAGTAAATATATGTACAACAATTAGAAGAGAACCTGGTCCATAAGACTCACTCTAAAAACATTACTACTGTAACTAATAGAATTTAATGAAACAAACATACTTACAAAAACAGGCATATTATCATTGAGCAAAGTGTCCATTTTAACAAATCATAATAACCAGCTTCAAAGAAGTTTCAGCATTTGAATTTCTAGTCTCATAATTCAACAATGAAGTTATTTTATTGTACCTGTATATGATTTTGAAAGGTTATACAATCTTTTGAAATATATATGTTTATATATAAATATATATATATTATATACATGTATTACTTATATGTAAGTAAATGTATATATGTATGCATACATATATATTTTCCTTTTGCCATTATAAAGATGCACTTTCACACTTATTTTTAAAATTCTGCTTAAGATAAAAATGGTATGAATCCATATATGACTGAATAATGTACATCAATAAAAACCTAACTCATATCTTTATAGTATGTGAAAATAATAGCTGTTTAATTTTTGAAAGTATTATTTAAAACATTAAAGGCATTTCCACCTAAAATTAAAGATCTGAGAACAAATGAAAACATTTAAAAAATATTTGACTTACTCTGTGAAAATATTAGTAAATATTGGTAAACGCTTGAAATAAAAAGTGGATAGTGATAGAAAATGTGTGGCTAGTACACACACTGAGTACTGCATTCCACTTCTTATATTCCATTAAATATAAATATCATTTTAAGATGCAATAGATAATAATATCTCAATAACAGATTCATATGCAAAAATCTCATTTTGTATGATTTAATCAGTTCAGGTTGCTATAACAGAATACCATAGACTGTGTGGCTTCCCAACCAACATTTATTTCTGGAAGCTGAGAAGTCCAAGATCAAGTTCCAGGCAGATTAGGTTTCTGGTAAGGGCTCTCTTCCTTGTTTGTACATAGCCACCTTCTTGCTAGGTGCTCACATGATATTTCTTCCCTGTGCATGCATGAAAAGAGAGAGTGCTCATGTGTTTCTTCCTCTTCTTATAAGGGTATTAATTCGATCATGGGTGCACCACCTGCATGTCCTCATCAAACCTGAATTATTTCAAAAAATGTACCACCTATATATACCATTGCACTGAGGATTCAACATATAAATTAGAGGTAAGGGGACACAAAATCAGCAGAACTCACATTCTTCTTAAGTTCACATGGAATATTCACCAAGGTAGACCAAATTCTGTACCACAAAACACACCATAACAAATTATAAAAAACAGAAATCATAAAATGTCTACTCTCAGATTACTATGGAATGAAACTAGAATCCAAAATACATAATGATTAAACAACATACTTTTGAAAAACATATGGGTCAAAAAAAAAAAAATCTAAAGAGAAACTTTTAGATATTTTGAACTGAATGAAACTGAAAGCACAACTTATCAAAATTTGTTGGATGCAGCAAAATCAGTGTTTAAAATATTTATAGGACTTAATGTATATAATAGAAAAGAAGAAAGATCTAAATTCAATAATCTATGTTTCCTCCCGAGGAAACTAGAAAAAGGAGAGCAAATTAAATTCAAAGTAAGAAGAAGTAAAGAACTAACAAAAATCACAGCAGAAATCAATGAAATTAAAAACAAGAAATTAATAGAGACAACCAATTAAACCAAAAGCTGGTTCTTTGAAAAGATCAATAACATTGATGAGCCTGGAGTCAGGACAACTAAGAAAAAAAGAAGGAGGACACAAATTACTAATTTCAGAAATGAAAGGGGGAACATCACAACAGATCCTCTTTGATTTCTTCAGTGATCTCTTGGTGATTTAGTAGTGTAATGTTTAGCTTCCATGTGTTTGTATTCTTTAGAGATTTTACAGATTTTTTTCTTGTAACTGATATCTAGTCTCATAGCATTGTGGTCGGAAAAGATACTTGATATGATTTAAATTTTCTTAAATTTACCAAAGCTTAATTTGTGACCCAAGATATGATCTATCTTGGAGAATGTTCCATGAGCACTTGAAATAAAGTGTATTCTGTTGTTTTTAGATGGAATGTTCTATAAATATCAATTAAGTCCATCTTGTTTAATGTATCATTTAAAACTTGTGTTTCCTTATTTATTTTCATTTTGGATGATCAGTCCATTGGTGAAAATGGGGTGCTAAAGTCCCCTAATATTATTGTGTCACTGTCGATTTCCCCTTTTATGGTTGTTAGCATTTACCTTATGTATTGAGGTGCTCCTATGTTGTGTGCATAAATATTTATAATTGCTTAATCTTCTTCTTGTATTGACCCCTTGATCATTATGTAGTGTCCTTCTTTGTCTCTTGTAATAGTTTTTATTTTAAAGTGTATTTTTTCTGATATGAGAATTGCTACTCTAGCTTTCTTTTGATTTCCATTTTCATGGAATATCTTTTTCCAACCCCTCACTTTCAGTCTGTATGTGTCCCTAGGTCTGAAGTGGGTCTCTTGGTGATAGCATATATACAGGTCTTGTTTTTGTATCCATTCAGCCAGTCTATGTCTTTTGGTTGGAGCATTTAATCCATTAATATTTAAGGTAGTTAGCGATATGTATGTTACTATTAAAATTTTCTTAATTGTTTTGGGTTTGTTATCATAGGTCTTTTCCTTCTCTTGTGTTTCCTGCCTAGAGAAGTTCCTTTAGCATATGTTGTAAAGCTGGTTTGGTGGTGCTGACTTCGCTTAGCTTTTGCTTATCTGTAAAGTCTTAATTTCTCCATCGAATATGAATGGGATCCTTGCTGGGTAGAGTAATCTTGGTTGTAGATTTTTCTCTTTCATCACTTTAAATATGTCCTGCCACTCCCTTCTGGCATGCATTGTTTCTGCTGAAACATCAGCTGTTAACCTTATGGGGATTCCCTTGTATGTTATTTGTTGTTTTTCCCTTGCTGCTTTTAATATTTTGTCTTTATACTTAATTTCTGATAGTTTGATTAATATGTGTCTTGGAATGTTTCTCTTGGTATTTATCCTGTATGGGACCCTCTGCACTTCCTGGACTTGATTGACTGTTTCCTTTCCCATATTAGGGAAGTTTTCAACTATAATCTCGTCAAATATTTTCTCAGACCCTTTCTTTTTCTTTTCTTCTGGGACCCCTATAATTCAAATGTTGGTGCTTTTAATATTGTCCCAGAGGTCTCTGAGACTGTCCTCAATTCTTTTCATTCTTTTTGGTTTATTCTGCTTTGTGGTAGTTATTTCCACTATTTTATCTTCCCGGTCACTTATCCGTTCTTCTGCCTCAGTTATTCTGCTATTGATTCCTTCTAGAGAATTTAAAATTTCATTTATTGTGTTGTTCATCATTGTTTGTTTGCTCTTTACTTGTTCTAGGTCCTTGTTAAATGTTTCTTGTATTTTCTCCATTCTATTTCTAAGATTTTGGATCATCTTTACTGTCATTACTCTGAATTCTTTTTCAAGTAGACTGCCTATTTCCTCTTCATTTGCTTGGTCTGGTGGGTTTTTACCTTGCTCCTTCATCTGCTGCATATTTCTCTGTCTTCTCATTGTTTTCAACTTACTGTGTTTGGGGGCTCCTTTTCGCAGGCTGCAAGTTTGTAGTTCCTGTTGGTTTTGGTGCCCCCAGTGGGTAAGGTGGGTTCAGTTGGTCATGTAGGGTTCCTGGTAGAGGGGACTGGTGCCTGTGTTCTGGTGAATGAGGCTGGATCTTGTCTTTCTGGTGGGCAGGACCGCATCTGGTGGTGTGTTTTGGGGTGTCTGTGACCTTATTATGATTTTAGGCAGCATCTCTGCTAATGGGTGGGGTTATATTCCTGTCTTGCTAGTTGGTTGGCATAGGGTGTCCAACACTTTAGCTTGCTGGTCATTGAGTAGAGCTGGGTCTTAGTATTGAGATGGAGATCTCTGGGACAGTTTTCACTGTTTGATATTACATGGAGCCGGGAGGTCTCTGGTGGACCAATGTCCTGAACTCGTCTCTCCCACCTCAGTGGCTCAGGTCTGTCACCTGGCTGGAGCACCAAGACCCTGTCAGCCACACAGCTCAGAAAAAAAGGGAGAAAACAAAGAAAGAAAGAAAAATAAATAAATAAATAAAATAAAGTTATTAAAATAAAAAATATCATTAAAAATAAAAAAGGAAAAAGTAATATAAAAAAGAAAAAAAAAATGGACAGACAGAACCTTAGGACCAATGGTAAAAGCAGCACTATACAGATAAAATCACACAAAGAAGCATATACATACACACTCACAAAAAGAGAAAAAGAAAAAAGGAAAATACATATATATATACTAAAAAAATAAAAAAGGAAGAGAGCAACCAAATCAATAAACATATCTATCAATGATAACAAACTCTAAATACTAAACTAAGATAAACATAAAACCAGAAACAAATTAGATGCAGAAAGCAAACTCCAAGTCAACCGTTGCTCCCAAAGTTCACTGCCTCAATTTTGGGCTGATTCGTTGTCTATTCAGGTATTCCAGAGACGCAGGGTACATCAAGTTGATTATGGAGTTTTAATCTGCTGCTCCTGAGGCTGCTGGGAGAAATTTCCCTTTCTCTTCTTTGTTCGCACAGCTCCTGGGGTTTAGCTTTGGATTTGGCCCCCGCCTCTGCGTGTAGGTTGCCTGAGGGTGTCTGTTCCCCACCCAGACAGAACGGGGTTTAAGGAGCAGCTGATTAGGGAGCTCTGGCTCATGCAGGCTGTGGGGAGGGAGGGCTATGGAATGTGGGGCGAGCCTGTGGTGGCAGAGGCTGCCGTGAAGTTGCACCAGCCTGAGGCGGGCTGTGTCTTCTCCCAGGGAGGTTGTCCCTGGATCACGGGACCATGGCAGTGGCGGGCTGCACAGTCTCCCGGGAAGGGAAGTGTGGACAGTGACCTGTGCCTGCACAGGGCTTCTTGGTGGCTGCAGAAGTAGACTTATCGTTTCATGCCTGTCTCTGGTGTCTGAGCTGATAGCCACAGCTCACGCCCATCTCTGGAGCTTGTTTATGTGGTGCTCTGCCTTCTGTGGGCAGACAGCGAAGGAATCCCCTCTCCTCGCACACCCTGAAACAACGGTCTCTTGCCTCTTCAGCAGCTCCAGACTTTTTCCTGGACTCCCTCCTGGCTAGCCATGGCACACTAGCCCCTTCAGGCTGTGTTCACGCAGCCAACCCCAGCCCTCTCCCTGGGATCCGACCGAAGCCTGAGCCTCAGCTCCCAGCCCCCGCCCGCCCTGGTGGGTGAGCAGACAAGCCTCTTGGGCTGTTGAGTGCTGGTTGGCACCGATCCTCCATGCGGGAATCTCTCCGCTTTGCCCTCTCCACCCCATTGCTGCGCTCTCCTCCATGGCTCTGAAGCTTCCCTCACACCCAACCCCCCATCTTCACCAGTGAAGGGGCTTCCTAGTGTGTGGAAACTTTTCCTCCTTCACAGCCCCCTCCCCGAGGTAGAGGTCCCATCCCTATTCTTTTGTCTCTGTTTTTTCTTTTTTCTTTTCTTTTTTTGTCCCCAGGTACACAGGGAGTTTCTTGCCTTTTGGTAAGTCTGAGGTCTTCTGCCAGCATTCAGTAGGTGTTCTGTAGGAGTTGTTCCACATGTAGATGTATTTCTGATACATTTGTGGTGAGGAAGGTGATCTCCATGTGTTCCTCTTTTGCCATTTTGAAGGTCTCCAAACTTCTTTTCTAAGTCCCTCTTCTTAAAAGAACACCAGTCATAGTTATTGTATGTGATTGACATGTACACACTGCTACATTTAAAATAGGTAACCAACAAAGACTGTATAGCACAGGGAACTCCACTTAATATTCTGTAATAACCTAAATGAGAAAAGAAGTTTTAAAAGAATAAATACATGTATGTGTATATCTGAATCATTTTACTGTACACCTGAAACTAACACAACATTGTTAATTTTCTATGCTTTAATATAAAATAAAAATTTTTTTAAAAATTTTTAAAAAATAATCACTGAAAATTTTTTTAAAAAAAGAACACCAGTCATAGTGAATTAGCACCCACCCATATGACCCCATTTTATCTTAATTGCCTCTTTAAAAGCCTTATCTCTAAGTATAATCACATTCTGATATACTGGGGTTAAGAACTTCAACATATGAGTTTTGGGGTACACAATTCAGCCCAATAACCTCAAGTAATGGAGTATGTGAATGATTGGGTTTTATGGAGAGTTACGGAAGAGATGGTCAAGTAGATGAGAGGCCAGTGTGCTGAATACTTGCAGCTGTTGAAATTGCCAAAAACAGGAACATGAGTAGGTGAAGAAAGGAAGAGAGTGAATCTGATTCTAAAGTGTTCTGAAAATCAGAAGCAGAGATGGGGTGACCAGCAGATGGCAGCAAAAGGAAGGGCACCTGATGGTAAAATCTCAGGGCAAGAATTCCAAAGAATCTGGGGAAGGAAAAATGAATGATTTGGAAATGATAGTGGTTGTCTGTGAGGAAATCTTTTTTGTGGCTCAGAGACAGAGTTACCTGTGGTTAAGTGTTTAGGGTAGGGACTTGTGGGAAAAAGAAAGCCTCCACTTGAGAAGTTTCCAGTTAGAGCAAAATATTCAAGTTACATATTACATTTTAGTAAAGGGAAGGAGGTGATTAGAACATCCATTTGCATCATTTTCTAACAGAGGCCTTCAATAATTGCTTTATTTAATTCAATTTACAGTCCCATCTTAATTATACGCATTTATATCACTCTCTACTCTTTAATTCATTGTTCTTTCTACAGTTTGTGACATATTTATTTACTTACTTGCTTGTTATTTTGTTTTATTTTATCTCCACCCCAAGAGTATAATCAGTCCAGAAGGGCAGAAACTATAAGAGATTTGCTTAATAGACGTATTCATTACCAGAGCATAGATCAGCCTTATTTATTTATGTATTTATCTATTTATTTCTAAATGAATGAATATATTACAGTCACAAGCCTGTCTCTGAATGATGCTAGCTCAATGAGGAAAGAAGATGTATTCATTATAGGCCTTTGTAAGACGCCTTGCAATTTTTTTTTATCTCAAAGAGTATTAATTTCCTAAGCTTTAATGTTTAAATATTTATTTATATTGGTTAATTCCACTTCCAAGTCCCCATTGGTAAAATTCCTTTAGTCATTAATTGCTATCTTTTACCACAGAGATTTTACTGTTCTAGCTTGCAAGATCTGTTTCAGCATTGGAAGCTCACATCTAAGTTCTAAGCTCTAAGTCTAAGATCAAGGGTCAAGCTGATATGTGTTAGTACCAATTTGTATTTTTGCTTGTTTCCATGGTGTAAATATTATCACCATGAATAATTTTAAGCTATAAACTTAATCTTACTGAACATGGAGTAGAGATGAAAAGCTCAGGTGCTTCGTACCTTTGTTTTTAATATATTTTTTTACTTTTAAGTTGATAAATTTCACCTTATAAGGACGGGTATATTTAACAACTGACTTGTGAAATTCCCTAAAATTTACTTTTGTGAGCCAATAAGAACAAGTTGCAGCACACACTTGGACCCAGCCATGTAGACACCTGTTCTGGTCCTGACACCCCTCCAGCTTTCATGGAGTACATTTGAACCCATGCTTTGCAGATAAGACCAACTTGACCTTTCAACTTTCTGCAAGTTGCCTTCCCCTTCTTTCCAATGAGTGTGCCCAACAACCATGACATATGTTTTCTGCAGCATTAATAATGAATCTTGAGAGAGTTAACTCGGTTAATGTTTACTGACAAGTTTTACTCTCTGAAAATTGACTATTTAAAATAATTCTGTTAATCTAGTAGCTGTTTATCTATGAAAGAATGAGAGTTATCTGGGGATTAGAGCTCTTTCGATATTGATCTGTCTGTTTTGATGTCTATTTTTTCATCATTTATATACCATTATCTTATTTACTAAAGAGCAAATGACCACTTTCTGACATTGGTGTCAAATACTAAAAGCACAACCAGAAAATGGATGAATATAGCAGTCGAAGGCCAGAAAGAAATGAATAAAATGGACATGCCAATTATTTTCTGTGCATCTGGACAGGCACAGACCTTACAGATCTGCCATAGGCTGCCAGCCAACATGGAGGAAAATAAAGGCTTTCAAATGTGGAAATGATTAAGGCATCTTTCCAATTCATCTTCACCTGTGAGAGAAAGAAAGGCTGCTAAAATTGCAAGATGCATTAGTAATATGCAAGCTTACTGTCCTACTTTTGCATAAACTACTCAAACCACTTTCTTTCTCATTTTCAAATATGAATCTTCCTTAATGTCAGATATTCACTGGGAGAAACGTCTTTCCCTTATTCTAATGATTCACTTGCTACTGGGAATTACATTGGACAATACATTTATAAAGAAATATATTTATTTTCTAAATATTATTTAAAATATTTTACCAAAAAATTGTCTGATTTTTTCATTGAATGTAGCATTACACTATATATATATAGATAATCAAATACAGAAATAGAAAATTTTATTTTCAATAACTTTTTATACCGAAGAATTTTATGAATGAAAAACAGGATGTCCCTCCCTTGCCACTTGTTTTTCTTTCATAAAATTAAATTTAACCTCTTATTCCTTCAATTGCTTCAGCTTGTGACCAAACAAAACAAGGATTTGACTTAAAAGATCCATTCATTGTTTTCCAGAGAGAGGTAAAATGGGTGAGACTTATGGTTTTAGAACTAGAAGGGCAGTTAGGAACAAGTATTATCAAACAGCGCATCCACCATTAACGTGGCTCAGCTCCATGTGCTTTATTTTCTCCATCATCTAATCAAACCTGTCATCAGCCTTTACCTTTAGTCTCAAGGGAAGTCATTTGGTTGACCTATTTATTAGCCATCATTCCAATTTGAGCAAAGTATTCATATAAAACTATCAGAAAGTACATTCCTTAAATTTTGTAAATTATCTAATAAGCATATTCTGGAACTTCCCTGGTAGTCTAGTGGTAAAGAATCTGTCTTCCAATGCCCGGGACGCAGGTTCGACCCCTGGTCAGGGAACTAAGATCCCACATGCTGCGGGGCAACTAAGCCCGCACGCCACAACTACTGAGTTTGCACGCCTCAACTAGAGAGCCTGCATGCTGCAAACTACAGAACCACATGCTCTGGAACCCCCAGGCCACAAATGGAAAGAAGGCTGCACGCTGCAGCGAGGAGACGGCACTCTGCAACAAAAGATTCCGCATGTCTCAACAGAGATCCCGTGTGCTGCAACTAGGACCCGACACAGCCAAAAATAAATAAATAAATAAATAAATAAATAAATAAATAAATAAAAAATCTTAAAAAAAAAAACCTTTAAAAAAATATATACATTATTTAAAAAATTATACATAAATAAGCTAGCAAAAATAATATGTTTTTAAAGGAATAGAAAAACAAAGAATGATGGGGTGAATAATTCACCAAACTCTGAATAGCCAAATCCAGAGAAGCAAAAAAAAAAAAAAAAAAAATCTTACTATAACTACAGAACAAGTTTTTATTTCTGAAAATGTTTATCAGGCTTTGGCTGCTCTTTATCATTACTTTGCAACCTTGATCTTCCACGTGGCCTTTAACTGTAGTCAGCAGCTAGCTCTTATGCTTTGCCTTGTGGTTAGAGTCAAACTCTTTTCTTAGCCAATAGAGTTCCTAAAATTTGTCCGCCTGCACAGAACAGTTAGTTAATTCATTTATGTGTAAATTATTTTACATGCATTATCTCCTTTACCCTCAAAATAACCAAATAAGTTAGTGTTATCATTTTGTAGGTCACAGATGAAACTTAAATATATAAAGATTTTACTAATATCCATACACATAACTTTTGTATATAAAATATTATCTCTTCATAGGTATGTTCTTTAATATAGTGATACAGTATATATAGGTGAACAATTTTTTCTTTACATATTATCATTTAAAGAATTTATTAAAATTCCAAAAATAGAGTTACAGATGTAGAAAACAAACTAATAGTTACCGGGGGCTAAGAGGGGAAAGAGATAAATTGAGAGATTGGGATTGACATATACACATTACGATATATAAAATAGATAACTAATACGGACCTACTGTATAGCACAGGGAACTCTATTCAGTACTCTATAATGGCCTATATGAGAAAAGAATCTAAAAGAGAGTGTATATATGTATACGTTTAACTGATTCACTTTGCTGTACACCTGAAACTAACACAACATTGTGAATCAACTATACTCCAATAACAATTAAAAAAAAAAACAATGTAATGTTTAGTTTATTAAAATACTGAATGCATTGATTCCTATTTCAAATAGCAACAAATTGATTAAATTCACTTTAAATTCCAGTCATGACATAAAATTATGCTAGGAAAATGGTCCATCAGATATGAATTAATTAAGTGACAACATTATAACATCTAACTTAATAATCTAAGGAGGAGAAGTCTGAGAAGTTATGGGAACTGTTGATTGATTGCAATTGATCTGTAATTATCTGTTCATTACCATACCGTATCTTTGACAGTTTAACAAGTCAATCTTCATAATGATAATGAAGCAGATAACACTGCACTGTACATAAAGATGCAGTTTTACAAAATTCAAGGTTTTTACTCATGATATACTAAAGCTTGATTATACTCTTGATTATAATAGTTTGGAAAATTATATTCAACTATATGTGTTATCAATTATTGAAGCTGTGAGTTATTTTTCTAAGCCATAATGTGATGTTTCTCTAATATTACATATATTTATGATTTCCCAATATTTCACATATACATACATTTGAATATGTAAACAACTATTTAAATACTATTTAAAAATATTGCACAATGACTAGGAATAGGATACTAGAGCACTCTTGTAGACTTATAAAAAAATTCTCTAAAGTGTAACATTTAAAGAATTACATAGAAAACATTTGCAAATATAATCACTATTTGAGAAATATTTGTTATTAATAAATAACTTCTTGGGGATTAGTAGGAACTTTTCTAGGTATTTGTGAGACAAGGTATTCTATACCTGCAGTAAATCAGTTTAATTAAAAATTTGAGGGTGGGAATTCCCTGGTGGTCTGGTGGTTAAGATTCCTCACTCTTACTACCTAGGGCCCAGGTTCAATCCCTGGTTGGGGAACTAAGATCCCACAAGCCACAGTGTGTGGCTAAATAAATAAATAAATAAATAAAATTTTAAGGGAAAATTTACCTTTAGAATTCTAATACATGTTTTTCCTGTTTTTTTCTTGAAGTATAGTTTGACTTATTGTATTAGTTTCAAGTGTACAGCATAGTCCATTTTTATTTACTTTAGAAACTTCAGGATTACTGAGGAAGCCACATGAATCCTATTGTAAGCAACAAGCATTTAATTTAAAGAGGATTTCAGTAGACCTTGTTGGAAGTTGATACATCTCAGAGAAACACCATGGACGACTTGTCTCAATTCATTGCTTCACATTGTTATTCATTTTCAAATGTACTGGTGGATGGTCAGGGAGCATTAGTATGTAAACCAACATGAATGAGTATCAAACATTTATCACTATTCTTTAGACAAGACAGTACATCTTTTTGCAAATTAAACTTAGAAGTCATTTTGTCTCTGTGCTGCTACTGCAGAAATAACCATTAATTTAAAATTTGAATGAGAAAAAAATGAATTCAAGACAATATTAAAACATACAAAAGGCATGGGGTATTTAATTTATTTATTAAGGTATGAAGGTTCAAAGAACCTGCATAATGTCTAATGCATAATGTCTATAATCAGATGATTGTAAGGAAACATGAAGTAGGAAATAATTTTAAATTTACAAAACTGAGTTCTAACTAATACAAAAGCAAGTATTATATCAAACTGGCCATATGTTTTTAATGGCTTTTAATCCCACACACTAAAGAAATGTGGATAAATTGCAAGTGAATCATCTCAAAATACATATCAACATTGCATAATTAAAGCATAAACATAAACAAAAAATATAAATTACGAACAGTCTACTAGAAACAAATATAGCAGTCTATACTTGTGTGCATTAAGGCTGTCTGTAGATGCCCCCAAATAGAATAACAATTCCCTATTTCTTGAGCATTTTTAATAGATCAAATTATTTTTAATCATCTAAACATAATAGCAAATTAATTTTTCCCCGCAATTCTATGTAGGAAGTTGTATTTCAACACTCTCATAACTAGTTTATTTATTTTAATCATTTCAAAGGATTGCTCTAACAAATGCCTGTCTTTTGATACTGACGTTACTAAAAACTAAATTTTTTCCAGTGGTATACTAAAATACAAAATAAAGGGGCTTCCCTGGTGGCGCAGTGGTTGAGAATCTGCCTGCCAATGCAGGGCACACGGGTTCAAGCCCTGGTCTGGGAAGATCCCACATGCCGCAGAGCAGCTAGGCCTGTGAGCCACAATTACTGAGCCTGCGCGTCTGGAGCCTGTGCTCCGCAACAAGAGAGGCCGCGATAGTGAGAGGCCCACGCACCGCGATGAAGAGTGGCCCCCACTTGCCACAACTAGAGAAAGCCCTCGCACAGAAACGAAGACCCAACACAGTCGTAAATTAAAAAAAAAAAAAAAAAAAAAAAAAACCTATCTGGTAGATTGGTTCCTTTAAAATACAAAATAAAAATAATACCAATTAAAGAAACAGTTTCTCTATCCCTAAATCTTTTTCCTGGAAATTTGAATGAAAGGTGATCAGGATTTTTCTGCACAAAATAAAGTATGCAAAATTAATTAATTACTGTGTAGGAGATCTTTAAAAATGTTGGAGAGAAATTTATCTTACATCTAGCCCACACATATATCTACCCCCCATAACTCAAAACTCAGAATGCCAGGAAGACATAGTGTGAGAACTCTTGCTCCCAAATGACTCTAGTGAGGAAGTACACAGCTCCAAATGCTTACTAGCACCAATCCTGTAATTTAAATGACGGGGGAATTTAGAATGTAGCTGATATCGCAGATGAGAGAAAAGGCCTTGATGCCTGAGGTTATCATTGAGCCTACGGAGCAGTCAACCTATAGATATGTCTACAAGTCAGTACATCGTTAATATTGTTGACACTATTTGAAATGTAAACATTTACAACTGATTTAAAGGAACAGACTCATTCTTTAAAAATGTATGTTATTTACATCGATTACAGTACTGAAAAGATCATGATGTATTTTCTACTGTTCATCTTCTAGATTTAGAGTAAGACAATATGTAATGAAGAAAACTTTTTGGAAAATTTCACTCTATGAAATTAATTCTCATGCAACATTAATTGTTCTGTACGGTAAGTGTTGTGTGGGGTCACTGCCATGACTAACACAGTCAGGTCGGCAGAGCCTAAATATCTCCTGTAGAACCTAGAAACAACCAAATGAAAATAAAATTGGATCACAGTCAATATATATATAGAAGTTCTTTTATGTAATGGATTTTATTTGAGATTATGTAAAATGTGTCATAATTCTGGGTAACATTGATGCAAAGGCTTCTTCTATAACTAATCTCCCATAGTACCAGTTGACTTATCATTACAAAAAAATCTATTCATGAACTTCCCCGGTTTAAAATCTTTTACTGATTTTTATTGCATGACATCAAGGCCACCCATTGTTGGACACCACTTATCTTTTCAGGCTCATTTCCCAGAATACTCTCCCAGGCAACACATGGTTTAGTCCAGAATTTTACAAACATTTTTGTGTCACATAATACTTCTTTTTATTTTTAAGTATTATAATGACAAAACACTAGCAGGGACACAAAATAAAAGGCTCTCTTGAATTATGGAATGAAGTATAACTGATTTAATTTTAGGAAAATATTATTGAAATTTGATATATGACTTTATATAAAAGTACAAAACTATAATTACAAATTTATTGTGTCAAAATGAAAACAGCAAAAATTATATTATGTAATATTGTGACACTTTATTAAGACAAAATTTGAAGAACACAAGACTCTTAACACATAGCCTGCTTTCAACCATGTGTGCATGGTAGAGAAAGTTTAAACTTATAATATTTACTTAATATTGGGAGATAGTGATAACATAGACCAGTGATCATCAAATACAATTAATTCAATTAATATAAAATGAATGAATAATAAATGATTTCTATGAAATAAAATACCTAGCCAAAATTTTGAGAATAAATATATAAATATTTTTAAACACCTTTTTAGATAAAGATATATGTTTTAATATACTTTTATTAAAAAACTTGCTAGTTTTGCTCCCCAAATACTCTATTTCCTTTCCAGTACATATCAGCTCTGTGCATACATCAATTTCTAGCCATCTCTTCTTAGAGGTTTCCTATTACTAATCCACGTGTATGAATGCATGCATAAAACATATATGACATACTATCCTTACTATTTTACGTAAAATAAATTTAACTTTATTTCTGACTTATTCTACAAACAACAAAGATGACTGAAAAAGTATATGAATGTCAAGACAAATGCTTTGATGATTGTTATGCTGTGATTTTACCATATTAAAAAATAGAGCATAAATATTTATAACAAAACTCTTTAATAGACCTTTTTCTCTTTCACTTTACTCTTTTCATTCCCCCAGGTAAATCTCAATAGTTTTTCAAATATAATTTTTTATCTCCAGTTTAGTTCCTTGCATAAGATCAGGTCAGGGAGATTCAAGATATACTCCCAAGATATGTAAAGATCACCATGCCCAAAATCGTTCTTAGGGGAAAAACTTCTTAACCTTATCCTCCTATTTAGAGGTGATTATCTTAGAAGTATTAGAATAAATTCTTACTCTTTGCCCTCTTACTCCTTCTCCACAGAATTAATATGTTTTGGTCCATTCCCTGCTTTGTGGTCAGGGGCTGTACTCATTAGAAGAGCCTGCTATTATCCAGATATGGTGGTGAATAATTAAATAACTATTTATCCCTCTGAAGGATATATAAACTATCTTACTAAATACAGATTTACAGAAATACTTTTTAGTTAGTTTCAAGCAGCCCTGGAGGGAAGTGATCAAATGAGTGACTGAGATCTGCCATTAACCAGCATTAACTTGCAAACATTTGAGTGAGTTACATTAGATGTGGATCCTCCAGCCCCGGTCAATGAGTCAGATCATTGCAGTCCCAGAGACATCTTGACTGCAGCATCACAAAAGACTTAGTGCCAGAAATGTCCAGTTAAACCATCCTCAAATTCTTGAATCTAATAAATTGTGTGAGATAAACATGTTTGTTGTGTTTTCAAGACACGAATTTTGGGGGTAGTTTCTTACAAAGCAATAGATACTTAATATAGGTGTATTATTAATCATCCTTCTCAAAAGCCTACATTCATTATCCCTAACCCTCAAAAAAGAAAACCCAATCTACATTCTTTATCTCAGTCAGTGGAGTCAGCAATGATGAAGTTCTTCAAATGTATCTGAGACTTCCTTTCCTTTGCTCTCTCTATATGATTAGTCATAAATTGATCTTTATTTCTTGTAATTGTTTAATCAAGTATTTCTATATTTCTCTAAATCATGACAAGTAACCTATATTGAATCACTGTGATAATCTCCCTAGATTACAGTTACAGATTATGAACTGTGTCTTGTTTGGCTTGCCCTTCTGGAACTTTAAATCCATTCTCTAAAAAGAAGTAAATAGGCATATTTATGAATATGAAAATGCCTTGTTTAAGCCCTGTTGATATTTAACTCCTTATCTCCTTCAACATATAGATTTGATCAAATAACTTCTAAAGCCCTGCATGTTTAGGCTTTGCTTCATGCTTCATTATCATCTTCTATCGCAACCACCTCCATAATCTTAATCAAATGGTGCTCTAGTTAGAGTATCTCTCTTAGATGTCAACATCTAACTTAGAACAAATTAATTCAGTGCTTGGCTTCTGATTCTCAACCATTGATTTTCCTCTAGTTTGATCAATAAAAACATCAGGAGGGGTTTGCTTTTACATCACTAGGACAACAGAATACTTTCATTATTTGGTCTATGTGATTTTCCTTCTTCTCAATATGTGCTGAAGTATTAAAGGGTGATAAATCATGATGTCTACAGCTTCTTTCAAATGGTACAAAACTTTTAAATACTTATTCATAGGGAGAAAATATTGCAAAATATTAAAATTTAATTAATCTAAATGAAAGATAGTTGGAGGTTGTTTGGTATTCTTGAAAATTGGCTATAATTTTTAAATTGTTCAAACTTAAAATTTTAAAAAAATGTGAAAGTAAGTTCTTCCTGTGGAATAACAGGGACCATATTCCCAACTGAAACAGCTGAAAGACTAATCTAAATATACGTAACAATGCTTCACAAAACAATGCTTAACAGGCAAGGAAATCCAATGATCTTTAAGAGTTGGGAAAAAAAAAATCACTTGAGCAGTAAAATTTTCCCAGTTTACTAAACAGAGAGTTTATAGGCTACAGCATAAGGAAGAGAAACACAGGAAGTATCCATAGTCACCCTGAGATGAGGAAATTGAGATAGCAATTCAGGGAAGCCAAAGTAGATAAAGTCTGTAGGGCAGAGTGCCAGCGAAGTAAGAGCTGCACAGAGAGAAACTCTGGAGATCTGCAAATTATAGATCTGAGTACAGATTAGGGCATATGAGTGAGGAATCCACCTGAAGCCAGAGAAAGAACTATCTAACATCTAAATAATAGAAGGAACTGTGCCAAAACACTTGCAGGGCAAGTAGAAAATCTTATAATTCATGGACATTGAATAGAATACAAAACAGGACCTTACTTTGGTAGTCATGAAAAATTAGCCCAAGATTAAATATTGCACTAAGAAAGCTTAAAATCAAGACCCAAGAGGATCAAATTGATTTCAAGTAACTTAACTGCGTCTGAAAAAAAAAAAAAAAGCCCTCAAGAATTTTTTTTAAGAATGCAAATAGGGGCTTGCCTGGTGGCGCAGTGGTTGAGGATCTGCCTGCCAATGCGAGGGACATGGGTTCGAGCCCTGGTCTGGGAGGATCCCACTTGCCGCGGAGCTACTGAGCCCGTGAGCCACAACTACCGAGCTTGCGCTCAGCAACAAGAGAGGCCGCGACTGTGAGAGGCCGGCACACTGCGATGAAGAGTGGCCCCCACTCGCCGCAGCTAGAGAAAGCCCTCGCACAGAAACAAAGACCCAACACAGCCAAAAATAAATAAATAAAGTGTAAAATTAAAAAAAAAAATAATCCAACTAGATTTTGTCTATGAGACTCACATTATATTTAAGAACACACATATGGTGAATGTGACAGAATAAAAAAAAAAAAGATATTCTGTGAAATTGGTAACCAAAATAGAATAGAAGAGATCATACTTATATTAGACAAAATAGACTTTATATCAAAAACAGTCAAAAGAGACAAAGAACATTATATAAATGATAAAAGTGTCAATACCTCAGGAAGATATAACAATTATAAATACATATGTGCTAACATTACAACACTAAAATATAAGAAGCAAACATTGACAGAACTAAATGGAGAAATAAATAGCAACATAATATTAGTAAGGGGTTTCAATATCCCACCTTCAATAATGGATAGACAAACAGACAGAAGATCAATAAGGAAAGACAGAATTTGAATAAGCTATAGACCAAATGAACCTAACAGCCATGTATAGAACATTCCACTCAAGAGCATAAGAATACAGGCATACTCATTTTATTGTGTTTTGTTTTACTGTGGTTCACATATATTGCATGTTTTACGGATTGAAGCCTTGTGCATTGAACAAGTCTATTAGCACCATTTTTCCAAAAGCTTTTGTTCACCTTGTATTTCTGTATCACATTTTGGTTATTCTCACAATATTTCAAACTGTTTCGTTATGACTATATTTGTTATGGTGATCTGTGATTAGGGATCTTTGTTTTTACTATTGTAATTGTTCTGAGGTACCACGAACCACACCCATATGAGACACGCAAACTTAAATGTTGTGTGTTTTTTGACTGCTCCACTGACTGGTTATTCCCCCATCTCTTGCCCTCTCCTCTGGCCCGCTATTCCATGAGACTCAAGAATATTGAAACTAGGCAAATTAATAAATGTATAAGTGTTCAAGTGAAAGGAAGAGTCACATGTCTCTCCTTTTAAATCAAAAGCTAGAAATGATTAAGTGAGGAAGCATGTGGAAAACCAAGATAGGCCAAAAGCTAGGCCTCTTGTGCCAAATAGTTAGCCAAGTTGTGAATGTAAAGGAGAAGTCCTTGAAGGAAATTAAAAGTGTTACTCCAGTGAAAACACAAATGATAAGAAAGCCAGACAGCCTTATTGTTGAAATGGAAAAAGTTTTAGTGGTCTGGATGGAAGATCAAACCAGCCACAACATTCATTTAAGCCGACACCTAATCTAGAGCAAGACCCTAACTCTCTTCAATTCCATGAAGGCTAAGAGAGGTGAGGATGCTGCTGAAGGAAAGTTTGGAGTTAGCAGAGGTTGGTTCATGGGGGTTAAGGAAATAAGCCATCTCCGTAACATAAAAGTACAAGGTAAAGCAGCAAGTTATCCAGAACATTTAGCTAAGAGTGTTAATGAAGATGGCTACCCTGAATAAGAGATTTGCAATGTAGATAAAATAGTCTTATATTAGAAGAAGATGCCATCTAGGACTACCATAGCTAGAAATGAAAAGTCAATGCCTGGTTTCAAAGCCACAATAGCATAAGCTGATTCTCTTGTTAGGAGCTAATGCAACTGGTAACTTTAAGTTGAAGCCAAAGCTCATCTACTATTTCAAAAAGCCTATGCTAAATCTACTCAGCCTCTGCTTTCTAAATGGAAGAAAAAAGCCTAGATGACAGCACATCCATTTATAACATGGTTTACTGAACACTTTAAGCCCACTGGTGAGACCTATTACTCAGAAAACAAATTTCTTTCAAAATATTACTGCGCATTGATGATGTACCTTGGCACCTAAGGGCTCTGATGAAGATGTACAATGAGATTAATGTTGTTTTCATACTTGCTAACACAACATCCATTCTGCAGTCCATGGATCAAGAAGTAGTATTGACTTTCAAGTCTTGTGAATTAAGAAATACATTTCATAAGGTTATAAGCTACCCTAGATTGTGATTCCTCTGATGGATCTGATAAAGTACACTGAAAACCTCTAGAAAGGATTCACCATTCTGGATGCCATTTGGAGCATGATACATAGGAAAAAGTCAAAATTTCAATATTAACAGGAGTGTGGAAGAAGTTTGTTCCAACCCCCATGGATGACTTAGAGGGGTTCAAGACTTCAGTGGAGGAATTTACTGCAGATGTGGTGAAATAGTAAGAGGATGAGAATTAGAAGTAGAGCCTGAAGATGTGATTGAACTGCTTCAATCTCATAGTAAAATTTTGATGGATGAAGAGTCCTTCTTCTGGATGAGCAAAGAAAGTGGTTTATTGAGATAGAATCTATCACTGGTGAATATGCTGTGAAGATTGTTGAAATGACAACAAAGGATGTAAAATATTACATAAACTTAGCTGATAAAGCAGTTGAAGGATTTGAGAGGATTGACTCCAATTTTGAAAAAAATATTCTACTGTGGATAAAATATATCAGCCAGCACTGGTTGCTACAAAGAAATCGTTCATGAAAGAGTCAATTGATATGATAAATTTTATTGTTGTCTTATTTCATGAAATCGCCACAGCCACCTCAACCTTCAGCAACCACCACCTTGCTCAGTCAGGAGCCATCAACATCAAGGCAAGACCCCCCCACCAGCAAACAGACTATGACTCACTGAAGGCTCAGGTGACTGTTAGCAATTTTTAACAATGAAGTATTTTTTAAATTAAGGTATGTACATTTTTTTAGATATAATGTTATTGCACACTTAATACACTACAATATAATAGAATCAGAACTTTTATATGCAGTGGGGGACCAAAAAAAATTGGGTGACTTGCTTTATTGTTATATTCGCTTTATTGCCGTGGTTTGGAACCAAACCCACAATATCTTTGAGGTATGCCTGTACACAGTCTTGTCAAGCATACTTGGAACATTTTTCAGGATAAATCAAATGTTACATCACAAAATAAATGTTAACAAATTTAGGATAATTTAAATCATACCAAGTATATTTTTTTCTGAAAAATTCACAAATATATGAAAATTTAACAATACTGTCTTGAAAAACCAATAGGTCAAGGAAGAAATCAAAAGGGAAATTAGAAAATATCTTGAGACAAACAAAATTACAACTTACCAAAACTTGTGAGATGCAGCAAAAGCAGTACTAACAGTGAAGTTTGTAGTAATAAATACCAACATTAAAAAGCAAAAAAATCTCAAAAAATAACTGTACACCTAAAGGAAGTAGAAAAAGCAGAATGAAATAAGCCCAAAGTTAGCAATGGTAAGAAAATAAACATTATAACAGAAATAAATGAAACAGAGAATAGGGAAACAATTAAAAATTGAATGAAATAAGTTAGATTTTATAAAAGATTAGGAAAATTGATAAAAGTTTAGCAAAATTAACTTAATAAAAAGAGATGACTCAATATCAACAATGAAAAAGGAAATATGACAAATATTAAATGAATTAAAATTAAAGGTTTATAAGGGACTACTATGAATAATTATATACCAAGAAAATAGATAACCTAGACGAGATGAATAAATTCTCAAAAACATACAAACTACCGAGGCTGAATCATAAAGAAGTAGAAAATCTTAACAGACCTATAACCAGTAAAAATTTTGAATCAGTATTCAAAAACCTTCCAAGAAAAGCCCAGGACCAGGTGGCTTTACTGGTAAATTCTACCAAGGATTTAAATAAAAATTAATGCCAGTCATTCTCAAACTCTTCCAAAAAATTGTGGAGGATGAAACACTTCTAAACTTATTGTACAAGACCAACATCACCCTGAAAGCAAAGCTGGACAAAAGTACTCAGAAAAATACAAACCAATGTCCCTGATAGATATTGAATTTGAGTTAGTCAGATTTCACAATCATCTTAATATTGAATGTCTTAGCTAACTATTGGCTTCATCTGCATATTTTTACAGAATCTTAGTTCACTGACAATGATCTGGTCATCTGGCCAGGCAGATGGCAGCAGTAAAATTTTGATATCCAAGGTTTCCCCCTTTGGGGAAAATAACTCTGGGAATTTTGTGACTCACAAATGCCCATCATAGGGAGTTCCCTGGTGGCGTAGCTGTTAGCATTCCAGGCTTTCACTGACATGGCCCGGGTTCAATCCCTGGTTGGGGATCTGAGATCCTGCAAGTCGTGTAGCGCAGTCAAATAAAATAAATTAATAAATTCAATAAATTAAAAAACAAACAAACAAAAAACCCCAACAAAACAAATGCCCATAGTATAAATCAAGTTCTCACATGCCTCTTCATATAACAAAGCCACACTAAGTGTTCTTATTAAGACACTCTTTACCCTTTTTGGAGTTCTAAACATCATCGATAGTGATCAAGACACTCATTTCACTTCACAAGATACACAATGCTGGACTCATGTATTTGTCAGGGCTCTCCAGAGAAATAGAACCAGTAGGATGTATATATATATATATATATATATATATATATATATATATATATATATATATATATATATATATATATATATGTATGTATATATATATGTATGTATATGTATAAAAAGAGATTTATATGTATAATATATATAAAGAGATGATTATAAGTGGTGATTATGGAGTTTGGTAAGTCTCAAATCTGCAGAATGAGTCAGCAAGCTAGAGCCCCAGCAGAGCCAAAAGTTTAGTTCTAGTCTGCGTTCAAAAGCTCAAGAATCAGAAGAGCTAATGGTGTAGTTTCAGTCTAAAAGTCAGCAGGCTCAAGACCCAGGAAGAACTCATGCTTCAGTTTGAGTTAGAAAGCAAGAAAAAAAGTCAATGTCCTAGCTTGAATGCTATCAGGCAGAAAATATTCTCCTTATTTGGGAAAAATCAGTGTTTTTGTTTTATTCAGACCTGAAACTAGTTGGATGAGGCCTACCCACAATAAGCAGGATAGTCTGCTTACTCAATCTACCAATTTAAATGTTATTCTCATCCACAGACAACCTCTTAGAAACACTCAGAATAATGTTTAAGCAAATATCTAAGCACTTCATGACCCAGTCAAGTTGATACAAGCAATTAACCATCACAGCCCATAACCAAGGGATTCAATCAAAACTCTTACTTCCTTACCAGTCTCACAGAATATCATAATGGCTTACTTTAACAAGTTCAAATACAATAAAATGAATCATGGCACATTTTAGTTTAGTCAAACCTTGGGGTAAGTTGTAATTGCGTCTGAATCCATTTTTATTTAATTGTTGACTATTTTCATGCCCCACCACTTCCCCTCCTTCTTCTGTCCCACATCTTGTCAAGCCAATAATACAATCTTGTTCCTTACCTTGGTACCTGTTGGAAATTCAAACCATGTAAACCCTATACCAAATTCACAAGAAACCTTGACCTGTCCCCAACAGTAACTACAATAAAAGGCAAGCTAGTGATCTCTCCAGGTTTTCACAAGGCATTTTCAGACCTGCCTGGAAGCCTGCCATACTCTCTCCAGAAATCCACATCATATAAGAAATAAAACTTTTGATATCCCCTTGATTCATGCATGACATCATCAGTTTAGATATCTGAACTAAATTTTAGGTCACAGGTTCATTCTTCCTTCACAGGTTGATCACAAAATATCTCTTGCTTCTGTCTTCCTGTAATGTCACAAAAAAAACTCTTTTTAACCTAGCAATCTTGCCTTTATATCCAGGCCTTTGTATCTAATGCTTAAAGTAGGACCTTATAAAGTTGACATGACTATACTACGTATACCTGAAACCCAAGATACTCGGAGACAAGAAGATTACCTAATAGGTAAAACTAATATGAAGCATATAAACTACATATATATTGTTTTTCTTCAAGTGATATGGTAAAATAAATTATGTATGTTGTTTAGGTATACAGCTTCTTTGTGTAACTTATAAATCAAAGTCATCCAATCCCCTTGTTGGGAAATGTGTGTTATTGCGTTATAATCTAACAATGATTAGTATTTGCTTTATTCCTACTTTTGTGCCATATTATTAAATTGTATCCAGAAAAACAAAACAAAACAAAACATATAATGGATCTTATTAAAGAGTATATATAATAGTTATGGTAAAAGATTAAACAGTAAAACAGCTTAGATTAAGCACTTAAATATAAAATAATATAAAATTATAGAGCAGTCTTGTTGCACTCATTATCAAGTAAAAAATGTGTTCCAAAGTAGACCTCTTATTTTCCTTCTTTAAGAAGTGCAGACTATATAGGTCAGGTAGTCAAGCAAAATCTCCACAGCAGGATATACAAATTTGAAAACTTTCAAAAGGCAATGTTTTTACTCCCTTTAATTAGGCAATTAATTCTACCGGCATTTATAGGCTGTATGTGGTGAAAGAAAAAGAGATAAAGAAAAGCAGTAAAATCAAATATTTCAATTTTACTTTAAAGGTCACTGAATTATATGACCTACCTTGGAAGTATTTAACTTGAAATAAAGAAGTCAGGAAACAAATGAGCTGAGTAACTCAAGTTGTGAAGTTTGCTACTTTAATTAGAACAGAAAAGATTTTCTTTTTAAGAACTCACTGGTATGTTTGAATAAATGATCTCTTTGTAAATCCCTTGAACTAAAGTTTTTTTTTGAATTTCTCTCTCTCTCTCTCTGTATATACATATATATATATATATATATACACACACACACACTTAGTTTCTCTTTTATGATTTTTTTAATATTTAGTTTCTATTTTATGAAGCAAAATGTAGAGTTAAAAGAATAGATTTGTTCCTCTTATATAACAAGAAAATATGTTTTCAAAGAATATAAATATGCTAATGCAGGCTTAAATGTTATGCTCTTGAAGCAGAATTAATTTATCTGTTAAAAAGTCATCAATATTTACTAAAATTTATTTATTAATTTTATGTACAAATTCCAAATAATATTATTAACTTACCTCTTGGTTAATGATTACTATCTTAGTGCAAGAAATAAAGAAATATATATATTTTTAATTTATACATAAAACAATTCAAGAGAAAATATACAGAAGTTTTGAAAATCATATACAATAGCTATAGGTAAAAAGTGTCTTGTAGAAAAGGTAATGCATTTTCTATGAAAGCCCCAACAAGACACAAAGGACCTATACATTTATTACATATCAGGTCATGTGGAAATTTTGAATAAATTCTCAAAAGGGAAAAAATATACTGACAACATATAATAAAACTAAGAAATAAAAACAAAGTGTTAGGGAAAACTAACAGACCTCCTCCCTTAAGTAAAATATAGTTTAAGTGGTAATTACAAATTAACGTGTTTTTTAACTTTAGAATATAACAATGATTACTATGGCAGAAATTGCCATTTATCTACCAATATGGATTCTAAACACATCTATTAATGGAAGTTTGGTTGGACCCCTGCTCAGCAGCTGAATATATGTAGCCTCTCTTCCAACTACATATAGACTTAGGTCTAGATTCTGACCCTCATAAGTGGATAGAAGTTGTGTGTACAGTGTTCAGGTTTCACCAGTCAAAGAAAGGATCATACCACCACCTTTTTCTTTTTCCTTCCAGCTGACTACAGTGTGGATATGAGGTTGAGACCAAAAACAACCACCAGGGCCCTCTGTTGGACACAACAGAGCAACAAGAGAGAAAGAACATAGGATTATGGCTTTGTAAGTTATATTTCCATCACTGGAGATTTATACTTGGACTCATATCAGAGAAAAGAGAAAAAAAAAACTTTTATAATATTTACTTTGTGTTACTAAATTATGTCAAATACCCAAAGCATTATATTTTTTGTGTTGCTTTATCATAGTTTCCTAACTTGTATCTCAGCTTGTGAATCTCCAATTTTTCTCCTCTACAACACCTAAGGAGATAGTAACATAAATTCATTTTCCTGATATGGGAGTAAGTATAGGATACATTAATATATTCAGTGAAGTTCATTTCTTGCCAAATTACTATGTAAACTAAAGAATATCAATCAAAATTTAAACTTTTTAACTTGTTTATTAGCCTGCAAAAATATTACCAAACCAAACTTGAGTCTTCTCCCCTGTATGTAGTAAAGCCAAATACTGTGGTGAAGGAAAGTGCAGAGTTTATTGCAGGTGCCAAGCAAAGAGTCCAGGTAGCTAGTCCTAAAATACTCAAACTCCCCAATGGCCTTCAGGGAAAGGTTTTTAATGACAGGATGAAGGAGGGGGGTTGTGGGGTGCGTTATCAGCTCCCAGACATTCTTCTGATTGGTTGGTGGTGAGGTAACCAGGAGTCAACATCATTAACCTTCTGGTTCCAACTGGTCTGGAGTCTAAATGCTTGTGGGCAGCATACAGTTAACTTCAAGCTGGTGGGGGTTTCAGTATCTGCAAATAGCTCAAAGAATATTACTCAGAATATTATCTACAGCCCTTGAGGAGGAACTAAAGGTCCTTGACTTTAATAGCTAAACTATTATTTTTTTTTTGCTTGCTTGACTATTTTCCTTTGTTTCTGCACTTCTCAGATTAAATTTATTCTTTGGAACTCAGGGAAAGCCTAGGAGGCTTACGTTTTTCTACAAACAAGAGGCAGGCAGATGACATTAGGTGGGGTGTGTCTGTCCCAGGAAGGCCCCACAAGATTCTGCTCAGTTACAATAATATTTAGCCAGAAGATAAAAAGACTTTAAGAACTAAAGACTTATGAGGTTTCTTTCAAAAACTACTATTACCAAAAAAATAATGAGAGAAAGGAGCAGACTAAAAGACCAGTTATAATAAGGACGGTAGTAATATATCTGATCATATATTGGAATTTAATATATAAAAAGCTATTGATGGCACTGGAACAACTGACAACACATTTTGAAGAAGATAAATTAAAACTCCTACTTTATTCCGTGTGTGCAACATACAAATATACCCAGAAATACAATTTTTAGTAAATAAGACTTTCCAGAAAAATCTACAAGAGAAATAACAAGCAATTAGCAAAATACAAAACAATAACATAAACCTACACACACAGAGATGAAAGTCAAATGTTCAATCATATTACTCAAAACAATACAAACTTAAACACTAGATGAATACTCACCCAAAGCTGCAAGTTTCCTAGGACACTATTAGAGAGTATCAAAAAGGGGGATTTATTTGAGTCACAATTTTCCAATATAGTTAGAAAACATTCATTTTCATGAAATGAGGTAGATTAATGGAAGGTGGAGAAAGGTTTACTTATCTTACACTTCCAAGAACTATCTCACTCATTCATATAATAGAAATACATCAGTGTCTGCAAGCAAAAAACACTATTTTTAAATTTAATTTTATGAAAAATTGACTTGTTAATTAGTTTCTGTACTTAATTTGTTCTGAACCATGGTGGTTTGGACATTCTTAAAATTTACTGGTAGCTATATTAAATAGGTAAATTTGTTAGTATCTGTAGAGTTGCTTTAAATGGAACTGATTTGGGATTACGTTTATTTCCCCTTTTTTGAATAAAAACTTTAAAATTATTTTAAAATTATCCATGCAAGAACAATTTGGCAATCTCAAGGTTATTAGGCCTTATGATCTGGGATTATGACTCCTGCTATTTTTATGGGAAAATAGGACAGATTGAAAACGTAACAGAAGAATATCAAAGAAGGAGAGCTGATAAAGTCAAGTCCTTGATCATTTTGGTTAGAAGGTAATGTGAAGTAACAGGAATAAAAGTAGGAAAAGAATAAAGGAAAAGTAGATAGGAACTGACTCACTGGGGAATGTGAAAAGGGTTAGAGCAGAGATATGATACTGTTTAGATGAAGCAGAGCCCTAGGTGCTGCTTCTTAATGCCTGGGGCTCTGCTTCATCTAAACAGTATTGTTTGTGGAGAATACAAGAGCAATAACTAGAAAAAAATTAGAGGAAGGATAGATAAAAGGATGGCAGTAGTTTCTCAAGATTTCCATAACAATAGGAACAGAAATTCACAAGATAATGACTTTTCAAGTGATCTTAAATTTTTATTGAAATTGTTGACTAAGCAAGTAAAACAACTAAATAAGCAACCTATGCTGAGTGACAAAATTTATAACATTAAATGCCTTACCATAGAAAAAAATTCTATCTGAATCTTAACAGTCTTATTAAATATCATAATCATACAAAATAATGTACACTGTAGCATAAGAAGAAAATCATTCTTAGACATAAAGCACCCAACTTCAATTTGTTTTAGACTTCTGAAACTTAAATTATGATTGACATGTACACACTGCTATATTTAAAATGGACAACAAACAAGGACCTACTGTATAGCACAGGGAACTCTGCTCAATGTTATGTGGCAGCCTGGATTGGAGGGGAGTTTGGGGGAGAATGGATACATGCATATGTATAGCTGAGTCCCTTTGCTGTGCACCTGAAACTATCACAACATTGTTAATTGACTATACTCCAATATAAAATAAAAAGTTAAAAAGAATAAAAATAACAAAAAAAAAGATTGCTATGTTTATCCTTTGAGGAGCAACTAGGACTCTGTTTTATCACTGAACTTTTGTTTCTTGACTGTTTTTCTTTTGTTCCTGAATTCCCTCACTTCCCTTAAGATCATGAATTACTGAGACCTGTTCAAGGGCAAGCATTGTGGCCAAGCTTAGATCACAAAATGGCTTAGGCCAAAAATGGCTTCTCTTATGTCAAGAAAATCATGCCTGGTTCTCTTTCCCAGGGGACCCCCCTATCTTATATACTTACAAAATTTGCTCTGTTTTTAGATAAGTTATGCACATAAATTCTATGTATTTTCAAACTTAAGGTTTTTTGAGTCCATGAACATTTAAATGTTTCTTTTATCCATCTTGACCTAATAATTTGTTCTTTAACATGAAAAGATATAACATATAATCATATATTTGAATGAAATTGTATAGTCTTAGTGATATTAAATGTGACAATTCTGATATTCATTAGCAAATAAGCTCTGATAAAAAATAGAATATTTGATTAGGAAGAATAAAATAAAGGCAGTTTGAAGCATGGAACTTTTGAGCAGGTCTTAACGCTATACCAGAGAGAGAAAGTAGCTCAGTGAGCACTTATTTTGATGCAGAGAAAGGTAAATCAGAGTTAGAATGTTTCAATGACATTTGTGCCCAAAAAACTATTCTGTTTCAAAAAAAAAAAGAAAATCAAAGAACTTTCCTCATTTCCATCTCCTTCAACTCTTTCCAATACCTTCTGGTCCTGATACAGATCTCAAGCACAGACTATTATACTAAGCTTATAAATTAAGTAGCTTTATTGATTTGCTTAAGTGGTCATCACTGTGACTTTGTAGAAAATGTTCAAGTGCCAAAAATAAACCTTTAAAACACAACCTATTTATATGTAGGAAACCTTTTAAAAGATAATAAACCGGCATTTTTAAGTGCAAGTTTGTGTGTGTATGTCAAAATAGCATTTTTATTTGTTTAATAACCAAGCTGAATAATACTAATTTTTATTAAAGATAAGAATATAAGATAATGATAAGTGTTTCTTCTACTGGGCTTGGAGCTGTATTAGACACCAAGCCTACTTACTGAATTTGTGATTAAATATTTCATCAAGGTATGCACTAAAAGTCTTTCCAATTTTTATTAGAGCCAAATAGAATTTATCTAATATTGCCATTTGTAGACATGTATATGCTTAAGTACAATCATCATTCAGCACATTGACTATAAGTTTATGAAGCTGAAGAAAATAATTCAATACTTACCCGACGATTCTGATGTTATGCAAAATGTGATCGGTAAATGTCTTTATTTGTGTTGATAAATTATTTTCTACAAAACACTGCACGAAAATCTATAAGTGTACTGAAATTTCCTTTCTCAGATTATCCCTGTCACATTTTTGTATTCAGGTTACACTTGCCATAGAAAATGATTGCAGTAGTGTTTTATACTTTTTTATGTACTAGAATAGTTTTGTATGCTATTAGAGCTATGTATCAATTGACTGATAGGACTTCCCTAGGAATCAATCTATTCTATTTACATTCTGACTGTATCCTTAAATTCATCCTACCATTGATAATTGGCCTTTTTTCTGAGCTGTATGTATATACATGCACACATATCTATCATTATATGATGTATATACACTAAGTATGGTATGTTTATGCTGTATTATGATATATATATATATATATATATATATATATATACTATCAATCCTCATTATTCATGGATTGCATATCTGTAAACTCACCTACTAGCTAAAATGTGTTTGGAATCTAAAAACTATTTGCGACACTTACATGGTCTTTTGTGGACATATGCCAAGAGCTAAAATTTTGAGTTGCCTGATACAATACACACATCTCCAGGTGAGACTGGACATGGCAATGCTCTGCCTTCTTGTTTTAGCTCTCTTATTATAAACAATCATCCTTTTTGTGGTTTATTAAGTGCCAAGTTTTTCACATTTTTGTACTTTTTGGTGGTGATGTCACTTTTTAAAATATCTCCCAAGTTTAGTGCTTGAAATGCTGTCTAGTGTTCTAAGTGCAACAGTGTGATGGAACTTATGGAGAAATTACATGTGTCAGATAAGCTCTGTTGAGGCATGCATTATAATGCTGTTGGCAAAGAATTTAATGTTCATAAATTAACAAAATATCAATATATTAAATAAACTGTAAACAAAGACATAAATAAAGCAAGGGTCTGCACTGATCAATAGATGAAATTTTCTGACCAGATATTTGCAGAAACCTAACCGTGTTTTTTCCCTAAGAGTTAAGTATTTGCTAATTCAGTGTTTGTGGCAATTTATAGAACATAAATTATAAGAGTAGACTCATGTATGTGTGGATATAGATATAGACAGATACGTGTATTGTATAGATATTCATATAATTAAGTATATTTATCTCTGCTCTCTCTGTTTTTATGATCTCATTGGTATTCTTTGTAGTTCATATTTATGTATTTTCTTCTTTTCTGTTGCATTCTTATTAAAGATTTGTCAACTTTAATTATCTTTCCAAAAATTGTCTTTTTCTTAATTCTCTATATTTCAGATTTGTTTCTACATAATTAATTTCTGATCTTAATATACGATTAAGAATAAAATATTCTATGTAGGTTAATTCTGCAGGGTCTTTAGTCTTAAGTTAGGCTATGTTATAGACTGAATGCTTGTGTTCCCCAAAATTCATAATTATAATTTATATATAATTCAAGTTACATTCAGGAAATCAGAAATGGCAAAAAGAAAATATGGCAACTCTCAGTTTAGGGATGTTCCATATTTATGTGACCATTACTCCTCAAAACTGTTAAGATCATCAAAAACAAGGAAAATCTGACACTTGGAATAGAAGAAAAGAGAACTGGGTGCCTAGACTGTAATCTCAGTGAGAGTAGGAATCAAATGTGCCTTTGAGTAGTTATTTGGGCGGTTATTTTTCAAATGCCTTTTCACTAATAAATTAAGCAAATTCACACAATAGGTGAAGCCACATATGATTTTACCATTGTGTCCCTGGAATATATCAGGTGCTAAATAATTTTTGTTAAATGAATAAATAACTGAATAAATGAAGTTGTGCAACTACTAAATGCATTAACATCAAATTTTAAATATATATATAACATAAATATACATACACACAAATATATATAGTGTGTATGTATATTATATACATAATTATGTGTGTTAGAGTATGTAAGAACAGATATAATGTTATATATACATATTTATTATATAAAACAAAATTATGATTCATATGAAAAGTAACAATATAGAAATTAGCAAAAAACTTAAGATAGGACTATTCATCATCACAAATTTCCTTTTAAGTTAATTTATAAATTTAATGGAAAATGGTAGATATTTAGTGGTCACAGGAAAAACATGGATATCAGGATATTGCTGCTTTTTGGTTTTGCCTTCTGTTTTGTTTTGTTTTTAGGTCAAAGTAGACCATATTTTAAAAATGAAGGAATATTTATCAGATCAGTTTCTACAAATATATAAAATTAGGGACAATGATATTAATATTGAGTTTAGAAATAACTAGTAAAATAAATCTATTGTAAATGAAGATGAAAGAATAAATGCTAACCCAGCAATGTGATTGTTAGGGAACGATTGACTGAAACCACCTGCCTTGGCTAGGTTCGATGATAACCACTTGCATGAGTTGTTTCACAACAGGGGTTCCCATTTGGGAGGGGCCAAAAAGAAGGAGGAGATGCCAGCCCATAATATTGTCCTACCAACCTCCCAGAATTCTTCACACTGGAATCCATATTGGCTGAAAGATGCATGTGCCACCAGGAAGGACCCTGAGTCAGACCAAATATGGGACAAGCAAGATGATTGGCCACAGACTACCTGGAAACTAACTCCATTACCATAAAACTTGAGACTGCGAGCCAATTAGCAGAGCAGTTCTCTTGGGTTCCCTTAACTTTCTGCTCTCTGCCCAGGCGCACCTTCCCAATAAAGTCTTTTGCTTTGTCAGTACATGTGTCTCCCTGGACAATTCATTTCCGAGTGTTAGACAAGAGTCCACTCTCCAGCTCTAGAAGAGATCCCCCTTCCTGCAACACAATCAGTTCATTTTCTAAAGTCAGGATGATTTCTTTATATTTCATTTGTGAAGTAGGAAGTGAAGATATGCACTGAATTAGAAGGGTGGTAGGCTGAGAAGAGTAAAGAGAGTGATGACTAGAAAAGGAAAAACAAAAGCATTTGTTTGGATCATTCAATATCTAGTCAGATTAGAAACCAAGATAGTATAAGTAGTATCATTTAGCAAATTTTCTTATTTTCTTGATAGTGCTGAACTTTTCAGTTGTAGATGCTTGTAGGGAAAAATTTGCAAAGGGGTAAATTTGCAAGAAAATAGTTGAAATTAAGAATGGGTAACATTAGCTAGATAACTAAGCAGTAAGGAAGGCCACTCAGCTTAAATAAAGGGGTTAAAGGACTAGATATCTTTACATAAAGTGCAGGTATAATGATGGAATTATAATGAAAGAAACAAAAATGTAGATTATAGTGAATTAGTAATAGATTTCAATGTAGTATTATAAAAGCTGAACCCATAAAATTACTGATAAATCCTTGAGATGTGCACGGACTTCAAAGTTTGAAATAGGGTTGATATTAAAGCCTCTGAAATTGATGAGGTAAAGAATTAATCTAGAACAGTGTTTTTCAAAGCCCATGAAAGAGGAAGAGGAATTTTTTTTTTAATTTCAAATTTGTTGCGTAGAAGAGCTTTCACAGAAAATCCGAACAAATGAAATTAGAAAAATAATTATATACAAGGATGTTGTGATCTCCAATGTGTTACTTTCAGTTTCAGTGCTTATCTCATTGTGGACCAATTGCAGTTTTTTGACTGGATATCATAATTTCAATAACACAAATCTAAATAGATAGCTGGATTATCAACATGGTAAATAGGTAAATTAGGATAATCAAGAGGACTGAAATAACTTGGAGTAGAAACAAACAAACAAACAATAGCAACTACCCAATTAACTCCTATGTAAACAGGGGCATTAAAAAGTCAGTAGAAAACTGAGAAGAGAAAGGGATGAGAAGTAGTAAAGCCATAATTTTCAAAAACGTTAAGTATTTTTGCAAGAGGTAGGTGAAGGTGTTCACAACCAGACCCCACAAAATGATCCACTTTGGCATGTGGATTATTTTGAGCTGAAGACCCAGGAAGAGCTTTTTACCTTCCCCTTAACTACCTAAAAGATTTTATGTAGAGGGGTAGCTCCAAGAGAGTGCAGTTACCAGAGATAACTTTCGTGTGTACGACCTACCTATATGGAAGGACAAATATGTAACTATCAAACATCTGCCCTCCTTATTGTCCTGTGAGTTACCATTTTCCCCTTTGAAACCCTGGGTCCCTAACCCATTCCTTAGCAAAACATAACATATAAGTTTCAGCTGCCCTACTTGCCCTTGGGTCCCATATCTTTGGGGCTCCTGTACACAAGTAATTATATTGGTTTTTCTCTTGTTAATCTGTTTTATGTAAATTTAATTATTAACTAGCTAAAGAACTCAGAAGGGTAGAGGAAAATTTTTTCCTCCCATACATAAGCAATGCAACAATATAGCATATGGGATAATGGGCATAGTCTAGGATGCAGGGGACATGTTATAATGAAAAGACAATCCATTTTTAATTAAAGGTGAAAGCCTTCAAAGATGGTTTAGAATATAGAATGTTTAAACAAACACAGAAAATCAAGTGTTCCAGAAAGAAGCATTTCAATCTGGTTCAGGGGGAAAGGCTCAGAACATCAGGGGATAGAAGTACAGGAGATGGATAGCCAGAGGGAAAACATATTGGGTGATGACCAATGATATGATCTTATTAGGCACGGTGGGGTTTAGTTGGCTACTAAATAGTCACAAGAATTCAGATTGAGCCAACTCCTGATGGATGCCTAAGGCAGGAGGAAGGTCAGGTCCTGGGGAACTGCAGAAATAGGCAAACAAGGCAGGGGTTAGTATAACTCTGGCAAAAGCCTATTAAGTGGCCTTGTCTCTTAGAATGTTAGGGAAATTTTGTTTTCTTGTCAAGACATTATTGTTCTGCTTTCTTTTTGCTTTTATTTTTATTTTTTCTTTCCTTGTTTCTTCATGAAGACGTACATTAAGACTGATTTTAAATATGACCAAATCAATTTACCTGTACAATTTAAAAAAAATGTTAAAATATTTTTAAAGATAAAACAACAGTGTATAGAATGAATCATATCCAAAAATAATAACAGTTGATAAGTTCCTTCATGATCTTGATATTTAGTTTTGATTCCTGTTTCACAAACTTGTATTTTCTGAGGGAGAGACTGCCCAGTGTTTAAATTAAAGTCTTGATTGTAACATTTGCTTATTGAAATGTCCTTGTTTAGCTCAAGACTTTGAACTTTGTGATTGTGAATTATTAGTTGACTAATAATCTCTTTGTTTTTAAGGTGACAATTTCTTGATGAAATCTTCAACTTTCACTTCTGATTTTATATTTCTTTCAAGGAAAGAATATGGAAAGTTTTTGATTTGTGTAAGGAGGATTAGAAGCTTGGCAAGGAAACTGCATATAATGAAGTTTATAAATATTCATCATGCATAAATCTGTTTTCTGGTATGCATTTTTGGCATGTTAGTGTTTCCATGTGTATATTACTTCTGCTTAGTGGGAAAATAGTCTTGCTTTTACACATCTCAGGAACTATCCAACTATGTTTACTATCCTAGAAAGTGTAATTCACAATGTGATTCGTGAAGAAAAAAGTGTCCGCCAAAGGTATGAAATCTCCAGAAACCATTCTAGTGATCAAACATATTTAATCTCTTTAAAAAATCATCAAATCTGGTGGCCTGGAACATGTTATTTAATGTTAATCGAGCATTATAAAATAGAAAATGTAGTCATGGAGAGATTAATTAAAGCTACTATAATTTGTAACAAATTGAAGGAAACCAAAATGAAAAGTCATTGTTTGGTACCAGTGAAATGACGCTGGCCATTGCACACGGCAAAAACGGTCCATGTTTTTCATGTTATTTATTTCTCAACTTATATTTATGTAATAGAAAAAAGTCAGAGAAAAAAATATAACTAACATGTAAAATTCCCTGTAACTCATTGACCTGGTATGTGCCAAAAAAGAGACTTGGATTTAATTGCTAAAAGTAGTTGGTTGCTGTGTTGGCTATTTTCCATTGTTTCTCAGTTCCATACCAAGCCTTCTCTGCTGTATGAGGAACTCTACAAATCATACTTTTTTAGGCTCTCTTTCCAGAGAATTTCTGTTCAGTTCTGTCAGTATGACATAGTGAGGTGGACAGAAAAAAGCATCTTTCTAATTCTGGCTTAAACATCAAGGCAGTTGCTAGAAGTTGCTAAAAGTTGCTGAAGCAACAATAGCAGTTGGGTAACTCTGGAATCTAGCAGCCCAGCAAACACACCATTTTGGCAATTCCAGCTTCAGGTGACATAGAAACTCTTCTGCATCTCTATACAAAATGCAGCAGCTAGTGTAGGCTTGAGTCTTCCACCCTGGAGGTATCAGCTGCTTTAATTGCTGGGATAAACACGGTATTCATTTTGTTCCTCCTTTCTTCTCAAAAAAAAAAAAGAAAAAAACAAAAAACCTCCTCCCTTTTCCTTTTTACACAAAACTAACAACTTTGTAACGTTTCTGTATATTAAATAACTTCTGTGTTAAACTGCTTCTATATCAAATCGCCTCCATATTAGAGTTTTGTATCTGTATACAGTACTAGTCAAATTATTTTAAAAGCAAAAAAATATATATATAGATTACTTCCTCAAAGCATGTTTTAAAAGTATTTTCTATAATATTTCTTCCACATACAATAATTTTGAGGTATACACGTACTATATGCCAGAAACTCTTTGAGGCACTTGGGACCGATCAATGAATGAAAATGAGAGGGGTCTTTGCCCTGACAGAGTTTTTGTTTTTTTGGTTTTTTAAATAAATTTATTTATTTATTTTTGGCTGTGTTGGGTCTTCCTTTCTGTGCAAGGGCTTTCTCTAGCTGCGGCAAGCAGGGGCCACTCTTCATCGCGGTGCGCGGGCCTCTCACTGTCGCGGCCTCTCCTGTTGCGGAGCACAGGCTCCAGACGCGCAGGCTCAGTAGCTGTGGCTCACGGGCTTAGTTGCTCCGCGGCATGTGGGATCCTCCCAGACCAGGGCTCGAACCCGTGTCCCCTGCATTGGCAGGGAGATTCTCAACCACTGCGCCACCAGGGAAGCCCCTGACAGAGTTTTATTTTAGCTGGATACAACACAAAATAAACATGAAATATAAGAATATGTTATCTAATATATCAAGCATTAAAGATTATTCATGTAAATAAAGCAGAGTTGGGAAAGGGCAATGCAGAGGCAAGTTAGAAACGGGAACTTTAGTGATTATAATTGGAGTTCAAAGAAATAGACCTCATTGTGAAGGCAACATTTGAGCAGATTTCTAGGATATGTGAGTTAACCATGGGAAGAGCCAGTGCAAATGCTATAAGGTGGGGATGTTGTTTGGGTCACTGAAAGACCCAGAGGGGACCAGCGTGGGTGAAGTGCACTGTGAAAGGAAAATCTATAAGGAGATAAGTTCCTTGAGGGAGTCAGTGGTGGCTGAATCACAGTGTGGTAGCTGAATCACAATCCTCTATAAGGACTGTCTTTTCTTTGAGTAAATGAGGAAGTATTTTACAATTTTGAACCCAGCATTGACATGATTAGACTTTCATTTTAAAAGGATCCGTCTGATTATGTAATGAGAATAACATACAGGGGAGCAAGTGAAGAGACAGGAAAATCTGAGAGGCTTTTGCAACAATACCAGTGACAATGCATGTGGCTCAGATTCAGATGGTAGCAATGCATGTGGCCTGAAGCAACTGGAAGCTGGATATACTTGGAAAGAAACATAAACAGAATATCCTATTTCTCAGTCATGTTTATAAAGACCTGAAGTTTCTCCTAATTTTAGAGCTATATCCATTCTTGATATGACAAGGCTAACAATAACTGGGTCCTGGGGGAAAAAGGCTCTCCCATTCTGCATACTTCCTACAGTTCACTGGCCCTGCTCATATTCTCCTTTGGGAACACTTTAAGTGACTTAATTTACCCAGTATTGCAATAAATTGATATTTTGATTACTTTCAACAGCACTTTTGCTTGACATTTATCTTTTGCAACATCTAAATAAAGATCGACTGTACATATAAATAGTATAAATTATAGCTTTGGAGAAGTTAAAATATACCCAAAAGAATACATTTTAGGGAATATCTAGATTCTCATTTTATTATTTGTATTAGTGAACTAATACAGGCAATCTTTTATTAGGACTCATTATGATTACATTTATGATTACTTATGATAGGTTGGAAGAATCTAATCCATTTTGTTTTTTATCTCAATGCATAATGAATTTGAGTTTTTGTTTTTTTTTTAAACATCTTTATTGAAGTATAATTGCTTCACAATGGTGTGTTAGTTTCTGCTTTATAACAAAGTGAATCAGCTACAGATATACACACGTTCCCATATCTCCTCCCTCCCGCATCTCCCTCCCTCCCACCCTCCCCATCCTACCCCCCCAGGAGGTCACAAAGCACCGTGCTGATCTCCCTGTGCTATGCGGCTGCTTCCCACTAGCTATCTATTTTACTTTTGGTAGTGTATATAAAATTTAATAGAAAATATATGAGCATAATAGATTTTTTAAATTATGAAATATGCTTTATATTTCAAACACCAGATTTATAATAGTAAAGAGAGGACTTAAAGAAATAAACTAGGCAAATTATATCAATAATTTAGCACATTCTACCTTAAATAGGAAGACTGATACAAAAATTAAATGATTCTACGTGCCCATCATAAAGTAACAGAAATGAACTGCCATCTGTTCCATTTAAGATTATTATAAATATAAAGCTTATAGTGAATCTCATTTTGTGATCTTATTCACACAATTGAGAGGAAATTTTCCCTGAGATTTTATAAATTGAACTGTCTGCCTGAACAGCAGCTTTCGTCACTCATTCTTCAAAATAAATGGAAGCATGGAAAGAAAGAAGGAAAAGATTAGGTAGCAAAACAACAAGTTTGGTTTAATAACGTATAGCATCATCCAAACATAATATCTCTTAGTATCCTCTGAAGTTAAAAAACGGAGCATATTTATATAATTTCTCTTCCATAAATTTTAAAGCATTGACTCATTATCTGTTGTATGTGAGAATGAAAAATCAACAATAAATTCCACCTGTGACAACCCATATGAGAAACACACACACGTATAAAATGTATGTAAAATATTCATATTTTAAATACACAATTTAGGCACACACACATATACAAAGATACATATATAATTATATATACAAAGATATATATCCTTAAATCTACATGGAGAAGATTCAGCCAGGTTTAGGCAGGATATCAGCAGCTCTTCTGTGCAGCAGGAACATGATTTGATCTAGCACAAAATTTGCATCACAAGACGAGGTCCTATGCATTCTCTAAAATTACATGAGAGGAATAATACTGAAAAGCAGGTTCTGGACTGATTCTAAATGCAATTGTTACCATGGCATGACGACTAAATTTTTTTAAAAACTAAGAAAAATAAACTGAACAGAGAATTCCCTGGTGGTCCAGTGATTAAGACTGAGTGCTTTCGCTGCCATGAGCCCATGTTAGATCCTTGATTGGGGAACTAAGATCCTGCAAGCTGTGCTTCATGGCCTTAAATAAATAAATAAATAAATAAATAAATAAATAAATAAATAAACTGAACATAACATAGAAATTTAAATAACCAGAATAAATACAAAGTTTGGAAAAAAGTTAGCACATCTTTAAATTCCAAGGTGCTACTCAGGCTTATGAGGTGATAAAGCAAATTAAACCAAATAAAGTACATTGTAAGTGGAAATGGAGGTTGTATGACATTGTGTGGAAGTTGTATGGCCCCAGTTTTAAACCCAGGCCAGTGACAGGCTCTTGGTGCTCCAGGCTGGTGTCCGGCCTGAGCTTCTGAGGTGGGAGAACCGAGATCAGAACATTGGACCACCAGAGACCTCCTGGCCCCATGTAATATCAATCAGCAAGAGCTCTCCCACAGATCTCCATCTCAATGCTAAGATCCAGCTCCACCCAAGGGTCAGCAAGCTCCAGTGCTGGACGTCCCATGCCAAACAACTAGTAAGACAGGAACACAACCCCACCCATTAGCAGAGAGGCTGCCTAAGTTCACAGACACCCCAAAACACACCACTGGGCATGGCCCAGCCCCCCAGAGAGACAAGATTTAGCGCCACCCACCAGAACACAGGTACCAGTCCCCTCCACTGGGAAGCCTACACAAGTCACTGAATCAACCTCACCAACTGGGGGCAGAAACCAAAAACAATGGGAACTATGAACCTGCAGGTTGCAAACAGGAGACCCAAAAGACAATAATTACACAAAATGAGAAGACAGAGAAATATGCAGCAGATGAAGGAGCAAGGTAAAAACCCACCAGACCAAACAAATGAGGAGGAAATAGTCTTTTCAGTCTACCTGAAAAAGAATTCAGAGTAATGATATTAAAGATGATCCAAAATCTTGGAAATAGATTGGAGAAAATACAAGAAACATTTAAGAAGGATCTAGAAGAACTAAAGAGCAAACAAACAATGATGAACAACACAATAAATGAAATTAAAAATTCTCTAGAAGGAATCAAGAGCAGAATAACTGAGGCAGAAGAACGGAAAAGTGAACTGAAAGATAAAACAGTGGAAATAACTACCACAGAGCAGAATAAAGAAAAAAGAATGAAAAGAAATGAGGACAGTTTCAGACAACTGTCAACTCTGGGACAACATTAAACGCACCAACATTCAAATTATAGGGGTCCCAGAAGAAGACGATAAAAAGAAATTGTCTGAGAAAAATATTTGAAGAGATTATAGTTGAAAATTTCCCTAATATGGGAAAGGAAATAGTCAATCAAGTACAGGAAGCACAGAGAGTCCAATAGAGGATAAATCCCAGGACAAACATGCCAAAACACATGTTAATCAAACTATCAAGAATTAAATACAAAGAAAAAAATATTAAAAGAAACAAGGGGAAAGCAACAAATAACATACAAGGGAATCCCCATAAGGTTAACAGCTAATCATTCAGCAGAAACTCTGCAAGCCAGAAGGGAGTGGCAGGACATATTTAAAGTGATGAAAGAGAAAAACCTACAGCTAAGATTACTCTACCCAGCAAGGATCTCATTCAGATTCAATGGAGAAATTACAACATTTACAGACAAGCAAAAGCTAGGAAATTCAGCACCACCAAACCAGCTTTACAACAAATGCTAAAGGAACTTCTCTAGTCAGGAAACACAAAAGAAAGAAACAACCTACAAAACAAAATCCAAAACAATTAAGAAAATGGTAATAGGACCATACATATCGATAATTACCTTAAATTTAAATGGATTAATGCTCCAATCAAAGGACATAGACTGGCTGAACAGATACAATAAAAGACCTGTATATATGCTGTCTACAAGAGACTCACTAAAGACCTAGGGACACATACAGACTGAAAATGAGGGGATGGAAAAAGATATTCCTCGCAAATGGAAATCAAAAGAATGCTGGAGTAGCAATTTTCATATCAGACAAAATAGACTTTAAAATAAAGACTATTACAAGAGACAAAGAAGGACACTACATAATGATCAAGGGATCAGTCCAAGAGGAAGATGTAACAATTGTAAATATTTATGCACCCAACATAGGAGCAACTCAATACATAAGGCAAATGCTAACAGCCATAAAAGGGGAGATTGACAGTAACACAATAGTAATAGCAGACTTTAATACCACACTTTCACAAATGGACAGATCATCCAAGATGAAAATAAATAAAGAGACACAAGCTTTAAATGACACATTAGAGAAGATGGACTTAATTGATATTTACAGGACATTCCATCCAAAAACAACAGAATACACTTTCTTCTCAAGGGCTCATGGAACATTATCCAGGATAGATCATATCTTGGGTCACAAACCAAGCCATGGTAAATTTAAGAAAATTGAAATCATATCAAGTATCTTTTCTGACCACAGAGCTATGAGACTAGATATCAATTACAGGAAAAATACTGTAAACAATACAAACACATGGAGGCTAAACAATACACTACTAAACAATAAGAGGTCATTAAGAAATCAAAGAGGAAATCAAAAACTACCTAGATACAAATGAAAATGAAAACACGATGACCCAAAACCTATGGGATGCAGCAAAAGCAGTTCTAAGAGGGAAGTTTATAGCAATCCATTCCTACCTCAAGAAACAAGAAAAATCTCAAATAAAAACCCAAAACTTACATCTATAGCAATCAGAGAAAGAAGAACCAAAAAAAAAAAAAAAAAAAAAACAACCCACAGTTAGCAGAAGGAAAGAAATCATAAAGATCAGATCAGAAATAAATGAAAAAGAAATGAAGGAAACTATAGCAAACATCAATAAAACTAAAAGCTGGTTCTTTGAGAAGATAAACAAAATTGATAAACCATTAGCCACACTCATCAAGAAGGAAAAGGAGAAGACTCAGATCAACAGAATTGAAAATGGAAAAGGAGAAGTAACAACTGACACTGCAGAAATACAAACAATCATGAGAGATTACTACAAGCAACTATATGCCAATAAAGTGGACAACCTGGAAGAAATGGACAAATTCTTAGAAAAGCACAACGTTCTGAGACTGAACCAGGAAGAAATAGAAAATATGAACAGAACAATCACAAGCACTGAAATTGAAACTGTGATTAAAAATCTTCCAACAAACAAAAACCCCAGACCAGATGGCTTCCCAGGTGAATTCTATCAAACATTCAGAGAAGAGCTAACACCTATCCTTTTCAAACTCTTCCAAAGTATAGAAGAGGGAGGAACACTCCCAAACTCATTCTATTAAACCATCATCACCTTGATACCAAAACCAGACCAGGATGTCACAAAAATAAAAAAAAAACTGCAGGCCAATATCACTGATGAACACAGATGCAAAAATACTCAACAAAATAATAGCCAACAGAATCCAACAATATACTAAAAGGATCACACACCATGATCAAGTGAGGTTTATCCCAGGAATGCAAGGATTCTTCAATATACACAAATCAATCAATGTAATACACCAAATTAACAAATTGATGGATAAAAACCATATGATAATCTCAGTAGATGCAGAAAAAGCATCCGACAAAATTCAACACCCATTTATGATAAAAATTCTCCAGAAAATAGGCATAGAGGGAAGTTACCTCAACATAATAAAGGCCATATATGACAAACCCACAGCCAACATTGTCCTCAATTGTGAAAAACTGAAACCATTTCCTCTAAGATTGGGAACAAGAGAAGGTTACCCACTCTCACCACTATTATTCAACATAGTTTGGGAAGTTTTAGCCACAGCAATCAGAGAAGGAAAAGAAATAAAAGGAATCCAAATTGGAAAAGAAGAAGTAAAGCTTTCACTGCTTGCAGATGACATGATACTCTACATAGAGAATCCTAAAGATGCTACCAGAAAACTACTAGAGCCAATCAATGAATCTGGTAAAGGAGCAGGATACAAAATTAATGCACAGAAATCTCCTGCATTCCTGTACACTAATGAAGAAAAATCTGATAGAGAAATTAAGGAAACACTCCCATTTACCACTGCAACAAAAAGAATAAAATACTTGGAATAAACCTACCTAAGGAGACAAAAGACCTGTATGCAGAAAATTAAAAGACACTGATGAAAGAAATTAAAGATGATACAAAGAGATGGAGAGATATACCATGTTCTTGGATTGGAAGAATCAACATTGTGAAAATGACTCTACTACCTAAAGCAATCTACAGATTCAATGCAATCCCTATCAAACTACCACAGGCATTTTTCACAAAACTAGAACAAAAAATTTCACAATTTGTATGGAAACACAAAAGACCTAGAATAGCCAAAGCAATCTTGAGAAAGAAAAACGGAGCTGGAGGAATCAGGCTCCAGGACTTCAGACTATACTACAAAGCTACAGTAATCAAGACAGTATGGTCTGGCACAAAAACAGAACCATAGCTCAATAGAACAGGATAGAAAGCCCAGAGATAAACCCACACACATACGGTCACCTTAGTTTTGATAAAGGAGGCAAGAATATACAATGGAGAAAAGACAGCCTCTTTAATAAGTGGAGCTGGGAAACTGGACAGCTACTTGTAAAAGAATGATATTAGAACATTTCCTAACACCATACACAAAAGTAAACCCAAAATGTGTTAAAGACCTAAATATAAGGCCAGACACCATCAAACTCTAAGAGGAAAACTTAGGAAGAACACTCTTTGACATAAATCACAGCAAGATCCTTTTTCACCCACCTCCTAGAGAAATGGAAATAAAAGCAAAAATAAACAAATGGAACCTAATGAAACTTAAAAGCTTTTGCACAGCAAAGGAAACCATAAACAAGATGAAAAGACAACCCTCAGAAGGGGAGAAAATATTTGAAGACAAAGTAACTGACAAAGGATTAATCTCCAAAATTTACAAACAGCTCATACAGCTCAATATCAAAAAAACAAACAACCCAATCCAAAAATGGGCAGAAGACCTAAATAGACATTTCTCCAAAGAAGATATACTGATTGCCAACAAACACATGAAAGTATGCTCAACATCACTAATCATTAGAGAAATGCTAATCAAAACTGCAATGAGGCATCATGTCACACCACTCAGAATGGCCATGATCAAAAAAATCTACAAACAATAAATGCTAGAGAGGGTGTGCAGAAAAGGGAACCCTCTTGCACTGTTGGTGGTAGTGCAAATTGATAAGCCCACTATGGATAACAATATGGAGGTTCCTTAAAAAACTAAAAATAGAACTACCATATGACCCAGCAATCCCACTCCTTGGCATATATGCTGAGAAAACCATAATTCGAAAAGAGTCATGTACCACAATGTTCATTGCAGCACTATTTACAGTAGCGAGGACATGGAAGCAACCTAAGTGTCCATCAACAGATGAATGGATAAAGAAGATGTGGCACATATATACAATGGAACATTTGTCAGCCATTAAAAGAAACGAAATTGAGGTATTTGTAGTGAGGTGGATGGACCTAGATTCTGTCATGCAGAGTAAAGTAAGTCAGAAAGAGAGAAACAAATACCGTATGCTAACACATATATATGGAATCTAAAAAAAAAAAAAAAAAAAAAAAATATGGTTCTGATGAACCAAGGAGCAGGACAGGAATAAAGATGAAGACGTGGAGAATGGACTTGAGGTCATGGGGAGGGGGAAGTGTAAACTGGGAGGAAGTAAGAGATTAGCATTGACATATATATGCTACCAAATGTAAAATAGATAGCTAGTGGGAAGCAGCTGCATAGCACAGGGAGATCAGCTCTGTGCTTTTGTGACCATCTAGAGGGGTGGGATAGGGAGGGTGGGAGGGATACGCAAGACGGAGGGGATATGGGGATTTATGTATACATATAGCTGATTCACTTTGTTATACAGCAGAAACTAACACAGCATTGTAAAGCAACTATACTCCAATAAAGATGTTAAAAAAAAAAGAAGATGGCTTAAATATAATGGAATACTATCTCAGTGAAAGTATGACTATTATTAAGACATTTTCCACCATGATGGCAGGATTGAAATTAGGAATGGAAATTCCAATACCCTGAAAGATAATGTCAGAGTAAGAGAGTTGGCGACTGAATTAGTTGATCTATCTTAAATAGATTATTACAGAAGAATTGTCTGTCATTACAGAAACAGTTACTGTTCTGTTATGGTCTCAGTTGTGTCTCCTCAAAATTTCTGTGTGGAAACTCTAACCCCTGGTACCTCAGTATGTATTTGTATTTGGAGATAGAATCTTTAAACAACTAATTAATGTAAAATGAGTTGATATGCATGGACCCTAATCCAATAAAACTTGTATCCTTATAAAAAGAGATTAGGACACAAATACTCATAGAGGGAAAAACCATATGAAGACACAGAGAGAACATTGCCATCTATATGCAAAGAATACCTTATCTTAGACTTCTAGCCTCCAGAATTGAGAAAATATATTTTCCCTGTCTACACCACCCAGTCTGTGGTTCTTTGCTATGGCAACCCTAGAATACTAATACCTATCTCTTCACTCTATTTTTGCAACTATTATGGTCTCATGTTTCCCACTAGGTGAAACAGATAAGGAAGTGAGAATTCTGGATGGCCTCCAGTGTCACTTATCAATTAACTGCCCCTCAGCTCTTAGTGTACCCTTCATATATGCTCTGTGATAAACAAAGAAATTCCTTTAAGTATTAATCCTTTAACGTAAGCAGGGTGTTAAACATTCTCAGGAGAAACCAAAGGAGGGATATTACACCCTCTCATTTTGGGGGTGAGAGGGTCCTGCCATGTGGGTGTGATGGCATCAGGCGGAGCCTGCCCAGATTAGACTATATCTGGTCCCTCTGACCTTGCAGAAATAGCCGTTTCACAGCCCTCATCATTCTGAGACTAGAGCCCCTGACCAGCCTGAGGGTTCTACAGAGCCCCATAGAGCCCACAAGCAGTTGCTGGTGGCTTGGGGAATCGTATTTAGAGCTTCCATTTCTCCAGCTCCTGTACAACCCCATGCTCTGAAGGTCTTCTGCCCTGCCCTAGACTATCACTGCATGCCCACAGCACACGACTGGTGGCTGGTTGCCATCTCTACCACCCATACTATGCAGGTGGCTCACTGTTTGTCCAGCAGCTCCGGATCATCTTAGGCCTGACCAAACAAGTGAGGTTCCCTGCTATAGGGTAAGTTGATCTCTGTCAGCTCTAGGGTATTACAGAGAGTTTCCACATATCTTATAACTACTCTCTTACTTTACTTACAATTACTTACAATTAAATAAACTGACACCCAGAACAACAAGATTTGCAGAAGTGTCTCCTTGCGTGTGTGGTGTGTGTGTGTGTGTGTGTCTGTCTGTGTGTGTGTCTGTGTTTGCATGAGAAATGAACTGATGTCCTAAACAAATGGGGTTATTAGTCATTTAGGAGATGGTTGAGTGTCCTCTGTAACTCCAGTGTGCTCTTGACACTGTCATTACAGTGAAGGTTAAAGCAAGCAAACAAACAAACAAACTCTTTCTTCATTAGGCTTCATTAGAAAATAGGAATAGGAGGAGATGAGAATGAAAATAAATGAACTCCATATGTTATCCTGCATTTGATATTTTTTGGCTATTTTTAGTGATTCTGGTAAGTATGTACTGGTATCACATTGCTGTTTTAATTTACATTTTCTTTCTGGCATTCAGCACCCTTTTATATTCCTTTTGGTCATTTGGCTAATCAATTTGGTGACATATCTATAAAAAGTCTTTGGGCAATTTCTGAAATGAATTGAAAGGCAGAATTTAAACCATACCTTTTCACTATATTGATTGTAGCCAAAATATTTATTTCAATTTTCTAGGTAAATATAGAAAAAGTAAAGAGTAAAATATATGTGCACCCCTGGTTTTGTTCTAAAAGTGGTACCTATAAGATTAAGAGGGCAATGGTTATAAAATGTAGGATTATCATTGAAGTAGAGGGGAAATATCATATTTGAAGAGACTCCCACTCTATTAAACAGGTAGTCATGGAAACAAAAAAGGATAACATTATCTTCCCAAATGAATGCTGTACTTCTAGAGTGCCATGTTTGTCTTGGCACTTTCTAATACAAAAAAAAAAAAAAAAGCCAAAATATTTTTCACAGAAATTAGGGTTTTTAAAAATATTTCATTCTGTAATTTATTTTATATTTTCTCTCAGAATCATTTCCCCCCAAAATTTCACTTTCCTTAAAATTTATTTATTATCCCAATTGACCAAATTGCTTAGTTCTCCATGGTGGTATGATATCACAGTCCATTGCTCTATATTGGTCCTGGCAAGAAACAGATAGCATGAATCTATCGGGTTATTTGAGGATAGTTGAATGTATCAAAGTGAAGGATTTATTCAACCAAAAGGATTATTGCAGTTTTCTGTGGCTAGTAACAACAAAATTCCATTATTTCTATGAAATTAAGAGGAAAAAACACAAGAAGCTATTTTTTGAACTTGGTAGTGAGAGTGAAGTGGAGGAGGTTTGATTGGCAGGTGTTGAGGAATAAAGAACCAACAGGATGAGGAAACAAAAGATAGAAAGGAGCCATAGCTTAGGTAATTGGACACTTTCTCATTCTATAAAGTCAATTACATTTCAGATATATCTGAACCCTAATTCACCTAATCCTATCATAAGTCTCCTCATTTATTCTCAATCACCAAAATTAACATTGATAAAATTATTAAGGAATATATTATTTCTTCTCACTGTCACTTGGTCTTACTTCTAGCACTGTGGCAAGGTCATGTCAGCACTCTGCTTGCAGAACAATGTGGGTATATAGATGTATATATACACACACATACACAGAGTTTTGATTACTTCCTCAGATTTAAGATTTGATTAATTAATCACACACCACCACCATCTATTTGTGTCTTTGTAGAACTACAAAGTAATTATTTGTGTCTTTGTAGAATTAGGCAATGCATAATAAATTACAACTTTGGAATTTTGAATAAACAGTATTTGTTTCAGTATACTTCAGTGCCTGTTCCTAGATATATGTATATTCATCTTTTTTATGCAATCTAAATTCCCCTGCTTTCCCAAATTCACACAACTTTATGCTTGTTAGTTGTTTTCCCTTGTCAGAAATTTAAAACAAATGCTTAGTTTTACTCAATAATCTAAACAACACATAGTGAGCAGTAAAAAGACCATAAAGCATTTGCAAAACACTTCATTCTTACATCGTACAGAATGTCATCATACAGAAACTGGAATAACTTTCAGGATATAACACAAACTTTTCATCTTGTTGTTCTCTTCACAAAAACACCAATTTGATTTTCTCCCTTCTAGTGGTTCTCCTGTATTGCTTTTAATTCTTGGAGCTCAACACACTAAAGCTATTCTCCTTTTATCTAGAGTATAGTTCATGAATTTTGCATTATCTCTGTGTTTCTATGGAATTCTCTTCCGTTTACTATTTTCTCTAGTTAATGACCCTGAAGAGGAGCCAGATACAGAGAGTTCTGGGATCAGACTGTCTCTTTTGGGCCTACTAGCGCTCCAACATGACTTAGAATTAGGCATCTAGCTCCATTAGATATTGATAATGACATGCTTTTATGACTACAAAAACCGAGAGTAGGCATTTACCACAGAGAACAGAGTGAGGTTGATGGATCCCAAAATTTAATAAAAATGCAAAAATATCCCAAGATACAAAAGATGTTCGGCCATCACTGGATGTACAGAGAGTAGAGAGGAAAGTATACGAAGAACTAAAGCACATCAGCTCCACAGATCAGAAAGTCTTGTCAAGAGCTTTCAATTTGCTCATTTCCTTTTCCATCAAATTGCCCTGAGTAGCCTGCTTCCTCACCAGTATGGGGCAGAAAACATACCAATATATCAACGACTGCCTTTTTCCAGCTGAATCAGCTAGGTGACATCATAAGCACTTAAACTCTGCTACTATGCATTGATAAAATACCAGTTAGTCATTTTTGTTAATTTTGTTAAAGAATTTAAATGTGTGTGTGTGTGTGTGTGTGTGTGTGTGTGTTAGAGGAAAGAGGTCTATGTGTTCTACCAAAATATTAAAACTTAAAAATTCTGTAGCATCTATAAAAGGACATCCTTAAAAAGCAAAATAAATTTAAACAGATTTTTGTATCATGAAGATGTCCCAGGATTGAATATGTAAATGGCCCACGTGAATGAGATTTCTCATTCTTTATCCATGTTCATTTCAGCCAAAATTATATATTTTAGGGTAATAGATTCAATGCAAGTCATAAAGCATTTCTTCGTAAATAAAAATTGCTTATTTCTGCAAATTCTCATTATATTCTTATCATCTCATATTTTACATGAAAAATGTTCTTCAATTTTAAGAACCTAAACAAGAATAATTTTAAATATCTAAAAGCTTTGCAGTGGAAGATAACTTAAGTCAATACATTTGCAAGTTTTTACTAAAAGGAATGTAAAATTAGTGAATAAATGTATTGTGCGTATGAAAAGGTGTTAAAGAATCTTAGTATGATTTCAATTTGCTTAAATTTACCAGGCTTGATTTGTGACAAAATATATGATCTATCCTGGAGAATGTTCCAGGAGCACTTGAGAAGAAAGTGTATTCTGTTGTTTTTGGATGGAATGTCTTATAAATACCAATTAAGTCCATCTTGTTTAATGTATTATTTAAAGCTTGTGTTTATTTATTTTCATTTTGGATGATCTGTCCATTGGTGAAAGTGGGGTGTTAAAGTCCCCTACTATGATTGTGTTACTGTCAATTTCCCCTTTTATGGCTGTTAGCATTTGCCTTATGTATTGAGTTGCTCCTATGTTGGGTGCTTAAATATTTACAATTGTTATATCTTCCTCTTGGGTTGATCTCTTGATCATTATGTTGTGTCCTTCTTTGTCTCTTGTAATAGTCTTTATTTTAAAGTCTATTTTTTTCTGATATGAAAATTGCTACTCCAGCATTCTTTTGATTTCCATTTTTATGGAATATCTTTTTCCATCTCCTCAGTTTCAGTCTGTATGTGTCCCTAGGTCTGAATTGGGTCTCTTGCAGACAGCATATATACGGGTCTTGTTTTTGTATCCATTCAGCCAGTATGTCTTTTGGTTGGAGCATTTAATCCATTTACATTTAAGGTAGTTATCGATATGTATGTTCCTATTACCATTTTCTTAATTGTTTTGGCATTGTTATTGTAGGTCTTTTCCTTCTCTTGTGTTTCCTGCCTAGAGAAGTTCCTTTAACATTTTTTGTAAAGCTGGTTTGGTGGTGCTGAATTCTCTTAGCTTTTGCTTGTCTGTAAAGGTTGTAATTTCTCCATCATATCTGAATGAGATCCTTGCTGGGTAGAGTAATCTTTGTTGTAGGTTTTTCCCTTTCATTACTGTAAACATAACTAAGAATATAAAACATCCTGTACATTTACTTCTTTAAACCAAAGCAAAACAAAAAACAGTCATGACAAATAACATATATGTTACAAAATGTCATTAACCCTATGAAAACTGACTTGTTAAACACAGTAATAATATCTTGCAATACCTTATGTATATCAGAATCCTGGTAAAGTATTGAAATTTACACCTGTAATCCAACTGCTTCTATGCCTCTGGGATCAGAGGTTTTGTACATCTATTCACCCTTTTATTTTCCCCCACAAAACAGAGAAAAAAAATATTCTCACTGTGTTTTATTTCAAAATGTGCAATTTTACCTAATGAGAATAAGGAGGAGGAACATGTGTCTTGTATGGGTTTAGCAACATTATATACTCAAACTAAAACTATACATTTTAATCTGCATCATTTTGAAGACACAAATTTGTCAACTAAATATAAATTGAAATATGGGGATATAAATTAAGACATGCAAAAAGCCTAAGAAAATTATTTTATTTTTAACAATGGCAAAATCAATTTTACTGTTTACTTGCTTAGGTTTCTCTAAGTAGTTATCTAACTAGAATGGGTATCTCTTAGCTGTACCTTCATTAGGCCTTTTCAGATTGCCTTTTTCGGCCTGTTTTATCTTTTTTCCACTAAGTTTAATTTTAGTTTTTTTTTTTTTTGAGAAAGCTAATACATGCATCTTATTAACCAAATTCAAACAGTACAAAATATTTCCAACTAAAGTGTTTTGAGGATTTACATAAAGAAGCAGCCATCTGTTTGGAATACTTTGATAATTCACACTCCTATTTCCTTTAAGTCTGTATTCAATGTTGGATCACCGCATATAAAACAGCATCCACAACCGTCATTCTATCCTCTTTATATGCATTATTCTTTTGTATCATGCTTTATGACCTGAAGTACTAATACCCAATTCTTTACTGTATTAGTGTCTCCCTCCCCATACTGGAATGTAAGCTCCATGAGATCAAGATGTCAAGAACTGGGAAGGGTTTGAGAATTTACTTTACTTGTAGGCTGGTAAATTAAGGTGCCACAGGTCTATATATGGTGGCAGAAGACATAGACTCCTGGGTCAGAGACAAACACATTTTTACTCACAGCACAGGAGGCAGCCTAAGTTTCATGTTGCATTTATTTCCTTACCTCCAAGTATCATGGGGGTGATGTAAAGTGGCATAGATTGATGCTAAATACACAGTGGGTTTGAGTTACAGCTGAGGAACCCCGCACTTCTTAATCTTTAATCTTATAATGTGCTACTGGAAAACCTACTCAAAATTTACCCTGGATAGAGACATTACCTTTATTATCCTGGTCAGGAAGCTGAGGGAAGCTTTATCTCTATCTTCCAAGGTTGTTTGCTATACCAAATATGCTTAGAAAATAGTCTGGAAAAAAGTTGCCAATATCCCTTGCCCAGAAGACATGCAGTGATGTGAAAGAAAAAGAGGAAATCATCTGTCTCTCCCCTAATATTCACCTCCTCATTTCTACAGTGTCTTGGTTTCTGGAAACCTTCTTATGAATACAGCACACCTTCAGACATGGAATGAGACCATATCTGCCAAATCTGATTCATGCAACATTTAATTTAGGGCACTATCAAAGTACTCCAAGCACCAGAATAATAGGAACCTTCAGAGATGACTCAGTTGTACCCAGACCGCCCACATCAGTTTTCCAGCTGAACAAATCCGATCAACCATCAGGAACTACCTTAGGAAGACAGGTGATTTTCTTTATATGTTTCCATATTGGATTTTCCACTTGGCTGATTCAGTTGCAAAATGGTACAATGATTTTGGAAATCAATTTGGAAGTTTGTTTTTTTTTTTTAATTTAAATGTACAATTACTAGATGACTAAGCATTTGTACTCCTCTGTATATAACAAAGAGAAATAAAACTCTATGTTCATACAAAGACATACAAATGAGTACTCATAGAAACTTTATTCATAAGAGCTCCTCATCAAAAGAATCAACTAAAATGATTCTTATGATTATTAAATGAACTAATAAATAGATAAAATATGGTGTATCCATACCATGGAATACTACCCAGAAATAGAAAAAGAAACAGACAGCTGATAAAACAATAACATAATACCGTTTAAAAAATAGATAATAAGTGAAAGAAGTCAGACACAAAAAGCTGCATATTGCATTATTTTGTTTATATAAAAGTATATGAGGCATAACTATACTGACAGAAATCTGGTGATTCATTGCCTGGGACCAATGATCTGAGGATTAATTGAATGCAAAAGTATGAAAGAACATCTAGGGTGTAGCAGTGTTCTAAAACTAGATTGTGGTGGTAGTTATACTTCTTTTACATTTATCAAAATTTATCAAACGGAAAATTTACATGAATAAATTTTATTTTATGTAAATTTGCTACAGTAAAGCTGAAAGAAATTAACTTTAGATGCAAGCACATGCATTGAATTATCTTGAAACATACCTATGAAACTGATACTACTGTTTGTCATTAAAGACTGGTTGCCTTTAAAGAGAGAATAGTACAGTAGATTAGGGTTGAGCAAAAACATTCTTTTCTTGCTACACAAATTACAGGACAAATGAGTTTCTTGATGGTGGTGCTCAAGTACCATTAGTTACACTCTCAACTCCATGAATGCGTATACAACATACACAGACAATCTAAGTAAGAACAGTGCACTTACTAAGTAAATACCACCCCAATAAAATTCCTTAGGCCTTTATTCATCATTCACCCACTCAATAAATACTTTTATTAAGACCTTATTATGCAACAGGGGATCTTATATTCCTGGGGAGAATGTATTTTTTATTGTGCCATCATAAATCTTTATTAGACCCATTTAATAAATATATCAATATTGTATTTTTCATTCAATTCAATATATTATATTTTTCAGCTTTAAATTTTCAACAAGATTAATTCCCTTTTTTAAAAATTGAGATTTCCCACTTATGCATTAATTTTCAGGATGTATTACTTTAATTCTTTTCATATACTAACAGAAACTCTGAAGTGTTTGCTAAATTCAGCATTCGGGCCTAACTAAAGTTAGTTTATATTGACTGCTTCTTTTCAGAATAAGAGTCACACTTTCTTATTGCTTTATATATCTAGTAATTTTTTGTTGAAGATTGGACACTTTCTTTAAAAAAGATTGTAATGACTTTAGAGTCTGCTTTGGTCTTTGGAAGTAATCAAATTCTAATTTGCTTATCCAATTAATGTGTCTGGACTCAAATTTTTAAATTTACATCCCTCATGTGTACAATTTTTGGTTGATTTCTTTCTAGACTGTCTCCATAGTGATGTCTCCTGCGCAGATATGGTTCAGGGGTCAGGCAAGGATTTTCAAAGACTGCTCAGACTCTTCAAGCCAATTAGGTTTTCTGCCAGTTAAGATGTATGTGGGTTAAAGAATACATTCACAGCCCCAACAAGTTTTCAAGTCTCTCAAGCTTTCAATTTTCACTGGGTTTTTGGCTTTTCCATCCCAGAATGTGTGAAGAATTTATTATCTTAGCTCTTCTAAAGATCTCTCACTTTAAAAATTTCCCAGTTAGTTTTAAGTTCCTCTTTCATACCCCTAGTCAAAAAGGCAACAAACTTGCCATTCTTACCTCATAAAGTAGCTATTTTTCAAGAGTCACTTTCAAGTTGTTGATTGCTTTTGGGAGTTTTCAAACTTGTTGAAATTATTATTTTTTAAAATGTACAATGGACTTATCATTTGCTTTAAATTCACACACGCAAAAAATCTAGATAATTTAAAATTATAACAGATGATTGAAACACCTGCTTGTGAAATTGAGAGTTTATAAGAAACTCAAGGGACAGTTCACATGATTGAATGAATATGTGTGTAAGAGATCATTGGTGGATCAATGGTTAAGATACTGTTGGGAAGACAGGAAAGAGATAATGGGGGATGACACAGAAACTTTCATGCATTTTACTCTACTTTTTTTTCTTTCTGCCTCAAATTGTAGTGCCAGATAATGTGTTGACTTTATGAATTTTCTGAAGGAAAATTTGATTGCCTAACATGACACAATGACTATTCTTTTAAATTCTTAGAGAAATAATTATTCTTTTGTGCAATAATTGTCCTTTTATTTACTTGTCTAATCTGCCTCTTTCCACCATTGGATGAATTGGTCCTATATTCATGTATTTATCCAATATTTCTCCATATGACTGGCAGTCAGAATCCACTGAGCAGACTCATATTGCTGTCATCTCTACAGGTCAGTCCTCTTGCTTGCTTGACCATTATACCCTAGAAGTGAGGGTATGGGTGAAGATTAATGACAAATGGCAAGAAAGAGAATTGAATGTTGATTGACAGTGAGCCAATAAATAGTTAATGCAAAGTGGAAAATATTACTTTGTCTTGGTGCCTCCTGTGAGGTTGAGAACAAAAAATGATATTGTCTATTAGGTGCATTTACAGTGTCTATAGAGTGAAATTATTTGTCTGATATAATCTATTATTCTATATGAAAATGAAGATCTAGGTTGGATCCTGCTGGATATAAGGAGCATTCAATCTGTATTCATCTAAATGATGTATTAAAATGACCTGTAACACCTTGTGAGTGGTGAACACTTGAATAATCATAAAAGTCTCTTTGTCTTTTGGTTCCTGCTTTATAGGTTATAACTATTACAGAAGACTCTTGTTGGCAGTTCACATGTCTCCTTCTCGAAAGCATGAAGTTGACTTGTTCCATGTCAGAGACATGCGTCTTAGTGTAACCAAGAACATCAGATGATCTGTTGAGAAATGTATAGGATATGATGGACATTATGTCCATCTGCTCTACATCTGACCTGTCATAGTATTATAAGCCCTGACACCTGTGAACCATGCTCTTGTGAGTTGAGGAAAATTTTCAAAGTAAAGTATAATTGGACAGTTTAAACCGAAGTTAGCTTAGAGTTTATTTGTGGGGTTTACAAACATGCTACTGATAGCCCCAATGTTCACAGATGTCACCTATGGTAAACTTTTTGGCATACTCAATCTAAAGTGTATAAGTGGCTAATAATACCTTTAAGATACTATCCTAGGAAACTTAGTCCTTTTCTGTCAAAAACTAGATTCAAACCATAATTAAGCAATGAGCAGGCAATGAAAATACATATTTGGTGGATAAATCAACTTTTCCAAATGAGCGTGAAAGAGACTTAAACATAAATGACAATAGTCTAGGATTTCTGGGAAAAGCTCAATTAACCTTTAAAAGGGAGAACTATTGCGGAAAAAGATTTATTGGCAATGTTATTTCAGGAGGAAAGAAAGGGTGGCAAGAAGTTTGGGCAGATAGGAAATAAATTACAGAAACTCAACAAATAAGTGAACACCATGCTAGAGGAGAAAGTTGGGACAGATTGTGAACACTATTTCAAGATGAGCAATTAAACGTATCTATACAGATAAAAGTACGCATAGGTCAAGGAAGATGGGATCTCTGCAGTAGAAGTACAATAAATAAACTTACAGGATAATTATGGTCCCACCAGTCTGTAGAAATTTAAAAATGGAAAATATAATTTGCATCTGAGCTCTCTAACTGTCCACACTAAATTAAAAAAAAAATCTGTGGAAGATTCCCAAAATATCCACTGCTTAATCTTTAGAACCAGTGAATATATTATGTTACATTGTACATGGGATTTTGCAAATGTTATTAAATTAAAGACCTTTAGATGGAGAGATTATCCTGTATTATCTGGATGTCCCCAATGTAATTATAAGGGTTTGTATAAAATGGAGGCAAGAGGGTCAGAGTCAGAGAAAAAGATGTGATGGTGTAAACAGAGGTTGGAGGGATCTGAGAACACAAGTCAAGGGATGAAGGTAGCCCTTAGAAGCTTGAAAGTCGAGGATATGGTTCTCTTCTATATCTTCCAGAAATAATGTATCCCTGCCAATCCAGTTTGTATAGAAAATATCCATAATGATGCTTTACACCTGATTTCTGTTTTGGTCGCTTGATTTCTGCATTGAGGTTTGGTCATGCAGCCAGAGGTTTATAAAAAATACCTCCTTGAGTGAGACTGGGTCTTTCCTGAAATCAAGATACTGTACATGGATATTTGTGGTTTATGGTCTAGAGACAAACTATACCCTATGCAATTGAGAGCAAACCCTGGAAACTGCTTAAATGTCTCTCACACATGTTGGGTGTTTGTCAGTGTTTCTTTCTCCTGCAGTATTTTATCTTTTTACTGTTATAAAACCTCATGTAAATACACCTTGCTAACATCTTGAGTAATTACTCTAACCTGAAACCTTGTGGTTTTATGAAATGCATATTCTCCTGATGGGTCCTGAATTTTGAGAGGGGTTTGCTTATTGATTTGCCTCAGGTTTAATTTTTAAATTCACCCTGGTACATTTTGATCATCGCAGGTTGTGTTGTTTTAACAAACTGTTGAGTCTCATAGATCCTTGAGGGACACAACATTGCTAAAATCTATATTTTTAACTTATTTGAATTAATTTGTTAAAGTTTTTCTCATTTTTATAAGCTTAGTGTATTGCTTTAAAACTATACATTATACTTATAAAGTTGTAGCACCCACACAAAACATGAAAATGAGGGGTATGTATAGTTAACATATAAATAATCTTAAATATTTTTGCATTGTCAAAAATTATCAACTTGTTAAGATCTGAGAGATTATAAGCATAACCGTATTTTACTATCATCTTATTGGGTAAATAGACCCAAGACTAAATAGTCTAGAGACTACTTAACAGAAGTTCTACTTGTAAGACACTTTACTGTATATGAAAATCTGAGAAGTGAACATTTTGAGAGGAAAAATGAGAGGAATTTTATAAATAACCAATTCATGCTAATATTTATTGAGAACTTATGCCATGTATATATGTTAGGTACTAGGTATATAAAGATCCCTAAAACTACAATTCAATCAAACTTACAATTTTGAGGGTTAAAGAAACAAAAACAATTTTGATAAAATTTGAGGAATTCTAAAATTATGACAACTAATGATTACCATGAAAATGCAGTGTAGTGACATTTAACCCACTTAAAATGGATGGTATTGGGTAGCCATCAATAAACGTATTCTGGAAAAAAATGATATGTGATTGAGATGTGAAGGACAAGTTTTAATCAGAAGGTTCTGGACTTCCCTGGTGGCCTACTGGTTAGGATTCCGGGCTTTTGCTGCGGTGGCATGGGTTCAATCCCTGGTTGGGGAAGATCCCGGCAAGCTGTGCAGTGTAACCAAAAAATTAAAAAAAAAAAGAAAAGAAAGTTTCAGAATTGGGGACACCACACAGAGTGATTGAGATTGAGTGAACAACACAGAGCAAAGAGGACAAAAAGTGGATATGCCCGTATTGAAGAAAGGAAATATTTCCTGTTGCCAAATAACAGAGTGCTGTTTGCTGCAGCGCGGGATTGCAGAAATGACACCGAGTAATACCTCAGAGGTGAGCAGGAACATGAGTTCACAAAATGCAGAGGCGGAAGGAAGCCTATAGGTAAAACTATAATGGCATCTCTTTCCATGAAGCTCCTGCATGGAGAAGGTGTTCAGTGTAACTACTTCCTGTGTCCTGTTAATATGCTTCTCATATTGATCAATACTACCTTCACAATTTTATTTTAGTCTCATATTTGTCTTTTCCAGTCTAAATTTCTTTTAAATATAATCTCCAAAAGACATCCCAGGTAGCCTTTCAAAATGAGGTGGTACCTAGAAACTAAATGATTAAGCCACTTAATCCTACATTTTATTGATGGAAATATAATGAAAAATGCTCATGATTCGTAATGTACCACTTATTCTGTCTGATTTTTTCCCTTTGAACATGTGACAGCAAGCTAGTGCAAATAATTATGAGTATGGGTTGACAAAGGACTGGAACCAATGCTGAAATATTTTTATGACATTTTACAGATGGGATTCATATATACTATAATGGAGAAAAGGAAAAACATATATTCAGCTACTTTGGCATTCCTGGAAATTCCTACAGAATTTCAAATTATGGCAAAATGATTAGTGGTATTTCAAACATAAAATAATTGCTTCACGTGCAGAATTGAATAAAAAGATTATTGAAAACAAAACCTGTGCATTGTTTTCTATATTTAAAAAAACCCAGAGGAGGAGCTTCAAGATGGCGGAAGAGTAAGAAGTGGAGATCACCGTCCTCCCCACAGATACGTCAGAAATACATCTACATGTGGAACAACTCCTACAGAACACCCACTGAATGCTGGCACAAGACCTCAGACCTCCCAAAAGGTAAGAAACTCCCCACGTACCTGGGTAGGGCAAAAGAAAAAAGAAACAACAGAGACAAAAGAATAGGGATGGGACCTGCACCAGTGGGAGGGAGCTGTGAAGGAGGAAATGTTTCCACACACTAGAAGCCCCTTTGCGGGCAGAGACTGCGGAAGGCGGAGGGGGGAAGCTTCGGCGCCACAGAGGAGAGCGCAGCAACAGGGGTGCGGAGGGCAAAGCGGAGAGATTCCCGCACAGAGGCTTGGCACCAAGCAGCACTCACCAGCCCGAGAGGCTTGTCTGCTCCCCCGCCAGGGCGGGCGGGGCTGGGAGCTGAGGCTTGGGCTTCGGTCGGATCGCAGGGAGAGGACTGGGGTTGGTGGCGTGAACACAGCCTGAAGGGGGGCTAGTGCATCACAGCTAGCTGGGAGGGAGTCCAGGAAAAAGTCTGGAACCGCCTAAGAGGCAAGAGACCATTGTTTTGCGGTGCACAAGGAGAGGGGATTCAGAACGCCGCCTAAAGGAGCTCCAGAGACAGGCGTGAGCCGCGGCTATCAGCGCGGACCCCAGAGATGGGCATGAGATGCTAAGGCTGCTGCTGCCGCCACCAAGAAGCCTGTGTGCAAGCACAGGTCACTCTCCACACCGCCCCTCCCGGGAGCCTGTGCAGCCCACCACTGCCAGGGTCCCATGATCCAGCGACAACTTCCCCGAGAGAACGCATGGCGCGCCTCAGGCTGTTGCAATGTCATGCTGGCCTCTGCAGCCGCAGGCTCTCCCCACATCCATACCCCTCCCTGTCCCTGGCCTGAGTGAGCCAGAGCCCCCTAATTACCTTCTCCTTTAACCCCATCATGTCTGAGCAAAGAATAGACGCTCTCAGGCAACCTACACACAGAGACAGGGCCAAATCCAAAGCTAAATCCCAAGAGCTGTGCGAACAAAGAAGAAAAAGGGAAATCTCTCCCAGCAGCCTCAGGAGCAGCAGATTAAATCTCCACAGTCAACTTGATGTACCCTGCATCTGTGGAATACTTGAATAGAAAACGAAACATCCCAAATTGAGGAGGTGGACTTTGGGAGCAACGATATATATATATTTTTTCCCTTTTTCTCTTTTTGTGAGTGTGTATGCGTATGCTACTGTGTGTGATTTTCTCTGTATAGCGTCGCTTTTGCCATTTGTCCTAGGGTTCTCTCTGTCCATTATTTTTTTTTGGGAGGGGGTTTTAGGATAGTTTTCAGCACTTGTTATCATTGGTGGATTTGTTTTTTGGTTTGGTTGTTCTCTTCTTTATTTCTTTCTTTTTTTAAAATTTCTTTAAATATTTTTTAATAATTGTTTTTGTTTTTTATTTTAATAACTTTTTAATTTTATATCATTTTATTTTACCTTTTTCTTCCTTCCTTTCTTTCTTTCTCCCTTGTATTCAGAGCCGTGTGGATGACAGGCTCTTGAAGCTCCAGACAGGTGTCAGGGCCTTGCCTCTGAAGTAGGAGAGTCAAGTTCAGGACATTGGTCCATCAGAGACCTCCCAGCTCCATGTAATATCAAAAGGCGAAAATCTCCCAGAGATCTCCATCTCAATGCCAAGACCCAGCTCTACTCAACGACCAGCAAGCTACAGTGCTGTACACCCTCTGCCAAACAACTAGCAAGACAGAAACAAAACCCCACCCATTAGAAGAGAGGCTGCCTAAAATCATAATAAGGTGACAGACACCCCAAAACACACCACCAGATGTGGACCTGCTCACCAGAAAGACAAGTTCCAGCCTCATCCACCAGAACACAGGCACTAGTCCCCTCTACCAGGAAGCTGACACAACCGACTGAACAAACCTTAGCCACTGGGGGCAGACACCAAAAACAATGGGAACTATGAACTTGCAGCCTATGAAAAGGAGACCCCAAACACAGTAAGTTAAGCAAAATGAGAAGACAAAGAAACACAGAGCAGATGAAGGAGCAAGGTTAAAACCCACCAGACCTAACAAATGAAGAGGAAATAGGCAGTCTACATGAAAAAGAATTCAGAATAGTGATAGAAAAGATGATCCAAAATCTTGGAAATAGAATGCAGAAAATAACAGAAACGTTTAAAAAGGACCTAGAAGAACTAAAGAGCAAACAAACAATCATTAACAACACAGTAAATGAAATTAAAAATTCTCTAGAAGGAATCAATAGCAGAATAACTGAGGCAGAAGAACAGATAAGTGACCTGGAAGATAAAATAGTGGAAAAAACTACAGCAGAGAAGAATAAAGAAAAAAGAATGAAAAGAATTGTGGACAGTATCAGAGACCTCTGGGACAATATTAAATGCACCAACATTCGAATTATAGGGGTTCCAGAAGAAGAGAAAAAGAAAGGGACTGAGAAAATACTTGAAGAGATTATAGTTGAAAACTTCCCTAATATGAGTAAGGAAATAGTTAATCTAGTCCAGGAAGCACAGAGAGTCCCATTCAGGATAAATCCAAGGAGAAAACACCAAGACACATAATAATCAAACTATCAAAAATTAAATACAATGAAAAATATTAAAAGCAGAAAGGGAAAAACAACAAATAACATACAAGGGAATCCCCATAAGGTTAACAGCTGATCTTTCAGCAGAAACTCTGCAAGCCAGAAGGGAGTGGCAGGACATATTTAAAATGAGAAAAGAGAAAACCCTACAACCAAGATTACTCTATCTAGCAAGGATCTCATTAAGATTTGACAGAGAAACTAAAAACTTTTCAGACAAGTAAATGTTAAGAAAATTCAGCACAACCAGCTTTACAACAAACCAGCTTTACAACAAATGCTAAAGGAACTTCTCTAGGTAGGAAACACAAGAGAAGGAAAAGACCTACAATAACAAATCCAAAACAATTAAGAAAATAGTTATAGGAACATACATATTGATAATTACCTTAAATGTAAATGGATTAAATGCTCCAAGCAAAAGCCATAGACTGGCTGAATGGATACAAAAATAAGAACCGTATACATGCTGTCTACAAGAGACCCATTTCAGACATAGGGACACATACATTTGGAAAGTGAGGGGATGGAAAAAGATATTCCATGCAAATGGAAATCAAAAGAAAGCTGGAGTAGCAATTCTCATATCAGGCAAAAGAGACTTTAAAACAAACAATATTACAAGAGACAAAGAAGGACACTATATAATGATTAGGGGTTCAATCTAAGAAAAAGATATAACAATTGTAAATATTTATGCACCCAATGTAAGAACATGTCAATACATAAGGAAAAGGCTAACAGCCATAAAAGGGGAAAACGACAGTAACAAAATCAGAGTAGGGGATTTTAACACCACACTTTCACCAATGGACAGATCATCCAAAATGTAAATAAATAAGGAAACACAAGCTTAAAATAATACATTAAACAAGATGGACTTAATTGATACTTAGCGGATATTCCATCCCAAAACAACAAAATACACATTCTTCTCAAGTGCTCATGGAATATTCTCCAGGATAGATCATATTTTGGGTCACAAGTCAAGTCTTGGTAAATTTAAGAAAATTGAAATCATATCAAGTATCTTTTCTGACCACAACACTATGAGACTAGATATCAATTACAGGGAAAAATCTGTTAAAGCTACAAACACATGGAGGCTAAACAATACACTACTTAATAACGAAGAGATCACTGAAGAGATCAAAGAGGAAATCAAAAAATACCTAGAAAAAAATGACAATGAAAACACGATGACCCCAAACCTGTGGGATGCAGCAAAAGCCGTTCTAAGAGGGAAGTTTATAACAATACAATCCTACCTTAAGAAACAAGAAACATTTCAAATAAACAACCTAAACTTACACCTAAAGCAATTAGAGAAAGAAGAACAAAAAAAACCCAAAGTTAGCAGAAGGAAAGAAATCATAAAGATCAGATCAGAAATAAATGAAAAAGAAATGAAGGAAATGATAGCAAAGATCAATAAAACTAAAAGTTGATTCTTTGAGAAGATAAACAAATTGATAAACCATTAGCCAGACTCATCAAGCAAAAAAGGGAGAAGACTCAAATCAATAGAATTAGAAATGAAAAGGGGGAAGTAACAACTGACACTGCAAAAATACAAAGGATCATGAGAGTTTACTACAAGCAACTATATGCCAATAAATTGGACAACCATCAAGAAATGGACAATTTCTTAGAAATGCACAACCTTCCGAGACTGAACCAGGAAGAAATAGAAAATATGAACAAACCAAACACAAGCACTGAAATTGAAACTGTGATTAAAAATCTTCCAACAAACAAAAGCCCAGGACCAGACGGCTTAAAGGCAAATTCTACCAAACATTTTGAGAAAAGCCAACACCTATCCTTCTCAAACTCTTAAAAAATATGGCAGAGGAAGGAACACTCCCAAACTCATTCTACGAGGGCAACATCACCCTTATACCAAAACCAAACAAAGATGGCCACAAAAAAAAGAAAACTACAGACCAATATCCCTGATGAACATAGATGCAAAAATCCTCAGCAAAGTACTAGCAAAGAGAATCCAGCAGCATATTAAAAGTATCATATAGCATGATCAAGTGGGGTTTATCCCAGGAATGCAAGGATTTTTCAACATATGCAAATCAATCAAGGTGATACACCATATTAACAAATTGAAGGAGAAAAACCATATGATCATCTCAACAGATGCAGAGAAAGCTTTCGACAAAATTCAGCACCCATTTGTGATAAAAACTCTCCACAAAGTAGACATAGAGGAAACTTTCCTCAACATAACAAAGGCCATATATGACAAACCCACAGCCAACATCATCCTACATGGTGAAAAACTGAAACCATTTCCAGTAAGATCAGGAACAAGACAAGGTTGCCCACTCTCACCACTATTATTCAACATAGTTTTGGAAGTTTTAGCCACAGCAATCAGAGAAGAAAAAGAAATAAAAGGAATCCAAATTGGAAAAGAAGAAGTAAAGCTGTCACTCTTTGCAGATGACATGCTACTCTACATAGACAATCCTAAAGATGCTACCAGAAAACTACTAAAGCTAATCAATGAATTTGGTAATGTAGCCAGATACAAAATTAATGCACAGAAATCTCTTTCATTCCTATACATTAATGATGAAAAGTCTGAATATGAAATTAAGAAAGCACTACCATTTACCACTGCAACAAAAAGAATAAAATACCTAGGAATAAACCTACCTAAAGAGACAAAAGACCTGTATGCAGAAAATTATAAGACACTGATGACAGAAATTAAAGATGATACACATAGATGGAGAGATATACCATGTTCTTGGATTGGAAGAATCAACATTGTGAAAATAACTCTACTACCCAAAGCAATCTACAGATTCAATGCAACCCCTATCAAACTACCACTGACATTTTTCACAGAACTAGAACAAAAAATTTCACAATTTGTATGGAAACACAAAAGACCCCAAATAGCCAAAGCAATCTTGAGAATGAAAAATGGAGCTGGAGGAATCAGGCTCCTGGACCTCGGACTACACTACAAAGCTACAGTAATCAAGACAGTATGGTACTGGTACAAAAACAGAAATATAGATCAATGGAACAGGATAGAAAGCCTAGAGATAAACCCACGCGCCTATGGTCAACTAATCTATGACAAAGGAGGCAAGTGTGTACAATGGAGAAAAAACAGCCTCTTCAATAAGTGGTGCTGGGAAAACTGCACAGCTACATGTAAAGGAATGAAATTAGAACACTCCCTAACACCATACACAAAAATAAACTCAAAATGCATTAAAGACCTAAATATAAGGCCAGACGCTATCAAACTCTTAGAGGAAAAGAATGGCAGAACACTCTATGACATAAATCACAGCAAGATCTTTTTTGACCCACCTTCTAGAGAATTTAAATCAAAATGAAAATAAACAAATGGGACCTAATAAGCCTTAAAAGCTTTTACACAGCAAAAGAAACCATAAACAAGATGAAAAGACAACCCCCACAATGGGAGAAAATATTTGCAAATGAAGCAACTGACAAAGGATTAATCTCCAAAATTTACAAGCATCTCATGCAGCTCAATATAAAAAAAACCAAACAAGCTAATCCAAAAATGGACAGAAGACCTAAATAGACATTTCTCCAAAGAAGATATACAGATTGCCAACAAACACATGAAAGAATGCTCAACATCATTAATTATTAGAGAAATGCAAATCAAAACTACAATGCATTCATTGGGTTATTTGTATGGAAATATGTTAATATAAATGTTTCAGACATTACATGAAATTTCTAAAAATCTTATATGTTCTGGTATAATGTTATAAGTCATAATCCTAGTTATTACCTTAAAATGTATATCTCAGAAATAACTAATTTTCTTGTCAACTGCATTATTATGAACTTTCATCAAATTTTTAACTGTGGTCATTTTTAAGTCTTTTGTCATTTACAGACAGTTCTGTGTGTACTCTGATGCTATTGCAAATATGTTCCTATAAAAGGGTTTCATCTTTAAGAAATTCATGGAAAAGACTCTGACAAGTACAGGTTTCTGGTAACTGACTGTACTGCTGAACTGAATGAATAAGCAGAACTGAATTTTCAGAACTCTAATGAAAAACTGATGAACTCATAAAAGTGCTAACAAAAGATCAAGACGAAAAAAATTAATTACATGGGACTGAGTGAACTGATGAGGATGAGTATAATTTTTGTGACTTTCTGTCTGAATTAAAAAAAAAAAAAAATCCCACAAGGACTCAGAGGCAAAGAATATACAAATCAATTTTCACTGCAAAGTAAAGGAGCTGTTACAGTGGAGGATTACTGGACTGAATGTCAATATTATGACATAGTATGAGTGTGTTTCATGTTTGGTAATTGCAATCATTGTTGCTTTTGTTGTGGTCATCCATGTACAATGCTTGGTGTCAGTCTATTTATCTCTTGTAAAAATAAAATATAGTGTGTGTGTGTGAAAAAAAAAAAAAAAACAAACTACAATGCAATATCATCTCACACCGGTCAGAATGACCATCATCAAAAATCTACATACAATAAAAACTGGAGAGGGTGTGGAGAAAAGGGAACCATCATACACTGTTGGTGGGAATGTAAATTGATACAGCCACTATGGAGAACAGTATGGAGGTTCCTTAAAAAACTAAAAATAGAACTCCCATATGACCCAGCAATCCCACTACTGGGCATATACCCTGAGAAAACCGTAATTCAAGAAGAGTCATATACCACAATGTTCATTGAAGCTCTATTTACAATAGTCAGGATATGGGAGCAACCTAAGTGTCCATCAACATATGAATGGAAAAAGGAGATATGGCACATATATACAATGGAATCTTACTCAGCCATAAAAAGGAATGAAATTGAGTTATTTGTAGTGAGGTAGATGGACCTAGAGTCTGTCATACAGAGTGAAGTAAGTCAGAAAGTGAAAAACAAATACCATATGCTAACACATATATATGGAATCTAAAAAAAAAATCGTCATGAAGAACCTAGGACCAAGACGGGAATAAAGATGCAGACCTACTAGAGAATGGACTTGAGGACATGCGGAGGGGGAAGGGTAAGCCTGGACAAAGTGAGAGAGTGGTAGTGTACATATGGACATATATGCACTACCAAGTGTAAAATAGATAGCTAGTGGGAAGCAGTCACATAGCACAGGGAGAGCAGCTCAGTGCTTTGTTACCAGCTAGAAGGGTGGGATAGGGAGGGTGGGAGGGAGGGAGATGCAAGAGGGAAGAGATATGGGGATATATGTATATGTATAACTGATTCACTTCTTCATAAAGCAGAAACTAACACACCATTGTAAAGCAATTATACTCCAATAAAAACGTTAAAAAAAAAAAAACATCTGTGTAGTGGGTTCTGGGATTCAAACCAGAAATATTTTCAAATAATATTTCCCTATTGTGATATCTAGTATCCAATTAATTTTTTGATGCTTCCATCTCCCAGTTTCAAGAGTAATAAAAATTACATTAATTACATTGTCTTGCACATAGAAATGTTTTGAACGTTTTCAGAAACAAAGTTCTAATTAAATTTTTTTTAAATCTGGAAATTAATTTTATCTTATGATTTTTGAGTCACTGCTGAAATTAGGGGTTAACTCAGTAGTAGTCAAGTTTAAAAACTAAAAACAATTATAAAAAGTATTTTTATCAAATCCTGTTTAATTTCACTTTTTTAATGTTTTTTAGGCTTTTTATATACCTTTTGCATTTATTATCTAGATTAAATCTGTGCTAATAAAATATGAAACTTATAATTCCTTACAATGAATACAAATTCAATGACTATTTTCTATGCAACCTGATGAACAACTAGGGCCAATGTGTATAGCCTTAAAGTAGTTGGAACTATTTCTCTCTCTGATTTTTTAATGACAACTGTGTTGAATGTGTGTATATTGATCAGTATGCATCAAATCAGAACACTGCATGTTTGTTCTAACTTAGTTATAAATTTGAACAAATAATAATATCACAAATATTATTACATTATTCCAAAGTCTTAATACCAGTTAAGTGATATAGGCTATTTTGGAGAATGGCTGCATAATGAATTAAGAATACAATGAAGAATGTGGTCAATTTATACATAAATAAAATGTTTTGGTCAACTAAAATGTCAATGTGGCAGAGGGAAAAGACAACCGGGTATCAGGAGATCTAGATTAAGACAGTATAGTATGCCAGGTGAGCACATCGGCTCCAGAGTCAGAGACGACTGATGGTCTCTCTCCATCCTCTCCTTCCTTCATGGTTTCTGTTCAGGACCCTCCATTCAGGTAAGCCAAGACTCTTTGTATTCCCTGTCTGTCTCCCCAGTCTTGGGGACAGAGGTGTGCCCTGTGTCCTCTGCTCTCTTATATATAGATCCAAGAAGAGTTGTTGATTTTTCAGGTGTTTAGCTTTTCACTTCTTCATAGGCAGTGATGACTTCCAAGCTCCTTATATGCAGAACAGAAAACTAGATGTCACATACATATTCTTCCAGGGGGATTTCTTCTTACGTTTAAATTGTGTCTGATGCATCAGAAAATACATTACTTGAACATAATGCTGGTCTTGGTGAGCATTTTACAATAATTCCTGTTTAAATATAAGGAACTAATCACAGTTATGTTCCAGAGAATTAAAATGTAACATTTGGCTGCAAATATTTTTATCTTGTATTTTCAAATAGAAGACTTCACGCTAAGCTAAATAGTAAAATAATGGTCTAAACTGGGCTCACTCCTTTGCTGTCAAATATGGCTATTGAAATACTTGCCTTAGAAGCTTTTTTTATTTGTAATGATTGAGTAGATTCCTTGACGGAATTATCTAGGCCAACCCCCCAGGCCGCAGACTGGTACCAGTCCTCGGCCTTTTAGGAACCAGGCCGCACAGCAGGAGGTAAGTGGCGGGCGAGTGACGAAGCTTCATCTGCTGCCCCGCATTGCTCCCCATCACTCGCATTACCGCCTGAACCATCCTCCCTCCCCGTCGCCGTCCGTGAAAAATTGTCTTCCACAAAACCACCGGCCCCTGGGGCCAAAAAGCTTGGGACATGCTGATCTAGACTTTAGCGTGTGTATTTTTGAGTGACTGATTTAGCTCTTGTATCTATTTAAAATACTTTTCATTGTTCAGTTGTTTTAGATTGCATGTACCTGTACCCATAAAAGTATTTCAAACTTTCAAAATAAAGCCTAGAAAAACTTTTAAAAAATTAAGACTAGTGAGAAATACGTATGTTAGGCTAGGAAAATTGCTTAGAAGATTTTTTGTTCAGTTTCCTTCTGTTATTTTAAAATATACTAGACGAAGAGGTGACCAATTTTTTTTTTTTTCATAAGTAAGCACAAGGTTTAATGGGAAAAATGATTTCACTAATCACCAGCCCATTACTAGTTCTGCCGTAACTACCTGTGGTCACTAGGCAAACTACATAACACAATCTCATTCTTCTTTTGTACAATCAAGGTACGTTGACAGTTCCTTATGTGTCAAAAATGTTCTTAACATAAATAGAAAAATAAATCTGTATTGAATAATAGCCTTCTGCATCTTGGGTTTAAGACATCTTATTGACAAAATATCATATTTCAACTGTACTCCAATAAAAATTTTAAAAATTTTTAAATATTAACAAAATAAATTTGAAAAACATACCATATAGATAGGAAGAATGACTTAATTTTTAATATATTATAACACAAATAAAAGTGGCCTTTTTGCCTACAATCAATCTTAAATTACATATCAGATTAACATAACTAATTGTAATACAATTAAATATTAAATTTCATTTCAATGGATTAAAAAAAACCTCTTGTACGCATATCTAGATATACAAAGTCTAATTGCTTTAGTGTCTAGCATGACATTAAATAAAATAACTCCTGCTATCAAAAAGGAGTTGAGTCGAAATAGATTCACAAAATATGCGTACACAGAATTAGGATTACTTTTCTCTTCCATTAATCTAGTTCAGTTTTATTGGGCAAAGTTCTGTTATAAATTCATCTGTTCACTGCAGAAATGTCAATGAATGTGATAAAGGAACTTCTTTGGTGATTTATCATAGAATGTAATTTCTGAATTTTACATTTTGTTGCACTGTACAGTGTCACAGATAAAAATGCTTCTGAAATTGCTGTTTCATAGATGATTCTGAGAAACTTGAAAGGCCATGAGTCTTCCCTCCATGGCTGTTAGATTAAAAAACATGGTAGTATCTTACAAAGAATGATTGAACTAAGACATAAGATCATCTCTAATGTTAATGTACATTTTCTTTTACTTTTACGCCAATATGTTTAGAAGTTTGTGGCTCATTTGACATGAATGTTTATTTAAAAGCATATCTTATAAGATAAGAGGAGTGTGGATAAATCAATGTGTTTAACCTAAACAGCAAGCAGTTGGCCAAAAATATAGGCTTCTTGAGTAGCGATTTTATATCAACAAAAGAGAAGCCAGTTCTGCTGCTCCCAGATAACTTGCTATTTAATTGAAGAAAGTAAATAAATGCACATAAACATTAAGTATGATATACAAACATGGCAGAAATATCGATTTGTGTCTATTACTGTTAAATTTAATTGATTGTAGAATCATGGAAACACACATCTAAAAACAAACAAACATAACCTAGGACACTTTATTTTAGTTTTTGCTAATATTTTTATCTGATTAAATTAAGAATACTGACAATATTTAACAAGTTCAAACAGATTTTGATTCTGGATATGTGAAATGAATAATCTAATAAGGCTTTAGGGTACAAACTTGCACCTCCATAATCTGAGTAAATGGAATTTACTTAGCTTAGATGGTTGCCATAATGAATGTAAAACAAAAAAGAAAAAGGACCCCCATGAGGTGTTCCCAGAACAACTGATTTTTGCACAAAGCTGGTACAGGAGCTAAGAATCAAGTCTTATAAGAGCTTGGTGAAATTTTGGCATTTCTTTATAAGGCAAATTTTATTTTTTTCTTTAATTCTTATATATTGTATTATATTTATAAACATTTAAGTTCTTTTTAATTCACACTTACTTGTAATACTTAAGTCGCTTTTTAAATTGGAGAGATATCACCAATTTCACAGAGTTGGAGAAAGAAGTACAAGAACAAGACGCGGGTAAAAGAGACAAAACACAGGTAAGATCAGACAAAGGAAAATAAAACTGGCAGTGCTTCCTTCTTCTGTCTATATGTGGTGGAACTGTTCTTGATCTCCTTGGATCCTAGAATCTCATGGCAGTGGAATGGCTAGGGAATAACAGAGAACAAACAGAAGAATGTCCAATGTCAAAAGAGAAAATAGAATGCACTATTATTTAAGCTAGATTTGTGGTTGAGGGACAGAAGCATACTTCTGCTAATTAGTCTCAAGAATTCTAAAAGGGTCTTAGATTTTATCCTACTTGCAAACTAGTCAACCACAGTTTCATGGATGCTGGCTGAAAATGAGACTGCTGGGCCAGTAACAAAATATGGTTTATTAATCATAGCAGTAGTTATAGCCCGAATGGCAGCATTTTCTTATGATGTTTCTCTGAGCCTCTACTGCCAAAGGGTAAGTAAAGGAGGATCAGGTGACACCTGGACACATAATGGGTTGCATTATAGGAAAATAATCCTGAGTTTAGGAAATCCTGATCTTTTACAGTGGATTTCGAGCAAAACTGCCTGGCCTTTGGAACAGAGGGAGACAGTTAAAAAAAACTTCCCTTTGCTCAGGAAGGAGACACTATGTCCACCTGGGCTGTTCACGACACAAACATTATGGAACAAAAGGGCAGAGCCTCTTCCCGCAAGATGTGCCCAAACATAAGAAATCCATAGAGAATTGCTGAAATATCTACTCCTCATTTCTACACTGTCTTGTCTTCTGGCCATGAATATGACACTCCATTGGCCACTTGGATTACTCTGACCAACAGAGACTGTGATGCAATCAATTTTTCATATAGAGCAGTTAATTAATTAAGGCTACCCTCAATAGGACACCAAGCAGCAGGATGTGTCAACCTGAAGTACTAACCTCAAAAATGTTCCAGAGTCCCAAACCCGCCAGCTGAACTGATCTCCTAACCATCAAGGTACACCTTAGACATCTAGGTAGTTTTCTCTTTAAAAGTCTGTACTGACCCTTCCAATTTCCTGAGACATTAATCCAGGTATAGGTATAGCAATTGCATAGAATCTGCCTTGGTCTACAAGGAGGAAGTCTTGGACAATTTCATTTTCCTTAACAACCCTGGCCAATCAGGTGAGGCTGAACTGAATGCTTGCCAGAGCTAAAGGGATAATGATCACTTCACCTAGAGTCAGAAACAAATTTCGTTCCCACTTTATAATTGAATAACTTATATAGTAAGATAACTATTCACAGTTTGCCCATACATTAGGATTCAGTTCTCTGTTGGGAAATTCCACATAACCTAGGGTAGCCTGACCACGGAAGACCCTCATATTCTTCTGAGAGCTAGTCTTTCCTTAAGCACTTCTAAGTATTTAAGACTGCCCTCGAGAGGCAAGTTAGTGTTTTTTGGAAGGGGATTAGCTAATGTCTGGCTTCCACCAAGAACAGTGGCCCTGAGTAAATAAAATGTTTAGGATTGCTGGGACCCATCAAGTGGACCTACATTAGCTGGGTGACAAAAGTCAGTACTGCCTCCAAAGTGGCACCCTGGCTGGTTGGTAGACCCTTAGGGTCCCCAGTTCCTTTCATACTGAGTCAAATATAAATAAATTAAAAAAAAAATTGAGTCAAATCTTTTTTTGATTTTGGAAGGACTGCTTAAGAGAAGTTACTCCAATGGGTCCTTTGTACAGTGGCACTGAGGGAGGAGATCGATAGGTCCCAGGCTGAGTAGCTGGAGTTTGTCCCCTGTGGACAGATACACCAAGATGAAGAGGAGGAGGAGCTAAGCCCTGCCCAGATAAGAGACCGCATATTTCTCATTCTCGAGGTCAAAGAGACCTTCCCGATTACACATGCACAGAAAGGCTCCTTGCAGGTCAAAGAGGCAGTGATGTCAACCTACCAACAGGCCTCTTCGCTAGAATCCATCTTGGCTAAGAGATGCACGTGCACACATGGGAGGACCCTGAGATAGACCAAATTCGGGCTCAGAACCAGGCAAAGCAAGATGACTGGCCAAAGGAAACCCAGAAGAAATGCCCCGTATAAGTGATTCAAACTACCATGAGGGCATGGCTATTTCTCTGAGCCCACCTGTGTGTCTATCCACATGTACTCTTTTCCCCCCTAATAAATGCTTTACTTGATTCACTACTTTCCATTTCTTTGTGGAAATTCATTTTCTACAAAGCCATATGGGTCAGGGCCTTGTCACTTGCTGCTGGTCCCTGGTGGTCTGGTGGCTAGAATTCAGCTCTCTCACTGCCCCAGCCTGACTTCAATCTCTGGCTGGGAACTGAAAGCCTGCTGCAAACCACTGCAGGCGGAGGCCACCCGTGATCAGCATCAACTGGATCGCATCCCACTCCAAGGAATGATGAGTGACAGCTTTGAGAGTAGGAATGTGGCAGAAAACTGGTGTTTTCCATGGGAGATCTAATATCTTGGGCCACCTAACTCCAATAGACTATTTCTGTTATCACAGAACAGTTGAGCAGAATGGTGATCAAACTGTATTCAGAGCTTTTTCTTAGGAGATAGGAAACCCAGCTGTCAGTTAAGATTACTGCACTTTCAACCCTTTTTAAGGGGCATACCAAAATATTTCCACTGGAAAGAAAGATTATTAATGTCTCCCCCTCACCCTTTTCTTAGTTCTTACAATGTAAGATGCTCTCTCCCTAAGTGTCTGGCTGGTTACTCTCCAGAAATGTTCTGTTTTATCTAGAAACACAACAGGTATAATTATTCTCTCCTCTTTCAGTTCTAAGAACTTTGAGTTTGCGCTTTAAACTTGGAAATTCCCTTGTAACACTCCTTGGTTCAGTGTGTGTTCCACTTATAATCTCATTTTTCTAGATTTACCACTTCTCCATTTCCTTGTCTGCTTATGACTTAGCTGATATACCACTAAGACCAAAAGCTACTGAAAACTTGGAGAGAATTCAGCTACTAGCATTATTTTCATATCTGATATTCATTCTTGACAGTATCATGAGGAGTAAGCTCATTTGAGTAATGGTTCCTGAAGGCAAAACACAGCAAATAGAAAACAGTGCATCGGTGGTATATATATGTTCTGTGTGGCTAGAAATTATGCATGTTACAATGAAATGTTAGATCAAGACAGTAATTTTCATGGATAGGCACATTTCTTCTATGGTGTATATAACTATAAAATTCTGCCTTTTGTTTAAAAGATTGCTAGAAAAATAAGATTTCACGATCAAAGATTCAGAATTTGGAATTTTATGACTTTTGGAATATCATTCAAGGCTATGTTTTATACATGAAGAAACTGAGGCTGAAGGAAGTTATGATTTTTCTGAGGATATGCAATTAGTGGTGGGGCTGGTACTACACACAGGTCAGCTACCTTAAACCCTCTTTCAAGATCCATTCCTCTATTTTGAAACAATAAGAGTGCATCCTTATAACCCCAACACTATTCTAAGTACTTTACATATGTTAACTGGTTTTATCCTTCAACAACATTATAAAATAGTTATTAATTGTCCCCATTTACCAGTGAAGAAACCGTGGGACAGAGATGTTGGATGATTTCCCCAGGGTCACCCAGTAAGTGGTAATCTGGATCCAAAAAGCAGAATCTTCAACCATTCAGTTATTCTGCTTCTTATTTGCTAATGTTTAAACTGAAAAATGAGATTTTATTTACACAATAAAAAGACCTTTTAGCCTGGCAATGTGACTAGTCATGTGTGCTTTGTTTTGAAAAATTTAAATAGTTTTATTCAAGCATTATAGAATCAGGTCATTATCAATGATGTTTTTTATCCTATAACCATTGGTTCTCAGCTGGGGGTGACTGTGTCCTCCCTCCCCTCAGTGGAAATTTGGGAATGTCTGGAGATATTTTTGATTGTGACAAATGGGTGGGGAAGTGGAGAGAGATGTTACTGGTTCTAGTGCATTAGAGGTCAAGGATGCTGTTTAACATTCTACAGTGTGTATGACAGCCTTGACAACAAAGAATTACCTGGCTGAAAATGTCCATAGTGCTAATGTTGAGAAATCCTGTCCTGGACCTGGTCTGGCAGTGCTGGTTCAGGTCACACTAAGACTCATTCACACTCCATGATGAGTGCACTGGTCAGAAGCGTGTTTACTAAGCTAGTCTCTAGATATGTTTCACAGGGATGGAATAAAGATGGATAGAGGAGAATGAAACCACACACACACACACACACACACACACACACACACACACACAGAGCAAAGCAGATTCTCATGACTAATTTACCGATTTTCCCCCATTTAAAAATCAAACTTACATGTATTCTTATGTTTAATGTCCTGTAATCAGAACAATATGACTCTGAAGTCACTATGTTTATTGCCAGTGAAGTCACTGGCAATTCCTATATCATAAGAGCTGGAAGGCTCTTCTTCCATCCATGTCCAAGTCTGGCAAATTGTTTTTCTTATCTGTAACTGGATTATTTGAGAGGCACAGTTTTGTTTTTGTGAATATATTTTTGCACAACAGACCACTCCCCACATACATACACCCTCCAAGCACAGGTGCGTAGCCCAAACCTCTGTATTTCCTAAGAACTCTCAAAGGTCAGAGAGGAGAAGTTGCTTTAAGCCAATGACTTTACATGCATTTTTTTTAACTTAAATTCTCTGAAGACCATTTTATTGGTGTCCTAGAAGGAGACATGAAACACAGAAGTGCTTTTGAGATTAGTGGTGATAGAATGATTCCTCTGGCCTGGAGAGCAGATAGTAGTCGTTCTAGCTGTGTGCTTTGGATGTCAGGACATTGCAGAAAACTAAATGCTACTTGTTAGTTTGAAATATTTGGGGAAAAAATGACATTATGGAGGTTTTTGTAAGGATTTGTGTCTGTCTATTTATACACACTCATAACACATAAGTTTTAAAATGTGGTTTTTGTAAGACTTCAGCTTAAATACATTCATAAATTGCTTTTCCTCTTGAAATACACATGGCAAAGCACCTGTGGATAGTGTGACAGAGAATAGGGGCCCAGAGGGAATGATGACAGGGACACTAAAATAGAGCCGGGAAGTTGACAAATGCACCCAATTCTCTGGGAGTGCAAGTCAAAGGAGAAGTTGAGGAGAGCCATTTACAAACCTTTTATAATTTGGTGGGCACTTAAAAATAGTGATGTCTGTAAATATTATAGTCAAAACATTTATTTAAATAACCTGAATAAATGCATATTGATCTGACATTGTTATTGTAAGTTCAGAGACTTTTATCCTGTCATCTTATATAATTGATCATAATGTGATATTAAAATAAACCATATTTTTAATCAAACAGTAAATGTTGGACTGAAGACATTCCATTCTTTTCCAGAAGGATTAAAAACAGTAGTTTTGATTTTCATTGGACATGGCATTCATTTATGATTCTGTAATCAAAGAAAAATCTTCCCCAGGTAATTTCTTATTTTGTATGTAGAGAAATAGCATTTTTGGATAGAACCACATCTCACATCTAATCTTGCACAGATTAGAGGGTAAGTTATACTCCATTCAAATGGAAGGGGACTAGTCTTGTTTTCATAATTAATTCCCTTTGAGAAACAATGAGATTTTAAAATTTTATAGTCATTAGTGAAACCCAGGGAGAAAAATATTTTCACCCCATGGGCGTTTCTCTGTATCATGTAATTTTCTTTCTGTTAATAATATTTTCCCTTCTGAATGAAAGATAACTAGGTTCAGCTGAGGGCGATATTGGAGAAACCAAAACAACACAAACCTCAGCCTTTAATTTGTCACAGAAATTTGAGAAGTGTAATAAACGACCTCTTTACAAAGATGTCAAAAGAACGTAGGAAAACTTGAGGTAATTTGGTGACAGTGTGTGTGAACAAGAAGTGGGGTTCTTGTTGGTGGCTTACAACATTTAGACTTGATGGGACAAGAAGAGGAAGGGTTGGCTATCAAAACCTGGAAAAGAAGGTCTGTATGAAGAGGCTGACCTTTCAGTAGCCAGTGTCTTAGTTAGTTCAGACTGCTATAAGAAAGATACCATAGACTGGGTGCCTTGCACAAAAAAACATTTTTTCTCATCTTTCTGGAGGGGTTGGGTGCTAGCAGGGTCAGGTTGTTGGTGAGGGCTCTAGTCCTGGTTATGTCTTCACATGGTCATTCCTTAGTACATACACTCAGAGAGAGAAGGAGAGGTCCTGTCTCTTCCTCTTTTCATAAGGGCACTAATCCTGTCATGAGGGCTCTACCCTGATGACCCAGTTACCTCTCAAAGGCCACACCTCCAAACACCATTACTTTGGGGATTAAGCTTTCTGCATACGAATTTGGAGGGGGAGGTGGGGACACAAACATTCAGTCCAATGCAACCAGCTGGTGTCAATTCCACAGAGAGGGGTGTCCTCACTCTCCTCCTCCATTTTGAGCTCTTACTATCAGCTGAAATTGATCAGAAGCCAGAGAACAAAGGATCCATTGATACAGTCCAGCTGTACAGAGCAGGATGGCAAGGAGTGGAATAGATCTGGTGGAACAAATGAGACCTCTCTAGCAGAACCTCAGAGACAAGTCATTACTCAAGGAAAATGAGCTTTGCGGTTCCATGTTCTCTGGTGCAGTACTCAGTTTTGAGGAATCTATTGAAGGCATAGTTTATGCAGCAGAAGAGGTGATTTTCTGTGGCACATAAACTTAAAAAGTAACTTCCAAACTTTCACACTTGAATGCCTATAGAATCCCCAAACCCCATATGTCTAAAACTAAATTTATCTTGCTATACAAAACGCTGGTTTATCATCTGTATTGTATTTCTCATTGAATGACATTTCTGTCTGCAAAATAGCCCAAGATCTAAGATTATCTCTGACTCTTTTATTCCCTCTTTTTCTTCAGCCAACTAATTAATAAATATAATCAGTTCTACGACCTGGATATTCACTACTGTCTATTTCTCTTAGGGATGTTAATTTTATCTTCTGCATGACCTCAGGACATTATCTTCTCTCAAGAGTCTAACTTGTCTCAGAGACTTCTGTCTTCACTTCACTGCATTCTCTCCATAAAACTAGAACCAGCATTTTAAAATGTGAATCTAATGAATCATTTGCCTACTTAAAGCTTTTCAATATCTCTTTTATCAAGAGAAAAAGTCAAAGTTATTAAACTGTGTCTCTGCTATCTTCTTGCTTCCATCTCTTGGCTCCATTTCTACATTCTGCTTCCTGTCTTCTGAACTTTCATTGTCTTAATCCTGACTTCTGCATACTCTCCCTGAAATCCTCCTGAACGTAAAGGTTAGCTCCTGGTTGAAAGGCTGTCTGTCAATTGTTTTTCTTCTCTGAAGCATCCCTTCTCTTGACTGCTGCTTCAGCACTTTCCTTCAGTTTTGGTTGAGAAGGATTATCAGGCTCATGCTGGATGAGCTGTCAAGAGCATTGAGCCTGCATGGAAGTAATAAGATTAAAGTAGCAAAATGACAAAGATTTTTCTGAGAAGATTCTCAGATTCAGTAGCTCTAAGCACAGCTTAATTACGCTCCAAAATGAAAATCAGAGGTAGCTAAGAAAGACAAAATTTAGGACATTTAACTTGGGTTATGGCATTTAGATCTTCAAATGGGAGACATGGAGCTATCAGATAACAGAAAATTTGTTTCTGATTAAAAAAACTATAATTATTTCTGTACATGATATGCATTTTCTTAAAAAATCTGTAAACCCGACTAAATATTTTGGTGAATGAGATTAAGCAAGTCTTCCTTATCTTATTTAATACATTTCATTTAGTAATTGAATGCTTAGATATTTTTAGTCCTGTTACATAAGAAATCTAGATTACTCAAAAATTGTTTCATTTTAAAACAACTGATGTCTTTAATATTGTTATAAATGATAAATGTTATATGCTGAATAGCAGACTTATATACTTAAGATCTTCTGAGACGAACCATCACTTGCCATCATTTTGATGGTTGTTTGTGATTACCCTAAGACCCCATCTCTTGCTGTAAGAAAAAATTCAAGGAGATTTATTTGTTGAGTACTTAAATATATTGATCAAGATAAGCATAAATAAAAAATGAAAACGTTTTATAAAAACATACTTCATCACAAGGTAAAAGTGAAATTCACTAATGAATTTGTTGATGCAAAGGTGATCTCACTTGTTCTGTTTAATGAAATTTGTAGACTATGTTAATAAAAGTAATGCATGTAAAGTATAGCAATACTATGAATAAAAAAATATCTACCACTAGTGCAACTGAATGAAAGAAACTCATGAATATTAATGCTCAAAAATAATGGTGGATGGTTTGCCACTATAGGCCCCCAAGGCTATAAATCTGGAATTGAAATCAACTGAAACAATCCATTGGAAATCAACTACTCACTACCCATATTGTGTTTTGCAATTCCAGCCTAACACTGCATTTAGAATAGGCAATCTAAACCTGTTCCTAGTGGATAAGAATAAGCCCCAGAGAACTACTTTTTAAACAGTGTATTTCTTCTCAGTAACTGGACTTCAAAAATATTCTGAAAACACCATAAAGTGTCAAACTTCAGTGTCCTCAGAAGCCTCACATGGCTCCCACTGACATCAATCAGAATTTTATGTGCATGGACTGAGGGCAAAGGATAACCATTTATATGATCAACAATACATTTGATGACAAAAAAAAAATTGTCTGAAATTCACTGTGCTAACTTAATACTCTGCGAGGACACTTAATGTCAAATGCTCACCAGCTGTCTATCTATGGGGGACAATACTTGCTTAATTTCAAAATTTAAAAACTTGAAAGGAATTTTTTATTTGCAATTTGAAGGTCATAGCAAAATTAACTGAATCATCATAAATATTGATGGGACTTAATGTGGTGTGAATTTTTTCTAAACTGAGATACTGCTATACAAAACACTGTCTTATTAATACCATAATCCATATGCACACAAGCAAATATTGCATTATTTTTCCATTAAAGTAAGTATCAATAATGAACAAGAGGAAATTTTCATCTAGTAAATAGGAAAAAAATTCTTTCATTGTAATTACATTAACCAAATAAAATATCAGGATGTATTTAAACTAATACCTCAAGTCCTATTAGCTGACTATACCTGGGATTAAACTTCATGTAGTTTGAATATCTTTAGCTCTCTGTGTTGTAGGTTTATGCTTATTCATTAGAAACTGTAAACCTCACAGGCTGATTTCTGTCTTCGATAAGAAATATTTTAGTGCTCTTTTATTCCCTTAAATAGTGTGGAGTTCAATACTTTCAGATCAAATGATTATAGATAACTATAGAGCAGGTATCTTCTCAACTTTGCACTGTTGATATTTTGGGTTGGACAACTCCTCCTTGTGAGGATCCTGTCCAGTGCATTGTAGGATGTTTAGTAGGATCCCTGGACTCTATCCCCTAACTACACGTAGTATCCCCACCCCAATTTTGACAACCAAATATTTCTTCAGACATTGTCAAATGCGGTACTGCTGTAGAGGAATTAATATCCAACATTGTCTTCATTGTTCATCTTGGATAAAATTCCATTTTCAGTAATTATTCAAAGGGTTTTTCAACCTTAAAGAATCTCTTCAAATACAAGTATGATTGGGAAAGACAAAACTATGTTATTACCAGTTAACTCTTTAGTGAAAATTAATAGATCACAATGCTTTTTAACAAAATAATAGGGTATAATATAAGAAATAGAACATAATATAGGACCAGGGGAATCAGAAAACAAATTGTGGGGAAAAGTTGGGAAAAGTGAAATAAGAGGCCATCAGATGTAAACTTCAGCTACCCACACCATCTGGGCCCTTTCTGTTATACCCAGGGTTACAGTTTATTATAGTAACAGGATACAGATTAAAATCAGCAAAGGTAAAATGTATATAGAACAGGGTCCTAGAGAAAATAGGGGCAAGCTTCAATTGTCCTTTCCCAGTGGAGTTGTAAGGAAAGCACTTTCTGCCAGCAACTCTGTGTCACAATCAGGGAAATTCACCAGGGTCTTGGTGTCCAGAGTTTTTATTAGGAGTTGGCATGTATGAAATGAGTGATCACATAACTGACCTCAGTTACTCAGTTTCCAGTCCCTCTCTAGGTCAAGTCATACCACATAGTTCAAGACCCCCATCATAAATCACATGGTTATCCTAGACTATTTGACATGGCTCAAGGTCTCAGTTGAATGAAGACATTCTTCTCAGGAAGGATATTCCAAGAACTTAAAGGTTATCTCCCAAAAGCTGGTCAAGAGCCAAACCATTCTTTGGAATGTGCAGGCATTGGACAACCGAGGCCTGCTGAATAATCCTTTACTGTACATACTTGTTTCCTCACACCATCCACCAGATCAGCAATACACAATCATAGGAATGCTAGGGAGTTCTCTAGCCCTTCAAGATTAGCTTTTTTTCCCAATGTCGTTATGTGTACATATATTGTTATTAATTTAAATGATTATTATGTATGTTCACCTACACATGTGATGCAAATAGGAGAAGCATCCTATATTGCACTAAAAAAGAAACTCAATGAGAGCTAATACATATTGTTTTCTGTGTGGCAAACGGTTTATGTAGTTAAATAATTTAATTCTCACAACACATCTATGCAGTGATGTGTTGAGGGCTCTGCTACCTGTTTGCAAGGGCCAACTGTTAAATTTTCAGAAATTTTGTGAACCGATTGACATCACATTGATAGCTTGATATTGGTCATGGTGGTAATACTTACATCGTAGAAATTGGAAAATAGTACACATCAGTATTCTCCCCACCCCTCAAAATCCAAGAGTTAAATATTTTAACCATCATATCACTGAATACATTATTATATTATTTTACTTATATTTTTTTTTTATGTCAAGTATTATTTTTAATATAGAAAACAATTTTGGCAATGCCAGTTTTTAAAGTATACATTTTTATCAACTGATGTAAAATAAGACTTTTGTCCTTTAGCAAATTGCCATAGGCATTGGTTCATTTCTATTTTGATCCACTGATCTCTTATTCCATTTCCATTCCAGTTTGCCATACATTGTAAGTTTTCTTTTTTTTTTTAAGAATTAGCATAGGGGGAGGAGCTTCAAGATGGCAGAAGAGTAAGACGTTGAGATTACCTTCCTTCCCACAAATACATTAGAAATACATCTACATGTGGAACAACTCCTACAGAACACCCACTGAACGCTGGCACAAGACCTCAGACCTCCCAAAAGGTAAGAAACTCCCCATGTACCTGGGAAAGGTAAAAGAAAAAAGAAAAAACAGAGACAAAGAATAGGGTCGGGACCCACACCAGTGGGAGGGAGCTGTGAAGGAGGAAAGGTGTCCACACACTAGGAGCCCCTTCGTGGACAGAGACTGCGGGTGGCAGAGGGGGGAAGCTTCGGAGCCACGGAGGAGAGCGCAGCCACAGGGGTGCGGAGGGCAAAGCGGAGAGATTCCCGCACAGAGGCTCGGTGCCGAGCAGCGCTCACCAGCCCGAGAGGCTTGTCTGCTCACCTGCCGGGGCGGGCGGGGCTGGGAGCTGAGGCTCGGGCTTCGGTCGGAGCGCAGGGAGAGGACTGGGGTTGGCGGCGTGAACACAGCCTGAATGGGGCTAGTGCGCCACAGCTAGCCGGGAGGGAGTCCGGGGAAAGGTCTGGAGCTGCCGAAGAGGCAAGAGACTTTTTCTTGCCTCTTTGTTTCCTGGTGCGCAAGGACAGGGGATTCAGAGCGCCGCTTAAAGGAGCTCCAAAAAAGGGTGCGAGCCACGGCTATCAGCGCGGACCCCAGAGACGGGCATGAGACGCTAAGGCTGCTGCTGCTGCCACCAAGGAGCGTGTGTGCGAGCACAGGTCACTATCCACACCTCCCCTCCTGGGAGCCTGTGCAGCCCACCACAGCCAGTGTCCCGTGATCCAGGGAAAACTTCCCCGGGAGAACGCACAGCGCGCCTCAGGCTGCTGCAACGTCACGCCGGCCTCTGACGCTGCAGGCTCGCCCCGCCTCCTCCGTACCCCTCCCTCCCCACGGCCTGGGTGAGCCAGAGCCCCTGAAGCAGCTGCTCCTTTAACCCCGTTCTGTCTGGGAGGGGAACGGACACCCTCAGGCGACCTACATGCAGAGGCGGGGCCAAATCCAAAGCTGAACTCTGGGAGCTGTGCGAACAAAGAAGATAAAGGGACATTTCTCCCAGCAGCCTCAGAAGCAGCAGATTAAATCTGCACAATCAACTTGATGTACCCTGCGTCTGTGGAATACCTGAATAGACAACGAATCATTCCAAATTGAAGAGGTGGACATTGGGAGCAAAGTTATATATATATTTTTCCCTTTTTCTATTTTTGTGAGTGTATGTATATGCTTCTGTGTGAGATTTTGTCTGTATAGCTTTGCTTTTACCATTTGTCCTACAGTTCTGTCTGTCCGTTTTTGTTTTTATTTTAAATTTTTTTCTAAATTATTCTTTATTTTAATAACTTAATTTTATTCATTTTACTTTATTTTATTTTATCTTCTTTCTGTCTTTCTTTTTTTTCTCCCTTTTATTCTGAGCCGTGTGGAGGACAGGCTCTTGGTGCTCCAGCCAGGCATCAGGGCCGTGCCTCTGAGGTAGGAGAGCCAACTTCAGAACACTGGTCCACAAGAGACCTCCCAGCTCCACGTAATACCAAACGGCAAAAATCTCCCAGAGATCTCCATCTCAACGTCAAAACCCAGCTCCACTTAACCAGCAGCAAGCTAAAGTGCAGGACACCCCATGCCAAGCAACTAGCAAGACAGGAACACAAACCCCTCCATTAGCACAGAGGCTGCCAAAAATCATAATAAGGCCACAGACATCCCAAAAAACACCACCAGACGTGGACCTGCCCACCAGAAAGACAAGATCCAGCCTCATCCACCAGAACACAGGCACCAGTCCCCTCAACCAGGAATCCGACACAACCCACTGAACCAACCTTAGCCACTGGGGACAGACACCAAAAACAGCAGAAACTACAAACCTGCAGCCTGCAAAAAGGAGACCCCAAACACAGTAAGTAAAGCAAAATGAGAAGACAGAGAAACACACAGAAGATGAAGGAGCAAGGCAAAAACCCACCAGACCAAACAAATGAAGAGGAAATAGTCAGTCTACCTGAAAAACAATTCAGAATAATGATAGTAAAGATGATCCAAAATCTTGGAAATAGAATAGAGAAAATGTAAGAAATGTTTTACAAGGACCTAAAAGAACTAAAGAGCAAACAAACAGAGATGAACAGCACAATAAAAGAAATTAAAAATTCTCTAGAAGGGATCAATAGCAGAATAACTGAGGCAGAAGAACGGATAAGTGACCTGCAGGATAAAATAGTGGAAATAACTACTGCAGAGCAGAATAAAGAAAAAAGAATAAAAAGAATTGAGGACAGTCTCAGAGACCTCTGGGACAACATTAAATGCACCAACATTCGAATTATAGGGGTCCCAGAAGAAGAAGAGAAAAAGAAAGGGACTGAGAAAATATTTGTAGAGATTATAGTTGAAAACTTCCCTAATATGGGAAACGAAATAATTAATCAAGTCCAGGAAGCACAGAGGTCCCATACAGGATAAATCCAAGGAGAAACATGCCAAGATTAATCAAACTATAAAAAATTAAATACAAAGAAAATGTATTAAAAGTAGCAAGGGAAAAACAACAAAAAACACACAAGGGAATCCCCATAATGTTAACAGCTGATCTTTCAGCAGAAATTCTGCAAGCCAGAAGGGAGTGGCAAGACATATTTAAAGTGATGAAAGAGAAAAAACTACAGCCAAGATTACTCTACCCAGCAAGGATCTGATTCAGATTTGACAGAGAAATTAAATCTTTACAGACAGGCAATAGCTAAGAGAATTCAGCACCACCAAACCAGCTTTACAACAAATGCCAAAGGAACTTCTCTAGGCAGGAAACACAAGAGAAGGAAAAGACCTACAAAAATAAACCCCAAACAATTAAGAAAATGGGAATAGGAACATACATATTGATAATTACCTTAAATATAAATTGATTAAACGCTCCAACCAAAAGACATAGATTGGCTGAATGGATACAAAAACAAGACCCGTATATATGCTGTCTACAAGAGACCCACTTCAGACCTAGCGACACATACAGACTGAAAGTGAGGGATGGAGAAAGATTTTCCATGCAAAGGGAAATCAAAAGAAAGCTGGAGTAGCAATTCTCATATCAGACAAAATAGACTTTAAAACAAAGACTATTACAAGAGACAAAGAAGGACACTACATAATGATCAAGTGATCAACTGAAGAAGAAGATATAACAATTGTAAATATCTATGCACCCAACATAGGAGCACCTCAATACATAAGGCAAATACTAACAGCCATAAAAGGGCAAATCAACAGTAACACAATCATAGTAGGTGACTTTAACACCCCATTTTCACCAATGGACAGATCATCCAAAATGAAAATAAATAAGGAAACCCAAGCTTTAAATGATACATTAAACAAGATGGACTTAACTGATATTTATAGGACATTCCATCCAAAAACAACAGAATAAACATTCTTCTCAAGTGCTCATGGAACATTCTCCAGGACAGATCATATCTTGGGTCACAAACCAAGCCATGGTAAATTTAAGAAAATTGAAATCATAACAGGTATCTTTTACCGCCACAATGCTATGAGACTAGATTCAATTACAGGAAAAAATTTGTAAGAAATACAAACACATGGAGGCTAAACAACACACTAATTAATAGCCAAGAAATCACTGAGGAAATCAAAGAGGAAATAAAAAAATATATAGAAATAAATGACAATGAAAACACAACGACCCAAAACCTATGGGATGCAGCAAAAGTATTTCTAAGAGAGAAGTTTATAGCTATACAAGCCTACCTTAAGAAACAAGAAACATCTCAAATAAACAACCTAACCTTACACCTAAAGCAATTAGAGAAAGAAGAACAGAAAAACCCCAAAGTTAGCAGAAGGAAAGAAATCATATATCAGACCAGAAATAAATGAAAAAGAAATGAAGGAAACGACAGCAAAGATCAATAAAACTAAAAGCTGGTTCTTTGAGAAGATAAACAAAATTGATAACCTTTTAGCCAGACTTATAAAGAAAAAAAGGGAGAAGACTCAAATCAATAGAAGTAGAAATGAAAATGGAGAAGTAACAACTGACACTGCAGAAATGCAAAGGATCATGGGAGATTACTACAAGCAACTATATGCCAATAAAATGGACAACTTGAAAGAAATGGACAAATTCTTAGAAATGCACAACCTTCTGAGAGTGAACCAGGAAGAAATACAAAATATGAACAGACCAATCACAAGCACTGAAATTGAAACTGTGATTAAAAATCTTCCAACAAGCAAAAGCCCAGGACCAAATGGCTTCACAGGCAAATTCTATCAAACGTTTAGAGAAGAGCTAACACCTATCCTTCTCAAACTCTTCCAAAATATAGCACAGGGAGGAATACTCCCAAACTCATTCTATGAGTCCACCATCACTCTGATACCAAAAGCAGACAGAGACGTCACAAAGAAAGAAAACTACAAGCCAATATCACTGATGAACATAGATGCAAAAATCCTCAACAAAATACTAGCAAACAGAATCCAGCAGCACATTAAAAGGATCATACACTATGATCAAGTGTGATTTATCGCAGGAATGCAAAGATTCTTCAATATACGCAAATCAATCAACATGATACATCATATTAACAAATTGAAGGAGAAAAAACATATGATCATCTCAATAGGTGCAGAGAAAACTTTTGACAAAATTCAGCACCCATTTATGATAAAAACTCTCCACAAAGTAGACATAGAGGGAACTTTCCTCAACATACTAAAGGCCATATATGACAAACCCACAGACAACATCGTCCTACATGGTGAAAAATTGAAACCATTTCCACTAAGGTCAGGAACAAGACAAGGTTGTCCACTCTCGCCACTATTATTCAACATAGTTTTGGAAGTTTTAGCCACAGCAATCAGAGAAGAAAAATAAATAAAAGGATCCAAATTGAAAAAAAAAGAAGTAAAGCTGTCACTGTTTGCAGATGACATGATACTATAGAGTATCCTAAAGATGCTACCAGAAAACTACTAGAGCTAATCAATGATTTTGGTAAAGTAGCAGGATACAAAATTAATGCATAGAAATCTCTTGCATTCCTATACACTATTGAAGAAAAATCTGAAAGTGAAATTAAGAAAACACTCCCATTTACCATTGCAACAAAAAGAATAAAATATCTAGGAATAAACCTACCTAAGAAGACAAAAGACCTGTATGCAGAAAATTAAAAGACACTGATGAAAGAAATTAAAGATGATACAAATAGATGGAGAGATATACCATGTTCTTGGATTGGAAGAATCAGCATTGTGAAAATGACTCTACTACCCAAAGCAATCTATAGATTCAGTGCAATCCCTATCAAACTACCAATGGCATTTTTCACAGAACTAGAACAAAAAAATTCACAATTTGTATGGAAACACAGAAGACCCCGAATAGCCAAAGCAATCTTGAGAAAGAAAAATGGAGCTGGATGAATCAGGCTCCCGGACCTCAGACTATACTACAAAGCTACAGTAATGAAGACAGTATGGTACTGGCACAAAAACAGAAACACAGATCAATGGAACAGGATAGAAAACCCAGAGATAAACCCACGCACATATGGTCACCTTATCTTTGATAAAGGAGGCAAGCATATACAGTGGAGAAAAGACAGCCTCTTCAATAATTGGTGCTGGGAAAACTGGACAGCTACATGTAAAAGAATGAAATTAGAACACTCCCTAACACCATACACAAAAATAAACTCAAAATGGATTAAAGACCTAAATGTAAGGCCAGACACCATCAAACTCTTAGGGGAAAACATAGGCCGAACACTCTATGACATAAATCACAGCAAGATCCTTTTTGACCCACCTCCTAGAGAAATGGAAATAAAAACAAAAATAAACAAATGTGACTAAATGAACCTTAAAAGCTTTTCCACAACAACGGAAACCATAAACAATACAAAAAGACAACCCTCAGAATGGGAGAAAATATTTGCAAATGAAGCAACTGACAAACGATTAATCTCCAAAACATACAAACAACTCATGCAGCTCAATACCAAAAACACAAACAACCCAATTCAAAAATGGGCAGAAGACCTAAATAGACATTTCTCCAAAGAATATATACAGATTGCCAACAAACAGATGAAAGAATGCTCAACATTATTAATCATTAAGGAAATGCAAATCAAAACTACAATGAGATATCATTTCACACCAGTCAGAATGGCCATCATCAAAAAATCTAGAAACAATAAATGCTGGAGAGGGTGTGGAGAAAAGGGAACTCTCTTGCACTGTTGGTGGGAATGTAAATTGATACAGCCACTATGGAGAATAGTATAGAGGTTCCTTAAAAAACTAAAAATAGAACTACCATATGACCCAACAATCCCACTACTGGGCATATACCCTGAGAAAACCATAATTCAAAAAGAGTCATGTACCAAAATATTCATTGCAGCTCTATTTACAATAGCCAGGACATGGAAGCAACCTAAGTGTCCATCAACAGATGAATGGATAAAGAAGATGTGGCACATGTATACAATGGAATAGTCCTCAGCCATAAAAAGGAATGAAACTGAGTTATTTGTAGTGAGGTGGATGGACCTAGAGATTGTCATACAGAGTGAAGTAAGTCAGAAAGAGAAAAACAAATACCATATCCTAACACATATATATGGAATCTAAAAAAAGAAAAAAAAATGGTCAGAAGAACCTAGGGGCAAGACTGGAATAAAGATGCAGACCTAGTAGAGAATGGACTTGAGGATACGGGGAAGGGGAAGGGAAGCTGGGACAAAGTGAGAGAGTGACATGGACATATATACACTACCAAACATAAAATAGATAGCTAGTAGGAAGCAGCCGCATAGCACAGGGTGATCAGCTCAGTGCTTTGTGACCACCTAGAGGGGTGGGATAGGGAGGGTGGGAGGTAGGGAGATGCAAGAGGGAAGAGATATGGGGACATATGTATATTTATAACTGATTCACTTTGTTATAAAGCAGAAAGTAACACCATTGTAAAGCAATTATACTCTAATAAAGATGTTAAAAAAAAATGTTACACATAGAAGAGGTAGGAAACAGAATGGAAGGATCAGGGATGGAGGCAATATTACTCTTAAGATACCTTGTTATAGTTTGACCAGCAGACATGTACTTCTTTTAACACATCCAAACAATAAAATTAAGTCAAAATGAAAAAAAAAAAAAGAATTACCATAAGTATTACTTGAGATTTAATGTTCCAAATATATTTTAATCCATTTTGACAGATATCATTATTTGGTATGAAATAATTTACATATTTAGTCCTGGATAATTGTTATTTTGCCATTAAGGCCTCTTCCCATCCATAAACTGTGTGTTTTTTGATTTAACTGGATAGTTTTTAATGTGCTACAATAAAATATTCTGATATTTTCTATAAGTAGATCACCTGAGTATCTGGTCCCAAACAGTGTTTATCTAAGTCACATGCATTTTGTCACTACAATGCTAACAGCTTACGTTGAAAGTCCTGATTACAAGGACAACTGGGAATGGAGTATGTACAGTATCACTCTGTGTAGGACACTTCACTTTAACTGGTCTTAACAGTAAACTGTCCCTGCCTATCTTTATTCTTGCAGTTAAAAGAGTAAAACCCCCCCACAGTACTAATTTCTTGTTTGCTTTTGTTTTTACTTTCAAGGTCTTGTTTAACGGAACCATTTCTCTCTTTAATTTATTAATTTAACTCTTCATTTAATTCAATGCCTTTCCCTCCTCATATTCAATATATTCCTCCATATAATCAATACTCCTCTCAATAGTAACATCTCCTTAATAATCTGGTAGGATTGCCTTAACGTCCTTTTTATTGGGCCCCTTTTGGAAAATAATTTTAACCTGTAGTTCAGACCGAAGAGTATGGCATAAAAGTACAATTGTCCCTCAGTATCTGAGAATGATTGGGTCCAGGACACCCGCAAATACCAAAATCCATGGGTGCTAAAGTTCCTTATATAAAGGGCATAGTATTTTCATATAACCTAGGCACCTCGTCCTTTAAATCGTCACTAAATTTCTTAAAATACCTAATACGATGTAAGTAGTTGTTGGAGCATGGAAAATGCAAATTTTGTTTTTCATTAATTTCTAGAAATTTTTTTAAAATTACTTTTGATCTGAGGTTAGTTGAATTCATGGATGCAGAATCTGAGATTATAGAAGGCCGACTGTATAGAGATGGGAGAGAGAAATGAGAAAAAAGAATAGCACTCTGCCATAGTTTTCATTAGTTCCTTTTCCCATAACTTCCAAGTTAAGGCAAGTTTCTAAGTTTTGGGGTCTCACTTATTAACAGTGTAAGTTAATAAAACTTGATTGTTTAGTTTAGTTGTATTGAATAGTAGTTGAAGAGCTTCTTACCTATAACAATTTGTCATATAGGGCTCTTATTTTCAGTATGGTTAGTAAAATAGGTCAAACAAATGCAGTAGAAGAAATATAGTTTAGCAAAGTGATACTTAGAGGCTTCTTTATATTATTTTTTCCCCAAATCTATAGAGTTTTGAAATCCTGCCTCAATTTCAGAGTTTAGTCTTCTACAGTGAATTGTTCTGATAAGATTCAGTGCCACCAAAGTCCAGAATTCTTCTCAAGAGTAAAACATGTCAAAATTCATTTTGTTTTCTAGTGTGCCTCTTTCATTTTCAATCTGAAATCAAAAGAGTGTATCTCCTCTAGGGAAAAAGAATGACACAAAGTGATAACATAGTCTGTGAAAAATATTAAAGAGAAAGAAGCAATATCTTTTCTGTGACTATTCAAAGTTTAAGTCTTAGAATTCTGAGTCAATAAACTATAGTGAATCTGTTAAATAGACCTATTTATATTAACCCTTTGAATGAAGTTGCAATGCATGACTGTACTATACCTTATATCATTTTAGTAAAATATCTATCTAACATAGAAACAACAAAAAATGCTTCTATTTTCTTCTACATATTAGTAGACTAATAAGTATAAGCATTCAATTATTTCAAAGGATATTAAGTTCTACTCAATAATGATGTAACAAAATGCTATACATTTACATAGTATTGCTCATTTTCTTGGGTAGCATTCATCTTCACTAAATAAGCATTCTAAGAAAGTGATAAGAGGAAAAAAATACAGGTAATTTTGAAATTACTACGTACATGGTCAGACCTTAGAAGCTTATCCTTAAAAAACGTTCCACAAAGATCTAACTCCTTTATATTAGGATTATAGTGAATCAGTCAAGTTTCAATGAGATTTGTTAGAGGGATATGACCTAAGGAAATTGTGGGAGCCAGTTAAGCAGTCTCTCTGAGGAGCTTGTCTTCCTGTCTGATTGATGCTAAAACTTGAATAGCACAGTGCAAGCAGTTGAAATAGGCAAATAGATGCAAGGTTGGCAAGATCAAATGTAATCTGGAACCTACAAGAAGAGCTGCAGCTCATAAAGGTAGACTAAAACGCCTGTCAATTTTCATTGCCTCTGACCTTAGTAGAGTGAAGGCCCTGAAGAAAGCAAGGCCCCTAATTATGGAGTCAACACACACACAAAAGCACACGTGTTCGACGCAGAATTTGGAGAAGCTGAAGAAGGATCCAGTACTTAAGGACTTAGAAATTAACAATAAAATCTGAACAGTCTCAGAATATATTTTAGCATATCTTTAGCAAATAAGTTGAATGACTATGAAATAAATATCATCTTTGTCATTAGAAAAGGAGCTACTGGGGCTTCCCTGGTGGCGCAGTGGTTGAGAATCTGCCTGCTAATGCAGGGGACACGGGTTCGAGCCCTGGTCTGGGAAGATCCCACATGCCACGGAGCAGCTGGGCCCGTGAGCCACAATTGCTGAGCCTGCGCGTCTGGAGCCTGTGCCCCGCGACGGGAGGGGCCGCGATAGAGAAAGGCCCGCGCACCGCGATGAAGGGCGGTCCCCGCACCGCGATGAAGAGTGGCCCCCGCTTGCCGCAACTGGAGAAAGCCCTCGCGCGAACCGAAGACCCAACACAGCCAAAAATAAATAAATAAATAAATAAATAAGAAAATCCTTTAAAAAAAAAAAAAAAAAAGAAAAGGAGCTACTTAATGATAGACTTGATAGAATTGTGTGTCTCATTGTCTTCCCACTTCCATTTAGGTAGCATCTCCTATGTTTTATTTATTTTTATATTTTAGTAACCCTCACTGGTATGCAAAGCAGTTTGAAATATTAGTATGGCAATCCCTGTGACATTTTTATTTAGAATTCTATTTTTCATCACCTATCAAAGGCAAAAGGAGGCATAAAAGCAGAGATTAGAGAACATGTTTTTTCCCTTTGGTATTTGTTTTCACATTCACTGTTTGCCTTTAAGTTCAATGGAGTGTTTTACATTTTAATGGCTCAATTTATTGTTGCTTCAAAGGACACAATCTATAAAGAAGTGAGAAGGTTTTGTTATTTTTTTCATCAACAATTGATGTAAAGGGCTAGGGTGTAGTTTCTATGTTTACTATGATTTGTCTTGTTTACTTTTTTGTTTCATAAATGGTAGGCATTAAAATCAAATTTTTAAGATTATTATAAGTACTTGTTTAGAATGTGTGTAGTAGAAATAGTTAAAGCTGGGAAAATGTTTTACATGTGAATAAAAGGGAGAAATTCTGTAGTTGTCTGGATAGCTATCTGATTTTTTCCAACAGTTTTTTCCAACAATTGTAAGAAAGTTTGTACAGGATATGTAGAGGAGAGTGTTGTGTTGGCAGAAATGGGAATTGTTTCATAAAACAGAAAAAGAAAGTGTATTTTCATCTTCTTTGGAAGTGACAAAGGAAAGTTTTTGTTTTTTTCACTCTCCTCTCCTTTTGCAACTAGGGATTTAAAGTATACTGGCATTCTCTATATACCATGAAATCTCTTTTCATTCTCACAATTAAATGAATAGATATTATCATCATAATCATTGTAGAGATGAATAAAATATACATCTAATAATTGTCAGAATTAAATTTAAATCTGTAGGACTACAAAGCCTGTACTCTCTCCTACATAACACAAACTCTAAATATAAGTGGATTATGTAAGTAGATGCACATAGCATTCTATGATATGACATAGGATTATTATTTTAATTCTATTTACAGCAGTACCAACATATAATACTTGGAGACACATTTAACAAAGGACATGAAAGATTTTTAAGCTGAAATCAACAGAACATTACTGATAGGAATTTTAAAAGATCTAAATAAATAGTGGGATAACCCTGTCCATAGTTTGGAAGGCTTAATATGCCTAAAATGACAATTCCCACAAAATTGATGAATAGATTTTAGATCCAGTACAATACCATTAAAACATTAGCAGGGGGGGATTGGAGAAGATGGCGGAAGAGTAAGACGCGGAGATCACATTCCTTCCCACAGATACAGTAGAAATACATCTACACGTGGAACGGCTCCTACAGAACACCCACTGAACGCTGGCAGAAAACGTCCGACCTCTAAAAAGGCAAGAAACTCCCCCCGTACTTGGGTAGGGCAAAAGAAAAAAGAAATAACAGAGACAAAAGAATAGGGACGGCACCTGCACCAGTGGGAGGGAGCCGTGAAGGAGGAAAGGTTTCCACGCACTAGGAGCCCCTTCGCGGGCGGAGACTGCGGGGGGCGGAGGGGGGAAGCTTTGGAGCCACGGAGGAGAGCGCAGCCACAGAGGTGCGGAGGGCAAAGCGGAGAGGTTCCCGCACAGAGGCTCGGCGCCGAGCAGCACTCACCAGCCCCAGAGGCTTGTCTGCTTAGCCGCCGGGACGGGCGGGGCTGGGAGCTGAGGCTCGGCTTCGGTCGGATCGCAGGGAGAGGACTGGGGCTGGCAGCGTGAACACAGCCTGAAGGGGTTAGCGCACCACAGCTAGCCCGGAGGGAGTCCAGGAAAAAGTCTGCAGCTGCCGAAGAGGCAAGAGACTTTTTCTTGCCTCTTTGTTTCGCGGCGGGCAAGGAGAGGGGATTCAGAGCGCCGCCTAAACGAACTCCAGAGAAGGGCGCGAGCCGCGGCTATCAGCGCGGATCCCACAGCAACAGGGGCGCAGAGGGAAAATCGGAGAGACTCCCGCACAGAGGCTCGGCGCCGAGCGGCGCTCACCAGCCCGAGAGGCTTGTCTGCCTACCCGCCGGGGCGGGCGGGGCTGGGAGCTGAGGCTCGGCTTCGGTCGGATCGCAGGGAGAGGACTGGGGCTGGCAGCGTGAACACAGCCTGAAGGGGTTGGCGCACCACAGCTAGCCGGGAGGGAGACCGGGAAAAGGTCTGCAGCTGCCGAAGAGGCAAGAGACTTTTTCTTGCCTCTTTGTTTCGCTGCGCGCAAGGAGAGGGGATTCAGAGCGCCGCCTAAACGAACTCCAGAGAACGGCGCAAGCCACGGCGATCAGCGCGGACCCCAGAGACGGGCATGAGACGCTGGGGCTGCTGCTGCCACCTCCAAAAAGCCTGTGTGTGAGCACAGGCCACTCTCCACACCTCCCCTCCCGGGAGCCTGTGCAGCCCGCCACTGCCAGGGTCCCGGGATCCGGGGACAACATCCCCGGGAGAACGCACTGCGCGCCTCGAGCTGGTGCAACGTCACGCCGGCCTCGGCCGCTGCAGGCTCGCCCCGCCTCCTCGGTACCCCTCCCTCCCCGCGGCCTGGGTGAGCCAGAGCCCCCGAAGCAGCTGCTCCTTTAACCCCGTCCTGTCTGGGCGGGGAACAGACGCCCTCAGGTGACCTACACGCAGAGGCGGGTCCAAATCCAAAGCTGAACCCCAGGAGCTGTGCGAACAGGGAAGAGAAGGGGAAATCTCTCCCAGCAGCCTCAGAAGCAGCGAATTAAAGCTCCACAAACAACTTGATGTACCTGCATCTGCTGAATACCTGAATAGACAACGAATCAGCCCAAGTTCAGGAGGGGGACTCTGGGAGCAGGAGATATTAATCTTTCCCCTTTTCCTTTTTTTTGTGAGTGTATATGTATATGCTTCTGGGTGAGATTTTGTCTGTATAGCTTTGCCTTACAATAGCTTTATTTTACTTCACTATATTATAGCCTCTTTCTTTCTTTCTTTCTATTTTTTCTCCCTTTTACTCTGAGCTGTGTGGACGAAAGGCTCTTGGTGCTCCAGCCAGGCATCAGGGCCGTGCCTCTGAGGTGGGAGAGCCAACTTCAGAACACTGGTCCACAAGAGACCTCCCAGCTCCACGTAATACCAAACGGCAAAAATCTCCCAGAGATCTCCATCTCAACATCAAGACCCAGCTTCACTCAACGACCAGCAAGCTACAGTGCTGGACACCCTATGCCAAACAACTAGCTAGACAGGAACACAACCCCATCCATTAGCAGAGAGGCTGCCTAAAATCAAAATAAGGCCACAGACACCCCAAAATACACCACCAGACGTGGACGTGCCCACCAGAAAGACAAGATCTAGCCTCATCCACCAGAACTCAGGCACTAGTTCCCTCCACCAGGAAGCCTACACAACCCACTGAACCAACCTTAGCCACTGGGGACAGATACCAAAAACAACGGGAACTACGAACCTGCAGCCTGTGAAAAGGAGACCCCAAACACAGTAAGATAGGCAAAATGAGACGACAGAAAAACACACAGCAGATGAAGGAGCAGGCTCAAAACACACTGGACTTAACAAATGAAGAGGAAGTAGGTAGTCTACCTGAAAAAGAATTCAGAATAATGATAGTAAGGATGATCCAAAATCTTGGAAATAGAATAGACAAAATGCAAGAAACATTTAACAAGGATGTAGAAGAACTAAAGAGGAACCAAGCAATGATGAAAAACACAATAAATGAAATTAAAAATACTCTAGATGGGATCAATAGTAGAATAACTGAGGCAGAAGAAAGGATAAGTGACCTGGAAGATAAAATGGTGGAAATAACTACTACAGAGCAGGATAAAGAAAAAAGAATGAAAAGAACTGAGGACAGTCTCAGGGACCTCTGGGACAACATTAAACGTGCCAACATTCGAATTATAGGGGTACCAGAAGAAGAAGAGAAAAAGAAAGGGACTGAGAAAATTTTTGAAGAGATTATAGTTGAAAACTTCCCTAATATGGGAAAGGAAATAGTTAATCAAGTCCTGGAAGCACAGAGAGTCCCATACAGGATAAACCCAAGGAGGAACACGCCAAGACACATATTAATCAAACTGTCAAAAATTAAATATAAGGAAAACATATTAAAGGCAGCAAGGGAAAAAAAAACAAATAACACACAAGGGAATCCCCATAAGGTTAACATCTGATCTCTCAGCAGAAACTCTGCAAGCCAGAAGGGAGTGGCAGGATATACTTAAAGTCATGAAGGAGAAAAACCTACAACCAAGATTACTCTACCCAGCAAGGATCTCATTCCGATTTGATGGAGAAATTAAAACCTTTACAGACAAGCAAAAGTTGAGAGAGTTCAGCACCACCAAACCAGCTTTACAACAAATGCTAAAGGAAATTCTCTAGGCAAGAAACACAAGAGAAGGAAAACACCTACAATAACAAACCCAATACATTTAAGAAAATGGGAATAGGAACATACATATCGATAATTACCTTGAATGTAAATGGATTAAATGCTCCCACCAAAAGACACAGGCTGGCTGAATGGATACAAAAACAAGACCCATACATATGCTGTCTACAAGAGACCCACTTCAGACCTAGGGACACATACAGACTGAAAGTGAGGGGATGGAAAAAGATATTCCATGCAAATGGAAATCAAAAGAAAGCTGGAGTAGCAATTCTCATATCAGACAAAATAGACTTTAAAATAAAGACTATTACAAGAGACAAAGAAGGACACTATATAATGATCAAGGGATCGATCCAAGAGGAAGGTATAACAATTGTAAATATTTATGCACCCAACATAGGAGCACCTCAATATATAAGGCAAATACTAACAGCCATGAAAGGGGAAATCGACAGCAACACAATCATAGTAGGGGACTTTAACACCCCACTTTCACCAATGGACAGATCATCCAAAATGAAAATAAATAAGGAAACACAAGCTTTAAATGATACATTAAACAATATGGACTTAATTGATATTTATAGGACATTCCACCCAAAAACAACAGAATACACATTTTTCTCAAGTGCTCATGGAACATTCTCCAGGATAGATCATATCTTGGGTCACAAATCAAGCCTTGGTAAATTTAAGAAAATTGAAATCGTATCAAGTATCTTTTCCGACCACAACGCTATGAGACTAGATATCAATTACAGGAAAAGATCTGTAAAAAATACAAACACATGGAGTCTACACAATACATTACTTAATAACGAAGTGATTACTGAAGAAATCAAAGGGGAAATCAAAAAATACCTAGAAACAAATGACAATGGAGACACGACGACCCAAAACCTATGGGACACAGCAAAAGCAGTGCTAAGAGGGAAGTTTATAGCAATACAAGCCTACCTCAAGAAACAGGAAACATCTCGAATAAACAACCTAACCTTGCACCTAAAGCAATTAGAGAAAGAAGAACAAAAATACCCCAAAGCCAGCAGAAGGAAAGAAATTATAAAGATCAGGTCAGAAATAAATGAAAAAGAAATGAAGGAAACAATAGCAAAAATCAATGAAACTAAAAGCTGGTTCTTTGAGAAGATAAACAAAATTGATAAACCATTAGCCAGACTCATCAAGAGAAAAAGGGAGAAGACTCAGATCAATAGAATTAGAAATGAAAAAGGAGAAGTAACCACTGACACTGCAGAAATACAAAAGATCATGAGAGATTACTACAAGCAACTCTATGCCAATAAAATGGACAACCTGGAAGAAATGGACAGATTCTTAGAAATGCACAAACTGCCGAGACTGAACCAGGAAGAAATAGAAAATATGAACAGACCAATCACAAGCACTGAAATTGAAACTGTGATTAAAAACCTTCCAACAAACAAAAGCCCAGGACCAGATGGCTTCACAGGCGAATTCTATCTAACATTTAGAGAAGAGCTAACACCTATCCTTCTCAAACTCTTCCAAAATATTGCAGAGGGAAGAACACTCCCAAACTCATTCTACGAGGCCACCATCACCCTGATACCAAAACCAGACAAAGATGTCACAAAGAAAGAAAACTACAGGCCAATATCACTGATGAACATAGATGCAAAAATCCTCAACAAAATACTAGCAAACAGAATCCAACAGCACATTAAAAGGATCATACACCATGATCAAGTGGGGTTTATCCCAGGAATGCAAGGATTCTTCAATATACGCAAATCAATCAATGTGATACACCATATTAACAAATTGAAGGAGAAAAACCATATGATCATCTCAATAGATGCAGAGAAAGCTTTTGACAAAATTCAACACCCATTTATGATAAAAGCCCTGCAGAAAGTAGGCATAGAGGGAACTTTCCTCAACATAATAAAGGCCATATATGACAAACCCACAGCCAACATTCTCCTCAATGGTGAAAAACTGAAACCATTTCCACTAAGATCAGGAACAAGACAAGGTTGCCCACTCTCACCACTATTATTCAACATAGTTTTGGAAGTGTTAGCCACAGCAATCAGAGAAGACAAAGAAATAAAAGGAATCCAAATCGGAAAAGAAGAAGTAAAGCTGTCACTATTTGCAGATGACATGATACTGTACATAGAGAATCCTAAAGATGCTACCAGAAAACTCCTAGAGCTAATCAATGAATTTGGTAAAGTAGCAGGATACAAAATTAATGCACAGAAATCTCTTGCATTTCTATACATTAATGACGAAAAATCTGAAAGTGAAATTAAGAACACACTCCCATTTACCATTGCAACAAAAAGAATAAAATATCTAGGAATAAACCTACCTAAGTAGACAAAAGACCTGTATGCAGAAAATTATAAGACACTGATGAAAGAAATTAAAGATGATACAAATAGATGGAGAGATATACCATGTTCCTGGATTGGAAGAATCAACATTGTGAAAATGTCTCTACTACCCAAAGCAATCTACAGATTCAATGCAATCCCTATCAAACTACCACTGGCATTTTTCACAGAACTAGAACAAAAAATTTCACAATTTGTATGGAAACACAAAAGACCCCGAATAGCCAAAGCAATCTTGAGAACGAAAAATGGAGCTGGGGGAATCAGGCTCCCTGACTTCAGACTATATTACAAAGCTTCAGTAATCAAGACAGTTTGGTATTGGCACAAAAACAGAAATATAGATCAATGGAACAGGATAGAAAGCCCAGAGATAAACCCACACACATATGGTCAACTTATCTTTGATAAAGGAGGCAAGCATATACAGTGGAGAAAAGACAGCCTCTTCAATAAGTGGTGCTGGGAAAATTGGACAGGAACATGTAAAAGTATGAAATTAGAACACTCCCTGACACCATGCACAAAAATAAACTCAAAATGGATTAAAGACCTAAGTGTAAGGGCAGACACTATCAAACTCTTAGAGGAAAACATAGGCAGAACACTCTATGACATACATCACAGCAAGATTCTTTTTGACCCAGCTCCCAGAGAAATGGAAATAAGAACACAAATAAACAAATGGGACCTAATGAAACTTAAAAGCTTTTGCACAGCAAAGGAAACCATAAACAAGACCAAAAGACAACCCTCAGAATGGGAGAAAATATTTGCAAATGAAGCAACTGACAAAGGATTAATCTCCAAGATTTACAAGCAGCTCATGCAGCTCAATAACAAAAAAACGAAAAACCCAATCCAAAAATGGGCAGAAGATCTAAATAGACATTTCTCCAAAGAAGATATACAGATGGCCTACAGACACATGAAAGAATGCTCAACATCATTAATCATTAGAGAAATGCAAATCAAAACTACAATGAGATATCATCTCACACCGGTCAGAATGGCCATCATCAAAAAATCTAGAAACAATAAATGCTGGAGAGGGTGTGGAGGAAAGGGAACACTCTTGCACTGTTGGTGGGAATGTAAATTGATACAGCCACTATGGAGAACAGTATGGAGTTTCCTTAAAAAACTACAAATAGAACTACCATACGACCCAGCAATCCCACTACTGGGCATATACCCTGAGAAAACCATAGGTCAAAAAGAGTCATGTACCAAAATGTTCATTGCAGCTCTATTTACAATAGCCAGGACATGGAAGCAACCTAAATGTCCATCGACAGATGAATGGATAAAGAAGATGTGGCACATATATACAATGGAATATTACTCAGCCATAAAAAGAAATGAAATGGAGGTATTTGTAATGAGGTGGATGGAGTTAGAGTCTGTCATACAGAGTGAAGTAAGTCAGAAAGAGAAAAACAAATACAGTATGCTAACACATATATATGGAATCTAAGGGAAAAAAAAAAAAAAAAAAGGCCATGAAGAACCTAGTGGCAAGACGGGAATAAAGACACAGACCTACTAGAGAATGGACTTGAGGATATGGGGAGGGGGTGGGGTGAGATGTGACAGGGTAAGAGAGTGTCATGGACATATATACACTACCAAATGTAAAATAGATAGCTAGTGGGAAGCAGCCGCATAGCACAGGGAGATCAGCTCGGTGCTTTGTGACCACCTAGAGGGGTGGGATGGGGAGGGTGGGAGGGAGGGAGATGCAAGAGGGAAGAGAAATGGGAACATATTGTATATGTATAACTGATTCACTTTGTTATAAAGCAGATGCTAACACACTATTTTAAGGCAATTATACTTCAATAAAGATGTTTGAAAAAAAAAAAAAAAAACATTAGCAGGTTTTTTTGGGGGGGTATAAAATGACAAGCTACCAAAAAATAAGAAGTTTTTCCAGCTTTACTGCGCTATGATAGACTTGATAGAATAATTTACTTGATATAATTAAAAATTATATATATATATATAAAGTGTAGAACTTGAGGTTTTGACATATGTATACATTGGGATATATAAAACATATACACAATCAAACTAATTGACATATCCATCATCTTACATAGTTATCTTTGTCTCTGAGCAACTTATAAAATGAAGAAACACATTGGAGGCTTTAAACTACTTGTAATAGTGTTCCAATGAGCAATATATGATAAGTATATAGAACACAATATAGAATATAGAAATAGATTTACACATAAATGGCCAATTGATTTTCAACAAAGATACCGACTCAGTTAAGGGGAAAGAAAATCTTTCTGACCAACGGTATTGGAAAAAATCAATATCTCTGTGAAATATATCTATGTGAGATATTAAGAATATTGACTTTCCTTCATACCGCACACACAATTAACTTAAAACATATCATAAACCCTAGTACAAAAGCTAGAATAATATAAACTTCTAGACAAAAAAAAAAAAAAATTTGTAATATTAGAATAGGCAAATATGTTTTAGGAAAAAAAAAGTCAAGCATACTAAATAAAATAAAAATGATAAACTGGACTTGATCAGAATAAAAACCTAAGAAAATAAAAATGAAAATTACAGAATGGGAGAAATATTTGCAATATGCATATCTGAGAAATGATTTACAGGCAGAATATATAGAGGACTTTTATAACTCAATCATGAAATGGGAAACAACTCACTAAAGACAGGCAAACATTTGAACAGGCACTAGACAAAATAAAACTAAAACCAGTCATTAAGCAATGAAAATATGCTCATCAAAACCAGAAATAAGGTGAATACAAATTAAACCAAAAAATGTGATTCTACTAGATATCTTCTAGAATGACTAGTGCTAAAATGACCAAGTATTTGGTGAGGCTTTGGAGCAACTGAAATTCTCATACATTGCTAGGAGTATAAAACTGAACAACCGGGCTTCCCTGCTGGCGCAGTGGTTGAGAATCTGCCTGCCAATGCAGGGGACACGGGTTCGAGACCTGGTCTGGGAAGATCCCACATGCCACGGAGCAACTAGGCCCGTGAGCCACAACGACTGAGCCTGCGCGTCTGGAGCCTGTGCTCCGCAACAAGAGAGGCCGCGACAGTGAGAGGCCCGCGCACCGCGGTGAAGAGTGGCCCCCACTTGCCGCAACTAGAGAAAGCCCTCTCACAGAAACGAAGACCCAATGCAGCCAAAAATAAATAAATTAAAAAAAAAAATTCAGCACTTTGCCCACTGAAAGTTTAAAAACAAAACAAAAGAAAACCTGAGCAACCACTTTGGAAAACATTTTGTCTGTTTCTTAAATAATTTTAATATACTCCTCATATATGACCCAGGCTTTCCACTCCTAGATACTTAATCAAAAGAAATGAAAACATATATCCACACAAAGACATGTACATGAATATTCGTAGCAACAAAATTCACAATAGTCAAAACCTGAAAACAACCTGAATGTCCATCAACATATAAATGGATAAATGAAATGTATTATGTCTTTCAATAGAATACTTCTCAACAACAAAAGGAAACAAATTACCATAAACATAACTCCATGGATGAATCTCAAAATCATGCTGAATGAAGGAAGCCAGGAACAAAATAGAGCACATAAAATGCAAATTAGTCTGTAGAGAAGAGAAGCAGGTCAGCCATTGCTGAATCCAAGGGTGGAGGGAGGGATGGTTTGTCAAAAGGCATGAGAAATTGTGTGTTGCAGGGGAAGGGGAGGTAGAAATGTACTAGATTTTGATCATTATGGTGATTGCAGAGATTTATAGCATTGTCACAAGTCATTGAACTGTACAGTTGAAATGGATGAAGTTTATTGTACATAAATCATTCCTCAATAAAATCAATGAGAAATCAGTAAAAATTATGACTAAAAATCATAGTGTGATGAGTAAGCTAAATCGAACTAGTGATGGGACTTCTTATAAATTTCCACAGTCCTAGTATTATTTTAACATGATTCATAAATGCATTTGATTGACCTACAAGGAGGTATAGTAGCACTTAGCAAGAATCAGCAGAATTGCAAATTTTATTTACATTCCAAAGATTGCTTAAATGCTAAATTGATTTAGGAAGCATAAATGTACTGCAGTCCTTTTTAAATATCATTAGGAATAAAAGACGATGAATGTAAATTGAAAAAAGTTCTTGGAAAATGGACTATAAAAAGCAACTTTGTACATTTAAATGGAAAGGAATCAATTTGATTTGTCTATTTCTCAGTGTTCCAAAGGTCTCAGAAATTTTGTAAAGAAAATAAGAAAATTTGCTAAAATCTCTCATGTAGACATGAGACATTTATGTTTTTAAAATAAAATGACTGCATTGCTGTCTATTATTTGCTATCCTATTTGATAAAATTTTTACACAACAACTATGTATCCCTTTCCTTTCTTTTTATACTTTTGCCATTGCCTAAGTATCTATTGGAGATTTACTATGTGGACAAAAATAAATTAGTTGTCATAGTGGCAAAAATATAAGAGAAACGTTTCCTACTCTCAGAAATACTACTTATGAAACTGAAGTTAAATTGAGCATGCTTTGAATTTTAAATGGTATTAAAATTTCTAAAATTATTGACAAAATATGTTCATACAATTAAACTGTTGATCATAAAATAGTAATGAACTAAATAAATCTGCTGGATTCCAAAGCTAATCTTTGAATTTTAAAACCCTATATAAATCATAATATTTTAATAAGAAAAGGGAATTCAGAATGTCTACCCATTCTGAAGTAGCCATGAAGAATAAACTTTTCAATAAAAAAAAAATGGTTGGGAGAAAATAGAAAGCATAGGGCTTAGCACAATATCATTTTTGTTGTATAAATTATTAAAGTTTTGGAATATATGCCATATTCAAAGAGAGCATATACTACAATGAAATCAACTACATTAAATCTATATGCTCTAAAGGGAAACACATCTGGAATATTAAAAGAATACTTTAATAGTGTTCTGGGGTTGGCATAACAAAGTAGTATAAAATGGGTAACTTATACAACAGAAATGTATGGTTTCACAGTTCTGAAGTCTACAATTTAGAAGTCTGGAATCAAAGTGTGGGCAGGGCTGGTTCCTCCTGAGGGCTGTGAGAGAGCATCTATGTCATGCCTTTGCCAGCTTCTGGTAACTTCAAGAGTTCCTTGGCTTGTAGACGGTGTTCTCTCTGTGTCTTCACATTGTCTTCCATTTACATGTCTGTCTCTGTGTCCAAAATGTGCCCTTTTTATAAGGACACCAGTCATATTAGATTAGGGATGACTCTAATTGATCAGCTGCAAAGATCTTGTTTAAAAATAAGATCACATTCACAGGTACTGGGGGTTAGGACTTCAAGATCTTTTGGGGGGACAGAATTCAAACTGTAACAAATACTTTGAGTATTACTGCAAAATAATGCAAGATCTATTCAAGGAATAGTGTAATATGAGAGTATTTAGCACCTTTAGTATATTGTTTTCTCTACCCAAGTTAGATTTACACTCTTAGGCTTTAAAGTAACATGTGTGATTACAATCTTTGTAAAATGAGAAATTTAATCCAAAAAAGCTAGTAAAAAATGTGAGAAAAGTAGAGAGTAGAATAAAGGAATTACCATATTTATTATAAGGAATTACCTTATAATAAATCTCAATTGGTTGGATATTGACTTGGAAATGAAAAAGAAGAAGAAAAAGAAGTAATTGCTAAGATACAGCAAAGTTTCACTGAATATAAATGTCTAATTACATCTGGCTACTAAATGGTTAATCAATAAAATATACACCTCTGATTATTCTAACTACCTAGCACATTGCACACTGTTTATTGTGTTAGAATAGGTAAAAGTGGGTTGAGAGATGGGAGCTATTAGTGTATTTATCTACTATATAATACCTAAATAATATTATTGAAAGAATATAAACTTGCACAATTGACTTAAACCGTATCTGGTATATGAATTTGCAATTGTCTTAGTTTTAAAATTTACAAATGAGATGAGATGGGAGGAATATCCTAAAAGATAGTAGAATCAAATTTAAAATAATAAACAACTCAGTTGATTTAAGTAGTAAACCCAATCAGGATGTGTTAATATGATATAGAAAAAAGACAGAAATCTTTGATGTCAAAAATGTGTTAATTTAGTAAAGTATGGAAAACATTTTATATCTTTACTAAAGATGAATAAAATAACAGCAGAAATAATAGAATGATAGTCATCTAAGTAAAATTTCATTATTCCATTTTAGTCTGTTTTCTACAGTTTAATTGTGTTGTCCATTTCTTCACATGAAACCATCATAAACGTATTACAAACAAGAATGATACATAAATATACATTTGAAATAACTTGATGACATGTAATGTGGACTGATTCAAGTGTTTGAACACATATTATTTGGAATATTATTTGGAATATGATGGGACCTTGACTGGCATAAATAAAGAGGTGAGAATCAGAATCAATTAGATTTTAAAGTTAAAAAATCCTGTTCTATGTAAGGAATACCTACCTGGTCCTGGTAAAGTTTTAACTGTTCAGAGATGAAATGGACATTTATGTTGTTCTTTGCTTAAGACCTCTGTTCTCTTTGAAGAACACTTTATCTTATTCCAAACAAGCCACTTGACCAGTAGTAGCCACAGATCTACAGACTATTTAAGGGGAAGCCAAAATAGTTTTTCCTAGTGATGTTTTAAAGTGTACTTCTCCACTTGGCTATGTTATAAAAGAGACTTGGTGAGCTCTAAGATTCAATGAGTCTATGATTCTAATGATGTTTACAATAATCTCTGAGATTTACAAAATACAGTCCTTCCATTTGTTTTTTCTTTTTCTTTTTTTTTTTATTTATAATCTTTTGATGTTCCTACTACCTTGTTTCTTTTATAAATTTATTTATTTATTTATTTATTTTTGGCTGCATTGCGTCTTTGCTGCTGCGTGTGGACTTTCTCTAGTTGCAGCGAGCAGGGGCTACTCTTTGTTGCGGCGCATGGGCTCCTCATTGCGGTGGCTTCTCCTGTTGCAGAGCACAGGCTCTAGGCGCACAGGCTTCAGTAGTTGTGGCATGCGGACTTCAGTAGCTGTGGCTCAAAGGCTGTAGAGAGCAGGCTCAGTAGTTGTGGCACATGAGCCCGGCTGCTCCACGGCATGTGGGATCCTCCCAGACCGGGGCTCGAACCTGTGTCTCCTGCATTGGCAGGAGGATTCTCAACAACTGCGCCACCAGGGAAGCCCCAGTCCTTACATTTCTTTTCTCTTTTTTTCTTATTCAAAGCAAGTTTTTTTTTTTTTTTTTTTTTTTTTTACTTCAACTTATGTTTATATCTGTGAGTGATACATTGGCTCACCCATAGTTTTTACAGGATTCTGAGGAAATAAGAATCTTGAATAGATAGTTCACTCTTTGTACTGGCTACGATGATGACATTCTGTTCATAATAATGAGTTATGCTCTGATAGTCTACTCGGGTTTATATCAGTAATAATAGAAAGGCAGAACTGGAAGATGTAACATTTAGAAAGAATCACAAGGCAAGCCTTGGACATCTCAGTGAGAAGCACTACAGGAAGCTGCCATTAACCATCAGACTAGGGAATTGGTTTGATATATCAACACAGTTCAAATCCTGATCCCTGGCTACATGGTTTAGCACACATAAAGTGTGAATCAGACACTTGGTGATGACTGTCTAGCAATCAAGGACAGTGGAGACTAATATAAAAATAGAATGTCCTTTATTCATTTAAAACAAACATTGTAACTGTTAATCTGGGTTGACTTTGGTACCCTTTGTCCAATGAATTCTCTCTGGGGTTAGAATATAGAGGGCTACAAATTACAATTAATAAACAATAAGGATATGGCTCAAATATGGGGAGTGATTAGTATAATTCAGTTTTCTGATGGCAGTGTGCAAACAGACTTATGTGCTCAGCCCCACAATAAACTGAAACTTCCAACGATAGAAAAGAACCCACTTTCACTTTGAAGAGTATTCAGGTTTAGACAAAAAACTTATTGTCCCATATAGCTAGGTAACTTGACCACAATTACACAGATAGTTAATTGAGTTAATAGGGATACAAGGTTCAGACACCAGTTAATTGAGTTAATAGGGTCAGTAAGTTCAGAGGTCTTTCTTACAAATGAGTCCTCAGTAAGGCCAGAGGTAAAATTTATGCTTGAAGAAGTCTTGAGTCTGAAAACATTTTATCACTTTATCATAAAACTTTAATTCATGTGCATTTCATTTATCATTAAGTTCAGCAAGTGGCTCTGCAAATAAAAACACTCTTAGTTTCCAGCTTAGCTGCAATCTTTAGTGTATTTTTGGATAATCTTTAAAAAAACTAACATATGACTTGATATAACTTGGATATTTTATGAGAATTATTATTTCCTTCAAAACACTCTAAAAGTAGAAAATGCACAAAGTACAACTATAAAGATACAAGTTCCTCTATTGATTTCCAGCATTAATTATCAGTGGGAAACATATTGTCTCCAAGTGGGCAAAAAATGGTTCTTGGTGGTGGTGAAAAATCTTAAACTTTTTGTATAAAGCAAAGATAACTGGTACATAAAGATAAACCAGATAGACAGTATGTCTGTGTTATTAAAGTTTCAAGGGTGGTTTATTGGAAAAAAAAATTCTTCAAAGATAGTAGAGGAGGATGATAATGAAAAAAAGGTGAAGAAACACTTATTTACAGAAACAATTTACTGAAACAATCTTTGCTTACCTAAAGTCAGATGACTTTTTCAAAGTCAGCTGAAAAGAATTACTGACACTCTTACAAGAAGAAGATCCCTTTAAGATCATCACATCCCAATGCAGAACTCTTGGTTCATTTTTCTTCCTCACACTCTTTGTCCTTCATTTTATGTGATATTTTCCCTCTGCTCAAATCTTCACTTGAAAGCTTCATGGTCAGTAATTTTTCCTTTAATAACACATTTTTCTCAAGAATCCCCTGCAGTTCCTTCCCTTGTTAGGAATCCTGTGCTCCAGCACGGTCAGCTATAGTTCAGAAATTCAAATTATGTTCATAATCAACTGGGGAGTTTTTTTGTTTTGTTTTGTTTTGTGTTTATATCTTCCTATTTTTTCAAGAGTAAGATATTTCCCCTGGACACAAAAATGAAAATATCACCATTTGTCACATGACATTAAGTACCTGAAATTCTTAAAAAGTATAACCTCAAAGATTCTCACTTATGTCAGGAGAATGTGAAAAAAGTGACACATCTAAGATTCTGGGCTATTCCTTGCAACAGTGTGGATAAACATTCCAGGAAGGCTGCATGTCCTCTGGTAACTCAAATATCTACTTGACGGTATGATACTACACAGTACCTACTTTCACCATCATCACTGATCCAAAATGAATCTACAGTACAATTCAATTGGTGAAAATGTGCAAAGGATATAATCCATTTGCATTTCTGCTAAAATATCTATCCCTCAAAGAAATGTTAACTAACTCTAAGAATAGTAATCCCTCAATTTCTGTCATTATAATGTTTTTTGTTTTTCAAAGCTTACCACTACCTGATATATTATAGCTTTATGTGTTCATTTATTTATCATTTGAGTTCATGTTCCAGGCGATATGCTTGTGGAGAACACGTTTTCAGATGTGTTCGCCATAAGTATACTCCAGGCCTGTCACCAAGAAGGTGACAGTAATTATCTGTGGAATGAAAGTAATGTTAAGTGAAAAACAAATGATACTTCTAAAAAATTGTCTCAATAAGACTAAGATGATATTATAATTTCAAATTGCATGCTTCCAAAATAAATGTACTGACTTTAGCAAGGGATATTTTATATCATTATCATAAAATAATCAGTATTAATAAATGGCACCTAGATATTATATCCCAGTTCCTATTACAAATTCCCATTTAGTGCTTTAAAATTTCATTTTCTATTATAGAATTACTATATTTTCATCTGGGAAAATAAAACCATCTGTAATTGAATACAAATTACTCAAGTTACTAACATTTACTAACATTTTCAAAAAGCATGGCATTTCGTGATATCTCCCATTATCAATAATCTGAAAATTTATAAAATTGAAATATCCATACTTGAGAATGAAATAATGTGACACATTGGAATGTAGAAAAATTTTAATTTGAACATTTAAATTATGACAGAGGTGTTAAAACTAAAATTTGTTTTCTGAACAAATTATTTGGTTATGATGCAATTATCTTAGGTCACTTCAATTGTTTCCTTCTCAGTAAGAAGTGAATTTGAAATAATAAAGCTCAGAATTGTGGTCTTCCACGTTCTGGGTCAGGTTTTCATTCTGTATTAGGTTTTCTTTATGTATTGGTATCACTTTCAAGTTATCAGGAAGTGTACATGAAAGTGTGTTTTTGTTTTGACCTGGATCCATTCAGTCTTCCTGCAACCTGAAACTATCCACAGGGGTGTTAGGAAGAGGCTGTACTGAGGACTTTTATCAATTTCTCTGCAGTCAAGGAGCCCACTGAAATCAGCATGCTAGTCAGTTCTGCCCCTCAGATTCTTTCTAAAAGATATCCTGAGACTCTTAAGGGGCCCCGAATGGTACTTTGGAAAATTCATGTTGTCGTGCTCTGCTCAGGGAATAATAAGAGCCTTGCATGCCACAGATGATATGAATAAAGATGTATACAAGAAAAATACAACCAGCAAAGAACATGTAAAAAAATAGTAAAGCGCACTATAGCCAACAAAAGTAAACTTAAACAATCATCATGCACTTTTGCTATCTGTGGTAGGCTGCATTACTACTCACCGATATCTGCTGCTCCCTCCTGGGAGGAGATTTTCTCCCAATAAAATTTGGCTCAACTACGTGACTTGTTTAGTCTGGTGACATGGGGGAGGAAGTAATGTGTCACTTCCGGTAAAAGAACCATCATGCTTTCTATTTCCTTTTCCTATAAAGGCTAACAATGGTCCTCCTATTGGCTGCTCCTTCAGCTTGAATTCTGGAGTGAAGATATTGTACAAAAAAAAGAGCCACAGCTGCCCCATGGTGGATACACAGCAGGAGCAAAAAACAAACAGCTCTGAATTAGCCAGAGAAGAAGAGAATACTCAGCTACCAACTGAGATAAATGGTTTCATAAACTAATCTGTAAAATAGCAAGAGGCCTCACATGCACAAAATGCAGGTAATCAATGCTTCAGGATTTACTTGAGGGTATCCAACCAATGTGAAATTGGAGAACATGAAGAACATATCTTAAAAATCCTATTTAAAAATTTGACCTCAGATTAAAAGCTAGAAAGCTTTACAAAAGGCTACATTTTGTCAGTTATGGCAAAAAATAATTCTTATTTCTCTACCCAGTGCCCTCAAAACAAGGGTCCAAGGGAGTATTGTAAAAACAATATGACCCTATTGTTTATTCCAGTTTAAAAATAATATTTAAAGATGATCATACTTTCTACATTTCACATGGCCCATTTTTACTACTTTCAAATTGTGTCAGTAACATTTTTATTTCTAGATTAAGGAATAGATTTTGTAACCATCAACCATCCTAAGTATGACCCATGAAGCTGTTACATATATAGGCACTTAAACTTCAAAAGAAAATTGACGCTCTAGATTATATGAAATTAAGTATTTCTGAGAAACTTGAGAGTAAATGCCTATTTGTTCTATTTAGGAAAATATTATCTATCCCTTTGTAATTTATATAGCATTACAAACACTGCTCAATTAAAACACAAACAAAATCATATGAAGAAACATTTTGATAGAACAATTGATAAAATATCATTATTCTCATCATATATTAGGGTGATTTTTTTTTTTTATAGCAACTTCTGATCAATAGCCATGTTCAGTGGATTATAGTAAAAATAACTATTGTGCTTTGAGGATTTACATCAGGCACTGCACCAAGAACTTTGTATACAATATTACAGTGAATTCTTGCAAGAATTTGAGAAGTAAGTTCTGCTATTATCTTCAATTTACCAATGTAAATTGATAATTACAGGGATTAAACATCTTGGCCAAAGTACAAAAATCATTAAATGATAAAGATGGTGTTTGAAACCCGATCTACCTGAATTCAGTCTCTGCTTTTCTCCAGTGTATAAGGCTGTGTGTTAGAAGCTCTTAAATCTTGGAATCTTCACTTTCCTTTCCCTCTTCTAGTTTTCTAGCTCAGACAAGCATCATGTCTTTTCTTTTCAGTTACTATGAGCATCTTCTTTTTGATTCGCTGTCTCCACAACATAAATCTAATCAAGTTATTCACTACTCTACTGCTTAAAACGTGTCCAAACAAGACTATTTGTTACCTGACTCCTGCTTCCCTGTGTAGCCTTAGCCCACAAAACTCCCTAGTTTATAGGTAGTGCTCTAATTTTACTTTTTGTCCTTTAGTTCACTGAGGATGCCAAGTTATCTCTTGGCTTGATACCAGTGACTCCATCTTCTCTGACTCCTTTCCCAGAAAAAGCTATATCTTCATGTCCTAACTCAAATTCTACATCTTACTCAAAAATTGGTCTCACCTGAAAAAGCCTGCCTAGATGCCTGTACCACAATTGTATACAGATAGTCCACTAGCCTCCTTGATTTGAAAGGCAAGCATATTGGTGAGTAGGAGAAATTTACACATTACTGAGGAATTACTGCCAATGATAATCTGGATGATTTCTCCATTGGTCCACCTGTATACTATCTTTTCTCAGGTCAGGAACTGAAACACTAACACTACAGCGATTTCTCTGGAATGATTAGGCCTGTCTTGTAGCAATGTTTTTTTCAGTGGAACTCAAATTCACAGGTCCATGGCTGGAGTTTATTATCCAGCGGACTGGATAATAAATCAGAGATTAAACCTAAATACTGATTAAAATAAAAAAGCAAGGTCCTAACTGCTCCATTGTTATGGAAAGTTCATCCTTGCTCCTTCTCTCCCAATCTACCTGTGTTCTAATTTGACATCGTGACACACCACACTTGTTTACAGGGCAGTAGATGTGAGGGATAATATAATCTAGTGTCCTCTAGTGTCCTTATCTTTTAATGCACTACCCCACCCCAGACAAACTATTACTCCTTGATGTAGCTCCACAGTTCCGTCCAAACTCAGAAGGTGAGATAGATGGCAGGTTATTATCTATCTCAATATTGTCTGTTTATTTTTTCTACCAATTTTTTCATTACATTGGGAAGGCTTGCATGACCAGAGTCCAACCTGATCTAATGTCCCTCATATAAACAAGTAATAATTATTTCAAGGTCTTCTCACTAAATTGTCACCAAGAGCCCATGTTTGATGCTTGGTTCCTTAATGTTAGAGATAGATAAAATTCAGGAATTAACCAGTGTTTTTTTTGAAGGTGTTACAAGAAAATGAAGAGCAGTCAAACAGTTCTTTTTCACAACTTTTTAGAAATCTCTTACAACATGTAATCATGAGGAACTAGATGGTACTGAATGGTATTTGACTATGGACACCAATATACTGCAACCATATCCTGACTATCATGTTTTCCCTATGATGCCCCAAACACAAATGGGTAGGCAAAGGGATAAAAAATAATCTAGCCTGACTGCTAGTGCTACAATTCCACTGCTCCCTGTAAAAATGCTGAAACACCCTTTTAAGGTTTAAAGGGCACAAGAGACAACTCTGTCTTCATTGTCAATTACAGTCTTTATATTGACCAACCCCTACTGAAGGGTAGGAGGTTATGGTGAATTAGTATTGGAAAGCAGTCATTGACTGAACATTTGAAATATATTTCCTAAAATAATTAGTTCCAGTTTTAGTTAATAAATTAACCTACTAATATCTAATAAAATTAATCTACACATGGATAAGAGACACTTGACTGTATCAGGTTTAGGAATCTGTATTCCTAAATAAAGATTATGAACCAATATTCTAATGAACAAACTATTTTTCTAGGAAACATATTAAAAATCAGCCAAAAATTATGCATAGTAATTTAAGTAATGTTAAGTGAAATGTTCTTTTTTGGTACAAACATTTATAGTTTAAATATGTTTTAGAATACGATATTTGGGTTATTTTAAAACCAGTTTAATGGTAAGAAATATCTAACACAAATGACAGTCTTCTTTGCCCTTGGCATAATACAAAATTGTGAATTATAGAAAAAAAGAAAGTATCGCAGTAATGTTAGAAACATAATTGTGCCTACTATACTTTATAGATTTATTCAACAATATGTATTCTTCAAAAACAGTGTTTTCTGTAAATCTATCAGACCATGATTAATTACAGATATTAAACAACTGAAAATTTAAAACAAAACAATCTTAGAAGGGGCCATTTAGTTAGAATTAAAATGATACCAGATGGAAATCTAAATCTATAAAAAGGAATGATGAAAATCCAAAGTAAATATATAGGCAAATATAAAATCAATATTTCCTTTGGACTTTCCATACCCAGGGACCAGTAGATGAAAACAAAAGAATCACTATCTCAACACCATAATTGACCATGATAGGCAATAAGAGGTAGGGCTGCTATTACATTGTGGGTAGGCTGCAATGAGTTTTGGACTCAGAAGTTTGCCTTCCCATTGCTCTTTAATTCTCTCTCACAATTGTGAGTTTGAATGGATCAGTGCAGTGACCTTGATTAAGAAATATGTGGTTCCAAGGCTCAGACATCTATGGAATGAGGATTTTGATGAAACCACAAGTCAGCAGCCATGAAAAGCAGATGTGATCTTGGTAGTGAGGAGGGCTGTAGTTCTTCCCACTAACCTGTGTCTTCTAAGTTTCATTTCAGGAATCCTAGACACCAATCACATGTGGAAAACAAACTGCCTGTTGTACAAGTTGTGGACTGTGAGAGCAATGAATTTGTGCAGCTCAGATAACTATTCACAAAAGAAGATGCCATTCAGATGTAAGAAGTACAATTAACTGACATTCTCCAGCTCTGACTAACTCCAGTATCAGTATCTGACTAACTTCACACTTAGATCACACTCATCCCAGGAATATCCAGCTAATGGTTGACCTGAGGGTACCAGAGTTGGGTCATTTCTTCTCAGTGAAGAACTCTGAGAGACAGTCTCTGCTCTGGAGCTCCCTGAAGAATTAGTCAAGAATTTGTGTATCTGAATTGTGGTCCAAGCCTCTTCTTGCTCATCCTGCTTCCATACCTGTTTCTATTTACAAGTATTAGGTCTGCATTGCAGTTTGGAAAATTTCTTTGCCCCACTCTGTTTTGTCTGCAATATATTTCACAGGTATCAGCCCCAAATAGACCTCTTCAACTCCCTACCCCATCTCAGCATCTGCATCCCAGACAACTAATGAATGCATATGTTTATCCAAAAAGTCAATAAAGCAGTGTCTGCAAATGTAAAAATTTAAAAATTTTGTTGAACAACTACTGCACTAATTTGATCAATGTAGATGATAATTATACCTGATTTAAACCTCAGAGATTTTTTTTTTTCCTTTGTGGATGCATAAGAATTGTTTTATTCCAATTATTTGGGTCATTTATTTAGTTTACCATTAAACGTTGTATATGAAGAGACCTAAAGAATTTTAAAATATCAGCTTTTTGATTAATTCCTTTCTATTACTGACTTTAACCTTTAAGCTTAAAATATTACCACAGTGCATGTAAATAAACACCTTAATAATTATCCCACAGGAGGAGCAGTAATAGTGCAACAGTTATTGGACTTTTTAAAAAAATATTATTTTTACCATAATATCATTCTCCTTGGATTCTGAACAATGTATTCTTGAATATTTTTATAGTTCTCTTCTTCTCTTCCTCATCTCTAAGCCTATGTCTCTATTTCTCATTTAGATCCTGATTTTTTAGAGCACAGGTGTGTAAAGTGACTTTCCATTATATCCGTTTATGTAATAGACAAAAATTGTTGCTTCCTGGTATTTTCCCATGTCTTTAAATTATTTTATCATCCATATGTTTCACAATTATAAAATCTTGTCAATGGCACTCACATTAAAGTTTAAATTTACTCCTTAAATATAATTTTTAAACTAATGACTTTAAGCTTCCATTTACTTTTAAACAAAAACATCTGTATGTTTTCATTAGGAAAGATTAGGGTAATATAAATGAATGAAATATGTGTTTGGGGTTCAAGTTTGTGTTACTGATTATGGTAGGCAGAATTTTAAAGATCTCTATTTCCAGATTATTCAATCAAACACTCATCTAATTACTACCGTCAAGAGACGTTGCAGATATAATTAAAATCATCAGTTTCCCTTGAAAAGGGAGATTATCTTGAATTATCCATGTGTGTCCAGTATAACTACATAGGCCTTAAAATTTTTTTTCTCCAGCTAGTAAAAGAGATGTGTCAGAAGATGAAGGCAGAAGAAATGAGGCAAAAGGGAAGGCATTAAAATCTAGAAGAAAATGGTAACACCAGGTTATTGCATGAAGGAATGCTACCCACATGAGACATATAATCTGCACTGAAATGCACTACGAATGAGGGAAATGATAACATTTCTTGTGTTAAATCACTGAGATGTTTTATTCCTCTGTGTATGTGTACCAGGTACATACAGACAAAACCATATGAGCAACAAGTGCAATTATTCTAGCTGCAGGGAATCTGGAAGATACTTATTCATCCCAAGGTGCTCAGTGAATAATCCCATGGAAAGGCATATAAGAAAAATTTTGACTTATAGTCATTCTGACTTCCTTTTGGCTGTTGAAAGTAAACACAAGACTGACCAAGATACAGGCATTATGGATTTCTTTGGTATTGAGTTTAACTGTGAACATGAGTATCTCTGTGATAAGCACAACCAGCATCAATAATGGCTGAGGCCTCAGCAATACAGTCTCAGCAATATCAATCATATTATGCTTGAAACAAAATCCTTGTAAGAATATGACTGAGAAAGAGGAAGAGATCAAGGATTGGAGGTGATGATGATAAAGGATATAAAAACAAAAATGCAAGAAATCCACAGAATGCTAAGCAACATTTAAAAAAAGGTAAATGCATTACTGTTATTTCTGCAGAAAGCAAAGGCAAAAAAGATATATTTTAAAAGTCAGAAAAAGAAAAATAGATAAAATTCTAAAGGTGCAAAAAAATCAAAGCAAGAAGATAATGGTATGAATCTTCCATGTACTGAAAAAAAGTACTGCCAGTAATAATCTCCTTTTGTTATGCTAAAATAAATATATTTGAAAGGCAAAAGAGAGAGGAAAGAGAAGGTGGGGAAGAGAGAGAGAGAGAGAAAGGGAGAAAGAAAGAGAGAGATGAAAAGACAAAGAGAGACAGAAAGAGAATTTGTAACTGCCCTGAAGGAAATACTGAAATGTGTTTTTAGGCCGGAGAAAAATGGAAGGTAAATATGCTATATTTAAATAAATATTGACTCTATAAAACAATAGCAATGCCATGTGGAATTTTCAAACTCAGAGAAGTAATAGAATATTCTTGTGGAGGAGAAAATTAAGGGTCAGTGTATTGCTGGCAAAAGAGTAAAAGGTTTCAATCAATATAAGACTCTGAGATACTTTAATATGTTGCAATCTCTAATGAAACCATTACTATAAAACAATAGCAAAATAGCGTATGTAAGATCTAAACAAATAGAGGGAATAAAAGCAGAAAAACAAGAAACAATACAAGATAAGCAAACAAAGGAGGGAAAAATATACCACAAGGGAAAAAAATGGCACATATTAAGGAGACAGATTTAAGCCTACATGTGTCAATGATTGTATTAATTGGAAAAGACTATATGCACCAATAAAAAAGACTCTCAGAATGGAAAAAAAAAAAAAAAACAACAACAACTAATCTAATTGCAAGAGAAGCATCAAAACATAAGCTTAGAGAAAGTTTGCAAGCAAAACAATGAAAAGGATATTCCATGCAAACATTAAACTATAGCTATATTAATATCAAACAAAGTTTAAGCCAAAAATGGATCACTAGAAATAAATGAAATATTTCATGTTGATAATAAGATCAACTCCCAAGATGATATAACAAGTATGTAAGAACTTAATACAATATGATATATAACTCAATAATTTACATGGAAAAATTTCCATGGAATAACATGGAAAATAGACAAATCCAAATTAACAGCTAACAATTTCTCAGTAACTAATAAAACAACCAGAAAACTTAGCAACTTTCAAAATGTCTATGTATGTTCTTTGTCTGTAAATTAAGTGAGAAATGACTAATAAAATAATAATTAGAATATCTCCACAAGTTTGGAAATTAATAAAGTACTAAAATAACCCACAAATCATAAGCCCACAGTGGAATTAGAAAACATATTTAAACGAATTATGCCAAAAAATACAAGTGACAACTTGTGGGTTGACCTAAAGCAGTGTAAAGATGAAAGTGGTCTTAATTATCAATAATTATTAAAAAGAATAAATGTGAAAATTAATGAAAACATCTATCCCAAAGAGTTAGGATAAAACATCAAAATAAGCCCACAGAATGTAGAAGAAGGAAATAATAATGATGAGATCAGAGAGCAAAGAAACATTTAAAAAATGGTGCATTTCGGACTTCCCTGGTGGCACAGGGCTTAAGAATCCACCTGCCAATGCAGGGGACACGGGTATGATCCCTGGTCCGGTAAGATCCCACATGCCACAGAGCAACTAAGCCTATGTGCCACAGCTACTGAGCCTGTGCCCTAGAACCCGCAAGCGACAACTACTGAGCCCACGTGCCACAACTACTGAAGCATGCGTGCCTAGAACCCAAGATCTGCAACAAGAGAAGACACACAAGGAGAAACCCGCGCCCCGCTATGAAGTGTAGCCCCTACTCGTCACAGCTAGAGAAAACCAGCGTGCAGTAACGAAGACCCCATGATGAAGACCCAATGCAGCCAAAAATAAATAAATAAATAAATTTATTTAAAAGATAAAAACTGTAAAAAATGGTACAATAAAGAGAATGAACAATAGTTAGTTTTGCAAAAAATTTAAAATTCATAATAATTGTGTGTGGTAAAATTTAACCCCGTATTTTTACCTCCTATTTTCCTCCTACCTAAAGAATACACCTTACCTTTTAGTTTTTCCTTCCATGCAATTAGAATAGTGACAAGATTCTCACCTGAATTTTCCAAGTTTAAATATCACAGTTTTACCCTTTTGTGCTTGAACCTTCACATTTTAATAATGTAATGGTGACATATATTGGGTCAGCTGCTAATGGCTCCAACCAGAAGACAGAATGAAAAGTATTAACTGATTGGTGGGGAGTGAGGGGGAGAAAGAGGATTAGATGGGGATGCTAGTTAATTAGTGTGAATTCAGGAAACAAAGTCAATGGACAATGCTTAAGCCTGACCTTGCTACATGTAAGGTTAGACTTAGTTGTTCCCCTTGATTGTACCTTATACTTCCTGAGCATCTATCTGTGTTTCATAATTCTTGTTCTTCCTCTCAGAAAAAGGATAGAACTAGATCTTTCATGAAGATCTTTCTAGGCCTGAAGCTCCATGAAATAGGCTAAACCCACTTAAAAATATGTATAGAGCATGTGTGTGTTTGAATATCCTCCAATTACTAGTTACATTACTATGGTCAATTATACTTGGCAGTTGCCCTTAATTGAAGATGAAATCACATTAGGTTTTTAATTTAAAAGCCATAGGTAAAACTATTCTAAAAATCCTATTTGAATTGCAGGCTGGTGATGTTTCTCTCTATATGCTGGGATTTTATGGTACGTTAAACTGCTCATTCATGTAATTAGAATAATAACAGGATGAGATGTTGTACCAGGTGATACATAATAGCACCTCTCATTTATCTCTACTAAGATTTAGATTATGATCACGAAATCGCCTTCGACAACACTCAGGGTAAAATGTTTCTGAATAATGAATGAGCGAGGAAATATTTTTCTCCTCTTAAACACTCCTCATAAGATGTGGGTTACACAAGCCATGACATTCCCGAAGACAGGAATTGCTAGTTTCTGTAGACCCTTCCTTCCTTATTTTGCTCAACACTCCATCCTTATACAAGTCAGCACATCCTGTTTCTTAAATAGTTCTGACATCTGACACTTCCTTTCCACCCCTGCTGGTCCACCATGGGTCAGTTTCTGTTCTCATTCAGTTACTTCACATTCACTTTCCTCACTGCTGATACACTGGTCTTCACCACGTCATACTCTGGTTTAAAGCACTTCTAGTGATCTCCTTACTTTAGGCCAACTCCATATGATTGGCATCACCTCCAAGCTTTGATTCCTTCTTTTTCTCAACCATATTTCTCACAAGCATTTTGTTTCAACCATGCTACTCATATTGCTGAGGTTTCAGCCACTGTTTACCCTGATTCTGCATATCATGGAGAATACATGGAAAGACATAGATACACTAATATATTTAATCTTATACCTGATTAGATTGTAAGATCCAGGAGAAACTCACATTCATACTTAAACTCAACATTGAAAGAATCCATGTTGCCTGCTTCTGGTTGGCCCTGTCAAGACAAGTTTGCATGAAACTAACATTGTTTTCCCTTCAGTGTTTTCACATTGACTGTTGTGCAGAGAATGGAGAATGGAGCTGTAGTACAATAAATACACAAGGAAATCATGTAATTCTTATTTTTGCAAGCTATTCATCTGTCTTAATAGAAGCCATAAACACATAGCATAGGGACAAATCAGTTGATGAGGGGGGTTATCAGCTTAGCAGGCCTATGAAGCGTATGTATTTTTAGTTACATATTTTAACACAAGTCTAAAAATTGTATCTTGTGGCAATATTTTAATTATTGTGTTTTGGTCAGGTTATATCCATTTCCAAATATATTAATGACAGCCATCAGTATACTTAAAATTAGTTATATTTTACATTAGATCTCTAATAATGTTATTATGCTAACACTGTAATCACCACATCCCTTTTATAATAATATAGCTATAGTAGGAAATACCATTTATAACTATTTGTACAGTCTCATGTGATACCCTGACCATTTTATGCATGGAGCAATGATATATTTGTCACAGTGAAAATGACTGCACATATATGTAATTTTGCATGGTCACTCACACTGTGATAATATATATAACATTGTCCTGTGCATGAAATGCTTAGGGTATCACATTTAACAGTATATTATTTTAATAAAATGGTCTAAAATAAATGGTCTGTTCATAAGCAATAACTTGATTATAAATATATTCCAGTAGAAAAAGCTCTCAAATTGGAAAATCTTAAAGACTCAGATTAAGTTCACATTAAAAAAAGCAGAAAAAAAAAACATTTTTACAATTTCAATGGTCCCTTTTGTGAAATAGATTTTATTATAAATAAAATCAATGAAATCTGTTGTTTCAGTAACTATTTCATTGAAGTTAAATCATGTACATCCAGACATATCAGACTAAAAACTATAATCTGATGTTAGCAGAGAACTATTTTCCCACTTATTTGAAAATTGTTTGAAAGGTATTTTTTATATGTCTCCCATAAATTTTTATGAGGTGTTGTAAACTACTAGTTGATATTATTTATATTTTTCCTCAGTCTGAAAATAGCCAATTAAAAAATGTATGTTTTGTTTGTTTTAGTTACACTTTGAAATAATAGAAGATGTAACCTCAAAGCTCAAAGTGACCAGAACAATAGTAGATAAATCTCACAACTTTATTTCTCAAAGTTTTGAAATACATGATCCTCAAGGTCAGAGTGTGTGCTAGACAAAAATTTCTTCTCAGGTTATGTCCGCCCTCAAACCCCCAAATTGGGGAAGACATAGCTGGGGACTAGTAGGGGACTGTTCTTTCATCTAAAACCTAGATTTAGTTCCTATACCTATAACTTCCTCTAGGCATGTTTCTTTGCGGTCTTTGCTCTCAGAGGTGCCCTTTTTCTTTGAGAACCATTTTCCATCTTTAAGGAGTTATTTACTCTTTCCCCAAATATGTTCACTTCTCCTAAGGCCTTAGCTTTTGCAGGATTTTCAGGCTTTCTGATACTTCCTGTTGACTAGGTTTGGAGTTCTAGTTCTGCACATTATTGAGATGCACAAAGCATGCATCTCTGAAGGTGAGGTTTTTCTCTTGGTACCCAGGAGTATGGCATTTGCTGACATTAAATATTCTAATTGATTATTTCCAGTGTTGTTGTCCCCTGGGGTTATTCTAACACTGAATGCATCACTCCAATTTAGAAAAAGGCATCATTATCTGATCAATAATTAGCTTTGAAGAGATATTTGAAAAGTGAAACACATTCCTAACATATACCAACTTTATTTATCTCACGTTAAGAGAGTTCAACGATTTTTAAAACTTTTAATTAAAGTATAATTTACTAAAATAGAGTCTCTCTGATCTTAGTGGAAGAAAGAGTGTATTGTTTCACTCCTGATTTTTTTTTGTTTTTGTTTAAATGGTCATCTTTATCCAAATGGCAATATATCGTGATAGGATCTTTAAGGACTATAAGGTCTAGGTAACATGATAGCTCTTTTTTATTGCCAAATCTTGATGTTAAGTATGGAACATAATGCATAGTTTCCTGTCAATATCATTCTTTTCAATTCCAGTTCACAATTAACATGGATTTGCTATAATAACTGTATCAGTAAGCTTCATGGGTGTTACTTCAATATTAGATATAGAGAAAAATCTATAATTTCTTTGTCACAGCAAATTAATAATATTTCTTTTATGGAAACTCTGACCAGTAGTCACTGTTTTCAACTGAGTGAAAGACTCTTTGGAATATATATTTTTTCCAGAACAAATCAAGTGGATGACCAAGGGTTTATCCTCAAAATTGATCCTTGAATTAAGATGTGTAATTTGACAACTCTAAAGCTTGATTATAAATTATTTAAGTGGTTGGTGCCCCAACTAAACGCCATACCTTCTGCTGTCTTCTGCTTAGGCTCCTCACACAGTCATATTCTTGCCCATCCTTTGAAGGTATTTGAGTTTGCAAATAAATATCAATTTAAAAGCATATATCCTGTAAAGTGTCTATTAGTCTCTTTGTGGCCTGTCCTCTGCTTACCTCTCCATTTTTAATCATTCCGTGTTCCCTTCATTCTCAGTACTTCTAACACACTGAATTTTCTTCAGTTCTTCTAATGTTCTTTATAGTCTCTAGACATATGATCTTTGCACACAGCATTCCTTCTTTTTGAATAGTACTTTCCCACACATTACATTTAACTCCTACTCTTTTTCTTTTTATTTTATTGGAATTACATTTCTTTCTTTTTTTTTTTATTAATTTATTTTTGGCTGCGTTGGGTCTTCATTGCTGTGCGTGGGCTTTCTTCTTAGTTGCGGTGAGCAGGGGCTACTCTTCATTGTCGTGCACGGGACTCTCATTGTGGTGGCCTCTCTCGTCTTGGAGCACCAGCTCTAGGTGCGCGGTCTCTAGAGTGCAGGCTCAGTAGTTGTGGCGCACGGGCCTAGCTGCTCTGCAGCATGTGGAATCTTCCTGAACCAGGGCTCGAACCCATGTCCCCTGCATTAGCAGGCGGATTCCTAACCACTGCACCACCAGGGAAGCCCCTTAACTCCTACTCTTAAGTTTTCAGATCATCACTACATTCTCAGGAAGATTTCCATGGTGACTTTACCATGATCTATTAATTACTCATTTAAAATATCCAGAGCTTACATTTGTTAAGCTCTATTTACCAGAGAATGTAGTGAACATTTTACATGAATTTTCCATGTATCGTATTCATCATCCTTACAATGTCTAAAATTATTTATAATCACAAGAACTAGCATTTCTTAAGAGCTTACTATATGATAGGAGCTATGTAAAGTGTTCTCTGAATATTCTTTTAAAATAGAAAGTGAAAAATTTAATGTTTAAATAATTTCCCTAAGTTTATGCAGTAATGAATTACAGAAAGTGACAGAATTCTTAAACCATATGCTATAGTGCCATCTTTCTCTTATTATTTTTATTCATACTTTTCCTTTATTACTATTGTAATTATCATAGTTATAACGTAACGTTTATCTCTGTAACTTCTGCAACTATTTTCTCGTGATCTATTCATATAAGATTCATTAGAGGTAGAACAGATTCTGGTTTGGCTTATAATTGAACCTCGGGCAGCTAGTGGAGTGCCTGGCATGCAGATGTGGATGAATAATTTATAAAAGTAGGAAGAAGTGGAGGAAGGAAGTAAAGAAAGAATGGAAAGAGTAAAGGATAAAGGTAGGGAGGAAGAAGTTTGTTTTTGATTCAGGATGGTGGAAGATATGAGAAATAATGCATTCCGAATGTCTCAAGGCTTACTTAGCTCCCATATACCTAACTTTTTTTTTTATAATTTAGTTGTATGGCCACTCTTAATTATAAAGGAGTGTGGGAAATATAATCTAGCTGAGAAGCCATATGCTCAAATGTAACCATCTCTGCTGAAGAAGAGGAGAATGAATTTTGGTAATCACTTAGGAGTCTTGAATGCAAAGCCTTTGTTTGGATTTTTGCAATCTCTACTCTCAGTATGTAAAATTCAAGTATCTTTTACAGAAGGAGTTCGGTCTCCAACTCTTCATGACACTTTCTCCAATTTTACTTTATATTATATGTTATACGTTAGCATTCAGTTATATGTTAAATGAACTTCCCTAATGGCATGACCACAGATATAGTTCATCAGAGCCAGTGTAACTTCACCTGTATTCTGTATTCCATTTGCTCTGTTCTAGACATACTATTGTCCATGCCATTCATCAAATAGTCCAAACATGACTCCACCATAAGTTTTTTGTTTTTCGTCATCTCCCTACTTGAACCCCTTCCCTCTGTCATCCTCAGTGTTTACTCCCTCACCTTTAGATTTTTTTAATTTTAGTTCCATCTTCTCATTAAGATGACCTTTTCTGGGCAAGCTTCCTAAAGTCATCAAATCCTCATAATTCCCAAATCCTTCTCTCATTATTTTTTCTTCTTAGCTTCTATCATTAATATACCATTTGATTTATTTGTTTTCTTAATTCTGTCTTTTTCCACTATAATGTCATGAGGGCAGAAAGTTTTTCTCTCTTGCCCATTGCTTTATCCTCATGTTGGCACATAGTACATGTTCAATAACTACATGCTGAAAAAGTCATTGTCTGTAATATACAAGATGAGGCAATGGACAAGAGAGAGAGAAAAACAAAATCAGGTACCCAAGACCTCAGCTGCTTTAAAGATTAGGGGTTTAAAGATTAGAGCCAAGATCTCACTGTAAATGTAGCCCATCTGAATACACATAAGAACTTCAGGGAAACAAGACTTTGAATTGTTAGAGCTCTATTAGATACAGACACTCACATGCCCAGTCTCTTGTGAATGCTGGGTATTGAGGTGAGCAAAAGCACCAAGAAATATAGGGTAGAACTGTGGTAGCAGGTGAGGGGGCAGAGTAAATAATCCCTTGAGCCCTGTGCACTCCAGATGCTGAGACATGGGATGAAAACAAATTCTGGGGCAAAGGATCAAAGGACAGAGAGAGAGAGAAAGAGGAAAGTCTCTCTGGCTGCTTTAGCTACTCCTAACTTAGCCTTTGACACTTAAATTCCAGCTTTGGTTTCTCAATCCTCTAGCCAGGAGATAATAAGATCTCCTGGCAACTGTAACTGAACCCTTGAAACAGCAAATTTAACTGCTAGGGTTTTGAATGTATGTAAGGAATTGATGGATTATGTTATTTGCTTGTAATTTCCCATTTCATAAGTGCCAGAGGAGACCATCCAAATATCTCAATAAGGGAAAACTGTAATTAGGCAAGTACTTTAGTGGGACAAACTCCCCTGACATTTACAACCAGCAGATGAGTTAGGATTTAATACAAATGCCTCTAATCTCTGAGGTCTGTAAACCAAGGAAACATTGCTGTCATTTTGCCCCCTTACCATGAAAAAGAGAAGTAGCATGCAAAGAGCGGCAGCTGGAGATACCTCCTTTTGGAGTTTTGCACTTCAATTTGACAAAGCTACTGGACACATCCCTTTTCAAAAAGTAGCTATTGGTTTGGTACTGAGTTCTTGTTGAAATCCAATGCCCAACCCAGAGAGACTTTGTCTTTCTCCAACCTGAGATAGTCATTTTAGACTCCATAACTGACAAAATTAAAGAAGCTCAAGAATGTCTCCCTTGTCAATAGGTTATGATATAATGAAGAATGCAGCTGGCTTGGCTCCAGAATCATCTCAGTTTTACATTAGAATGTGGCAGCCTCTACTGATCTTTATTAATCCTAGATGTGATGCTGTTCTTTTTATTTTAAAATTATATGCTAAATGATTGAGAACATGAAATGATTACCTAGCAAGGTTGAATAAACTATGTTATAAAAATTTATATTGCAACTGTCCTCAAAGTCAGCAATATTTTTTTTTTTTTTTTTTTTTTAGTTTCCTCTTTCTCCACTTATAATAAACCTTGGAATGAAAAGTAAAGATGTCTGGCTTAACATTGCCTAAATTACTCTAAAGTCAATGATTTGAATTGTTATTTGAAAGAGATGGGGAAAAAAGGGAAATTGTATCACATGACAGGATGGATATTGATTGAAGCTTTTAAAGGCCTGTGATTGGACTAAATGATATGGAAAGAACTTTACTGGTTGGCATGCATTCATACACTCATCTACTCGTCCACTCGATGAACATCTGTAATGTGCAACATAATAATATGTAAGCCGTGATAAACATGGGGATGGATATGTTATAGCCCTTATTTCAAGGAACTTATAGTCAAATGCAAAACACAGAATTAAAAGAAGTATTGTGTAGTTGAATATAAACAAATGTGGTAAGCTTTATTCAGCATATGCATAATATTCAATCTTAATCAAATTAATAATATCAAATACATCAAGGAAAATTTTGTTTAATTATGTCTAAAAGATATGAGTAACAATATAAACAGTTAGGTTCAATCTGATCAATGAGAGATGTATTCAGAGTATTGGTTTCCCAATTTTTTTGCGTGGTTGTGACAGAATATATGCATGAATTATCTTTTTTTTTTTTTTTTTCTCTTCATCGCTGCTAGGATTTGCTAAGGAGGAAAATTTCTGGATCCACTTTTGATTACTGTGAACGTTGTAGCTAACTACAGATGCAAATAAGGAGTTCATCAGTTTGCAAGGAGTGGTAGGAATAATAATGGTTCCCCAAGATGTCAAGTCCTAATCCTCGGACTCCATGAATATATTAGGTTATAAGGCAAAAGGAAATTAAGGTTGCAGATGGAATGAAGGTTATCAATCAGCTGACCTTAAATAGAAAAGGCATCCTGCATTATCTAGGTGGGTGCAATGTATCACAAAAGTCCTTAAAAGTGGAAGCAGGCAGCGGAAGAGGAGACTCAGGCGGAGATACTGCAACAGGAAGTGGGGTCCAGCTGCTCACCGCTCAAAAGCCAATAGAGAGGCCAGGTTGGTGGAAAGGAAAGTTTGCTTTATTTTGGATGCCAGCAACTGGGGTGGGGAGATAGACTTGTGTCCAAAGGCTGACTCCCTCCCCGCTCCCCGACAATCAGGGGGCAAGAGCTTCTATAGACAGAGGGAGGGGCTACATGCAGAAAGAGCACAGTCAGCTCTGACAGTCTTCTTGAAACTGGTCATCAGTGGTCTGACCAGCGTCATCTTAATTGTTTTAAGTACAGTTACTCCTCAGTTCCAGGGTCGGTTTGTTCGCATTTCCTTGAGGCCAATTCTTGGAATTGTGGCAGATTATATCATGGCTACAGTCTGGTATTCATGTAGTTAACTTCTTCCATGGGCAGGGTTTCAGTATCTACAAGACAGCTCACAGGATATGGTTCAGAATATTATCTGTAGCCCTTAAGGAAGAGTAAAAGGTCCTTGACTTTGTTTAATGACTAAATTATTATTATTTGGTCTCCTTTGACTGTTTTCCTTTGTTTCTGAATTTTCTCACTTCTCTAATTAAACTTATTCTTTGGTTAAAGTTTTTCCACAGACAAAAGGCAGGCAGAGGGTATGGGGGGACAAGGACCACAGGGCCCTGCTCCTTTTCAATGACTACAGAAGAATAATCAGAGGTGCGCAACATTGCTAGTTTTGCAGATGGAATAAGGGAGCCATAAAAGAATGTGGGTTTTCCAACAGCTGGAAAACACAGGGAAATGGATTCTCTTTTAGAGCTTCCAGGAAAGAATGATTTTTTAGCACAGTGAGATCCTTATAGAACTGTAAGGTAATACATTTGTCACTAAATATTTGATAATTTGTTATAGCAACCATAGAAAACTCATTCACAGGGAAAGCGTTCTATAAGGTTTCTAAAAACTATAATTTGAAGCCTGGTGGCAGTAAGTATAGAACAATTCAGAAAGCTCTTGAAAATGTTATTTTTGTTTATTAAATCACTATAGGAGAAAATAGCGTTCTTTGAAAGAAGTTTCTGTAATAAAATATCTCTAATAAAAATCAGAGATACTCAACATTGTTTGCTTTGCAGATGGAATAAGGGAGCTCAATGACACATTGGTTTAATTCAAAGCTGAATATATTGGCCAGGCAATGGCAATGAAATGAACTTTGCATAATAAGCTATAAGCACAAGTTTTAAAGTTGGATTTAAGTGACCTGTCAAATAGGGTTTGCAATTTGCAATGTCTCCTGTTATTATATATATATATATATATATATATATATATATATATATATATACACACATATATACAGATCCAGTTATATTCTGTATATATATATACAGAATATAACTGTATCTTGATCAGCACCTCAGAAATAGAAAAATAGATTTTGAGGTCAAAACCTCGGGATACATCCTGAGTTTGTCTTCTTTTGAAACATTTTGAAACTGTGTTGCCAGCAGGGTCATTGTAGCTTGTTGAAAGGGAAGAGATACAAGTGTTAATTGAGATTTAAGAGACCACTCCAGTAATATTAATTTTTGCAGTAATGAAATCCATTTTTTTGCTATCATAAGGTCCCAACATAACTATTAAAAACAATCTTTCTTTCTTTTGTTATAAGGCAAGTGTCTGTCTTTGTAAGTGTGACTCTCACTAGCTTCTAAACTTTTCCCCTCAAATTTGTTTTATAATGTGTTTTGGACAATTTAATGTTTTCAGGAGCACAGCTACTATTATTATAGCAAATGAGACTCTGCTATTAAATGTAATACATATAATTATTTGTTGTAATATTACCTTCCTGACTATTATGGCAAAGGAAAGCAGTCAAGCTTCAAACTTTCAATGAACCTGGGGAAAAAAATTCTCTTTTGTAAACCAGGTTGTAAATGTTGCTTGTCGTGGCATTTGAAGCTGATGACCTGAAATTTCATTGCTGTTAGGACTGCAAGTAGTAGTTATTATGACAAAACTTTAGCTGAGAAATAAATGAATATCTATCTCCTGTCACCTCCTTGCATAGCCACAAACTGCAACAATATTTATCAGAGCCCTGGAGTTATGTCTTGGATAAAAATAGAGCATCTTCAATCCTTACATTTTATGAGGTGACCATTTACAAGGTGAGTTTTAAAAGATTTATGGATAGCCTTTGAATGTCAATAAATGTTATTTCAATATTTTTCCAAGTTAATCTGAAAAGTAAGGCGATTACATGTGCTGTTTTTGTCACCTGGTCCTTGGACTGATCCTTTCACTGACCTTGTTTCAAACTAGTCAAGTTAGTGAGGAATGAGGGAGCAGCAGGGAAAGAGAGAGAGAAGGCTAATAAATTTGTTAGGGGTTGGGACAAGGGAAATTATGTTCCAGAAGAGACAAATTCTGCTATTGTATGCATTTTCTTTAATTTGAGTTGTGCTTCTAGTTGGTCAGGATGAATGTATTTGGCTATAGAATAAAAGTGGAAAGAACAAAATTGAAATGACAAATGAAAGAAAAAGTAAGAAAATAAATTTATTAATAGCTCTGTATTTCCTCTAAGCAAAAATCATATTGTGATTTAATTTAAAGTTCCCCTCCTTACACTGAAAGAGTCATATTTTTGTATCTTAAATCCATATACTTCAGAAGATTTCAAAGGCCCTGCAAGTTTAATGAAGTTTAAATTTATCTCTCAAGTAAAATTTATATTTTTGTCTTGTTAAAGCATTTGTGATTCAACTAGTTTCACATTTATAGTATTGATATGTCATTAGAGAAATAACATTTGCCACCATTTGTGTAGAATATAATTATATAATAGAATACATGGTTAAATTTGCCACTGGGAAACTGGTGATGAATAAAATTTAACATTTTTGAAAATAAAAGATGAGAAATATGTAATTCTTCATTTTAAAAAATATTTTAAAGTTATTCTGACCATTTTGCCCTGGTCACATAAGGTATGCTGACAACAGGAATAAGTCAAACTTCATTTTGCTAAAGATCATAAATAACTTCAATTCTGAAATTTAATAACCAAAATTAATTGTGTTGTTATCAATATACCATTCTTAGACCATTGTTCCATTAGAGGGCCACATAACAAGTGTTTATTTTAGAATAAAGAGCACATAAAGTTTGACTTAATTAATACAGTTCTTTGAAACAATGAATCTAGGAGGAACCATCTTTAGTTTTTATAGTGGAAACAAGATTTGAGAGAATATCTTTTGGTGAAAGTGCTTATCTACTATAAGTTCTCTATAATTATTAATATTTCAGTCACTGGGATAGATAACACAGCAGGCTAGGTCTCTAATCCCCAAAACTTCAAGAGGAAAAACATCTCACCTGTGAGGTTTTGGGGGAGATCAGTGACTTCTTGCTCCACAAAGGGATAACGATCGATTTATGTGCATGCTCTGTAACAGTACATTTCTAAAGATATATAAGTTGCTTTTGTGTTGCAGAAGGTAAGAAATAATGTTGAAGGCACAGAGTTAAAATAGTTCAGTTTTAATAAATACATTTTCAGCACTGTTGAAGTAGTAAGAAACGTAAAGTTAAATATTTTGCCCTGTGGGGAATACAAAAAAGAAATAAAGCATCATTCTCTTCCATCACATCTGAGATACCTACCATCTTCTGCCTTAAAATCTATCAACTTCAACCACACTATTAGTGATAAACACAAGCTGGAACTTTTATTTTAATGTTATTTATACTAAAATGTCTATTCTATCACTTCTTAAACATCAGCCCTTGACCTTTTACCAAATTAAATAGGTATAGAAAAAAAGTTAGAAAATGTTAGCACCCAAGATTTGACACAGAGCACATTGAAGAGTAGTGGGGATTTGGCTTTGGAATAGAGATGGTTATGTCATCAAGGTAGGTACAACCTTCTTACAGCCAGTGGTCCTGAGAAAGGACCACTGTTGTTACAGTACATCAATTTTGGTCTGAAGAGCACACCTTGATACAGAAACTTCAGCTTTTCTTACCACTGGATCTACTGACCAACTTCAGTCAGGGCCTCAATCTCTGCCTCTTTCTTTGTTATTATGAATGATCTATCTCCATTTCTTAAAATTCTCTAATTTCTCAGTTTTGAATATCATCTCCTATTTTGCTTGTCGAGGACCAAAGCCCTAGTTAATTATTTTATCTCTTTCTTCTTGGTTTTTCCAACCAGCTAAAAATAAGTTCTAGTTTGTCAAGTAGAAAAATAAAGAAATTAAAAAATTAAAACTTCTATATCCCTGCTGGCAATATTCTGTATCTTCCCTCCTTTTCACAGCATATTATGTAAAGGAACGTCCACAATCACTGCTTCAATTTCCTTATTCTCATATTCTTCCTTTAAGCCACAGTCTATTGGAACTTCATCCTCACTATACCAGGAAGATTGCTGTTCAAGGCCACCTGTGACCTCCACATTGCAGTGTATACTTTGTTTTGCTCAAATTCCTCTCCTGAACAGTAGCCTTAGACAGCATTGACCAAACTCTCTGTCTTGGTTTGCTTTCTTCTCTTGCATATCAGGCCATCTCAGTCTCTTAGTTTTTCCTCCATGTCACTGTCCAAATATCCCAAATCTTCTTCACTGGATGCTTCTTCTCTTCGCAGTTCTTATGTGTGAAGTGCTGAGGGTTCATGCCTCAATCCTATGTAATCATCTGCTGACATTATGTTTATCTAACTTCTTCTGTTTGTCAGTGACACACATGTATACCTTTGACCCTTCTTCCCTGAACCCCAGACTTTTATACCTTATAAAGCATCTCCACACGAGTGTTTGATAAACATCATAAACTATTTATTCTCATAATAAGATGATGCTATTTACCAATAATCCCTATTTATTCTTTATTCTTCTGTCTTTTACTCTTTTAATTCATATAAATATATAAAATATACATGAATGTGACATATTTATAATACATATACAAAGAGATTTATTATGAAGTATTGGCTTATACAATTACAGAGACTAAGTCCCATAATTTGCCTTCTGTAAGCTGCAGACACAGGCAGGCCAGTGGCATAGTTTGAAGGCCTGAGAGCTGGACACCTGGAAAGCCAAATGATGTAGATTCCAGTTCAAGTCTGAAGACCTGAGAACCAGGAATGCCCAAGGGCAGGAGAAGATGGAAGATTATTGTCTCCGCCCAGGCAGTCAGGCAAAGAGAGAGTGAATCCTCCCATCCTCTACCTTTTGGTTCTATTCAGGCCCTCAAGGGATTGGATGATGTCCATCCACATGGGGGAGAGCAATCAACGTTACTCATTCTACAGATTCAAATGCTAATCTCATCAGGAAACACTCTCACACACATGCTCAGAAATAATGTTTAACAATATATCTGGGCAGCCTGTGATCCAGTCAAGCTGATACATGAAATTAACTACCACACACTCCCTATGCCTCTTCGTGCAAATATAGCCTTAATAGATATCCTTCTCTTTCCTTCCATTTCCAACACCCTGGCTCAAACTACCATTATCTATCAGCAGGCCAAGAACCATAGCCCAAAAAATATCCTCTCTGGCTCCTATTTTTGATGACCTCTCCCCTGCCCCAAATAATGATTTTTCACATAGCAATCATAAAGAAACAAATAAAATACTTTATATAACCAAACTAAAACCTCCTGGCTTTCAAAAGCATTTATAATAAAATCCAAGCACCCTATCCTGGGCTAAAAAGGCTAATATGGCTTGGCCCAGGCTTCCACAACAATATTAGAGAGCTGTGATCTCTTCTGCTATATACACTATTGTAACATCCCTCAATGCTGAAGGACTACATGACACATGGTTATGTTCTCTATACCTTAAGTGAATAAATGAGGAGTTTTTCTGATGGTTCTGATTATTTAGATTTATTCTGCTAGATTTAGAAAAAAGTAGCTCAAATATTATTTTAATATTGAACCTAAAATTAAAGACGCTTCATGGCTGTATGCATTTCTAGCAGACATGGCAAAGGTCCAGGAATAAAATGAAATAAATATCATATAATTTATATGAATTATCTTCTTAAAATGCGAGGAATACCTTCACTTTTTCTACAAAATGATATGTGCTTCAAGTGCCATGTACCTGCATAGTGAGAAATTCAACCTCAATCATGATATCTTTACCCTTTCCTAGATGCAGCTTGGTAGTAACCTTGTAAGTGGAAAGGTTTCTTGATTCTTGGTGCCTGATTGCCTTATTGGCTTTGCTTCTTCTATCTCACAATAGTTTAGCCTCTACAATTTGACACGTAACTTTGAGAAATCTAGGTGTTGTACCTTACAAGGGTCCTCTCTTTGGAGTTCAGGCTCAGAACTAAAAACTAGGTGATGGGAAATCTCAGTTCACTGGGCTTTTGTGGCTTTTCAACTGCAGCATAAAAAGCCATTTAAAAAATTGGCTTAAGTAGATACTTCAGCATGTAAATACCAGTGCTTGGCTTTAAAAAAATATCTGGCAGCAGGAAAAGTTGAAACAAAATTACTACTATTAAGTGTTACAAATACAATTTATAAAGATTCTTATTTCTAAGACTCTAGAAAATACCAGACGAGCTGAAGATACTCTGCAGTTTTTATGAGACTTAATCAACTTGGCAAGAATGAAAATTTATCTTAGTTTAATTTATGTCTTATTCTTCATTTGTAAAGCTGATTTTTCATTGGAAAATTACTTGGATTTAACGACCTCTGTAGAAGTTTCCTAGAATGTAGGGGTAACAAATTTTAACATAATAGTTGTGTAGAAGCATAATTATTCCATGAAGTTATATGAAGAAACCAAACCAACACTCTATTTTAAATTAATTCAAAGCCCCACTACCATATTTTTTTCACTTTTAGTCCTTATAATTTTAACATTTCATCCATTCACATATGTATGTGTATACTAATTTTCACATCATTAGCTTATACATAAATGTTGATCTTTTTCAAATATTCATTGGTAATACATTTTTACCTTAATGGCCTTTCTAAAGAATGAGAATCACTGGGTCTATCATAATTACATCTACTTTTCACTTACTGTTTTCTCTTACTGCTTAAAATTATAAGTCAGAATAATGACAGGAATAATAGGATTTCATGGAAGTATTAGTTAGAGAAAAGAAACACAAAGAAAAACATACTCTAAAATGAACAATCTGAAATAAAAATCACAGTGTTTATTTAGATAATAGACAAAATAGCGAGTAGTATACTATAATAAATCATGTATTTATCATAAGCTCATATTTTATTTTTATTATTGTCTATTATTAAAGTAACAGAGAGTTGTCTTTTATGCTACTTGATCATGTGGGTCATGTCAGTTATTTCATCCTCACTCACTGAAGAAACCACATGATAGGATTTCTGGATCCTTCCCAGTCAGGAGGATTGAGAGAAAAAGAGCATGGTTCTTAGAGTTTCAGCCCAGAAGTGACCTGAATTATTTATGTTCACATTGATGTGTCAAAGTAGGTCATAAAGCCATTCCTGAAAGTGGAGAAGAAAAATTCTACTATATGCCAGGAAGGAGAGAGAGAGAATCAAGTATTTTGAACTGTCTGTATTAGTTTCCTGTGGCTACTCTAACAAATGATCACAAACAGTTCTAGAAGTTCTATTATTACAGTTCTAGAAGTCAGAAGTTTTGAAATATTGACAGCATGCTGCCTTCCTTCTGAGGTCTCTAAGAGAGAATCCACTTCTTTGCCTTTTCTACCTTCTAGGGGCTACTGTGCCCCTTGGTTGATGACTTCATCTTCCATATTCAAAGCCAGCAGTGTAGCATCTTCCAATCTCCCTCTCTGGTCCCCTGATTTTGTCATCACATCACCTTCTTTCTGAGTCTAAATCTGCTGTTTCCCTCTTTCAAGGACCCTTGTAATTACATTGGGCTCACCTAGATAATCCAGGATAATCTCTCCATCTCAAAATCTTTAGTCACATTTTTACAGTTCTTTTTGCCATGACAGGCAACAAATGCGTAGGTTCTGGGGATTATAATGTGAATACCTTTGGGGTGGGGCTGCTAATCACTCTATCATACTGTTCTAGTGTGACAGTAGGGAATTTTGGTATAAATGGACAGTGTGACCCATTGAAAGTTTAAAGATCAACTTAGTTTTAACTAATGAGTATATTTTATTGCCAGTTTTATGAGAAGCTGCCTTTGAAACTCTATACCATCTTATTAAATGTTATAAGAAAGGAAAGCAAACCTTGTTTTGAGGTGGTAAAAATTGAAGTACAAAATGGAGAAATTAAAGGAAGAAACAACTAAATTTACTCTTTTATAATGGTAAAATCTACAGATATATTTTTATTCCTTGATTATGATTACAAAAAAAGACAAAGATAAAGGTTTTGGAAGTCTTTTATCCAAACCTTACAAAATTAACATAATAGGCATACCTTTCAAATCATCCTGTGTGAAATATCAGTATCACAATTCTCATTTGGGGTACCAAATCCAACTTGGATACTTATTAGAATAGACTTAATGCAAGGAAAGAAAATAAAGGAATAAGAGAGTACCAAAAAGACACTACAGAAAATAAAAATTGTTTTAAAAAAATACTCCACTCTTTAGAAGAAAGAGAATTGGTCAATACTTGTTGATGCCATTAAATTCACATCTAATAGGCAACTCATATTTTCAATTACTTAGTGCAATAATCCTTCTTTTTACATCAGTGTTCCTCTTTTCTCCTGCTTTATCACAGTACCCCTTTTTGTTAAAAGGATTTTATAATCTTTTTTTTTTAATTTGGACTTTTTTTTTTAATTTAAAATTTATTTATTTATTTATTTATTTATTTATTTATTTATTTATTTATGTGGCCATGGGGCTTGCAGGATCTTAGTTCCCAGACCAGGGATCAAACCCGTGTCCTCTGCAGTGGAAACGCAGAGTCCTTAGCCACTGGACTGCCGGGGCATTCCCAGGATTTTATCTTTTTAAAAAAAAAATTCTGCATGCATGAAAAACAAGGAGTCTCATACTCAGCATGGTATGATATCACAGTTGCTTAACAATGGAAACTAGAGACTTTTACACACAGTTGTGGCACAAAGCACCCCTCAAACAGTCATCTGTAGGTAAAAGAAAATGGAGGATTTTGCAATATTCAGGTGAGGCAGAGGGACTTATAACACAGAGAATACACGTAATCTTGTGTTTCTTGTGGAAAGTGTTGCAATATGTAATGGTTTTCTCTTCCTTTAAGATTAATAATTTTTACTACCAGCTAAGAAGCCTTTTGTATTTGGCTACTCTGAACTTCCTCAACTTTAAACTTGCATGAGGCCATATTCTCCTCTCCAACCACCCTGGCTTCTTTCAGTTCCCCGAATGCATTGTGTTAGCAGTGCTGTTTTGTCCTGTTCTAGCTTCGATGTACAAACCTTCACAACTTCTCCAACACATACCCACTCACATACCTACCAAAATTAAATGTTGCTTTCTCATTCTTCAGTTTCCAGTTCATTCTTCCTTAGATCAGGCAGACATCCTGGCCACCAAACTAGGTCAAAGCCTCAGGAACCCTTCTCCATACACTTAGTGCTTTTGTAATGTGGCTGATACTTGATAGGCATTTAGTAAATATTTTACTGAATGAATAAATTATTGAAAGTTACATCCAACAATTTGTCTTTTGAAGACTACAAATGGAAAAATACAAAATGTGGTTTTAAACCAAGAATGAGTATATCCAGTGAGTTCCAATCCATGTTATTGTAAAAGTTAACATTTTTATGCTCCATCCATTGTCAGAGACTGACAGAGAACTGGAGGTAGGTAAAGCTAAAATTGCAAAGCTTCTGCCCTTATTCCTGAGCTATTTAACAAAGAGATGTAAATTCTATCTCTTTTCTTTAGCAAAGTCTTTGGATTGTTCATTCAACAAATACTTATTGAAAAACTACTCAGTACCAGACTCTGGTTCAGACACTGTTGTTACAGTGTTGGATAAGACTTGGGAAGCTTAACTGTGATACAGATATAAACCATCCATAGAGAGTATTTTCATCTCAGTTCTGAATTAGGAATTAACTTTTATGCCAAAAAGGCAAAAGGTTTGCTTTTACTCTGTGCTTTCTTTCCACTCTCACACCTATGCTACAACTATCAACAAAATCCTTTGTTTTCATAAGTTGTTATGTAGGAATAAAATCAAACTTCACACAATAGTAGTTTTTTCTATTTACTAATTACTGCTATTGAAATTCTAGAGTTCAAAAAGCAGAACCTCAGAAACTTACACATCATACATTGTATCATCTAATTCAGGTTTTATTTCTATGTATATTATTCCTAGTGCAAACACAATAGAATTATACCTCATTGTAAAAATAATTATTAATAACAAAGCAGCATGGCCATATCTGTATGATAGGCATAACTAATACCTAAATTCTGTTATCCAGGAACTTATAATCTAGTACAAGAGATAACACAGACACACAGTTAACAAGGACAATTATATGTATATTTTTATACATGTATATGGTACAGTGTTATAAAGGAGAGGTTACACCTGTGAGGATAGTGATTGAAAAAATATTTTAAATCCTCTAAAGGAGAGGTGGTTTAGATTAATGTTGAAATTTTGATATTCAGTGAAAACATGTATTATTTGTTGAGAAGGAAAGTTAGAATAAGAAATTAGAAAAATCATCTTTTGATATTTCCATCTGTAAAATTATTGCAAGTGATATGCTATTCCCATACTGATCATTCAGTGAAGTAGCTATTAAATTACACTAAATTTACACTCTCCAAGAGTTTTTTTGTTTGTTTGTTTTACATGCAGTGAAGGAATTTTCATCATTAAAAAGTTCAAGGTGTTTTTCAGTCTTGGACATAACATACTTAAGAGGCTAAACTAATGCCAAATTTCATTCTTCTTATTAAGCAGATTTTTAGGGATGCATGTTTGTCACATAGTAAATATATATATATATATATATATATATATATATATATATATATATATATATATATAAGAAACTCAAAAATTCTGGCATTTTATTCTTACCACAAGTGACTTTTTAACAGGCAAACACTGCCTTGAAGGGATCCTATATTTTGTGAAATAAGTCACCATACTAATTGGACAGAAACAAATCTATTCTCTTTGTATTTTTTTGTACACCGTAGAAGAAGATCCTTTATACTCTGCAGGTTTACTGGCATTTTAAAATACCAACCTTAACAAGTGTAGTTAGCTAGGCATATTTGTCACATTCAGAAAATGAAATAAGTGTTAAAAGAAGACTTCCCTCTGAAGCCTAGGAGCATTCTAACTTTAGTGCTGGGACAAAAGAGTACAGAGTATGACACCAGCATGTGCCTCTCTGACTTCATGTTTGGATGAATAATCTTAAAAAGAAACTGAGCATTAGAAACATATCTCTTATGACCCAACCTCACTTCCCAGTCATGGGTGGATAGCATTTATGAGATTGAGGTGGTAACCTAGCAAAAAACTGAAGAAACAATAATAGAAGTCCTGAAAGCTATAATCAGAAATCTCCTCCTTCACTTTAAAGTTGCTTGCCTTTAAAGAATTAAATATTGTGTTGTTTTGATTTCTGATTTAAGTACAGTACATAATCATTGTACAGAGCTTGAATAATATTGATAATATAAGGAAAACATAACATTCATCCATAAATCTATTATATGGTAAGGAACAATATATTCTGTTAATTTACTTCCTTCAGTTAAATCTAGAGGTACTAAGTATGGGCAAAAACTCTTCTATTCTAGTTTAAACTTATGTGCAAATGACATTCAACTCTCGTGTTCACTTTTTCTTTTGGTGGGAAACAGAAGAATTGAGATGGGTGACAGGGTGTTAAATTGGGAATTTCTATTAAATAGCTGAGACAGCATAGATTAAAAACTGTGATTATTTGTCAGATGGAGTAGGTGAAAGAGATGACTTGAGGGATAGAGACAGTCTGAGAAAGAATCGATACTGCCTTTGTAAATAACTCCAAATTTCTCCATAACCTGTAAAAGAGTCACCAAATCCAAGGACCACATATAGACCCAAGGCAGCAGTGTTCCAGTACTTTAAAATGGGGCCTGCCTAAGTAGACCTGCTAGATAAAACTAGATCAAAACAGTGGGAGTTTACAATGGGTTAAAATGTCTGCAAATCAGAAGTTGAAAGGAGGGTAGGAAGAGCCCACTGAGGGCAAGGCACTGCCTGTGAATAGGAGTCATATAAGGAAGGGCCCAGCTGGAAGGAGGTGATGAAGCCATGAAAATACCCACGGGAGAATAATTGTGTATTGTTAAAGCAGCGGTCAAAGAGGAACTTACCATAAATACAGAGAGTTCTAATCTCAAATCTATGGGAGAGGAAAGAGGTCAGGAGGAAAGAATGAAGAAGGGCTAGAGCAGGGGTCCCTGACCCCCTGGCTGCGGACCGGTCCACGGCCTGTTAGGAACGGGGCAGCACAGCAGGAGGTGAGAGACAGGCACACAAGAAAAACTTCATCTGCCTCTCCCCATTGCTCCCCAACACTCGCATTACCGCCTCAACCATTTCCCCCCAACAACAGTCCGTGGAAAATTGTCTTCCACGAAACCGGTCCCTGGTGCCAAGAATTTTGGGGACCGCTGGGCTAGAGAGTCCTCTACTGCCAGACCCTTGTTGGTCGAGTGTGGAGTGAGCGATGTCTTACTTTTCAATGAGGATTGAAGTTCTGATAAACATAACTAGATGAGCATTCTAATTTCTGAACTCAGCTTTTGTTCCAAAGTTTAAAGCAACTGAGAGATTGTCCTATCTATCAGTGATCGGAAATATCTTGAGTCTGCTGGAATTTTCATTCAATTGCAGGAAAAATATAATACTCCATTGAATACTATCGCAAATTTGGGAGATGAAACTTAAACTATGATTTAATTATTTACATTATTTGTACCATGCTTACACAACATATTATTTATTATTTCTATAACAATTTGGCACTATAGTTTTGTTTAACTTACTTAAATTGTTTTAATTTACAAAGAAGAGAGAAAATATTTTTATTTGTAATTACAATTATTAGACGGTAACAATATCCCTGAAATACTTAATGACATTTTAAATTATTGTTTAATTTTTTCCTTTCTCTAACTTTTCAAATTCATATAAGAACAATACCAATTGGACTCAGTTTTAAGCATGATTACGAATTGGGAGATATATATATATGTCTGTTCTGTATATAGAGTTGAGAAATGGCATTGTGGTAAAATAGAAAATCAATTGATACAATATGGGAATATTAACATAAAAAAGAATATGCTTTTATATTAAATGTACTTATAACTGGGCTTTGGTTAATGACTAGTAGTGGAACTGCTTTATTAAAAATGTTTATGAAATAATAGGAGATATAGAGATAACATAGACCTTTTACATCTGAAATAAATGAGGCAGAGGAAAACCTCCCAATGTTGAGCCACCCACTGGGACTCTACAATGTCCCCCCATTCAAGCTTCTTGCATGATTCCCTATATTCTGTAGAATTTTTAAACATAGGGTATTATAAAATATTACAGTCTTATGCATGGCTTTTTGGAAAGAGTGAGGGGCAAGAGAAATATATAGAGGTGAGTAGAATTTATAATATTTTTAAAGATTTTCAATGTGCTATACGCTTGTGTTTTAGTTTTCTATTGCTTCATAACAATTTACCACAAAATTAGCAGCTTAAAACAACATGTTTATTCTGTCAAAATTTGCACGGGTCGGAGTTTGTGAGGGCTTAGCTGGATCCTGTGCTCAGGGTCTCACAAAGCTGCAATTAAGGTGTCAGCTGGGTCTGTGTTCTCATCTGAGGTTTGGGGTACTCTTCCCAACTTATGCGGTTGATGGAAAATGTATTTCCTTGCAGTGGTAGAACTCGTGGCAGTGTGCTTCTTCAAAGTCAGCAAAAAAGCAGATGAGTAAGGGAGAGAAGAATGGGAAAAAGTGGAGAGAGAGTTTCTGCTACTTTCGTCTCTCATATTTAGACCCTATTTTAAAGGGCTCACCTGATTAGGTCAGACCCCCCAAGTGTAATCTACTTTTTGATTGAGGACCTTAATTACCTCTGCAAAGTCCTTTTATCATGCAATAAAGTGTAGTCATAGAAGTGATAAACCACTAACTCAGGGGTTCTGCTCACACTCAAGGGGGAAGGATTATATATGGTGTGTACATCAGGGAGCAGAAATTTGGGAGCCATCTTAGAATTCTGTTTCCCAGAATCTGCTTCCTGTTTTCCAGCAGAGTTTAATGTTTTTACTTACGATGATTGACAGGAAGCTAGTAATCTGTATCCTCTAGGTTTTGCTTCTGAAAGTGAACTTTATGTAACATCAGGGTGTACAATTCCTAATAAGGTGCTTGGACAACAATAAAATTGATGCCTCTTATTATTTTTTTTTAAATGTCAATTTCTTATTAATTAATTTATTTTTTTTATATATTAATTTTTGGCTGTGTTGGGTCTTCGTTTCTGTGCGAGGGCTTTCTCTAGTTGTGGCAAGCGGGGGCCACTCTTCATCGCGGTGCGCAGGCCTCTCACCATCATGGCCTCTCCCGTTGTGGAGCACAGGCTCCAGACGCGCCAGCTCAGGGGTTGTGGCTCACGGGCCCAGCTGCTCCGCGGCATGTGGGATCTTCCCAGATCAGGGCTCGAACCCGTGTCCCCTGCATTGGCAGGCAGACTCTCAACCACTGCGCCACCAGGGAAGCCCCCGGTGCCTCTTATTTAAGTATCAATTTTGGAAGAAAACTGGGGAGCTGCTAACTATATATTAAGACAAAAAGTAGAATATGATAGCTTAAAACAATTTTCACATGAGTTGTAAGATATGAGGAGCTTCTAAATCCTTTACCTTCTACAAGAGCTTAAATGATGCCCCTGTCCAAGTACCCCATGGCTGAACATTTATTGGTCTTTGCCTTTATATCTATCTTGATAGAGAAGGGTTGGACACATTATACTATGTGGGTAGAATAATCATCGGAGAGATATGAGACTATGGTATCTGAAAATCATCAAATGACAAAGTTTAATTGGGAAGCACTTTTATTAGGGAAAATAACCATAAAATTATCTATAATCTTCAGGAAAACTGAAAAATAAAATCATTTGGGTAAACTTTTTCTAAAAACATTTAACAAGCAAAAAAAAATGAAAAGACAATTATGCTACAATAAGTAAATTTAAATCTTAAGAAAATAAAACAGCAAATAATAGCCATCTTTTTATAATAAAAATTGATTTATTCAAAATTAAGAAATAAAAATTCTAATTCTAATGCTCACTTCACTCTTAAGTCTCATGAGCCTTCCCCCTAGAGATGGCTTCTCAGATATTGTCCGGAGGCAAAGCAATAATGTTTGAGCCTGAGTCTTAAGCATTGTTATGTTCAATAATTCTGTTGATGGTATTCATATATATTCCTTCAAATATGAGTATTTACACAAGAAATACAATATGAAATAGCTTTATTCCCAATGCTTATGTTTACAGGCAAGAATAGTCATGAAGAAAAAAATACTTTAAAAAAATTCTGAAATCTGCCTGCTGATTCCTATCTCTGCAATCCATATGTGCTAGGTTGCTAGCTTTCTTAGGCTACACTATGACATCTGTGGTGCTCAGAGCTACAGTCAGTGCTTTATTTTAATTAACAGATTTTGTTTGTTTGTTTGTTTTAATGCAGTTCCACAATATGTTAAAAAATCCTATCAGGCAACTTCTGAATGAAAAGTTCACAGATAAATCCATGAGTTGAAATATATTGTTGACTAAACACTATTGGAGAGCTGAACATAATCATGTATCAAAATTAACAACCCAAAGGAATAATCTAAACTTTTTAACATAAAAGATGATTCACTATTAGGCTCTGATGCTGTGCTTATTGGGAATTTAAGAAAATAAAGTTGAGAAAAGTAAAGTCATTTTTACTCCCACTACACTAATATGACTATAACCTCAGATACATACTAATATCTAATATATTCCTTATGTAATCTCAAAATTTTATAAATGAACATATTTTATAAACTTTGCAAATAAAATAGATATTAATATGAAATTAAAATATATATATTCTTACTTTTAAATCACATTTTTATATTTCATTCTAAATGAAATTTTTAATCATGTTACATATTTCAAATATCAGAAATTAGATACAATGATATATTAATATAAAACAAATTCTGAAATATTTGAAATATTGTCATATAATAGCTTCAATTTGTCATTTTATTAAAGAAAATTGGAGAAAGCATCCACAAATATACTTCATTACAGTTTATAATGGATATTGTCAATCATCTCAAGGCTGAGTGACTCTGTCACTTTTCATTTGGAAAAATAAAACAGTTTTCTTGATATCCAAATGATTGTTGCAATCCATTCAAAATACCCAGAAACAAATTCACTAAGAAACACACACACACACACATACTGTAAGCATGTCTTCGTAGTGCGTGTTTCATAAGATTCTAATTCAAAAACTCAAATTTTTGACTGTTTGCATTGATCTGCAAATAAGGAATATTTTTATATGTTCAATTAAAGTTTTATGGATTGTTGAAAACTTCTGGATTTTTTTTTGGATCTTAATTAATGAAAATAAATTAAGGAACTCTATTAAGAACTGAGTAGACTTCTACTGAACTTTTTTTCTTAATTAATTAATTAATTAATTTGTTTATTTTTGGGTGTGTTGGGTCTTCATTTCTGTGCGAGAGCTTTCTCTAGTTGCGGCAAGGGGGCCACTCTTCATCGCGGTGCGCGGGCCTTTCACTATCGTGGCCTCTCTTGTTGCAGAGCACAGGCTCCAGACGCGCAGGCTCAGTAGTTGTGGCTCACGGGCTTAGTTGCTCTGCGGCATGTGGGATCTTCCCAGACCAGGACTCGAACCTGTGTCCCCTGCATTAGCAGGCAGGTTCTCAACCACTGTGCCACCAGGGAAGCCCTACTGACCTTCTTATATGAAATTATACTTCTTGATCTAGGCTATGTTATTAATGTGGTTGATGTTTTATGTATTTGGAAAAAATAATTCGTATCAAATATATTACTGTCATATTCATTGTTAAATAGTAGCCTTAAATAATAATGGTGGCATTTTGCAAAAGTTTTTATTAGAAATATTCCCTTGATGTGAAACGTATACTTTTAAAATTTTAATTAAAGATATTTTAGATAATTTATACATTGGTATATGCTGCATACTTATAGAGTCAGTTCCCCCCAATAAATGTTTGTAAATAGGCCATAGTAAGAAGTGAGAAAAGTATGAAGGAAATCATTACATTTAAATTTATGAAGTAACTAGAAATTGGTAAAATTAGATGACAGTCTCTGCTTATTAGAGTGTATGGTGTGAACATATAATTTTATAGTTTGTGTTCTATTTGCTTGCTCTTATAAAATCTCTTCTTTCCTTTCTAGCTTTTTACTTTTTTGCATTATATGAATATTTAAAAATATATTCTCTAATGTTACACTGTGTTTGAAACTTTAGATCTCTGTAAAGGATTTACATCATAGAAATGTTTTTCCAATACTCACATAAATAAATGAAGTTTCAATCTCTGAAAAAAATTAATTTAATACAGTTTTTAACTGTTTTAGACTTATGGATTATTTGCATTGGTAGTACAGAGAGTTCTCATATACCCTGCAATTTCCTTTCTTGTTCATATCTAACATGAGTATAGTATTGTTACAATTAACAAACTAATGTTGACTAAAGTACATACTTTTTTTTAGATTTCCTTAGTTTTTACCTACCTTGCTTTTCTGTTTCAGCATCTCATCCAGGGTACCACATTGCATTTATTTGTCATGTCTCTTTGGGTTCCTCTTGTCTGTGGTAGTTTCTCATACTTTGGTTGTTTCTGATGATCATGATGGTTTTGAAGAGTACTGGTCAGATAATTAATAAAATGCCCCACTATTAGCATTTGTCTGTGTTTTTTTCTCATGATTAGAGTGGGGTTACAGATATTTTGGGAAAAAAATACTACAGAGGTGAAGTGTCATTTTACTCACGTCCTAAAAAGGAAGTGTGGTATCCACACTACTTATCATTGTTGATGATGACTTTGATTATCAAAGTTAGGGTTTTACTCATTGTAAAGTTATTCCATTTTCAACCTTCCATACTGTACTCTTTGGAAGAAAGTCACTAAGCCCATGATTAAGGAGTGAACTCTTTGAGGACAAAGTACCTATTTAAATTACTTGGACATTTTCTCCATGGGAGATTTTCTCTCTGTTCCTAGGTATTGATTTATTCAATCATTAATTGACATCAATATGAACTCTTGTATATGTATTTTACTCTTTAGATTGTAATACAATGTTGTTTTATTTTCTTGCCCACATTTTTCCAAATTTGGCTATCAGGAGCTCCTTCAGTTGGCATCTGTGTCCCTTTAGCATACCCAAATGGGGTGACTGGCTTTTTAAAAATAGCATTTCCTTACTTTCTGGCACTAAAAGATGCTCCAGGCTTATCTTGTATATTTCCTTTCATTGCTGCAAGGATCCCTGGTTCCTTTCTTTGGAGGAATGGTATTAGAAACCAAGAAGTGAGCACTAGGTATATATGTAGCTACCAGGTATCTTGCTTCTAAGCTCTCTTAACTTAGAAGGAAATATATGCATATATACTAACCAATGGATATACAAACATCTATGAAAATTGATATATGTAACCATCTGTATCTATATTAAGTTAAACATCAGTTTATGCAGATGTATCTAATTCTAACCCATTGTTCTATGGATCATTCTAGCCTCCTTCCCTTGTTTGTAAATTCCCCTTCCAACAGTGACAAACCAGGCTCCTACCATCTGCCATCCATTCACTTAATTGTTTCCATTCCAGTATACATGTGTAGCAGAATCAGAATTTTTAACCAATACTCTCATGGAAAACAACTTTAACAACTAGTTGCCCTTTAGTTTTACAAATTTCTCTCATTTCTGAAGTTGCTTAGATTAGGACATTTTCTTCTACCTCCTTCAGTGAGGTTGTCTCATACATTTGCAATACAGTAAGATTATACAATTTCACACCCAATCCTGTGATTTCCCCAACTTTGTAAAATTTTTTTTTCTGTGTATTGAGATATGTTTGGCATGTAACATTGTGTAAATTTAAGGTGTATATAAGTGTATTAAATCACCCTATTGTTAAAAAACATTTTAAATTGCATGCATTAAAATTCTCTTTTCTTATGTTGTAAATTTCCATGTTTTGACAAATGCATAGTGTCACATCCATAATTATAGTAACATACAAATAGAATCACATAAAATATTCTTTATGTTTCATATATTCAACTCTTCCTTCCTCCCCCCAAACCCTTAGCAGCCACCCATTATTTGGTGTTTCTGTAGTTTTGCCTTTTTCCAGATCATGATATAATTCCTTCTCAGATTGGCTTTTTTTTTTTACTCCATAACATGCATTTAAGAAGCAACCATATCATTTTATGCTTGATAGTTAATTTTTTAATCTCTAAATAATATTCCATTGCATGGATGCATCACACTTTGATTATACATTCACCTATTGAAAGAAATTTTGGTTTCATCTAGTAGGTTTTGACAATTATAAATAAAGTTGTATAAAATTTCAAGTGCAGGTTTTGTGTAGACATAGCTTTCAAATCAGTTGGCAAATAAATAGCAGCACAATACTGGGTCATATGGCAAGACCATTTTTAGCTTTGTAAGAAACTGCCACACTCTCTTCCAAAGTTGCAGTACCATTTTGTATTCCCACCAGCAATGAAGGAGGGTTCTTTTTCTTCTTCATCCTCACTGACAATTGATGATATCAGTTTTTGGTTTTCCTTTTTTTTTTTTTTTTTTTTTAATTTTAGCCTTGCTAAAAGGTGTGTAGTGGTATCACATTGTTGTTTTGATATTGGGAATATCCTCACATTCTTGTTTGCCTATTGTGTTCTCTCTGTTGAGGTGTTTGTTAAGATCTTTTGCTCATTTTTGTTTGTTTATCATTTATTTTCCTTACAGACTTTATTTTGGAGCAGTTTTAGGTTCACAGAAAAAAATGAGTGAAAAGTAGAGAAAGTTCCCGTATATACCATGTCCCCACACACTCATAGACTCCCCCGCTTTTGACTGTGTTCAGTTGTGTTGTTTGTTTCTTTATTGCTGGATTTTAAGAGTTCTTTGTGTAGTTTGGATGTAAATCCTTTTGCCATTTCTTTTTGCAAATACTTTGAGTCATGGCACATCATCTCATTCTCATCAGTGTGTCTTTCATAGAATACAAGTTGTAACTTTACGAAAGTCCAACTTATCGGATTTTTCTTTCTTGGATCATTCTTTTGGTGTTGTATCTAAAAATTCATTGCCAAATGCATTTTAGGCTAGCTAGATTATCTTTGATGATTTCTTATAGAAGTTTTTTTAGTTTTGTGTTTTACATTTAGGTCTCTGATCTATTTTGAGGTAATTTATCTGAAATGTGTAAGGCGTATGTGTAGATTATTTTTTAAACATGTGGGCATTCAGTGTTTCAGTACCATATGTTGTAAAGATTCCTTTCTTCATTGAATTGTCTTTGCTCCTTTGTCAAAGATAAGCTAACTATATTTGTGTGGGTGTTTTTGGCTCTCTATTCTGATCAGTTGATCTATGTGTATATTCTTTTGCCAATATCATGCTGTCTTCATTACTGTAGCTTTATAGCAAATCTTGAATCAAGTGGAATCATCCCTCTGACATTGTTTTTCTGCAGTATTATGTTGGCTTTACTAGGTCTTCTGCTTTTCCATATAAACTTTTTAATCACTTTGTCAATATCTACAAAACAGCTCAATGGTATTTGTTGGGGTAGCACTGAATCTAGAGATCCAGTTGGGAACAATTGGTATCTTAACAATATTTGTCTTATCTATACACATAGGATATTACTTGATATGTTTAGATTCTCTTTGATTTCTTTCGTCTGAGTTTTCTAGTTTTTTGCATTCATATCCTGCACATATTTTGCTTTATACCTAAATAGTTTACTTTTGGTTCTATTATAAATTGCTTGGATTTTAACTTCAAATTCCAATTATTTGTTGCTCTTGAAAAGGGAAATAATTGACTTTTGTATCTAAACCTGTGTATTAGTTTCCTACGCTGCCATAACAAAGTAACTACAAACTGGATGGCTTAAAATAACCAAAATTTATTCTCTCACAGTTCTGGATAATAGAAGTCCAGATTCAAGGTGTCAGCAGAGCCATGCTCCCTGTATAAGACTCTGGGTAGAATCATTTATTGCTTCTTCCTAACTGCAGTTGTTAACTTTCCATCCTTCATGTTCCTTGGCATGCAGTAGCATTGCTCCAGTCTCTGTCTCTGTTGTCATATGATGTTCTTCCTATTTGTCTCTGTACAAATTTCCCTCTTTCTATAAGGAGATATATCAGATTCGCATCCACACTAATGACCTCATTTTTACTTGATCATATCTGCACAGGACCTATTTTCAAACAAGGTCACTTTCACATGTACGTGACCTAGGATTACAACATACCTTTCGGAGGACACTAATCAACCCATAACACTATGTACCCTGTGACACTGGTATACTACCTAGTTAGTTCCAGGAATTTTCTGGTTTTTTGAAATTTTCTACATAGATAATCATGTCATCTGCAAACAAAGATAGTTTTTTTTCCCCTTTTCCTAATAGATATATATTTTGCTTCCATTTTTTATCTTGTTACACTAGGTAAGACTTCAGATAGGATGTTAAATAGTAATGGTAAGAAAACAACATCATCTTGTTCCCAATCTTATGAGGAAAAGTATTTATTTTTGGTTTGATGTTAGCTGTGGGTTGTTTGTAGATGTTCTTTATGATGTTGAGAAAGTCCCCCTCTATTCTTAGCTTGAATTGAAATTCATCATGACTGGGTGTTTCATTTTGTCAAATTCCCTTTTTTCACATCAATTCATGTAATCATATGATGTTTATCTGATAGGGTAGTTTATCTTGATAAATATTAGAATGTTGAACCAGCCTTGAATACCAGGATAGTTCCCATTTGGTCATGGTATAAAATTACCTTTATATATTGTTAGATGTAACATTATTGCATCTACATTCATGAGAGTTGATGGTATATAGCAGTGATCCCCAACCTTTTTGGCACCAGGGACAGGTTTTGTGGAAGATAATATTTCAACGGACTGGGACAGGGATGGTTTCGGGATGATTCAAGCGCATTATTGTGCACTTTATTTCTATTATTATTACACTGTAATATATAATGAAATAATTATACAACTCACCATAATGCAGAATCAGTGGGCGCCCTGAGCGTGTTTTTCTGCAACTAGATGGTCCCATCTGGGGGTGATGGGAGACAGTGACACCTGAAGTGTGTGGCTTATGTCCAGTCTACTCCGTGATCTCGTTTTGGTTGCTGTCACTGCAGAAAACCCTGCTTCACAAAGATAGGATGTTGGAAATGGAAGTAGGCTTCTCAGTGCTTTTGTGGCAGTCTCAGGATATTCCACCTTGACTTTAATCCAGAACGTATGGAGATCTGAAGTTGTCTCAAACATACTTTTAAGGCCACTGTCATTTGTGATCTCAAGCAGTTGATCCTCTTCTAGCATGGGCAAAGTCGATTCACCTGGCTTATTCACAAATGGGTTGCGGATCCATTCCTTCCCAGTTTGAGGGTCTTTTGTGGTTGGGAAGTAATGCTCAAACTCTTTTGAAAGCTGAGATAGGTGATCATGTACCAGCTGGGAGAAAGAAGGCCCTGGCTCAGTCTCTTTCAAAATCTCTGCTAATGTTTGAAACATGTCAAAAATCCCAAAGTTCACTCGCCGCCCCCTTAATTCCAGTTTGGCTTTGGATGCAGCCACTTTATCTGCTGACTTGAATACAGTTGTCATTCTCCCCTGAAGTGAAAGCTTGAGTTCATTGAGCAGGTTGAATATGTCACACAAGTAAGCAAGTTTTGTGATGCATTCTGTATCACTGAAATGTGCTGCCAGTGGTGACTGTTTTACTAAAAGAAATCATCTCTGGAGCGGCTCTCATAACTCAAAAACTCTGGCCAGTGATCTACCTTTAGAAAGCCGTCTCACTTCTGTGTATAAGAGAAGACGTGTGTGCTCTGCGTCCATCTCCTCACAGAGCTGTGCAAACAGACTTAAGGGCATGCAGTTTAATGAGGTTGATAATTTTGATCTCGTCCTGCAAAACGTTGTTAAGTTCAGGTGACATTTTTTGGCTAGCCAACATTTCTTTATGGATGACACAGCGCATAGACTCACATTCAGAAGCGACCTTTTGACCTGAGTATTGAAACCAGAAAACCATCCAGTCATGGCAGCCACTCCGTCCGTGCATATGCTAACACAAAGTGACAAATTCGATTTTCCTGATATGTAATCATTCAAAGACTTGGATAGTTCTGCAGCTGTGTGTGTTGGTTGGTAATAAAAGTGCCACATAACATATCCTCATACACATCCTCCTGAAAAATATATCACACAAAACAAGCATTGTTGCCTTGTTGTCAACATCGGTAGACTCGTCAACCTGGATTGATTAATGAGTCAATGGTGACTCATTAATCCTCTCTAACAATTGTACCTCAATATCCTCTGCTATTTCATCAATTTGTCTAGTTATGGTGATAGCCGAAAAAGGAACACTTGCCACCTTTTGAACTACAGCCTTTCTTAAAAGTTCACAACAAATGTCCTTAGCAGCTGGCAGGATCAACTCTTCACCAATAGTAAAGGACTTCTTAGCTTTAGCCATGAGGTTAGCCACTAAGAGTGATGCTCTATGTGCAGATACATTTGATGAGTGGTGGCCTTCAGTAATTGCTTCTGTTCTTCCTGTTCACGTTTTTTTCCTTTGAAAAACTCCAAAGGCTTGTCTTTTAATGCAGGGTGCTTGGTCTCTATGTGGTGAAGCAGTTCTGAAGGTTTCATGGCTTTGTTGGATAGCCGATTGCCACATATTATACAAAGTGGGCTTGGAGAATGTGAATCACCTGTTGCAATGAACCCGTAATTTAAGTAGGACTCTTGGTATTTTCTTTTAAATGCAACTTTCTTCTTGTTGGCCGTCTTAGAGTCTTCTGCTGTCTCACGATTGGGTCTTTCCCCCTTTTCAAAGAAGCTCTCCAGCGATGCTTGTTTTTTACTCATTTCAGCTAGGGTTAGCTTGTGGGCTTACCAAAACTGTGACTGAGACAAGTGCACAGTGTGGGAAAGAGGCACGGATGGAAGTGGTAAATAAAATAATGGGCAGGCCACGCGTGGACTAAAATGTGTCAGATTCTGACTTAAAGCCTGCCACCAGATGTGGTTGTACAATTGAAGTACATCAACTCACTTGCCACTATAAAGCCTGCCACCAGATGCAGCTTAATTGTCACTTGCCACTCACTGATAGGGTTTTGTTATGAGTCTGCAAGCAATTGACTTATTATGGTCTCTGTGCAGTCAAAACTCTCTGCTAATGATAATCTGTATTTGTAGCCGCTCCCCAGCGCTAGCATCACCACCTCAGCTCCACCTCAGATCATCAGTCATTACATTCTCATAAGGAGCATGCAACCTAGACCCCTCACATGTGCAATTCACAGTAGGGTTCACACTCCAATGACAGTCTGTTACTGCCACTGATCTGACAGGAGGCAGAGGTCAGGTGGTATTGCAAGTGACGGGGAGCAGCTCTAAATACAAATGAAGCTTCACTCGCTTGCCTGCCGCTCACCTCTTGCTGTGTGGCCTGGGTCCTAATAGGCCAAGGACTGGTATCGATATGTGGCCCAGGGGTTGGGGACCCCTGGTATATAATTTTCCTTCCCTGCTGCAATGCTTTTATCTGATTTTGGTATGAGGGTAATTCTAGCCTCATAAAATGCAATAGTTGTGTTTATTCTCCTATTTTAGTTTGTGAAGAATATAAAGTATCATTTCTTTCTTAAATGTTTGGTAGAATTTATTAGTGAAATCTTTAGTGCTTAGTGCTTTCTTTAGGAAGGTTGTTAACTATTAATTCAGATCTTTAATAGATCTAAGACTAGACTAAGACTAGACTATTCAAATTATCTATTTCCCATTGTTTGAGTTTTTGTGTTCTTCAAGAAATTGGTCTATTTCATTTAAGTTATAAAATTAGTTGTCACAGTGTTTCTCATAATATCCCTTTATTTTTCTAGTAGCTTGTATCATATCAAGCTTCTACATTATTTTTTCTAAATTTATAAAGACTTCTAATTTTAGGCCATTTATCACATATTAAAGAAAAAATAAAGGGACTATTATCCCTGCTATCTGCTGTCTATCTTGTTTTATATATTTGGCTGTCTTAAAAATGCAAGAAATAGAAGATGATATAAAAGTTGATGACAACCATAGACTTCATTTCAGATTTCAATGAATGGATGAACTATTACTGCCATGGTGTTACACTAAGTTTGAAATGTGATGGGGTCTTCTATAAAAAACATGATTTGAACACATCACTGCATCAAAGGCTGAAGAACAATGCACATAATTTGTATTATATAGGGTCACTACTGCTCTGTAAAGGTGAAAAATAATAGCATAATAATAATAGTAACAATAATTTACATTGATGACGTAATATATATTTTTACATATTTTCATATTCATTGTCTCATTTGATGCAGTTTATTTTTTTTTTAGAGATCCACATTCTATGAGAAATGAGAGTATCATATAAATACTTACTTGAAAATTTCCACATTCTGGGCTTGAAATTCTCTTATAAAACACACATTTTTAAGTGGTAAAAAGTATCTTATTTAAGGGGTTGATTTTTTTCTGACTATTCTTCAGGTATTAGCTTTCATAGAATTACAAGGAGACTATGAAGATACAGTAGCCTAAAGTAAACTTATCAAGTTTTACCATTTCTAATTTATAAGAAGGAATTCACTTTTTTGAATATTTTACAGTTATTGCTATTCAGTGTGTATAAAGCAAGCTTGCTTACCAGATGCAGAAAATCCTAAGACATGGGCTGAAACAGTAAATATATAAAGCTAATTATAGCATACTTTAAAAAAATACACCAAAATCAATATCTTCACATGGATAAATCTGAATAAAACTTATTTTATAAAGTATAGTATAAATTTTAAAAACACTTTGCATATGCCTGGGTTTGGGAATATAAATTCAACATCTTGAGGTAATTTTAAGCGAAAATTATAGCATTTTAAATAATTTTGAGTATTTTAAAACATTTATAGAAATATCGTTAAAGAAATAGATCTTATTTAATTAACCTTAAATTGCAAAGCTTTTAAATTCAATTTAAGTGTGTGTTCATATATTTTAGTCTTCTTCAGTTCCAATAGAGTAATTCCCTGATGTTTTAAAAGATCCCTTTCTAAGCCAATATTTAGCAGAAAGTCAAATCTATTTGGTGATTTAGATGTATTCATTCATTAGTTCAATAAACATTCAGAGATGACAAGGATTATTAGATGTTATTAGAGTTATTACACACTAAAAATTATCTGGGGTGGTGGATTCTGTCCTGACAAGATTAAAAAGGCTGTCTGATGGAATTATGAGGGCAGATCATTAAAATCAGACCAAAACAAAGCATAAAGGGAAACTGAGTCAGGTAGCAGAAACTACAACTCCAAATCAATAAGTAAGAGAGACAGCACATATCTGTGCCCTGTGATCTTCTATACAAATACCTTTCTCTATTTAGCATCATTTCTCTCAACTAAAAAACAAGAGGTTTATGAACTAGATGTTATATAATCTCATGTCAATGATTAAGAATGCTTGGAATCACAGGTTTGAAGTGAAGCAATGATTTGAAATATAGCTTATCTTCATTTAAAAGGTCAATCAGAGACAAGGCACTGAGTTCTCCTTGAAAGATGTAAAAAAAAAGCTCAACAAAATACTAGCAAGCTGGATCCAACAATACATTAAAAGGACCATACACCATGATCAAGTGGGATTTATCCCAGAAATGCAAGGATTTTTAAAATATATGTAAATTAATCAATGTGATACACCACATTAACAAATTGAAGAATAAAAGCCATATGATCATTTCAATAAGTACAGAAAAAGCTTTCCATAAAATTCAACATCCATTTATGATAAAAGCTCTTCAGAAAGTGGGCATAGAGGAAACATACCTCAACATAATAAAGGCCATATATGACAAACCTACAGCAAATATCATACTCAGTGGTGACAGGTTGAAGACATTTCCTCTAAGATCAGGAATAAGACAAGGATACCTACTCTCACCACTTTTATTCAACAAAGTTTTGTAAGTCCTAGCCACAGCAATCAGAGAAGAAAAAGAAATAAAAGGAATCCAAACTGGAAACAAAGTAAAACTGTCACTGTTTGCAGATGACATGGCGCTATACATAGAAAATTTTAAAGATGCTACCAGAAATATTCTAGAGCTCATCAATGAATTGGATAAAGTTACTGGATACAAAATTAATATACAGAAATCTGTTTAATTTCTATACATTAACAACAAAATATCAGAAAGAGAAATTAGGGAAACAATTCCATTTACAATTGCATCAAAAAGAATAAAATACTTAGGAGTAAACCGGTCTAAGGAGGAAAAAGACCTGTACTCAGAAAACTATAAGATACTGATGAAAGAAATAAAAGATGACACAAACAGATGGAAAGATATACTATGTTCTTGGCTTGGAAGAATCAATATTGTTAAAATGACCATACTACCGAAGGCAATTTACAGATTCAATGCAATCCCTATCAAATTACCAATGGCATTTTTCACAGAACTGGAACAAAAAAATAAATAAATTTGTATGGAAACACAAAAGACCCTGAATAACCAAAACAATCTTGAGAAAGAAGAATGAAGCTGGAGGAATCTGCTCTCTGACCTCAGACTATACTACAAAGCTATACTCATCAAAAGAGTATGGTACTGGCACAAAAGCAGACATATGGATCAATGGAAGGAACAGATAGAAAGTCCAGAAATAAATTCACACACTTATGGTCAATTAATTTATGACAAAGGAGGCAAGAATATACAATGGAGAAAAGACAATAAGTCTCTTCAATAAGTGGTGTTGGGAAAACTGGACAGATATATGTAAAAGAATGAAATTAGAATGTTTTCTAACACCATATACAAAAATAAACTCAAAATGTATTAAAGACCTGAATGTACGACTGGATACATTAAAACTCCTGGAGGAAAACGTAGGCAGAACACTCTGACATAAATCGCAGCAATATTTTTTTGGATTTGTTTAATTTTGTTTTTAAAGACAATCCTTTATGACTGTTTGTTTCTTGTGTTTTGAAATTTGGGCAAGTAGATATTTGGATCATTTTAAATGAATTCCTAAGGCCTGGGTTGGTAGGGACCTTTTTTTAATAGAAAATTTCTTTGTTGCTGCCAAGTGATCCAGGGTGCTACCAATCTGAAAACATTTTAAAGCTATTTGTTGGCCTAGATTTCCAGTAAAATTTTTAAAGCTCAAATATGAGTGAGAGTATGGCTAAAGTTTCATATTCTCTTTGGAAAATAGCTTCCCCTGCCCCAGCTAAAACTAGTAAAGATCTTATTTTATCTTCTTCGTAGTGGGTGGATTTTTAACGTTTACCCTTTCATTGTCTGTGTATCCTTTTGCAGTCCACAAATTCTTAAGGGCTATTGTTCTGACTTTTCACCTTATGATACTGTCGTAGGAAACTTATGAGGTCATAGGGCCTTGTCTCCCTTCCACTGGGCTGCTGTTAAGATGCTGGTATTGGCAAACTTCTTCAGGAGGGTTTCTATTTTAGTCTACGCTTACGCAACTTTCTTCGGCTTGCACTTTTCTTTTGGTTCCTGAGGATTTTCTTGATTTTACTGCAAGCTTCAAAAAAAAAAAAAAATGCTGTTTTCAGTGTCTAGTAGTTTTTTAGAGAAGAATGTTTTTAGATTATGTAAATATCCATGAAATCAGAAGCAGAATATATTAAGTGAATTGATAACACTTAGAATCCACCTCTGATATAGCATCTTGCAATCAGCCAGTGTTAAAGTTAGGCATTATTTTATTTTCCCCAGTTTCAGATATTACAATAATAGGAATAATGTTTTGCACTTACATAAGTATTCATAATTTATAAAACACTTTTCCTTTATTTTTTATTTATCTTCACAATCTCAAAGGGATACAGACAAGAATCAAGCTGAGATTCAGAAATTATGTGCTTTACATATCTCATGATTTTGAACAAAAGAGCTTAGATTTAAACTGGAACTTCTTAATCTTGTTATTGTTCCAATTTGGATTTTTAATGGAACTTAAGAATAACTAAAAGAGCTTATTTTTAATACAGAATGCCAACATTATATATATATGTGTGTGTGTGTGTGTGTGTGTGTGTGTGTACATATATATTATGTATTTCGAGCAGTCAGGCAGTATGGGCTACCTGAGCTAAAAGTACTTGCTTTACCTTTAACAATACAGCCTATTTACAGAACTGTTCTGATAAGGGATATTTCAACAACACAATAATGCGCCATTTCAGTGTGCTTTGCTTGTAAAGATTTTAGCTGCACTTTATCTTTTCTATAGACATGTGGTTCTTATAGAAAGAAATAATTCTCAAATAAAATGTCAGGGTATTTGATATTTCTTTTGTCCTCTTTAAAATTGTGTCAGGTGTTTCAGTAACACAAGGTAAATGATGGAAAATTTGGATTTCATTTTCTTGATCTGGCTTTTTATTCCAATGCACCTGCTCACACAGTAACCACCTCAGGCAGTGATACGTCAGTCTTCTGGTGAGGAAAGTTTACAAAGAACATTCATCCTACTTTAGTAAGAGATCTGGGCAAATGAACACCTTAAAAGCCACACACAAAAGTCTTAACCACAGACACTTACACAGTCACTGGACAGAGACATCCAACAATTTTTTAAAGGTACGTGGCAAGAGCATTTATGTCTTAAGGAAAAGTAACTCTGTGAGGAAAATCTTATGAATAGTGACTCAGCAGTTCTATAAGATGACCTTGTCAATCAATTCAAGGGTGATCCAGCAGCCTTGGGATAACCTGAGAACTTGTTAGAAATTCAGGATCTTGGGTCTTACCACAGATCTATCAAATCAGAATCTTCATTTCAACCTATGCACATTAATGATTGAGAGCATTGCTACTGGCTGATTTGGGCCATGGATTTCACTATTAGTAAGTAGTTTTCAAACACTCTCCTTAATATATGTTAAATAAGTTAATTTGCTAAAGGAAACAGTTTATTATTTTACCTTGCCCATATCCTGTTTAATTCAAACATTTTTTTTTCTGATAATGGGTCATGATCATTGAAATGGGATCTAAGTTGAAATGAATTTGCTGTGTGCGATCCCCCTTCCTTAAGCTGAACAACAATTCATCACTTTTATTGTCTCCTGAATGTCCAGCTCTGTGAGCAAAGACTCTCAGGTTTACGAATGCATCCCAACTGAATAGCACATTAACTGTTTCAAAGTATATGGTCAGTAAATATTAGCAAAATAGGTGAATGAAAGACTTGAGATAAAAATAAATATAATACCATTGAATAAAATAATTATTTCTTGTAAGGAGTTCAGAGAATGCCATAGACTTTTCCATTTTTTTCTTCTTAAAACATGTATGTTTAAATTTTTATATTAAAGAAGTAAGTTGTGTAAAATTTCTAGGGTACTTTTCCTTACACAGGTATTGACAATTAACTATTGTGTTTATATAAACCTGTTTGAACACACTGTTATCTTAAATATTTATATTGTTCCTTCATATAGATTAAAAAACTATTTTTAACTTCATTTTCAAATGAAATTCACATTTAATTACTTGGGAATCTAGAGGAGAATGCAATGACATGGTACCCTTCCTGTGAGGTCTCATGTGGTTCCAGTTTGGTAACTGCTTGTTGACAGGCAGTGTGTTTTGGGATCTTGGGGTCTTACTCTTTGGGGAATATTTGTCTGTAAAAGTTCTACTCAAAGGAACCAGAACTTCCAATCCAACTGTCTGTTACTTGCAGAAGGGTTTGTCTTTATGGGGCTCTTAATGCACACTCTGATGGCAACTTTGAACCACATTTTCCCTCCTGGGTCTCTGGTTTATGCTATTCAAAATGACTTGGCTTTTCAGATGTAAGAATTAAGGTAGCTAAAAACTGTATTTACCCGAAGGACAAAACTCAAGTTTATCTCATATTAGTTAGATCCAGTGAGGTGCTCTTTGTAAGATTATTTTCTTAGAAATAAGTTGCTTAACAATGGATGTCTTCAGATCATAAGCTGATTATTTGAGCATTAATATAAGCTGTCATAAGTCATTGCCAAAAATGTCTCCTCCTTTAAGTACGCAGGCATGTGTACATCAAGGCAGTTTAGAGTAATGCAAATTTCACCTAGAGATGCTGTCAAAATACAGATTCTGATTCAGAATGTCTGGGGCAAGTCCTAAGATTGTCAGGTGCTGCTATTCTCCAGAACACACTTTGGAACGATTTTAGAGGATATTAATGCAAAACACTGACATAGAACTTATTTTTCAGTCTTATTTACTTTAGCCTCTTGATTTTTTTAGGATATACACCCTACGGCATGCCTCCACTAATATGCTGTCCCTTCTTCTCTGCCACTTAATTATTCAAAATATTTAATTGCAGCAACATGGATTGACCTAGTGATTATAATACTAAGTGAAGTAAGCCAGACAGAGAAAGACAAATATCATATGATATCACTTATATGTGGAATCTGAAAAAAAGGATACAAATGAACTCATTTACAAAACAGAAATAGACTCACAGACATAGAGAACAATCTTATGATTACCAAAGGGGGGGATGGATAAATTAAGAGGATGGGATTAACATATACACACTTCCATATATAAAATAGATAATGAACAAGGACCTACTGTATAGCACATGGAACTATACTCAACATTTTGTAATAGCCTATAAGATAAAAGAATATGAAAAAGAATATACATATATAACTGAATCACTGTGTTGTACACCTGAAACTAACACGACATTTTAAATCAAATATACTTCAATAAAAAATATTTAATATCATTACTGCTTTATTTACCTAATCTCAAACTAAATGTGGATCATCCACATTGACTTTTAAGATGTTACGAAATGACTTCTATCTTCAAATTTTTTCCCAAAATGGTCTTTTAAAGTGTATTTACTCTTACATGTAAAATTCAATAGGTAATCATATTTTTCCAGTGCTTGATTTTTTTCCCTTCCAACATCCATATTTGACATGTTGAAGACCGCTTCCTTCATGAAACTGCCTTGGCCCCTTATGCAGTACTCAGCTATTTCCTTGTTCTCCACCTCACATTTTGATAATTACCTCTCAGTGGCTTTCCCTGCAATTCTAAAAGTGTTTTTTGAATATAAACTCTTCCTTTAGAAAAAGATATTCATCCATATGGCTTCAGCTATCTTCTGCATGTTCATGATTTCCCAATATCAAACACAAAATATCCAAACTTGAATTTTCTGCCTTGCTCTGAAACCTTCACCAAACATCACCTCTTATATTCCTGTTTCAAATATTTTCTGCACAATTTGCCCAACTGATGTTGTTCCAAATCAATATTTAGTCCTTGACTTATCCTCGTTTTTAAATTGAGTATCATATTCTATCGATAACTCCTTCTAAATATTCCAGAAGGTATTTCCCCTTTCTTATAATTCCTGAAATTTCCCAGTTCATACTTTTCATTATTTATTTTGATATATTTCAATAATCTCTTAACTGCTCTTCCTATGTCTTATCATTTAAGCCTAATCATTTTGTATTGTTACCACTATGATGTTTCTAATTCAAAAACTGATTTTGGATACCATTTGAAGTAAAATCCTGTATAACTCCTAACTACTTCAGAACAGAATATCCTTAATGTAGCATGCAAAACTCTTTATAATTTACACCATTCCTACTCAAAATCTATTCTTTTGATTCACTCTTCTTTCCCCCTACATCCAACCTAAGTATTACATGCTTTGATAAAACACACCTTGATATTCTCTTCCTTCTGCTCTGAGGCATACTTACAAAAACTTCAAATCATGATATTATATCTGTTTCCTTCTTTTACTTATAATTGTATTCAGGGCTTATCTTTAGTTTCAAGAATAATATTGGACATAGAGAAGGTTATTTAAACATTTTATTGACTAAAATATATAAATCCTTTCTTATGGCAAAGTTAACATTTCTAAAATGACTTTTTGAATGGAAGGGACATTAGGACACTTAAGAAGTTGATGAGGAAATGGCTTTCTTAATCTTTTATGGCAATTTAACTAGGACTTTTGTGATTTATTTCTTATTTCTGTCTAAGAATAATAATGATATAGCTGCCATTTAATGTTCATTTACTATTTAAAACATTTTATTGATATAGGACTATGATTCACAATTGACAGAAGTTACTAGTGACAGAAACCAAACTCAAACTATATTGCTCAAAGCAAAAGAAAATCAAAGACTTAGAGTTCAATGGCCATAGAATAAAGCAGCACAACAGGTTTACACATACATTGATATGGTTCAAATGACATTAGTCTTATTGCCCCCCCATACCAAAATGTATTTACTTCTCTCTCACTCTTCTCTTTCTCTCTCACACACACACAAGCTCCATTCACACACACACACATTTCTCTCTGCTCTTACTTTTGTTTTCCAAAACTTCTCTGTCATGAAAACATTCTTAAGGTGCCCACCACCCCATGGTCACTCCCTCCTAGTTTTTGCTCCTTTTTATCATCCTCTTTTCTTGAGCAGACATGACATATGACTTGCTTCTAACCAATAGAATAAGACACAAATGATGAGACGTAGAGATTAATGTACATGATTACATTCTATAAGACTGTATTGCCCATTTTGGGAAGAGACTCTTCCTTGCTGGCTTGATGGAGCAAACAGCTATGTTGGGGACACAAGACACAAAACACTGAGAGTGTGCTCTGGGAACTGAGGGTGATCTCCACCCAATAGACAGCAAGAAAATAAAGTCCTTCTTCCTATAACCATAAGGAATTAAATTCTATCAACAATGACATAAACTTGAAGCAGATCCTTCTATAGCCAAGTTTCCAGATTCAAATGCAGCCATGGTGGATATGTTGATTATAGCTTTGCAAAGGACCCAGATAAGCCATGTTAGACTCCTGGCTCTTAGAAACTGTGACCTAGTAAATGAATGCTGCTTTAAGCTGTAAAGTTTGTGACAATATTTTTATGTAACAATAGAAAACTAATACATCCCTTTTCCCAAACATTTTCCATCTGTGCCAGTGATGATTCTAAAATGGCTACCTTAAGATTCCAGCCCTAATTCCCAGGACTGTGAATATGGTGAGATATTCAGCCATATTATATTATGTTACATGACAAAGAGATTTTGAAAATGTAATAAAGTTTACTAACCAGTGGACTTTAATTAGTAAACTCTCAAAAAGAAAACTGAGTGAGTGGAAATTACTCTCTGCTTTTTCAAAACAGAGTTTGTTGTTGATGTTGTTTTTATAATGGCCAACAGAAGAAAATAAAGTCATAGCTATTCCTAGTATGAGGACAATTTGATATCACAGGGCTGACTTGAAGATGAAGGGGTGTAACATGTCAAGGAATGCAGGTGGACCTCTAGAAGATGATAGTGACTCCTCTCTGACAGCCAACAAGGGACTCAGTCCTACAACCACAAGGAACTGAATTCTGTCAATCACCTGAAAGAGCTTAGAAGCAAATTCTTCTCAAAGCCTTCAGATATGAACTCAGCCTGATTGACACTTTGATTTCACCTTTGTGAGATCATAGGCAGAAAACACAGTTGAGCCTACCCGGACAGAAGTCATTTAATGAAATTATATAAAACATTCCTGCCTGTTGTAGGAATTGGCTATTAGATGTGAATGAGATGGACATACATTGGAGTGATTTTGGAAAAGCAGTGACATGACTAAACTCATGCAGAAGAAGGAAGTCTCTAGGTGCTGTGCAGTGTATTACTTGGAAGAGAAGATAGGATTGGAAACAGGAAGATCAACTTGGCCTTCATTACAATAACCAGGTAAGAGAAGATAATGTCTTCAGTAAAGTAATAACATTGAAGATGGTGAGAAACAGGGATGATATGCAAAATCCTAATGCCTAGTATAGCATGGATAATGAAAATTCACAATGGATGCCATAGAAATTAGCATAGTTACTAGGTAACATACCACACTGGAAAATACAAGATGAATAGAAAAGTTCAGTGTCAGAAAATCTTTTGAAAATATGTCTCATACATTTTGCTTATAGATTGGATAGAAGATGTATTTTCATGTTAAATGATATTTAAAGGACAATTTTAGCAAACATGTCCTGCTAAGGGCAAGGCAACTTAAAAATAAAAATCCAGGTAACTCCACCAGGAAAGGTATTTATACAAGGTAACATGAGATATCTAAAATAGATGATGGAAGAAGGAAATGGTAAATATCAGTTAACAATCATGCTCAGAGAGAACTGCAGGGGTTCTTAATCGTTTTTGATCCATGCACCTCTTTTTTAGAGTGGATTTATGAATTCATGAAAAATTCCCTGTGAAAAATTTCATAGGAAATATACAGTTATACAAATTTTTACAACATAATATATTAATGTAAGTATTTCTTCATTAACACATTAAGTAATGAGAAATAGTAGCACTTCTAAAACCTACCATAATATCAAAGTAGTGGTTAATTTATTATTTTGAGATATCTGCAACAACTGTAAGTTTACATCAAAATATATGTTTTATATTGGTGACAAGTAATAGTTAATCATAATACATGTATAATTTGTTACCTACATTCATTTAGGAAATGTGAAATTTCAATTAGAGAATAATGAACAAAAATATTTTTTTTTCTGCAGACAAATTTATGATCTCTCTGAATTCCATCCACGATCAACTAATGATACTCTAGTGATTGCTCTGCTGATCACCTTTATGCTGTTTGGCTGACCTTTCTCACCTTATCATGCTTCAGCAAACCTTAACATCGAAGATTGTGCAAAAACAAAGGCACACATCCCTGACCTAAGAATGTTGGAACTCAAAGGGAGACAGAAGTCAGGAAACATAATGAAGGAACATTGACAGAATTTTTCCAAAGGTATGAGCTGAGGGTTTATATGTGTTGCAGTTTCTAAGTGGCAAGAATTAATTTACTCACAATTAAGTCTTCTCTGAACCATTATTTTAAAATTCACCTAAAAATGCTTTTATTTGCAAAAGACCGAAGAGTTTTGCTAACATTGCCTCTGCCATTGATTTTATTTTGAGAGAGATGAAGATTTAAGAGCACTGATAGTGCATACAATAGGCATATATTTGTATTTGTCTAGAAATAAAAACTTCTTGGCAATTTTATGAAATTACATTCATGTGAGAAAAAATTTTCATAGAGCAGAATATGTCTCAACCATACGTCTCATTCCTTGGAAACTTATTCAGTGTGCCAAGAAAAATACTGAATAAAATTGATGTTTTCATGGTTTATGAACCTGTAAAATGGAGTGAATTAAACACAAAATCCTAGGAACTACTTCTACTGAATACAGCAAGAATTCTTCAGTTGATCAGTTGCCCTAATATTTATGGTTCATTGATTTAATTAGAACCTACCAAAATGATTTCATCATGAAAGAAAAAAATGTTTGAAGGGCAAGAGACACTTATGTGAATGTGTTTTATATGCTTACAAGACCATAAAGGACAATATTTTTAAAGAGTTTTATAAACATATAAAGGAAAATGAATGAATAGATGTGCAAAATTGGGAATTTAATTGCTCTTGAACTATTGAAGCAATTGAGACGTTCTTAAAAGTTTTAATTTTGCTTTTTACTTTGTAGAGTCCTTCTAAATTAAAATGTTAACATTCATAACAGTTAAGCTTTATTGTTTTATTTGAAAGTGAATTTTTAAAATCCCCAAAGTAATATTGAGAAACAGCTATAATTAGAACATAATTTATTTTTAAAATGTTTATTCAAAAAATTTTGTCTTCTATGCCAAATTCTCAAAAGCTAAATTAGCTATACAACACAAGTAAGATCCTGGTAAATACTTTTCAATGAAATTAAGCCAGATAACTTTCAGGTTTTCACAAAATTAAACAAATGAATACTAGATGAAAATTTTGTTTTGGCTTTTGCAAATTAGTCCCAAAAGAATTTGGCCAATGACACCTCCTCTGTACTGTGTACACTCTCTGTACCTAGTTTCAAGACCCAAGGCTTATTTTTTCCTCATGTTGAATATGGACCATCCTTGTGGCCACCTTGGACCGCTGGAACATATTACAAGTGATAATTTGGGATTTCTGAGCTCAGGCACTGAGAGTGTAGCAAGCTTCATTCCTGCTGTGTGGAATCAAGTTGCCATGCTGTAAGAAACCCACATAGCGATGGTGGAGAAACCACCTAGAGAAGAACTGAGCAGATGGTGAGAAAGGTTCTAGAAATATGGCCTAAATCTAAACATTCCATCTACCCTCAAGGCTCTCCAGCTACCCCATCTAATACACTAAGCACATGAGAGAAGGCATATTGAATGTTGTAGCCAAGCAGACACTACATAGAGGAGAGGTGAGCTGTCACCACTGGACCCACAGAATTGTAAGACATAATAAGATGGTGGTGTTCTAAGCCACTGAATTTTGGAGTAACTTATTCTGAAGCAATTGACAACTGAAGTAAGAGTGAAACCTCAACAATTGCAGCCTTATCCAAAGATTAAGCTTTTATACTCTACTTTTCTTGTGTGTGATATAAGTGAGGAACTTGAAAACCTTGGGAAGCATTGACTGAATTCAATCCCCTTTCTCCAAAATGAAACTTTCAGTAAATAACTTATTAGTATCTACCAACATACATTGCAATCTAGTAAGAGAGATGAGAAAGAATTTGAATAACTTCTGTTTATCCTGCACCAATGGTTGTCTGAAAGTTACTAGTTTTAATAAATTATCATGAACACCTGGGAGATGTAGAACACTGAATAGTAGTTGAATAGTAAACTTGAGAGATGTAGTTATTTTTGCTTAATTTTGTTTCAGCAGGAAATAGACAGTCGTATTTACTAAGCCCAGAAGAATATATGGTTAAATAATTTAATAAGTAAATCATCAATCATTTAAAAGATTATATATAATCAATGTTATTTCCATTCTACTAACTTATTTCTTATGTGGAGACACAGTTGTTTCATTTCTGTTATGTCACCATGTAAAAACTACAGATACAATCACTGCTAACATGGTTGGATAAAACAGGCTTCATCTGTTTTTTTTCTTTTCTTTTTCCCTGTAATTGTTTAGTCTTTATTTGCCCTTATATGCCATTCAAAATATTGTATTAGTTGGTTGCACATGAAGTATCAGACATGAATTACTTAGCCTTATAAACAACAGCACAAGAAATTTACATAAGCTAAATGTAATAAGTAACATTTTATGACACCTTTCATAAAGTGATATTAGAATTGTGTTTCATCAATATAACTAGGAGGAGGAGCTTCAAGATGGCAGAAGAGTAAGACGCAGAGATCAACTTCCTCCCCACAAATACATCAGAAATGCATCTACATGTGGAACAACTCTTACAGAACACCTACTGAACGCTGGCAGAAGATCTCAGACCTCCCAAAAGGCAAGAAACTCCCCACATACCTGGGTAGGGCAAAAGAAAAAGAAAGAACAGAGACAGAAGAATAGGGACGGGACCTGCACCAGTGGGAGGGAGCTGTGAAGGAGGAAAGGTTTCCACACACTATTAAGTCCCTTCGCAGGTGGAGATGGGGGGTGGCAGGGGGGAAGCTTTGGAGCCACAGAGGAGAGCGCAGCCACAGGGGTGCGGAGGGCAAAGCAGAGAGAGTCCCGCACGGAGGAGCGGTGCCGAGCAGCACTCACCAGCCCGAGAGGCTTGTCTGCTCCCCCGCTGGGGCAGGTGGGTCTGGGAGCTGAGGCTCGGGCTTCAGAGATCAGATCCCAGGGAGAGGACTGGGGTTGGCGGCGTGAACACAGCCTGAAGGGGTTAGTGCGCCACAACTAGCCAGGAGGGAGTCCAGGAAAAAGTCTGGAGCAGCCAAAGAGGCAAGAGACTTTTTCTTGCCTCTTTGTTTCGCGGTGCGTGAGGAGAGGGGATTCAGAGCGCCGCCTAAATGAGCTCCAGAGACGGGCATGAGACGCTAAGGCTGCTGCTGCCGCCACCAAGAAGCCTGTGTGCGAGCACAGGTCACTCTCCACACCGCCCCTCCCGGGAGCCTGTGCAGCCCGCCACTGCCAGGCTCCTGTGATCCGGGCACAACTTCCCCGGGAGAACGCACTGCGCGCCTCAGGCTGGTGCAACGTCACGCTGGCCTCTGCCGCCGCAGGCTCGCCCCACATCCGTACCCCTCCCTCCCCCGAGCCTGAATGAGCCAGAGCCCCCGAAGAAGCTGCTCCTTTAACCCTGTTCTGTCTGAGCAAAGAACAGACGCCTGAAGATGACCTACACGCAGAGGCGGGGCCACATCCAAAGCTGAACCCCGGGAGCTGTACGAACAAAGAAGAGGAAGGGAAATCTCTCCCAGCAGCCTCAGGAGCAGCGGATTAAATCTCTACAATCAACTTGATGTACCTGCATCTGTGGAATACCTGAATAGACAACGAATCATCCCACATTGAGGAGGTGGACATTGGGAGCAACGATATATATATATTTTTTCCCTTTTTCTCTTTTTGTGAGTGTGTATGTGTATGTTGCTGTGTGTGATTTTGTCTGTATAGCTTTGCTTTTACCATTTGTCCTAGGGTTCTGTCTGTCCTTTTTTTTTTTTTTTTTAACTTAAAAATTTTTTTTGTTAATAATTATTTTTATTTTTTATTTTAATAATTTTATTTTCTTTAATTTACTTTATTTTATTTTATCTTCTTATTTCTTTCTTTTTTTTTCCTCCCTTTAATTCTGAGCCATGTGGAGGACAGGCTCTTGGTGCTCCACCCAGGCATCAGGCCTGTGCCATTGAGGTGGGAGAGCCAAGTTCAGGACACTGGTCCCCAAGAGACCTCCCAGCTCCACGTAATATCAAATGGTGAAAACCTCCCGGAGATCACCATCTCAACGCCAAAACCCAGCTCCACTCAACGACCAGCAAGATCCAGTGCAGGATACCCTATGCCAAACAACTAACAAGACAGGAACACAACCCCATCCATTAGCGCAGAGGCTGCCTAAAATCATAATAAGGCCACAGACACCCCAAAACACACCACCAGACATGGACCTGCTCACCAGAAAGACAAGATACAGCCTCATCCACCAGAACACAGGCACTAGTCCCCTCCCCCAGGAAGCCTATACAACCCACTGAACCAACCTTATCCTCTAGGGACAGACACCAAAAACAACGGAAACTACAAACTGCAACCTGTGAAAAAGAGACCCCAAACACAGTAAGTTAAGCAAAATGAGAAGACAGAGAAATATGCAGCAGATGAAGGCACAAGGCAAAAACCGACCAGACCTAACAAATGATTAAGAAATAGTCTTTTCAGTCTACCTAAAAAAGAATTCAGAATAATGATAGTAAAGATGATCCAAAATCTTGGAAATAGAATAGAGAAAATACAAGAAACGTTTAACAAGGACGTAGAAGAACTAAAAAGCAAACAAACAGAGATGAACAACACAATAAATGAAATTAAAAATTCTCTAGAAGGGAGCAGTAGCAGAATAACTGAGGTAGAAGAACGGATAAGTGACCTGGAAGATAAAAGAGTGGAAATAACTACCAGAGATCAGAATAAAGAAAAAAGAATGAAAAGAATTGAGGACAGTCTCAGAGACCTCTGGGACAACATTAAACATATCAACATTCGAGTTATAAGGGTCCCAGAAGAAGAAGAGAAAAAGAAAGGGACTGAGAAAATATTTGAAGAGATTATAGTTGAAAACTTCCCTAATATGGGAAAGGAAATAGTTAATCAAGTCCAGGAAGCACAGAGAGTCCCATACAGGATAAACCCAAGGAGAAACATGCCAAGACACATATTAATCAAAGTATCAAAAATTAAATACAAATAAAAAATATTAAAAGCAGCAAGGGAAAAACAACAAATAACACATAAATGAATCCCCATAAGGTTAACAGCTGATCTTTCAGCAGAAACTCTGCAAGCCAGAAGGGAGTGGCAGGACATATTTAAAGTGATGAAGGAGAAAAACCTACAACCAAGATTACTCTAACCAGCAAGGATCTCATTCAGATTTGATGGAGAAATTAAAAGCTTTACAGACGAGCAAAAGCTAAGAGAATTCAGCACCACCAAACCATCTTTACAACAAATGCTAAAGGAATTTCTCTAGGCAGGAAACACAGGAGAAGGAAAAGACCTACAATAGTAAACCCAAAACAATTAAGAAAATGGTAATGGGAACATACAAACTGATAATTACCTTAAATGTAAATGGATTAAATGTTCCAACCAAAAGGATGGAAAAAGGTATTCTATGCAAATGAAAATCAAAAGAAAGCTGGAGTAGCAATTCTCATATCAGACAAAATAGAATGTAAAACAAAGACTATTACAAGAGACAAAGAAGTACACTACATAATGATCAAAGGATCAATTTGAGAAGAAGATATAACAATTGTAAATATTTATGCACCCAATATAGGATCACTTCAATACATAAGACAAATACTAACAGCCATTAAAGGGGAAATCGATAGTAACACAATCATAGTAAGGGTCTTTAACACCCAACTTTCACTAATGGACAGATCATCCAAAATTAAAATAAATAAGGAAACACAAGCTTTAAATGATACATTAAACAAGATGGACTTAATTGATATTTATAGAACATTCCATCTAAAAACAACAGAATACACATTCTTCTCACGTGCTCACAGAACATTCTCCAGGATAGATCACATCTTGGGTCACAAATCAAGCCTTGGTAAATTTAAGAAAATTGAAATCGTATCAAGTACCTTTTCTGACCACAGCGCTATGAGACTAGATATCAGTTACAGGAAAAAATCTGTAAGAAATACAAACACATGGAAGCTAAACAACACACTACTTAATAACCAAGAGATCACTGAGGAAATCAAAGAGGAAATCAAAAACTACCTAGAAACAAATGACAATGAAAAAACAACGACCCAAAACCTATGGGATGCAGCAAAAGCAGTTCTAACAGGGAAGTTTATGGCTATACAAGCCTACCTTAAGAAACAAGAAACATCTCAAATAAACAACCTAACCTTACACCTAAAGCAATTAGAGAAAGAAGAACAACAACAAAAAAAAACCCAAAGTTAGCAGAAGGAAAGAAATCATATAGATCAGATCAGAAATAAATGAAAAGGAAATGAAGGAAACAATAGCAAAGATCAATGAAACTAAAAGCTGGTTCTTTGAGAAGATAAAAAAAAAATTGATAAACCATTAACCAGACTCATCAAGAAAAAAAGGGAGAAGACTCAAATCAATAGAATTAGAAAATGAAAAAGAAACAGTAACAACTGACACTGCAGAAAAACAAAGGATCATGAGAGATTACTACAAGCAACCATATGCCAATAAAATGGACAACCTGGGAGAAATGGACAAATTCTTAGAAAAGTACAACTTTCCGAGACTGAACCAGGACAAAATGGAAAATATGAACAGACAAATCACAAGCACTGAAATTGAAACTGATTAAAAATCTTCCAACAAACAAAAGTCCAGGACCAGAGGGCTTCACAGGCTAATTCTATCAAACATTTAGGGAAGAGCTAACACCTATCCTCAAACTCTTCCAGCATATAGCAGAGGGAGGAACACTCCCAAACTCATTCTAAAAGGCCACTATCACTCTGATACCAAAAGCAGACAAAGATGTCACAAAGAAAGAAAACTACAGGCCAATATCACTGATGAACATAGATGTAAAAATCCTCAACGAAATACTAGCAAACAGAATCCAACAGCACATTAAAAGGATCATACACTATGATCAAATGGGGTTTATCCCAGGAATGCAGGATTCTTCAATATATGCAAATCAATCAATGTGATACACCATATTAACAAACTGAAGGAGAAAAACCATATGATCATCTCAATAGATGCAGAGAAAGCTGGCAACAAAATTCTACACCCATTTATGATAAAAACCCTCCAGAAAGTAGGCATAGAGGGAACTTACCTCAACATAATAAAGGCTATATATGACAAACCCACAGCCAACATCGTCCTCAATGGGGAAAAACTGAACCCATTTCCACTAAGATCAGGAACAAGACAAGGTTGCCCACTCTCACCACTATTCTTCAACATAGTTTTGGAAGTTTTAGCCATAGCAATCAGAGAAGAAAAATAAGTAAAAGGAATCCAAATTGGAAAAGAAGAAGTAAAGCTGTCACTGTTGGCAGATGACATGATACTATACATAGAGAATCCTAAAGGTGCTACCAGAAAACTACTAGAGCTAATCAATGAATTTGGTAAGGTAGCAGGATACAAAATTAATGCACAGAAATCTCTTGCATTCCTATACACTAATGATGAAAATTCTGAAAGTGAAAATAAGAAGACACTCCCATTTACCATTGCAACAAAACGAATAAAATATTTAGGTATAAACCTACCTAAGGAGACAAAAGACCTGTATGCAGAAAATTATAAGACACTGATGAAAAAAATTAAAGATGTTACAAATAGATGGAGAGATATACCATGTTCTTGGATTGGAAGAATCAACATTGTGAAAATGACTATACTACCCAAAGAAATCTACAGATTTAGCACAATCCCTATCAAACTGCCACTGGCATTTTTCAAAGAACTAGAACAAAAAATTTCACAATTTGTATGGAAACACAAAAGACCCCGAATAGACAAAGCAATCTTACAAAAGAAAAATGGAGCTGGAGGTATCAGGCTCGCTGACTTCAGACTATACTACAAAGGTACAGTAATCAAGAAAGTATGGCACTGGCACAAAAACAGAAATATAGATCAATGGAACAGGATAGAAACCCAGAGATAAACATATGGTCACCTTATCTTTGATAAAAGAGGCAAGAATATACAGTGGAGAAAAGACAGCCTCTTCAATAAGTGCTGCTGGGAAAACTGGACAGCTACATGTAGAAGAATGAAATTAGAACACTCCCTAACACCATACACAAAAATAAACTCAAAATGGATTACAGACCTAAACGTAAGGCCAGACACCATAAAACTCTTTCAGGAAAACATAGGCAGAACACTCTATGACATAAATCACAGCAAGATCCTTTTTGACCCACCTCCTAGAGAAATGGAAATAAAACCAAAAATAAACAAATGGGACCTAATGAACCTTAAAAACTTTTTCACAGCAAAGGATACCATAAACAAGACGAAAAGACAATGCTCAGAATGGGAGAAAATATTTGCAAATGAAACGCCTGACAAAGGATTAATCTCCAAAACACAGAAGCAACTCATGCAGTTCAATATCAAAAAAACAAACAACCCAATCCAAAAATGGGCAGAAGACCTAAATAGACATTTCTTCAAAGAAGATATACAAATTGCCAACAAACACATGAAAGAATGCTCAACATCATTAATCATTAGATAAATGCAAATCAAAACTACAGTGAGATATCATCTCGCACTGGTCAGAATAGCCATCGTCAAAACATCTACAAACAATAAATTCTGGAGAGGGTGTGGAGAAAAGGGAACTCTCTTGCACTGTTGGTGGGAATGTAAATTGATACAGCCACTATGGAGAACAGTATGGAGGTTCCTTAAAAAACTAAAAATAGAACTACCATACAACCCAGCAATCCCACTACTGGGCATATACCCTGAGAAAATCATAATTCAAAAAGAGTGATGTACCAAAATGTTCATTGCAGCTCTATTTACAATAGCCAAGACATGGAAGCAACCTAAGTGTCCATCAGCACATGAATGGATAAAGAAGATGTGGCACATATTTACAATGGAATATTACTCAGCCATAAAAAGGAATGTAACTGAGTTATTTGTAGTGAGGTGGATGGAGCTAGTGACTGTCATACAGAGTGAGTAAGTCAGAAAGAGAAAAACAAATACCGTATGCTAACACATATATATAGAATCTAAAAAAAAAAGAAAAAGAAAAAGGAAAATGGTCAGAAAAACCTAGGGGCAAGATGGGAATAAAGATGCAGACCTACTATAGAATGGACTTGAGGATACGGGGATGGGGAAGGGTAAGCTGGTACACAGTGAGGAAGTGGCATGGACATATATACACTACCAACCGTAATATAGATAGGTAGTTGGAAGCAGCCACATAGCACAGGGAGATCAGCGCTGTGCTTTGTGACCACCTAGAGGGGTGGGATAGGGAGTGTGGGAGGGAGGGACATGCAAGTGGGAAGAGATATGAGAATATATGTATATGTATAACTGATTCACTTTGTTATAAAGCAGAAACTGACACACCATTGTAAAGCAATTATACTCTAATAAAGATGTTAAAAACAAAATATATATATATATATATATATATATATATATATATATATATATATATATATATATATATATAACTAATGGAGTGATATTTCTTAATTTGAATCTGAATTTCAAATTTACCCTCTAGGAATTTTCTTGAAGTAACACAGTGATTGCTTGTGTTTAATCAACATAACTAAAAAGGTTATTTTTATTAACTGCAGTCTGAATTTAAAATTTACTATTGTAGGAAGTCTATTGCTATGGAACCTTATGTATGTGAATTTTATGAAACTAATGGTACAAATCATGTCCATAATCATTCAAATATTTTTTCATCTACTTATAAATTGAATGCTTCCTATTTCCACACACTGGATAGTTGCTAGGGATACAAGAGTGAATAAGTACCCTGTTCTTATGCAGTTCTTTGGAGCTTCCCCCATATGCTCATAGGTGAAGGGAAAAATACCTATGCCTACTGGGTTTATGGGCCTGATATACATGAGATTCTCAGCACCATTCACTTTACTGTCAACTATTAGCCATCTAACATAACTGAGAATCTGAGAAGAAAGCACTAATCTGTGATATAATGGTGAAGAAGGAGAGGCAGACAACCCTTTGGCTTAAAATTTTCATTGTTCTCTGATGACTTCAGTTGAAATTCAACATCAGTTATTTCAGAATTAATGATCTATAAATCCTAGAAAAATTATTTCAGATTAATTTTTAATTGATCAAAATTAGAACTGAGCAATTAGTATATTACACTATAATCTTTTTTTAAAATTTTGGTCACAGAATGCACATTATAATTTTAAAATTGAGTCAAAAAGAGAAGTCTAACACTTGGTAAAGCATTATTTTATCCTGTATAATGATAAAATGTTATAAAAACTTTGGATACGTATTTGAATAAGTATTGGATAATATTTTATTAGAAACAGTAAATTTTAGATTGGACTACAATATAAACATATATTCTAATTAGTTGGATACATGTAGGTTAATGCAATAGTAAGTGGTTAAAGTAGTCATAGATATTCACTGTTTTTATAAGATGTTCTGTATTCTAACATGGTCTCCAAACTTTGTAGAAAATAATGTGCCAAAGATCCATAATATGCAATTTCTTCCCTATATTTGAAAAAGAAAGTGTATACAGGTGGTTTAGCACTAAGCTTATGTGCAGTGAGAATATTTTGAAAACATTAACATCTTACATTTATAAAACTCATTTTAAACCTTATTGAGTAGATCACATGGAAACTTATATAACATAAAATTTTAAAAGTTGAGACCTATAAAGGATCTTTGATAAAGATGTAAGTAACTAAACCATCTTTAGATCCAGAACTAGGATGCCAAATATCACCACATAGTACAAATTATTATCACAAAATAACTTCTGAGTCTTTTATAGCTCCAAAACAATAATTATTTCAAGGATGACTATAAGAGATTCCCCCCCAAAATAATATTGGAACATTTTTCAAATTTAAATTTTGGACTTAAATTTTTTATATGTATTTTAAATGATTTGGGGTCAATTTCATACTTTTTGTTTTTTCCTAAAGTTCTTCATATTATTTCATTGTGGGGAAAAATTCTCTTTACTACTCCATTGCATATGGGCAATCACTGCCTAGAATGTTTCCACTAGTGACAAAGATCTAAAATATTCAAGTAAGCTGAAGTTGATCCTGCTAAGCTTTTGTTTCCTCATTCTTGAAAGCTTAGTCATTTTACTTTTATATGTTTATAAGTCACTGCTCATTTCACTATCTTTTTCTCCTTATATTCAATGCTTTCTCCTGTATTTTAGATTTCAAAGTCACGTACTGACTTTAAAATGAAAATAGTTCCTATCCATAGAAATGGTCTTAGGACATGAATGAGAATAGAAGGCAGTTCAATGTCCTTATCATATTTCATTAATATACCATGGCCCTTATTATATTGTGTTAATATACCTTTGTCACTGCCTATTTTCTTTTCAGACCTGATACAACTACTTACTGACGGCAGGAAATGCCATGCTATTCATTCTGGTAAAGGATTATTCATCAGTATTAGTTTGAGAAACCTTGGTACTTTTGTATGCTACAATATGTTTCTTAGTAACATAAAGTTTTCTAATGTATTATTACTGGTAATAGAATTCTATTTCTTTTTCAGTAATTTAAAACTATTTTCTTTAGAGGAGTTGTATCAAAGTACATTTTTTTTTTAAGAAGGAGAAATTTTTGCATTATATCTGTCATCTGCCAACACCTTCGTATTATTTCGAAGCAATGAATTAACAGTCGCTTCCAAAGAGAAAGCAGGAAAGTGATCTTTAATGACTGAAGAATACTTCATCTTGAATATGTCAAACTTCTCATCTAACAGTTCAAATTTGAGATGATTAGCCACATTGACTCTAAAGAAGAAAGGTAATAGAGCAGAATATTTTATCTACAGGCAAACACTTTTATTAAAACAATCTTCATTCATAAGCAATTGAGCAAACACCGTTACTAACCTGCTCCCCAGTAATCAATCAGAAGGCTTAACCTTAGCTATTCTCGCAAGTTTATGTTGGAATTAGGTGAGGACTATAAATGATAACTTATTTTTTTTTTTTTTTTTTTTTTTACACCTTCAGGGTCTTGAAAGGAAAACCACTACTGAGGAATGTCTAGGCTAATCCAGACAAAATAATAAGAAAATGCATGGTCCATAGCCATATTTTGTTTGTTTGGTTTGGTTTCCTATACATAAAGGTTATATAAAGAGTTCATTGCAATGAGGTGCTATATTGGAGAAAAGTAAAATAAAAGTTGTTAAAATATAAAATGCAATATTAATCAAGAATATAACTAGCATTGAAAGATGGGAATGTTTTTACTTTGATCCATACACAAAAATGATGATTTCTTAAAGTAAATTTTATACATTCTAACATAATTTGGCCTTCATTTCACTGACATTAGAACCAAAAATGTACCTCTAGAAAATAGATTGTTTGCTTTTAACAAATAGAACCCACAGTAATTTACTGTTCACTTAACAAATGAATCCACAGGATTCATCTGTAGTGTGGGTTATACTTATTTGATTCCATTAATGTTACAATTTTTGTTTCTTGATTAGTTAACCCCAAGAGGGAGGATATATGGGGATGTATGTGTATGTATAGCTGATTCACTTTGTTATAAAGCAGAAACTAACACAACATTGTAAAGCAATTATACTCCAATAAAGATGTTAAGAAAAAAATATATGACCCACATCAAGGAGGAGAGGGCGGGGTCTGCAAAATGTATTCAATAAACATTTGCCAATTAAAAAAACAAAACAAAACTATAACATGACTATATGCAAATTACCTCAGATGTAAAACTGATTTCAAATGCAGTTCCTTTTTATAAAGTTTTTTTGATAATGCATTAGTTTCTGATAGTGCATTAGTCATTTTCCCATGATCTGAAAGCTATCTTTGGTCTTTGGGAATTAAAACTTCAAATGAGAATCTCATATTAAAAAAAAAAAAAAGTCTCAAAATGTATTAAATATACCTTAAGAAAAATATTGAAATAATAGGAATGTGATCATTTCTTCCACCTCCTAAATGCTGCTTATCTAACTAGCCATTAATAATTATTTTCATAGCCACAACAATTGTACATATAGTCCACTCCCATTTTTTTCTTTAAGGATACCCTCTATTTCCTTCAATTTTTGTTCCAATATATCTATAAAGTGTTTTCATATTTCATACAGACACTAACCTTTTAATTGACTATTATCAACAATTGAACTTCATGCTTATTTTTGTGAGAACTAATCAGCATCAGCAATGGCTTGTGATCTATTCTTCTGACACAACAAATGTGTCACTAGATTTCTGAGAATACCCAGAGGTTCATTATTAATTACCCTTTCACAAGCTTTTAAAAAATCTTTTCTCAACTAATTGCTAATACAATATCAGGGCTAGTCTGTTTATGTGTCTGTCTATAATCTATATATCAACTGAGAAAGGCAGAGAGAGAAAGGGGGGAAAGGGAGGAATAATTAAACACATAAATACATACATACAAAATAGATCCCAAATTTTAGTTTATTAAGGAAAGACATGAATAACTAGATAACTATTTAAATATATGAATGAATTTGCTTTAAAATTAAAACTAAACTACTATTTATAACTTAGTTTATAATGGTTGATTTGTAATTATATTTATATTTTCTCCTTCCTCTCCATTCTATCTATATGTTTTGAATTCCAGAAAGCCTAATAGAAGTATTTCCCTAGTTTCTCACATGAGCATGAACATCTTAACCTCTGAACTATAGACTCATCTATAAAATGAAAACAATGACATTATTTTCAAAAGATTGTTGAACTCACTTAATGAAATAAAGACAGAAACTGTCATAGTTTGTGATCAATAAATGACAGTTTAACACAATTTTTATTGTTAGCATTATACATAATAAATTGATTTTATTGGTGCGATGGATTTTTATTTCAGATCTCTGCATTTTAGAATATCTTATTTTTCCTATACATTTTCTATGAGAATAGCATAAAGCAAATTGAATTCCTAGTGGTGCAAAGTATGTACTATTTGGGGGGAAATAAATGCAAAATTTAATATATATATATATAGCTGTCAGAAGCAAGCAATTATTCATGACCCAAAGAAGTCTTCAAATTGCCCAGCCAACTGTTCTCACCTTATCTCAAACCATTTCCTCTTATCCCATTAAGATTCCCCTGCATTTATCTTATGTTTTCTAGAATGTTCCAATCTGATTCCTGCCTTCTAGGGTTTGCCCTTTAGGTTCCTATCTGGAATGCTTTTGTACCATCTTTCTTTGTATAAAGTTGTACTATCCAATTTGGTTGTAGCTAGCCACATGTGCCTATTTAATTTAAATTCAAATTAGTTAACATTCATTAATTAAAGTTAATTAATTAACATCTTCTACTAGAAGACAGGCTTCAGAATAACCTTATCCTTGTTTGTCTTGTTTACTGCAATGTATCCAGGGATAAGCTAGGAAATATTGAAAAACTGGATCTCTGGTGGAAGAAAAAAAGCCCAGAATTGTAAATTATCATGGTGTAAATATTCCCACCATAGCCAATGGAAAGTTACACATGTGAAAACACTGAAGTTGGAGTTGAAAAGAGATGCACACGTTTGACTACCATAAGGCAGGATAAGCTGGCTACCTTATGTGTCCAATGTCAAGAAAGGAGTTAGACACTTAATAAGGGCTCGATATTGTTAAATAAATGGAGAAAAAATAAACATGTTTTAAAAGTCTTAATTCTTAATACTTAATCTTAAATCTTAATACTTAATCTTACTTGAATTATTTTTGAATAAGATAATACATGTTGATTTTACATGTTGACCAGTTTTTGTTTTTATTTTTGTTTTGGCATATAATTGCCTTACAATGCTGTGTTTCTGCTGTACAATGAAGTGAATCAGCTATATGTATACCTCCCTCTTGGACCTCCCTCCCAACCCTCCATACCACCCATCTACATCATCACAGAGCACCGAGCTGAGCCTCATGTGCTTTATAGCATGTTCCCACTAGCTATCTATTTTACGCATGGTAGTGTATATATGTCATTCCTAATCTCCCAGTTCGTCCCACCCTCCCCTTCCCCTCCTGTGTCCACATGTCCGTTCTCTATGTCCTGCAAATAGGACCAGTTTTACATCATGTTTAAATTTCAGTGTCTTTATAATTAGTGTTTAAGAATTTCTCCATATGGTGTTTATAAGTGTCCTCAGGTATAGAACAAATTAACCACTTTCAAAGATAAGATTTATCGAATTACAAACATATTTTAAAAAGTAAAAAATAAGTCACTTTGATTTTCATAACTAATCTGGTATTTTCAAGTCGAAGAAAACAACAAAATTTGAGAAGAGATTTTGTTGACCATCTCTAATTAGTTTTCAGATAAAATCAGCTTTCATGACTGTATGGATTAGAGGTCTCTATCATTAGCAATATTTTTGTCATTATTTAATTGCATTTAATTAGTACAGGCTCAATTCTAAATATGAACTAGGCTTCCTTAAAATCCTTGCTGTATCAAAATAGGTTTATAGAAATTTGTTTTATTTACTTTATTTCTTCCTTTGTTTTAAAATATACCATTATGTCAACTTTTCTTTTTCATGGAGCTGGTCCATCTTTCTGTTGAAATATTTAAGACCATATCTAAATAAAATAATTAGAATAAGTAGTGGTGATTGATATGTACTCTGGAACCCCAGCTGGGAGAGGGGTGGGTATTGGAGCATAGATGAGCAATAGACTTTGTGTGGTCATTTTATTCTGTGACATCTTTCACATATGTTGTGTATAAAAGATATTATGTAGTATAGAACAATAACAATAGTTTAGACAGTTTTGCCTAATCACTGATTTAGAGTATAAATAAACATTATGAAAAAATATTTTTCTCTTACATGCAGTACCTAAAAGAAGATATATTTTTATCTTTCTTTGTTTTTCACAATTGGAAATATATTCAACATTTTTTATACATTTAAATTTATTTAAAACCAAATAATGGAAATTTGTTAATGAAATAGAAGAAATTTCTTAAATAATAAGAAACAATGAAATTGCAGTAATGAGGAAACCATCAGTATCTTCTTGGTTTATGATTTTAATTATACTTAAATTTCAAACTAAACACTTTTAATAGTTTTTAAGTATTGAAAATATTTTTGCTCTCGCTTTTGCAAAGTAACCCCTTATAACATAAATATAAATTAAGAATGGAACTGAAAAACTTATCATTATAACTCTACTTGCTGATTATAATTAAGAATATTGCGTAATGGTTTAATTTACCTTTTTATGATGTTTGAGATTTTGAGGTGTTTCTAATTTACTTGTGGGTGAGCTGGAAATCCCAAGATTTTGGTTTTTAGTTAGCTTGTTTTTTCCATTGACACTTACAGGGTATAGTTTGAAAAATTAAGCAAATCACAGAGTATTAAAATTTGTTGGGCATTTTATCAAATACCATCATTTTTAGTAGAGAACATCATTTTACCATTCACAAAACTTGTGTAAGGCTTTTTGATTCAGTGTAAAGATACTTTTTTGTATTTGGTGCCATTGATGATTTACCCCATAACTCCTAGGCACTCCTCTGTAACTATTACACCAAACTTCACTGCATGGGAGTCTGCATTAGTGAAGTAATTAAGAATATGGACCATGGAGCTGCAGTGTCTGGCTTCCTTAGCTGGATCACACTAGCTGTGTAGCTTGGGAAAATTACTTAGTCTCTGTGCTTTAGTTTTCTGGAATGTAAAACAGAGAGGGTAATACTATCTAGTTCACAAAACAGTAAAGATTAGTTGAATTCATTCATGTGAAAGCACTTAGAAGACTAACTGGCATGGTGTAAGCATCAATAAATGTTTGCTATCATAATTTATTCTGGATATATTGCCTTGTATTTTTGTGCAAAATAGAAATTCAATAAAAGAGGCTACATATTAGGCCCCAAGGTTCCCAGAAATCTCCAAAGAGTCTTACTCAGAAAAAAGATTTTGAAAGACACAGTATAAATTTTAGCAAATGAACTATGTTTGTCATTAAGTAATTTGATTTCTTATCATTAAACTAAATGACTCTTTGATTTTTTTTATTCAGTCTAAAGGTTAGTTTTTTGTCTCTATAGCTAGTGAAAAAAAGTAACTTATATTTTGAAAATTGATTTTTTCCAGAAGAAAATCATCTATAAGGAAACATAGCTTATGTTATGGTTTTGTTGTTGTTTTCTTGGTTTGTTGTACTTTTATTTTTCCTTAAGAAACTCTCTTCCAATCCAGTCTGATAATAGGTGTGGATAAAGGAATAATATCTATGATTATAAGCAAAATCATAATATCTAGTGTTTCATGATGTGAAAATTTTATTATCAAATTATTAATCTGGAAAAATGTAGCATTCATTAACAACACACATTTCAATGATTAATGTTTAGTTAGTCAGCATAGGGAGGGCTATTTCTTCCTGCTACTGGAATCTGGTGAAAGTAGAAGGAGAAATGGAGAGTAAACAAGGAAAAGAGAATAACAAGCATTCCCCTCCTCTCCCTGCTCCTTTAAACTCTGACCCAGGGGGCAGCAAACTACTACCTACAGTCCAAATTTACCCTACCACCATATAAAGAAAGTTTTATGGGAACATAGCTAATTCCATTTGTTTACATATTATCTATGGCCAATTTCACACTATATCAGAGTTAAGTAAATATGACTGAGACCAACCATATGGTCTGCAATGCAGAAAATATTTACTGCTCTTGGCAAAAAAATGTTTGTCAACTCCTGCTCTAACCAAAGAGTCTACGTTATCAGACAAAATAGACTAGTTTATTCTTAGGTAACAATGCCAAAATCTCAGTGGCTTAAAGGAATTTACATTTCATTTCACTCTACATGTTCATAGGCGTGTGCACAGGATGTGATAATGGAAAGGATTCTGCTTCACTTTGTTCTCATGAAAAACCCCAGGCTGATGCTGTTTCCACCCTCTGAAGGGTAGTATATAAATAAAGCAGGTCAGTGCCTATAGGACAAGGCTCCGATATGACCCCATAAAATTCCTGCCCTCTAGTATTCACACCCTTGTATTTTACCCCTGCCAAAAGATGTCAGCACCACCTTGCTGTGTGACCAATAGAATAGACATTTGTGATAGTATGTCACTTCCAGACATTAAGTTATAGAATAAAAAGTCACTGCATCCTACAATTAGCCAGTCTCATTCTTTCGGATCATTTGCTCTCAGAGATTTTTCCTGCAATGTCATGAGAGACCCATGTGGTAAAGAACTGAGGTCTCCTCCAATGAGCCAGTGAAAGAGTGAGACCTTCCGTCAGCAGCCACGTGAGGCAGCCTTTTTGGACACGTATCTTCTGGCCCGGACAATTTTCAGATGATCGGACATTGATTGCCATGTCATGAGAAACCTTGACACAGAATACTGGTTACTCCTGGACTCTTGATTTTCAGTAACTATGTGAGAGAATAAATGTTTGTTGTTTTCCTAAAACATCTAAGTTTTAGAAAAAAAAATCATTAAATAACAAAGATAATTAATACACTTCCATTCACATTCTGTTGGCCAAAGCAAGACATATAGTCATGACTAATTTCAAGGAATTGGGGAATTGCAATACTCCCATATGTCTGAAAGGAGGAGAGTCAGAATATTAAAGCTGGCACTAATAACTATCAGTCTTTAAGTCTTTTTCCTTTTGAGTAGGATACAAATAAAAATAAATAAACATTTTCACTTTTTTATGCTTTTAGAGTTTTTTCTAATGTAGGAAATAAAGGTCTTGGACATGAAAAAATAAGTATTGAGAATATAATACATAGAAATGATTATATATATTTGTCTATGGGATTGAATTTGTCATTTTTATCAACATATAATTTATTTTATGCCTGTTAATATTAGAATCTATTTTAAATATTGACTTAAGTAATCCACAAAAGCAAAATTATACTATTTATGATAAATATATTAAAAATTTCAACAGTATAAGTTATCTCTTAAAAATGTATGTGTATATGATGTGTCTGTGTGTAGGATTTTAGAAACAGTTTCTCCAAAATATACTGACTGTGGAAGATTCAATTACCCTCCTCTATCCCTCTATCCCTGGCCTAAACTCAACACAACCCTAAACCTGGAAATGAGTCCCATAGGTTAGAGAGAGTGAGATTCAGAGCAGCCAGATTACCTTTTAAAATGTCTGTTATGTTACTTCTCTGCTCAAAATGGCTCCAGGCCATCCTATTTAATCAGAGTAAAAGCCACAGTCCATAAAAGGCTTATATGGCTGTATAGGGCCAACCACCTACACATCTCCCAGCCTCATCTCAATCTTTTCCTTCCCTTTCGGGCTTCCCTGAGAAGCCTACTAAAGAGTAAGGAGCAACTTCCGCAAGAATTGAATCCCTTTCTCTGCTTTTGCCTGTTATATCATTCTCCATGATACTCATCAGCAGCAGAGACATGTACTTGTTTATTTATTATTATAATTATTATTATTTGCTGGCCTTGCCCACTAAAATGGAAACTCCCCAAAGTCAAGGACTTTGTCGTTTAAGCTCACCCCTTTATTCTTAATGCATGGGAACATCAGAGAAATCTTGTTATGTACATATATATATATAATTTATCATTAACTATAATTTCCCATTCCACATTGTTTAAAACATAATCAAATATAAAATCATTTGAGGGCTTGTGCAACTACTTCCTCTCCAGCCTCATCTTTTGCCGCTGCCTCACTTGCTCTCTGCACTTCAACCTTATTTATCTTTTTTTTCAGCTCTTGGAAGACCCAAGTGTCCTTTTCTTTTTCAACTCCTTTTACATGCTATTTTCCCCTCTACTTGGAAGGTTTTTTCTACAATCCAGTCAAACTCTCAAATCAATCTTCAGATTTTAGCATCAATTAATTTCTTTCTTTTAAATCCCTAATCATAATCTGGAATTTTACACACACACACACACACGCTTATGTTTACATACTTAATCTATTTAGTTATTGAATATTTGTCCTTCTTTGAGGAAGTGGTTGATGCCTAGACAATCAATTTTCTAGACCCAGCACCTAACACAGTGTCACAGACATTTTGCTTAGTAAATTTTTTGAAAAAAATAAATTAACATAAGTTAATTAGTAAAACTCTAGACATTAATCAATTTCTTAAAAAATTATAGTCATGATTGAAACAAAATTTCATATTTTCAAAGTGAAAACTATTTATCCAATATACAAAACATTTTATTTAAGCTGCTTCTTCCTAACCTAGAAAAGGGAGGTCTCCTGCCACATGCTCCATCATGTACTGAGAACAGCAAACAATTAAGTGTGTAACCCAAAGTTTTTCACTGGATGAAAGACAGGCAAATCTCACAACAGAATTTTGTAAAGAGAGAAGTGTTTTAAGATGAGCAATGTACCAAAAAAAAAAAAAAAAAACCAAACAAGTTTTATTTTGGAAACTCTTAGTAGATTCTTGAAATAGCTACACTCCCAAATATTCTCTACAAAAGAAACTTTTTAGATGTTTTCAGACAGTTTAGCAATTTAGTCATATACTGTGAAATACATTCCATATTAAAGTCATATTTGTTATGAAAATAATATTTGTTGCATCTTAAATGTTTCAAATAACTTTCTACAGTTATTCTTCTTAGATTCTCAATGGAAATTTGTATTTAAAAATCCATTTTATTTTTGAGGAAATTGAACTTTAAAGGACAAAAGTTAAAGTAAAAAGAAAAATTAGAACTGAGACAGAATTTCTGATTTGATATATTCTATTTTCCTCACTCTGGGCTACATCGTTATTAATATATTCTATTTTCCCATGCTATATTTTTCAAAGTAGCTTCAACATATATGAGGCAGAGAGTTAATATGAACTTCTTGATTTAGTGATTGTTTCTGCTGTTTCAGCTTTCACCCTGAAGACACAATGGACCATTAATCAAATATCTCCTTCCTATGAAGGCTAGATAGGAATTCTCCAAGTCCTATTGGTAATATGTAGAGAAGACTTCTGCTAGCCATAATATTTAAGCATCCTTATTAAGACAGTGTGGAAGCAACTTCTAAAAGTATTCACTGGAAGCCTAAGAGAACCTTTAGGGATATAATAAAGGGATCCTGAACCATCAAATGGAAGTTTCTTGCATAATAGATATATGACATACTTTTTCACCTAATTTTTAGGCTTTTTAGAACCAAGTATCTAAGTTACTAGGGGTTATAAGTTTTCTTTAAAAATATCAATCTCTCTCTCTCAATGTTTTCTGCATTAAAAATGGGCAGTCACAAATATTGATTTCAAGGAAATCAGACACTGATGGAGAATATTGCCTAGGAGGATGTGATTGACTGTATTTTACATCTGAAAATAATGAAATCACTCAAGGTTGCTTTATAATACTCAATTAAATATTTTAAAGTTTTTTTCCATGATCTTACAAAGGCACAAATACAGCTCTTGTATTCTCTTTCCACACACACACACATATGTATGTATATCTGTGTATGTGTATATATATATATATATATATATATATATATATATATATATATATATAAACACATATGCATATAATATGTATCACATCACTTAAAATTTTGGGTGGAAAGTTTACTGGTCATAACAGGTAAATGAAGCTATTTAATTTTAAAACATTCTGTAAAATAACTTTCTTTCTGGCATGATGTGTTTTGCTAAAATATGGTTTTGTTTAATGTGACTTTTTTTTTGATAGTTGTTTTTTCCTGTGTGATCATTTCTTTTCTGAAGCTAATCTGATATTGCATTAATTAGCATTTAAGAATTTGGCAAATGAAGAAAAAAATATTTCCAAAGCTCACTAAACAGATTTTCATCCATAAATCCTTTACTTTTGATTTCATAATTGTTTGCTAACTATAGGAAATATTGCATATTTAAATGGTGTAAATTTAAGGGAAGCATTTTATGCATTTTCCGTAGAAAATTTATTTTCAAAATTGGTTTAGTTAGTTTAGAATGTCACTGAAGTATCTAAGTTAAAGCCTTTTGGGAAACCTAAGAAAATTATAAGAACATGAAAAAACAGTTCTCTGTACATTACAAAAGTCATTATAAACCACAAATGCTATTTTTCTGCTTGTCTTTCACATAGTCATTAGGGAGTCAGATGAAAAAACAATGAAAATGAAATACTGAGGAAAATGCTCAAAATGAACTTTTATTACTCCCTTATCTTTCACTTCTTGTGAAAAACTGCACAAATTTGGTTTTGTTTTCTTACCTGACATGAAATTTTTCAACTTACTCCTAGGTCCAAGTCAGACAGATCCCTGGTAAGGAAAGAATAGGATTTTGACATCAGAGAAGGGAACATTTGGATGAAAAGGCATATAGGAAACATTTACAAACCAATAAGAGGGCAAGTGTGAGGTCTTTGATCATCCATACTTGTTAAACAGCAAATTTAAGAGGAAAACTGTAAGGGAGTCAGGCAATATGGATTTGATGTATCAGCTCTCTATATGAGTTGTCTGGGAAATCCAGGCAGTTAGTGCCTGGATTAGTGCCTTGGGAATTGTGAGAAATAACTGGAAGTTGTTTATTAGACAGCTTCATTACCCTTGGGAAATGGGACTATCAGGTCTCTACACTGGAGTAAATCATGGTCCTAGTTGAGCTCTTGCCCAAGCAACCCATCCTGACATTGGTTTCTGGATAATCCTTCATATTACACAGAATCTCTTACAAATAACATATAAAGAAGAAATTAGAAAACTATACCACTGGTAGCAGGCAAAAAGAAACATGATGCCCTTGCTTAAGGACAAAATTACTCAGTGAAATTGTGTTCAGTCACTAGGTATTTTGAAAAGAAGGAAAAGAAGAGTGGGATGGCAGGAAGGAAGGAAAGGAGGAAATTTCATAAATTAACCTTAATTATTCCCTTATTAAAAATTCTAATCTATTTATGACTCGAGTTAACTTGAATAAACAATATTTTAGAATTATATTTTTAAAAGTAGTTTCTCAACTTTGGGGAAAAAGTTAGGGCTGTACCAATGAATGATATTCTTTCTACTGCAAAACTGATTGTGGTCAAAATTGTCTTCTTTCATTTTTTTTGAATATCTAGCATCAGTCACTCTCTTAATCCACATCTCAGATAAAGACATTTATGACAACACATTCTGTTACCTACAAATATTCTATTTCTAGAAGCAAAATTATTATTATTATTATTATTATTATTATTAATTTTTTTTTTTTTTGGCGATGCCACACAGAATGCAAGATCTTAGTTGACCCATGCCCCCTGTAGTGGGAGCGCAAAGTCTTAACCACTGGACTGCCAGGGAAGTCCCCTAACGTTATTTTTAGTGACAACCTTTGCAAATGATATTTTTTATTTCAGCCTAAAAATATGGACGGTAAAGACTGAAAAGCATGTACAATATAAATGAATAACTAAATTTAAAAAAAAATTATCAGACCTAGCTATTTAAAACTCTAATATATGAACCAATATTTATGCTCTATATCTATAAAACACTCTAAAAATAAAATATAAATTTTACAAAATACATATTGTCTAAATATTTGTTACTAGGTATATGAGGTTTAATATAATACAGCGATTTAATCATCAATTAAATAACTAATGAAAAAATAAAATAATCAGTAATGGGACAAGGCAACACTTTGGCTTCAATTATTTGAATAGCAAAATTGAGGAAAAATATTATTTGAAGACTAAGAACTAAAAGGTTTTGGTGCTTAAATAACATGTTATTCATAGTCTATCTGTATGAATGCTTATTCCCCTTTCAGACACCCTCTCTTCCAAGAAATCATTCCTCATTAGCACTTATTTATTCTTCCTCTGTGTTATGCAACAGCACTCTTTACAGATACATATTGTATCCTTCAAAAATTTTATTTATTTTCTTATATCTTTAGTCCCCCAATTTGATGGTAAATTCCCTGAGAAAAGAGGATCCATTCTATATTGATTTATCTGCAATACGTAGCATGTGGGCCATCCCTAGGAGAGAACTGGCAACTGAACAAATCAACTAGTGTAGGTTGCTCAAGATAAATGCTCTTGAAAGAGAGGGTTCTGGAACCTTTCAATATAGTTAGATAGATACTGTGAAATTACACTTTAATGATGTTCAGAAAACTAAAGTGTAGATCCTTTGGCCCATCTTCCCAAGCACAGGACCCAGATCAGTCATACCATTTCCTCTCCCCCAAAGGAATACCTGATCAGCTATGTTTGGAGATCAAATTTAGTATTTGTTAAGTTAAAGTGAAATGGTGATTAGCCTGATATTTACTAACTTGTTATAATCTCCTTCTTTGAAGTGGGTATCAAATCTTAATCTTGAATCTTAAATATATCCTGGGCATTCCTTTTCCTGAAAACTCCACAAACAGTCAGCTCAGTATTATCCCCCAATCTCCAGTCATCACATAGATGTTGTGTGATTTTGTCCCTAAATAATACTCTGGAAATACAATTGATCTATTGAAACTTTGAGAATTAAAATTATGTCTTGCTTTTCATAAAAATGTAAAAGACATACAGGATCACAAGGTGGAAAATGATCTGTTAGATGTCATTGAAAATTTTGTCTTTCTTTTCCGGGCCAGCCAGACAGGGGTCCATATGGCATTGTTCTGGATTCCCATCGTAACTTAAAGGGAAACTTTCATAATGTCCAGAGCCCTTGGTGTCCTGCAAATGAAGGAGGAGGATGTCCTCAAATTCCTTGCAGCAGGAACCCACTTAGGTGGCACCAACCTTGACTTCCAAATGGAACAGTACATCTACAACAGGAAAAGTGATGGCATCTACATCATAAATCTGAAGAAAGCCTAGGAGAAGCTTTTGTTGGCAGCTCATGCCATTGAAAACCCAGCTGATGTCAGTGTCTTATCCTCCAGGAATACTGGCCAGCGAGCCGTGCGGAAGTTTGCTGCTGCAATCCCATGGAACAACGCGGGAGCTCACTCAGTGGGTCTGATGTTGCGGATGCTTGCCCGGGAAGTTCTGCGCATATGTGGCACCATCTCCCATGAACACCCATGGGAGGTCATGCCTGATCTCTACTTCTATAGAGATCCTGAAGAAATTGAAAAGGAAGAGTAGGCGGCAGCTGAGAAGGCTGTGACCAAGGAGGAATTTCAGGGTGAATGGACTGATCCAGCTCCTGCGTTCACTGCTACTCAGCCTGAGGTGGTGGACTGGTCCGAAGGTGTGCAGATGCCCTCTCTGCCTATTCAGCAGTTCCCCACTGAAGACTTGAGTGCTCAGCCTGCCACTGAAGACTGGTCTGCAGCTCCCACTGCTCCGGCCACTGAGTGGGTAGGAACAACCACTGAGTGGGCTTAAACTGTTCTTCCACAAACTCTTAAAATGGAAATAGGTTGACAGAAAATAAACAGTTTCTAAAAATAATAATAATAATAATAATAATAATAATTGTCTTTCTAATTTAGCCCCCTGACTACCTACAATGATAGGTAGATTTTTGCTTACATTACTGAGATAATTGCTGAAGAATTCCTCTTTACTCTGAGAAAGAAATTCCATTTTACCATTGGAGATTCTGAGAGTCTGCAATTCCTTTCCATAAAAACTACATTGACAAATGAATGGATAAAGATGTGGTATATATATATACAATGGAATATTACTCAGACATAAAAAAGAATGAAGTAATGCCATTTGCAGCAACATGGATGGACCCAGAGATTATCATGCTAAGTGAAGTAAGCCAGACAGAGAAATACAAATATCACATGATATAGCTTATTTGTGGAATTAAAAAAAAAAAAAAAAAGATACAAATGAACTTATTTACAAAACAGAAAGAAACTCACAGACATTGAAAACAAACTTATGGTTACCAAAGGGGAAAGTGGGGGGAAGGATACATTAAGAAGTTGAGATTAACATATACACACTACTGTAAATAAAATAGATAAACAACAAGGACCTACTGTATAGCAGAGGGAACTCTACTCAATATTCTGTAATAACCTATAAGGGAAAAGAATCTGAAAAATATATATAGATGTATAACTGAATCACTGTGCTGTATACCTGAAACTAACATGATATGTAAATCAACTATACTTCAATTAAAAAAAATCTGATCTAATATCAAAGAAATGCTTAACAGAAACAGCTGTATAAGGAAGACAAAGGTGACTTCATCATGTTTTAACAATGCAATTTCCCTTACTCATGTGGAACGCCATATGTATCATTTGGGGAATTCTCTCAATATATGTTGGAAGAATTCACAGCAAGTCATAAGGTCTGTTGACTGAAGTTACCCCATATGTATCTCATTCTCTTTCTCCAGGATATTTTAGTTGGCACATCAATAACTGATAATTTGACAAGAGTTAGTAGCTACTTTTTGTAGCATCACCTTTTAGGTAATATATTTGCTATTAAAATCTTGAATCTACCTCTAGTTAGAAAAGTGTAATAGATAGAAATAATTTGTGGTTTTTACTTGTGCTTCACCTGCATTTGCCACCAACAGTGAAAATAGAAAATTGATTGACTGTATTTCCTTTCCTACCACTTATTTACAATGTGCTAAATATCTAAGGCTATTAGATATAAACATAAACAAATGCATTTATTTGACTATTATGAGCATATAATCTCTCAGTGATCCCGGATATTGATTAGCTGTATACTTAATTAAAGCAATGGATCCTTTAGTCTTAGAACAGTAGTGGCTAATACTTTCTAGAATGCTGTGTTCGACACTGTTCTAATGAATTAATATAATGAAATCTTCATTAGTTAAAACTAGGATACTTAGAATTATCCTATGAAGAGACTATTATTACACCCATTTTAAAGATGAAGAAATGGAGACAAGGGGTTTAAAATAACTTTTCCAAAATCAAATCAGTGAAAAGTAAATGGTATAGACAGGCTTCAAACCAAAAGTTGCCATTGCACTATTTACCAGAAATTATGAAACGTCAAGAGGGGATAATCATAAATCAGGAATTGCAATACTAAATCTCCTATGATTATCTATATGACTTTGGTGACTTTAGATGGGTGTGTTTTGAGAATATTTTTGAAATGTTTTTGGGTTTCAAAAATATTCTCAAAACACACGCATCTAAAGCCTCAAATTTCTACTCAATAGAGAATATTTGTATACTCAAGATAGTTTTCTCAGTGGCCATTAGACATCATGTCTTCAAATATGTTATGGCTTTCATCCAAATAATAATAATTGTCACAAGCATTGTGAATGAATAACAAGTAATAAAGAATGCAAATTCACCACAATTCTTTGCCAGAATGAACCCTTAATAAATCATAACTAATATTACCACTACTACCTTTATCATTAATAGTCCCATCCCTAATACTATTATTGTTAGTATTAATAAAACTACAACTAAAATTAAACTCTGACATTTTAAAAGAGCAATTAATGTTAAGATTTTGATAAAATATTGTATTGTGATTTAAAGATTAGTAGGGAACTTAAAATACCTAAAATTTTATAATCCTGAAAACAACATGGTTTATGCAAAGATACCAAAGAAGTGATGAGATAGCACCAAGAGGAGGAGGTGAGTTTGTTACACTGTCTGGCTGTTATCCCCACAAATTTTCTCTCCACCTCATTTATTCAGCCAGTACTATTAACTTCTTTCATTTTATTTTACCCACCCCTACTCCCCAATGGTAAAATATCCCTCAGCCCAGGTGGAAAACGAGGAAGTCTGGGAAATTAATTAGGTTATTCATTACATATCAAACTGGAAAAAACAATTTGGCATTTTAAGAATTTCTTTATGCAACAAATTATATTGACTTCTAGGGAAGAATTAGAGAAAACAATAATCTTACCCAGGGTTATACATCAGGCCTTTTTTTTTTTTTTTTTAATATCATAAAGCAAAGAATTGTGAATATTGCAGTAGCTACTAATGATTATTTATTACTAGTGTTATTTGTACATTTTAATTCTTTTTTAAAATAATAATGATGATAAGAGTAACAAAACAGTATTGGGATTTAGTACTTAGTTGAAATTTAATAATATTTCTGAAAAGAGCTTCAATATTAATCCACATATTTTTTTAGTTAGCTTTTAAATTGTTTCATTATTTTATAGAGGCAAATCAACAAGAAAATGGAAGGGAACCCCTTAGAGTGCTAGTTTTTTACATGTAAAACTCAAATCTCTCATTCTTCATTGTGTTCTAGTTCCAGACACCATGATTGACACATAATTGGTGCCTACTGCTTGCAGGTTGAATCAATTCAGGAGCATTTTATTTGAAATCACATAATGTTTGCTACATGCATTTAATGTCTATTTAAGTGCAGTTGATCTTTGAACAACATAAGTTTGAACTACACGGGTTCACTTACACTTGTTTTGTTTTTTTTTTGTTTTTTTTTTAATACTACAGCACTACATGATCCACAGTTGGTTGAATCCACAGATGTGGAACTGTGGTTTGCGAGGGCCAACTATGGGACTTGAGCATCCTAAAATTTTGGTATCTGAGGAGGGTCCTGGAACCAGTCCCCAGGGGATAGCAAAGGACAACTCTATTCCCAATTAAATAAGTCACTTCAAATAAGTTAATTTGTGTTAATGATCAGTTTTCCTATAATTAATTCAAAATTAAATATTAAGGGAGATTTTCATTTTCCACAGTCTCTTTAATGTAAGAGCTTTCTGATTTACTAGTTCATGAAATAGTCACCATTAATAGAAAATTCAGAGAACATTCTAGAAGGTTAAACACTTCATTTGATTATTGGTAGCAGTCAGTACAGCAAGCATTAAATTAAGCCTGGGTTCAACATCATTACTTTTATTTCCACAACATTAAAGAGTAAATTATTGAAAATATATTGAACATAATGTTACTTGTGGATAAAAATTCCTCATGGAATAGACAAAGGACTTTGAAAGAGAAACTCTAAAGGCCAGGTATGCAACTATAATTTAACTTTAATTGAAAGAATATGCTAGTGCAGTCCTAGATGATATAGAATGTCTCATTATGTTTGAACCAAATATGAAACCTAGCTGGGGAAGAAAGTGAATGGAGGGAGTTAAAGTGTGAATCAGCTTACAAGCAGGCCTGATGTTTTTTAGACAACCTGTACCTTTCCCTAGATATCCCTTCTATCTGCTGACAGGTTTCTGTCATGCTAAATCTGAGATGTAAATCTGGTTTCCCATTAACAGAGTTTTTTTCAATATATGATTCTATCATGAAATAGTAATGAATATGGTGTTTAGGAAATCTATTAGTAGGACATGAACATAGAGTAGATATTTTCTTGTTTATATAGCTAATAATTTAGAGAAAGAAACTGAATTTTTTTATCCAAATTTCACCCTGTTCTTTTCCTAATTCCCTACCTTGCTCTCTTACATTTGTAAAGAACCAGTCAGTGAGTTGATTTGCAGTGTGATGGTAGCGTTCTCCTGTGTTTGAAGACAGCAGTCTTGCATCAAGTTTGAAGCGCACTTTGATCTCATTAGTGATAGGATTTTTGTAGCCTTGTTGGACATATTAATAAAAATTGCACAGATTGCTTAAAGTTAATTGGTGAAACACTTTCTTCAAAATGCTGTGCCGGCTCTATAGAATGACTAGATCAAACTTGGAAAGTCAAAATTGGAACTTTCAATTCACTCTAACGGAGTCTATATATGTATTGTGACTTCAGAATTCATTGCAAACTGATTTTTCAAATGCCTTAAAAATACTGTCCAACTTAGGTCTCTTTTTGTTACCTCTTTATGTATATTTTCACCAAAAGCCTTGCAAATGCTTTCAAAAACTCACAGAAGTGCCCGGATAAAAAATAACTTTATTTTCAGCTCAGTTACTCATTTTTAGTGGGCACATTTCCACTTCCAACTTATCTCTAAGCACTATCTACCTGAGGATTCAACTACTTCACCTCAGACAAAAAAAAAAAAAAAAATACCCTTGATAAGAAACTAAAGCATACAAGAAACCTAATTCATTCAATCCAGCCAACAAATTTGCAATGAGCACCTGTCCTGTAATAGGCCCTGTATGTGAGCCAAGGATGCGGGAATGAACAGAGGAGAGACATTACTTGCTCCTGCAGAGTTAAGTCTTGTTTTTTCAGTTCAATCATCTGAGTTGGAAGTGATCTGAATAGGGGCAGGTGTGAGAAACTGCTACCCATTTAAAAAAAATCCATGGGGAAGATCCAATTTAAAAGATTAAATTGTTCATTTTTCCACTCTTCCTTTAATTTAAATTTATATTACTTCTGTGAAATAATCCATTTTCATTAATTCAATGAGCAACACAAAGATCATCTAATATGAATTATTAATTGCATGTGATTTATATTTATATATTTATATAATATATAATGTAAATGTGTATGCTATGTATATGTAATATACATATGCTTTTTACTATATATAATAAAATATATATTATGTACTATTTATATTTAATATTTATACAATATATTATGTTTATAATATATTATGTAGTTATTATATATTTATACTTAATATATACTATTTACAATATAAATATATATGCATATTTATTTATATGTTTTATATTTAGACTCTGCTTTGCCTCAGGGGTCAAGCCAAGAAGACAATTAGACAAATGTTCTAAGATACAAATGCAACAATTTTTGAAATTTAGCTATTTCACAGATTCTTGAAACACAGGAAGTGAATACTTGTCCAAAACAAACATGTGGAACAAACTATCTACCATATTTAAAGTAGGATGGCTTGTAGATGACAACAAATAGAAAAAGATCAGCTTTGGGGCTAAACCTGCCAATTCAGATTCTTCTGAAGTTTGTAAAATGTATTTCCCTATAAGCATTGCCTGTTCTATCAAGTACTCCAAAGATAGTGTTGTAATGATTAAAAATTAAAAAGCAATCAACCAACTTCAGCATATTTATTCAAAAGAATTAAAGTCAGGATCTCGAAGAGGTATCTGCACTACCACGTTCATTGCAGCATTATTTACAATAGCCAATATGTGAAAACAATCCAGATGTCCATCAACAGATAAATGGATTTTTAAAAGGTGGTTATACATACAGTGGAATATTATTCAGTCTTAAAATAAAAAGAAAAAAAAATCTTGTGATACATGACAGCATGGATGAACCTAGAGGACATTACCCTAAGTGAAATAAGCCAGTCACAGAAGAACAAACACTGCTATTTCCAATTAGATGAAGGATCTAAAATAGAATCCTGAAAGTGGAAGGTGGAATAGTTGTTGCCAGGGCCTGAAGGAAAGGGGGATATGAGGACATGTTGTTTAATGGGTAAAATATTTCTATAATGCAGGATGAATAAGTTCTAGAGATCAGCTGAACAACGTAGTGCCTGTAGTAACAGTACTGTATTGTGCGCTTACAAATTTAAGAGGATACATCTCATGTTGTACTCTTACCACTACAATCAATCAAAGGGTCACAAGGAAACTTTTAGAGGTGTTAGCTCTGGCTATCACTTTGTAGTAATGGTTTTACTGGCGTATATATATGTCTAAACTCTTCAAATTGTGAATATTAAATGTGCAGTTTTTAACATATCAATTATACCTCAATAAAGCTGTTCAAATTTTTAAAGGAAAAATAGGTAATCTTCTTCATTAAGGTTTTAATAATGAATCACTTTACATATATTTGCAATGAACAACAAAACAACACATCCTGTGCTCATTTTAATAGAGAGCATGAATATCAATTTATTCAAAAAATCAAAAAATCTGTTAGAAATGTCATGCCTATTTTAGGCTGAGACTAGGAACTCAACTCAATGTGAACAAATCTAGCTATAGACCCATGGCTGCTGTCAGCCAGCACAGCAGTGTTGTCTCTCCTTGACCCTGAGTAGAATAATCAATCACTCACTCAAATGGACAAGCTCAAAAATCAACAGGTGCTCTATCCAAAAAGTCAAGATCACCTTAGGATTCAGCCTGTCGTTCTTCCTTTTTCTGATGCTTAGGGGAATTTAAAAAAACAATGAAAAAGAAAACAAGAAAAGAAAAGGAAAAAATCAAAGTGAACAGTATCTAGTACCATTTATTCTCTGCAATTACTCAATTTTGGAAACAGCTGCAGGCTTCTAACTTTGTTAGTGTTGACTGTACTTCACAGTTTCACTACTCATTTATTGTCTACTTGCCCCTTTGGAATTAACAAGTTTTCTACTTCCTTTAAAAAAGCCCAATGTATTATTGATGGGGTACTCTCTCTCTAATGTGGTAAAAAATACCCCAGACACAAAGACATATTTAACAGTATATTTACTCTCACGGGGAAGACAATTATTTTGATTTTGTGTTCATTGCATACATTTTCCAACTAAATCTAAAAGGCTGTATAGCTTTTCTACACAAGCAGTATCTAAAGTTCTTCTAAAGCCACATGTGTTTCAATGTTGAAACTTTCTTGCAGAATATTCACATTTCAAAGGGCAAATGTGAGTTCTATCCTATTAGGTTTCAATACTGGTAGTTGTGGTGAAGTCCCACTACACACTAGTTATTGTGCTCTTGGGGTCAGGAATCTACAAAACTCTTCAATGCCACATGCAACTTGAATGATCTTAGGCAAGTCTTTAATTTGTCTAAGTTTCAGTTACATAACGTATAAAATGATTTTAAATTCTTGGTGTTAGTTCGCTAAGTTGCTGCCAGTAAAGTCTAAGCAAAGTGCCATATAATTAATAAACATTAGCAAACATTCTTTATTCACTGCTATTATTATTCTACTTATTGTGGTGATAACTTGTTCTTTGGTTTGAAATAAAATTTAAATAAGATTGCTCCCTGGTGAATATGTAAAGTTAACATTTTATTCTCCATTAAGGAAATAGCTAAGTAACTTCCTGCCTTCACATTTCTACAAATAAGTGGCAAAAGACGATATTGGAAGTTGGTGGGGTTCTTTCTGGTAACTGTAGATCTATGAGCAAATATCTCTACTCTTTCTTTCTAGAAGCATCCCCTTCTGGTTCCCTCCATTCCTCCTCTCTATGTAGAGGTTGTCTAAGATCTTGGTCCTGACAGGCTTAGACACTTCTCATAGAGTCTCTGAAAGAAAAAAAAGATAAGCCTGTAAAAGCTGACCTAAGAAAAAACATGCACTGACCTTCTCTTGATGTAGTTTGCTTTATTTCCTGCACATAAAAAAATTGAAAAGAGCATTTGTAACTCATCGTGAATTAAAATTTTCTAACAGTTTCTGTGACATTGTACAGTTTTTATATAGCAATTACATCATAACATGGCACTAAAATATTTAGTGGTATATAATATGAAGAAAACATTTAATAAATGTTAAAAAGAGCAACATAGGACCTAATCTATTTAAGGGTAGTATAACAAAGGATTTTATAGAATAGCAAGGTTTGTGACACCACAATTACAAAACAAGATGTGTTGTTGTTTCATGACTTAGAAATGACATTCAGATATCTGTCAATGGATGAAAAGGATGAATGAAAATAAAATTTTAATTGTGTTTTTTTATTCTAATTTTTATTTTATTGTGGTAGGAACACTTGAGATGAGATCTACTCTCTTAATAAAGTTTTAAGTGTACAAAACAAGATCGTTAACTACAGGCCCAATGTTGTACAGCAGAGTTTTACATTTATCTTGCATTATGGAAATTTACACCCATTGAGCAACACCCCTCCCCTTCCCCTACTTCCTGCTCCTGGCAACCACAGTTCTGCTCTCTGCTTCTAAAAGTTTGACTATTTTAGATACCTTATATCAGTGAAATCAAACAGTATTTGTCCTTATGTGACTGGCTTATTTCACTTAGAATAATGTCTTCCAGGTTCATCCATGTTGTCATATTTCACAGGATTTTCTTCTTTATATAAGCCTTAATAATATTTCATTGTATGTATATATCACATTTTCTTTATCCCTTCATATTGATGGACATTTTAGTTGTTTCCATGGCTTGGTTATTGTGAACAGTGCAGAAATAAGCACAGAAGTGCAGATATCTCTTCAAGATCTTGATTTCAATTCTTTTGGACAAATACCCAGAAGTGGGATTGCTGGATCATATAATAGTTGTATTTGTAATTTACTGAGGAACTTTCATACTGTATTCTGTAGTAGCTGCACCATTTTGCATTCTGAACCAACAGTAAGCAAGGGTTCCAATTGCTCCACCTTGCCAGAAACTTGTTCTTTCTCTCCTTTTTTTTTTTTTTTGATATATGGAGATTTTGTTAAAAACAAGAATGTCATATGAGACAGAGAGAGAAAGAAAGAAGGAAGGAAAGAAAAAGAAAGAAAGGAAGAAAGAAAGAAAGAAAGAAAGAAAGAAAGAAAGAAAGAAAGAAAGAAAGAAAAAGGGAAAAAAAGGAAGAAAGAAATCCAAATGCAGTCTGTGGTGGGGTATCTGGGGACACTATGTTAGAGTTCTGTCACCAAGTGATGAAGGAGGGTGAAGTTGTGAGGGTCTACTCCATTGCTACCACTTATTATTCTGTAAAAATAGCTTGAACATCTGGGTTTAACTGTAAAACAATAGCCTCCAAAATCCTAACTGTTCAAGCAGAGAAAAATGTTTTTAATTACACTTTATACCATGCCCCTTCAGACTTAATCAATATGCATTTTGACATAGATATGTTATTCTCCTTATCATATAAAGTAATATGATATTTTTATTAAATTAATATATTTTGTATACAACATTATACATGACGTTATGATGTCACTTGTGTATCACAAACCAGTGACAGAGCAATGAATGTTTCTGCTGAACACAACTCTGTAAAAGAGATAAAAACACAATAATCTTTCTGTATCAAGGCAACTTGAACTGCTGAGGCAAAGAAGATTGGAGGAGATAAAAGAAAAGGCAAATCCCATGGACCTGTGAGCTAATATACTTATGTATATTTTCCTTCAGGGCCTTGGCTGATTCTAGACTTAGGACAAGAGTCTGAGGGTCAGGTCAGTGATGGAATAGTAAGGAACTAATGGTGAGATACCAAAACTCTGTCGGATCTTGTCAAGACATCTGCTGAATTCTGAACCTACACAAGCCAGGAGGCTAATTATCCAAGCAATTAGGAGTTTTGGGCAACTGTATGCTACCGAGAAGGTAAAGATTAAGATTTTGGAACTGCCAAGAGGAGAGGCCATGGTGATCACTTAAAACTCTTGTTGAGCATCCCTGCAGCACTGTGCCCTCAGAGCATAATCGTGAAACTGCAAACCAGCTGCTATCCTGCCCCATTGCTAATTGGTTTTAAGTAATCAGGTCCCCCTCTATCAGTTTACTAAAGGAAAGTGTAAGTCTTCTGTGATAGTTCTCAATTGCTTCATAACAAATTACCACGCATTTACTGTTCTGAAACATTATCACAGTTCTGTTCTGTAGATCAAAAGTTTGAAATGGCATGGCTGGGCTCTCTGCTCGTGTCAAAAGTCTGAAGGCATGGTGTCAGCCTGCCTGAGTTCTTTTCTGGATGCTAATTCTCATTGGCAGAATTTAGTTCCTTGCATTTTTATGACTGAGATGCCAGTTTTCCAGTTTTCTTACTGGCTGACCACCAGGGTCCACTCTTAGCTGCGAGAGGCCAGGTTCATGGTACTTGGCCCACTTCATTCAAGTCAACAATGGTATGTTTAGTCCTTCTTATGCTTTGAAACTCTGACTTTCTTATCTGCAACCAGCCTGGTAAATTCTGTTTTTAAAGGGTTCATGTGACTATGTCAGACTCACCTAGAGAATCTCCCTGTCTTAAGGTCAATTATGCCATCTAACAAAATCTAATGAATGGAAGTAAAATCCATTATATCTATTGTTCCAAGGATTATGCAAGGCATGTACACCAGGAACATGAATCTTAGGGACATCTTAGAATTCTGCCTAACACAGGCCACATTCTGGCCTGCAATGATGTTTTTCCCTCGCAAATGCAAAATACTTTTACCACAAAACCCCATCCTATTACAACAGTAGTTCAAAGTCCTAAATCTGTTCATCTCAAAAGTCTAGAATTTCATCATCTAAATCACTTAAATCAGAGTACATCAGACTTCAGGGTAGAATCCATTGTGTATAACTCTTGGGACACAAGTCTTCTCCATCTATGTATCTATGAAACTAAACAGACAACTTATCTGTCCCCTGGCATCTTCCCTCTGAATAGAAATCTCATGCAAATTTTTTCTATGCTTTTTATACAAGGTTGCAACATTTCATCAAAAATAATCTGTTATGATAAAAAAAAGATCATATGATCAAAAACCAGTCCTCAGATGATCAAATATGAGTTATCTGGCAAGAACTTTGAAATATTTATAATATATGTTATATATAATGCATAATCATATATATGCCAAATGAGAGAAAATGGTTAAAATAAATAAACCATGGGAAATTTTCATCAGAGAATTGAAATATACTTGACAAATCAAATGAAATAATAGTAATATAATGAATAAAATATTGGGAATTCAGATCTCAATTGATGAGTTTAACAATGAGCTAATGTCATCAGAATAGAGAAATTTTCGATTGGAAATAGAAATAGAAAATATTCAGATAGAATCACAAAGATCTGTGTATTTGAACAGTTTCTGCTTAGTGACTATTAGGAATGGTTCTGCACATTCTTTCATATGTTTTTTTTTGAACTATGTGTACATCTCTGTTGACTACAGAGACGTTAGTGGAATTTCTTTTATCCCATTGTGAATTTAATTAGAATTTCTCTGATGAGTCATGACCTTACCTTTTACATAATTATGAAAATGTTCATTTCTTATAACTTTTTAAGAAATAGAATCCCTTTATCACATTGAGAAAGTTCTTTTCTCTTCGTATTTTACCTGTCTTTAAGCAACAGTGCTGTTAACTGTTAGTTTTTTCATCATGAAAATTATTTTCTCCTTTATTATGTGAATGCAGTGAATGACATTGACTTTTGAATGTCAAACCACCCTTACTTTCATGATATATTTTCTTAAATCCATATATGTGTATTTGAAATATTATGTACATTATATATGTATATGATATATGTATACGTGTATATCATATTTATATACGATGTAGACACACACATATGTATGGGTTAGATTTGCTAATATTTTTAGGATTTTCATACCTAATTGAAGTTAAACACATAATCTAGATTTATGGAGGAAATAGTCAGAAGAACTACAGCCGGAAAGGGTTAAAATATCTTCTGGGCATGGAGAGAATGAAATGAGGGGAAGCTGCTAGTTTCCATGACAAGTACTTATAAAGTCCTTTATAAAATAAATGTTAACATCTATTAGAAAAAAAATTGAATAAGCTTTAATCAAATCACATATTTAAACTTTTGTCTGGATTCAAATGCACAGTTAAGTAATATCTTCTTGATTAACTAAGAGTCTTCTTGATTCTTAAACTGAAATTAAGAATGATCAGATTTATAAGCTGCTTGGTTTTTACTGTATAAAAGCCAATTATACAGTGCATTTTCTATTAAAATTTCTAATAAAATTAATACATTTTAAACCCAATGTTTTTGCTTCAGAAAGAAAAAGAGGGTTTCCAAGAACAATAGACCTTCATGACGCCATGCAGTATTGGAAAGTATACTGGATTAAGATTCTGTGTCCCGAATCTGGTACTTATTATCTGTAAGTTGTTTTGGAAGTCACAACATTCCAGATCCTCAGTCCATCTAAAAAGTAAAACAGTAATGCTTTGCCTACTTATCTTTATAGTAGAGTTGACAATAAGTTAAACACAACATCTGACATATAATATAGATTCAATCATTACTTATATTTGAAAACAATCAGTGAATGAACAGATGATTTAAATGAAAGTAACTAGGTTAACAGTAAAATATTATAAAAGGTTAAAATATTTCTAGTGTCAGCTATGAAGTAACAAAAATTATTTACATATTAGTAAATGATTAGCCAGATATTTTTTTCTCAACGAATGGGATAAAAGGGTAAATATATATATAAATCCAAACTTAAATAAATTTGAGACTAGAGCTAAAAAGTATTCACATATGAAATTCAACCAACAAATATTCCTTTAAAATTTTGGTTACAGTGTTTCAAACTTTAAAAAAGAAAATCAAATCTGTTATTTGTTTGTAAATGAGCTTTCATGCATAGATAAAAACAAATTCAATATTAAAATACTTGGGGAGAAAAAAAAGAGCATAAGTTAAGCTATGTATTTTCTAAATACTTCCATATACCTATGATTGAAATTTATTCTTATAACAGTCCTATGATATAAAGTCAGTGAATTATGTTTTAAATTTTATAATGGGTCAGGTAAGAAAATAAATGAAGTTATCTCACTAATTGGTACTGAGATCAACTAGGCTGACTACTTCCTAAAATGTGAAGGTGTAACAAAAATAATAATAATAATTGACACTGTAGAGTGTTTTAGAGCTCCTAGTCTTTTTCAAGTGTGTTATTCCATTTATAAAAATATAATGACTAGTTAATCTGCTGGGTTTTTTAGCAGAGAAATCATTTAACCACCAATTCTATATTGTGTAAAGGAAAATTTGGGTCAAAATAAACTCAGTGGGAAGTGGGTACTATTAGTCTAAATAAGTCCCCCAGGAATGGATATGATTCTCATAAACTCTCACACACTGAGTAGTATCAATACATTATACCTTTCAAATTATTAAAGGAAACGTGTTTAAAAAGTGTGCTACACTGTCATAAGCTCTCATGCTTAGGAACAAAGACAGCATCTTGCATGAATGCCAGGCAAAGCTCAGATAACCTAAGAAATTTTGATTTGAAAATAATCATATAACCTAGGGGGAAAAATATTGAATGGGAGGAGGGAGTTGGGGAACTTTACCAGTCTCAGTTACAATAAACTCCCAGAATCAATTAAATTAACTTCTGTGACTTGTGATCTATTGACTTCTCTTGGAACGAATGTCATTAATTTCAGGCTTGGAAATATAAACATTTTCTGTGTTGTTTTATGAAGGGCAGAGTAGGTCTTTCCTATTTGGCAGAATATTTTAAAATTGTCACAAAATAGCAAATTGTCACAAAATAGCAAAATCATGAAGAAACAGGCCAAAAGAAACAAGTTTTGCATGTTTAATGACAAAATTAAGAGGGCAGAAATATATTTGCCAAGACATTTCAATCAAGGCCTTTCAGCCAATTTTTATTTAAAATATGCATGCATGCTTCATTTATGCATGTATGGCATGGAGAAATAACCATCTCTTGATTTTCTGTTCATCATACTTAAGCCTTTTAAGAACTAAACAGATTCATAAATATTATGCTAAGTGAGAGAATGCTAAGAGTGAGCATGACTGCCAACTCTTTGTCACCAATGATGATAGATTTGATTTAGTTATGATCGGTAAGTTCTAGATCACTTTAGCATGACAGTTCCTTTCCTCTTATTGCTTGAAATATTCTTTTTCCTGTGTTTGAGCCAATTCCCTAGTTTTGAACAGAGTGAAGATATTTGCTAGAATCAGCCATGCTCATGGACTCTAATTGTACTACTTATTCATCAGTTACTAAAACCTTAATTTTGAATTGTTCAATGTCATCATCTGAAACCTGGATTTTCTGTTAAATTTTATGCTTTTGAAAAAACACTTTAAATACTTCAAGCTATGTTTGATTAATTACATTTTGATATGAAGAAATACAAATTTTGTACTTAATAAACTATATATTTTGGTTTGTCAAGATCTGAAATGATCACCAGTACTTCCTTTACTATTATCAGTTACAGATATGTAAACCACTGCTAATACAATGTGTGTATAGATTGCTATGTATATTCAACTTTGTGAAAAATGTGAATTAATAGCATTAGTAATATATAAAATATTTAAAATTATCCACTTAGTTAAAATTAATAATAAGATATTTCAGAGGCCAGCTCCAGGATTTAATAATATGATGCCCCTCTAGGAAAAAATACTCATTTTGTACACAAAAAGAAGTGACTGAAATGTATACATAACTAACAATATCTTTTTTAGATGCATTAGGATGAATTCCCCTTTGTATCCAGTTTATTAGTAGTCTCTCTCACAACACTGGTAACTACACTGAAGGAATTTGTAAGGATCTTAACAAATTCTGAGAGAAAGTTTCTCAGAATGATGTTAGCCACTGTCTAAAGGAAGATAATTTATTAGTTCTTTCAGACTTAAAGCATTTATTATTAGTGTCCTTTTTATCTGTAGTTAGTTTTTATCTATTATTCTAAATGAGTAGGGTTTCTTCCTATTTCTTTTTAATAATAGAACTGAAAATTGGCTATATAATATGTTTAACATTATAGAAATAAATGGCAGGATAAATAGAGAGCTATAGAGATGGATGGATGGATGGATGGATGGATGGATGGATGGATGGATGTGATAGGGACAGAGTAAAGGGACAAAGTAAGTGATTAAATAGATAATCCCACTAAGGGACTGTAAGTAAAGAAAAAGTATTGGAGACCACTGTAAGTTAATGATCACTCAAGAAAGCAAGTTTGCTTAACTACAAAACCAAGCAAGCTTGCTTAGCAATAAAACCATGCAATAGAAGCATGAGACATGCTCCAAAACAATAAAAAAATCATGAAACAAGACCCACAACCTGCCCTTTGAGTTCAGTAAGTTAATGATTCCTGGGACATGCTCCTCTGCACACACTAAAAATAAAAATATAGGGAAAAGATAATATTATACTAAATTTACCATTTTTAGCATGTGTTACTGCGTTTTTGCTCATTTCCATTGCACCATGAACGTCCCGGCTTGACCATGTAGGGACAAGAAAACTCCTCCGCCTGACATGGAGGAAGACGTGATAATGGAAGCTTGACATCTACTCAAGAATGAGGAAGAAGGTGGTCTTCTCCCCCTCCCTACTTTTCCTTTGATTATAAAACTGTAGCCCACTAAGCTCTCGTCACAGCATCCTCTCACCCACCTGCTTATACGCTTCACAAGCATCATATTCTAATAAATCACTTCTTATCTATAACTTTGTTTCTCGCTGCATTTTTTATGTGCTGAGACAAAAAGAACCAGAGCTCCTTGGAGTCCCCCAAGATGCATTTTTGCAGTTTCAGATGGATGGAGGGAGTGAGAAAGAGCTCTCTCTAGGGAGGGAGAGAGAGATAAAGAAAGAATTAATAAAGGAGTTTCCATAATACCCATAATTTTCTCTTTTGCAGATTAAACTGTATTTAATTATTTTTCCTCATGAAACCTCTGTTGTTTTGTAACTTTAGGAGATTCCCAGGTGAAATCTGAAACTGGCCCTCATAAGAAGACTACAAAAAGAGACCAAAGAAGGAGGCAGACCACCCCAGATTGGTAGGTGGCAGTTTTACTAAGCAAGAGATCTCACACATGAGCCTTGTCTTGGGGGACTGCAAGAGGAGTAGATCTCTGCACCCATCCTCTAGAATCTTAAAAATTTATAGAGACCTTTATGAGGATTATTTTCTACACAGCCCAGATGGCCTCAACAACAACTTACTCTCTCAAGGCTACACATCTTTGGAACCGCTCCAGCTACAGGAAAGTGGGCAAACATACACCCGAAGAACAGGGGAGTGGGTGCGGGGTCTCTGATTGCCCAGGTCAACTGGTGGTCATGATCATATACTCCCTGATGACCTCGTCCAACACCTTCCTTACGGTATTTTTTTAAGATACTTTTGAAAACCTATTTGGAAATTGTGGCTAAAGTACAGGGGTAGAAATTATTTTTAAAAGGTTTTAAGCTAAGCAAAGTTACAAATGAAAGCTACAAACAAAGTCCCTTCTGTCTCTAGCAATGCCCAAATTTCCTATGCCAGGATGGGGCTGAGGATAACAAAGAAAAGACCAATATCATGCAGCATCTCTGCAGGCCTTATTCCATGCAGGAATTCTCAGGGGGCCTCAAAAATTATTGGGGTTTAATTTTAAATGTAGCCAGATCAGGCTACAATTAGCAGGATCATCCACACTAGATGCAGTGCTGACCTCTGTGTGGAGTGGAGTTATTTCTCACTGTAACTTGTCCCCATGGACCTCATTCTGTTTGATCACCTGAACTTCCTGAGCAACTCCATACCTGTCTCCACTGGATATGAACTCTGCCATAGCTAGACCTGGAATTTCCATTCTTTTCTGCTCTGGGTCTTAATCTGTTTACAGACATCAGAGAGAAGAAGACACAAATAGATGTAAAAAAGACACACACATAAAACATTTGTAAGGGTAGAAGTGTTACCAAACGCAAGTTCATGTGCCTGACGCACAGTGAGCTAAACCAATGCAGAAACGTTGGAGTTTGGAGCAGAGAAAGGGCCCTGCACGGAGATACGGGTGGCTTGTGCTCAAAAAAGCCGGGACTCCCTGAAGGGTTTCAGCAAAGTATTTTTAAAGGTCAGGTGAGGGAGGGGGTCACAGGGTATGTGACCAGCTCCTGCATAATTCTCTGATTGGTTGATGGCGAGGTAACAGGGTGGATAACATCTTAGGTGCTAGAAGTTCTGGGGGCTATGTGTTCATGATCATCAAGTAGTTAATTTCTTCCATTTGGTGGTGGTTTTAGCATCTGAAAAACTCAGGAAATATGTATCAGATACTATTATCTCAGTACTTCAGAGAGTAGCTGCAACAGAGGATATAGGGTGGCATCTGTCCCGGGAAGGCCCCATCGGGTCCTGCTGGGTTACAGGAGTAGTGTGTTCAAACATGAATCAGAGATGACATGGGATAAATTCAAGGTAAATAGCAATAGTATGGTAATTTGTATTAACAATTTCATCAGAAGTAGCAGCCGACCCTTTTTCACTCTTTCCACCCCCATCAACAAATTTGTGTTCCTGAGAGCGGCATGAATATTGAAATTCAAATGTATTGGCCCCTGAATGTTCACTGCTTCCTGGCTTACCAAACTCATCATGCTGCCCCTTTGGATTGTCCCTAAATCTGTGGCCACTTAAATAATAGTCTAGATTTATGTCAGCGTTCAAGAGGCAGGAACCATTTCTATGCTGTTTCATTAGGGAGTAGTGAAGCACACATATATATTTTAAATATTTTCTTATTTTAAGAGCATTCTTAAATCATGTCAAAACTTTATGGAATGCCTTATGTAAGTTAGACACTGTGAAAAATCACTTTCACTTTTATTATCTTTTATTCCTTATAGCAAACCTCTTACAAAGGTTTTTATTAACCTTGTTTTATGGATGGGGAAACAGAGGGGCATAGAAATTATTTAACACAGCAAGTATTTTACCTATGAACTCTGACTTTAAATACAATTCTTGAAGACATTATATCCATAATATGTCAGTGACATTCAATCATAATTTTATAGTACATAAAGTCTGTAAACTGTATTAAGCAAAATGAAAATACAGACCTTTAGTGTTTTAAATTATTTTCCTGAGTCCCATGAAAATAATTTTGTTTGCCTTAATTTTTAAATTTTTTGGTGTTGAAGTTAATATTGCCATGTGATAAATAGAAGAAGAATAATTCAAATTCCAATGATGATGATTATCCATTAGACATTATCTTACCTGCATTGCTGTGGATACTTTTTATTATGTACAATTACAAAATTTTTAAACCTTTCCAATTTCCTTTCAAAAGCATGAAATTTGTCCTTGCTTCAAATTTCGGTTTTCATTTTCATTGTTCCTATGACTAGAATTTTGATTATATTAACCTATTTGTAGTCTACAATTGAATGCAAACATTAAAATTAATGAGAAGAGTTTGAGAAAAATTAATGGTTATCAATGTGCCTGCCAACCAGCTTAAGAAATATAACATTTCCAATCCACTGAATATTTTCTATATGTTCTCTATATATTTTCTATATATTCTATATTCATATACAACCCTAATTGCCTAAATAGCCACTCCTCTGAATTTATGTTAACCTTAATTGCTTTTATTTATAATTTTTCCATATATATATATACATATTTCCATGTATACAGAAATATATATTATGTTTATATTATATATAAATAATATATGTGTACTACACACACATATACATACATACATACACACACACACCAAGACAGTATTGAAAGTTTTATTACTCATAATGAGGTTTTCTGAAGAGAGCAAGTAGGTCTGAAAATGACTTAAGAACACAAAGAGCAGGGAATGATTTTGGATATTATTATGGTTGGGGTGGAACCAGGGTGAGAGTTCCTGTTCAGACCAGCAGCTTACATGATTTGAACCTCTTATCAGTGCTGAAGGAGGAAGCAATTGGTCTTTATTTTGGGGTCCCCCAAAATAAGAAGTTGAAAAGTAAAACAAATGTGTGCCTTGGTCACAACCAATGATATCTTGAACTCCAAAGCAGATAAGGGGTGCCTTGATGAAAGCTTGTATTGTGGCTTTAGTGTAGGCAGAGATATGTATGACTGTGCTTTATATTTTGAGTATGTGCGAAGTAAGATATTTCCAATGTTCTTTATTCCAGATGGGGCAACCCTGGATAAGGAATTGCTGTTTTGGCTATTGGCCAGGTCAGATGGCCATACCATTGGAAATGGTCCAAGAGTCTGTAAAATTGTGCAGATGGGGCTGTTGTTGCTCAAACCATCCATTACTAAGAATGGCTGTCCAAAGTTTGGCCAGTTGTGCTGACCCGTCTGTCTTGCTCTCAATCAGAAATGCTATGGTTAATCAGAGGATGGCAGCAACTCCCCTTTTAGTGCTCTAGCACATGTAATGGTGGTGCTACCATTCATAAATTATATGAATTCCCTTTGCTGTTCTGTCAGTTAATCCCAAAGGACTCTCATGTAGCCAAGAGATTTGGTAGAGGTATGACTTCATCCAGCATCACGGCATCTAAAAGAGACTAAGGATGGACAGTCCATCCCTCTTGTGTAGCGGATATACTAAAGGGCTCAGTGTTGGTTCTATCCTATTAACACTGTTTTCATTTAGCAAGAGGCCAAGCTTATGGAGTGCTTCTTCCATGACCTAAGTCATAATGGACAGCTGGATATAGAAAGTTCCATGTTTAGTGCCTGTGAAAACTTCTATTTCAATAAGACCCACGTGTATGTCCAGCAATTATTGCCCTAAAGGCAGGTAACATGCAGCCAAGAAGAGCAGTTTCTTGCATTAGGAAGCCCATGGATATTTTCTGGCCATCATAAGTGGCTCAAGGAGTCTAGGAGGTATGAAAGGAACTTCCTATATGCTGTAGAGTGAAAGAGTCTCTGGGGGGCACTATTTGGAGTATCTATTTTGGGCAGACTCTAGAGATTTGTTGGAGGGCCATTCAAAGAGGGTCAAATTATGAATAAGAACATTTCTGGGCTTTAGCAAAATTTTAAATGAGGAATATGTTTCTTTCAAAACCCCTAAAAGATATTGAGTTCATTTTAATACTGTGGGTGCTAGTTCAGCAGTTATTTCTTAACAAGGTCAGGATGAAATGTCTCATCAACTGACCAAATGATGTCAAGAAATTTATTGAAGTAGTGGGGACCAGTACTTTATGTGTGGCAGTAGCCTGTTCATTTTCAGAGCTCCTTTGTGAGTATTTGGATGTCCTGACTCTGTATGTCAAATGAATCTACTCACAGAAAGATGTTATTGCTGTGATGATATATCTGTGTTCCCAGAGAAAGTTGGATGCAGTTGAGCCTTTGCCTGCAAATACTGTGGGTGATGGAACAGCTATTACACCCCTTGGGTTACACAGATAAAGGTGTACCGTGTCTTTTTGAAGGTGAAGGCACACTATACTTGAAAGGCATAGGCCCTGAATGAAATATAGCTGAATCTATGATGGCAAGGTGTCCACAAGTTGCTGATAAAATGGAGTCAGTAATTTCTTTTTTTTTTTTTTTAACATCTTTATTGGAGTATAACTGCTTTACAATGGTGTATTAGTTTCTGCTGTATAACAAAGTGAATCAGCTATATGCATACATACATCCCCATATCTCATCCCTCTTGCATATCCCTCCCACCCTCCCTATCCCACCCCTCTAGGTGGTCACAAAGCACTGAGCTGATCTCCCTGTGCTATGCGGCTGCTTCCCACTAGCTATCTATTTTATATTTGGTACTGTATATATGTCCATGCCACTCTCTCAATTCGTCCCAGCTTAGCCTTCCCCCTCCCCGTGTCCTCAAGTCCACTCCGTATGTCTGCGTCTTTATTCCTGTCCTGCCTCTAGGTTCTTCAGAACCATTTTTTTTTTTTTTTAGATTCCATATCTATGTGTTAGCATATGGTATTTGTTTTTCTCTTTCTGACTTACTTCACTCTGTATGACAGTCTCTAGGTCCATCCACCTCACTACAAATAACTCCATTTCATTTATTTTATGGCTGAGTAATATTCTATTGTATATATGTGCCACATCTTCTTTATCCATTCATCTGTTGATGGACACTTAGGTTGCTTCCATGTCCTGGCTATTGTAAATAGAGCTGCAATGAACATTGTGGTACATGACTCTTTTTGAATTATGGTTTTCTCAGGGTATATGCCCAGTAGTGGGATTGCTGGGTCATATGGTAGTTCTATTTTTAGTTTTTTGAGGAAGCTCCATACTGTTCTCCATAGTGGCTGTATCAATTTACATTCTCACCTGCAGTGCAAGAGGGTTCCCTTTTCTCCACACCCTCTCCAGCACTTATTGTTTGTAGATTTTTTGATGATGGCCATTTTGACCAGTGTGAGGTGATACCTCACTGTAGTTTTGATTTGCATTTCTCTAATGATTAGTGATGTTGAGCATCTTTACATGTGTTTGTTTGCAATCTGTATATCTTCTTTGGAGAATAGTCTATTTAGGCCTTCTGCCCATTTGTGGATTAGGTGGTTTGTTTTTTTTGATATTGAGCTGGATGAGTTGCTTGTATATTTTGGAGATTAATCCTTTCTCAGTTGCTTCATTTGCAAATATTTTCTCCCATTCTGAGGGTTGTCTTTTTGTCTTGTTTATGGTTTCTTTTGCTGTGCAAAAGCTTTTAAGTTACATTAGGTCCCATTAGTTTATTTTTGTTTTTATTTCCATTTCTCTAGGAGGTGGATCAAAAAGGATCTTGCTGTGATTTATGTCATGGAGTGTTCTGCCGATGTTTTCCTCCAAGAGTTTTATAGTGTCGGGCTTTACATTTAGGTCTTTAATCCATTTTGAGTTTATTTTTCTGTATGGTGTTAGGAGTGTTCTAATTTCATTCTTTCATATGTAGCTGTCCAGTTTTCCCAGCACCACTTATTTAAGAGGCTGTCTGTTCTCCACTGTATATTCTTGCCTCCTTTGTCAAAGATAAGGTGACCATATGTGCGTGGGTTTATCTCTGGGCTTTCTATCCTGTTCCATTGATCTATATTTCTGGTTTTTGTGCCATTACCATACTGTCCTGATTACTGTAGCTTTGTAGTATAGTCTGAAGTCAGGGAGCCTTATTCCTCCAGCTCTGTTTTTCTTTCTCAAGATTGCATTAGCTATTCAGAGTCTTTTGTGTTTCCATACAAATTGTGATATTTTTGTTCTAGTTCTGTGATAAATGCCATTGGTAGGTTGATAGAGATTGCATTGAATCTGTAGATTGCTTTGGGTAGTATAGTCATTTTCACAATGTTGATTCTTCCCATCCAAGAACGTGGTATATCTCTCCATCTCTTTGTATCATCTTTAATTTCTTTCATCACTGTGTTATAATTTTCTGCATACAGGTCTTTTGTCTCCTTAGGTAGGTTTATTCCTAGGTATTTTACTCTTTTTGTTGCAATGGTAAATGGGAGTGTTTCCTTAATTTCTCTTTCAGATTTTTCATCAATAGTGTGTAGGAATGAAATAGATTTCTGAGCATTAATTTTGTATCCTGCTACTTTACCAAATTCATTGATTAGCTCTAGCAGTTTTCTCGTAGCATCTTTATGATTCTCTTTGTATAGTATCATGTCATCTGCAAACAGTGACAGTTTTACTTCTTCTTTTCCAATTTGGACTCCTTTTATTTCTTTTTCTTCTCTGAATGCTGTGTTTAAAACTTCCAAAACTATGTTGAATAATAGTGGTGAGAGTGGGCAACCTTGTTTTGTTTCTGATTGTAGTGGAAATTTTTTTCAGTTTTTCACCTTTGAGAACGATGTTGGCTTTGGGTTTGTCATATATGGCCTTTATAATGTTGAGGTAAGTTCCCTCTATGCCTACTTTCTGGAGGGTTTTTATCATAAATCAGTGTTGAGTTTTGTCGAAAGCTTTTTCTGTATCTACTGAGATGGTCAAATGGTTTTTCTCCTTCAATTTGTGAATATGGTGTATCACGTTGATTGATTTGCGTATATTGAAGAATCCTTGCATTCCTGGGATAAACTCCACTTGATCATGATGTATGATCCTTTTAATGTGCTGCTGGATTCTGTTTGCTAGTATTTTGTTGAGGATTTTTGCATCTATGTTCATCAGTGATATTGGCATGTAGTTTTCTTTCTTTGTGACATCTTTGTCTGGTTTTGGCATCAGGGTGATGGTGGCCTCGTAGAATGGGTTTGGGAGTGTTCCTCCCTCTGCTATATGATGGAAGAGCTTGAGAAGGATAGGTGTTAGCTCTTCTCTAAATGTTTAATATAATTCGCCTGTGAAGCCGTCTGGTCCTGGGCTTTTGTTTGTTGGAGGATTTTAAATCACAGTTTCAATTTCAGTGCTTGTGATTGGTCTGTTTATATTTTCTATTTCTTCCTGGTTCAGTCTCAGAAGGTTGTGTTTTTCTAAGAATTTGTCCATTTCTTCCAGGTTGTCCGTTTTATTGGCATATAGTAGCTTGTAGTAATCTCTCATGATCCTTTGTTTTCTTCAGTGTCAGTTGTTACTTCTCCTTTTTCTTTTCTAATTCTATTGATTTGAGTCTTGTCCCTTTTCTTCTTGATGAGTCTGGCTAATGGTTTATCAATTGTGTTTATCTTCTCAAAGAACCAGCTTTTAGTTTTATTGATTTTTGCTCTTGTTTCCTTCATTTCTTTTTCATTTATTTCTGATCTGATTTTTATTATTTCTTTCCTTCTGCTAACTTTGGGGTTTTTTTTTGTTCTTCTTTCTCTAATTGCTTTAAGTGTAAGGTAATTCTTAATTCTAGTTTAATTTAATTTAATCTATTACTACTTAATTACTTTTCATAACTGTTTGATTTAATTTTTTGTTTGGTGAGTCAGAGTGCCTTTGTCTATGAGAGCATATTTTATGACTATGATAAATTTGGGCAAGACAAGAGTTCTCATGGTTAAGGTGGATTATACCTTTTTTCCTCTATTTTATCTTTGGTAACTTCTCTCAGATTAAAGAGGATACTTTGTTTAAAATTATTGGGATTTGGGAACTTCCCTGGTAGCACAGTGGTTAAGAATCCACCTGCCAATGCAGGGGACATGGTTTCGAGCCCTGGTCCAAGAAGTTCCCACATGCCACAGAGCAACTAAGCCCGTGTGCCACACCTACTGAGCAACAAGAGAAGCCACCACAATGAGAAGCCGGCACACTGTAACGAAGACCCAATGCAGCCAAAAATCAATAAATTAATTATTTTTTTTTAAATTATTGGGATTCACAGAATAAACAATAATTTATGCCCTAGTATTGATTAAGACCATGAATGTTTGCAACCTGGTACATTTCAACACGTTAAAATTAATTCACAACCTATGTTTGTGAACTATGTTGTAGAGGCACCAAAACCATCAGTGCCATTTTATTTTTCTATTTATATAAATTCTTTCAGTAAATTTTGAATCTCTCATTGAAATTAGAAAATTGCAGACATATGATTCAGTTTTTTGTTTCTTCCCCCTGTATCTAGTTTCTTTTTTTTTTTTAATGGTTCTGAATATAATGCAGGGGGTTTAGATGAGTCCTCTCCACTCTGTTTATATTTATATCTTTCCTCCTCCAGAGAATCTCAAGTAATTATTATAAAGGTTAAGAGCTTCTCCCATAGTAATTGTAGCTTTACTGAGTTTAGGGACTTAGGCTTAAGTCAAGTTTGAATTCATACTTTGGCTCTGCCAGGATGGTGTCTTGGATTTTTTTCCTGTAACCAGAAGGATCATGATCTTCTGATAAAAGATGAATAGGTAACAATGGCAGCAAAGGCATTTTTTTTTTGTTTGTTTGTTTTTTTTAGTGTCCTAGCAAGCCACCTGCTTTTAGGAATGTAAAAATTAGGACACCACATAGTGACTACTCTTTCACCATAGGAGTTGGTACCCAGTGGGTCTGTGCAGGGGTGTCAGTCTTTCTGTGTTCTTTACAGGATGGGAGTCTTAACCTGGCTGGGACAGCAATCCAACAGTCACATGGATAGAGTATTTCTCCTGAGCCTAGCTTCAGTCACTGCTTATGATGGAATTGAGAAATGTTTCAGTCTGAGATATTAATAAATCTACGTTGAGGCACTTGCCCCAGGGTCAGTGTAAGGAGAGCCCTAATCCTTTAATGCTGTTCTTACAAACTAGTATCAAGACTTCTGATTTAGATAAGCTACATCTGTAACAGAAGCTTGGTGGACCTAAGCAAGTTCAGCACAAAGCAGCATAGTTCAAAGTGCAAAACAACTAAAAAAAAAAAAAAAAAAATGCCCTAGACAGCAGGAAATACAGCCAGCTAGCAAACCAAAGCAAGAGAAGAGAGACTCCCAGTGGTGGTGATCATCTACACACGGCTTTCTGAGGCAATTGTCTTGTAGTTGTCACATGGAGGCAAGATGGAATCTCCCACCTAAAATCTAGTACACATATTGAAATGCCACACTTCGACTAAGAGGTTTTGAAAAGGTTTATACTCAAATAAGGCTTTCTGAAAGAATAAGGCAGCTAACAAGTGGGTCCAGAAATATGTTGAAAGAACAAGGAGGGAGAACTGGTGTTGTCTGTTATTATGGTTAAAAGCCGGATTTGCCTATATGAGGCAAAAGAGTGTTTCCGTGACTGATCTGGGGCTTGCAGGTTCTAGTATCATTTTCAATATGTGTGTCCCCCCTGCTCTCCTCCCAACCACCACCAAGAAATTCTCAGACACTATCTGGAGGTCCTACAATTCAATTCAATTCTGATATTATCTGCCCAGAGATGGCATCAGATTCCACAGATTGAGGGCTTAATTCCACAAGACAGCTCCTCCCCCCATTCAGAGCCAATCGCAAGTTTAGGTTGTGACCTTTCTTCTGACCAATGAGCTATAAGTCAGAGGTCCCCACCACCCCCTCCTTGGGTTTGATTCATGTGCTAGTGTGACTCACAGAATTCAGGAAGATGGTTTACTCATCAGTTTACTGGTTCATTACAAAGGATATCAAAAGATGTGAATCAACAGCCAGATGAAGTGATATAAAAGGTGAGGTCCTGAACAGAGGAGCTTCTGTCTTCATGGAATTTGGAGCCTGGTATGGTAGCAAGTGGAAGCAGTCTGCTTCTCCAACCTGGAAGCTCTTTGAACCCCATTCTTTTCTGTTTTTACAGAGGCTTCATTACATAAGCATGATTGATTGAATCATTGGCCCTGGCAATTGATTCAGCCTCCAGCCCCTCCTCTGTCCCCAGAGGTTAAGGGGATGAGATTAAAAGTTCCAATCCTCTAATCACATGATTGGTTCTCCTGGTAACAAGCCCAAATCTTTAATTGTGGTCCCAAAGTCACTTCATTAACATAACAAAAGACACCTTAATTATTCTCATCACTGGAGATTCCAAGGGTTTTAGGAGCTGTGTGCCATAAGACAAAATATATATTTCCTATTATAAATTACAGTATTACAAATCTGAGCTTCCCACTGGCACCAAAGGAGGGAGAACCTGGGCTTTTTAATTGGTTTGTTCAGATTTGGTCAAGAAGGGTGAGGGAGGAGCTGTCAGCACTCAAATGTCAAAAATGGAATCAGACTCCTTAATACATTTTTAAGAATTATCAGGTTTAAGGCTTCCCTGGTGGCACAGTGGTTAAGAATCCGCCTGCCAAGGCAGGAAACACAGGTTCGAGCCCTGGTCCGGGAAGATCCCACATGCTGCAGAGCAACTAGGCCTGTGTGCCACAACTACTGAGCCTGCGCTCTACAGCCTGCACTCTAGAGCTTGCGATCCACAACTACTGAAGCCCTCATGCCTAGAGCCCATGCTCCTCAACAAGAGAGGCCACCGCAATGGAAGCCCACGCACTGCAATGAAGAGTAGCCTCCGCTCGCCGCAACAAGAGAAAGCCCACCCTCATCAACGAAGACCCAACAGAGTCAAAAATATATAAATAAAATAGATAAATTTATTTAAAAAAAGAATTATCAGGTTTATTAATTTATTTTCATTGCCATATAACATTCTTTTGAACAAATGTAACATGATTTATCCATTCTATTATTGATATAAATTAGTTGTTTCACTTTTCTTTAAGAAAATCGACTGCTGTAAGAATTTCTGAAATGCGTTCCTCCAACTCTCTAGGCAATCTCGTTCCAGCAACTTTGCATATGCTCTTTCCTCTGCCTGGAATCCTCCTTCACAAACATGCATAGCTGCCTCATTCACCTCATTCAGATATTTTCTCAAACTGCCATTTCTAAATAAAATGTCTCATCAATTTCCATTATTGAGGTACCCTTTTCTGCTTTATTTTTCTTATCAACATCAGAATTATTTTACTTACTCAGTTTAATATTTGCCTCTTCCCACTTGAATGTAGGCTCCATGAATGCAGGGAATTTTGTTTTGTTCACTGTTATATCGTCAATGTCTTGATAAGTGCCTGGTGCAATGTAGAAATTCAAACAATTTTCAGGGAATGAAAATGCATTTTTGTGTAAATGAGCAAGAGTTTCTCAAGACATATACCTAACAAAGAAGTTTCTGGGTAGTAGTGTATAGTCATGTTTACCTTAATAGGTAATGCTAGTTTTAAAAAGTTGTACCAAATAAGAGCTCTGAACACTCACAAATACAGGTTAATGACCATTTTTTCCCCCTTTTTTCTCCTCTTTTTCTTCTTCTCCTCCTCTTCTTTCTTCTCACTCTTTCTTCTTGATTCTTGCTATCTGAAGATTGCAAAATTATATCTTTATGGTTTTAATTTGTATTCTCCTAAAAATCAATATGGTTCCTTGCCAATAAAAGCATAGTTCATATGTTTTGCCTTTTTTTTCCATATATTTTTCATCTCAGTGCATTATAATTGTTATATATTCTGGACATTAAATTTGTAGATATCATTATTATTGGAAGTATGTATTATACATTTCTTTTAAGTCTTATAATTTTCACCTTAAAGATTTTAAACAACTTCAGATTTATTTCTAAATATATCACATTCTATCAATATTTTAAATGGAATATTTTTTGTTTTTTTTTTAATGGAATATTTTTAAAAGGACATTTTAAATATTCATTGTTAGTATATAATATGCACTTTTTTACACTGATTTTGTATAAAACATTGATAAACTTTTTTTTTTTTAACTTTTTTTTTTAACTGTTGAATCTATTTTCTTTTTTTTTTTTTTAAACTTTTTTTTTTTTTAATTTTATAGCTACTTTATTTATTTATTTCTTTATTTTTTTGGCTGTGTTGGGTCTTCAGTTCTTGCGAGGGCTTTCTCTAGTTACGGCAAGTGGGGGCCACTCTTCATCGCGGTGCAGGGACCGCTCTTCATCGCGGTGCGTGGGCCTCTCACTATCGCGGCCCCTCCCGTTGCGGGGCACAGGCTCCAGACGCGCAGGCTCAGTAGTTGTGGCTCACGGGCCCAGCTGCTCCGTGGCATGTGGGATCTTCCCAGACCAGGGCTCGAACCCGTGTCCCCTGCATTAGCAGGCAGATTCTCAACCACTGCGCCACCAGGGAAGCCCTGATAAACTTTTTAATTATAATAAATGAATATAACTATATTAGTACATTAACTTTGGATAATGGCAGTCTGATTTTCTTCTTTGCAAAGCATATGTTCTATTTAACTTTCTGATATTAATGTGCTTGTTACTATCTCTGGTTCGTGTTGGATAGAAGCCATAATAGTAGGCAACATACCACTGAGTATAATGTCTATTATGCTTTTGGTTTATTATTTTTATTGTTCAACAGATTTAGGAAATTCCTCTCTATTTCTGTTTCATAGGGGCTTTAATCAGATGTGTCTAATTAGGTACATCAAATTATTTTTTCTATATGTATTTTTATGATCATATGAGATTCAATAAAATAAATATAAAAATGTAAACCATAATAGAATATCATCAAATCTGAATCAATCAGAAACTTTGTTGTCCATTTTTTCTTTTCTAATAATCTTCCTCTTCAACCACCCTTCATGAGATGTGTTCATCGGGACTCCTGGCTTCATTGAGAGATACTGGTACCTTCTTGGGAGCATTAAACCTTCTTTTGTTAGCTTATTGCATCTGACTTTCCTTGATGTAATGATGATTGTCTTCGGTTATTTAGTTTTCTAGTACTTGTTTTTCAAGACCTTCTGTGCCTTCTGTGACAGTGTGAAAGATTGTTTGGATGAAGCTAGTATTTTTAGAGTATTTCTGTAGGTAATACTTGAGACATATTGTAATAGTAGTGTACACATCTATATTTGTGTCTACGTGAAAACTTTCTATGAAATATTTTCCCAAACAATATTAGATTATTGGATTATTGACAACAAGGAAAACATGATGAGTAAATGATTATTAAATCCCTTGTTTCACTGTGTTCTGAATAGAGGAGTTTCCTGAAATATAATTACTGATAAGCAGAGTCTGTTTACTGAATGTGTGGAATGTGCTAACAGACTATCTGATAATTATGTCTTCAGTCATTTGTCTCCCTCCATGGTCTTTACACATATTTTATCAGAATTCCCTTTCCCATCCCTTGTCTATAGATCTCACACATTACATGGTTTCATAGTTTTCTAGTACCTTTTAGCTTAAGTTCAGTGTCATTTTCAGGTATGTGAAAGACAGTCCAATCTAAACTGATGCTTTAATCTTGCATTCAATTTTAAGTTTCTCCCATCCTCTAGGTTAAGCCTGGCCCATGACCTGTATGGGGAGGTGGTCAAGGAGATATGGTCACTGCTCATCTTTGGTTTACCCTCTCTCCTTCTTATCCTGCTACTCTGCATGCTCAAGGATTGAGGAAAGGAAAGGGGTTGGTAGAGAAAAGGTAAAGTAAAGTGTCCTTTACTTGGTTGTATGTTCTCTGATCTGTCAGAGAATAAGCTCAAATTTGAGTCCTTTGTTATGAGCTCTTTGGAGAAGAAAGTGAAAAGTAGACACTAGTTTCTACTTTCCCTGAATTCCTGAAGACTCATGATGGTTTCCCAAAGTTTTTGAGTACCCTGATAAATGCCTGGGTTCTTATAACAGTACAGACAACACATGTCCTGTTTAACTCAGCAGCTTCCAGATAGGGAAAGAGAGAGATGCTTTTCCCATTTTCTTGTAAAAATCTGCAAACATGTCTCCTCAAGGACTAAAAATGGGAGCATTCTTCACAAAATCTTCCGTTGTAATGAACCTTTACCTTTCTTTTTGTAAAGGCTAAACATAAGTGACTAATGTGGTCACGTCTTAGTAAGACATTAATTGTAGTTCTGGTTTTTTGTTGTTGTTGTTGTTGTTGTTTTAAATAATATGGGAGTTTCTTGTTTCCTTTCTCCTCTGCTTTAGGATTTAGGCAAAATACTGTCTGTTTTTTTAATGTGTATCCCATTATTTTATTATTATTATTTATTTAATTTATTTTAAATTGAAGTATAGTTGATTTACAATGTTGTGTTACTTTCTGGTGTACAGCAAAGTGACTCAGTTATATATATATATATATATATATATATATATATATATATATATATATATATTTTTAATTTCAGATTCTTTTCTGTTATAGATTATTACAAGATACTGAATACAGCTCCTTGTGCTATACATTAAGATATTGTTGTTTATCTATTCTGTATAAAATAGTGTGTATCTGTTAATCCCAAGCTCCTGGTTCATCCTTCCCCTCATTTCCTGTCTTTTAATCTCTCCCCTTCTTATAAGTATAACAGTCTGCCTGGATTAAACCCCTCTGCCCAGTAGTATCATTTTACTTAATTACCTCTTTAAAGTACCTAGCTCCAAATACGGTCACATTCTGAGGTACTGGTAGTAAAGACTTCAACATAAAAATTGAGAGGAATACAATTCAGCCCATAATTGCCCCCGATGTCTCTCCAATTTATTTCCACCTGAAAGAGGCAAAAGCACCTCACATCTTCCAACTTCGGAAAATTATCTATTTTTATTTTTTCATGTATTGCTTTCTCATAATTTATATACTCTGATGACTATTTATCAGAATATAACAGTAGGACTATTGTTACTTGATGATCAACAGTCATTAGCCTGGTGTCAAGGGCACAGTGGGGGCTTCCCTGTCACGCTGATTGAATCTCAATCTTAAGCAGGCACTATTTTCCGGAGTCTTGGGTGTACAGAATTACCAATGATCCTGCTCTGTTCCCAGCTATAGGTCAAGGTCCAGGACTTATTCCTGTTCTCCCATGCATGTAGAAGGTTTTGCTTTGTTTTGTTTTGTTTTTGTTTTCTGTTCCTTTCCTCCAGTTGCAATAGAATTTTACCAGTAACCTAAAGGTGACAGTGGTACTTGCCCTTCATCCACTATTTTAAGGTTTTTCTTCCATAGTAGAGTTAGAAGGGAAGGATCCAGGGATCCAGGGTTGACTTTCTGTCTTCCTTGCTGCAGCATCTCACCTAAGCCAGCACCACCTCTTGCCCTGACCCTAATCCTTTTTGAAAGCACTGATGAAGCCAATGGTAAAGAACCTGTGAATGAGTGCAAATTCCCCTCGTATATCCAGCCTCCAGAGGTTCATATATTCTTGCTACTCCACATTTAATTTTAGCAATTTATTTAAAAATTCAGCTAACTCTTTTTATCAATGCTCAGTGACATCTTTCACAGGTAAGCTAGTGCTCCTCTCTTATTTATTTTAGAGTGAATTGTCTTATATTCAGGGTTAATTGTCTGCCCTGCAACTTCAGCTTTCTGATGGATTCAAGAACAGTTATGAATATTCAGATTCCCCTTGCTTTCTTTCTTGTTGTTGTTACGTAAGGGAAGGAGAGATTCTTTCCAAGTCTCTACATCCTCAAAGTCCAACTCATATATTCTTTTCTTTTTTCTTTAATGAATAGACAGATTATGTTTAGAGCAGTTTATGGTTACAGCAGTTTAAGTTTACAGAAAATTTGAAGGAAAGGTACAAAGAGTTCCTATATACCACACACACACCCATCACACACTGTTTTCCTTATTATTAAAATTTTGCATTAGTGTGGTATGTTTGTTAAAATTGATCAATTAATATTGAAACATTATTATTAAAGTCCATAGTTTACATAAGGATACACTCTGTGTTGTATGTTCTATGGATTTTAACAGATTCGTATTGACACGTATCCATTATTATAGTATCATACAGAATAGTTTCACTGCCCTAATAATCTCCTGTATGCCACCCGTTCTTCCCTCCCTCCCTCTCACTGAACTCCGGCAACAACTGATTATTTTACGGTCTTCATAGTTTTGCCTTTTCCAGAAAGTCATAGAGTTGGAATTATACAGTACATAGCCTTTTTTTTTTTTTTTAATTTTATTTATTTATTTATTTATTTATTTATTTATGGCTGTGTTGGGTCTTCGTTTCTGTGCGAGGGCTTTCTCCAGTTGCGGCAAGCGGGGGCCACTCTTCATCGTGGTGCGCGGGCCTCTCACTGTCGCGGCCTCTCTTGTTGCGGAGCACAGGTTCCAGACGCGCAGGCTCAGTAATTGTGGCTCACGGGCTTAGTTGCTCCGCGGCATGTGGGATCCTCCCAGACCAGGGCTCGAACCCGTGTCCCCTGCATTGGCAGGCAGACTCTCAACCACTGCGCCACCAGGGAAGCCCACATAGCCTTTTCAGATTGGCTTCTTTCACTTAACACTATGTACTTAAGGTTCTTCCGTGTCTTTTCGTGGTTCCTCGATGTTTTTTCATGACTCGTTTCCTTTTTTTTTCTGCTGAATTATACTCCATTACTGCTCAACTATTTATCCGCTCACCTATAGAAGGGCATCTTGGTTGCTTCTAAGTTTTGAGAATTGTCAATAAGCTGCTATAAACATCCATGTGCAGATTTTTGTGTGGGTATAAGTTTTCAACTCCTCTGGGTAAATACCAAGGGGCACAATTGCTGGATCATATAGGGAGCACATGTTTAGTTTTGTAAGAAACTGCTAAATTGTCTTCCAAAATATCTGAATTATTTTACATTCCCATCAGCAATTAATGGGAGTTTTGGTTGCTCTACATCCTCTCTAGTATTTAGTGTTCTCTCTATTTTGGATTTTAGCCATCCTCAAAGGTATGTGGTAGTGTATTATTATTATTATTTGAAATTCTCTAGTGACATATGATGTTGAGCATCTCTTCATATATTTATTTGCCATCTTGTATATATTCTTCGGGGAGTTTTTTGTTCAGATCTTTTACCATTTTTTATTTGGGTTATTTGTTTTCTTATTGTTGAATTTTAACTGTTCTTTGTATATTTGGATATTAGTTATTCAGCATGTGTTTCACTAATAATTTCTTACAGTCTGTGGTTTGTCTTTTTATTTTCTTAATAATGTCTTTCCTAGAGCAGAATTTTTTTTAATGAGGTCCAAATTATTTTTTCTTTCATTGATTGTGCTTTTGTTTTTGTATCTAAAAGCTATCACCAAACCCAAAGTTACCTAGATTTTCTCCTAAGTTATCTTTTAGGTCTTTTATAGTTTTTTCATTTTACACTTAGGTCTATAAGCCATTTTGAGTTAATTTTTGTGAAAGGTATAAGATCTGGGTATAGATTCATTTTTTTGTGTGTAGATGTCCAGTTTTTCCAGTACCATTTGTTAGGAAGACTATCATTTCTCCACTGAATTACCTTTGCTATTTTTCAAAGATTAGTTGACTATATTTGTGTGGCTCTTATTTCTGGGGTCTCTATTCTTTTATATTGATCTACTTGTCTGTTCTTTCACTAATACTACACTGTCTTGATTACTATAACTTTATACTAAGGAGTCTTGAGGTCAGCTTGTGTCAGTCCTCTGACTTGATCTTTTCCTTGAATGTTGTGTTGGCTCTTCTGAGTTTTTGCCTCTCCATATACATTATAGAATCATTTTGTTGACATCCACAAAATAAGTTACTGGAATTTCGATTAGAATTGCCTTGAACTTATAGATCAAGGTGGGGAAGACTCTGGAATATCTCGTTATTTAGTTAGTTATTGATTTGTTTCATCAGAGTTTTGTAGTTTTCCTAATACAGATTTTTACCTATGTATTTTATTTTTTGTGAGTGAATGCATATGGTATTCTGTTTTTAATTTCAGATTCCAATTTTTCATTGCTGATATATAAGAAAGTGATTGACCTTTATACATTAACCTTGCATCCTGAAAACTTTCTGTAATCACTTATACGTTCTGGGACTTATTTTGTTGATTCTTTGTAATTTTCTGCAGAACAATCATGTCATGTGCAAACAGACAGTTTTATTTCTTCCTTTCCAGTATGTATACCTGTTATTTCCTTTTCTTCACCTATTCTTTTTAAGTCTTTATGGTACCTCTTCTCTATCAGGTAGTTTCTTTTTCCCTCCTTTTTTCTCGCTAAATCCTGTGGCATTTCTAACATGATGTTGCAGTTACCTGTGTATTTCCTTTCACTTTCTCTCTACAATAGCATGTGCTTCTTCTTCTTATGAACTGAATCCCTCATTATATTAAGTCTCTCAAAATCTAGAAATATGTATTACTGTATGTCCCTTCCCACTACCTAGACAAATGACCTGTTATAATGCAGACAGACAGAAATTTTTAGGTGAATGAAGAAAGAAGTGAAGTCTCATTTGAATAAGCAAATTTAAGGCAGAGTAGAGTAGAAAATGTCCTTCTAGAGTCTGTCATACAGAGTGAAGTAAGTCAGAAAGAGAAAAACAAATACCATATGCTAACTCATATATATGGAATCTAAAAAAAAAAAAAAAGGTACTGATGAACCTAGTTGCAGGGCAGGAATAAAGAGGTAGACACAGAGAATGGACTTGAGGACATGGGGTGGGAGGGGGAAGCTTGGGCTAAGTGAGAGTAACATCGACATATATACACTACCAAATATAAAATAGTTGGCCAGTGGGAAGTAGCAGCATAGCACAGGGAGATGGGCTGGTGCTTTGCCATGACCTAGAGAGGTGGGATAGGGAGGATAGGAGGGAGGTTCAAGAGGGAGGGGATATGGGGACATGTGTATGCATATGGCTGATTCGCTTTGCTGTGCAACAGAAACTAACACAGTATTGTGAAGCAATTATGCTCCAATAAAGATCTATTAAAATAAAAATAAATAAATAAATAAAACAAATAAAATAATTAGAAACAAATCAAGTCTTTAACTATATTTACTAAATTTCTTTAATCTTGATTTTTGCCTCCATTCCATTAAGCAAAAATTAGGAGAGAATATACAACCAAATGTGTAAGACATTTTAAGATATCATTTACAGTTTAATATACATAATAAATTGAAACTAAGTTAAACATTCAACCAAATCCAAACAAAAGTCTGCAAACTTTGGAGTCACATAGGTATTCCTTTCAGATTTTGGATAATATGATATAAATGGTATATTTAAACCATATAAATTAGCATAGAGTTAACTAGTTAGAAAAGCATATACATTATTAAGCTTATATTTTGATAAATAAGAGAAAGTTTCACAGTAAATTACTCAAACATATGACCTGACCTGTGTAGTTAATAAGGCTATTTATCAAAGACAAGCATTTTTACTTAAGTTCTGGGTTGTGTCCACAAGTGAAATCAGTTGTAAGAGTTTATGATTCTGTTCAATATGGTAGCTACAAAGTAAAATATAGAAGTGATTGCCTGCGACTACCAGCAAGGAAAATTAGTACTGATATCAAATCTCTGAAAGATATATAGTCATACCACAAAGATATTGAGGGTTTGGTTTCAGACCACTGTAATATAGTTAATATCACAATAAAGCAAATCGCATGGATTCTTTGGTTTCCCAGTTAATATAAAAGTTATGTTTGTACTATACAACAGTCTATTACGTGTGCAATAACATTGTGTCTAAAAAGAATTTACATACCTTAATTTAAAAATATTTTATTGCAAGAAAATGCTAATCATCATCTGAGCCTTCAGTGAGTCATAAGCTTTTTCTTGTGGGAGGGTTTGAAATACTGTAAGAATTACCAAAATGTCACACAGAGACACAAAGTGAGTGAATGCTGTTGAAAAAATGGTGCCAATAGATTTGCTCAACACGTGGTTGCCCCAAACCTTCAATTTGTAAAACCAATGCAATACCTGTAAAGCACAATGAAATGAGGTATGCCTGTATCCAGTTTCCACGGATTAAATACTTTTTGTTTCTTTTTTTTAAAGCTTATTTCAAGATCTCTGATGTATGTTTCAATTGCTAGAATTAATAAACTTGAACTACTATTATCAGTGTAAAAACATGAACAATGTTATGCTATAGTTGAGATAGAGCTCCCTTGGAGACAATCTAAATCCACATGAAGATATTACAGTCCCTGGCACTGTACTCACGTTGTACTATGGACTGGATGTTTGTACCCTCCCAAAATTCTTATACTGAAACTTAATCCAAATGAAATGGTATTAGAAGGTGGGGCTATTGGGAGGTGATTAAGTTATGAGGTGGGAGCCCTCAAGAGTGAGATCAGTGCACTCATAAAAGAGACTCAAGACAGCTTCCTTGCCCCTTCCACCACTTGAAGTTACAGAGAAAATGGCCATATATGAACCAGGTAACCACTTCTCACCAGACACCAATTCTGCTTGTACCTTGGTCTTAAACGTCCCAGACTTCAGAGCGGTGAAAAAAAATGAATGTTTGTTTTTTAAGCCATCCAGTTGATGGTAGTTTGATATAGTAGTCCTAACAGGCTAAGACATGTTGCTTAGTGTTGAGATGTTGCTTTTATAATAAGGTTCATGAAAATTCCATGTAACTAAGCCCTCTAGGGCAGGTTAAAAACAGATCCCATTTATAGGAAATCCAACAAGTTTGGATTTTTTTCAGTTAGGGTGCTTCGCTATTATAGTTAGTTTACTTTATGAGCCTCCTAGTTACAAAAAAATATTAATTACGACATACATTAAATATATAGTTAAAATATTTTGGAGTGTTCCTAGTTCTGTTAGGCAAGAGAAACAAGTATACATTTGTTAAGAGGGATAGATGGTATTAATACTCTTTTTAGAAATTGTCTATATCTAACTCTAAGTCTAAAAGGTACTCTAAAAGGTAATGTTAAATTACCTTTTATCAACACATACTCATTGAAACAAATACTCTGATGTAACACTAGGGTATCTTGCCCATCTAGGCTTTAGCAAAGTGATTTTATTATTGTCTCTATTGCTTATTAAGCTCTTCCATCCTCTCTCTTTTAAAAATTATAGTACACATGTAATGTGTTTCCATCATAATAAATTAGAGATCAATAATGAAAGGGATAGGTAGAATAAAAAGAGATAATGCAGGTCTTCATAATAAGGTGTTTCATAATATTAAAAAGTATTTCATATGACATTATGAAATCAGAAAATAAGGATGAGTTGCATGTAAAGAAAATAAGTTTTAGAAATAGATTTTCTTTTTAATACTGTCACATTTTTCTTTAACTTCTCTTGCGAAGTTTTAAATCCCCATTATGCTCAGATAGAGCAAGAACTTTATGCCAGGAGGGGTCAGATACTCTCACCACACTTACTAGAAAGAAAGGTCCTCACGCTGCATGCAAGTTATCGCTAGATATACTGTCTGTCAGCAAGTGCTCACCGAAGTGAAAATGTTCCCTGAATTGATGTTGTGCCTGTTTTCTCTACTCCCCAGTGCCTTTCCTCCTCTGGGAATTATAAGAATAAGAATCTCTCCTTTTTACAATGAACACTTTAGAGCTCACAAGAGGAGCACATCGTCTGCCCTCTCTCTGGGGAGTCATTTATCTCCTCTGAAGCTTATCTTTATTATTTTGTTGTAAAGAGCAAGGTTTGGGTGCATGTAACCCATTCAGTTATCGGGGCCGAAGCAATTGTTTCCTTATCCATTAGTGCATGTCTTTCCCACATGATGAATGCCTTATAAATGCTGCACTCTGTGTTTTATGACTTTACTACCTATCCATTTAGAGAAAACTGTTATTAATTCAAATGCACACTGCAAACATTGTAGAAATCCACTGAAAATTATTTTTACTGACAATGCTTCAATTACCTGAACTGGAAAGAAGGGAAATTGGGTGGTCCATGCAGTTCTTGAAGCCTAATTTTCCCAGCATTGAAAAGAAAGTTGCCCTGGTTATCACCAACATTAAGGGATGGAGAAGAATCCCACCTGGTGATACTCTCAGGCCACTGGAACAGACTGTAGTCCAAGGGCAAGTCTTAAAATCTATAGCAGTCCTCTCATGCTGGGCAAAGCTGCTTCCTTAATAAAGAAGACCTCCCATAGCCATGCTGGAATAGCCCAAGAAACCTCCTGGGCTCTCTCTCCTGCTTATCCCTCAGAACGTGTTTGTTCAGACTTAGCACTTTTTTCTGTCCTCATATTGTGCGTGTGTCTCTCTCTCTTCTCTCTCTCTTTCACCTCCATCTCTTCCTGTCATTCTGCTTTGTACCATTATATTGGTGATTCTGTTGGACTTCTGGAATATTCTGGATCCACCACTGGACAGTATCCTTGAGATCATCCTCTTCCAAATACTCTCTGATTTGGAAATTTGTATTATGTATTTATTATGTATAACTTCTTACCATAAAACTGAAAATGGAATGAAAACCCAGATATGACTGGACCTATCAGACACCATGTTATTTTAAGCCTTTACACAACAAGTAATTTTCTTTTTACTAATATACTTAGAATTGTTACTTAGTTACTTTAACTGATAAAAAAAATCAAGATTTTTAGGCAAACAAGTGTATCAAGTTTTGCACTTTGTTAAAAAATAATATGGGTAGAATTTTTTAGATCACTATCTTATTTATACCACCACTGAGAAATTGAGTTGGAGACTGGATGGTGACACAGTCCAATCTGAAACCAACTTATTAGTTGCCTGAAAAAAAAAAAAAAGAAAAATTAATCAAAGATAATTCTTAAAGATAATTCAAGTCATAGGAATACATGTACTTGCTTTCTAAATATGTGGCATCCCATCTCTGTGGGTTTCTTTACCACTTTGTAGGGCTTAACCTTGTTTGTTATGGGATGTACACAGACATCAGTTCCTTTCCTGTTCTATGCTAAACAAATACCTTGGTGAGAAACTGAAGTAGAATTGACACCACAGCACTTATGGTCTTTGGATCTGTGAGGTATCACGTAGTTATTTTTCTCTGAGGGTAGAGAGGTCCACCCTTATGTGTGTCATCATCTCTGATCCCACAGTCAAGTAAACTTGTTTTCACACCATTTACTTTTTTCTTAGGATGCCAAGTCAAAAAAATAATAATTTAGTTGATTGAATTCTTCTTCAAAATGTTTTCTATGTGTTTACAAGAACATGGCGCTCTAGTGTCAAGTCAAAGAATTGTTTGTTGGCTACGGTTATTCTCTATAAGCTTCTTCTAAATTTCTTTATGTCATGTTGATATTTCAAAATATGTAGAATGTTGGTGAGACTTCTCTAATTTTACTCTAGATGAGAATTTGATCTCTTTCTTTGGTAATTTTTTTTAAATTTAGGTACATTAAAAAGGAAGAGTTCTAAATACATGAAATAACTCTCCACCTTCTGAGATGATATCCCAGTGCATTACATTTTTATTATAGACTAATGCCAATGAATTGTAACTTCTTTTGTCTTAGAATATAAACTTTCTAGCAATGTCAAGATTTTAGGTACAACTGGGAGATATTTAACTTGTTATTCCACTGAAATGGAAAATTTTCTTAAGGGTTAGTTCTCTTTGACAACAGAGAAGTATACAAATTATGCTGGAAAATAAGGCAAGCTTTTTCCCTCAGGACTGAATGAAATGAGACGGCTGTTGGAGAAAAGTACAATCCTGCTACAAACCTAGAAGGCTTTAGAGGCCCACATTTGATTTTCCCATCTTGCTAAGTAGTCTTCAAGTCATATATTAGTTTTCCCTAACTGTCACTTATAATGAAGAATGATGCTCAAGATGACCCGAAGAAGTAAACTGACTCTGATGTTATATAAAAGGAATGTATATAAAACAACTGTTCATAGAGAAGCATCTGTTCTGGCAGATGAGACCTAGAGGAAACACTACCTTCTGTGCTGCTCTGAGAAGATAAATAGTGAACCAGCATTCTCAGGAGAATTCCCAGTTACTTCTTTTGAGACAAACACATCAACCCAGAAGTGGCTTCCCAACTCACACCTTTGCTGGCCATACAGCCTCACTTCTCTTCCTCCTTTGTATTGTCATTTTCCCAAGTAACCCTCTACTTTTGCTGGGTTTTTCTTTCCCTTCACTGTATGCCCTCAGTAGAACAGATAATAGGAACAGGACTGGAATCCAACTTTTACAGATGCTTTCATTGAAAACATAATTGTCTTCCTTAGCTATGTGTCATATAAAATATATACTAACTTTAAAATAATTGTCAGAAAACTCAACCTTTCTATTTAGTGATATTTTCACAAAAATATCAGATATCAATTTAAAAATAGTTTGACCTTTCTGCATGTACTTAGGTCACCCACTGAATAACTAATCATTGATTGTGAATATTTTTTTCACACTCTGAGCCTATTGCTAAAATGCCAGCTATCACCTCTCCCCTTGGAAATATGGATCTTCCCATAAAAAATACACAGCTGTCCAATCAAGAAATGCCATGTGCCTTGTGAAGAGGACTTTAGCTTTTTCCATATCTTTGTGTGTTTATGTGTGTGTGTATGTAAAAATGGATTTATTATTACTCATCATAGAGGTAAAAGTTGTAAAGATTTAAACACTTTTACATAAATTGAATTCATGTTTATGTGAGATTTTGAAATTGAAGGAACTTATAAAGAAAAAATCATAAAAAATCCTAAGTAGAGATAACTCTTTGGATATTTTCTCACCTATTTATCCATTCTCTCTGTGTTCTCTCTAATCTCACTTCTGTTCATGTCGAATTTATATTAAACATAAACATCCTATGTACTGATTATTCTTCTCAAATTTAATTTAAAGACTATACATTCTGTATGGAATAAAAAACAACTAAATTTTTTCAAGCGCTCAGTTTTAGACATTTTAAGGTTATTTTCATTGTAAAAATAATTTTTGAAGACAAATGACAAACACTCACTGTGAATATTAACATAATCATTTTGTGAGTGCATGAACTCAGTATGTAGGAATCCAACTCCTCTCTGGCTGATACAAAATGTTAACCAAAATAATTCCAATTAAGTATTTAAATAAAAATCTGATTAAATATATCAGATTAAATAGGTAACTTTAAATATGTAACATAACAATGCTAAATCTTATGCTAGTACTCTTTAGACTGAAGATATGCTAGGAAAATTAAAGTGCCACAAGAAGGAATTATTTGCAATACTTCATGAAACATAATTCAATTTGAGAGTACTATGCTTTATAATGAAAGTTAAGTAATCTACTGCAAATCTTTCATTGCAATGAATTCCAAGGTAACCTACTTTAGTGAGACGAAAGCAAATTTTGTATTGTGACAGCAATGATCATGACTTTCAGTACTATACTTTCCTTTGGGTAATTTGATCAAATTTCTTTGATTCTCTAAGGATCAGTTTCCTCATATGGATATCTAACTGAATATTTTTTATGAGAATAAAATTCAAAAAAATTCTGAATACTTATAAAAGGATTTCTTCATTGACTGTATATTTGGTTTATTCACTGAAAGAAAATGACTCACGACACACAAGAAAACAAAACAACTCTAGTTCTCGTGTCCTTTATTCATAGATATTTCAGATAATATAACTCTTTTTTATTGAATTATCCAGTTCAATCTCCCAAGACTTCCTTTCAGATTTATGTGTGTATGCTGACCTTTGTAGATGTATACCTTTGAAAACATTTTCTCATATTTGTTGATTCAAGAACTAATCAGTGTCATGAATAACACATGCATTTGCCATATTTTCCGCTTGCATAAGTACATTTACTTTTCATGTGGTCTCAGATAGTGTTCTGCTTGTCTACCCCTAGGGAAACATTAGCGCCAGCTGCTTCTGTCTAAGAAAGGATGAGATATTGATAAATGGAAAGAAATGGAGTTCATATTAAATAGTTTTCATGCACCATATTTTAGGAATTGATTTCTTCTGGTGTCTTTTAGTTATAATATCAGCAATAGTTTATGTACTTTAAATGTAATGCTACATATAGTTTTTAGAATAAATTAGTTTTTCTATTACAACTATTGCCTGGGGGGGGGCAGTTATTTCCACACTTAGACATAGGAAAAAACCCATTTCCAGTATTATAGTGATCTAAAGGTGCTGAAACTGATCTTATTAATCATTGTGTTTCTGCCCTTTTTTGTGCCATAAACTGAACATGAGTAGACAAACTATAGACACCCTTGGGCCTCTGGACAGCTAAAGAAGTCATATATATATATATATACATATATATGTATATATATACACATGTATATATGGTCACTTCTGATTATTTGTGGTAGCAATGTTCTGTAGAGTCTTTATGAACACCGAATTAGTAAATTGCTATTAATGGTAAACTTAAACATGTCAATATCCTACAATCCAGAAATGTTTCTCCTTAGTATTTCACTCAAGAACTCTTGCACATGTGCACTGAAATGCATTATGTTCGTACATCCTGGAATGATTAAATAAATTGTTATATTCACACAATGGGATATTAATATAGTTGTGAAATAAAAGCATAATTGAATGTGGATTTATCTTTAAAATATAATATTGAACAAATATTTCAAGTCACAGAAAAATTAATTCTATATGTTTTAATTTATATAAAGTTCATAAACAAACAACATATATATACACACACATATGTTTTATGCACATATATACATATACATTTCTTTTAGGAACACATGCATCAGTGTCAAAAGTGCAAAAAAGAGAAGAATAATGCTTAGTAGATAATTCAGATTCAGAATAGCATTTATCCTTGGGGGTACTAGAGTGGAGAAGGAAAAAGAAAGAACTGCTAGCATAGAATTAGTTCTAAATGGGGCTTGAAATGTTATATATTTAATGTAAGTCGGTCTAGTTTAGTGCTTAGAAGGATTATCTGTGTTTGTGTCTTAGTCTGATTGTGCTGCTATAACAAAATACAATAGACTGGGTGGCTTATAAACAACGAAATCTATTTCTTACAGTTCTAAACCCTGGAAGTTCAAGATTAAGGCCCCAGCATGGATCTTCTTGGTTTGCAACTGGCATCTTCTCTGTGTCCCTCATAGTGCGTGGGGTTAGGGATCTTTCTGTAGTCTCTTTTACAAGGTACTAATCCCATACTTGAGGGTTCCACACTCATGGCTTAAGAACTTCCCAAAGTCCTCACCTACTAATTCCATTACATGGGGCATTAGAATTTCAATATAGGAATTTTGAAGGACACAAACATTCAGACCATAGTAGTTTATATTTCAGCTTTGGTTCAATAAATGTTGGTTGTCAGAATGATTAATATGTTATAGGTGTGAATCCAAAATATATTCTTGGGATGTATCTAATTTACAATCTTTTCCAATGTAAATATCTTGAAATGATGAGACAGATATTGATGAAATTAAGAGAATTTCAGCATATGCTTTGTCGATAATTTTAGAGTGGGGGTGAATTTTGTGACTTTTTTTTCCTTAAAAAATATTTAGGAACAGATAAACTGCAGATTTTCTTTGCGTTCTTTAGATTCTATTGGAAACTCATTTAATGTAAGCTTGGAAAAAGAAAATACAGTTAAACAAAGAGTACTTGGGTGTCATTTTGGCTTCAGAATTTTTTTTTAACACTTAAATCAATCTTTTATTTGTTTCCACACATGGTGAAGTTCCCTGATGTCCCATTTTCACAGCCACGGAAGCACGGCTCACAGTGTTTATAAGAGCCTTACATTTTATTGATAGATACTATGTCAAAATAGGCAAAGAAATTGCTTACACTTGTGTTCATAAGCAAATTATTTCAGTTTTAAAAATAAATTTTAAACGTACTTATTACAATAAAAATGGCATAGCAATCATTACTTGAAAGATTGCTCAAAAACCTTAATTTTTTATATAGTATTTTTATCTGCTCTGATAGAAATTTAACAATATCTAGCTCAAGGAAAGGATATTCAAATTCAAAAAGATAGACTAATATAAGCTATATTAGTCTTTAGCTTTATTTGTTTTTTTTTTTAATTTTTATTAAGGACTGTGAAAAGATTCATTTGGCATGGTAGAAAAAATATATATCATATCTTTCCTGAAGAAAGCTTAACACTTAATAAAAAAATTGTATTTACTTTGAGAAAGAAAGCATATGTCATGCAATATTAGCTCTTCTCAAATTCATCCTTTTTCTGTGACGTTTTTGGAGATATTATCTTTTTTGGTGGTTTCCATCAAAATTTATACATAAATGCATGGTGATCCTTAAATTCTTATTCATAGCTATACTATATGCTGTTCAGTGTTTTACTCCTTAAAATTTAGAATTGTAAAATCAAGTCTAAAAAAATGTAAAATTCTAAAAATGTAAGATCTTGTTATTTAAAGCTTTGTCCCTGGGAGGTTCATATTGTATTGGATAAAACTGGATTCTCCTCTAACATGTAAATTCCTCATTCTTTGCAGCAGGACTTTGTGATCAATGTCATGTTTTTCCTTCATCTCTTAAATTGAATTCATCAACCATTGCTGTGGTTGTTTTCTACTTTTCAAATATTTTTTTTTCTAAGGCAGCATCAAGTAAAGCATGCACTTAAAAAATCAGACATTCATGGATCTGGATCTCAGTTTCTATAACTATTCCCTCACCTCATAACTCACCTACAGGACCTGAGCATCAGAGTCGCTCAAGAAACATCTGCTGAAATAATGAGTTTGCTCTAAGCTCCTTTCGATCATCTTTAGATTGAGACTTTTTGATTAACAACACTGTGTAATATTTACCAGGAATAATTTCAGATAATGGGCCCCAGCCTTGGATGTTTTTACCCTTTTCAACTCTATTGTCCCTGCCTTGCTGGGTTGAGCTCAGCGTATCCGCCATCCATCCCAGAATTTGGTTTGAGCCATTTGAAAAATAGTTACATCTCCTCCCAAATTATACACAAATATGTTTGTTTAACAAACTGTCCACCTAAAACATTATATCACTTTACTTTTTGAAAACCTTTAAGCCCTTATACCAATATTTAGCAGTAGAGAAATGTTTTAGGCATAGCTTTTCCAGTATTGATTTTTGTTCCAAAACGTATTATTTTGTGAAAAAGATGGTCAAGAAGTAGTCAGATTAGCTTTTAATTGGGTGATATTCAATTGAGAAAAAGTAAATGTGTTCAGTAAAGAATACCTCAAGCATCTCCCTGCCCCAAGCCCCAAATTTGCCACATGATACATATTTATGTCTTGTGGAGACATAGAACTTCTCTGGATTTCTAAGTGCTCCTGTAACAAGCTGTGGTTCCCTAAGACTCTTCTTATAGCATGAGAATTATATCTGTAGTGATTTGTCTAGTTATTTGCTCTGATCCAAATGGATAAAAAAACTTCTCTTATCTCTGACAGGACCAAGTGGTTGCAGCCTGGACTTAGTCTCCAGGTGAAGCCACACATGCCTGGGAGACCTGTGTGCTATCTGCCTGGGTCCTTACGTGTCAGGAAGGAAGACGCCCTAGAACTGGAAGACATTTCTAGGTTGTAAAAGGCAAGACTTACAGAGTTATCTGGCTCCTGGAGAGATTTTATTTACCTAAATAGGGGTTGAGGTAAGGAAGAAATCCTTTCAGGAAGGGAGAGGGATAGTTTCCTCTTGCTACTTTACAAGCAGAGGAAATCATTTTTTCTCGCTTCTCTTCTGTGTGAGGTCCCACTACTCAAAAACCAGCTTCCAAACTCTCTGGCTGGTGGTTTTCCTTGTTACATGGTCTGAAGGGAAAGCCCTGAGGCAGAGAGGTTAGGGTATAACACGCTTACTATTTTACCGCAAGGTAATTAGTAAGAAATTTGATTCAGAATACCTCTGCACACATTCGGGATAAAACTAATAATGTGTAATATTAAATACTCAACAAATATCTCTTCAAATACTGTGTCTTCAGTAAAGAATTTTCTGATCCATCCTATCTAAAATAACCCTTACCCATATTCATTTATCCTCAGTCCTCTTTCTCTCTTTTATTGTTTTAACACTTATCTAAAATTACGTAATTTATTTCTTTTTTCTTATTTTCTGTATTCCCCACAGAAGTGTAGACTCCATGACGACTTGGCCTTGTATTTTTTCCTCTATCACTAGTACCAACAAAGCTGCCTTGTCTGGCAATACTGGGTTCAGACACTTTCTCAGATTTCCAGAAGTAATATCAACCCTATTCCAAGTCACCTGAGCACATATTCAAATGGTTGCTTTTGATTATATAGATACTTATTTGTCAGAAAATATAATAGCCAAATGTATCCATATATACATTTGAAGAAATAATATTAAAGGAGGTTTTTGAAGGAGACAAAACTAAGTGATCCCTTTACTTATGCTAAAGTGTATATTTATACATGGAGAAGGGGTTTGCTACAGACTGAATGTTTTTCACCCCAAAATTTGTATGCTGAAAACTTTCCCAGTGTGATGGGATTTGGAACTGGAGCCTTCAAGAGGTGAATAGGTCATGAGGGTAGAATTCAAACTGCAGGTTTGCAATCTGTTTATCGAATGAATGAGATAGTTATGTGCTCCCACTCTTGGGGCCTTTTAAGATTTATTTTAATTGACACACACTTTAATAATGCATCATTAGCTCTTAGGGGAACATCCTGAGAAATCCAGCTATAAAACTCACCATTGTATTTACTTTAATGAAACCTACTGGACTTTGCCCAGCATGTTTTCTTTGAGGAATCTCTCTGGCCACACTGTACGTTTAACTCTGATTAACAGGTGAATAGGAAATCAGGTAATATAAAAAGTTTTTTTTGTTTGATAGCTGTGGAGAGGTCGTTATCAGTTATTTCAAGCACATAGGTAGAATAATTTTGTATATGTTTTCAACAGTAGCTTAAATTTATTACATCAATGAGATTTAGTTAAACATAGGAAATACTCTCTAAACATCTAACATAATGTTCTATTTTATTGAGATAACTGTCTACAACATATTGATGCATCCCTATAATGTATAAAGTCCACGGGCATCATCTATATTCTTCACTGCTGCATTCCTAAGAACCAGAAGAGAACCTGGCATATGATAAGTTCTCAGTAAATATTTGTTGAATGAATGAAAAAAATTAAAAAGTTATCTGGGGTCACACGCTTCCTACAATAGTGTACGTCTCAAAAATCTGTGAAATGCTCATTTTTCCATTATTCTATGTTGCCAAATGATGAATGATGCCATTATAATTATAATTTGTATACTGTGTGTTTATGGAAGTGATTGCAACCATTTTAGATCTTTTCTGCACAGTAATATAAAATGCAGAAAAGAGGGAGAACGAGAGAGATAGAGATGGAAAGAAGGAATGAAGGAAGAAAGGAAGGAAAGAAGGAAGGAAGGGAAGGAGGGAGGGAAGGAGGGAAGAAGGAAGGAAAGGAGAAAGAAAACCCACCCATGTATCCAGAGTCACGCTCCATAGAGAGCACATGCTCTGAGCAAAATAATAAATCAAAAAACAGTACCTAGATGCCAGGATTCATGGTAATTAGAAATTGAACATTCGGGAAACACATAAAACTATGTATTTTATTTTTTGATAGTTCTTTCATTTTGATTAAGTTGACTAAATTCTCCAATTTATATAGGAAAAAAGTGTCCTGCAGAGCCTCTAATTGTTATTTCACATGCCTAGCTGTTTCTCTGCCCAGTATAGAATTCCTATTTAGAAACATAGAGGCTTAATATAATCTTCCTATAAAATTTCTAGATTACCAATATTAATATGAATGTCAAATTCTAAGTAAAATAAAATAGCTACTATAGTTTGGTTTCACTCTAAAGTAAGATTTTTAATATACATGTATATTTCTAAATAACAGGTGTCTTTAGAGTTACTGTAAACTTTTTCCCAATTATACAACAAGAAAACCAAAAGGCATTCTGTGATACACGTTCAGGAGAAAAAATGACTACTGGGTCCTTTTTACTATTTATGTAGAAACATTTATAATTCATTAATTTAGTAAATAAAGTAAAGTAGTATCATATATATACATATATATATATATATATATATATATATATATATATAAATCATCTATGATCTAACCAATTAGAGCAACCCTTAGTAATGTAGTACATTTCCTTCTAAAATGATGCACATGCATATATTCACATGCACAGGGTATCATATTGTATATAAGGTGTGTAATCCTCATATCATTCATGATTATAATCTGATCATTGTCTTGGGTAAAAGTACCTCTATAAAATATCCATTATTAAATATCTGCTGGTATAAAAGTTATTAAATATATAAAATAAATAATTGTAGAATATAAAATTGTTAATTTAATTATTGTCGAGTTTGAGATATCTGAAACTTGGTTCATTTGTCATGCAATCTCACAATATTAAAATAAACCCTTATATGAAAATATTTGTGAATGTCTATAACTATTTTGCTAGAATCATTTCCAAAATTAGGAATGTACAGATAAATGTATGAACATTCTAAAAGCATTTGAATTTGTATAATTCAATATAATTTATAAATTTAACACTGTGTACTCCAGAAACCTCCCACAGCTGAATGCTGTCTATAATAAAGGATCTGACATTGTTTTTGATGCTTGACTACTGGCAGCTTTCAAGCTCCATCCCTCTCCCTTCCCTTTTGCCCCACACCTGGATAAGCCAGCTTACAGCAAGCCCCTGAGCTCCCTCCATTGATACCTTTGGGAAATTCAGATCATTCAAACCCAGGCCCAGAAAAGCTTCACCTTGTCTCCAACATCTAACCACAATAAAAGCCAGAGCCACCTGCCCCGACCCCCAACTTTTGTTTTATTAGGATTTGACCTGGTGGGTTCTTTTTGGGGAATCATTTTGCTATTTACTCTGTGAGTAAAATACTTATTTCACATCCATTGGTGCCGGTGAGTCACTCTTCCTGACCTATTCCTGAGGAGGGGTGTAGGAGGCTGCAGGATGTCCATCCAGGATGTCAGGGCCTCAAATAGAACATTTACATTCAGGACCTATTTTACTACAATTTTGTGAATTTGACAAGTGTAAATAGCTTTTTATTATTTTAAATGGCTAAGGAAGTGTAATTTATGACTGTAAGCTACCATGTAACATTTCAGATAAACTCACCTATTAGATGAGATGTAGACTGTTTTAAAATAAATGCACTGAAGAAACAATCGATTTTCATATGTAATATGTGAGGGACATAGCCTTCAGCCTACCATTTCTACTCATACCATCTGCTCTTATTTAATGAGAGACTATTTGATCTGAATGATGTGGATAATTGCTTCAATCTCTCATTTCATTGTCATTTTGCAAGCACATTTTTTTTTTGAGGGTTTTATAGCTACTTTATTTATTTATTTATTTATTTTTGGCTGTGTTGGGTCTTTGGTTCGTGCGAGGGCTTTCTCTGGTTACGGCAAGTGGGGGCCACTCTTCCTCGCGGTGCGGGGACCGCTCTTCATCGCGGTGCGCGGGCCTTTCACTATCGCGGCCCCTCCTGTTGCGGGGCACAGGCTCCAGACCCGCAGGCTCAGTAGTTGTGGCTCACGGGCCCAGCCGCTCCGCGGCATGTGGGATCCTCCCAGACCAGGGCTCGAACCCGTGTCCCCTGCATTAGCAGGCAGATTCTCAACCACTGCGCCACCAGGGAAGCCCCGCAAGCACATTTTTAAAAATGAAAATGAATTGACCTTATTTGGGAAAAAAATCGGGGCCTACTTTTTTCTTTAACCACACTCAATTTCAGCAACACTTTGCTTTCAGTAATCAATGTTTGTTTTAGGAAGAAGCACATATCCATTTCTGATATTCAAAATGCAACAGTTACCACATCCTCTCCAGCATTTATTGTTGTCCCATTTTTTTTTTTTTCCACTACTGGGCATGTACCCTGAGAAAACCATAATTCCAAAAGAGACATGTACCACAATGTTCACTGCAGCACTATTTACAATAACCAGGACATGGAAACAACCTAAATGTTCATCAACAGATGACTGAATAAAGAAGATGTGGCACATATGTACAATAGAATATTACTTACCCATGAAAAGGAACAGAATTGAGTTATTTGTAGTGAGGTGGATGGACCTAGAGTCTGTCATACAGAGTGAAGTATGTCAGAGAAAAACAAATACTGTATGCTAACACATATATACGGAATCTTAAAAAAAAACCAAATGGTTCTGATGAACCTAGGGGCAGGACAGGAACAAAGATGCAGATGTAGAGAATGGACTTGGGGACATGAGGAGGGGGAAGGGTAAGCTGGGATGAAATGAGAGATTAGCATTGACATATATATGCTACCAAATGTAAAATAGATAGCTAGTGGGAAGCAGCCGCATAGCATAGGGAGATCAGCTTGGTGCTTTGCGACGACCTAGAAGGGTGGGATAGGGAGGGTGGGAGGGAGGCTCAAGAGGGAGGGGATATGGGGATATATGTATTCATATGGCTGACTCACTCTTTTGTACAACAGAAACTAACACAGCATTATGAAGCAATTATACTCCAATAAAGATGTATAAAAAAAATTTTTTTTAATGTTCACTAAGTTTAATCATTCTAATACATATTGTTGTCAAATAGTATGAATGGTAGCACTCAATCTCATTGATTGTTCTTTCGTCATTTGGAGCATAATAAACCACTAATAATGTTTGCAAAGCTGAAGATCCCATACTATTCCGGAAGGGTGGGAGGGGAGGATAGGTAAGGAGTGTGAAATTGACATGTACCCACTGCTATATTTAAAATGGATAACCAAAAAGGACTTACTGTATAACACAGGGAACTCTGCTCAATATTATGTAACAACCTAAATGGGAAAAGAATTTGAAAAAGAATAGATATATGTATAATGTATGTATAAGTGAATCACTTTGCTATACACCTGAAACTATCACAGCATTGTTAATCAACTATATACTCCTATATAAAATAAAAAGTTAAAAAAACCCAAAATGCAACAGTTACAATTGTTGACATTGCAGTTTCTAATTTAGAAAAAAATTTCATGTCTTTTTGCAAAGTTTAATTAAAGGGGAAATAGAGAGTTATTGGCTTTAAGTATGAAAATATATATATTGTTATCAGAAGAAAAGAATAAAAATCATCAAGGAAAATTGAAAAAAGTTTAGGTTGAGTCTTCTTAGTATGAGAGTGAATCCTCAAGGGAAAAGGGGGGGGAAGATTGACAATAACAAGGAAGGTCTTGGATCAGTCAAGTTTCAGATGTGTTTTTGTTTTGTTTTTTTTTTTAATTAATTAATTTATTTATTTATTTATTTATGGCTGTGTTGGGTCTTCGTTTCTGTGCGAGGGCTTTCTCTAGTTGTGGCAAGCGGGGGCCACTCTTCATCGCGGTGCACTGGCCTCTCACTATCGCGGCCTCTTTTGTTGCGGAGCACAGGCTCCAGACGCGCAGGCTCAGTAATTGTGGCTCACGGGCCTAGTTGCTCCGCGGCATGTGGGATCTTCCCAGACCAGGGCACGAACCCGTGTCCCCTGCATTGGCAGGCAGATTCTCAACCACTGCGCCACCAGGGAAGCCCTCAGATGTGTTTTGTAGTGATTTCAACATAATTGAGAATAGGTTTGAAGAAGCTAAACTCCTGAAACTTATGAGTCATCCCTAAGTCCCTACCTTAAGATGCATTTGAATAAGATACATTCTGAATACAGAAAGAGAGCCTGAAGCTTTAAAGGTCTGTTATGGACTGAATATTTGTTTCCACACTCAAAATTTATATGTTGAAGCCCTAACTCACAATCTGCTGGTATTTGGAGATGGAGACTTTGGGACGTAATTAGGGTAAGATAAAGTCACAAAGATGCAGCCCCTATCATGGGATTTGTGCTCTTATAAGAAGAGATACCAGAGTTTGCTTCTGCCATGTGAGTACATAGTGAGAAGGTGGCAGTCTGCAAGCCAGGAAGAGAGCTCTCACCAGAACCCAAATATACTGGAACCCTAATCTCCAACTTCCAGCCTCCAGAACTGTGAGGAAATAAGTTTCTGTTGTTTAAGCCACCTAGTTTATGGTATTTTGTTACAGCAATTTGAGCTGATTAATTCAAGGTCTGACTCTAGCATCTGGGTCACCTCCAAATGAATTTTAATAGCAGGAAAGAAACTGGACTCTTATCAAAGATTTCAGGGCTTCAAGATTGGAGAATGATACAAGAAAAGAAAAAGTTGTTCTAAATTAATTTTTGACAGGTGGAGGTACTTATTATCATATATAAATATATAGAAAATAATTGTGTTGTAATTTTAGAAATTATAGAGTGATACGATTTATTTTACAATATTTAATTGTTATAGCATCATGAAGTTTATGGTATAAGTTATATTTCATAGCAAGTGGTTGAAAATATAAACTATAACGTAAGCATATGTTTGTTTTGTAAACAGCTGTTGCTTCAACTTTAAATTTTTAAGCCAGTAGCTATATTTTTTTGAGATTTGAAAAACTTCACCTTTCTAGTTCCATATTTCTATGAATTTCTGTAAACAGAAAGTTAATGGTTAATTCAAAGCTTATTTTATAAAACTATTTTAACATTTCTGTATAATCCAAACTAAAGTTACGCAAACAAGCAATAACAGAGCTTATATTATAGCTACAATGTAGCTCTTCGTAGCTTCTACATTCTGTGGAAGGGTTTAAAAACTCACAAATAGACTACAGAATTTTGGGTAATTCTTAATTTTAGATTCAGTCTAATGCATTGGTTAAGTGTACAAACTACAGAGTTAGATTGCCAAGGTTTAAATTCTGGCTCTGCTACCTGATAGCTTTAAGACTTTGATATATTTCAGAGTTTAATTAAATAATTTAACCTCTCAAATTGCTCAACTCCCTCATCTTTAAAATAAGAATAATAAGACGCACTCTCTCAAAGAGTTAATTTGTGGCTAAAATAAGGTAAAGCACTTAGAATTGTGTTTCATACATGGTAATAATTTGATAATTAGAGTCTATTTTACCCTTTTAACTCATTCTTCTGTGTGAATATACTTTAAGACTTTTAGCAAACTCAGTTGCGTTAGATTCTGCAAAGGTCTAGAGTAGATCTCTGCTTCCCTGTTCCTATATATAGTTTTATTGTTTAATCGTGGAGAAAACTTTCAAGAAAGATTAAAATATATGTGGAAATATATGAAGACCAAGCAGAGACTATTTATTCAGAGCTTGCTGTAGCAAAGGAATCAGCCACCACCATTTAGATTTTGGCAGAGACTCAAAGGCAAGCAGAGGAGTTTATGGTGGAAGAAGTGAAGGCTGCAGGTGTACCCTGATTGGAAGCTGTTGGCATGGAGAAGCTGGAGGTGGGCTGACTAGAAACAGGCATCCTATATAATTGGTTTGGGGTGTACATTTGGCTTTTATTGGTTAGTCCTATGTTGGAAACAGGGACAAAACTAGGGAAGCTGTCAGGTATTAGTTAGGTCCTGGCAATTTGGGCCCCCTTGTTACAGACGTTTTTATTTTGATTCCTGGATTATTACTAGAGATAGTGGTCTTATTTACTACTAGTCTGACTTATAAATAGAAGGCTGGTTTCCTGTAGATAATGAGTTATTTTCCTAGTCTGGATGCTGCATGTTGAGGATCAGAGTTCTACTTTTGTATACGGTCCTTTTGTTTGCTTAGTCTCTCACATGTTTTGACCATACAGGGAGAATATATTTCTAAAATTCTCAAAGTCACAGAGTGTGCAATCATAATCATTTTTAAAAGTAGACCATTTGTTGTAATTATAGTTATAAATTAAGTAATAATGTAATTAATATTATTTTAATTTAATTGCATTAATTTATTTAACTAATTCTATTAATGAAATATTTTTCTACCAACATCCTCAATTTTAACTACTTTGTTATATATACCTTGGTAATTTTGCACAAAATGATGAATAAGTTTAGGAAAGAATGACTGAGCTCTTGTTATTTATGTGTGTGTATCTATAAAATGAGATGGATAAATCACATATAATTAGGATAGCAAAAGTACAGAAACTGAAAAAAAACTATGCAACTATTTAATAAAATTTTTACTAATTTGGGAGACAGTCCAAGTATCCACTCAGACTTATTCTTGAGACCAGATTTCAAAGGTTATTTTTTCCTGCTTATTTATTCAATTACTAATAAAATAAACCCCTAAAAAACTAAAGACTCATGATGATATAACATTCTCTTATGTAAAAGGTATATAAAAAAATATTTAGGAGAGTCCATTTTCTTCCCCATAGTATGTAATTCCTTACTTCTTTAGAGCTGCAAAGCAAGGTACAAAAATGTCTTACTTTTGTAGATAAACTCTTTATTAAATCACAACTCATTCAATTGAATTCATCCATTTTATCAAAGAAAAAGCACAACGAACAGTAATCAGCTCATATTAACATGAAAAAAAGACACAAAGCCAGTAAATTGGTAGTAAGGAAACCTTCAATTTAGTAATAAAGAATAACAAGTTATCATTACCAACAATGACTGCAAATTTTATTGCAATGTTGGGGAAGATTTTCTGAAATAACTTTTTAAATAGATTGACTGTTTTGCCTGAGGTTAGGCATCTTGATGAAGTGTTATACACTGAAAATCTTTTGGCCTTTTAGTTGTGGAAATGGCCTCTATATTTCTGGAAGTGCAGCTGTAAAATAATAAAAGTAAATAGAGCTAATGGAATCTCTTTCTAGTATTCATGACAAACCATTTAGAAGCATATTAAATTATCATTTGAATAATTTATGGATAGTCACTGCATGATGTGATGTGTGCTTTGTGATTATGGGCAGCTTTTTTTAAAATTAGGTTTCTGGGAAATTTTGTGAAATAAATCAAAGGTTAAAGCTCAGGGAACCTCATCTATAAATAAACCTTACACCAATGCTTTCAGTGTACTGAACCCAACTGTGGTCCACTCACCTGACACAGCAAAGAAAATCTACTGACAACAGGTTGTGGTGAAGGAAAGCACAGTGTTTATTGCAGGGCACCAAGCAAAGGATTGGGAGACAAGCCTCAGATGCTCTTCAACTTGGTCTTTGAGTTTGGAATTTTTTTTTAAGTGAAAAAACAGAGGCTGGGGTAAATCTTTGTCTTGTGACAGTTCTGTGACATTTCTTAATCATAATTTCTGGATTCAGGTTGTCTCTGGTTTATGATTCTTAGGTCAGGTGGTCTGTGGCTCCAGGGTCTGTTATCTCATCTTGCCCTGAAGAAACAACCTGAGTTGGTACATTTATAATTATATCTATAGCAGCAATTTTAGTGCATTAACAATGTTATCAACAAAAGTTTTAGTCATCTGACTCTGGTTAATTAGTGCTCAGTTAGTACAGGATTGAGGTCAGAGGAGACAAGAAAGAGAATAAAGTTTTGGATAGAGAGATTAATAATAAACAGTAATAGAACACAGTTTTAGGGGGACTGAGTTTCATTAATAGAGTCGAGTACTACTGGCCTTAGTCAGTATTTTACAACCACAGGTCCTCATTCTAAATGACCTGACTCGTTTGAGACATTGTGAACACTCAGTGTATATAAACTCACTTTTTGTTAAATATGTCTTACTGCATCTAAGTAACTCTTCATATAAGATCAAGGGTTGTGTTAAAAGATGTTTTTCAGGAAAAAAAAAGATAAAATTATGACTCTCATACAGATATAACAATGAACAAATCATAAAAGCTTTTTTTTACTTCATTCTATGAGGGAAACAGAAAGGTATTGTAACTTGGCCAAGACAGAATGAGAAAAACAGCCATATTTGTACAGAATTGTAAAATAGCTCAAAGACAATTTAAAAAGTTTTAATCAGATAAACCAGCAGGGAGTGCTAGACCTTACACATAAACCTTACACATAAAGCTTTCCCACTTCCCTGCCCTGAATGTATACAATACACAGTTGTAAAATGGCTCAAAGACTATGAAAGACTAGAATCATGTGACCTGGAGTGGGCTGTCCTCTAGGCACTGCATAGTTTTCATTGGATGACATTTTTTTTTCTATAAAATGTTTTTTTGTCATTAACACTGAGATAATTTTATAACTTTTATCCAACTAATTAAGGTACTTTGAATGTTCACATTTAAGTATCCTTGATATATAATGCTCTGATTGATGAGCAGGTTGGTTAAAATTGATGTAAATCAGTTCAGAGCTGGTATCCTTTGAGAGAAAAAAGAACAGAAACATGGCCAGACTACATATCACAATAGAACTTTGACCCACAACCTCTATAGTAACAGTCCAAGAAGCCAAAGAACAACATTTGAAGCAATCGGCCCAGGAAGCTCAGAATTGATCGATGACTGCCACTTTCCCTGTATTTTGTCCCAACTCAGGATCTGAGTTCTTCCAGATCATGATCAAATGGAGAAGGCCAAATATGTTCCCCAGACCAATCATGTAGGATGGCCTGCTTCTTATAAGCCAGCCTGCAGCTTCCTCGTCCCAACAACCTCCAATTAGAGGAGAGCTGAAGCCTTGTCTTTTCTCTCTATAAAGCTTTCCCACTTCCCTGCCTGCCTCTGAATCTCAGTCAGGTGCAAGTTAACTCCCTTGCTACTGTAAGCTTTGAATAAATACCTTCTGTTCGTTCTTATGTGGGTGTTCTTTGCTTCCACAACTCACAACTATGAAAACCAGTCAATGTTTAGCTAACTCATAGAAGGGAGAAAACTGAAATAGTTAAAATAAATGCAATATTCCAGAAACTCACCTTTGAGGCACATTTTTTCTTGATTGACAATCTACATGTACTAAAATTCCTGATAATTTAGACATTTTCAACCAATACAAGTTTGACCTAAATATTGATTCTGTGCAAATACTGTATATTTTAAAAAATCTGATTATGATGCATCATGCCTAAATTAAATATTGGATTTAAAAAGCTAATATTTATATTATCAATTTTATTAATATATACTTAATTTCATTTAAAATATTATTTTGGTGTGTTTATAGTTATCTTTATCATTCTATATTTTGTTTATTGCAACTTATCTGTTATTTTCTTGTTAATTTATGCCAAATTTCTGTTCATATAATTTTCAGAGAAGCAAATTTGGGTTTTGTTAATTTCTAATTTTGTCTTTGTTTTTCTCCTTTTATTAGTTTTGTCCTTAACTTTACTATTTTCTTTATTTTATTCTCAAATTTTGGTAATAAAAGCTTATCTTATTTAGTTGCAGTTTCTGCTATTTCTAAATCAATATTTAAAGCTACAGATTTTCCTCCTGTGTATTACTTTACATATGTCTTAGGCATTTGACATGTCGTATCTCATCAGTATATTTTCAAAATATTTTTAAATTTATAATGGAATTTATTTTTATGTAGGAATATTTAATAACTGGAAATTTGGTTTCCAAATATATAAGATTTTTGTCATTAATTTCTTTTTTTTTTTTTCTTTAGAGTCAAAAGGACATAGAATATCCTTTTATCAGAATTCCCTGAAAAATTTTATTGCCTAATACAGGCATTATTTTCAGATTATATTATCATCTCCAGGAAAAATCAACAGATCAGAAGGCAGACTTTTAGAAAACAATATATTTTTTAAATTAGACATTTTTTTTTCAACATCTTTATTGGAGTATAATTGCTTTACAATAGTGTGTTAGTTTCTGCTTTATAACAAAGTGAATCAGCTATGCATATACATATCCCCATATCTCCTCCCTCTTGCGTCTCCTTCCCTCCCACCCTCCCTATCCCAATTAAACATCTTTTAAGCATATATGTTAAGCTTTGTTCTAAATGCTGGAGCTATAGCATTGAACAAAAGATCCAGAATTCATGACTCACATGAAATCTTCATAGGAATATTTTACAGTAAAGTATATCGAATATAAGAACATCATAAAGTCAATAAGGGGGAAAAATCAGAGATGAGATTTGATTAAAATAAGATGCTTGGAGAATGTCTCACTGAGAAAGTATATCTGAGAAGTATATCTGAGAAGAAACCTGAGGTGTATTAGGAAGCCATCCATAAAAATATCCTAGAGGAATGCTTTTCAGAGGGAGATAAATGCAAATTAATAGTGTATTCTAGGCAGTGGTGAAGGTTTAATAACCAGCTTAAAAGGAGATTCCGGACTTAGAGATTTCATGATTTCTTATGGTACAAATATTATGACCATGGTCAATTTCAACTTATCAACATGAGTCACTGAATTCAGACATCATTATATAATATCTCTATCATACATATATAATAGATCTGGATAGAGGTATGATAGATGTAAATAACCTACAGAATAGAGATCATAGTAAAATGTAGTAAAATGATTAGTAATTAATGAGTTTTAAGTATATTTTACTTATTTTTAAATATAATTTATTTTACATTTAGTATATAATTTAATTTTTAATAATGACTGGGTTTGACAACTGGCTTTCTAAATGTCTTAATTTTTTTTTTTTTTGACTACACTGCTTGTGAATCTCAGTTCCCTGACCAAGGACTGAACCCAAGCCACAGCAGTGAAAGCCCAGAATCCTAACCACTAGGCCACCAGGGAACTTTCTCTCAAAATTTAATAATCAACACTAACATGCAGTTTTGGGTTACCACTGGATCCAGGAAATCAAGGCCAGTCCTTGGGATGGAGTGAGTGTACAGGAAGAGTAGGAAAAGTTAAAGAGGCATTAGAACAGGTAGGGCTGGATTAGGCCTATATGTAGAATTTTGCTGTTATTCTGCATAGCTAGGGATCTACTAGAGGGTTTTTAGCAGGAAAGGAACATGATCTATTATTTTAAAAGGATCATTCTAACTTCTATTTTGAGGATAACTTGGATTACAGTAAATGAAAAATGAGTAAAACCAATTAGGAGGATGTTTCAATAATCCAGGGAAGAGGGAAACGTGTTTTGGACTAGAGTTAGTAGAAAAAATAGAAACAAATGACCAGATTCAGGACAACGTTTAAAGATAAAGAAAATACAATTTGCTAAAAAATTAATGTGAAGTGTGAGAGTAAGAAAAGAGTCAAATGATGTTGACCTTGAGCTTCTAGAAGGGTGAACTTGTCATTAACCGGGATGGGAAGGCAAGGTAGAAGATGATGATGTCATGTTAACTTTGGAACATGCTAAGTTAAGAGTGGTTATAGTGCGAATAGAAAGGTTGAGTAAGAGTTGGATATATGAGTCTGGAGTTAGTGTCTAAATCACTAACTGTAACAGAAGAATGTACTACCAAATGGCTTTGATAATAAAGGCTTAATAGCAATTTAATTACTAGGTAGACAAGACAAGCAGTGTCTTGCATTAAGCAGAAAGTATTTAAATTATAGCTCATGCACATACATAATAAGTGAAATTATTCTGTCTTTTTGGGGGGTGTAGAGGGTTATAAGTTAGTGATATTGGTGATATGTATAGAAAATACCTTCTTTTTTGTTTCAAATGTTGTCTATCAACATTTATTCCTCAATGGCTGGTGAAGATTACAATCACTCAAGCCAGTTCTGTGCTTTCTAATGGGCACTTAATCTATTTCCACACTGTCTTCAAAGGGGAATTAAAACAACAACAACAACAGCAAAACATGGATATCTTGGTTTCTCCACCCAGTTACAAGCAAAAAAATATTTTTTAATGACTGCTCTTACATATATATATGTACATATATATGTGAGATTTGTTTTTTAAAATTCTGTGTTTCCCTTTATCAGCAAATGTTATTTCAGGTTCCTAGCAACAAAATTTTGCCTATTTTTACAACTAGAAGTAAATTTTTTAAAAGCACATTAATATTCCTGTAGTAATTTCATAGCTGTTATCTAATTTAATACTTAGAATAGTTAAAAACAACTTTGATTAGTGGTACCACTTACAATTTTAGAGGCCTGGGACCAGGTCTTAATGCCATCTTTTCTGTCTGATCTTATTTGCAGAAGTCACTCTTCACTCTGGCTGCTACTGAGTGGTAACCAGAAGCTAGACTCTGATAAGGAACCTGGGAGCTATTTGGTTCTGATACACAATACCAAAAATTACCAAAGTGTCCACAATTCTGGGCATATAGGTAGACCTCATTTCCATATTGTGCTGAGCAGAAGAGGACTATATAATTATCCTTACACTTTGAAAAATGCAACCTAGTTCAGGGAATATAAGAATATATAATCACTTCTATTAAAAGTTAAGTAAGTTGAATCTTTTAAAAAAATAAAAATAAAATACATTGAGGTCAAAAGAAGGGAGAAACCAGAGTTGCTTGGATAAATCAAGAAGACCTTTAATAGAGAGAGCAGTATTGAGTTTGAACTTGAGGAATGACTAAAATGTCAACAGGTAGAAAAAAATAGCTAGAGTTCACTAGGCAGACAAGTATAGTGTGAGCAAAAGTTCAGATATTGGCAAAACAAACAATGTATGAAAAAAAAATCAAGTTTTGCTGCAATAAAGGTCAGCATAGAGGAACCATACACATTAAGGCTGTAAAATAGTGATGCTATTGGGAGGCTTGAAAGCTAGTGTGAGATCTTTTCATTTTAGTAGGAATTGCAATTATTTCCAGGTTTTTATTAAGAAAGTAAAATGATTGTAACCAAATTTGGAAAATAACTGGCTGAGTACTGAACGTTGCAGAATCTCAATCAGGAGGATAGTGGCATAAGAATGGAAATATGGGAAATAAAAACAAAAATAAACAAATGGGACCTAATGAAACTTAAAAGCTTTTGCACAGCAAAGGAAACTATAAACAAGATGAAAAGAAAACCCTCAGAATGGGAGAAAACATTTGCAAACAATTCAACAGACAAAAGATTAATCTCCAAAATATATAAACAGCTCATGCAGCTCAATATTAAAAAAAAAAAAAAAATCCATTCAAAAAATGGGTAGAAGACCTAAATAGACATGTCTCCAAAGAAGATGTACAGATGGCCAAGAGACACATGAAAAGCTGCTCAACATCACTAGTTATTAGAGAAATGCAAATCAAAACTACAATGAGGTATCACCTCACACTGGTTAGAATGGACACCATCAGAAAATCTACAAACAACAAATGCTGGAGAGGGTGTGGAGAAAAGTGAACCCTCTTACACTGTTGGTGGGAATGTAAATTGATACAGCCACTATGGAGAATAGTATGGAGTTTCCTCAAAAAACTAAAAATAGAATTACCATACGACCCAGCAATCCCACTACTGGGCATATACCCAGAGAAAACCATAATTCGAAAAGAGTCATGTACCACAGTGTTCATTGCAGCACTACTTACAATAGCCAGGTCATGGAAGCAACCTAAATGCCCATTGACAGGCGAATGGATAAAGAAGATGTGGTACATATATACAATGAAATATTACTCAGCCATAAAAAGGAACAAAATTGGGCCATTTGTTGAGACGTGGATGGATCTAGAGACTGTCATACAGAGTGAAGTAAGTCAGAAAGAGAAAAACAAATCTTGTATATTACCGCATATATCTGGAATCTAGAAAAATGGTACAGATGAACCCATTTGCAAGGCAAAAATAGGGACACAGATGTAGAGAACAAAGATATGGACACCAACGGGGGAAAACGGGGAAGGGGAGGGAGTCGTGGTGGTGGGATGAATTGGGAGATTGGGATTGACATATATACACTAATATGTATAAAATAGATAGCTAATAACCTGCTGTATACAAATAAGATAAGATAAGATAAAATTAAAAAAAAAATAGAATGGAAATGTGAACTACAGTACGAATTTTAGAGGTAGAAACCACAGGAGTTAGAAAATAATTGGATATGAGAGGCAAAAAAGAAAGTTGAGCCAACACTAACTGTGGGGTTCTAAGTGACAGAGAATTGTCCTGCAATTGGGAGGAATAGAGAAGTTGGAAACAGATGCAGAAGTCCAGTTTTGGACATGTGGTATATTGCACAGATAGCATCTGGGCATCAGATATCCACTTTCTCTAAATAGTGAAGGAAAAAGAGAGGGTTACAGTTATGTACCCTGAGTGTTTTCAGAATAAAAGTTTTGAAACCTGTGAAAGTGGATATGATTTTGGGAGACCTAAAAGGAAGATTCAACATACTTCTTAATCTTTTCAGCCCTATCCAGGCCATCTTCCACTTAAAAATAGACGCTCAAGTTTGAACTTCATCTTATTCAGTTATGTTATTCTTTCTTTATGAGAACTAAACTGGTTTTCAAAACAAGATTCTCTCACACCAGTAAATGTGGCAAGACTGCTAAGTGCCCACCTAATATCCTCTCTTCTTTCTTACCACTGAAGTCTGATGTTATTTGTAGTGTTAATGAGGCAAGTTTTTTTTTTTTTTTTTTTTTTTTTTTTTTTAATGGCTGCATTGGATCTTCGTTTCTATGCGAGGGCTTTCTCTTGTTGCGGCAAGTGGGGCCACTCTTCATCGCGGTGCGCGGGCCTCTCACTATCCCGGCCTCTCTTGTTGCAGAGCACAGGCTCCAGACGCGCAGGCTCAGTAATTGTGGCTCACGGGCCCAGTTGCTCCGCGGCACGTGGGATCTTCCCAGACCAGGGCTCGAACCCGTGTCCCCTGCATTGGCAGGCAGATTCTCAACCACTGCGCCACCAGGGAAGCCCGAGGCAAGTTTCAAAAAAAAATTTGATAATAAAAATTGTTTTCCCACTTCTTGTCATATAACACATTTTGGCCAATGAGATAAAGGTGGAAGTCCCAAGGGAACTTCCAGGGGCTCAGGGGCATGCTTCCCTTTTGCTCTTTTCTTTCTTTATAGCTGAAACACTGATGTGATGCCTGGAGTTCTGACAGCCATCTGCAGAAAATAGAAATGAGACTTACACCAGAATCAAAGACAGGAAATGTGTTAAGGAGCCAGTGTCACTTGATGGCACTGTGACCCTGTGCTCTAATCCTGAACTCTCTACTCTGACTTTCCTGTACTTGAGAAAACAGTACAGTTACAATTTGTTTAAGGCACTGTTTTGTAGCTTCTTCTTGTTGCTAGCTGGATACAATTCCAAGGGGATTAAATGAATTCAGTGATTTCCTGTGCCAACCTCTCATAATATGAGTATGTGGATTTACTTATCATTACCATGAAAAATGTATCAATTTTAAGGGAAAAATGTAAACATCTCATGTTAAGACCCATAATTGAAGTGGCTTAACAGTATGCATTAAACCAAACATAGATTTTTAAGTGTGCTTTTTGGATGACAGGACTGTTTATCACCTTTAAATGACTTCTGTTTCCTGTTTCAATCACCTTGGTTCATGAGTAGGAACAAACTTGTTTTCATCTAAGTAAATATTCCACCAATCACAGATACCAACTGAGAAGGTATCACACTTTGATGTTTTTTGCTTTCATATTCCTAGCATGCTTGCTTGGGGCAGCGTGAAATGCATGCAGATACATAGGGGAGAGTAAAAGAAATTTAACCAACAAGTGGTTTGCTTCCCTTGAGATAGACTACATATTACAAAATTGTGACAAATTGGAGAACTGGAGGCATGAAAAAACATATTAAAAACATAAAACCTGATTACTTTATCTTGAGTAATTTATCATTTTTTCCCAGGGTTTATCTTATTTGCACAGTAATCAAGTGATGTTAAAATAAAAACCCTAAACGTACTCTATTAAAATAAAAAAGGAAAAAACAAAAAAAATACAAATTTAAATATTAAGGGCACTCTAAAACTCCCAAACTAATGACTATTCTCTTATTTGATCAATGAAAAGAATATTGCTCATATTGGGTAAAACTTTGTGTACTTTATTTTTTATATCATCAAATGAACAGAAGGAATAGAGAAAAATGTTTAAAGTCCAACTCATATTCTAAGCATATTTGCCTTAACCATTCAAAAAAAAAAAAAAAGCAGGAAGCTATTCTATTATTTTTTGTGTGTGGGAGGAAGCTTTAAGCAAGAAACATTTATTGATATAAAAGGAAGGAATTATATGACATTATGACTATGGGTAACTTTAGACAGCCATTCTATTCTTAATGCTTCACACATCTCCACAAGAAAATAGTATACAGCCCTAAAGAATGTTTGGTAAAATGCTTAATAAATACTAGCAGAAACTTTTGATAACTTATCCATGAGCTATTTATTCCTTTTTCTTCACTTCTGGCAGAACCCAAATTTTGAACAGGTGTTTACCCCTTCACCATTGGACTTAAGTAAGGTCATCTTATCCTCAACTCCAGTTATCAAATCTGATAAATTTAAAGCAATTATTAGGGTTCATTAGCTTTTTCCAGTGATTGAGTTAGTCATGGACTTGCAAATATGTTTTAATCAACAATATCATTAGGGATATATGCTAGAAAGCTGTATGAAAGTTAATTTCACTCTAGAGGAAAGAGAGAGAGAGCAAGAGAGAGACAGAGAGGAGAAAAAGAAGAAGAAAAGAAGATGAAGAAGGAGGAGGAGGAGGGAAGGAGAGGAAGGGAAGGAGAAGGGAGGAGAGGGAAGGGAAAGGGAGGGATTTTTTTCTATATAATACATATTTAGCAACTTACCATGAAAAGTAAGAGTCTAAAAAGATATTTTTCCATAAACACATATAGTTGTTCAAATTATTCCAATTTACATTACCAATTTTATGTAAGTTTCTCAGGGAGTCAGAAAAATAGCTCTAGTTTCTCTGGATCTGCCACAGAAATTCTCTAATAATTAGTATTTATAAATGGAACTTTTAAAACTGGAAACATAAAATATAAATATATATGTATAACGTAAAACAAGAACTTTTGATTTTTAATGAATGTGCTTATTTGACTCGTGTCTTATAACAGGGATCTCTATTGCATGTTACAGGTTTCTTGAGTAAAATGACTGAGATCTATTATATGCATCTGTTAAGGGTATACACACCATCACATATTGCTTAGAGTTGTATTTAAAAAGCACACAAAAAAGGCAAAGAAATAGTCTTGGTAATTAAATTAATTTTGTGATGGTCAAAAGCTGGCCCTTAGCTTTTTTTCCCCCAGTTTCTAGGTTAATGACATGTAAATGTTCTTTCTGTAGTTTAATACAGAAACTCCTTTTACGTTTGAAGTGTTTTAAGTTGAGCCATCTTTACTTTCTAAACAACTTAAAGATATCTGATGTTAAAATTAAATTACTTTCTTTACACATCAGCAGTCTTACTGTAGGACATGTCCATTTGCTACACAGCTAAAATTCAGACAATTAATAATAAAAATGGACTATGAGTACCAGACCAGGGACATTATTGGACATAAGAATATTATGTTGTATTAAAAAAAAAAGAGTGGCCATGATATACACACACGGGTCCTGCTCACCAAGCAGGCTAATAGAACCACCAGAAATTCAGAGTAAAATATATCAAAGTTCTCAGTCCCCCACCAACAATAGTACCACTTTGGTGTCAGTGTTTTTTCCAGGTAACTGCTTTGCTCCCCTCATCTTCACTCAGCTCCACCAAAGCTGTCTCCTTCTATCCACAGCTTCTTAATCTTCCAATGACCAGCTGCTTCACCTACCTCATGAATCCTCTCTCACATTCTAGTCAATGCTGATGTGTTTGATTTTAAGTTCCTACAGTGCTATGGTTTTTCAGTCATTTTGAAAGCTAGTCATTCTTACTCTTTTTAGACCCCCTTCAAGCAATAGCAACAGAGCATCTGTTATGGGTTAGAGATGATGGATATAAATCTATAAAGACAGGTTTAATGGGTATGTGCTTTCTGTCTAACTTGTTTCTTTTCAGTAACTAACATTTTATAGAATGTTAAACAGCAAATAAAAGTCAACATCCATTCCTAACAGTACAGATAAAGATAGTTATTATTTACTAAATTTTTTCTCTCAGTCTAATACTACCCTAAGACTGTTTTATATATTGTATTCTTCTAAATGGACTAAATTCAAGAGGATGTAAGCATTATTTTTCTCACTAGCCCTTTAAAGCTAATCTGAAGATCATTATTTCTACCAAGACATTAGATGAAAAATTGAGCTGGCCTAATAGTATTCTCAATCACTCTTGGAAAAAAAAAAAAAATTCCTCTAGGTATTTTAAGCTTAAATAGTCCATGTCAATAATTAAAATATCCTTTCCAGTGTAAAATAAAAATAACTAAAATTAGAACTTCTTTACTTCTCTAGCTAGGTACTGCTTCAGGCCTAAGCATGAGGAGTGACAAAGTGGCTATGGCCAATTTCTGATCTCCATCCTAGCTTTACTTTCACTCTCCATACATTTCTGAGTTTCTCTACCCCTCCAGCATTTGAGCCAGGGAAAATGTGACTCATGGGAAGGAGATTTTCTTGCTTGCAAGTTTTTTGGTGATCTGGTATCAAGGCATCGTGAGTGGTTAGAGCTTCTTTTTTCTATGGGAAATTTCAAAGGTCTTTTTTTTTTTTAATTTATTTATTTTATTTATTTGTTTTTGGCTGCGCTGGGTCTTCACTGCTGCTTGCGGGCTTTCTCTAGTTGCAGCAAGCAGGGGCTACTCTTCGTTGTGGTGCGCGGGCTTCTCACTGCGGTGGTATCTCTTGTTGCGGATCACAGGCTCCAGGCACGCGGGTTTCCATAGTCGTGGCACGCGGGCCCAGGAGCTGTGGCTCGCGGGCCCTAGAGTGCAGGCTCAGCAGCTGTGGCGCACGGGTCCAGCTGCTCTGCGGCATGTGGGATCTTCCCAGACCAGGGTTCGAACCCACGTCCCCTGCATTGGCAGGCAGGTTCTCAATCACTGCGCCACCAGGGAAGCCCAAGGGTCTTTTTGGTTTTTTGCTTTTTTTAAGATTTTCCCTCCCCTCAGACCCTCTTATTGACATTTCTTTGAGCTTTTTCATGGCTGTTTCTCACAATCATCTCCCCCAAATGGGCTGCTTGACTCTTCCAATGGAGTCAACTTGCACAGCACACTAACAACTCTCTCCCCCAATGAACACTTCCCTCTATATCTGTTCTCCTGAACCTCATACAAATTTGATGGGTGATGGGGTAGGTAAGTATTCCCCCATCTAAACATTCCTCAATAATCCAATATAAGTTCATTCATTAAATCAACAAATATTGATTGAGTTCCGAGGAACTGTTATGGGCAGTGGGGAAACTTAAGTAAAGAAGCAGACATCAACCTCTGCTCTCATGGAGCTTAAATTTTATTGGGAGAGGCAGAAAATAAGTCAGACTTAAAAAAAAAATAAGATATATACTATGTATGATGGTTAAATTTTATGTGACAACTTGGCTAAGCTATGGTGCCCAATTGTTTGGTCAAACGTTCATCTAAAATTTCTGGGGAGGTATTTTGTAGATATGACATCAGTTGACTTTAAGGAAATTACATGGGCCTTGTCCAATCAGTTGGTTACCTCAAGACTGTAACCTAGAAATCCTGCCTGAATTTCCAGCCTTGTGACCGGACCTTTATTGTTTCAGACTCAGGACTATGACATCAAGTTCTGTGGCAATTTTCAGCCTGGCAGCCGGCCCTATCAATTTCAGACTTACCATTCCCCCACAACCATGTGAGACAATTCCTTAAAATAAATCTCATATTAAGGGGATATAGAAAATAATGTTATACATATATATAGTTCCTATTGGTTCTTTTTCTCCGGAGTACTCTGAGGTATATATTGTTAGTAGGTGATAAGCGCTCAGTAGAAAAATTAAAACTGAAGACAATGTAAAGTGCATGTGTATGTGTGTGAAAGCATATGGATAATTTTTAGGTGAGGTATCTAGGAAAGGCCTCAATGAAAAGGAGACTTTTGAGTAGAGATAAGGAAAAGGAGCCAGTCTTGGGACTATGTCAGGAGAAGAGCATTCCAGATAAAGTGAACAGTATTTGCAAAGGGCCCTGAGCTAAGCCCATAACTAGCTTGTTCAAGGAACAGAGGAAAAACCTGTCAATGAGTGAAGTAAAAGAGATAGAAATAGGATATGAGTTCAGACAAGTAACACAGGCCAGATCATGGCTACACGTGCATGGCTTAGCCCTGCGCACGTGTGAGTTACAGGAGTCTGGAGGGAAGCAGCAGATGATCTAATAGCAAAGTTTTGGTTCTAGATTCTGGGCTCCACCAAAATGGCAATTACAAATGTTCTAACATCCTGTTATAAGAATATTTGCTGGTTTGATCCTTACAAAAAACCTTGAGGCCACCAATATTTCTCCAATTTCATAGATTAGAAAAAAGGAAACTATAACATTTTATGTTATATTGTATTTTATTCAGATAAACTAAATCAGTGAGTATATTTGATACACAAAGTCTCAGCATGCATTGATTACATATATTGGGAATTTAATTTTGTACATTATTGATGATGCATTGATAATAATTTTTTTATTATTTGTTTGAGATGCAATGTTTAAAAAATATATCAACGTCAATGATAATATATTGTACACTTAACATTTTGTTGAGGGTAGATCTCATGTTAAGTATTCCTATAACATAAAAAAAAAATTTTTAAAAGAATGATCACTAACAACCCCTTTTAAACTCATAACATGATTGACATATTATGTATTCAATAGCAATACTAGAAAATGTGTTTTTTTTTTTTTAATTTTTAAAAAGAAACACACTAGTGAATACATCAAAATAAAAAGCTTCTGCACAACCAAGGAAATCATCAACATAGAAAAGTAACCTACGGAATGGGAGAAAATATTTGCAGCTCACATATCTGAAAAGGGGCAAGTATCCAAAATACACAAAAAATTCATACAACTCAAATAGCAAAAATAAACAATTTGATTTTTAAAATGGGAATAGCATCTAAATAGACATTTTTCCAAAGAAGGCATCCAGATGGCCAACAGGTACATGAAAAGGTGCTCAACATCATTAATCATCAAGGAAATACGAATCAAAACCAAAATGAGACATTACCTCACACCCGTTTGAATGGCTATTACCAAATGATAAGAAATAGCTAGTGCTGGGGAGAATGTGGAGAAAAGGGAATCCTTGTACACAGTTTTTGGGAACGTAAATTGGTGCAGCTACTATAGAAAACAGTATGGAGGTGCCTCAAAAAATTAAAAATAGAACTACCATATGATCCAGCAATTCCACTTCTGGGTATTTATCCAAGGAAACAAAAAACACTAACTGGAAAAGGTAATCACATCCCCATATTCATTACAACATTATTTACAGCAGTCACAACATGGAAACAACATAACTGTCCAACAAGGGGTGAAGGGATAAACAAAATGTGGTACATATATACAATGGAATATTATCCAGTCATTAAAAAGAATGAAATCTTGCCATTTGCAACAATATGGGTGGACCCTGAGGGCATTATGCTAAGTGAAATAAGTCAGACAGAAAAGACAAATACCATATGATTTCACTTATATGTGGATGGAGGTCATTGTGATTTCCAATGTGTGACAAATCGAGAGCAGTAATTAAGTTTTACTTTGTAGAACAAAAAAATCAAAGATCACACGTTATGTTCCTCTAATTACTCACATGTCTCAAGCTAGATGCAGCATTGGTTGTATAAGTACTGTACATGTCTGACACACCACAGGCCAAAAAACCTTCCGAAGATGAATTTGGAAAACCAAAAAAGAAAGTGCTAACCAATTTCTTAGCATGTTTCAAGTGCTTTATTACATTTTGCAAATTATTTGAATCATGAAGACTCTCCTATTGGAACAATAGCAAAATCATTGCTGTGGTTTTTCTATAATAAGCTCAGCTGGGGATTAAGTGACAGAATTCTGCTCTAGCAGAAACAGAACTGATAATAAATGCTGCTCTTCTTTTGTATGATTGATCACCTGGCTGAGTATTACAGTTATGCAGAATTAAGTATTTACTTAAATTCCTTATTTGTAAACAGAAAAAGAAATTGGTGACCTAAATAATTACAAACTATTCCTAGGGAACTCTGGGAGCCTCTGGAAAAATATGAAACATAATAAATGAGTTAAGCTATAATTTGGTCATGCCTAACTGTCTTGGCATGATTTTTTTTTTTTACTTAACATTAGCTTGTAAGGATAAGAGCAAATCCATGAGGAGAAAAGAAGGTATCCCAATTATTCCCATAAGTTAGTATTATCTCAATCCTAAATGATGAACTTGGTGCATTTAGAACCTTAGAATGCTATTTAAATTAATGCTATAATCACTTTTTATAAATACTTCCACTTAAAAAAAAGTCATACAGGGAAATTGGAACTGTCCATTTCCATAGTCTCTAAAGTATATCTGAATTATGACAAAATACACTCAATTCCAACATTTACAGTTGGGTCCAGCCTTCCAGCACTAGCTCGTCTAGGTATGTTTTCTACCTCCAAGTTATAATCTAGGACTGCAGATTCCACAATCAGACACACCGCATTTAAATCTGGGTTCTGACACCTGATGACAATACAGTCTTGAACAAGGTTATTCATCACTCTGGGTTTCAACTTCCTTATTGTAAAATAGATATAAAAATATCATCCTCATAAGGTTTTTGTGAGATTCAATGAGACAATCTATGAAAAGAGTTTAGAGTAGTGCTCTGATTTATTATTCATCTTCTGCAATTAAGTTTGTGTTCATCTATTTTTTGGGTGGTGACAATGTAGACTCCTTCCGGGCAGTTTTTGAGTAGTCCACACATGATTCATTTTAAGCACACCTCTGAATCCCTATTCTTGTTTTCACTGTCATTCTTCCTTCACTTGTATTCAAGTCTTTTTTTCTCTGTCTTTTATGATTCCTCATAACTGATTTCTTTCTTAGATATGTCTTTTCTTTGGGCAGTTTAATACTGACATAGAGCAAAAAGATCTTAAAGTCCTCTCTCAGTTAAAGACACTTTTCTTATCTAAGATCCCTGTTAGTTTCTGCAAACCCTTGCCTTCCATATGTCTCATAAAAAGAAAAACAAAAACAGAAAGCTTTATCTGATTGCAAAATAATATATATTATCTTGAAAAGAGAGCTTAAACTCAGCAGGATAGCAAATTGTTATCTGTAGAGATATTTCCTTTTAACCAAATATTTGGCAAAACTGTCAATACCCTCTTTTTTTAATACACTCCCTGGCACAGATTAAGAAACATGAATTTTCTTAATGAATCACAAGAATCTCTCTATCTTCCTTGAAAACCTCAATAAAAAAAGGTTTCTAGATATGAAAATGGAAAATAGTAGTAATAACATAAACATTGCACTTAACACTTGACTGAGATAGCAGGCTTTCCTTTATTTACAGAGCTGTTATTTATAACTCACACTTCCATGGCATAGAAAAATGAGCTATTTCCCCTTGGCTCATAGACAACACTAAAAGCATCTACAATTGATCATTAGTTACCTTAGAGAATTTACCACTTTCTCAAATCTTGCCTTACCAGCTCAGACACCAGATAAGATTTTCAGATAGAATAAATCCACATCAAAATCTGAGCAAAACAATTTATCAATAATATGAGACTGACAAACTTTTATTCATTTCAAATGAAAAAAGTAAAGTTACATTTAACAAAGTAAGTTTTATGTTAGCATAAAAATGCATCATTTTTCTCCAATCACATGAGTAATCCAGTCATCTCAGTAGGTCCTTTAAAGACTGTGTACTCAGAACAAAGAGAAGTATTCACTGTTTAATGGTATTAATGTACTTATCAATATCTCTGCAAAAAAGTGGGCCATTGCCAATATGACCAGAATATTTCAATTCTTTCAGTTAAGAAGTTATCTCTCCTGGTGTATTAGCCATAGTTTTGGTTATTGTTTTCATTATCCTTACCTGCAATAATGCTACATAAAAATAAGCTATAATCTCAGTGATTTATAATAATTACTATTTCTTCCCAGTGTTGAATATGCAGATGGCTCTAGTAATTCTGGTTCAAGCTGTTGGGTGGATTCAGCTTTGTCCTACCAGTCTTCTCACTCAGGATTCAACCTGACAGGACAGTGGCTGCCAAAGGCATGCTCTTTTCAAGGCAGATGGCAGGAACAAAAGAAACTAAGCCAACTATCAGTGGGGTAGGGAAGAATACTTCTTCCATGCAGGAAGGAAAAGGACAGTGGCTATTTGCTCAACAATAATATAATCTACCACAGATGGCTTCTGAAAGCATTAGCCCATGTGAATCTTCTTTTTTTCTGTGTTTGGTAACAAAATTACCAAATTTCTCATTGACTGCCCTTTCTTTATATGTTTCTGTACTAGTCTATTCAACCCTGCAGACCAGAGAACTGTTTAATTTCCTAAATGGAATTTCACTCACTCCTCTGATGAAATCTGTGTGACTCAAACTTATTTTCCTTAAGTCAGTTCTTGGTTTGTTGATGTCTCACAGTAGATCCCAAGTAATAATAAATAAAACATGATTCAGTCATTATACTTTGAAAAATAAATAGATATGTATTTACTAATGAAGACCAATGTTAAAGTCAGCATAAAATAAATTTTAACTATAATGCACAGTTATGAAAGAGTAAAATTTTGGAAATAAAAACAAAACACAAGTCAGAGATTATAATTTTTGTGATAAGTCACCTAGCAGATCTTGGTGTCCATGGCCACAGAGTTGATGAATAACATTGTGTTCTAATAAATAGCGCCCCCTGTACAGTTAATCATAGAGACCTCACTATTTACAACCCCCCAATTTTTCTAAACAATGCTTCTAAAATTATTCTCAAATAGGTTAGCCTGTAATCCTTCACTATGATAAAGTTTTTCCTATATTACCTTAAATTATTATTGCTACTATTAAATTACTATTACTGTAAACTATTAAATTAGTTTTTACTACACTGAAAACAAGCACAAACCAGGAGTCGATAATGTTATACGTTATATTAAGACATTGTATGACACTTGAAATCCACAAATTCCCCTTCTATGTTTTTTGTTTGACTTCTGTTCTATAGTCCCATATTTCCAAATGCTTGATGAAATCTTCATTGGATGTCCAAACAATGTGTGTTCAAACTCACAGTTAAAGTAAATTTGTAGTATTTTCTTTCAGTTTGCTTCGTTGTGTTCTTGGATCTCTTTTGTATTCTCATTTTCCCAGCAACAATGGATGGGTTCAAAAATAAATTACGTAGAACTAAAGAACATATTTGTCAACAGAGAGATAAAGCTAAAATTATTATCCAGAACTTGGCAGAAAGAAAATAAAGAAAAAAGAAAAAAAGATGAACAAGATGTTAGAAGAAAAGGTGATAAAAACTTCTGACCTATTGGAGTCCTGAAAAGTGAATAAGAGAGAGAAGAGCAATGTTCTAAGAGAAAATAACAAAAATAAGTTCCAAATTTATAAAAGATATGACTACTCAGGAAAGATGAATCCCCAAGCAAGATAAATGAAATGAAATCCACAAGTTAACACCTCGTAGTGAGAAAACAGGACTCCAAGAACAAAAAATAAGTTTTCAATGCTTTGGCATCTGTTTATGCATCAATTCCAAAACATACCAAATTTAAGAGACATCAGATGTAGCTCTATGCATAGATGCTCTGTAGCAGGGGTAATACATTCTTGACTTGTGGAAAATTTTGTTTTCTAGAAAGTTGAAAAACCAAAGAGGATAATTACTATACATATTCACTATCAATTAACAACCAGTTCCTAATAAGAAATGGGAGAATAAATCCACAATGAGTTAACATTAATGATACCCAAGTGGGGGGAGGGGGGGAAACTATTAGAAGTCCAGCATATATCCTAGATTTAAGAAAGATTTCAAAAGTTTCAGAGAAAATATAGTTATAAAACTAAAATCTGAATTTAAAAGATGATATAAAAAGTAGTAGATATAGCAAGGCAACTATATTCAATATCTTATAATAACTTATATTGAAAAAAATCTGAAAAAGAACATGTATATGTATACATGTATGTATATATACACATATACATATACTCATATATAACTGAATCACTTTGCTGTACACCTGAAAGTAACACAACGTTGTAAATCAACTATACTTCGTAAAACAAGAAAAATAATTAAAAGGAAAAAACTTGTAAAGCTCCTCAAAATAATATTGTGAAAATACAATTTTGAATGGAAAAATAAGAAAGAAGAATGATTAAAAGGTATCACGTCTAACACAAAGCCCTAGAACAAATACATAAAAACAATTAATGAATATGGATAGAAAGGGTATAATTAAGAATGAATAAGAATACCATAAACCCTTAAGAATGGCATTAAAAGGGTGGAAACCCATATTAAACTACTATTTGCAAAAACGCAAAGGATAGGAGCAGATTTTGGCAATATTTGGAGGGGGAGAAAAAGAACAATGCAATCTGAGACCTGCTGCTTGGAATGGATGGTAAGGTGTTGATAGAAAATACAGCAGCAGAGGAGGAGGGAGAAGATGGCGGAAGAGTAAGACGCGGAGATCACCTTCCTTCCCACAGATACAGTAGAAATACATCTACACGTGGAACGGCTCCTACAGAACACCCACTGAACGCTGGCAGAAAACGTCCGACCTCCAAAAAGGCAAGAAACTCCCCCCGTACTTGGGTAGGGCAAAAGAAAAAAGAAATAACAGAGACAAAAGAATAGGGACGGCACCTGCACCAGTGGGAGGGAGCCGTGAAGGAGGAAAGGTTTCCACGCACTAGGAGCCCCTTCGCGGGCGGAGACTGCGGGGGGCGGAGGGGGGAAGCTTCAGAGCCCCGGAGGAGAGCGCAGCCACAGAGGTGCGGAGGGCAAAGCGGAGAGGTTCCCGCACAGAGGCTCGGCGCCGAGCAGCACTCACCAGCCCGAGAGGCTTGTCTGCTTAGCCGCCGGGGCGGGCGGGGCTGGGAGCTGAGGCTCGGGCTTCGGTCGGATCGCAGGGAGAGGACTGGGGCTGGCAGCGTGAACACAGCCTGAAGGGGTTAGCGCACCACAGGTAGCCGGAAGTGAGTCCGGGAAAAAGTCTGCAGCTGCCGAAGAGGCAAGAGACTTTTTCTTCCCTCTGTGTTTCCTGGTGCGCGAGGAGAGGGGATTCAGAGCACCGCCTAAACGAACTTCAGAGACTGGCGCGAGCCGCAGCTATCAGCGCAGATCCCACAGCAACAGGGGCGCAGAGGAAAAAAACGGAGAGATTCCCGCACACAGGCTCGGCGCCGAGTAGCACTCAGCAGCCCGAGAGGCTTGTCTGTTCCCCCGCCGGGGCGGGCGGGGCTGGGAGCTGAGGCTCGGCTTCAGTCGGATCGCAGGGAGAGGACTGGGGCTGGCAGCGTGAACACAGCCTGAAGGGTTTAGTGCACCACAGGTAGCCGGAAGTGAGTCCGGGAAAAAGTCTGCAGCTGCCGAAGAGGCAAGAGACTTTTTCTTGCCTCTTTGTTTCGCGGCGGGCAAGGAGAGGGGATTCAGAGCGCCGCCTAAACGAACTCCAGAGAAGGGCGCGAGCCACGGCTATCAGCGCGGATCCCACAGCAACAGGGGCGCAGAGGGAAAAACGGAGAGACTCCCGCACAGAGGCTCGGCGCCGAGCAGCGCTCACCAGCCGGAGAGGCTTGTCTGCTCACCCGCCGGGGGGGGCGGGGCTGGGAGCTGAGGCTCGGCTTCGGTTGGATCGCAGGGAGAGGACTGGGGCTGGCAGCGTGAACACAGCCTGAAGGGGTTGGCGCACCACAGCTAGCCGGGAGGGAGACCGGGAAAAGGTCTGCAGCTGCCGAAGAGGCAAGAGACTTTTTCTTGCCTCTTAGTTTCGCTGCGCGCAAGGAGAGGGGATTCAGAGCGCCGCCTAAACGAACTCCAGAGAAGGGCGCGAGCCGCAGCGATCAGCGCGGACCCCAGAGACGGGCGTGAGACGCTGGGGCTGCTGCTGCCGCCTCCAAAAAGCTGTGTGCGAGCACAGGTCACTCTCCACACCGCCCCTCCCGGTAGCCTGTGCAGCCCGCCACTGCCAGGGTCCCGTGATCCAGGGACAACATCCCCGGGAGAACGCACTGCGCGCCTCGAGCTGGTGCAACGTCACGCCGGCCTCGGCCGCCGCAGGCTCGCCCCGCCTCCTCGGTACCCCTCCCTCCCCGCGGCCTGGGTGAGCCAGAGCCCCCGAAGCAGCTGCTCCTTTAACCCCATCCTGTCTGGGTGGGGAACAGACGCCCTCAGGCGACCTACACGCAGAGGCGGGTCCAAATCCAAAGCTGAACCCCAGGAGCTGTGCGAACAGGGAAGAGAAGGGGAAATCTCTCCCAGCAGCCTCAGAAGCAGCGGATTAAAGCTCCACAAACAACCTGATGTGCCTGCATCTGCTGAACACCTGAACAGACAACGAATCAGCCCAGATTCAGGAGGGGGACTCTGGGAGCAGGAGATATTAATTTTTCCCTTTTCCTTTTTTTTGTGAGTGTATATGTATATGCTTCTGGGTGAGATTTTGTCTGTATAGCTTTGCTTTACAATAGCTTTATTTTACTTCACTATATTACAGCCTCTTTCTTTCTTTCTTTCTATTTTTTCTCCCTTTTACTCTGAGCCGTGTGGACGAAAGGCTTTTGGTGCTCCAGCCAGGCATCAGGGCCGTGCCTCTGAGGTGGGAGAGCCAACTTCAGAACACTGGTCCACAAGAGACCTCCCAGCTCCACATAATACCAAACGGCAAAAATCCCTCAGAGATCTCCATCTCAACATCAAGACCCAGCTTCACTCAACGACCAGCAAGCTACAGTGCTGGACACCCTATGCCAAACAACTAGCTAGACAGGAACACAACCCCATCCATTAGCAGAGAGGCTGCCTAAAATCATAATAAGGCCACAGACACACCAAAATACACCACCAGACGTGGACGTGCCCACCAGAAAGACAAGATCTAGCCTCATCCACCAGAACTCAGGCACTAATTCCCTCCACCAGGAAGCCTACACAACCCACTGAACCAACCTTAGCCACTGGGGACAGATACCAAAAACAACGGGAACTACGAACCTGCAGCCTGTGAAAAGGAGACCCCAAACACAGTAAGATAGGCAAAATGAGACGACAGAAAAACACACAGCAGATGAAGGAGCAGGCTCAGAACACACTGGACTTAACAAATGAAGAGGAAATAGGTAGTCTACCTGAAAAAGAATTCAGAATAATGATAGTAAGGATGATCCAAAATCTTGGAAATAGAATAGACAAAATGCAAGAAACATTTAACAAGGATGTAGAAGAACTAAAGAGGAACCAAGCAATGATGAAGAACACAATAAATGAAATTAAAAATACTCTAGATGGGATCAATAGTAGAATAACTGAGGCAGAAGAAAGGATAAGTGACCTGGAAGATAAAATGGTGGAAATAACTACTACAGAGCAGGATAAAGAAAAAAGAATGAAAAGAACTGAGGACAGTCTCAGGGACCTCTGGGACAACATTAAACACTCCAACATTCGAATTATAGGGGTACCAGAAGAAGAAGAGAAAAAGAAAGGGACTGAGAAAATTTTTGAAGAGATTATAGTTGAAAACTTCCCTAATATGGGAAAGGAAATAGTTAATCAAGTCCTGGAAGCACAGAGAGTCCCATACAGGATAAACCCAAGGAGGAACACGCCAAGACACATATTAATCAAACTGTCAAAAATTAAATATAAGGAAAACATATTAAAGGCAGCAAGGGAAAAAAAAACAAATAACACACAAGGGAATCCCCATAAGGTTAACATCTGATCTATCAGCAGAAACTCTGCAAGCCAGAAGGGAGTGGCAGGATATACTTAAAGTCATGAAGGAGAAAAACCTACAACCAAGATTACTCTACCCAGCAAGGATCTCATTCAGATTAGATGGAGAAATTAAAACCTTTACAGACAAGCAAAAGCTGAGAGAGTTCAGCACCACCAAACCAGCTTTACAACAAATGCTAAAGGAACTTCTCTAGGCAAGAAACACAAGAGAAGGAAAACACCTACAACAACAAACCCAATACATTTAAGAAAATGGGAATAGGAACATACATATCGATAATTACCTTGAATGTAAATGGATTAAATGCTCCCACCAAAAGACACAGGCTGGCTGAATGGATAGAAAAACAAGACCCATATATATGCTGTCTACAAGAGACCCACTTCAGACCTAGAGACACATACAGATTGAAAGTGAGGGGATGGAAAAAGATATTCCATGCAAATGGAAATCTAAAGAAAGCTGGAGTAGCAATTCTCATATCAGACAAAATAGACTTTAAAATAAAGACTATTACAAGAGACAAAGAAGGACACTATATAATGATCAAGGGATCGATCCAAAAGGAAGGTATAACAATTGTAAATATTTATGCACCCAACATAGGAGCACCTCAATACATAAGGCAAATACTAACAGCCATAAAAGGGGAAATTGACAGCAACACAATCATAGTAGGGGACTTTAACACCCCACTTTCACCAATGGACAGATCATCCAAAATGAAAATAAATAAGGAAACACAAGCTTTAAATGATACATTAAACAATATGGACTTAATTGATATTTATAGGACATTCCACCCAAAAACAACAGAATACACATTTTTCTCAAGTGCTCATGGAACATTCTCCAGGATAGACCATATCTTGGGTCACAAATCAAGCCTTGGTAAATTTAAGAAAATTGAAATCGTATCAAGTATCTTTTCCGACCACAACGCTATGAGACTAGATATCAATTACAGGAAAAGATCTGTAAAAAATACAAACACATGGAGGCTACACAATACATTACTTAATAACGAAGTGATTACTGAAGAAATCAAAGGGGAAATCAAAAAATACCTAGAAACAAATGACAACGGAGACACGACGACCCAAAACCTATGGGACGCAGCAAAAGCAGTGCTAAGAGGGAAGTTTATAGCAATACAAGCCTACCTCAAGAAACAGGAAACATCTCAAATAAACAACCTAACCTTGCACCTAAAGCAATTAGAGAAAGAAGAACAAAAAAACCCCAAAGCCAGCAGAAGGAAAGAAATTATAAAGATCAGGTCAGAAATAAATGAAAAAGAAATGAAGGAAACAATAGCAAAAATCAATGAAACTAAAAGCTGGTTCTTTGAGAAGATAAACAAAATTGATAAACCATTAGCCAGACTCATCAAGAGAAAAAGGGAGAAGACTCAGATCAATAGAATTAGAAATGAAAAAGGAGAAGTAACCACTGACACTGCAGAAATACAAAAGATCATGAGAGATTACTACAAGCAACTCTATGCTAATAAAATGGACAACCTGGAAGAAATGGACAGATTCTGAGAAATGCACAAACTGCCAAGACTGAACCAGGAAGAAATAGAAAATATGAACAGACCAATCACAAGCACTGAAATTGAAACTGTGATTAAAAACCTACCAACAAACAAAAGCCCAGGACCAGATGGCTTCACAGGTGAATTCTATCAAACATTTAGAGAAGAGCTAACACCTATCCTTCTCAAACTCTTCCAAAATATTGCAGAGGGAGGAACACTCCCAAACTCATTCTACGAGGCCACCATCACCCTGATACCAAAACCTGACAAAGATGTCACAAAGAAAGAAAACTACAGGCCAATATCACTGATGAACATAGATGCAAAAATCCTCAACAAAATACTAGCAAACAGAATCCAACAGCACATTAAAAGGATCATACACCATGATCAAGTGGGGTTTATCCCAGGAATGCAAGGATTCTTCAATATACGCAAATCAATCAATGTGATACACCATATTAACAAATTGAAGGAGAAAAACCATATGATCATCTCAATAGATGCAGAGAAAGCTTTCGACAAAATTCAACACCCATTTATGATAAAAGCCCTGCAGAAAGTAGGCATAGAGGGAACTTTCCTCAACATAATAAAGGCCATATATGACAAACCCACAGCCAACATTGTCCTCAATGGTGAAAAACTGAAACCATTTCCACTAAGATCAGGAACAAGACAAGGTTGCCCACTCTCACCACTATTATTCAACATAGTTTTGGAAGTGTTAGCCACAGCAATCAGAGAAGACAAAGAAATAAAAGGAATCCAAATCGGAAAAGAAGAAGTAAAGCTGTCACTATTTGCAGATGACATGATATTGTACATAGAGAATCCTAAAGATGCTACCAGAAAACTCCTAGAGCTAATCAATGAATTTGGTAAAGTAGCAGGATACAAAATTAATGCACAGAAATCTCTTGCATTTCTATACACTAATGACGAAAAATCTGAAAGTGAAATTAAGAAAACACTCCCATTTACCATTGCAACAAAAAGAATAAAATATCTAGGAATAAACCTACCTAAGGAGACAAAAGACCTGTATGCAGAAAATTATAAGACACTGATGAAAGAAATTAAAGATGATACAAATAGATGGAGAGATATACCATGTTCCTGGATTGGAAGAATCAACATTGTGAAAATGACTCTACTTCCCAAAGCAATCTACAGATTCAATGCATCCCTATCAAACTACCACTGGCATTTTTCACAGAACTAGAACAAAAAATTTCACAATTTGTATGGAAACACAAAAGACCCCGAATAGCCAAAGCCATCTTGAGAACGAAAAATGGAGCTGGGGGAATCAGGCTCCCTGACTTCAGACTATATTACAAAGCTTCAGTAATCAAAACAGTTTGGTACTGGCACAAAAACAGAAATATAGATCAATGGAACAGGATAGAAAGCCCAGAGATAAACCCACACACATATGGTCAACTTATCTTTGTTAAAGGAGGCAAGCATATACAGTGGAGAAAAGACAGCCTCTTCAATAAGTGGTGCTGGGAAAATTGGACAGGAACATGTAAAAGTATGAAATTAGAACACTCCCTGACACCATGCACAAAAATAAACTCAAAATGGATTAAAGACCTAAGTGTAAGGGCAGACACTATCAAACTCTTAGAGGAAAACATAGGCAGAACACTCTATGACATACATCACAGCAAGATTCTTTTTGACCCAGCTCCCAGAGAAATGGAAATAAGAACACAAATAAACAAATGGGACCTAATGAAACTTAAGAGCTTTTGCACAGCAAAGGAAACCATAAACAAGACCAAAAGACAACCCTCAGAATGGGAGAAAATATTTGCAAATGAAGCAACTGACGAAGGATTAATCTCCAAGATTTACAAGCAGCTCATGCAGCTCACTAACAAAAAAACGAACAACCCAATCCAAAAATGGGCAGAAGATCTAAATAGACATTTCTCCAAAGAAGATATACAGATGGCCTACAGACACATGAAAGAATGCTCAACATCATTAATCATTAGAGAAATGCAAATCAAAACTACAATGAGATATCATCTCACACCGGTCAGAATGGCCATCATCAAAAAATCTAGAAACAATAAATGCTGGAGAGGGTGTGGAGGAAAGGGAACACTCTTGCACTGTTGGTGGGAATGTAAATTGATACAGCCACTATAGAGAACAGTATGGAGGTTCCTTAAAAAACTACAAATAGAACTACCATATGACCCAGCAATCCCACTACTGGGCATATACCCTGAGAAAACCATAGGTCAAAAAGAGTCATGTACCAAAATGTTCATTGCAGCTCTATTTACAATAGCCAGGACATGGAAGCAACCTAAATGTCCATCGACAGATGAATGGATGAAGAAGATGTGGCACATATATACAATGGAATATTACTCTGCCATAAAAAGAAATGAAATGGAGGTATTTGTAATGAGGTGGATGGAGTTAGAGTCTGTCATACAGAGTGAAGTAAGTCAGAAAGAGAAAAACAAATACAGTATGCTAACACATATAAACGGAATCTAAGGGAAAAAAAAAAAAAAAGGCCATGAAGAACCTAGTGGCAAGACAGGAATAAAGACACAGACCTACTAGAGAATGGACTTGAGGATATGGGGAGGGGGTGGGGTGAGATGTGACAGGGTAAGAGAGTGTCATGGACATATATACACTACCAAATGTAAAATAGATAACTAGTGGGAAGCAGCCGCACAGCACAGGGAGATCAGCTCGGTGCTTTGTGACCACCTAGAGGGGTGGGATGGGGAGGGTGGGAGGGAGGGAGATGCAAGAGGGAAGAGAAATGGGAACATATTGTATATGTATAACTGATTCACTTTGTTATAAAGCAGAAGCTAACACACTATTGTAAGGCAATTATACTTCAATAAAGATGTTTAAAAAAAAAAAAAGAAAGAAAATACAGCAGCAAAGTCTTCAAATCCATTTAGTTTCCCTCCCTCTTGTTTCTGTCAATTATATTAACATGAAAAATGGTAGAGAATAATTGTTAAGAACAAAAAGATATTCAAAAGGAATTGAGAAAACCGTGTGAAGAACAACTAGCTTTCTAAATCAGTCTAAGACAAATGGCTCAGACTGTTTACCCCTTAGTGCACTGAAAGAACTTGTAGATAATATTAAGCCAATGTCAATTGTATGGTAGGAATTATGTGAAACTATGAATATGGTGGAGATGGAAAAATATAAACTGAATTTCTCCCCTAAGAAGAGTAAATCTAGAAACTCCAGTGAGAGGTTAATATTGGTCATATTTAAGATTGCTTAATATAATATTAGTTGGTTGATTTGTGGGCACCTAGAAAAGGAAATAATTAACATTCTAAGTGTCTAATAGTGAAAAATTGTTGGGACAATCATGGATTGAGTTTAACATGAGAGATAATAGTTGCATTATTCTTTGTGGAGATTATTATCATCTGGAAAGTTGAATTGATTTAATGGTGATGCAAGCAATTGGAGCTATAAATTTTAGGAAATGGTGGAGGGCATGGAAGAAGGTTAGCTAGGAGAAGGAAATATGTAAAAGACTATGATAATTGGAAAAAGGAATTAGAAATATTTGACATGATTCTGGCAAGAAAGAAGACAAATACAATAATACCAGGTAGATGTAATCCAGTGAGCTGCCTGTAAGGGTGGAAAATTATTTTTGGAAGGAGTTAAAACTGAGGCTGCACTGGGGATGTTTAGAGAATGCAAGAAATATTGAAATGTTAGAACTGATGACCTTAAAGATCTTGGCCAAATAGAATGTTAACAGAATGATCGGTTGTGTGCTAATGGTTAGAATTATTGCTCTAACCTATGCAACATTGGGAGAGGAAAGTAAAATCAGCTCATTTTTAGCTATTATTTACATCATCATTATCACTATAAAATGCTTTACTCAGCTATGAAGTCATTTACCAAGACCTACAGTTTGTATCATTTAAAACTGGACAGATTCCTGGAAAATATGCTGTAAGGAATAGTTTTGCATGGCAAAGCGATGCCCCAGTTGACCCAATAAGTCTTACCTGTAAGTAATTTCTTCAAAATTGTAAAGTAATACTTAGGGCAATTATACTATACAGTAAATTATTCTACATGCATATTATAGACATTATGTTGCCAAATGCAATACATTTTGTCCCATTTTATCTGTAAATTGACATAATTAATCTATACTTTATAGCTGCTCTAGCTCATATATCTTCTAATTCATGATATTTAGTAGCAAGATAATTACATCTATTTGCTATAAAAGAACACAGGGCACAAGACACATTTTCTTATAAAAGGTGTTCCTTCAATAGGTCGACAAATATATTCAATAGCAAGTATATTTTTTAAAAAATATATTTTTTTGATGTGGACCATTTTTAAAGTTTTTATTGAATTTGTTACAATATTGCATGAGGCATGTGGGATCCTAGCTCCCCGACCAGGAATCAAACCTACACCCTCTGCATAGTAAGGCGAAGTTTTAACCACTGGACCACAGGGAAGTCCCAATAGCAAGTATATTTTTAAGATAAGAATAAAATTCTGGTCAGGTAACATGCTAAATACAGTGTCATGATTTGATTATCCTGAACTCCTGTCCCACTCAAAACACAAAGTCATAAAAAACAAAATGTTAAAAGAAAAAAAAAGTAAAAGGAACAAATTAAAGTTCAAGATAAACACAGAGCTGCCAGTGGGTAAAATATATAGCTATAATGGGTTTGAATCAGAAAGAAGGCATAAGAGGCTTTACCTCTTTGGGGTAACAGGAGTTTAAAGCATCCTCTGAAAGGTGGGATCATGGTGCTGAGTCCTTAAAGTCAGAAACTGAAGTCTCTCTCTCTCTCTCTTTCTCTCAGAGGAAAAAAAAAAGGTAGAGAATAAAAGGTCTGATAGCCTGTGTCCCACTTTTTTACAATGTGTATATAGTATTCCTCTAAATAGTTTAGATCACTGTTTTTAAAAATTATTTAGCAGTAAGATCCCTGTTTGACAAGGATCTTGGATACTCCTTATAAAAGTCAAACCTGCCTTCATTTAAGCCCAGGAAGTGTTTAGTATTTCACCTTTCTCTCTAGATATTTCTTCCCCTCTACTATAAACCTTGATGAGGTTTGCAAAATGCTTTCAGTTCTAGAGAATTAAGTTTTTAAAAAAGTAATATATTAGAGTTATAGAAAGACCATGTGTAATAATTTTTGTGATATAAATGATATATTTCATAATATTTTCAGTTTTTTAAATTTAAACACACACACACACACACACACATACACACACACAAAATAACCTAAACCGAACAACAAAAAATGTCACCTCCCCTGAATTGAAATCTCTCTTGTTCCTTCAACTCCAAATCCCAATTCCCTTGTTTAATTATTTTATCTATTTTTGAAAATAAGTTTTAAACTCAAGGAAAATGATTATCTAAACTTATACAATTGGGAAACTTTGTAAAGGAAGACTTGCTCTCTTTTTCCCCTCTAGGTCTGAGGAACATAGACTGAAATGAGCTTGAACATTATTGTACAAATGTTTTATTAAAATAAACTCCAAAATCTCATTTACTTATGGTATTTTATTTTTATGTTACTATATTTAGTTTTAAAAATTACTTTAGAGTTTATTTACTGATAAACCATGAAGAATTTCAAAAAATTACTGATATTGCCCTGCAGGATTTCTTTTAACTCAGAAATATGCATCTGAAGCTTTTCAATAAAGTGAGCCTACTTTCCATTCTAGATAAAGAAGTAATCAGACAGGTAATATCTGAACCACAATATGATATACAGCTAGGTAGCATAATATATCACAAGTACAAAACTGAGTACAAAGGACAACAGTGTTATCAGCTTGAATTTTTATTGATGTCCTGGCAATGCTAACATGAGTATCAATTATAATTTCATGGGAACAATGTTTGTTGAGACATTTTAACTATGAGATTTTGTTTTTTATTGTTAGTCAAACCCAAGCTTATGCAATAAATATAAACATATCAATTATGATAAAAGTTTTATTGACTATTTCAAAGTCCTTTTTCAAGGATAAATTATTTTATTTATTTTGCTGCAATAGAGACAGCTATTTTATCTGGTCCAGTGCACATTATATTTGTTTTTGATATGTTTCTACTGTGCTATATTTACTTATAGCACATTCAAATCTTCATGCTTAAAATATATATTTCTAAAATTTCTCTGAATTATTCAAAGAAAACATGGTAAGATTCTTGGTGACTTATCTGAGATGTCATATGATATAAAGTGTCCAGACTGTGTCTGATGCTCATTAGATGTGTCTTTTCAATCTCCTATATTCCTTAATTCTCAACTTTATGATTCACATTCTGTAATATTCTAGGGGAAAAAAAATGTTAGTGTGACAGTATTGTCCCTTTTGCCTCATATTTAAGACCAATCCCTAGTCCTTAGTAATTGCATTTATACCTAGAGTTTTAGCTGCCATCTCAAGGCTGATAACTTTTAACTTGACTCTTTTATTCATTTATCATTTAAATATACACTGTATGCATATTTTGAGTTTTGTGCAATGCTAGGCAGATAATATAGTGGTCAATATGACAAATGCATTTCTATTTTCATGGACATTATATTCCTATGGGGGTATCAGAAAAATAAACAAGCAGAACCAGGATTTTAACTTTGAATAAGCTGTGGTGAAGATGTTTGTGAAATATCTAAGTGGAAATGAAAAGAAGATTAATTGATATAACTGAGCTGAATTCCACAGGCTTGTCCATTGCCCCCAAAGGTAGAACATGGCGAAACCTGAACTTGTTATTGCTGACCCAATTGGATTCTTTTTACTCACAACCTTTGAGAATAGTAGCCTTCTTCATTCAGTCAACTAAGAATATTGGGTATCATTCTAGACCCTCTATTTCCTCCATGCCCTACATTGAACCAGTTACCCAGTCCTCCAATCCTAACTTCTTAAGGTTTTTGCATCTGTTCTTCTTGTCATATTTATGTGTAACCTGGAGCACCATAACAGATTGTAAACAGGCCTCTCTGATTTCTTTATTAGGCTTTTCAAAGGGTCTTCGCCAATGCAGATTTAGGCAGATCACTTGCTTGCATCAAACATGAATAATCATACTTTATGTACCAAATACAAACGCCATAGAATGAAATAAAATCCCTTCCGTCATCTGGGCCTGTTTCTACCTCCAACTATATCTCTCACTTGGCTTTATCTAGAACTCTATGCTTCAGGCACACTAACGTTATTTTAACTAACTAAATTTCTGGATGTCATATGAATTTACTTAGGCTGTTATCTTTGCCTTGAATATGCCTTTTACAGTGTTTACTTTTCCAAATTATCCTATGTATCACTCCCTCACTGTTTTTTTTTTCCTACTTCCTGTTGATCATATTATCAGTTTTGAACATACTTATATCAGTTTGTTTTTTTCAGTGCAAGGAATGGGTTGTGTTATTAGAACTGTGCAATGGTAAATAAGAAAGACGTGCTTCCTACAGTCAGAGTCTACAACTCTTCATTCTCCCATGGCCTGAGTGACCTAGCTATATTCTGAATGCTTTTTTCTTTTTATAACTCAGCTTACTCTTTAGCTTCTGTGTCTCACTCCAAACCACCTCCCCATATCACATTGATTTGCACCAGGCTCATCATGGCCTTGTCCCAAGGCTTCCTCATGGGTTCTCTGCTATAGTTCCCATGATTCACTGCCATAATATGTTTGTCTCTTAGTTTAACATTTGAAAGACATTATGAATGATTCAGCCAGTCTTTTTCGAAGTCAAGCCACTGAATCCACATAGATCACAGGGTAGTCTCCACATTGATTGTTCTTTATTGCCTACCCTGGTGTAGGACCATATATTAAAAATTGTGACAAACTAGGCAAAAGGGACAATGGCTCAAAAAGTTTCCATTAGGAAGGTGTATGAACGAGATTGAGATCAGTCCAACACATTTCAAATTTTAATTATTATTGTGCACATGTTGTCTTTTCCAGTAACTAATACACTTCCTAAACCTGATCTAACCATCTTGTATACCACCAAAGACATTCATATCCCCTCTACAAAAAGAAAAAGTCAGGACTATATCCAGATATAAAGTAACACAGATGTTTGAAAGGTGTCTCTTAGTGTTAGAGCCCAAAATCCTCAAGACATATTCACCATTTTTACAATAGTTCACTCATATTCAGTCATCTTTTCTAGTTAGGTTGGGGGCCTATAAAACAAATAGCAAATGTGAACATCAAAAACACACACATATATAGTAATTGGAAAAGAGCAGAGGACTGCAGTAGCAGTTTCCATTCAGGAAAGGAGACAAAGAGACATTCAGGACAGCCTTATAGCACTCTGGTTGGCACTAAAGCAACCACTTGTCAAGATGAAGTATCTACTAGGCCAGTTAATTATATAGGCTTCCCCTCTTTTTCTTTCCTTCCCTTTTTTCTTCCTTTTGGTTTTACAGTAGAATTAGTTTCTTGGATGGCCCATCTGACTCTTCAGGATTCTGCACACGGGGGAATTCCTCCATGAAACAATGTTTCTCAATAACATCCTCCTTATAGCTGGAGCTGACATTCTTTATTCTGAGACTTTAAGTTGGCATGATGAGCAATTGGTCAGTTTAGTTTGACTTTGAAACAGACTAGTGATCACCAAATTTAACTGGATTTGACTGTATAAATTCTTCAAAGAGTTAGAGCATTCTCACCAGGATTATAGTCTACTTAGGCACCAGTCATTTCACTAATCATACCTGAAATCTTTCTCTTGCTCTGTAGGTGCCCTGCCCAATCCACCCCCACTTATCCATCCCTGACTTCAAAATGTCAACATCACTCAGGATCCTAATGGAGAGTAAAGTAGTCTCCCAACTTTCAGGGACATGTGTCCTACAATTGTCTCTTTCATCCTAACTTATAGCCTTTCAGACGATTCTTCACCACTGGAAGGAAATTCTTCATATGTTCTTTTTTATTTTTAGATTTATCTTTTTATTGAAGTAACCTTGATTTATAACATTTTGTGAGTTTCATAGGTTCTTAGTGCAAATTCCTGAGTAAGAAAATCTACATAGGTGATATCTTTTATCTGTGCACAACATAGTCGCTATTTCCATGGATTACACATCCTCAGTAATATATATATCCTCTGGTCTGATCACTGTGATTATGAAGGTGAAGTTCTAGGTTAAATGGTATAAAATCAGGACATTGAGGAAACAGGGCATGTATTATAGAAGAATAGGGTGAAAAAGACAATAAATCAATGATTTTCCTTAGAAGGAAATATGGGTAGGGAAAATGTAAAGAGTGTAATCCAGTTTGATTTTATAAAGTTTATATTTAAAATATGTTGTTCTCCTACTATATTTTCATTCTTTTCAAGATCTTAGTTCATGTCTCATTCACAACTCTATACTGACAAGTACAAGAATAATAAAGAATAAAAGAAATCTATATTGTATTCTTCATAATGACTATCATAATATTAGAAAATAATTGGCATTAATACAAAAATGGGAAACAATCTTTATAAGTTTATCACAAGTATTTACAAGCATATTTTCAAGTAATCCTCATAAAATGAGACAATTTCCTTGAACTTTTCAAACACTGATTTCAGACACTACTTATACAAAGGAAAACAACTGTAAAGCAATGTTTAATTCAGTAGTTAAATCTGTCCTATTATATACTGATCAAATGATGTGTTCTGATCTGCCTATTAAACTTAAAAACAATAATTTTAAAAACAAAGTAATTAATTGGGATTTAAGCATTATGCTCTTCACTTTTTATGCTCTTATAAAAATATGTGATTACTATTTTTAAAATAGTGACATTGATAAGGAATTTATCATAATTTTGGAATACTCCTGGTCAGTTCATACCCTACTTTCAACATCTTGTTTATATCACATGCATGCTAGTTCTCTTAGAATGAGGATAGGAAAGTATGAGACGGGCAGGTTGGGAGGTGATGGTTTCAAATGTTATAGGTAGGTAAGAAATATTTACTTAGTTTAGATATATTGTAAATGAAAAACGATGAGATCAGAAATAAGAAATGTATGCATGCTTTCCTAACTAAATGCACAAAATGCCACATATTAATTGCCTTTGTTGCTTTCAACACATGGATTTTGCTTGGATTAAAACAGAGCAATGGAATACAAACCATAGTAGCAAAGAAATAATTCACATTAGTTCTTTTCATGAAGAATTGAAATCTGTCCAAAACTAACATTTATACAACTAGAATGGTGGATATGAGATTGGAATCCTGGCATACAACATAGAAATTATAAAGAAGATTTAAAGGATGCACTTCTACGAGAGGGCATGAACAGCTTTAACTCACTGGTTATAGTTACTGCATACATTGGCCTTCCAATGAGAGTTAGTACTAAATAATTTTTCTGAGGCAGAACACTTTTACATCTGAAGATTATCTAATTATGTTAACAATCACTAACTATCCTGAAGCTTGGCAGGGCTATTTGTCCCCACCAGACCTACCCCATTGCCCAGTGTGTAACCAGATGTGCCTGAGAATGTGGTCATACCACTGCGATTCAACTATTCTTAGGAAGATTAGGAGGGGTGGAAACACTTGCCCTCCTAAAGGGAGTTTGAGGTTGATCTGATAAACATATTTTTTGTACAAAAAATGCAGTATTTTAGATCATTATGTATCTTATTTTGAATTTTCCTATGCTTAATGCAAATCTGTGATAGTTTGCAATTCAACATAGAAAGATTAGTCTACAGATAACATGATGTTTGTATCTCATTGCCTTCAGGCATTGGGAAAAAAGGTGAACATGATGCATTTTTTTTTTAAATCAAGCTATGAAAGAGATCATATGTATATAAGAAATTTCTAGATAAAAAATAACCTAGCTATGATTCATGAAGATTATTTTTAATTGATTGATAGAATCCACCTCTTGCTTATCAACTCCTGTAAACCTAATTTTTAATAGAAAGATTCTTTTTCATTTTTTTCGATCATTCTGATGAATATAGCTTTTGAATTAAAAAATCAACATTAACTTTTACTATTAATTTAATTTGGGAGTGCTTCATGTATTTTAATTCAAAATCCTACAAGAATGGAGATTTCTAAAGAATTTTGACGTGACTTGCTTTTAAATTCCATGTATTAATATGTACATTAACTTAAGCATCTGAACCTTAAGTAATGCCTCATCAGTTTAAAAATGACTTTTAAGTGTGATAAAATAGAATTTTATGGAGAAAAGTCAGTAGAGATATTATTTCACTTTTAGATATTGCACTCTAAACTATAATATTTAATAATAAGGTAAAAAAAGGAAAAAACGCCTTTTATTTGTAGAAAAGTGGTGACTTAAGGAAGTATAATAAAGTGTTACAAAAGACAAGGAGGCCGTATGGAAGTATTCTTAACTCTCTTTTTTAGCATTTGGACTCTATGATATTTTTAATCACATTTATCCCCTTGGGATAGAGCAAGTAAGAACTGACCAAGAAATCAATTCATCAATTCTGAAGACTTTTAGGTTAGCATCAGGATAAACCTAAGTTATTGAAGAGAAAGATACATATTTCAAGCCAGGAAAATGGTGGAAAAGCCATTTGTAGACACTGAGAAGATATATCAGATATTGAGAGAAGTCTGACTCTTGGTGGGCAAACCGGTACCCAGAAATTGTCTATGGTGAAATAGTTATTCATGTTCTACTGGCTGTGGATAATGGAATTCCAAAGCACTCCTTCCCTCAAATAGAAGTGGCCAGATCACCAGATTACTTACTTGTTGAATACAGACTACAAGATGTCATTAATTAACAGGCTATGAATCTTTGTCTTTTCCCTTTGAGTACATAGGACAAGCATTGTCACCCACACTTCGATAGTATCCGTTGTAATGTATGGCCTGGTATCAATCAGATGAATGCTCAATACAGTGATTCTGGCTGACTTAAGAGTCTAGATTCCACTGAACAAACAAGGTAATTGAATATTTGATAAATATAAGTTGTTTGGGGAATCCAGATCCTCTCTTTTGAATAAAGCCCCTAATTAGTAATTCTCTTTCACAACTTGTGGCAAGCACACACATGTTCAAACACACACATCTAATTATATAGCAGAAATTGTCTTTTAAAAACAGCAATTTCTAATTGTTTCAAGTTAGATTAATTTTTGCACAATTTTCCTGCTGCCCATGTCAGAAATTTAGAGTTACTTTGGATAAGCACTCCCACACATTCCCAACATTTAAAGAAGCATACGTTCTATAGATTCTATATTTATAAGCCCCATTAATTTGCAATTCCAATTCTCAGGCTTTGGGTAATACCTATCACTTCTTGCCTGGTCAGATAAAATAGGCTCTTATTTGGTCTTTTGGCCTTTAATCTTGACTTCTCTCACAATACATTGTTGATATAAATACCAAAATGAGCTTCCTAAAATGAATATCTAATTATGTTATTCCCTTGATATAAAATTTTAACTGATATGGTTCTTAACCAGTAGTTCAAGTCATGACCACATCTGAAGGTTATTAAAATAACAATTATGATTAAAAAATACTGATTTTCAAATACTACATATTCCAGACTTACTAAATTAGAATCTCCAGTTTTGGGCTGCCAGGCTTTATTTTTATTATTTTAAATTTGAAGTTAAGTCTATGTACACCCCAGATTAGGAGCCACTAGTTTAATGGCTTGATGTTACAAGGTAAAATGTGGTTTGACATACAAGGTTGTTTAAAATATGACTCCACTTAGCTTTCTAACCCCAAACACTGCACCAGAGTAATATCAAAGTGCTCACAGTTCTCTGAACACTCAATGATCTTTCATTCTTTTGTGTCTTTGATCCACTTGGAATGCCCTTCACCCCTTGGGCCATTGGTTGATGTCTGTTATTCCATTAACAGCAATTCTCAAGGCGTATGTCAACATTTCTTTCCTGGAGCAACCTTGCCACTACAATCACACTGCTCTTAGCACTAAGAGTGCTGTGCTCTATCTATTGGTACCTCTGTCCTTCATTAGGCAATGATTTCTTGAGGTTAGAGACAGTGACTCATTCCTCTTTATATGGACAAAAGTTGTCAGCATTTAGTGACTGGCATATAGTAAGAACTCAACAAATACCTTTGAGTCAGTGGATGAAAGAATGTGTTAAATTTTTGTCATTCTTTTACAAAATGAACAGTTTCTTCAGAAAAAAGTATTTTCTTTAATAATACTTACTATGAGGGAATCAATTGATGATTACCTACTACCTGTACTCTTGAAAAGCATAATTCCATAAGGAGAAAAAAGAAAAAAAAGACATCTTATTTCCATCATTTTGAATCTAAAATTACATTTATTATTTATATTTTTTAAAATCTCTGCTTGCCATTGAAAGCTAGGTCAAAATGGTAGATTTATAAGATGTTTAATGGTTAAGAGAGGAAGATTATAAACTAGAGTTAACCCTTGCTACTTATTATAGTCTCTTAGATATCCTTTTAACCAGTAAATGTAAGCCATGTTTATAGTGAGAGATTTGATAATTTAAGAATGTCATAAAAATAATTTTAAAGAGAAAGATTTTAGCTTTTATCTAGATTGGAATGTGCTCTATACCTTTTACAAAATACCTTTTGGCATAATACCCATGTGAAATAGCTGGAAACTATATGTACTTAAGAGATATACATTTGATGTAATATGAAAGACTAAATAGGTTTGCAAATCAATTATGTTATGGTGACTGCTATAGATTGAATATTTGTGTCTCCCCAAAATTCATATTTTGAAACCTAGTTTCCAATGTGATGGTATTTGGAGATGGGGACTTTTGGAATTGATTAGCTCATGAGGACAGAGCCTTCATGAATGGGATTAGTGGCCCTTATAAAAGAGACTACAAAGAGCTCCCTTGTCCTTTCCGCCATGTGAAGACATAGTGAGAAGATGGTCAGCTATGAACCAGGAAGGGGGATCTCACCAGACACTGAATCTGTGAGTACCTTAATCTTGGATTTCTCAGACTCTAGAACAATGAGAAATAAATCTCTACTGTTTATAAGCCACCCAGTCTATGGTATTTTGTTATAACAGCCTGAAGACAAAGACAGTGAACCATCCATATAGTTGCAATATGAAAGAAAGAAATGAGAGGTTGCATTTTGACATTATGTTTTCCATTAGCTGTAACACTGGAGGTTGTCATGAGAAAATTATTATTTTTTTTTCTATTCTAATCATGTATATCTTACACTTACCTGAATTATACAGATTTAACCAGTTAGCTGACAGGAGAGAATGCCTTCTCCCATGGCCAGAAGAACTCCACTACCATGGCAGTGTGGCCATACTTCAAAGGGCTCTGTTTTTGATTTGTTACAGCAAGTACCCCAGCTCCTTGCCAGTGAAGAGGTCAGAGCTCTAATCAAGCATACACTGGGGGTGGGCCATCTAGGTGGCATTGTCTGAGGAAAGCTAAAATGCTTGATGATTTTTTAATAATATGCCACAGCTTGAAATTATTTTCATTGGTGTTACTTATAGGTAGACTGGTAGTGGCATTGCCTCCAAAAAGCGGCAGAGACAAGACAATATGTTAAATGGTCGTTTCTGAAATCACAGTGATTTGTTCGTTTCAGTTGTTTTAAAATGTTAGGTAATTGTTACACGGGACCCTAAGAGAATTAGACGGCCAATTTTCCAAAAAAGGAGTATAGGAACAAAACAGACTATGTTGAGTGTGAATGTTGAGTAAATGAGGAAATTATGAGCTTCTCAATTAATATAGAAAATGATGAAGTTTCTAATATCCTTGGTCAGAGGCAAATGAGAAAAAGAAAGCTAAAAATAAAATGAGAAAAAGGAATTTGATCCTATCACTCTGGATGTGGTGAAAATTAAATTGGATAAAGAAAGAAAACACATTGGAACAGATAAAAAATAAAATGTATGACAAGACCTTTTATAAATAATGAAAGAACTTGAGTAACAGAGAGTAAAGAAAAATATCATTTGTATTTCCCTCTTACTTGGTAGTTTTTAATTTATCTTGCAAGGAGTCCATGGTAACAACATTGTTAAAAGTACATTTTTTCTAACTAACCTTTGCTTCAATCTTAAAAGATTTGAAAGTTCACTAGCAGCGAGTTTGTGATCAACCAAGAACCACATGTGCTCTTTAAAGTAAATTAGATTTCAACTTAATATTCATTGAAGCCATCGAATGCCCAAATGTTTCTAGACTAAGTGTTTTTTCCATTTCTTGACTGGAGAGCCCTTTAGTCTAAAGATTTATTCATTTGTCTTCTCTAAAAATAACATGTAATTCTTTTGACCAGTATCCCTTGTCAGATGACAAAACTAGAACAATTTAGTAACAAGTTTGATGTCCTTTATTCAAGAAAAAAAGATCCATGGATTATGGGAGTACAGTGCCTCATGAGCCCTGGAGCACTCTTCCCTCGGGCTTTGGGATAAATCAAGTTTTATGGAGTATTAAATGAGGCCATGCAGAAACAGGGCATGATTTGGCTAGGAGATCAGAGTTTTCTCTATAAGCGAGCAGGTCCGATTTTTTAGGGCAAAGTAAGCTAGCTAAAGCTGAGTTGGAGGATTGTGATTGGTGTATGTGAGCTTTCTTTGACAGTGTTTCCCATCATTGCAGGTTGACTTAGCTTTAGATTTGTGATGTTAACATGGTCACTGGGGTGACCTCGATTTTGTGAGTCCTGATGTGCAAATTAACTTTATCACTTCCAATATCTGTTCCGTGGAGGTTCCCATGGTGGACAAGAAAAGGTATGGAAAAGTGAGGCACTAACCTCCCCTTCAGCACTTTAACCAGAGACACTGCAGGTTATTCTATTCATCTGACTTCCTCACAGTGTTTGTGAAAAGTTTCAATTCTGTATGTAAGTTTAAAGTCAGTACTCTAAGGTAGAGAACACAAAATGGCATAAAAAAACAAGATGAAACCTACAGACAAGGGTTTTTTTTTGTTTTTTGTTTTTGTTTTTGTCTTGCACAGTGTTTTTAATATTGCCAGTTTAGACACAAAGGGTCTGCATTCTCAGCTTCTTTAAAAAAAAAAATATCTGGCTATACATGCCTTGCATTCCTAGAATGCAATATCTATCTAGAACAAAGTAACCAATGTCCACATTAGAAAGAATCTGCATTCTTAGTCCTTTCTCCTCTCACAAGTATCACCATAAGTATTAGAACTTTTCATGGCCTGCCAGCCTCACTCATTTGTGTCACTTATTAAGTTCCTAGACACAGCTGGATTTGGTAATCACTAGGTTGTTATCTTCTTAACGAATAGTGAATCTACAAGTAAAGTATATCACATCTATAATATAGGAATAAGAACAAGATGGAAAACTGAGGATCTTTTTTTTTTCTTTTCCTTTTGCAATGGATTAAAAACTAGGCACAAACTAGTATTTAAGACAGACAAATTTTAATAATTCAAATTATAATTTGAACGTTCATTCTTTTACAGTGATAGATGATTAATCTCGCTCAAGTTGGGTTCCCATTCTTACCCCTGCATTTTTCAATAGTTTGGGGGATAATTAGGATGTCCTGGCCTCATTTATCTTTCAAATAATCTGTCTACATGGGAATCCTCTGAGACTTCTGTCACTGATCTGTACAAGTTACCACTGATTTGATCCTTTTTCATGCCTGCTGTTCCTTTGAGGATTAAGTCAGCTATTTCTATGTCAGGCTTTAGGGCATCAGTACCAGTGGGTAGGTTCTTTCTCACTCTGGAGCACTGGTAAGTGGTGAGACTATTGATGGCTCTTATATGCTTTCTTCTGAGTCACACCCATTCCCAGAAGCAGTGAACACAGAATGGCCTAAGTGTTTGAATGGAACAGAGAGAGAACTACTGAGAGAGGGAAAAAAAAAAAAAAAAAAAAAATCCAGCCTCCTATATAAACAGAACTTACAATCCATAAAATTGAAGTGATTAAATCAGATGTCATTCTTAACTTCCTTCAGGTAACATCCCTCTGCTCCAGGAGCCCAAATATAGTTACCAAAGCTCCACAATACAAAGGGATAAGTAAATCAACCAACCGAAAACCTAATTAAATTCACTGGACCATAAAGTATACAAATGCCTAGTATCTATAATGGGTTAGGCAAAGAAATAAAATCTTTGAGTGTATTGGCACAGGAAAAGGGCAGGGGCATAGTTGTTCACAGTGGCAATGAATGGATCTCAAGCATGCATGGGAAAGCAACATTAGGGGTACACAAAAATGAAAGAGAATCAATAATATTAATCTTGTTAATAGGGAATTAGAAAAAAAAATTTAAAGGAGTTCAGATTGGTAGATATATCAGTCAGTTGACAAAATTCCAGACAACATCTATCCAAAGCCTTAACTTCTAGAACTCATTTATTGGTTTTGACAGCTATATGTGTGCCCGTGTACACACACACTATTTTATTGATGTACGAATGTAACACATTTTGTATCTTAGTAACTCTGATTAGTTAGGTGCATTAATTATATATGATAATCAGATGTCAAACTTATCTCTATAGTAAAGTTATTTTAAGACACTGTGCTGTGGTATAGACCGATTTCTTCAGAGTAGAGGTGGAGAAATCTGTTGCTGTCTGTGGCATTGCCATTCTCCCATATATTTTGTTTAAATCTGAAAGCTACTTTTAATACTTAATTCTCTTTGACAACCATTTCCAGTAGATCTTCATGATCTGTCAATTAATATTTTAGTCAAAGAAATCCATCCCTTCCTTTAAACACCAGCTCTCACCACCATAGCTAGATTAATACAATCTCTTCTTTAAGGATTTATCAAGCTATATGGAGTCTCCAAATGGAGGATAGAAACAAGAATCCCCCAGGAGCAAATTCAGGGACCACAAATTACCTTGGATGAGGGAGTTCCCCCAGCATAGAATAGGAGTCTAGCAGATCAGGTAGTTAAAGAATTTACCTAACAGAGAAGAAAACTGTCACAATTCCTACATGTGGGATTTCATAATTTGCCTCAATCAGTGACAGCAGTTATGTTTCCTACTCTTTCTTTTTCCTAATGGGAGTTTTAATTTGGGATTTCCAGAGCCTTTTCTCCTATTGTATATCGGATATCCCTGAGTATGAGAACTTCAGTTTTGGTTTATTGACGGTCAAGTTTCAAGGAAATAATGCAGACCTTATGAGAGAACTGATTTTGAATTTGAAGTTGGAAACATAACTGGATGGGTCACTTTAGGTTGTCTCTCTTGAGGAGGGATGATTGGATTCTATATATGGGAGGCAGGATATGAATGGCAAGCTTAATGCCCTTACACTAATACAAACACCCCAACAAGTATAGCCAAAAAAACTCACCCCGCAATTCCTTGTCTTAGAGGCCTTCTTACCCACTTCCTGCTTATCACAGGCGTTCTGTTCTTTTTTCTTTTTCACTTGCATAACGGAAAACATAATAATGCCTCTGTATAACTTTGTAGGAAGGATTATGTGAGAAAATTTACATGGAATATGACAATGTGTGGTAATATATGATAACTGTTGTGATTACTATTCCTATTATTATAGTTATTCCTGTTCCTTTCAGGCCTGGAGCACCATCATGCAGCTCAGGAAGATTGTCTGGTCCATCTTCCTTCTTGGGACTTGATACACTTCACAATCTCTCATCCATTCTCTGAAGTCTTGTTTTAAACACACTGAAACTGTTGGGCACATACCACTCCCCGTACCTGAGGATAAAGGTATAATTTAGGGACTTTTGATGTTGCTGTTATTCCCTTGAAAATTCTTGTACTTCTGCCTACCGGGAGGTGTCCAGCCACTTATCGTAATTGTAATTGGTTACCCTCCCCCATGCATGTAATGGAGGCCCCGAGGCTATGCAGCAATCATTTCATGATTCCTTAGTCCTCTCTAGTTCTCTCTCCCATTCATTACTGCACCTTTTTCAGATCTTCTCCTACTAATTCAGTATCCAAATCCCTCTATGACCTTGCCTTCATTTATCCAGATTTGTTCATTAATTTCATCAGTAAAATTATAGCCATTAGGAAGAAAATGATTTCCTACTCTTGAATCTTCAAACCTACTGGTATTCATTACACTTTTTTTTTTTTTTTTACATTCTCTACTCTTATAAAAACAGAGACATATTATAAGAATGTAATGTACAGTACAGGGAATATAGTCAATATTTGATAAACTGTATGGAGTATATTCTATAAAATATCAAATTACTATGTTGTATATCTGAAAGTAATATAATATTGTAAAAGTCAACTATACTTCAATTGAAAAAATGACAGAGATGTATCTCGTCCTCTCTAAAGTTAATCTGACTACATAACCTCTGTATTCCATGGTGTCTTAGTCTGATCTGGCTACTATAACAAAATATTATAGACTGGATGGCTAATAAACAGCAGAACTTTATTTCACACAGTTCTGGAGTCTGGGAAGTCCAAGATCAGGGTGCCAGCATGATCAGGGTCTAGTGAAAGCCCTTTTTCAGGTTGTAGATGTGGCTGAAAGAGAACTAGCTGGCCCTCTGGTCTCTTCTTATAAGAACACTAATCCTTTCATGAAGAATACATCTTTGTAAGCTAATTAACACCCAAAGGCCCCACCTCCAAATACCATCCTAACCACTCTCTCCATACTTGTCTGCAATAGAAGCCATTTCTATGGGCTCTATCTGAATGTGTTATCTCCCTTATCAGTGAATATATTACATTTCTAATTAGCGGCATTCCTAACTATTTATCTCCAAAATATGATTTTATATCATGGCCATGTATATCGTATTGTTTATTATCAAATCTTCAACCCATTGCACAATATATTAATGAAACTGAAAGAATAAAAGGATAAATAATGTAACATAGTCCTCCTCTTACTCATTCCTGTTTCTCTCCTTTTCCACACCAGCAGCCACAGTTGAGTCTTCATTCTTAAAACTAATCTTTACAGGCTACAAAAATAGTGGGTGATAAATCTCAAAAGACATTAGAATCAAATAATAGACAGTGTTGAATATTAGAGCACACAGATTATACTCAGTTTGTTAGTAAATGGCAAGTGAATGGGAGATTTTAGGTAGTCATCACTAAAAAGATGTCAAAATCATGAATTTAGGTTCCATGCAGGGACCAGTCAATTAAAGAAAACTGAAATAACCACTGCATTAATGACATTCTTAGCAGAAATGTGTGGCTAGTGCTAATCCTTGAATTATTTAACAGAAGACACTATGAAGTCAGGATGATGGAATATTCTCTGCACTCATTAACTTGGCAGACAACATTAAACAAGAGGGGGAAGGAAGGTAGCTAAAAATGTAGAAGATAAAATCACCATTCAAAGTGACCTTGTTGAATGGAAAAACAGATGGGAAAAAAATGCAGTCAAGATAAGATGAGGGTAGTATATCTGAAGAGAAAAATAATTTTTCAATGCAAAAATACAAGAAATGCAAGTGTGGTAGAAAAATAGCTAAGTGTCATAACAGATAATAAACTAACCATGATCAGTGATGCAGCCCTGGGGAAAGCAAACAGTGCTGAATTCTTAAATAGGAACCCTGCACCAAGAAACCACAAGGTAATTCTCATATTACTTTCAGCAGTGACTTGTTTTTGTAATCAAAATTAATGCTGTGGTGGGAAATGCAGAGAGAGTTCAGACGAAGGCAATGGAAGTGGCTTAAGGTTTAAAATTAGTTATAAAGAAAAAGCAAAGAAAGGACTACTCCGGAGATGACAACACTGAGAGAAGACAGATGTAACATATAGCACGTAAGAGCACCCCTGTAAAAGATGGTGGCCAGGTGATCTCTACGAAAACCAATCACATGAGAAAGAGTGAAAGGCAAATGTAGGCAAGATATGGTGAGAATTTCTAAGAGTTGATAAAATGCACTAGCAGGAGATACTACAAAGATAAAGATTAAAATTGATTTTTCTTTGAACAACTTAAATAAAATCCTATCTAACTGAGGATAGACTAAATTGCCTTCAATTTATTCCTAATCTTCATAGAAATGTGGATGCTATTATTTTAATATCGATTCTGACAAGCTGTTAAAAAAGCAGCAATCTCCCGGATAGAGCTTTGTAAAAAGTACAAATGATAACAGTGTGGACAAAGCCAGATAATGGATAACAGTGAGTCAGATATGGCACAAGACAATGAGCATCGGCTTTACAGACCTTAGACACAGCGATAATAATTAGCAGTGATGACGGCTCACTTCGTAAGGTGTCCAGCTGAGCACACTGACTGCACATCATTGTTAATTTTCTTAGTGACTCTCCGTGTAGGCAACATTATCATCTCCAGTTTACAATGTGGAAATTGAGGTTTATTAGGTGAATCACTAGGCCTGATGATGGTAGTGTTTAAATGGTGAGGGAAGGGGGACAAACATTTATTAATTCTGTGAATTTAATAAATTTCATACAAGGAAAAAAATCGCTTAAAACTGGGAATGAACATACAGTTTAGAATAGATCATTCCACACTTTTAAAATAATTAAAATATAAATCTGTTAAATCTAAAACTATATGAGTTATTCAAAAAATGCAAAGATGATTGTGAAAATACTACTTTTGATATAACATTGTTCATAGAATGTCTTGGATGTGTTTGTATCTTTCTCTCTTCTCTTTTTAACTTAAAAGGACTGCACTAAAAATCATAGTTTTACCCTTTACAGTCTTGGATATAGGACAAGAGAGATCAGGGACAGACCTTAGCCCTGAAAATAGTAAATGAAAAAGTTATGAGAACTGTACTAGTCAAGGTTCTCCAGAGAAACAGAACAAATAGGAGATATAGGAGGAGAGAGAGAGAGTTAAGAAATTGGCTCTTGTGATAATTGCAGAGGCTTGGTGAGTCCAAAATCTGATGGGAGAGGTTGTCAGGCTGGAGATTCAGTTGCAGTTCATGTCCAAAGGCAGTCTGCTGGTTGAATCCCCTCATGCTTGGGTAAGGTCACCCTTTTGTTCTGTTTGGGTTTTCAGCTGATTGGAGGCCTAAACTCCACATTATGGAGGGCAATCTGCTTTCCTCACAGTTCACCAATTTAAATGTAAATCTCATCCAAAAACACCCTCGCAGAAACATCCAGAATAATGTTTGATTAAATATATGGGCACTGTGGCTCAGCCAAATTAACACACAAAATTAACCATCACAAGAGCACCATTTTCTTCTGAAAGAAATACAACTTTCCTATGATATTACCTCATTAATTATTCACTTTTAGAAAATATGACAGGCAAATTTATTTACTTATTTGTCTGTTTTGTTTATTATCTGAGACAAATATACATTTTCTGTGTCAACTCAGTTTTGATATAGTGTCTTTAACATCCGCTGATATTAAGCTAGTTTCTCTAATATTTCTGTAAGATTTGTCAATATCTGCACATTGATTGAAGAAGTAAAAGCCTAAGTTACACCAGGGGCTGAGAAAGCTAAGCACAGCTTCTCATAGCAAGTGCTCTGTGTCCACTCATGGTTCTCTTGTACTTTTTCTTTTCTCTGTGTTCTTAATATCAAAGTTTATGGAGCCATTTGAGAGACGGTGCCTCTAGAGAATCATCTTTGTAAAAAAATTTCCTGCTATCTTTCCAGATCAAATAAAAATCAGAAAACCACAGAAATTTAAATTCATAAGCATAATTTTTATTATAAAATTAGTGTAGTGATATAGAAATTTTTGAAAATCTACCATAATTTTACTATTCTACAATATGACTTTACTATTTTGATTTTTTTCAGTTCTAAATAAAACATGATCAAAAAAATCTTGAATGAAAAAGTGTACAGAAGCATAAAGAAGAGATAGAAAAATATTAAAATGGATACTTAATATAGACTTTGCTCCATAATATAAATTTATTTATTCATTTTTATATCCTAAATCATAACTTGATATTCTCTGTTGCCTCCTCCATAATTTATATTTTGAAGAGAAACATTTTCTGTTGCAATATTGTGATGTTTCATCAGTAGTTTCCAAATGTTTTTCCTGACATTCTTTTGAGGAAAAAAATTGTAATTTTCATAATGACTTTTACTAATAAATAGTAATGGGCTTTGATTTTTTAAGATATGTAAAGCCCCTTTAATTTATTATTTTAGAATAATTCTTTCATTTAAGAAATATTCAGTGAAGTAGAATATACTACTATTTTCTACATTTAAGTTATCTAAATCTTACTTCCTCTTTCATGGTTTGAAAGGAAACATTTCATCGACATAACAGACTGAGCTGATATGAGAAAGTTACCCTTTCAGTTTCAAGCATATAAAAGTTTACACAATATATTTCACATTGTAGAACAAAGCTTTTAGTACAAAGCAAAATAAAAGTAATATTTAGGTGTCAGAATTAAGAGAACCATCTAAATCAAAGCCATGAGAGAACACTAAAGATACTCAACCTTGGATGTGGACCATGGACCTGGGTACTGAGATCCAATGTCCAGATGAAAGTGAAGACAATACCATATCCAGGTCCAGCAGAAAACTGTATTTCCTTCACAAATCTATGAAGTTAGTCCCATCTGTAAAATGGAGATTTAAATATCCTGCTCACCAACTCAAGGAATCATCACAGGAGTTAGACATCTGCTTGCGGTAGTGTGTATAAAAGGAATTATCCGTTAAAATCCAAGCCCTTTCCCTATGTCTTAAATGGGTAACACTTAAAGTAACAAATTATTGTTACCTGTGAGGTTTATCAGCCCTGAGCTGAGAAGTTAACATGCTTCTCTATAATTACAAAAAGATTTAGGTCTCCTACAGCTCACAACAAATATTACTCCTTTACACACTCCCAACCCAGATAGCTATGGAACCTTAGAAAAACAATTTCCTCTAAAGAAAAGATCACATAACAAGTACATATACTTATATACCTACATACTTATATAGAGAAACAGAGGGAACAAAATCATTGTGAGAGCCATGGATGTAACAAATGGCAGAATACAGTTGGTCCTCTGTATCCATGGGTTCCACATTCACAGATTCAACCAACCGCAGTTGAATCTGTGCATGCAGAACCCACAGATACAGAGGGCCAATTGTACTATGCCATTTCATATAAGGGACTTAAGCATCCAGAAATTTTGGTATTCGCAGGGATCCTGGAGTCAATCCCCTGTCCCCCCATATATTGAGGAATGACTGTGTACATCTGAAGAACTCAGATGGAGTTATATAAATGGCAATTTAAAATATGTGTCTGAAGCACCCAAAATGTTGGAGAAAAACATGTAATCCATAGGACAGAAATAGTATATTATTTATTTTTTAAAAAAAGAGAGAAGATAAATTTGAATAAGAACAATCAGAATAGCAATTCTAGGAATGATAAAATGCAACCACTAAAATAATATTCTAAGAGGACAGGTTTAATCAGTATACTGGTTATAGCTAAAGAGAAAAATCAGTCAATTAGAAGATAAATATTAGGAAACCTTGGCAAATCCATTACAGAGAGATGAAACATGAGATATATGTGTGAGACAAATTAAAATCCACACGGAATAGGATGAGAAATCCCATATACTTCTAACAACAATGTTACACTTAAAGGCACCTTGATAAAACTATTGTAGAACTTCAGTGTTTGGAGGAAACAGGAAAACTTACTGTATTAGTTTGGTAGGGCTGTCATAGCAAAGTACCAAGAACTGAGTGGCTTAAGCAACAGAAATTTGTTTTCTCGTAGTTCTAGAGGATGGAAGTCCAAAATGAAGGTGTCAGCAAGGCTAATTTCATTCTGAGGCCTCTCTCCTTGGATTGCAGATTACCATCTCCTTACTGTGTACTCATTTGGTTTTTCCTTTGTGCACATGTGCCCCTGGTATCTCTTTGTGTGTCAACATTTTCTTTGTGTGTCAACATTTCCTCTTTTGGTAAGGACACCAGTCAGATTGAATTAAAGCCCCACACTAACAGTCTCCTTTTAGAGTAATCACCCTCTACAGGCTCTATCTCCAAATACAGTCACAGGTACTGGGTGCAAGGACTTAGACATATGATTTTTTTTTTTTTTTTTTGGTGGAGAAAAAGGGTGCAATTCAGACCACAGCAAAGAACAAAACCAGATTTCTTTAAAGGGACTGACAATCAGACCATCGTTGCAAAATAGTCACCAGGAGGAAATGGCATAATGCCTTCCAAATATGAATGAAAAACAATATCAACTTAGAAATCCATAACCAGAGAGAATATTTTCAAGAAGGAGAAAAAGACATGTGAAGAAAGAAAAATAGTTATTCATACACTATTACTTAAAAATTTACTGGTGGTTGGATTTTTAAAGAAAAAAACTAAATTTTGAGGAAGAAATACTATGAAAGTATTAATCTTAACAAAAGAATTTCAAACATTTTTACATCTAAACAATTATTACAAAACAGTGATGATTATGAGGTTGATAATGATGTGATGTAGATAACTTGGAGGTTGTTAAAATTAGATAGGAAAATTGTAGAATAAATAAACTGTGTGAAAAAACATGATACATAACTGTGTGATCTTAATTACATAAAAACGGATGCTTAGTTGTATAGATACACAAATGAAACCTAGGACACATCAAACGATAAACGGCTTGTGATTATGCATGACTTTGTTTTTTGCTTCTTGTATTTTTTGGTGTCCTATTATGCACATGTTAACTTTTAAGAAATAAATGTTATTTTTAAAACAAAATAAAATAAAATAAAATAAAATAAAATGGAAGGTGAAAGGTTTTTTTTCAGCATTTAGTATGCTGAGTTATTTGCATTGTGCTACTTCTATTTTTAAGGAGAAAGAAAGAGCTAGTACACATTTTAGATTTTGTTAAGTAAAAATAGTTTAAAATATTATATTCACAAGAAAATTAAAATTACAGTGTGCAATTTCCAAACTAGCAGAAAATGAAGAGATAATAAAAATGTAATAAATTATGCAAAGATAATTAAAGATGAAAATAAACAAGCGAGAAAGTATGGTAAGAAAGCATGAAATAAGGCCATAACAAGAGAAGGGAAAATATCTTCATGTATATGTAGATATGAAGTTGAATGAATAAAGAACAAAATTTATGTAAGATTTATGTAAGTTTTAAAATCCACATAGCAGCACACTGTATTTTGTTTATGGTTATGTGTGTTTATGTGTATATAAAAATAATATATAGTATATATAATATATATTATATATTCTGTATTAACATATATATTAAAAACCAACAAATATTGGAAGCAAAATATACATACTAAATTCTAGGGGAAAAGAATGAGAAAAGAAAAAGATGGTGAAGGAGTTAAAGAGAACATTAATTTTATCTGTTGTGTGTAAGGTTATCTTTTAAAACTGTAACAGTAAAAAAGAAAAATAAATAAATTGAAAGGGCTGGGTTAAAGAATTTCTAAGTTTCTAATTCTTACAATGGTCTGATCCTTTTATATTTCAGAAGATCAGGTGTCTAAACTCTGATTTTATTGCTGACTAACACATTCATTGTGTACAGCCCCTGGTCTATATGTTTTATACGTATTAATTGATTTAATCTTCACAACTACTAGAAGAGAAAGTTACTATATTATTAAAGTCATTATAGGCACATGTGTTTAAATAACTTAGCCAAGGTAACATAGCAAATATGTGACAAAACTCTAATTCTAGTTCTGTCAATCTGGCACCAGAGTCAATGTTCTCATCTATGCTGCTGTTGTGTATTTTAAATGTTTTAAAATTGTATTCCAATACATACAGGAATTAATTTTCTCCTCAAAGTTATTGCATCTGTATATTTAAACTATTTTCTGTAATTTTCACCAGTTTTAAGATTACAAATATATGTCTTTTTTTATTACCCGAGAGGAAAACCAGAATTCCATATAGTGATTAAAGAGAAAGCGAAATGAAAAATGTGAGATAAAGCTTCATTAAAACTAAAACAGATTCCAGGCAAAAAGAGTTTCTAGTTCCCATAGAAAAATGGGTATTGAGAAAATGAGTTGACTATTCAAATCAGGAATAGTTAGGCTAAAATGAATATTTTAAAATAGTAGTATACAAACTAATAATTACAATAGTTCCCTAACTCTTTACACCCTAAGAACCAGAAGCTAGCAGATCTTTAAACATATTTTGAAAACATGGAAAGATTAAAAGAATAATGAAGTACATCATCAGTATTTCAAATTAACTTTTTATTTATTATTATTTTATGTAAAGTCTATTCTATTCTCACATACAATTCTAAGTCAGTTTTTGTTTTACATTACTAATTTCTTTATTAATAACATTAATTATATTTTTCTATTTCTTTAAATTTTAAAAAACAAAGTTTACATGTGTTCAATAACTGAGGCTGTTATTAAGTCTGTAGATCAAGATTTCAGACAAAAGTAAAATAACAATGTGAAATATGTTTTTATGGCAGGAAAGACCATCTTAATTTTGTACATGCTACACAGGCCATGCAAATTGAGGATTGCTCTATAAAAGTCATTTTTCTAAGTGAAAATCTCTTTTACAGTTAAAAATATAACAGCAACCACAAAATTGTTACTACAAAACTTTATATTTGTAACAAGTTTCACTTTTGAAATGCATACTGGATACCTAATACAACCACTTACAGTTGAATGTCACTGTAGTTTTTGAGCCACTACATTGCATCATTTGAGTCTTTACCCATTTTCAAACACATTTTTTGTTTCTTGGGTAACACTCCATCAGTGTTAATGAGTACTTTTTACAACATAACTTGTAAATTCAGTTTTATACATTAAAATAGATAGGCTTTCTAGCATCATTTTGAGGAAAAGATTCGTCAGCTTTTTCCAAGCAGGTATAAATTTGAGGTGATATAACTTGATTGCAAAATAAAGTTGACAGAACCCATATAAACTCATACATACAATGTTTATATACTTATGCAAGCTCTTCTAAAAGCAACTTTAATTGAGAGGGAAAAAGTTAGATATAAAGGAAGAGAAAGTCCAAAAATCTCAAAGCCACACTTTGAGTTTGATAAATATGAATAGATCCAAGATGTGTAGAAAGAAATATTGAGAGATTCGACCTGCAAACTATCCAAAAACTTGAACTAAATACAATAGCTATGAGTCATATGTAAGAGTAGCTATATCTTAACTTTCTTGTTAATATGTACCTTTGTAATATTACTTGTTGCCCTTTCTTTCCAGTTATGTAAGTTTGGTTATGAAGAACATCACACCCTCAATATGAAAAAGTTTTCTTTGTGAAAAGTTAAAGCTATGGGAAATACCTTAAATCTATATTACAAGACTGAAATGAGTCTGCCCATAGTGCAAGTTTTATAGCAAAATACCATCTTTGTTTTTCGATTTTTAAAAATACTGTCTTATATCAATACATGAAAAATTACATTTGTTAAATGTTTTTAGTCATCATTAATTCAATAACACTAATCTATTAAAACTGAAAAGGAAGAAAAAAATTAACAATTTACCTAATTTGGATTTAATATAGAAAATGAAACTTAAAACACTGATAACTAAATAATTTTCTCACTTGCTTTTAAAATACTACCTACAAAATATTTTACTGAAATTAATAACATGATATAGGTCATAAAAAAATAGAAGACCATGTAAAAGCAGCTTTTTTCTGTTAGTAAATCTAAAGACAGTGAATTATTATTAATTTTTGGAGGAAGCTTGTCTTCTTTTCAGAAAATTTTCAACTATACATTAAAAAGATAATGGATTAAATATACACACTACTATATATAAAATAGATAACCAACACGGACCGACTGTATAGCACAGGGACCTATACTCAATATCTTGTAATAACCTATAATGGAAGAGAATGTAAAAAAGAATATATATATATTTATATATATATATATATATGTATAAATGAGTCACTTTACTGTACACCTGGAATTAACACATTGTAAATCAACTATATTTCAATAAAAAAATTTTAAAGAGATAATGGAAAACAAATATTTCAAGTACCATAAAATCATGACAACATAAAGTGATTTTGAAGTTATCAACAAAAATCAACAAAAGTATGTCAAAATATCTATATGGTTTCATATTTTCATTCTGCCAGAAATACATCCTTCTATAAATTTCCAGACTCTGAACAACTCCAATTAAGCATGTTTTATATTTTATGTTTTTTTTTAATTTTTAACTGATATAGAGAAGCAAATTATGAATAGGCCATATCTTCTTCCTAACTTTGCCAATACTAAAATTTAAATTAATACAAACTTGAGAACTCAAACTTTTATGTAAAATTAGTCAAATATCTATTCTAAGAAGATGAGAATTGTTTTGTAACTCTTCAATGAAGCCTAGATGCAATGAAAGTAAAGTCTTCAAAAAGAAAGCGTTCACGAAGTTTAATATTTGGGTCATGATATTGCTACTGTTGCTACTGGCAGGAAGTAGGGAGTTATTATTTCTAGCCATCTCCCCCTGCCCCTCAAGAGAATGTCATTTATATACCTTCATCTCCCCAGGGCCTCCAGTGGTGATATTAAAATAGCTCCATTTAATTAAATTCAAAATTATGTATTGCTAACCCATTACATTTCAGGCATAAATCTGGCTCAGGATAAAAGAAAGTAAAAAAAAAACAAAAACAAAAAAGAATTTTAAAAACCTCTTGGTGAATGAGATGCAGTTTCTGCCTTCAGGAGGTTTATGGTCTAGATTTAAGAACCTGATCACAATACAATGTGATGACTGCAAAGATCAAATACAAGAGAACTTGCATGAAGGAATAAGTGATTATTCCTTTTGGTGGAGTTGGGGAAGGGTAATATTATTTTAAAAGGGAAGACATTTGAGCTGGACATTGAATAAAGAATTTAACTTTCCAAATCATAAAGAAAATGAAAGAATGTTCAGACAGTGGAAAAGAACATGCAAAACCAAAGAAGATGAACTCATAATGGTTTTGATGAATTTCAAGTATTATGAAGTCACCAGCACATGCATTGTCAAAGGAGACTAGAAGAAGATATGGCTAGCATGTTGAGCTGGAGATTGATCTGGTGTCAGCAAAATTATTCAGTAAAAAGCCAGATAATAAATTTTTTAAACCTTGCATGTCATTCACTTTAAATACATAGCTCTGCTGTTATAGCATGAACTCATCTATAGACAATATGTAAATGAATGCACTTGCTGTGCTCCAATAAAACTGTATTTGCATAAACAGGCAATGATCAGGATTAAGTCAGTGGACTGTAGTTTCTGACACTAAGAACATTATGTTAAGTGAAATAAGTCAGTCAGAGAAAGACAAATACGATATGCTCTTACTTACATATGGAATCTAAAAAAAAGTTGAACTCATATAAACAGAGATTAGAATGGTGGTTGCCAGGAGCTGGGAGATGAGGGAAATGATGAGATTTTGGTCAAAGGGTACAAACTCCCAGCTATAAGATGCATAAATTCTGGGCATCTAATATACAGCATGGTGATTATAATTAACAATACTGTGTTATGTATTTGAAAGTTGTTAAGAGATGAGATCTTAAATGTCATCATCAGGGACACAAAGAATGGTAATTTTGTGAGGGATGAAGATGTTAACTAACAGTGTGGTAATCATTTTGCTATATATATATATGTATTAAATCATCACATTACATACCATAAACTTACATATGTGTGTGTGTGTGTGTGTATATATATATATATATATATATATATACACACACACACACACACACACATCACATTCTCTTTATCCATTCATCTATTGATGGGCACTTAGAGTGTCTCCGTATCTCAGCTCTCAGCTATTGTAAACAATGTAACAATGAATATAGGGGTGTATATATCTTTTCAAATTAGTGTTTTCATTTTCTTTGGATAAATACCCACGAGTGGAATTGCTGGATCATACAGTAGTTCTATTTTTAGTTTTTTGATTAATCTCCAAACAGTTTTCATAGTGGCTGCACCAATTTACATTCTCATCAACAGTGCATGAGGGTTCCCTTTTCTCTACATCCTTGCCAACACTTGTTATTTGTTGTCTTTTTGATAATAGCCTTTCTGACAGGTATGAGGTAATATTTCATTGTGGTTTTGATTTGTGTTTCCCTGGTAAATAGTGACACTGAGCATCTTTTCATGTGCCTTTCGACCCTCTGTATGTCTTCTTTGGAAAAGTGTCTATTCAAATCCTCTGCCAACTTTTTAATGGGGTTGTTTGTTTTTCTGATTTTGAGTTGTTTGAGTTATTTGTATTTTTTGGATATTAACCCCTTACCAGATATACCATTTGAAAATATCTTCTCCCATTTAATAGTCAGCCTTTTTTTGTTTTCTTGATGGTTTCCTTCACTGTGCAAAAGCTTTTTAGTTTGATGTAGCCCCATTTGTTTATTTTTGCTTTTGTGTCTCTTGCTTGAAGAGAAATATCCAAAAAAAATTACTAAGACTGATGTCAAAGAAATTACTGCCCATGATTTCTTCCAAAAGTTTTATGGTTTCAAGTTCTGAATTTAAATCTTTAATTCATCTTGAGTTTATTTTTGTGTATGGTGTGAAAGAGTAGTACAGTTTGATTCTTTTGCATGTAGCTGTCCAGTTTTCCCAACACCACTTATTAAAGAGGCTGTCTTTCCCCATTGTATATTCTTGTCTCCTTTGTCTTAGATCAACTGACCATATAAGTGTGGGTTTATTTCTGGGATTTCTATTCTGTTCCATTGATTTATGTGTCTGTTTTTGTGCCAGTACCATACTGTTTTGATGACTGTAGCTTTGTAGTATAGTTTGAAAACACGGATCATGACACCTCCAGCTTTTATTTCTCAAGACTCTTTTGGCTATTCAGAGTCTTTTGTGTTTCCATACAAATTTTAAAATTTGTTGTTCTAGTTCTGTGAAAAATGCCATTGGTATTTTGATATGGATTGCATTGAACCTGTAAATTGTCTTGGATAGTATGATCATTTTAAAAGTATTAATTCTTCCAGTCCATGAATACAGTATATCTTTACATTAATTTATTTCACCAGTTCTTATACTTTTCCATGTATAGGTATTTTGCCTCCTTAATTAGATTTATTCCCAGGTAGTTTATTCTTTTTGGTACAGTGGTAAATGAGATTATTTTCTTAATTTCTCCTTTTGAGAATTTGTTATAAGTGTATAAAATGCTACAGATTTCTGTATATTAATTTCGTATCCTGCAACTTTACAAAATTTATTGCTGAATTCTGGTAGGTTTTTTTTTTTTTTTTTTTTTTGGTGACATCTTTAAGATTTTCTATGTATAGTACCATGTCATCCAAAAAACAGTGGCAGTTTTACTTCTTCCTTTCCAATCTGGATTCTTCTTATTTCTGTTTCTTGTCTGATTTCAGTGACTGAGAATTCCAATACTATGTTGAGTAAAAGTGGTGAGAATGGTCATCCTTGCATTGTTCCTGATTTTAGATGAAATGCCTTCAACATTTCACCATTTAGTATGATGTTACCTGTGGGTTTGTCTCATATGCCTTTATTATGTCAAGATATGTTATCTCTATACCAACTCTGTTAAGAGTTGTTTTTTATTTTTATTTTTTGTAATAAACGGATGTTGGATTTGTCAAAAACATTTTCTGCATCTATTGAGATGACTGTATGATTATTTTTTCTTTAATGTGTTAATATTTTGTATCTTATTGACTGATTTGTGGATATTGAACCATCCTTGTATTCCAGGGATAAATCCCACCTGATCATGGTGTATGATCCTTTTAATGTATTGTTTTTAATTTTAAAATTTAATTTTTCAATTTAAGAATTATGCTCAAATTTTATTTTTATTTGTTTGATTAAAACAAACAAACAAACATATGACCTGGTGCCTGTGGATAAAGACTCAGGATTATGCTTGAAATACTCTCTTCATTTGTATTCTTTATTCCAGACATTAAAAAAAAAAGTTATTTCAGGTTAAAATCAAAATATACTAGCAAAAACTGATATAGAGTGTGGTGCCAAAAATACAGATCCACAATCCCTTATGTACACTTATAAAATGCAGAAAGTTCTTTCTATACGCTGGACACCAATACCTGATCTAGTTAAATTAACTTATGAGAAAATCTAGCATAAAGTAATGTGAGGTTAGTTAACAAATTTCTGTATCCTATTTAGTGCTAATATTGATATGTTTTGTGGCAGGTATATAAATATATTTGATTACATAGGATGTCCTTTAAAATTCCAGAATCTGCTAATAGTTCTATGTATTATTGTATGTTACATATTTTTCTTTTAAAATAAAATTTGAAAAAAACTGAACTCCAAACGAGAATAGTTACTGAGTTTTAGAGAAGAGACTGTCAATATGTTAAAAAAGACTTTTAAAAATATCTTTAGAACAAGAAAATGTAGGAGTTAGATTGTTTCTTTATGACCTTCCTATTTGAGCTCTTATATATATTGCATCTAATGGGGACAGAGATTTCAGGAATCCTAAATCTTTGCTCCATATCTCCTACCTTCCACAATGGAAGCCATAATCAAAGCCACTGGTATCCTTCATTTCACCTTTTGGAGCCTCATCACCACTTTAAGAACAGTGCACTCCTTCAGAGTTCCCTGTGTCCACTCCCAATGGACTGAAGCCACGGGAAAGCCTGAGTTAGTACTATAGTTGCGAAATTGAGAGCTTTTCACAGTCACTGCACTGCAAGAAAAACGTTATCTTGCATTCTTAGAACTCTGAAAACATTTTGCCACAAGATGCCATCACCTTTGTCTGAGCCCTGTGATACTTGTTTATAGCAATAGCCATCTGATACTCCTCCCTTTTTTCAACCTTGTCCCCTACCAGTACAATACAGTGCAATACAATACAAATCTGTTCTCAATACAGCAGCTACATTGTCTTTTAAAATGTGAGTTGGGTCATATAAATCTTCTACTTGACAATAAAAATAATCAATAAACGATCTATAAAAGGAATAGAAAAGAGTTTTATTTGAGCCAAACTGAGTGTTGTACCCTGGGAGACACAGATTCAAGAAGAATTTGAATTGTATTCCACTGGACTACAAAATGGGGAAGGCTTATAATGATGAAAAACCTCAAAATTACATAAGTTGTTTGTCAAGAATTGGAGCTGGCAAGAAGTAAATGTGCTTGTTAAGCAAGGATTGATTTGGGTCCAAAATAGTTGCATAGTTACAAGGAGAGACCTTGAGACCATAGGTTGCAGCTGAAACCTTCTAGCAGATATTGTTTTGAGAATAGCTGGTTGTATCCTTGAGTTTCATAGAGGTCAGAAAATTCAAGTTCTCAGTGATTCAAGTTCTCAGGAATATGTCTGAAACCACAACCCCAATGGTCACCCGGCTCCATTTTGGATACCTGGAACGTAATTACTGTATTTTGATTTTAATTGCATTATTTTCTTTAATAGTTAAAGAAGATATACAATGTATTTTTGGCAAGCCAAAAGACAGGTTTTTCTAGTTAGCATAAAGTTCAAACCAAATCACATATAAACCAGAATGACCTCTGCATACCTCAGTATGTGAAAATTTCTTCCATCATAGTCAACATCTTGCAATGGTGTCCCATATTTTTCAGAGTAAAACATGAAGCCCTTACATCAGACAAAATGCCCTTTATGGACTGATTCACAAATTAATCCTCTAAATTCATCTAATATTTGCATTGACCTCCATATTAGTGTTCCTCTCACATAGCTCAGTACTTTTGCACGTATTATATCCTTTTCCTAGAATGTTCTTCCCCAACATATCTACTTGGATAACTATTGTATGAGTTTGTCTTTGCTCAAATTTCACTTTTATTATAAAGTCTTTCCTGGTCACCTATTTCAAATTGCAACAGCCTCTCTGACTCCACCTGCTGCCCCTTATCATCAGCATACCAAGTCCTCCTTATCCTGATGTCTTTCTTTATTCCATATCACTTAGAACAATTTAAGTTACTATATAATGTATTTATTTATTATGCTTAACGAAAATAAAGGCAGGAATTCTAGTCTGTTTTGTTCACTGTTATATGCCAAGTTCTTAGAACAAGATCTGTTACACAGTAAATATGCAAATCTATGTCTTATATGAAAAATTAATTAGTTAATTAGCATGATGATATAGGTATTGACAGAAATTATACACTATGATCATTGAAGTATAGGATTATTGGAAAATAATGGATAATAGGAAGACTTGACTTTCTCCCTTGTTCTGTCATCATTTGGTTGTGTTAACTACCATCAGACACGTCACTTAGCATAGGTCTCAATTACACATATTAGCAGCTAAAAATGATTATAATAAAAGAGGACCTCGGACTAAATTATTTCTAATTTCTTTCGGGTTTCACATTCTGTCATTCATAAGAATGTTATGGTTTTCTCTTACAAAGAACTAGAAGTATTCTAAATGTTAAACAATCAATATATAAAGAAACATTTGGAATATATAACAAACTGTAGGAATTGAAAGAATTACTGTTGAATGAATAAATTTGTAGCCTTATTTTTATGATTTTAAATATTCAGATGGTAAGTTTATGACTGAGTTACAAAATACAATTCTAGGAGTAAAAAGAAAAATGAGTTCCACTGTCATCTTTTCCATAGTGGGAATACAATAAGGGTAGCAATAAAAACACAAACTCCATTAATGGGTCACATTGTGCTGAGTGCAATGAGAAATGATCCTTGTGAGACTGTGGAAAGGACACATCTGGAAGTAGGCCACGCAAGTGAAATTTATTCTTACTCTTGTTAGTTTGACAAATGAATCTATAGTTGGCAATGGATATTGACTTTCAGAGCAAAATGGATGACCTAAACCTTCACAAAATTTTTCTGATAAGAATAAGATGTTAATCCTATAATAAGGCTGTCAACAGTTAGTGGATTTCCAGTATTTATGAAAATGTTGCCTTCTCTATCTGCATGGTAAGTAGAAGAGGGTACATTTTACATTAATTTATATTTTCACTAAGAAGTTAAAAAAAATCCATGTCATCAATTCAGAAAGCCCTTGAAAACTGAGGGGAAGATTATATTAGTCATAGTGGCTAGCTTTTCATATTATTTAAGCATTAGTGTCTTTGATTTAATATCAAAATTTAGTTTAATATCAATAATCAAGTACAGCCAAAGAAAATCAACATGATAAATAAATACATATAAAGGAGGATGTAAGATTCATTGAAATGTATTCATATAGTAGTATAAAGTTAATCAAAAAAAATTTAAGCTCAATTTTCTTATCCATGTATCAAGTAGTTATCAGTACATATCTACCTAAGTTTTCCCTTTATATCAGGATAAACCAGCAGGAAGCGTTATCCACAGATAAACCATTAAGTTAGGAGGGTCCTGGGTGCTTAAATCAAAAACATAGAAAGAAGGAGGAAACCTGGAAAATGAGAAATTATAGAGCAGTTCTGAGTCAAGAGACAGAGGGAATTCAAGTCAAAGTGTTCATAAATGGATGTGAGGATATTGGAGCCAGAGTATGAGTTGAGCAAACACCCCTATTACATATGTTTCAGGTGGGACATGGTAAACATGTGTGGACTGTTCACACAGCTATGCTGAAAATAGATTTGGGCCAAAGGGATATGACACGAGTCACAGACACACAAAATGCTATGCTAGCCAAATTCCCAATATTACATTTGTGAGATAGAATGTTTTGCAATTCATATTAAATAAAATGTAATCTTAGTAAATTCAATGTTCTAATAGCATTTTATGAAACAAAAATGTACCATATTTATAAAAGATGATAGTAATTTTAAAATGGCTTTTCTATCTGTTTCTATCATTAAACTCTCAGTAGCTTCATTCATTCACTAATTCAACAGATGTCATAGTGAGGGTTCACTATGTATAGCCTGGCACTCATCTACCATGGGGAAAAACTGATGAATGAGGCAGATAAGCATATAGCTTGCAGGGAGCTTACATTTTAGTAGGAAAGACTAAGGGCTTACATTGTGCAAAAACTAGTGAAAGTTGAGCTCTTACTACAAATATAATTTGGTTAATATCCATAGACTGGTCAATCTTTGAGAAACTTAGATTTTCTAAATCACAGCCAATGCATCTTATGTTACAATTGTCTATTATTACCTATAAATAAACTTGACAGAGTGATTGATTTGTATATATTATGTACCTACATAATATATATATATATATATATATATGTATATACACAATGTAATATATTAAACTCAGTATGATTTTTAACTCTTCACTGAGGTTTATACAAATAAAGATAAAGACTTGGCTAAAACACATACTATTCCACTAATATTTATGCAATTGTTGAGTGCTCTTTGAGCAATGATTGAGAATTAGTTGGGTTGGTACAGAACACAAGGCTAGCAAATTCCAAGCAAGATCTTGATTTTTTAAGATAAATCCTCTTGTAAACTTTTATAATAGATCAACATTTGGTTTTTATGTTATTCAAGATGTTCTATTTGAATAGTCACCTAGAGCAATGTTTTCAGTTTAAAACAGCTTGCATATATTTTAAAATTGTAGATATCATTCAGATGTTTATTATTATTTAAGATTGTACATCAAACATTAGAAAAAGGCAGGGTCAGAAAATCTTTTTAATGCACATGCAGATACTAGTCAGTGTGGCTTCTGGTAAACTATACTCATCTCTTTAGAATATAGATTCATGTATTATTAATGTAAAATGAATGATAGAATACAAAACAGCAATATTTATTTATTTTAAGGACTTCATCAACATTTGCATAAAGGAACTGTTAATAGCCATGAAGAAAGATGAAGCATATGCTAGTTCATATCCAGTCCATCATGAAAAATAAAATATGTTTAAAAGATTTTTGTACATAATTTCCTCTTACTGAGGCTTTCATATTTCTTTCCTCTGAAGGCAAAGTTGTAGTTATTAATTTCCATAGCAAGTTGTCATGTACACATCTTTGAATCATCAAAAGATCATCAAAAAATGTGATGGTCTTTCAGGTATAAACCTATGCTTCTTTCTTCTGGGGTGCTGGAATGGAACTTGGATCCTGTAAATTGATTTCTCCATTAACAGGGGGTTCTTAGAAGGTACTGCATTAGAAGCAGTAGAGGGGAATTAAAAGGTAGCAGTAGGCAGAATAATTTAATCGTTTCTGCTTGCATAAAATTTCTATTAGCTTTGTCCTAAAAATGCCTTTCATTCTAGCAACAACAGAACAGCAGTTGGTTTCCTTATCCAATATTTTAGTGTTTCCAATATTAGCTTAATCCCATCTACTCAGAAATTATCAGTGGCAGCCAGGCAGAACCCTCTCCTGAGAAATCTGAGTCCAAAATCCATGGGCCTCTTCCACAATTTTAGATTCTGAAAACCCCAAACTCTCCCCCTTTGTTAACTCAGTCCTAGTGATGGCAGAAACTTTGTTCATTTAATATATTTCAAACACTTCAATTTTCCCTATTTCTTTGCAGCCATGCAAAATTCTTATAACCAATTCCCTCTGTTGAATTAACTTGTGTGGTTTCTTTTTTCTTGGCGGGACCTTGAATGACAAAAAGATACTTTTATTAATAGGCTAACTAGTGACATTTTCTCTTCAAGCAGTGACTATAATAAACCTAAAGAATTTTCTAATATTAAATTTTAACATAAAAAAGGGTGACTCTGGTCTGCACAACATTTCATAGATTCGTTTCTCTTTGCTCCTCTCTACTAATTACAACTATAACCCTGGCTATAATGCAGTAAGCAACAACAACAACAACAACAACAAAACTCTGAAAGAAGGAAAGAAAATGGTTAACTTGTTAGGGACCCCAGGACTGGGGGTAAAATGTAGTGGCAGGTCATTTTATCCACTCAACAAAAGATTCACCTTGATGTTTCCTGAAATCCAACAGAGCAACAGAAGTGTCTTAGCCCTAGTTCTACTGCAGATCAAATGATGTTCTACTACAGTGAGGTACCCAGCCAGGAGGTGCTCTTCAACACCACAGGATGGAAAAAATCTCTTTCACCACCTAGAGACATCTGGGAAAGCTCTTTCTATTTCCTCAGATTATCACCAGTAAGGTTTAGTGAGAGTCCCAGTAGTTTCAGATAAACCAAACAGACCTAATAGAACAAAACAAATTCTGGAAATTAAATTGTCATGGGAACCACAGCCAAAAGTATTAGGCAAAGACCTGTGTGCTAAACCTAGGCAGAATGACTGCCTGGTAAAGTAAAATATTTAATAGTGTTTAAAGTGTTCTAACATAATGGACAAAATTTTGAATGTGTAATTGAAAGTCACCTACCATACCAAGAACAATAAAAATTACATTTAGATTGAGAAAGGACAATCAACTGATACACATGAAGAAATCAGACATTGGAATTAACTGACAGGATTTTAAAACAGTTGTTATAAAAATTCTTAAGAAATTATAAGTTATATTGAAACAAATGAAAAGAGAAAATATGAGCCAAGAAATATGTTATAAGAAACAAGCAAACAGGAATTATAGAAGAAACAAAATAACAGGAAAAAAAAGTGTGCTATATGAGCTTAGTAGTAGATAGGATTTGACAGAGGATATAATCAATAAACTTGAAGACAGATCAATAGAGTTTGCCCAATCTGAACAACAGAGGGAAAACATGGACAGAAAAAAAAATGAACGGAGCCTTACAAATCTGCAAGACAGTAACAAAATACCCAATATCTGTGTCATTAGAGTCCCAAAAGAAAAGGAGAAAGACAGAGGGATGAAAAAAATTCTTAAAAAAATATTGGCTGAACACTTCACACATTTGACAAAGGACATAATCCTACAGATTCAAGAAGCTGAGTAAACCACAAAAGGGATAAATCTGAAGAAAACCATACTAAGGTTTATCACAATTAAACTCTTAAAAACTAAAGATAAAGGGAACAAACCGTGAAAGCAACCACAGAGAAACAAATGCATTACCTATAGGGGACTACTAATTTGAATGACAGTGTATTTTTAATTTGAAATCATGGAGACAAGAAGAAAATACCATAACATTTACAAGTGGTGAAAAAAATAGTACCATCAACCGCAAATTCCATATCCAGCAAAAATATCCTTCATGAATGAAGAAAACATAAAGACAAAGAAAAAAATTACCACTAGCAGAAATGCTCTTAAAGATTGACTAAAGGTATTTTATCAAACAAAAAGCAAATGATAAAAAAAACTCTTAGAACATCAGGAAGGAAGAATGAACAGAAGTATGGGCACATTCAATAGACTATCCTACTCATAACTTTTAAAAGTCATATTTAATTATTGAAACAAAATATTGAATATAATATCATTTTGTATTCAACACAAAAATCTAAAAATTGGGAATGTGATGGACCTAAGGGAAGTGTTAAAATGTTGATACCAATAGATTGTAATAAGTCACATATGTATATTGTAATGCCCAAAGCAATGTCTATAAAACTTTTAGAGATACTCTAAAAGGCACTATAAATAAATCAAGATTGAATCTTAAAAAATGTTTAAGTAAATGAGAGAGAGGCAGAAAAAAAGTCACATGAAATATAATGCATAAACAGAAAACAAATGATAAAGGGCGGACTTAAGCTCTGGCATATCAACAATTATCTTAAATGTAAGTGTTCTAAGGGTAACAATTGAAAGGCAGAGATTAGCAAAGTAAATTAACACACACACAAACCAACTATACCTTGTTTATAAAAAAACTTCAAATACATTAACATAGGTATGTTGAAAGTAAAAAAAAAAAAATTGTACAAGATATATCACACAAACAACAGTGAAAAAAGCAATAGTGACTATTATTAATACCAGAGAAACTAGACCTCAGAGCAAAAAATAATTTCTAGGGACAAAGAGTAACATGGCATACTGATAAAAATGAACAATCAACAAGGATCCCAATGTATAACTATCCTAATGTAGTCACACACACACACACACACACACACACACACACACACACACAATAGCTTCAAGTTACATGAAGTGAAAGCTGATGGAAATGTCAGGAGTAGACAGACCCAAAATTATAGTTGGAAACTTCAACACCCCATTCTCAAAAATTGATAGAAGTACTAGACAGAAGATTAGCAAGAATATAAAAGAACTAAACAATGCCTTATATGTGGGGACATCATGTTAGAAATACATGGCAGATATGCCAGGAACAACTAGAAATAGAAGTGAGAGAACATATAGGATAATTTTAAGATACTGTGGAACATTTTTTTTGGAGGCATGTAAAATTAATGCTGCAAGAGTTTAATCAAAGTAGACTTCTTGGAGAACTTTTCTTAAGAAAGTTTTTTTGCTTTTGCAAATGTACATGTACACTTGAGTGTGTGTGCGTGTGTGTATGTGTGTGTTTGTGAGTGTGTTTGTGCAGTGCAAGAAATGACATTCCAGCAACTGGGAATGAAGTATAGAAGCATATAGTTTAAAGTTGAAAACTAGAAGAAGAATTTTATGAGATTAGAAGATTCTTCCCAGATCATTCTCAATTTCTTGACCTATTACTGAAAAAGAGTTCATCCAAAATTCTTTATCAAGTAAATAATATGTTTTTGGTTTTGGAGCACTGTCTTGAATACATTTATGAACTGAGCTCCAAAAATTCATGTGTACCATATAAACAACATGATTATCATCTATAATTAATTCAGCTATCCCTCTTTCTATAAAAAGTCTCTATAGAATTATTGACATATTCACCAAACATGTGTATTAAAAGTAATTTTCCTACATTTCTACATTGTTGAATTTTAGTCAGTTTATTTTATGATGTCAATATTGGACTGATTATTGTATCATGTTTATGTTATTTTCATTCAATTCATTTAATTAGGTAAATGTCTTGAGTATTATATGTTAGATGCTGGATAATAAGATCTTTTGAATAAAAATACCGCCAACAAAATTTCTTGCAATGGCAAAATTGAAACAAAGTAATGATGTTACCTTTGCTTATTTCTCATGTTTAATAGGATCAGTCTCTTCTATTAGTAGAAAGTTTTGAAGACTGGAAGAAAAAGAAGAGGGACAGGAGGAAAAGGAAAAGGAGGAGGAAAGAGAAAATTTAATATCATTATAACTATTACACCTATCTTCTTCTCAATTTTACAATTTATTTCCTCCAGTTCTTTCAAAACCTTGTCTCCTCAACTAACATAGGAGGAAGGATAAAGAGATGGAGGCATGTTTCAAAAACAGTTATAATTGGAGTCTAAAGTGCTTTCTGTCTGATGCTTTCTCTTTACATAAGTCAGACTATGGTTTGTAAGTAGGGGATGAGGATGGTAGAGAAAGGTAAAAGTGGTGGTCAGAGGTTGAGAAGAATAGAGAATGTGTGAATACATTGTGGTGGAAATTCCTGGAATGAGCTAATTAGAGAAATTGAGAAGGGTATGCAAAACAGCACTGAGTGCCCAAAGGAGATGGATACCTTAAATTATTTTGGAGCTTACGTATGCAGCTGAATGACTTATTCCAGCAGCAGTCATCATGTAAATGTGAATACCAATACCCAGAAAGAAGGCAAAGCATTGTCTTCATCCAAGGTTAGGGTTAAGGAAGAGTAGGTAAATCAAATGAAAATAAATCAAAGGAGTATAAGATAACAAAACATGTGATTGACAATATTATTTCAATTAAAAATTCATGCTTTATTACAATTATTTTTAAAATCATTTTTAACTATCATTATCTGAAAAGCATGTCCTTTCAATTCCATTACGTCTAATCAGTTTCTCTCCATTAAAAACAGTAGATAGAAAGCACATACGCTTCTTGGGCTACTGTGTGTGGTTCCTAATCTTTCTCAAAATTGACATTATAGAGCATCATACTTGTTAAGACGTGTTTTCAACTATCTTATTTTGGCACTGAATTTCCTACTTATTCCTCTTCAAATTTATGCTTGTCACTTAAAATCTAGAAAATAATGTTGTATCTTAAAGTAGCAGGCAAGTTCTCCTTTCCTGCACTTCTAAAAAATCTGAGTAGTCTTGTTTTTAAAGAGACACTCTTAACATAAAGCTAGTTAGGATTAAACCTGAAAGCTTCACCAGAGATTATAGGAATGCAGCAGATAGAAACAAACACATTAATTCTGAATAAAAGAGGCTTTTTCCCTGAATTTCTTTTGACAACTGTCTTTGAATGTATGATCTTGATAATAATCCCAATCAAGCAAATTTACAAAGATGTGTCACACATAGATTTTAATCACTTCCTTGAACTGTGAGTCACAGTTACAATTGCTAAGATCTGTGACAGAAAAAAAAGAATCCTTCAGATTTTAATGACCGATTTATTGTGTTTTGTGTTTTGTGAGTTGCCAGAGAGGAATTGCTAGTACTATTTCAACAGAGAAATAGAGGCTTATTTATACTAATTGTGCCAAAGGAGAAGGGAGTGAAAGTGTATATAAATAAAATTGAAGTATTCTTCCTAGTTTTATTTTTTTTAGGAAATGAGGATTTTAAAAATTAGGTCTACAGCAAGACTCTCATAATAATAAACCATTTCTTAAATTAATTTAGAAGTTGACTTTTTCTCATTTTTAACTCTGAGAAGTTGCTTCAAAACTACTTCCACTGTTCGCCAACACTGCATTAAAATAAGTACTTTAGAGAAATATTTTCAGCATAGCTTTTAAAAGACAATCAAAGATAATTTAGACATCTATGGAATGATGGGCTACTACTAATCAGTCAAATATTTACTTGAAAGAAATCTCAAAGCCAACTTGTCCGTGTGGATATTATTAAAATAGTAATCGGTGTTGTCACAAAACAGTGCTGTCTGTAGTTCTCTTAGCCCACTAGATTATCATGTCCAAGGAGCTGTAATATAACCTTCATATGAGGTGATTTGACCAATAGAATTTATTTCCTCTAATTTATAACAAATTCAAAAGAAACACATAAACTTACTTGTGTTATTATATTAGTGGGGTCAGACAAGAACATCATTGTATTCTCATCCTTTTATAAAATAACTCATTTAGTTATCCGGCATGTCAGCATTTTTTTTTTTTTTTTAAATGATGGACTTTGAGTAGCACTTTAACTTTTTTTTTAAAATTTTTATTTATTTGTTTATTTATTTATGGCTTGTGTTGGGTCTTCATTTCTGTGCGAGGGCTTTCTCTAGTTGCGGCAAGTGGGGGCCACTCTTCATCGCGGTGCGCAGGCCTCTCATTATCGCGGCCTCTCTTGTTGTGGAGCACAGGCTCCAGACGCGCAGGCTCAGTAATTGTGGCACACGGGCCTAGCTGCTCCGCGGCACGTAGGATCTTCCCAGACCAGGGCTCGAACCCGTGTCCCCTGCATTGGCAGGCAGATTCTCAACCACTGTGCCACCAGGGAAGCCCCAGCATATTTTTAAATAATAAAAGAACCTGGTATGTTATTGCTACATGATTTCAACATCACCTTCAGTCCTAAAATAGAAGAACACATGTCGAGAGATAGAGAGCAAGAGTTGTGTGATATCTGTGCTGCAGTTTATCTTGAGGTCTCTGCTGTTGCACCCATTGCTCTGTTAGTGATGACTTGTTATTCAGAAGTAATGTGCATATTGACCAGTGTTAGTGTCCTTCATGTTCCTAGTTGACATGACATCGGCCAAAGTTTTCACCTAAGGAAGGTCACTTTATGTCAGCTGTATTAGAATATTGAACACTTCTTCATAAACTTGTGGTTAAGCCTTTAAAAGATTTTGCACAGTTAGGGCAATTCAAATTCAGAATTTGGATGCCAACCTCCTCTGTCAACTATAGTTATCCCCAGCCCTCCATTCAAATATAGATAACAGCTAAGAGTCAGTGAATAGTTGAAGAATTTCCCTCTTGCTGTTTAAAATCACTTCTCTGTGATTCACTGAAAAATTGATCTTTGAGGATCCTGTCTTTCATTCTTTGCATGTGGTCCTTTCAGCATCATGTTGAGTGAGAGGAGCTTAAATGCTGGCAGGCATTGCTGCATGCTTGGCTCCGAGACTACACCACTGATCAGGTACAATGATCAGAGTTAATGCTAGCGGAATGGAGCAAAATGTCACGGCCTCAAATTTTAGCTTTTTCTTACATCGCAACATGAGCTTGCAGAACTCTGTTTGGTCTGGGGATGGAAGTTCCATCTGTAAAAATATTTTGTCTCTTGTATTCCCATAATCCCAATAAACCCTGGTAGATAGTATCTTAATGCTTTATAGTTGCTCAGAAACAGACCTCAGAGGCTTTGGGGGACTGCCAGAGCCAGTCCAGAAAGATATGGTCATATCCAGAAAGATACATTTATGGTCATATCCAGAAAGATATCCATGAGCAGAGAATCAAAAATAAAAGAGAAAATAAATAATAAGTTAGATTTTATCTTCTTAAAAATAAAAGTGTAAGAATTAGCTTTAAAAATGTATTAAAGAATATATACATATACATAAATATGAGGAGGTAGGCATTGATCAAGAAAATGTTTCTAAATTATCTGTACTAATAGTTCCAGAAAGTTTATTTTACTGAATCCTGAAAGTTCATATAACCAAAATTCTTTCCTTAAAATTCAAAACTTGGTCTAATTCTTTTACAGAATGGCCTGGGGGGTTTGTGTGTGTGTGTGAGAATGAAATTAGAAAATTTATATCTTAAGTGATGCACTGCTGTACAGTAATATTTATGAGAAAATGTTAGACCATATAAAGTAGATTTGAATGAAAATACTAAATATTTAAACATGAGACTAGTATTCGGATTTTATAAATATCTTAGCAGTACTATATGATAGTGTAATGGTTAATTTTTTAGGTCAACTTGGCTAGGCTATCATAACCAGTTACTTAATCAAACATTAATTTAAATGTTAGATTTAGATGTAAAGGTATTTTGTAAATGCCATTAATATCTATAATTAGATGATTTTAAACACAGGATGTTACTTTCTTTAGTGTTGGTGGGCCTTATCCAATCAGTTGATTACCTCAAGACTGTAATATAAAAATCCTTACTGGAGTTTCTAGCCTACTGGCATGCCTACACATCTCAAACTTTCCAGGCCCTACCTTCTCGTGAATTAATTCCTTAATATCTGTCTTCCCACCTCCCCAACCCTTACCTCTTTCACACATACTCTATTTTTGTTTCCTATGGAAAACCCTAACTAATAAAAATAAAATTGAACTTTTAAGATTCAAGCAGTGTGTATGCAGAGTAACCGTAAACAATCTCCTGAATAATGCAGATAGAAGAGTCTCAACAAACAGGAGAAGCCATTTTCTTTACATACAGGTTTTCCTCCCTCTGGACAGGCTATCCTTGGAGAGAGTCCTGTTGGACCTAACAACCAGAGCAGGAGGCTGGAGATAAGGGAAGGTGGCATGGGACAATGGAGCTAGTAGAAAGCGGATCAGTCAACAATAAAAAAGAAGAACTCAGTGATATACACAACAACATGGATGGATCTCAAAAGCATTATTCTTCGTGAAAGAAGCAGATACAAAAATAGAACTATGTGATTCATTTGTGAAGTTGTAGAACAGACAAAACTTATTTAAGGTGATAGAAATAAGAAGAAGGGTTGTTCTGGGATGATAGGAATTGATCAGGTAGGAGCACAGAAGGAACTTTCTAGAGTGATAGAAATACAGGTTATATAAGTGTACATATTTGTCATTAGTGATACAACTGGGCACCTAATTTCTGTGCATTTCACCATATGTAAATCAAACCTCAATTGAAAAAAAATGAGAAAGAAATAACAGTGTTGCTATTATAGAGTGTGGAAAAATATTATGTAGCCATTAAAAACATATTTTTGAAGACTTTTTATGAATATGAGAAAATGTCCATGATATAAAGTTATATATTAGAAGTCTATACAGTATATATAACATGATCCTTCTTTTACTGAGAAAAAATTGTATGTTTGCATAAAAATATTGGGAAAAAATGCAGAACAATGTTAGCAGCAGTGATCTCTTGTTGGTGGGGTTTTAAGGATTATTAAAACATGATGCTGCAAGTAAGTGTACATGACACATTCATGGCCGTTTCTAGTTCATGAGTCTTCCTCTTTCACTGGCTGTGTGCTTTGGGGTGGAGGTAAACTTAGTACTCATCTTGGTACCACCGTGTAGTAGTATGATGGTATCGTTCAACAAAAGTAGTCAAAGGTTTATGCTTGGGAAACTTCACCCCGCACTCTTGCTTTTCCTGCTCCTGTCCTTGAAGTCCCTGTTGTGGGAGCACCTGACAGGTGAGACGACCTGATCATGAAGGCCTTCGGGTAGTATAAAAACAAAATTTAAATCCAAGACAGACATGCCTTACAATACACTGTAGTCTATACGAAAGCAGGCTTTTCCTGAATATGATAAATCTATGTTTTACCAACTTTTTTTCAGAGTTCCCCTGTGGAGATTTTAATTAGGCTTATTTGAAGTAGTGCCAAAAAATATAAAGGATTATTAAAAATCATCTGAATAGACTTTAATTCCTCTTCTCAGACCCCTGCAACATCCCAAACACAGTCCTAACCTGTCCTTGTTTCTGCATGTTGGTGACAACCATCACATCCTGCACAGCCTAAGAGATCTATGTAGAATACACACCATATCATACCATTTCTTCCTCACCTCTCCTCACCCCACACTCCAATAGGGCTTAAAACCCTTCCTGGTGTTACTATACTACTCCTAACACGTGAGCAATCGGCTCTGCTCGCTCTCCACCTACCCCGTCATCTTTGCAGCTTGCCCCTGGCCCCAGAAACTGAGCTCCTAGGGCCTTTGCTTTCTATCTGGAATGATCTTCCCCTTGAGCTTCCTGGAATGCCTCCTTTTTACCTTTTAGATCTCAGCTTAAATGACACTTTCTCAGTATTTTCCCAGAGCACATATTACTATTTATTTATTTATTTATTTTGACATCTTTATTGGAGTAAAATTGCTTTACACTGTTGTGTTGGTTTCTGCTGTATAACAAAGTGAATCAGCTATACGTATACATATATCCCCATATCACCTCCCTCTTGTGTCTCCCTCCCACCCGCCCTATACCATGCCTCTAGGTGGTCACAAAGCATGAGCTGATCTCCCTGAGCAATGTGGCTGCTTCCCACAAGCTTTCTATTTTACATTTGAGAGTATATATATGTCAATGACACTCTCTCACTTCGTCACAGCTTACACTTCCCCCTCCCCGTGTCCTCAACTCCATTGTCTATATCTGTGTCTTTATTCCTATCCTGTCCTTAGGTTCGTCAGAAACATATATATATATATATTTTAGATTCCATATATATGTGTTAGCATATGGTATTTGTTTTTCTCTTTCTGACTTACTTCACTCTGTATGACAGATTCTACGTTCATCCACCTCACTACGAATAACTCAATTTCGTTTCTTTTTATGGCTGAGTAATATTCCATTGTATATATGTGCCACATCTTTATCAATTCATCTGGCGATGGACACTTAGGTTGTTTCCATGTCCTGGCTATTGTAAATAGTGCTGCAATGAATATTTTAGTACATGAATCTTTTTGAATTATGGTTTTCTCAGGGTATATGCCCAGTAGTGGGATTTCTGGGTCTTATGGTAGTTCTATTTTTAGTTTTCTAAGGAACCTCCATACTGTTCTCCATAGTGCCTGTATCAATTTACATTCCCACCAACAGTGCAAGAGGGTTCCCTTTTCTCCATACCCTCTCCAGCATTTATTGTTTGTAGACTTTTGGATGATGGCCATTCTGACCGGTGTGAGGTGATACCTCATTGTAGTTTTGATTTGCATTTCTCTCATGATTAGTGATGTTGAGCATCCTTTCATGTGTTTGTTGGCAATCTGTATATCTTCTTTGGAGACATGTCTATTTAGGTCTTCTGCCCATTTTTGGATTAGTTGGTTTGTTTTTTTGATATTGAGCTGCATGAGCTGCTTGTAAATCTTGGAGATTAATCCTTTGTCAGTTGCTTCATTGGCAAATATTTTCTGAGGGTTGTCTTTTCATCTTGTTGACGGTTTCCTTTGGTGTGCAAAATATTTTAAGTTTCATTAGGTCCCATTTGTTTATTTTTGTTTTTATTTCCATTTCTCTAGGAGATGAGTCAAAAGGGAGCTTGTGATTTATGTCATAGAGTGTTCTGCCTATGTTTTCCTCTAAGAGTTTTATAGTGTCTGGCCTTACATTTAGGTCTTTAATACATTTTGAGTTTATTTTTCTGTATGATGTTAGGGAGTGTTCTATTTCATTCTTTTACATGTAGCTCTCTGGTTTTCCCAGCACCACTTATTGAAGAGGCTGTCTTTTCTCCATTGTATATACCTGCCTCCTTTATCAAAAACAAGGGGACCATATGTGTGTGGGTTTATCTCTGGGCTTTCTATCCTGTTCCATTGATCTATATTAATGTTTTTATGCCTGTTCCATACTGTCTTGATTATTGTAGCTTTGTAGTAGAGTCTGAAGTCTGGGAGCCTGATTCCTCCAGCTCCCTTTTTCTTTCTCAAGATTGCTTTGGCTATTTGGAGTCTTTTGTGTTTCCATACAAATAGTGAATTTTTTTTTGTTCTAGTTCTGTGATAAATGCCATTGGTAGTTTGATAGGGATTGCATTGAATCTGTAGATTGCTTTGGGTAGTATAGTCATTTTCACAATGTTGATTCTTCCAATCCAAGAACATGGTATATCTCTCCATCTGTTTGTATCATCTTTAATTTCTTTCATCAGTGTCTTATAGTTTTCTGCATACAGGCCTTTTGTCTCCTTAGGTAGGTTTATTCCTAGGTCTTTTATTCTTTTTGTTGCAATGGTAAATGGGAGTGTTTCCTTAATTTTTCTTTCAGATTTTTCATCATTAGTGTACAGGAATGTAAGAGATTTCTGTGCATTAATTTTGTATCCTGCTACTTTACCAAACTCATTGATTAGCTCTAGTAGTTTTCTGGTAGCTTCTTTAGGATTCTCTATGCATAGTATCATGTCATCTGCAAACAGTGACAGCTTTACTGCTTCTTTCCCATATTGAATTCCTTTTACTTCTTTTTCTTCTCTGATTGCTGTGGCTATAACTTCCAAAACTATGTTGAATAATAGTGGTGAGAGTGGGGAACCTTGTCTTTTTCCTGGTCTTAGAGGAAATGGTTTCAGTTTTTACCATTGAGAAGGATGTTGGCTGTGGGTTTGTCATATATGGCTTTTATTATGTTGAGGTAAATTCCCTCTATGCCTACTTTCTGGACGGTATTTGTCATAAATAGGTGTTGAATTTTGTCGAAAGCTATTTTGGCATCTATTGCAATGATCATATGGTTTTTCTCCTTTAATTTGTTATTATGGTGTATCACATCGTTTGATTTGCATATATTGAAGAATCCTTGCATTCCTGGGATAAACCTCAATTGATCATGGTGTATGATCCTTTTAATGTGCTGCTGCATTCTTTTTGCTAGAATTTTCTTGCAGATTTTCGCACCTATGTTCATCAGTGATATTGGCCTGTAGTTTTCTATTTTGGAAGATCTTTGTGTGGTTTTGGTATCAGGGTGATGGTGGCCTCGCAGAATGAGTTTGGGAGTGTTCTTCCCTCTGCTATATTTTGGAAGAGTTTGAGAAGGAAAGGTTTAGATCTTCTCTAGTTGTTTGATAGAATTCGCCTGTGAATCCATCTGGTCCTGGGTTTTTGTTTGTTGGAAGATTTTTAATCACAGTTTCAATTTCCGTGCTTGTGATTGGTCTGTTTATATTTTCTATTTCTTCCTGGCTCAGTCTCGGAAGGTTGTGCTTTTCTAAGAATTTGTACATTTCTTCCAGATTCTCCATTTTATTGGCATATAGTTGCTTGAAGTAATCTCTCATGATCCTTTGTATTTCTGCAGTGTCAGTGTTACTCCTCCTTTTTCATTTGTAATTCTATTGATTTGAGACTTCTTCCGGTTTTTCTTGATGAGTCTGGTTAATGGTCTATCAATTTTTTTTTTATCTTCTCAAAGAACCAGCTTTAATTTTATTGATCTTTGCTCTCATTTCCTTTATTTCTTTTTCATTTATTTCCGATCTGATCTTTATGATTTCTTTCTTTCTGCTACCTTTTGGGAGTTTTTTGTTCGTCTTTCTCTAATTGCTTTAGGTGTAAGGTTTGGTTGTTTATTTGAGATTTTTCTCGTTCCTTTAGGTAGGATTGTATTGCTATAAACTTTCCTCTCAGAACTGCTTTTGCTGTTTTGGGTTATCGTGTTTCCATTGCCATTTGTTTCTAGGCATTTTTTGATTTCCTTAGTGATCTCTTGCTTATTTAGTAGTGTATTGTTTAGTCTCCGTATGTTTGTATTTTTTACAGTATTGTTCCTGTAATTGATATCTAGTCTCATAGTGTTTTGGTTAGAAAAGATACTTGATACGATTTCAATTTTCTTAAATTTACCAAGGCTTGATTTGTGACCCAAGATATGATCTATCTTGGAGAATGTTCCATGAGCACATGAGAAGATAGTGTATTCTGTTGTTTTTGATGGAATGTCCTATAAATAGCAATTAAGTCCATCTTGTTTAATGTATCATTCAAAGCTTGTGTTTTCTTATATATTTTCATTTTGGATGATCTGTCCATTTGTAAAAGTGGGGTTTTAAAGTCCCCTATTATTATTGTCTTACTGTTGATTTCCCCTCTTATGGCTGTTAGCATTTGTCATATGTATTGAGGTGCTCCTATGTCGGGTGCATAAATATTTACAACTGTTATATCCTCTTGGTTTGACCTGTTGATCATTATGTTGTGTCCTTCTTTGTCTCATGTAATCATCTTTATTTTAAAGTCTATTTTGTCTGATATGAGAATTGCTACTCCAGCTTTGTTTTGATTTCCATTTGCATGGAATATCTTCTTCCGTCCCCTCAGTTTCAGTCTATATGTGTCCCTAGATCTGAAATGGGTCTCTCTTGTAGACAGCATATATATGGGTCTTATTTTGTACCCATTCAGCCAGTCTATGTCTTTTGCTTGTAGCATTTAATCCATTTGCATTTCAGGTAATTATCAATATGTATGTTCCTATTACCATTTTCTTAATTCTTTTCAGTTTGTTTTTGTAGGTCTTTTCCTTCTCTTGTGTTTCCTGCCAGAGACCATCCTTTAGCATTTGCTCTAAAGCTGGTTTGGTGGTGCTGAATTCTCTTAGCTTTTGCTTGTCTGTAAAGCTTTTAATTTCTCCATTGAGTCTGAATGAGATCCTTGCTGGGTAGAGTAATCTTGTTTGTAAGTTTTTCCCTTTCATCACTTTAAATATGTCCTGCCACTCCCTTCTGGCTTGCAGAGTTTCTGCTGAATGATCAGCCGTTAACTTTATGGGGATTCCCTTGTATGTTATTTGTTTTTTTTGACCTTGCTGCTTTTAACGTTTTTTCTTTGTATTTAATTTTTGATGGTTTGATTAATATGTGTCTTGGCGTGTTTCTCCTTGGATTTATCCTGTATGGAACTCTCTGCCCTTCCTGGACTTGACTATTTCCTTTCCCATATTAGGGATGCTTTCAACTATAACCTCTTCAAATATTTTCTCAGTCCTTTTCTTTTTCTCTTCTTCTTCTGGGACCCCTATAATTCGAATATTGTTGCATTTGATGTTGTCCCAAGAGGTCTCTGAGACTGTTCTCAATTCTTTTCATTCTTTTCTCTTTATTCTGCTCTGCAGTAAGTATTTCCACCATTTTATCTTCCAGATCACTTATCTGTTCTTCTGCCTCAGTTATTCTGGTATTGATCTCTTCTAGAGAATTTTAAATTTCATTTATTGTGTTGCTCATCATTGTTCGTTTGGTCTTTAGTTCTTCTAGTTCCTTGTTAAACGTTTCTTGTATTTTCTCCATTCTATTTCCAAGATTTTGGATCATCTTTACTATCATTACTCTGAATTCTTTTTCAGGTAGACTGCTTATTCCCTCTTCATTTGTTTGGTCTGGTGGGTTTTTACTTTGTTCTTTCATCTGCTGCATATTTCTCTGTCATCTCATTTTGCTTAACTTACTGTGTTTGGGGTCTCCTTTTTGCAGGCTGCAGGTTCGTAGTTCCCATTGTTTTTGGTGTCTGCCCCCAGTAGGTAAGGTTGGTTCAGTGGGTTGTGTAGGTTTCCTGGTGGAGGGGACTGGTGCCTGTGTTCTGGTAGATGAGGCTGAATCTTGTCTTTCTGGTGGGCAGAACCTCGTCCGGTGGTGTCTTTTGGGGTGTCTGTGAACTTACTATCATTTAAGGTATCCTGTCTCCTAATGGGTGGATTTGTGTTCCTGTCTTGCTAGTTGTTTGGCATGCAGTGTCCAGCACTGGAGCTTGTTGGTCATTGAGTGGAACTGGGTCTTAACATTGAGACGGAGATCCCTGGGAGAGCTCTCACTGATTGATAGTACATAGGCCTGGGAAATCTCTGGTGGTCCAATATCCTGAACTTGTTTCTCCCACCTCAGAGGCTCAGGCCTGTCACCCGGCTGGAGTGCCAAGACCCTGTCAGCTACCCAGCTCAGAAGAAAAGGGAGGAAGAAAAAGAAAGAAAAAAATAATAAAATTATAAAAATTAAAAAATATTATTAAAATAAAAAAAAATTTTAATTAATTAAAAAAAAAAGAAGAGAGCAACCAAACCAATAAACAAATCCACCAATGATAACAAGCACTAAAACCTAAACTAAGATAAACATATATATCAGAAACTACTCAGTCACATACAGGAAACCCCAAGTCTACAGTTGCTCCCATTCAGTTGCTCCCATACCTGTTGTCTAATCAGGTATTCCATAGATGCAGGGTACTTCAAGTTGATTGTAGAGATTTAACCCACTGCTTCTGAGGCTACATAGGGAAATTTCCCTTTCTCTTCTTTGTTCGCACAGCTCCTGGGGTTCAGCTTTGGATTTGGCCCTGCCTCTGCATGTAGGTCACCCTCTGGCATCTGTTCTTCACCTAGACAGGAGGGGGTTAAAGGATCGGCTGATTAGGGGTCTCTGGCTAACTCAGGCTGGGGGGAGGGAGGGGTACGGAATGCAGGGCTAACCTGCAGCGGCAGAGGCCAGTGTGACGCTGCAACAGCCTGAGGCGCGCCGTGTGTTCTCCTGGGAAAGTTGTCCCTGGATCACGGGACGCTGGCAGTGGCGGGCTGCACAGGCTCCCTGGAGGGGCGGTGTGGAGAGTGACCTGTGCTCGCACACAGGCTTCTTGGTGGCGGCAGCAGCAGCCTTAGCATCTCATGCCCGTCTCTGGTGTCCGCACTGTTAGCTGTGGCTCGTGCCTGTCTCTGGAGCTCGTTCAGGTGGTGCTCTGAATCCCCTCTCCTCACGCACCCCAAAACAGTGGTTTCTTGACTCTTAGGCAGTTCCAGAATTTTTCCCGGAATCCTTCCTGGTTAGCTGTGGCACACTAGCCTCCTGCAGGCTGTGTTCACGCAGCCAACCCCAGTCCTCTCCCTGCGATCTGACCTCCGAAGCCGGAGCCTCAGCTCCCAGCCCCGCCCGCCCCGTCAGGTGAGCAGACAAGCCTCTCAGGCTGGTGAGTGCTGGTCGGCATGAATCCTCTGTGTAGGAATCTCTCCGCTTTTCCCTCTGCACCCCTGTTGCTGTGCTCTCCTCTGTGGCTCCAAAGCTCCCCCGCTCCGCCACCCGCAGTCTCCGCCTGTGAAGGGGCTTCCTAGTGTGTGGAAACCTTTCCTCCTTCACAGCTTCCTCCCACTGGTGTGGGTCCCATCCCTATTCTTTCCTCTCTGTTTTTTCTTTTTTCTTTTGCCCTACCCAGGTACGTGTGAAGTTTCTTGCCTTTTGGGAAGTCTGAGGTTTTCTGCCAGCATTCAGTAGTAGGTGCTCTGTAGAAGTTGTTCCACGTGTAGATGTATTTCTGATGTATTTGTGGGGAGGAAGGTGATCTCCACGTCTTACTCCTCTGCTACCTTGAAGGTACTCCTACTATTTGTTTATTTTTCATTGTTAACTGAAACTGCCCCTCACTACACTGTAAGTTCTGTGGGTTCACAGGTCTCCCTGGATTGTTTTTTCCATCACTGCATCCCAAGCACCTAGTACAATGCTGAAGACATCAATAAATACCAATAGAAGCTCAATAGATATTTTTAAAATAATAGATATTAATGAATTCAATAACACACACAGACAAACACACACACTTTGAATTGAATAGGCTCAAGTGTGTTCATTACTCTCCAAATTCATTCCATGCCCCTTTCTGGCCTGCTCTGTGGCCCACAGCCTGGCTCCCCTCCCCTGCACTACCCAGGCCCTCTGGGTGACTGCCATTTGTGCCAGCGGTCAATGGGAGGATAAGAGGGCAGGGGATGGGGGCAGTTTCCCCTGTTCCCTCCCTGCTTTGCCTTCCACAATGATATCTCCTCACTGGATCCAGAGGACAACACTTTGTCCCTCCTTCCTTTGGGCCTCCCCATCCCTTGTCAATTTCCTTATCCCTGTTCACAGCTCTGGATTCTGTACCTTCATCACAATATCTTCATTTGTACAATTTGGGATGAAGTATTCCTTACTGAAATCTTATCTGATACATCACACAACTCTCTTTCTGTGTATATATAATTTATGTATCTTTTGTGTATACATGACATATACACGAATTGTGCACAATTTTTTAGTTTATTTATTTTTTTAAATTTCTGGCTCTATATTTTTATGTTTTCCTCAGCTACTGACATACAACTGAAAAAGCCTTGTATATGTATTGTGGTGTGTGTGTGTAGGTGTTGTCATCAAATTCTGACTACGGATCTTAAGGAACTTGTATGCATAACAGACTATTTATTCTACCTTAATTTTGAGAGAAGTTTAGTATTTGAAAAAAAAAAAAAAAAAAGAAATGGTAGCCAGTAATGACTACAAAATAGGTATAAAGGATTAGATGCTGATTTCAGCACATTTTTTTTTTTTCTTTTTTTTACCACACTCAGCAGGAAACACATATCCTACATCTAATTTCAAATACTCAGAGTCTGAGCTGTTAAACCTTATAGCAGTGCATTAAATGTGGAAAGAATACAGCTGTGATGCCATCTGAGGGGTAAATGGCAATAGTTTCCCCGGGAGGATACAGAGCTGGATTTTTCTAAATGAATTCATTTCAGTGAAACCAAAAAAAGCCTCACGCAGTCTGAAAAACCCCATTGCAAGCTGGTGAAGTACTCCCCAGACCATTGCAATCCACTGATTGTTCCGGCATTTACATCTGCAGTGGGGACAGATATGTGGCCACCCCAGCACATTTTGCATGTATGTTTCTGTCATGAAGATGCTCCAGAGAAAGGTGAATTTTCACTAATGCTCCACAGTTCACTTGCCATCCCTTCACTTGAGTGTTGGGTAAACTTCAGAAATGTTAAATGGAAATGATGTTAATTTAAAAGTAGGATTTAATATCCAATACAATTGGGCGGCAGGTCGCTAATACAAATAATATGAAAAAAATTCCATGTCACTAATCTAAGATAAATAAATTTAAGAAAGGCAAGTGAATTAGAAAATGGTAGCTTGAAAATACCTCAGATACTTTCACTGGGAAACTTTTAGGTACTTTCACTGTGAAGTGATGTTATTGCAAAGATCAGTTGGTTGTTCATTTGCTTCCCAATGCTTTCAAGTGCCCTAAGAGTAGTGATTTGTAAATTAACTGGAGTTACAGTTCCCTCTGAAAAGTTGATGAAAACTGTGGCCCTCCCTTAAGCTAAATGCATGTGTAAAGAAAATCTACACGTAATTACATATCCTTGGATAATGTTCGCATACCCTGAACCGTTGATTTGGAGAATGTTTCTATGAAAATAGTATACTAATGCAAATCCTACAAATTGATAATATTACAGTTTTAAGAATTTGCCTTTTGCAAAGTAAATGCTGCATTTTGATGTTACCTGCCAATCACACAATAAGGTCAAAGTTTTCTATTGTTTTTAATTTTTTCTGTCAAGAGAGGATAGGTGAGTAACCACTTAAAAAAAGTTCATGCAAATTTAAATGAAATAAAGATTCAAACAAATAATTACTGTCATTTGATAAAAGGTTACTTAAGACTCAACCTGACCACTCCATTTATTTTCTAGTGACCTGTTAGACCAGAGGGGAGGTACATCATTAATATATGTATTGGAATGCTGACATTGAAAGTGGTTTTTAAGGTATTTTAAATGCAACCAAGCATAAAACCTGAAGTCTAAGATATCTTACTCCTCTCTAACATTAAGGACAAATCTCTGAAAGGCTAAATGCTCTAAACCTATAAAAGAAGCTGACATGAGTGCCTTGAAATGCCACTTACTGTCCTCAAAGTGTTTTGTTAACAGAGATCAACCGTAGTTGAATTTTAAAGAGTGTGACAAGAAAAGAAAACATATTTTAAAAATCCTGCTCTAAATGTCATAAAATGTTAATTAAAATTATCAAAGTTAGAATAAGTAATGACTGATGAATTCACTAGCAGGCACTGAAGTTTGGTCAGCAATGCATTTTTTAATACTAATAAAATAAAATATATATACAATTTAAGCTCAGTTAATTCTAAGTAATACTGTAACATAAGTGAAAATAATAATAGTCTATTCAGCTTCAACTATGTGCCAGATACTTTTACATTATATCCAATTATCACAAAATTTCACAAGATCACATTTTTCAGAGAACAAAATTGAGGAGCAGTGAATTTAAGTGTCAGGCCTGGGTAAACAGGTGCAGAGAAGATTGGAAGTCATGTTTCTCTGAAATGGTCCTTTTACAGAGAATCAAGATTTAATAATTATCCAGATTATGGTATGATTGGATTGAAATAAATAAACTACTTGGTTTTAGTGATTTCTTTCACTTGTTTATTTAATTTTAAAAAAGGAATCTTCAAAATTATGTTGATTGGGAATAAAAATTCTTATTTGTTTTCACTTAAAAAATTATTTACATTTTTAAAAATTATTGTATTTTACAAATATACAGTGACTCAATCTTTAGCCACATTTTCAAAGCATTATCTAATTCTCAAGTTGATCTTGTTGGAAATCCAGAATATTATTTTTATTTTCTCATCATACAAGACAAGAAAATTGTATAAATCTATTTTTATACCGTGAATTTTAATGTCCTACTTTATGTCACACAGCTAATGTGTATCATTCCTACAGAAATATACTGAGGTAGAAAGATACTTATACTGAGGTTAAATACCTTTAGAACTGAATAATCTGATTAGGACTACTGCAAGTCTACATAGTGGAAACAAGGTTTTTTGGTTGTTACTGTTTTGTTTTGTTTTGTTTTTTTTTCTCTAATCTCATATTCTGGACTAACAGTCAGCATTTAACAGGGTAATAATGGGCAAAATTATTGAAAGGGGAAAAATTGGTCTCTGGTCATATTTTGGTTGCAAATAACAAAAATACTTCCATGACAAAAAAAAAAAAAAAAAGTTAAGAAATGGTAAAATGATGTCATTTCCTTGATATAAAATGACACGTAAGACTAATTGTAAAGATTCCTAATCCTGGGTTTTCCGGTGAAACTAACAGAAACCATAGAAGGGTAAAGAGTAAGATATTTTGCCTTCTTTACTTTCTTTTTCTTATGCTGAGTAAGAGAGAAAATTTTGAGCACAGTTCTTGGTAAAAGAAGAAAAAGAAGGAATGAAAGAAGTATGAGAAAAAGCAAAAACCATGAAACGTGGGCATCAATACTCTTTTTTCAGGAGTCATTGGAAATCAAGAACTAGGCAAAGCGACTGCAGTAAGCGGAAGGGAAGTTTACTAGCAAGATTTAAATTTGAGCTTTATTATACACTGAAAGCAAAAGTGCCCTGTGAACATCAGATATTTTATAGCTATATCTAATTATTTCAAAAAAGCTATGTTTTCATGAATTCCAGACAATCTTATTTTAAAAACTTATCTCCTTGATGGAAGAAACTTTGTCTGTCTTTGCCAGAAAATTTGCTTCATCTCCTTTCATTTTCAGTCCTGCTGTGCTTGATACATCAGAAGCTGTATCAATTAGGGAAATATGGTAATTCTAAGATATTGTAAAAATCAGAAAATCCCTGCCTCAATAAATAATCATTAAAGTGACATCAAATTTCTTAGATAATTAGTAAATGTTTTCTTTATAATGCAGTCATGTTGAGAATCTTAGCAAGAAAAAAGAATCACATTCTACTTAACACAAATAAGTAAAGATTTGGACACATCAATAAAAATATTCCTGAAAAAAACTCAAGTTAATCTATTCAAATGTAATTATGAACCAACAGCCTTTCTCCCTTGCCAGTATTAATTTAATTCTAATTTTATAGCAACCATTTTATGTGTTAAAGTTTTTTCCTTTGAATTGCTAGAAAACTGATGCCACAAAAAAGGATATCGTTTATATTAAAGCACTATTCCCTGATTTTTTTACTTGAGATTTGATTTCTTATATTCATTTTTTTTTTGACAAACTCAGCTATCTACTTAAATGGTTAATAAACAGGCTTGAAGGATTTTATTTGTTTTACAGGTGAATTAGATTTAACCTTCAGATTGCTGCAATGAAACATTAAGCACAAGGTTCTTAGGTCTTAATAAGAGTGTTGATTGCTCAAAATCCTTGATGCTTATTTTTCCCTTAAACTTTAACCATGAGACTCTTTATGAAAGCTAGTGATGTTCCACACCATGGAATTTGCAGACAACTTGTACCTTTGAATTCAATCTGTTTTCTTAGGTGCAGCTATCCTGAACAGTAGCACATTGTTCTTAGTTGGTACTCAAAAAACATGCTTACTTGATCCTACAATATTGAGAACAAGTACTATAAATAATTTATATTTATATTTTCTGAATAAGTAAAGCCAGAAGGCAGCAGTTTAATTCTGTCTAGTTCTGTAGTGGAGGAAAAATAATTTTCCCTCTGCCCTTCTGAATTTTTGGCTGGCATCTCTGTCACAAAAGTAAAATTAACAAGAGAAAAATAAATAGAAGTTTATTGACATGTATACCTCATGTATACATGGGAGATACCCATGAAAAAATAAGTAACTTTCCAAGGTGACTTAGAATTTAGATTTAGATACCATCTTCAGCTAAAGATAAAAGAAAGAAAGCTGGCGGGGAGACGTTATGGAGAGGTGACCAGGAAAAACACAGTAATGAGTTGTTAGGCAGATTTAAGCTAGTGCCTTGTCAATTGATAAGAAGTTGTCTCCATGATTAATTTTTGTGTCCTTCCTGGAAGAGAGAAGAGGAATGACACTTCTGTAAACTGATGTCCTGCCTTTAGGAAAATGGGGGGAATGCAGAGAACTTTTCTTGTATCAGCTTCTTTCCCATTGCCTTCAGCTCAAAATAATTCTTATGCCAAAAGTGGGATATTTGGGGGGTAGCATATTCTGCCATCCTTCAGTTTCAATTACTAAACATTGGTATGGGATTTGTAACATTGTTATTCATTAAGTTTCATGAACTTAAACTGGAATGAATGTTGAAATTCTGATCACCAACTACAATTCTGTCCTCAATTTCAACTTTCTCATACCACCAAGCAATTCTTAAACCCCAGCTGGGTGTCCTACAGTTCAACTCAATTCTGACACACCAGTTAAGATCCCAGTCCCACAAGACTGCCTGGTCTCCTTTAGACCTAACTGCAAGTCCAGGTTGTCGCCTGAGCTTCTGACTAACTGGGTATAGGCTATAGATTGGAGGTTCCAAGGACTCCCATTAATGGATTTAATTAATTTGCTGGAGTAGCTCACAGAACTCAGAGAAACATTTTACTTAGTAGATATTGGTTATTATATAGAAGGATATAACTCAGAAACGGCCAGATGGAAGAGATGCGGAAGGCAAGTTATGGGTAAAGGGTATGGAGTTTCCATGTCTTCTATGAACACCACTCTCTCAAATCTCCATCTGTTCACCAACGCTGAAGCGCTCTGAATGCCATCCTTTCGGATTTTTATGGAGGCTCCATTGCAAAGGCATGACTGATTAAATCATGGCACCTAGTGGTTGAACTCAATGAGGTCAATGGAGTGGGACTAAAGATTCCAGCTCTCTAATCAAATGGTTGGTTTTCCTGGCAATCAGCCTTTATCCTTAGATGATGTCCAAAAGTCACCTCATTAACATAACAAAGAACACTTTAATCTCTCTCATTACTTAGGAAATTCCAAGGGTTTTAGGAGCTCTGTACCAGGAATAGTGGATGAAGACCAAACTTTTTTTTCTTATCGTAGATCACAATATCACAATGTTGAATGTTATAAACGGAAACATGTTTTTGATGAGTGTATTAGTCAGGAGTTAACCAGAGAAACAGAACCAGTAGGAGATATATATTAAGAGATTAATTACAAGGAATTGGCTTACACATTGTGGGATCTTGCTGGGCATGTTGAAATCTATAGAGCAGGTTGTCTGGAAGGACAGGCTGGAAATCTTAGACACAAGATGAAGCTGCTCTCCATGGGCAAAATTTCTTCTTCAAGTACGTCTCAGCCCTATCTTAGAGCTTTGCAACTGAATGAATTGGACCCACTCAGATTGTCTAGGATAAACTCTCTACTTAAAGTCAACTGATTATGGTTGAATAACATCTACAAAATGAATTCACAGCTCTAATACCTAGATTAGTGTTTGATTGAATGACTGGATGCTGAAACTCAGCCAAATTAACACATTAAACTGAGCATCACGATAACAAAGGAGCGTGTGGGAATATTTTTCTGATTATGTTTCAGTGTTAAGATGTTTTTTTTTCCTTTTTTTATTACCTTTTAAAATGTATGTGTTAAAAGCCTTTAACAATCTCTTCACTGTGTCTCAGGCACCTCTTTTGTGCATATAGATCCCTCACTGTGCCAGACAGCCTTTTCAAAAGACCGCCCAAGTATATATCTTATTCCACATATTCTTCAAGTGATGTTGACACTCTTCCAAAGAGAGGCAGGATCTACATTTCTTCTCCTTGAACCTGGCCAAACCATTGTAACTGCCTCAACCAGTAGGGCGTGGGAGACACAGACATGATGCCGTCTAACTTCTGAATCTAGGTCAAAAAAGGAGATAAGGTCTTCTTCTGCCCCTCTTTTCTTCTTGGAACACTTGCCTTTGAACTCAGTCATCATCTTGAAAGGAAGTCCAGACCACATGAAGATATCACATGTTAAGTGTTTCATTGAACAGCCAACGTCAACTAGCAGACTTGGTAAGTGAGCTTTCTGATGAGTCCAGCACCCAGTCTTCAAATCTTCCAGCCTAGGCCAAAGACACGTTGGGGCATAGGAAATCCATCCCTACCTGAATTTTATGTTCTGCCTGAATTTCTGATTCAAAGAGTCCCTGTATAAAATAAATTTCTGTTATATTGTGCCAGTAACTTTTGGGGTAATTTGTTATCTAATACTAGTAATTAGAATGTCTCCCTTACAGTTCTTATGATTCTATAAGACTCTGAAACCTCATTGCCACAGGGTAAGAAGTGGCTACTTGAATACAAGAAAAGCTACTCAGAGTATCCCAAACCAACAAGGTGGATTAATTTTGTGATATTGACCTTCATAAAACACACAAACATGAATAAAATAAAGAGGCCATTTTCTCTCTGTTGTCATTTTGCTTACAAAGATAAATGTTTGTTTAAACCTTTCAGCAGAGAAGACCTAAACATTCTAAACGTGTGGCATCCTATCGATTCTACTCCGTAACTTAATTGGTAGGTCCAGCTGCACCAGCAATAAAGGAAGGAAATTGCTGTCTTTGAAAAGTCATAGGAAGAAAAAATAATGTAACTGAACTCCTTTCAATTATGTCTGCAGTTTCCCTCAGCTATTTCCTCCTCTAGGCAAGCAGACATACTATAAAGAATAAAAACGAGGCTTCTCCAGTAAGAGAACGAGTAGGTTAATCTTATAAGCATCAAGCTTACTGTTATGTAGGCCAGGGTTTTGGTCTGCATTCTTATGTAAGTGCCTAGCCTCAGTCTTCTTGAGTGCTATTAAAAATTCATACCTCCTTAATAAAGTGAAATAAACAAAGCACTGAGCACAGAGCCTAACACAAGCTAAGTCCTTAATAAAAAAATAAAAGGTGAAAATTGAAAAATTAAGTTATTCAAATTGACATTGTATTTATGCAGAGCGTATTATATATCTACTGATTTTGAATAAAAGAAAACGGAAAAGTGCAGCTGGAATATTTTTAAAAGTAATGCCTGGATTGAGGTTCAGAAACTAGAGTGCTATTCAATCAATAAGGTATTTTGTTTTGATTTTGTTTTCAGGGAAGGTGTTGGCTCCACAGTAATCTATAACAACCTCTTCCTTTTGGGTATGTTATTCTTTCTTTTGGGTATATGTTATTATTTTTCCATTGCTGCTGTAACAATTTACCTCATATTTATCAGCTTAAAACAATACCTATTTATTACCTCCCAGTTCTGTAGGTCAGAAGTCCTGGTATAACACGGCTCCACTGGGTTCTCTCCTTAGAATCTTGCAAGGCCAATATCAAAGTGTTAACAAGGCTGCATTCCTTCTAGGAGGTTCTAGGAGTGAATTTACTGCCAAGGTCATGCATTTGACCAAACCAGTTCCTCATTGTTATAGGACTGAGTCTCCTGTTTCCTTGCTTGCTACCATCCCTGGGCCAGTCTTTCCTACTTGACTACCCATGTTTTTTTCTTGTCTTAATCAGTTCAGGCAGCTGCAACAAAAATATCATAGGCTGGGTGGCTTATGGTATGAGACACTTATTTCTCACAGTTCTGGAGAGGCTGGGAAATCCAAGATCAAGAGGAAAGGAAATTCAGTGTCAGGTGAGGACTGTTTCCTCATTCATAGAAGGTCATCTTCTCACTGTGTTCTTACCTGGTGGAAAGAGGGCCAGAGAGGTCTCTGAGGTTTCTTTCCTAAGTGCATTAATCATATTTTTGAGGACTCTGCCCTTATGACCTAATCACCTTCCAAAGGCCCCACCTCCTAATGCCATCACATTGAGGGATTAGGATTTCAACATGTGAATTCTGTGGGATGCAATCACTCAGTCCATAACACTTCTCGTACTTCCCATGTGACATCCGCCAGCAATGGTGGCTGAGACTTTCTCATGCTTGGAATATCTCTGACTTCCGCTTTTACTGCATCTCTCCTGACTAGCTGGAGAAAGTGCTCCAAGTCTAAAGGCTCGCATGATTAGATTGGGCCCACTCTGATAATGCAGGAAAATCTTCTTTTAATGCCCATAGTCATAATTATATCTGCCAAGCCTCTTCTCTTTTGTCATTTAATGTCACATATTCACAAATTCCAGAGATGAGGGCATGAACAACTTTGGCAGGGTTTGGGCGGGATGAATTTGAGGACAGGGGATATGTTTTGTTCCCTGTATATCAAAAACCCAGGAGTACTACATGTATTGAACCCAACTAGACCAAGGGTATTCTTTAATCATTTCTCTGATCTTTTTATCTTTCCTTAATATTTTTAATTGTAAATTATGTTTATAATTTTAATTGTCTATAATCATGCAAATGTCCTCTACCTTTACTGCAGTTTTTAAACATTTTTTAATGCTAGGTTTTGTTTAATAATTCTGGTCCTTCATGTTACTTCTCTATCCCCTAGATCTTCAGTGGGAAATGTGGAGCTGTATTTACCCCTCTTTACACTTTAACCAGAGAAGCTCCACATTTAACTTTTTCAAAGATGGATCTTTTGCATAATATTTCAAAAATTTTTGAAAACCTTTGTCCCTAGAATTCAGTGCTTCTCAAACTCTCTATTGTGAAGGATCACTTTTTCCAAATCTATCCCAAATCTAAGCTTCTGTATAACACAATAAAAAGAATTACTTTCAAAAAAATAAATGAAAACAAGAAAGGAGGAATACAAAATGGAAATTCAAAATTTTAATTCTTAGATGTATTAGACATACAATTAATCCCCAAATTTCTGTAAAATATTATAAATGCTTAATCTCAATTTTTATACTTATCTTGTCTCTTACTGGTAATAATAATTTCAAGCATCATCACTGTTCCACACAGCATACTTTGAACTGGTCAAATAATAACCTATACTGGTAATTCTAGGATTAGAAATAAAGAACCTGTATGTAATAAACTCCAGTCGATCACTTTCATGAGCTTAAAATTCTTGACTAATTCCAAACTATCAAAGCACACAATGAAAGTCATACTTACTATTCTAAATTATAAATATTTTGAAATGTTTAGAGCAGTGTTTTCCTACTTGGGTGAATTATAAAACGGGCAATCTTTAGGAAACAAATAAAATCAGCCATTCAAACACAATTCTTTATTTTGAATCATGTCCCCGAAGCCCATGCAGAAAGAATTGAACCACATCATACATCTTGGAGTGCCAGCACAGCATTGTGTTGACAATAAACTTGAAGGAGAATGAGGTCATTTTTCAGCCAGCTTCCAGAAATTACCACTTTAAAATTCTTAGTTCCTTTACTGCAATAAATATCCATGTTTCCAGTCTCTTGACTTGAAAAAAAAAAAAGTGTTCTACAGCCCAGAGGAGATGATTTCTGTGTCAAAGGTAGGGTAAAGAGTACACGACCTTGCATGGAGGAAAACCCAACCATTAAAATAACATCAACGACAGCTGATTTTTTCATGGGGTCATTCACTATATTGAAGACAATGATGCCAATGTGGACTTTAATTAACCTAAAGGCTGTTCTGGAAGGAAAGAGGATGGAAAGTTGATATTATAGGAAAACTCTGAATGTGTTTTGTATGAAGGATAACTCTGTTGCAGAAGGGAGGAGAAAACATATTTTTTTTACTTCTGCAGAGATAATTTCTATATATTTATTTGTTTTTGTCATTAGTGATCATAATATCTCAGAAATTATATACAACATAGGTGCTTTATGACAAGTAGAATATACCAACTTATAATGACTATTTTTTCTCGCTTAATTTTTTTTTAACCTCAAGGTTAACAACGAGTTATAAAACTTGGTTGAACCCAGATCATAAACATATTGAAACTCTAAATTCAGGTCAGTCTCTTAGAGCATTAAATTATTATTCTGTATCATTAAAAGAATATTATGAAGCACAGAAATCATTTTAAATAGCTATTATAATAAAGGCATTGTGCTACCTTTTAAGAAATAATATAAATCTGATTGAGCTGTTTACACTGCTTTTAAGGAGCTCACACATTAATGGAGAGGTATGAGGAATTTGACTAGGATTAGTGTATACATATACACAAACATGATTTATATTATTCATATAATTGTATAATATTTTAATATTAATAATTATAACACAAATAAAGTATTGTGGAACCACAAGTAAGGAAGTAATGAATTATTAAGTTTAGATAGGATATCATGAAAGGGTCCAAAAAGCAGGTGGCATATAAGTTAGATATCAAGACATAAGCAAAACTTGGACAGAGAAATGGAAAATTTTAATATAGGGAAACTTAAGCAAAGAGCACAGCCTCATAGATATGTGTGTCCAGCATGTTGAAAAATTCATCCCATATTTATAAAGACCCTAATGTCTCATACGCATCATATTGTCTATTAAATGGTCTAAGGATTAAAAATAATTGAATCATAAAGTAGCTGGTTTGGGATAAGTATGTGATTTTGAATTCAGTTGATGTTATTTAAAGCTTAACCTCTCCTTTCCAGAAGTCCAAGGATAGAGGTCATTTATCCTGGAGTGGTTAGATACAGTTGGGAGATTTAAAATTCTTTATTAATCAAGCCATTTGAAATGGTTTTAAAAAATGTCCTTTGGCAGTGATATGGTATCAGGAATGTTCTTTCTCTTTGTTGACCTAAAACAAATATACTGCCAGATATTTTTCCAGCAAGGATGGATTTATTCAGAATCAGCAGAAAATTGCAATTTGGAGTCAACAGTCATGGCAAGTCATGTGCAAGTCCCTGCACAGCAAGGGAAGTAGAACACTTTTATAGATGGGAAAAGGAAGTTGGGCCGGAGGTCTATAGTAAACAATTAGTCCACGGCTTTTCATTGGCTGAGTCCTTGCCTGGATAAAGGAGGAGCCTCTCTTCTTCCCATTGGGCTCTGCTATCATTTCAGGGCATGAGAGCTCTCCTTTTTGGTCTCCCAACTCTATTTATTTATTTTTTATTTTTTTTTACTTTTTTATTTTTCATTTTTTAAAATTTTTATTGAAATACAGTTTATATACAATGTTGTGTTAGTTTCAGTTGTACTGCAAAGTAACTCAGTTATATATGTATATATATATGTTATATATATATATATTCTTTTAAAATTATTTTCCATTATAATTTATTACAAGATATTGAGTGTAGTTAGTTCCCTGTGCTATACAGTAGGTCCTTGTTGGCTGTCTATTTTATATATAGTAGTGTATATATTTCAATCCTAAACTCCTAATTTATCCCTCCCCTCCCCATTTCCTCTTTGGTAACTATAAGTTTGTTTTCTTTTTTTTTTTTTAACTTTGTATTTTATATTGGAGTATAGTTGAGGAACAATGTTGTGATAATTTCAGGTGTACAGCAAAGTGATTCAATTATACATATACATGTATCTATTCTTTTACAAATTCTTTTCCCATTTAGGTTGTTACATAATATTGAGCAGAGAGTTTTCTGTGCTATACAGTAAGTCTTTGTTGGTTATCCATTTTAAATATAGCAGTATGTACATGTCAATCCTAAACTCCCCAGCTATCCCTTCCCCCCACCCTTCCCCCTGGTAACTGTAATTTCGTTCTCTAAATCTGTGAGTCTGTTTCTGTTTTGTAAGTAAGTTCATTTGTATCATTTCTTTTTAGATTCCACTTATAAGTGATATCATACGATATTTCTCTTTTTCTGTCTGACTTACTTCACTCAGTATGACAATCTCTAGGTTCATCCAAATAATGCAAATGGCATTATTTCATTCTTTTTAATGGTTGAATAATATTCCATTGTATATATGTGCCACATCTTCTTTATCCATTCCTCTGTCAATGGACATTTAGGTTGCTTCTATGTCTTGGCTATTATTAACAGTGCTGCAATGAACATTGGGGTGCATGTATCTTTTCAAATTAGAGTTGTTTTTTTTTTTTTTCTTTTCCAGACATATGCCCAGGAATGGGATCACTGGATCATATGGTAACTCTACTTTTAGTTTTTTAAGGAACCTCCATATTGTTCTCCATAGTGGCTGCACCAATTTACATTCCCACCAACAGTGTAGGAGGGTTCCTTTTTTTCCACACCCTCTTCAGCATTTATTATTTGCAGACTTTTTGGTGATGGCCATTCTGACCTGTCGAGGTGATACCACAGTGTAGTTTTGATTTGCATTTCTTTAGTAATTAGCAATGTTGAGTATCTTTTCATGTTCCTGATGGCCATCTGTATGTCTTATTTAGAGAAAGTCTATTTAGATCATCTGCCAGTTTTTTGATTTTTTTTTTTTTTTTTTTTTTTTTTAATATTGAGCTGTATGAGCTGTTTGTATATTTTGGGAATTAATCCCTTGTCAGTTGCATCGTTTGCAAATATTTTCTCCCACCGCATAGGTTGTCTTTTCGTTTTGTTTGTAGTTTCCTTTGCTGTGCAAAGGCTTTCAAAACTGAAGTTTCTGTTTATTAATTTTTTCAACCTTGTAAAATCTTATCATTTCCAACGTATTAAACTTCCATATTTCTTTACCTTAAATAATGAGACTTCTGACAGATTTTTAAAGCACTGCTTAAAAGTTCAAACAATAGTTTTGCTGTTGTAGCTTTTTGTTTGTACTTAGCCATCTTCAGATATATTATTAAAACTTCCAAATAATGCTCCAAAATATGTAAATGTCCTAATTAGTTTCTTGAACATTTCATCAACTTCTAACTATTCAAGTGTAAATTCTGAATCTAGAACTCTTAATAACATACTCAATAACATTATTCAGCTTGTTTCTGGATTGTTAATCTAAAGTAATTATATTATTTGTTCATAAAAAGTTTTTACTATAGCTATTAAAGCACACTGGTCACTTAAATTACAATTTTTTAGCTAGAGGAGACAGAGACTTATGAGATTCCCAAAGTGAAAACTTGAATGATATCTGCACTTATTGGATTTTTAGGTTATGAGGAAAAGGAAGAAACCCAGAAAAATATTGAGTTTTAAATTAAGCGTAAGTGGGGGTACCACTGAGATAATTACATAAAGGGTGTGGAATTGGAAGCAAAGAAAATGAGGTCAGTACGAAGTAAATTGACTTTATGTTTCTTCGGGAACATCTAAGTGGAAATGTTGAATAGATACTTAGTGTTTATTTGTTATTATTGCTACAGTTTACTATCTTCTATCTTTTCTGAGTGTCTAACTTTGCAGTTCAAAATTTAGAAAATCTTGATATCTGCATGATTCATTTTCCAGCTAGATTCTTAAGATCACTGTGTCTCTTGTCATACAACAGAATGAAAAGCAAATTATGTTATCTACCATGTTCTTATCTTTTAGATCCATTTTAAGAGCTGCTAGAAAGTATTCATTTTTCTGAATTAATTAAATTCATAGTTCAGTATTGTATAGCTAACTAATGAAAGTGTTTCATATTTTGAAGTGATCCAAAAAAATGCTTAAGCTTTAACCTAATAGAAATACTAACTTTTTCTTTCGGTGAAATGGTTAGGTCAAATATAAGCAAGACCTCAATGCAAGTGATATGCCACATTCATATTGTTACATAAAATTGTTTTTGGTATTTTAACATAGGAAATTTTTAATTCACTTCTCAGTTTGTAATCAAATGTAGACAATTTGGAATAAGAATGTTTTAACTACATGGAATTTAAAAAGCAATTGATCAATAAATTATATTAAACCAAAAAGAAAGTAAAAAAGAAAGAAGTTTATAATTTTAAGTGGTGTCCATATCATACCTGCTCCAAACAATAAAAAAAAAAAAAAAAAAAAATCTGTGAACCAAGATTAGTTTCTTAGGATACTTTACTAAATTTCCACTAAAATTGCCTTTTATTTTTAGAAAAAGAAGTACCAAACTCAAACCTAAGAACATAAAAACATGTATATATTAAATTTCAAAAATAAATACTAATGGAGAAAACAAATACATTTTAGAGATAAGCAATGTTAGTAGGTGAATTTGAAATTTTAATATTCATTAATCAGATTATTTAATATTTAAGTGTTTACTAAACAAATAATAAAATACCCGCAGAAAGAGACTCATGTTTTCCCACGTCCGTTTATTTTACCTGAAGAACAGTGTGAGGTTACAGCACTACCCCCACATGGATGAGACATTTTCTTAAATTCAATGTCATTCTGAAATAGCACATAAAAATTTTTTTGTTTTCACCTGAGAATGCCAAACAATGATGTGTATATGTGTGTGTATACATACACATACTCATGTGTACATATACAAATATATGTATGTATGTATTTATATGTGTATTTATGTATGTATCTATTACTATATTTTAAATAAGATTGGTAACAGAATATAGAGGTCATGAAATATGACTTTAAAGGTTTGGGAACTGCATCCCATTAACTTGTCAGCATTCCTGGTGAAACTGCTTTGCATTCTTTGGTAAAGATAGGAAGTAAACCCATTACATGCGTTAAAGTATCAGATATGTGTAAATTGGCTTGAAAAAAGGTTTTATTTTGAGTGCACGGTTGCCACAAAATTCTCTGTTTTTTACTAGGTCTAGTTACTTCATGGACATAATGATATTTGTGTGGCTTTCCTAGTGACTACTTTTAATACATACTTAAAACCCCTTTAGGACCCGAGCTACAAAACTGAGTTTGGAGTGAATTCGACAGACCAGCCCTTCACACTGTTCTCCCTGCTCAGATATACTCTGCTTTAGCTCAGCAAATCTATTCTATTATGTACACATTGAAGGAAATATTTTTTTTTTTCTATTTAATTTTTTAAAAAGCTAGGAGATATATAACTGGGACAGGGCATAACTCAGCTACCTATGGAACAGAAGCTATTCTCAGGGAAAGACATGTTTTCTTCACTGTATCTTTTGAAGCTTAGAAATTTTCCAAAGTATGATAATTACTAAGAGTTTATTCTTTTCCTCATAGTTAATCCTTCAGGATTGCTGAACTATTTTCACAAAGGACACTGTAGTCTAGAAGTTTTGCTGTGTTCTAAATATATCATTTCTTATCTATAATTCTGAAATCCAGAAAAATATTAAACCTGAAACATGTCTCACAACTTATTGGGCAGGAAATCCTGACCTGATCTAACCTGGGACTTTAATTATAGTCTGCATTTATCATACTTAGTGGGGTCATTCATGTTTTTTCCCTGCAGAATTAATGTGTTTGAACATGAGGTTGTGTTTCTGAAACCGCAGGGGAATGTTGTACAATATACAAAATAATACCTTTTAAAAATTCTAAAATTCCTAATGTAAAAGCATATTTGGGACTTCAGTCTCAGTCCTGATATATAATGAGCTTGGAAGTAGCCATTCCTGTCCTTACAACAAGACAAGTTAAGCAAGTTAAACATCTTGGACCCATCAGAGAACTGAGGTCACAGGGCAAGCCACCACCCCAGAATCCGTAAAGACAAACACATCCAATAGGTCACAGCCAATGTATGAATACACAGAGCAGAAGCCACTAGAACTATAGACTGGGGGAACACTTGAAAGGTAATTCAGGCAAAATTGCTGGAAGTGAGGTGAGGGATACTTTAGAAGTGAGAAACTCCCTGATTGGGGTTTTAGTGAGGGTCTCATACTTTTCTACAGTTTACTCTGGAAAACCTACAAATTCTCATAGTGAACATCTGAGAAAGATCCCTTTGTTGCTTTGGCAGGAGGCAAGGAAGAAAAATCATTGTGAAAGCAGCAAACAGAATTCTCCATAACTAAAGTCTGTTTCCAGAGGAAGATTGACCAGATCCTTATCCAGCTGGGGGAATGGTACCTCTCATACTCCAGTGCCCTCCATCCTTACATCCTATTTGAATTTGCATCCTTGATTGTGTATTCTTTAGCCACACATAGTATGCTGCTGCCTTGTTTTAGATTTGTATATAAATACTACCCTCCTGTATATAGTCTTATGCAAGTTTTGCCATTGTGCTTTTGAGATTCATAAATATTTTAATATAGCTCTAGTTAATCTGTGTAATTATATTGTATAAATTATAATTATCTGTTTTTCCAATGACAGATATGAGGATATCTCACTAGCCATGAAAAAAAAAGTGAATTAAACCAACAATGAGAACTCATTCATATATTTTACAAAATGCTCTAGAAAATGACTTAAATTTTTTTAAAAAAATCTAGCATGATCTTCTAGTTTTAGAAATTGAACTATGAAAACATAGGAAGTGATCTTATGGCTCTGACTTGCTCTCATGCACAGAAAGGAATTTGGCCTAAAACGGCTTTGACCCACTACTTTTGCTTAAGGGCCAGATGTGGCCTAGAGTGGCCAAGCTCCAGGCTGGAACAAGCCCTTTCCACCTTCCCCACAGCTTACGTAAGTGAGATCTCTGTCTATTTTAAGAGCAAAATTACAGAAAAATGTTTTCTAAGACCTGGCTGGCCTCCCCTCCCCCACCCTAACTGATCATCCAGGTTGTCAGGCACCTGTTTACTTTAGATATGAAACACTCTGCAGGGTTCTGAGTGGTCAGTTGAGGCTCACAGGACACTGGTCCTCAGAGGCAGAGCGGTGGAGCCCTACACAGCCATGGAAGACCTGCTGCCTGCCACACAATCCATTTTCCAGCTGATCCTGGAGAATGTAGTGAGAATATTGAACCAATGACACAAGCTGAAGAAACACTTAGGCCCCCGGGGGTGGAGGCCGGTCCTGCCATGTTACAAACCTTGTGTTTGTTGGCAATGAATACAAACCTGAACAGGTCATCACTTCCAGACACTGTGGACTTTCTGGAAAAGGCACGGAAGAGCCAGCCTCCTCAACTTTCCCAAGTAACTGATGGAAAATCCATCTTAAATGCATCCGAGAAAAATGGAGAACAACTTCAGAAGAAATTAATGAATGATGTGAATGAAAACATTCATTTTCCAAAAAGTCCGGAAATGCTCAACCAAGAAATTGCAGGATGGAAGCAAAGAGTCCAGGAAAAGGAGGAGGAGAAAGAACAGCTTGAGCAGTCAAACACACAAATGGTGCAAATCCTGAACAATGAAGTCAACCAAGTAACATCAGTGGCTGAACACCTGCTGAAGACCATCCTCTTGCTCGACATCCTTGGAGATCACGTAGATGACGGGAACTCGAAAGCCCAGAAATAGAGGGAAGCAGGAAATGGCCATCAATCCATCCATAGGCCAGAAACTGATAAGAAGGTGTCAGTGATGATTCTGACTTCAGTGTGTCCCTTCAGAGTCCTGAAGAGAAACATCAAGAAATAGCCCAACAATTGTGGGAAGAAAACCAAATGAAGAGTTTACAGGACAAATCTCAAATCTCCAAATGGAAGAAGCATCTCTGCAGTGTGAGAATTCACAGCTGGAAAGAGAGCTCAGCAGCTGAGGCTGAAGTTTCAAATTCTGCCTGAAGTGCATGAAGACCATTTAACACAACTTCAGAAAAAAAAAAAAAAAAAAAAAAACTTTGAAGAGGAAATGCACTGCTTAGAAAATGGAGAAGAAACTTCCCATCATGTATAGAAACATGAAATCTACATATTAGAATTGCAACCTGTATAAGAAAATGGCCGAAGGCGTGGGCAAAGAATTGAAGAGAACCAATTCCTAGTATCGAAAGAAGATCTGCGACCATGAAAAAAGAGCTGAAGATTGCTAGATGGCAGCTGTGTCAACTGAGAGAAAGCTCAAGGAGCTAAGGAAAGAAAATGAGCACAAGAGGCAGATGCTGGCCAAGGTCAAGTCCAAGTTCCAGCCTTTCTCAAGGGGCCCTTGTGCTCCTGCTATTCCACTTGCAGCCCACAGAGGCACGGAAGTATCAGGAGATCTCCCCTGTGTCATCTGGTTCCCCAGGGAGAAGGAGGGTCACACCTTGAGTGATCAGGGATCTGGGGTCACCTGCAGGTTTGACTCAGCTTCCCCAGCAATGAGGCCCTGAACACCCAGAACCATGCCCAACATCTGCATGTATTTCTGTTAAAGTAATTTTGATTGACCTCTTGTTAGCTAAGGTATTATTACTAAATTGATGCCATAATTACTCGTATTAGCATAGAATTATAACTTTATGGTAGTAATACTTAAAAATAGATCTGATACTATAATTCTCAGGAACACAGTTTCCCCACTGGATCCTTTGGCATTATATATTTTGAGTATTGTATTTTGATTTAAATTAAATGCCCCTTATGACTTAAACCATCCTGTAAGTACGATATGGGTGAAGACATTTGAAATAATAAAGACTATACCTGTAAGCTATGGCTAATATTAGAATTCTGTAAAAAATTCTGTAGAAATAACCTAATATTTACCTGAATAAATTTAGGTTGCTTTTTTAAAATGCAAGGAAAAAAAAGTTAAACAAAACTACACCCCATTCAAACTACATAATATTTTTATATAGTTTGGTACTAAATTTGTATTTTAGTGCTAAAATCATAAAAGTAGTTTAATAGATTCATAGATTGGAAACTTTAGATTTTAGAAGCATTTATTTCTTGTTTTATAATATTTTCTTAACCTTCATTATTTTATTTTAGATTCTGTTTTTTCCTTAACAATTCTAAAATTTATCAGCCAAAATGAAAAACTTTTCTCTTGCAGGCAAACACACGCACACACACACACACAAACACAACCCCCCACAAGGCAGATACAAATCCCTCTCAGTTGTTTGTGAGTACTTGAAAGTTGTAAAAATAGAGTTGCAAAGTTTAGAAATGTTTTTTAATAAAAAAGTAAATGAATAGAAAAAACGTTGTGTGTATAATTTGTATTTAAAAAATAGATTCCTAAATCATTTACACAGAAAAAGGGAGTTTCCTGGTGATTCAAAAGAAATTCCAACTAGAAACACTTCATTCAAATGCTACAGATGAAGAGGCAGAGGTGAGTGTGGTTAAGAGTTGTGGCAGGGATGAGGGAAGGACCGAGGATGGGCAGCTCCCAGGTGCTAGCAATTAAACCCTGTTCCCACTTCTGTGCCTGGAGAGAGGAGAGGAAAGAGATGTCCTCAGAGCCCAGTGAGGGGCTGTCAGGGGAACAGGTAAACTGCCCCCACCCTCTGTCCTCCAGTCCTCCCAGTTCCTGCATGAGCAATGGGCAGCCTCCCAGAGGGCCTGGGTAGTTCAGGCAGGGGAATCAACCTTGGGCTAGAGCAGGCCAGACACAAAACCCAAAAGAGAGTAACTAGCACACTTGACTCTCTTTGATCTAAAGTATGTTTGTGCGTTTTATTGTCTTCATTCACATCCGTATACTTAACAAATATCCATGGAGCTTCTGCAATGTCTACACCACTGTTCTAGAAGTTTGTAATGCAGAGATGAAAAAAACCTCCAGACCTGATGAGTCCAGTGGACCTCAGAAGTTACATTTTAGTGAAGGGTAAGGTCAGATAATAAAGAAGAAAGAAACAAAGAATGATAATATCTGCTCTGCAGACAATTCCAATAGGGGTGATGGGTAATTTGGGTGACGCCCAGGAGGTGATATTTATGTTGATATCTAACAATAAGAAGAGTTTCCTGGGAGGCCAGGGGCATGACATTATAGGCAGGGAAAAGAGGAAGTCTAAATTACCTGAGAACTGGGTTTCTGGGACAGTGGAAACTGAACTAAGTTGACAGAGAAAGGGGAAGGTGGACAGGGGACAAGGCCCACTGCAGAGACTGGTCTTTAGTTCAGTGTAGGGACACCAGGTTTTAGACCTGGAGAGAGAGGGTAGATGGCTGAGGGCGTGGTGTGATGTATATTCTACATAGGTTTGTCTGGCTGTGGAGAGGGTGGAGTGTGGAGTGGGGGGAGTGAGTGCAGGCTTTAATGAGGTGCGTCACAGGGGTCTGAATGGAGCTCTGGGGGGCTGGCACTGGGGTGGTTGTCACAGAGGTCCAAGATGAGGACAGATGGGGCTGAGTTTGGGTAGTTGTGGGGTCAGAACGACTGGAGAACGACTCTTAGAACTTTTCTAATAACCCTGTGTGGTAGACGGCGCCAAGTAAATCATAGTAAATTCTCTGCAGGAGAAAACTCAACAAGGCATAAATGCATTACCTTCAGTTAAATCCTGGTTTCCGAGGAGAAGCGTGTGGAACAGGCATGTTCATTTGCACCGCATGTGGCGTCTGCCATTCCCCAAGGCTCGGGTGATCAGGTGGGCTGATCTCTCAGGTGCTCTCGCAACAGGGACTCCGAGGGCAGGTTCAGGAGGAGAGTGATGCAGGGTGAGGGTTTCCAAGTGTGGTTCTTTAACTATTCGAGGTGAGTCCATGTAATGCTCCTCTTGCCGATACCAAAATGAATATTAATTTTGCTCCACCGCAGTTCACAACAGTGGAAGAGAAAGACTCATGAGCGAGAAGTGATCGTGAATGTGGCCTGCACACTCATTGATGGCGCCATGCCAGTCTCTAACTGTCCCTGTAGCAGGCTGGGTGTGGGGTGGGAGGTCAGGGTTCTCTGGAGAACATGGTCCTTGAGCTGAATAGTGAAGGATGAGTAGGAGTTATCTACAGTCTTTTTACACTTTAAAGGGCATATCAATCACTTGGAGATCTTGTTGCAAAGCAGATCCTGATTCATCAGTCTTAAGGGGGGTCTGATGCCTGCATTGCTCCCAGGTGATGCCCATGTTTGACCAGAAAAAGAAGAGCAAGAATCTCTAGATGATTATGAGGTAAGAGTGTGGGAAAGATAAAGGGGGTAGTGGCATCTCTGGCCAAGGTTTAGCTCAGGCACAGACAGGAGGACTAGCCTGGTGCAGCTGATGTATATGTAACATGCAGGCATGCTGTCCCCAGTTTTCCTCTCAGAAGTCTTATCTACCACAGACTAATACTGTCCTGAATACATAGCCAGTTCCAGAGGAGGGCAATGAACCACAGACTTACTGTTGTCCTTTGGGAAGCCAACTATGGGTGACCCAATTTCCTCCAGAAGCCCCTGTGTCCGTACATAACCCCATGTCTATATAATTGCTTGCTGAGTCCAGGAGCCTAAGGACCCCTTCCTGACCTGTCCCTTGTTCCTCACCCCTACATCCGATCCATCATTCCTTTAAACTCCCTCTGTTGTCTCTCATTCTCAGCTACCAGACTCCAGTACAAACCACAAGTCTTGCTTCCCTGGAACACTGTCACTCTAGTGACCGTCCCTCTTTCTGGACCCCACTTCACCGTGCTTCCTTCTGTCCATCTCCTGCCAGCAGTCACACAAGACTCTTTATTCCTTGAGATGATCGATGCAAGAATGAAGCCATCCACTGATAAGCGGGGGATGAAGGTGGAACCACCCCCTGCCGTCAACACCGCATCTCCTGGCTCTGGCTCACAAAGCAAGGGTGAGCATCATGCTCGTGTGTCCTACACAATTGTGAGGGTGCTTGGCTTGTGCCCGCATATTATTGATAGCTCACATTTTCATTCATAAAACTGCTCAAGTTATAACAAATTATATGATCACAAAATTAATGGCTCACTTGAGTTCAAACTCTTCCAAAGAGAACTGTTGTTCCCAGTGAATTTAAGGTTCTTGCTTTGTGGTGAAAGAATTCAGAGACGAAGTGATAGGTAAGAAGCAGATTTATTTAGAGAGAAACACACTGCATAGACAGAGTGTGGACCATCTCAGAAGGCGAAAGAGCTTCGAAATATGGCGTGGTTAGTCTTTATGGGCTGGTAAAGCTCATAGGCTAATGAGTGGGAGGATTATTCCATTTATTTTGGGGAAGGGGCAGGGATTTCCAGGAATTGGGCCACCGCCCACTTTTTGACCTTTTATGGTTGGCCTCAGAACTGTCATGGTGCTGGTGGTGTGTCATTTAGCATGCTAATATATTACAATGAGCGTATAATGAGACTCAAGGTCTACTGGAAGTTGGCTCTTCCGCCATCTTGGACCCAGTTGGTTCTAATCAATTTTTGTCATGTCCTATGATATCATTCTTTTAAAGTTTTTGCCCTACCACCTTCCCTCCTGTTTCACTATGACATTTTAAAAAACATGTATATCCTCAGAAAATTAGACAACATGATCTAATAGAACTTAACTACACCCATGGATGGTCAAAGAAACACCACAGTTTTGCCAATTCAACCAATGCAGTGACATTATATTTTTGCTAAGATGATTCTACATTCATGAAATCCAAATATAAGTCATCTTCATTTTGAGAAGGTCCCAATAAAAACTGAGTGGTGTGTGGTATAGACTTAACACCGAGTATGCTTGGGTTAAAGTTAAGGCCTCTCCAATTAACTGAGGAGTCAACTGCTCCTCACATAACTCTTTTACATTGTAATAACTGTAACTTGGCTACTTTTATCCACTTTGTCACTGATTGCTTAATTCTGATGGGCCACCTCCTGAATCCTTGTAATCATCTATAGGAAATGCCATTGAGTAACACTGACTTCTCATGGTTCATTGACGGGTCTATTTAAAAGGTGACAGTAGCAAGTATTGTGTGGGGAGTGCAATTGCAACTCCTTTTGATGTTGTTGAGGCAGGATGTTTACCTATAACTACTTCAGTCCAACACACTGAATTACACACTCTTACATGGGCTTGTACTTTAGCCAAGGAAAAAAGTGCCATTGTTTGTACTGATAGTAGATATGCTTTCAGGCTAGCTCATTATTTTAGAATGCTGTGCAAGCAACATGGCTTCCTTACTTCCAGGGGAAATAAAATTAAAAATGGCCACAATGTTTTGAAATTGTTGGATGAAATACTTTTACCTGCTGCTTTAGCTGTTATTAAGAGCGTGGGGCTTTCTAAACCTGTATCTCTGGAAGCTCAGGGAAATCATTTTGCTGATATTTCTGCAAGAAATGCTGCCCTTAAAGGGACAAACAGCATCCTTTGACCAACTTTAAAGGGACCAACAGCAGTGTTTGACCAACTCTGTCAAAAGGGTGATTTCCCCAAATGATAATTCAGAAAAACTGGCTAGAGAATCCCAATGATTGGCCTCAAAAAATGAAAAACAAGAATAAAAATTCAAAAATTGTTGGTTTGATAAAAAGAGACATCTCTTGTTTGGACAAAATAACAGCTTAGTCTTATTGGAAACTCCAAATTTCCCACTCTTAATCACTGTGTATGCATTAAATCATAGGTCTACTGACAAAATGATAGCCATCACGAATCAATATTGGTGGGAAAACATTAACATGGCCACACAAAGTGCTTACCTCACTTGTCCAAACTTCAAGCAGGGAAGCCTATTCACACTGCTCCCAGACATTTTAAACTGCCTATTTGACCATTCAAGTTCTGGCACGTGGATTTCCTACAATTTCCTCCTTCTAATAGGTATAAATGTTTTACTTATGGTCTGTGTGTTTTCACAGTGAACTGAAGCCTCTCCTTGCAGACAAGCTACTGCCTCTCATTTGGCTAAAGTCCTTTGGAAAGATTATTCTTACCTGGGGAATTCCTCTTGCACTTTGTAGTGATTGAAAGACCCACTTTCTGACCCACCAGGTGCTTAGACAGCTTTATGCTGTTTGGTGGGTTTTGTAATACTTTCACTGTACTTACCACCCTTAAATCCTCTGACTTAGTGGAGAGCATTAAAGTCATTATTAAGACTAAACTGGCAAAATTTGTAGAAACCCTCTAAATTCCTTGGACAAAAGAATTACTATTGGACTTTCTAAATCTCATAACCATCCTTTTTATAACTCATAAACTTTCAGCCTTTGACAGAGGTCACCCAATGCACTTATTTCTTGCTTCTTTTGACCCACACCTGATAAAAGGAGAAATTTTCCACTATTGGAAAGGCCTAATGCCTTCTATTAAAAATAACAATGCTTTGATAGAGCAATCTTTTCATAGTATGCCTTTGGGAGATGAAGGCATTAAACATCATACTTACAACCTGCAGATTTTGTCTAGTGGAAAAAACACCTCTAGAAGAACCCTCTTCAATCACGTTGGAAAGTCTCCTAGCAGGTACTGCTAACCAACCCTTGTGCCACCAAACATGAAGGAACAGACTCTTCAATTTATGTGATAAGCCTAAAGAAAGCACTAAACCCTGACTTGACCTGAAAGTAAAGATTTTCCAGAATTGAGGCAGGCAATATTTAAAGAACCACCTTTCCCAAGATATCTGAACCAGGCCTGTTTAAAGGATTTTGCCAAAACTTTGATGATGACATAATGCTTCAGATGATTGACAATGTCTATGATGTGATAACATATGGACTTAGAGACAAAGTGCCTAAGACTTCACTCTCTTACCCCTCCTAAAGAAAGTTATTTACTAAATAAATGGACATGTATGAAGTCAATAGCATACACACACACACACACACACACGCACACACACACACACACACACTTTGGTTCTAGTGGGAACAAGCTATAAAACACAGGAAGCTCAGCTCGGTGCTCTGTGATGACCTAGATGGGTGGGATGGGGAGGGGATATATGTATACATATAGCTGATTCACTCCACTGTACAGCAGAAACTAACACAATATTGTAAAGCAATTATGCTCTAATAAAAAAAAAAATTAAAAATAAAAAACCCCAAAAGAGTCAAGTGTGCTGGTCATTCTCCCAATTATTTCAAGCCCTTTTCTGACCTGCTCTGTGCCTAAGGCTGACTCCCCTGCCTGTGCCACCTGTTCTTTCTAGGTAGCTGCCTTGCTCCAGCAGTAATGGAAGGACAGGAGGACACAGGGGGTCAGTTTTCCCTGTTCCCTTGACAGCTCCTCACGGGGCTCAGATGACACCACTTCCCCCTCCTCCCCCAGGACCTTGAGTAGGAACAGCTTCTCTGTTGCTAGAGCCTGGGAGCACCCCATCCTTGGTTCTTCTCTCACCCCTGCCACAGCTCAGAAACTGCCTTATCTCCGTCTCTTCATCTGCATCATTTAGGTGAAGTGTTTCTATTTGGAATCTTGTTTGATATATCAGCCGATTCACCTCTTCTGTGTATATGATTTAAGGCCATGTCTTGGCCCTATAGCAAACCTAGGGGTTCAAGGCGAGAATGGGCCACATTTTTTTTTTTTTCTGTGCACAAGAGCAAGTCAGGTCTGAGTAGTGTGGCCTTGTTTCCGTGGTGAAGCCCATTCTTCTAATTTAAAGTTTCTTTCTGCTATAGAGATGGTTCTGACTTCTCTGAGGCTTCCTCTCTCCTTGGGTTTGGTCACTATTGGCAGGTAAGTGTCCAGGGTGAATTTTAAGATGTTCAATGCTTAAAATAGTACAGTGTGGTGCCTGGCACAAAGTGTGTGTTTAATATGTGACAGCTAATTTAATGTAATAAAATAAAACTATAAAAAAAAAAAGAACTAGAAGAAATTTTTAGATAGTGTCAAACTGAGCATGACTTTGAAAGGAACAAAAGAAGTCAACAAAAACATAGAAAAATGATCAGATTTTGACCACGTAAAAATTCAAAGTATATAGGGCATATTAAAAAATGATATACAAAATTAAATAGGAAAATATTTACATATATTTTATATATATATATATAATGCAGAGCTAGTTACCATACATAAGTAGAATAAAATATAAAATGTATTTGAATTCAAAATTTTAAATTGCAAAGGATCAGAAATGTCACTACACAAAAAAATAAAATTAAGCAAAATCAAAAATTTTTAATCATAAAACTACGAATATTTTTACTAATTTTTGGCCATGGTATTCTAAATTGAGTATTCTAGTCCTGCTGGTAGGAGAGTTAATTGGTACAAGCACTCTGGAATGTTTCTGCTAAAACATATCAAGAATCCTTAAAGGTCTTGCCTTTGACATACTTGAGCATAGGAATTCCAGTTGTAAGAATACATCGCAAGTACATAATCAATATCTGGACCAAATATGCTGCTTATTTGCTACAAGTAATTATTACAGAATAACTTGTAATAACAGAAACCTGGAAACATCACTCAAAGTTTAAATACAAAGAAAAGACTATTTAAACTCAGAGGTCAATTCATGATGATGATACCTGGGTATGGGGAACTAACAACAGGATTTGGGGAGGAGGCATATGATTTGATACAGCTTATTGTCAGTGAAACTTTTGTTTTGGGAGTTGGATTAAAGGGTGCTCATTACTATATATATAGTGGGTGTTTGCCAGAGAGGAAGGAGTGTGGGTATTTGGGCAAAATATATTAAAGGGTTTAAAAGGTACAAACTTCCAGTTATAAAATGAATAAGTCACAGGCATATAATATACAGCACAAGGAATACAGTGACTCATATTGTAATAATTTGTATGGTAACAGATGGTTACTAAAGTTATCATGGTTGTCATTTTATAATGTATTTAAATGTCGAATCGTTATGTTGTACACCTAATATAACAAAATATGGCTTATCAACTATACTTCAAATTAAACAAAATTAAACAAGTAAAAATGGGCAAAATACTTGAACAGACATATTGCCAGTTAAGATATATGGCCAATAAAGTCATGAAAAGATGTTCAACGTAATTATTCATCAGGGAAATGTAGATTAAAACTACTTCCATTGGGCGTCCCTGGTGGCGCAGTGGTTGAGAATCTGCCTGCCAATGCAGGGGACACGGGTTCGAGCCCTGGTCTGGGAAGATCCCACATGCCGCGGAGCAACTGGGCCCGTGAGCCACAATTACTGAGCCTGCGCGTCTGGAGCCTGTGCTCCGCAAGAAGAGAGGCTGCGATAGTGAGAGGCCTGCGCACCGCGATGAAGAGTGGCCCCCGCTTGCCACAACTGGAGAAAGCCCTTGCACAGAAACGAAGACCCAACACAGCCATAAATAAATTAAAAAAAAAAAAATTAAAATTACTTCCATATACTTCTACACACCTTCTTGAATGGCTAATTTGAAAAAAAAAAATTTGGCCAATCAAGTCTTCCAGAGAATGTGGAGCACCGAGAAATTTCACACATTTATGTTGAGAGTGTAAAATGACACAACCGCTTTGGAAAACTGATTGGAAGTTTCTTGGAAATGTAATTATACATCAACCCTATGACATAGAAGTCAATAACTAGAATAATGAAAACCCATGTCTACAAAAACCCTTGCACAGAAAATGTTGATAGCAGCTTTATCTATACTAGATCCAAAGTAGCAACAATCCAAATGCCCTTGAACTTGTGAATGAATAACCAATTTGTAGTATACCCATACATGAAACAGTGTTCAACAACAAATAAGACCAAATTACTGAACAGAGGATAATGATGGATGACTCCGAAAAGCATCAATTTGAGTGAAAGGAGCAGATGCACACACACAAACAATGTGCATGTATAAATGCGTGAAATTGTAGATCAGGAAAACTAATTTATGATAATAGACATGAGAACAGGTTATTTCTGGGATTGTGAGAATTGATCAGGAAGGGGAACAGAAGGAACTTTATCAACTAAGGACAACATCTATTAATATATAGTAATGATGCATGCGTTACATGGCTATATGCATTCTTCAAATGGGATCAAGGTGATTACTTAAGATCTGTGCATTTCACCATGTGCACATGAAACTTCACATTTAAAAAAATGAGACAAAATAAAGGTCTTACCATTTTAGAGTATGGAAAAATAAGATTCAGCCAAAAAAAAAAAAAAAGAAACCCACAGCCTTTTGAAATATTTTTAGTAACATGGGGGAAGGTTTATGATAGAATGTGAGTTATTTAAAGGTTATATTCAGGTATATATGACAAGATCACACTTTTACTGAAAAAAAAATATGTGTGTATAAATAATGGAAAGAAATACAGGAAAATATCTCTGGATGGTGGGATTGTACGTGATTTTAATTTTCTTCTTTACACTTTTCTATATTATTCTATTCAGGGGTTGAATATGCATAATTTCCTAATCAGAAAGCAACAATGACGTTTCTTTTAAAAAAGTAATATTTTACAGCATATATCTTGCTCTTACTTAAGTTGCATTGCTTTAGTTTTCTATTGTTGTCATAAAAAATTGTCACAAAGTTAGGGGCTTAAAGCAGTACTCATTTAACATCTCACAGGTCTGTCTGCTCAATTGGTTTCTCTACTTTGGGTTCACAAGGCTGGAAGCAAGGTGTTGATCAACTGGACCCTCACTGGGAGGCTCGGGAAAATCTGATCCCAATGTCATTCAGGTCCTTAGCCACATCCAGTCTCCTGTGGTTGTAGAGCTGAAGTACTTTTTGCTTGTGTATCAGCTGAACTCCACCTTGAGGTCTTAGAGGTCTCTCTCTGGTCCTTGGGCACAGTTCCTGCATCTCAGAGACAGGAAAGCCAAGACAAATCCTTATTCTTGGATCTCTCTGACTCTCCATCCTCTGATGCATCTCACCTCTGCTTCCACCTGAAGAAAGTTTTCTGCTTTTAAGAGCTCCTGTGACTAGAGGGGATCCATCCAGATAATCCAGGATAATCTCCCCATCTTAAAATCCATAACCTATGTTACATCAGCAAAGTGTCTTTTGCCTTGTGACAACAAATTCACAGGTTCCAAGGATTAAGGCATAACCTTTTTTAGGTGGTAGAGATTACTATTCTGCCTCCCATGTGCATTTATACTAAATTAGGAACAAAGCATACTGATTGTACAGCCAAGCACAAGTCACTGCACCCTGGGAGGTTTTCAGTTGACTGGAATATTGTTAATATATACAATGACAGCTGATTCCCTCTCACAATAATGAAAGAAGTATTATGTTGAAATCTTGACAGAGTCATTCAAAAGTAGCTAAATGTGTTATAGATATTGCCCTCCTTTTATTGTCCTGTCAGAAATCTTCAGTTCACAAAAACCACCAAGATGCCCATTTGTACTTTTGCTGTTTCCACAGGAAAAATCTGACTTATCAGGAAACTGCAGTAATCTATTCACTTCCTTGGAAACATGTTGGTTAAATGCTTAATGATTTAGTGAAAAGTCCATGGCTTTCCATTGGCTAAGTCTCTGCCAGCAGAGAAGAGGAGTCTCTCTTTTTGTTGTTGGTCTTTGCTATTGTCACAGGGTGTGAGAGTCCCCCTTCTGGTCTCCTAATTGTATTTAACTTAAGTTTCTCTTTATTAATTTTTTACAGATATAAGCAAAAATGTTGTAGTAGATAGAATAATAACCACCCCCCAAAGATGTCCGTGTCCTAATTACCACTGCTTATGAATGTGTTAAATTACATGGCAAGGGAGGAATTAAGATTGTTACTTAGCTGACCTTAAAATAGAGGGAGTATCCTCAATTATTCAGGTGGGCTTGATGTAATCAAGGGGACTTTATTGTGGAAGAGGAAGGCTAAAGAGTGGAGTCAGAGAAAAATATAATGATGGCAGCAAAGTCAAAGTGATGGGATGTGAGATCTTGGCTCTACTTTTCTATCTTTGAAGATGGAGGAAATGGGCTAGGAGCCAAGGGCAGCCTCTAGTGCCTGGCAAGGGTGGAAAACACGATTCTACTCTAGTACCTCCAGACAGGAACACAGTCCCATGTACATCTGCATTTTTAACTTAGCAAGACACATGTCATGCTTTTAACCTATAGAACAGTAAAATAATACATTTGTGTTTTATAAGCCACTAAGTTTGTGGCAAATTGTTACAGCATCAGTAGGAAATTAAGACATATGTCTAAGGCAGCATCTCTGTAAAAGCCAAAAACAAAATAACACTTGCCTAAATATCCATCAAAAGGAAACAGCATTTACAATGTCCTTTAAGTCTGGGCTTATAGAAACATAAAAGAAGAATATGACAGGAAGAAAAAAAAAGAGTAATCAAAGGCATTGACAGAAGAAAGTCCTAGTGATCATTTTATTTTAGTTATATTATGGTGTTTCTAATAGGTGTAAAAACAATACACTTAAAAAGTTAGGTTGAAATCAAATCATGAAACACTGCATAACAGAAATAAATGATGACTTTATTCAGGGAAGCATGAGTTAAAAAAACAGACAAACAAACAAACAAAAACAACTAACCATGATCCACAATCAGTCTCTTTCTCTTTCTCTTTTCCTCTCTCTCTCCATCTCTCTCTCTCTCTCACACACACACATCCTTATCTATTTATCTGGCATCTTTGTATCAACTAATATATCTTACTCTAAAGGAAAATTCTAACACATACCAGTGAACAAGTGCATACGTAAAATTGAACTGCATTGAAAATAATAGATGCCATGAAGCATGTCAAGACATTGGTATTACAATACAACTGAATTGCATAACAATAATTATGCAATGATATGTAAGGGAGAAGAAAGGGAAAACTATTCCAGCATAAGAGAGGATATGATCATCATGTTTGATGGGAAAATGAGAGTGCAGGGAGTGATGTCTATGTCCTGGGGCTGCTGATTGAGTCTTTAAAGTAGCATGGTCATGTGATTGGCTTGGTCATAGCTGCTTAGAAGGAAGGAGGGGTCTTAAATCAGAGACATCTGCTACAATCATGAACACCTTGTTTAGCAAACCCAGTAACGGGAATCCAGCTGTAGCTCAACTGTTTTTGTATTGTCATAATTAGAAAATAATATTTGATTTCACAGAAAAGCAAGACAAAATGACAAAAACATATCAAGAGCATCATGAAATACAAAACCCAACTAGCACAAAATGAGTGATTTCAAGTATAGCTTATTTGGTCCATCCTTAGTAATTCAAATCAGGAACAAATGCTAGTAATCAGAGGGGAAAATACTGTTTTAAATTCCTTTTTTTTTTTTTTTTTTTGGCCACACCTTGAGTGGCACACAGGATCTTAATTCCCTGACCAGTGATTTAACCCATGCCCCCTGCAGTGGAAGCTCGGAGTCTTAACCACTGGACTGCCAGGGAAGTCCCTATTGTTTTAAATTCTTAGTAAGATCTGAATAACAATACTGTGCTAACATTATAGTTCACCATAAATAATATCAAATATTAAACAATGTTTGCATACAATAAACCTAATAATTTTAAAAAATATATTTTTCTTTGAGTTTTGGGCAAATATGCCTTTTTTTTCTACCTTTAGCAAGCTGGATCAGACGACATTCTCATAATAGGTGAATATACTCCATATGTATACTCACAATGTAATAATACAACTAAATAGAATGTGTTTTTGGAGTAAACAGTAATGTGAACTTAGAAATATTTAAACATGCCATGGAGTATTTTCTTTTTTTAATAAATTTATTTATTTTATTTATTTTTATTTTTGGCCACGTTGGGTCTTCGTTGCTGCGCGCGGGCTTTCTCTAGTTGCAGTAAGCGGGGGCTACTCTTTGTTGCAGTGTGCGGGCTCCTCATTGTGGTGGCTTCTCTTGTTGTGGAGCACGGGCTCTAGGCACGCGGGCTTCAGTAGTTGCAGCACTTGGGCTCAGTGGTTGTGACTTGCAAGCTCTAGAGCGCAGGCTCAATAGTTGTGGCGCACAGGCTTAGTTGCTCCGTGGCATGTGGGATCTTCCCGGACCAGGGCTCGAACCCGTGTTCCCTGCATTGACAGGCAGATTCTTAACCACTGCGCCATGAGGGAAGCCGCCATGGAGTATTTTGTCCATCAATAGAAGCCATTTAGTAAGCTTCTACTTAAAGCTGCTTCCCTTGGTTCTCCTTTGTCTTTTGATAATTAATAACTCAGCCCTAATAAATGCTAAACATACAACATACATTGATAACTCTTCTGCATAAAACGATGTATGCTCAAAGGGAAGGAAAACAACATTCTTTGAGAGTTAGTGCATTTACATATATTCATTATCTTCTCTTGGGTTTGTGATCATTTTCTCCTTTATGTTAGACTGGTGACAAAGCTTTACATTTTAGCCAATGGAATAAATGGGAGAGCTGGGATTCAATCAACATCTCTTTGACCCAATACCATAGACATTTCCCCTCTATATTAAAAATATGTTAATGTGTAGGCACTTAATACTATTTATTTCTGTAAATGCTTTGATTATTGGAAATCAGTCATTCAAACACTCTTTAAACTGATACTTAAATTGTTAGATACATTCTCTTCCCTCAACCAACTCATGTTTATTTGGTAGGTCAGGTGTGTGTGTGTGTGTGTGTGTGTGCGTGTTTTATAAAAATGCAGATTATTGTGTAAAATCTCAGAAATTTTGAATCAGTAGATCTAGAGAGGAGTCAAGGATTCTATACATCAGCAGATGTTTCTGATACATGTGATCTATGAACCACACTTTGACAAATACTGCTTTATGATTAACTCAGATGTTGACTTTTGGGGATACCTACCTTGATCTCACAAGCCTAGATTAGGTGTCCTTTTCTATTTTTGAATAGCTATTTATCAGGATTTCTTTGGAGTATTCATCACATGAAAATTATAAATTTCTGTTTGCTGGAGGTCTTTTTTACTAGTGATTAAGATACTTAAGTTAAAAAAAAGTGAAAAAGTGTATATTACAAATCTTTGATTACCCTGCTCCCAATTCATTTGGCACATGGTAGGGGCTGAATAAATATTTGATAAAGGAATGAATAAATGAATGAAGAGTTTTTCAATTTTAACATTTAGGGTTTAGTTACAAGCAACAGACTTAATTCTCTCTAGTTGATACAGAAAAGGAATTTATTAATGGAGAGTTTGATAACATATCCCATCATTGGAAAAACCAGAGATATAGATAGATTGAGCCTCAGATTCCAGAAAAAAAAAGTCCAAAAAATGCGAAAAGAATAGCCTGATGAAAACGATGCCATTGTTCTGTAACAGTTATGGGATGAACTCCATGTACTGAAACCAAGATCACTACTAATACACGTAGCCTTTTATAACTGCCACTTTTTCGGTCACATTAGACTCAACATCTACCAGGCACCTTTGCCATCATCTCCTCTAGCAAAACCTTTCTCTATAGAACTTGTTCCCTCATGTCATAAACTTTTAAAATAAAAATCTCACTCAGATCCTAGGTCACATGCCTGAATTCTAGCTTCCAGAAAGCCTGAAAATTTGAGTTCTTTCAAGTAAGAGGACAGGACTGACCATGTGTATTATATCAGTCAAGCCATTTTCTGCCCCCATTACATGCAGGACATTTTGCTTGCCACGGAGGTGGAGATGTTCCCTACACCCAAAGAGCTCAAGTTCCATCAATTCAATGATCACAAAAATTTTTGATGCTGCCAGCATGCTGCTAAAGTTTTTGAATACTTTATTTTCGTATTTGAATATATGATATGGAATTGACACATTCGGATAAGCACAAGAAAAAGAAATTCTCCAAACTTTTGCTTAACTTTAGGAGATAAATTTGAGACATATACTGACCTACACAGATAAAGCTCTTTCTTATCACATGATAGTATTTTTCAAAGGTGAAAATAAAGCTAAGATGGATTGGCAACAAAATTGTATTGCTAGAATGAAGTTATTGGTATGAAAATGGAAGTCAGATGAAAGGTATTTAAAGAGTGAATGTACAATTCCAAATCTTAATAAGGACAAGAAAATGCTTAGAAATTCCATTTTCAGATCATTCAAAATATTCACAGAACCTTTCTGAATATAACTCAAAATGAAACTACAGCAACAATGGACAATTATTTGCATTCTATTTCTATTTTCAGTTCATATGCATAAATATGTTATGCATACATTTATATAGAATATATGTTTGAGAATCCTGCCACTTTTCATGGATTCATTTAGGTAAGAACTTGCACAGAATATTGCTGAGTCAAATATTTTTCATGTGATATCTGCTCAACTTTTTCAAGACAATATCTACATTAAAGTACACACTTTATTATCAAGCTAGATTATTGGGACTCATTCTTGACATTGACTTATTTCTGAACTTCCACATTAATTCATCACCTTGGCACATTCACTCTATCTTTAAAACATTTTAAATATTCCATTTCTACTCATCTTCATTGGCAAAGTCATTCTATTAAAATAAGGTCCTGTCTTTTTCCCCATTTCCATTCTCCCAAATGTAACCTCCCTCTACTAGTAGGACATTATGAAATGATATGTCTTCTGCTTAAATATTATAGTTCTAGATACTTCAGTGAGATACAATTGAACTTTTTACTTTGGCTTATAGAGCTCCTATCCTGCTACCTTCATGCATTGCCACATCTGCTTCATTCACCCAACTTCTACCATACTGAAATTTATTCAGTTCCTCAGAAGCCTGAAGTCCTTTCCCAATGTACAGCCTTTGCCCGTGCAGTTCAGTTTGAAGTTTTGGACTCCACATCTTATTCCTCAGAGAAGAACTGATACCTCCTCACAGCTAAATTAATAGTCCTCCCCCCTTTGTTTTCTCTCAGAGCTTCTGGTTCTTTCCAGCCTAGTATTTACCATCATTTCTAATCTTATGTTTATGTGTTTATTTATTCACTATCTGTCTCTCCATTTAAACTGTAAACTCCATGAGGTCAGAGACTGTGTAGACTCTATTTTATTTAACCCTCTAGCCAATGTATAGCACAGTACCTAACAAATAGCAGGAAGTATCAATTAAACAAATGGATGAAAGAATAATGTTATATTGGGATTTCCCTGGCAGTCCAGTAGTTAAGATTCTGTGCTCCCAATGCAGGGGGAGTGGGTTCTATCCCTGGTCGGGCAACTAAGATCCCACATGCCGCAGGGTGTAGCCAAAAGAAAAAAGGAATAATATTATATTAAAGAGTTGATGAGTAATTATATTATAACACTTGTGGGTAACAGTAAATGAGTAATTTAGATACTTAGAAATCTGTAGTCAATGCATTTATCAAACATCTTCATTTCACCCTCATGAGAAACTTGGATGTATATGCTGTTCAGTATTCTTGCCTGGATGTTATTTGTAGTCATGAGCCTAAGTAGATGCTCAGTACTGAAAAGAAGAACAAATGAGAGAGAACGATACAAAGTAAAAATACACCACAAAAATCTAAGGGCAAAAAAATGTGTTTCTGCTGAAAGATATTGTGTACTGTAATGAAGAAAAGAGTGATGCTGAAATTAAAAGAATTGAGTTCTGTTCTCAGAGCTAACATCTTACATAACCATAGTTCAATTGACAAAATCAAGAAATCAATATTTGCCCAACTCAGTTTTGTTTTCAAATTTCATTTGGAAAGACTTCAAACTTATGGATTCATTGTAAAAATAATCCCATATCACACATATTCTTTTTACCTAGATTCAACTCTTGTTAACATCTGTGCTCTTTCTTTGTGAGTGTAAACACACATATTCTTAAATGGTTAAGAAAATCATTGTATTATATATATATATATATATATAATATGCATACATAGATAAATATACACTGTATATATGTCTCTGTGAATGCATGTGTGTATATTATTGATACACACCACATATATATACAAAATTTATTTATTCTTTCCTGAACCACTTGAGAATTGTTTACTTACATAATGATCTTTTAGGGTTAAATATATCAGGATTATACATACTTTTAAGAATTAGAGTAATATTGTCCATAATCACAGTAGTGTAAACATCCTAAATAAATTTAATCTTTATACAGTGCTTTTATATAATTTACTATTTGTATTTGAATATTTTCAATTGATCTCATAAAGCCACTTACAGTTTTGCTTTTATTTCTTAATACAGTATTCAGTCTATAATAACATGATACATGTAGTTGTCATGTTTTTAAATTTCCTTTAATCTGGACCAGTTCTTACCCCTTTGTAATTTATGACATTAACTTTTTTTTTTTGAAGAATGAACTCATTTTAATGAAATGTTCTGCATTGTGAGTTTATCTGATATTCTCTCAAATACAATCTAGATGTAATAGGACAATACTTCTTTTTAAGTTCTTTTTTTTTTTTTAATGCAAAGAGTCCCCCTGCTTCTTTTTTTTTTTTTTTTTTTTTAATTTATTTATTTTTATTTATGGCTGTGTTGGGTCTTCGTTTCTGTGCGAGGGCTTTCTCTAGTTGCGGCGAGCGGGGGCCGCTCTTCATCGCGGTGCGCGGGCCTCTCACTATCGCGGCCTCTCTTGTTGTGGAGCACAGGCTCCAGACTCGCAGGCTCAGTAATTGTGGCTCACGGGCCCAGCTGCTCCGCGGCATGTGGGATCTTCCCAGACCAGGGCTCGAACCCGTGTCCCCTGCATTGGCAGGCAGATTCTCAACCACTGCACCACCAGGGAAGCCCTCTTTTTAAGTTCTTGATTCTTCAATTGTACTCCTTCACAGAGTCATTCTAAAAAATATGTGAGAAAGCAAGGTTTGGCTGGTGCTTTACAAAAGTTTAATTCTTCATCTGATAGAGTTCCAAAAATCTTGGATCACTGTAAAACTCCAGAGGAAAATGGGGAAAAATATTCAGGTGGGAAAAGATGTGGTTGCCTTCACTATTTCCAAGCTGAAGACATTTGAATAAAATGATTCCAGTGGAAACATTCTCAAACCCTTTGCCTCAGAAGACTTCAACCTCTCTGGCTCTACCAGAAACAATGAAGAAGTATTTTTCACCAATCCCGGTGAACATTCTTTTTCCAGGTCATTGAAATCTAAGACTATGAACAAATAAAAGTATTAAAAAACAAAACAAGCAAACAGAACTGGGGAGAGGGAAAGGTAATTTGGAAACATAGATAAAGTTTTTAAGAAAGTATCTATCAATCTAAATTAACAAAGTTTATTATGGTATAGTCACTTGAAAGAAATATAATTTGGAAAAATAATTAAAAATTAATTAGATGTAGCCATTTACCTTACATATTAATATAAAATACTTGTCACAAAGGAATGTTTATAGTAATATTGGAAATTATTATTAAGATAGCTCCTTTTACTTACACTTGTCTTTTAGAATAATTTGCCTCAATTGTTATCTCTGGTGGAGTTTGTACCGGATGTGAATCAGATATGAGGTTGCTAGGGGTTAATTTCTGCTTCTATGGAAACTACCCGGGCGTGTGTTTGTTTTAAATGACTTCCTGCAGGCTAACACTTGGAGGCACCTGCTCAAAGAAACAGCTTTCTTAGCAATGAAGCCCCACACTGAGAGGAGAAAAGCCTTTCATATTTAACTTCCTCTGAATTAAATATGCCAGTTAATATTTCTAATATTTAGGAAACTACATTTTGGGAATATGCTTAACTGTGACAAAAATGTGTCCATTTAAATGAACAGTGATGGTGAATGTTTAAGAACATCTCTTTTCACATATCAGAGGTTAGATTGGGATATTAAGGTGCTTGTTGTAGTGATATCCTTTGATACCAGAATGTGGTAATTAAGAATAGGATAATTAGAAGTCAGACAGAGAAACACAAATACCACATGATATCACTTATTTGAGGAATCTAAAATATGATACAAATGAACTTATTTACAAAACAGAAATAGACTCACAGACATGGAAAACAAACTTTTGGCTATCAAAGGGGAAAGAGGGTGGGGGATGGGTAAATTAGGAGTTTGGCATTAGCAGATAAAAACTACTATATATAAAGTAGATAAACAACAAAGTCCTACTGTATAGCACAGGGAACTATACTCAGTATCCTGTAATTAACCATAATGGAAATGAATATGAAATATATATATATATATATATATATATATAAAACTGAATCACTTTGCTGCACATCAGAAACTAGCACAGAATTTTAAATCAACTATACTTCAATAAAAATTTTAAAACAATAAAATTTACCCACATATTTTTAAATAGAGTAAGATAATTAAGGCATAGTTGCTGGCCTCAAGGATTTATCCACGTAGTTTTAAAGCAGAACACAAAAATATAACTCTAAGGCAAATTCCATTGCAGTAAGCAATTATAAGTGTACAGGACATTATGGAACTAGTCAGAAGGGGTAGATTACCCTGATTGGGGAAACACACATCATGAAGAGCTACCTGAAGTAGGTAACACTTGAACTGAATATACAGAGTCAAGTGAGAAACCTGATGAAGGGGGTGAGGAGAATGAGCAGAGTGGGAGTGGGAAGCAGCTTTAATAAAGGCACGGAGAAGGGAGCAGTGTGTTGTCCGGATATAGTCAGGAAACAGCCAGTCATCTGAGGTTTTTGAAGCATGAGATACAGGGGAGCAACTGGTCAAAAAGGAGGGAACCCTATGATATGGACAATATGAAGAGTTCCGTGTGTGGCTCTTTATAACCTGGTATTTAGACTATATATTCTAAAAAAATGGGAAACTAGAGAAAGATTTAAAACACAGAAAATGCATAGTTCAATATGATTTTTAGTGCACAGTTTCAATATGATCAGTGAGTCTGGGGGTCATGACACAAATGGATTTGAAGCCAAGAAGCAGTTGGAGACTTCTCTAGCAAACTAAGCAAGAAGTGATGGGGCTTCCCTGGTGGCGCAGTGGTTGAGGGTCTGCCTGCCAATTCAGGGGACACGGGTTCGAGCCCTGGTCTGGGAAGATCCCACATGCCGCGGAGCAACAAAGCCCGTGTGCCACAGCTACTGAGCCTGCGCGTCTGGAGCCTGTGCTCCGTGACAAGAGAGGCCGCGATAGTGAGAGGCCCGCACACCACGATGAAAAGTGGCCTCCCCTCGCCACAACTAGAGAAAGCCCTTGCACAGAAACGAAGACCCAACACAGCCAAAAATAAATAAATAAGTAAATTAATTAAAAAAAAAAAAAGTGATGAAGACCTAACAGAAAACAAAGGAAGGCTGTAGAGCAACATACACCTTAATATATATTATATGTAATTCCTATAGGATTAGGAGTTCTGTTGTTTAATGAGACTTTGGGTTTGAGAGTAGGTAGACAGTTGGGCTCAGCCTGATATGCAAACTATAAGCTCTTATGTTTCTATTTAATGATCAAAAATTCCATATGGTTAAAGAATAGGTACCATAAATTGACCCACATGCCTTATTTCTATGTATTTCCTGCATCACCTAACTTAAATGTTTCATTCTTTCTTAACTGTGTTACCTGTATTTCTCACTTTGAAATGAGTGTTACAATGTATTAAAATTTGACGGGGTTATGTTTCTTTTCATCTAGATTGGCCATACAGGTTAATGCTCTGTTTTAAATTTGACATTATCTAACTATGAAGAGGCTATGGTTTTCCTTTACAAACTATTCATCATTTAATTTAAGTACCTTGACAGTTTCTGGAGGCATAGAGAAAGCCTAGGACACTCTTGATTAAAAGCTGATGTATATATGTGTATTATATATACATATATATATAATTACATATGTTATATATATACATATGTAATTTTCTGGAAACTTAGAACACACAGATTTGAAACATAATATTGAGCTAAAAGCTTACACTGAACATTGCTAACATCTATTTTAAAGAAAGCAATGTTCACTCTCTCATGAAATTGTTGATTTCTTCCTTGCTTTGCCAACAGTAAATATAGGTTTCAAGAAGCTAATTCAATCTTAAAATCTTACACACCTAAACAAATATATATATATGTGTGTATATATATATATATATATATACATTTATGTTTAATTTTAATTGTGAGTTAAAAAATGTTTCCTAATGTTACTTAGAAGTAGCATGAAAATGATAATAATACTAATAGGATTTTCAAAGAACATGGAATAGCAGTAAAACACGTTAAATGTTATTTCTTATACCCAGTGATTCAGAAGAAAAAAGTGGTATAATTAGGGGTGAAAGTGACTTGAAAGGGTTAATAAAACATACGCATATACCGACAAAATTTAGCTAATTGTATGCTTAACTCAAATGAGGAGAAATAGACTTTCAGTTTTAAAAAAGAAAAATCTGTCATATTAAAATTATATTTACTAGACTTTATGAAACTCAAGCTATCCAATTCTAGATTGGGGACTATATTACTTCACTAAAGAACATTCCTTTTTAGAATGGACACAAACTTTACTTAGGCACAAACATTTTGAAATCTGTTAGAGACCAAAAGACATTTACATTGATCAAAGACTTCTACCTGTTGGACATACACAGTGCTTATGAGAAACTTGGATCCCTAAAGATGGAATGAAACCGTTAAAAGGCAATCTTTTTGTCTTAGAATTTGCTTTTTTTTAATCCTGCCTCAGCTCAAGGTGTTAGGGCAAGAAAGTGGTTGAAATTATTTAACAGGATCTTCCAATATGGTCTAACAATAGGTAGACCATATTGGAATTTGCAACACATACGTCCAAACTAGGACTGCGGCCACCTCTATTTTGTCCAAGTACTATAAATAAAGCATGGAAATCACACAGTGAAAGGGGAACCGAAAGAAGAAAACTGGTATGTAACATATGTGGAGGGGAAGAGTTGGGATAAGAATGGGGAAGTTGCAAAAGGAAATCTGAGGAATCCAATGTCATCTCCTCTCTTCTCTCTGCTATTGGTTTTTCTATTTTGGAGGAGGTAGAGATAATGATGGATAGAGATAATAGATAGGTAGATAGATAGATGGATGGATACACAGATACATAGATGCATAGATACATAAATAGGTAGAACATTAGTGACCTCAGATTTGACTCTGCACCAGAAAGTCCTGTGTTATGCTTGACATATTGGCAAGAGGTGGAAATTCACTCCCTTTTTCATTATCACTGCAGTCATGGCAGCCTCAAGTTGAGATGAAGTTACTCTGAGCTCTACTCTGTCTCTGTAAAACAGAGACAGCCTAGATTCCAGAGTCAGAACAAGTATAAAGTTGCTCTGGAGATCTGCCAACTAGCTTTGGACTTTGAATGAGCAAGGATTAGCCTTTGTTGAGTTAGATTTCAAGGTATTTTTGTAACTGTAGTAGTCTATCTTACCCTAAATAATGTATAAAATGAAGAAAAACAGGAGGACAATTTCTTGTTTTATACAAATAACAATGGATGTAAATATGTTTCAAATAAACACCATGTAGAAAGAGTTATTTTAAGTAGGGTTGATTTTTCATTCTGCTTTAGACACATTGACATAAAAACTAGTATTGAGTGGACATTGAATAAGATGACTTTGATACAGACCAGGATTCTTGGCCTTCCCCAGTAAATAGAAATGGATAAAAGGCTAGACAAGAAATTTAGGCTAGGCTTTATGGGGTCCCCAGCTGCAGCAGGATGGAGTGAAAACAAGTAACATGTTCCCTTGTTTTCTCGCCAGTGGGGGGCGAGCTTGTTCCTTATACTAGGTGAGGGTAGGGGCAGGTCCAGGGGTCAAGCCAGAGGGGTGGCTTAGGTATTTTGCCCACCCTTATGGTGGTGTTGAGTGCAGGGGCCATGTGCAGTACCCGGCTTTTCCTCCCCATACCATTTTTGCTCCAGGATCTTCAGAAGTGGCAGTTGGGTTTTTTGGTCTTTTTGTATCTTACTGTTCATAATTTGCCCCACCTGCTCATGCACACAGTTATTTTTAGTCCCTTATAGTTTCTTTGTGTATTGTTGCTCCAGGAGAAGTTTGTTCAGGTGCAAGCACTGCAGCAAAGTGTTCCAGGTCCCAGGTCCCAGCCTGTCTCAGCTTCTGAACATTTTTTGAGTCTTAAAGATACCTGTGAAGAAAATAATGCATTCTCTAAAATTTTTTTAAATGTTGAGAAGTATGTATCAGAAAATCAGGGTCATAGGTTTTCTCTTTGATAATTTATTTTGCTTTTGTGAAAATTTGTGTACATTAACATTTTGAGTATCCCTGTGTGAAAAGTAGAATTTAGACAGATTTCCAAGTAGTAAAACTTGGAATTTGTTCTCCTTCTTCAGTTCATAGATGTGTATGAACATATTTGTCTACACATGTACACACACACAGATGCACACGCTCCACTGCTCTATCTATTGGAATTCATTATAAAAGATTTTTCTGAAATAGCTGTTTAATTAGAGGAAAGACTCCAAATGTTACTATCTCTGAAGAAAGAGTACCTGCCATTTGTTAAAACCAGGACTGAGTAAAATAGAGGTAGAGATGTAACATTTCTTCACCCTGAAAGTATTGCAACAAAGACTCAACTTATGTTTTAAAACAACTTTCCATTTCCCTTAGTAATACATCCTGGAATATGCTTTTAACACTTTATGAAAGTCCTTGTAATTAATCTTCACTAAGTTCTGTTTTTGCTTTTCTCTCACTAACCATTCATTAACTATTATGAAGACCCATGAATCTGCTCTCAATGTATATCAATGAATATAGAAAGGAAGAGAAAAAAAAAAAAAAAAAAAAGAAAGAAAGAAAAAAAAGAAAAAAAAGAAAAGTGACTTGTGTCCATTGAACCCCATTTTTGTTGTTACCACACAGGGCATATTTCATGGTCAACCCTATGAAGGAACACAAATAAAAATGGCTTTTTCTATAGCAGTTTCATACTCCAAGAAGGCAGCAGCTATCTTTTGCAGGAATATGATTCATTTTTATTGTTAGACATTTTGCAAATCCTTTCTATTTTATCTGAATCTCAATTTATCCTCAAACACCTGGTAAAATATATTAATCATGTATATTCCATACTTCTTTTGAATTTATTTACAGCTTTGAATTACCTTAATAATATTTAGGCAAAATTTCAAATAAAACCTGCTAACAAAGGTAAAGATTAATTTTACTATGAATCAGAGTCAATTAACTCAAAACGAATGGATTTTGTAGCTATATAAAAATGGCAAACAGTAGGGTGAGGGTGAAATAAAAATAAAACTAAATTCAAACCTTTGCAATCATAGCATTTACCCAGTCTATTTAAACACACTAGGATAGAAAAGCAGATGGATCTAGAAAAGAGGGGAAGATTTGAGGGGAAAAAAACCCCTCTATATTTCTGTGGCAAAATATGCAGTTATGCAGGGTCATTCATAAAACATGATACTTTATTTAACTTCTTATTACTTTTCCAGAAAAAAACGGATTAGAAGCCAAAGAATTCAGAAAAAAATGTGATGATAACTCACTTTAAAATAAAAAAAATAAGAGGTTGAGATATTTATTACTCATTGAAAAACAAGATGGCAAACTGGTTATATTGAAAACAAAACTCAGTGAAGAACTGTGTATTACAATTATTTTCTATTTAGACATTCGTTTTTTTCCATCTCTACAATAGCCTGCTCAATTACTGTACTGGCTCATGTTACACTGTTAATTCAGCCTTAAGAAATAGATTAAAGGAATATTTTGTTATAGATTAATGAAAACAGGATAATACAAAAAAGCATCATTGCATTCCTTGAAAGTTGAAAGACCAAAGTGTATTGATTAGCTCAGGAAAGTCAATTTGGAGAGATTAAGTATCACAGGTTCTTGATAAACAATCATTTTCTTCCCAATTTCAATCTTGCTGATTTCCTTCTCTTCTGATCCTTCGCTGTTTAACTATTTGCATTTCTGTAAAGTAGCACAATTTTCATGGACCTATTCTCATTTTCTAAGGTCTTTTCTTCAGTTTATCTTAGGTCATATTCCTAGGAAAAAGAGTTTGAAGCAGATTTGACTAATGGATGTTTACACAAGCGCTCTCTTGGGAATAACCCTTGTAAAGGAGTGGTGGAAACAGGAAAAGGAAGAAATCACACTGAAATGCAGTTGACGTAGAAGTTTTGACTGATTCCATGGAAATGGGATGGCCCATGAAATTTGTCCTAAAATGAGGCAAATTGGTAAGGTATTTGTACCCTCTCATCAACAAGTTATTGAATGACAGTTTAGAGATTAGATAGATAGATGGCAATCTTAAGAGATAATGTTGAACTAATTTTTATGTAAGTTGTAAGTTCCAAGTCTAGGTTGATTATTTTGCATAAGAATGTGCAATTATTCCAGCACTATTTGGTGAAAAGACAATCATGTTTGCATGAATTGTCTTTTTGCCTTTGTTAAAATCAGTTGACTACATTTGGGAGAGTCCATTCTCATGCTCTATATTTTATCCTTAGAAGGTAATCTTTCAAAATTTGGAGTGGCTTCTTTATAATAATCACATACAATTATTAAAGTGTTGAGAAACAACAACAACAAAAAATATAGGACACATAACAGATAACAGGAGAAACTGAACCATATTAAGATGACATATACTTTGAGTCAGACAGAATTGAATTTGAAACCTGCCTTAATGATTGTATATATGTGATATTGTTAATTTATTAATTTCTTTGTGCCTTGATTTCTATAGCTGCAAAATGAATGTAACTGCTGATTTTATAAGACTATATATTAAATTATCCAAATTACATAAAGTATTTATTATGGAATTTCTCATTAGTCTTTCCCAGATAAGGCAACTGCTTAAGTTGTAGACAACCAAATAATTTTCTTGCTTTGCTTCAGTATCTTCTCTATAAAAATCTTTCCCTTAGCTCCTGTCTTGGAGTGCTCACTCCCAGCTACCCTTAGTTTGGCTCTGAATGATTCCAATCAATGTTAGCTCAAACACTCTTGTAAATTTTAATATGCCTCAATTTATCTTTTAACACTATGATACATACATACACATACATATATATGATAGTACTTCAAATTGAAAGAATACATGACAAAACTAAATATGAAATATACACACTGCACTTCAAAAATCACCAGCAACATAGTTTCATTAAAATCATCATAGACAATATTAAATTGATGCATTTAATTTAACATGTATTGACTTTTATTTATTAATTAACGTGGTTATTTTGGTTGTTTTAATGAATAAGGGCCATAAGAGTAAGGATTTTAGTTTTTCCCTTGATTTACATTTGTGCATATTTAAATAATATTGTGCTAAAAATATTCTCAGTCAAAAAGTTTCCAAATTTAGGTTTTACTAAATAATACTTTTCTAACAACCAATAATAGGAATAATACAGAATAAATTTTGATCTTTAGAGCACTGACAATTGGAAAACAACTGTAATTGAAAGAGTTAAAACACTTTGTCTATGGTTACTTGAGTAAGATTTATCTCTTTTTGAAATGTAATATATTTTCTATTCTACATTGTTATAGATCAGTTTGTTTTTTAATCTAGGTTTCCAGAAACACGTACAATAAAATTTAGACCACATCCTATTAAGAAGAAAATGTATTTCTTACTTTTTAAAGAGAATAAAAAATGTATAAATATATTGCAATTGTCTTATTCTCTAAATAGTAAGAGGGAAAACTGTCATTTAATAACACAAAAAATAAGAAATTTTTATTTCATATCATGTTTTTAAAAGAGGGAGGGGATATGGGATATATGTATACATATAGCTGATTCACTTTATTATACAGCAGCAACTAACACAGCAAAGTAAAGCAAATGTACTCCAATAAAGATGTTAAAAAAAAAAAAAAGAGGATGGGAGTTAGCAGGAGAAATGTGAGTTTAAGAAAGATACACATAGATGGGGAGGGAAAGAGATCCTTAACAAAGAGCAAGATATTGATGACAGAAAAATGGATGGAGAGCAGAATATTGTTCAAGACACATTGAATAGGAAAATTGTAAAAGAGAAAGACATATAGGAAGAAGAAAGATGTGGGTGGAACAGAGAGAGGAAAGGAGTCATTCATTCATTCATATATATAAACAATTGCTCATTTAATAATTAAGGTGCCTTGCTCTGTGCTAAATGTCAGCTATGTACCAGTGAATAAAACAGACATATTGTTTACAGTCTAGTAGGAGAGAAAGGTGACAATCAATTTTTAAAAAGCAAAACAGTTTTAATTACATAATCAAATGTTCATTGTAGAAAATCACAATGTTAAACTATGAAGGAAAACATTGGGGCGTACGTACTGTGTTATATCTCCTGATTTATAAAGAAACAGAATTTGTAAGAAAAAAATCCTAATTTTTTAGCTATTTTTAGTTTCTGTCAGAAAAAAAGAAAAAAGAATTCATGGCTTAATTGGAAGTAAACAAGCATATCACATGCTAACATCCCCTTGAATTACTTTCTAAACAGTAATTCAGAAATGGAGAATTTTGACATAGAACATAATGGTATTTATGTTTATTTTTATTTTAAAATATCCAAGCTCATTATTAAATTACAATGCTAAGTTTTGATGAAATTATTAAGGTTTTGCAATCAAGTAAAACATTTTTAGATTTTAGACCTATTTCTTATTTGTTTTAAATAATTTTATAGTTATGTCAGAAAAGTCTCCAAAATATAATGATGATGATAATAATAATAATACTAATAAAGAGAGAGAGGAGGAGGAAGGGGAGGAGGACAAGAAGGAGGAGAAGGAGAGGAGAAAAAAAGGACAAAAAACAAAAAGAAAATCAATTCGACTTTGATTTTATGGAGTTATCATGTCTTAGTCATGCCTAAATGTATGAAAGTCATATCTGGGACCAACAATAATTTAACTTGTCTATTAATTTTCTCAGTCAAATCAAAAGTAGTTTTATAGTATAGCATAAATTTAGTGTACATGCTATATAACAGAATCCTTAAAGATTAATGAAAATCTTGATAGACAGGAGATTGATTCTCTTTATAATTCTTTAGCTTTTTTTTCTTCATCCTTTAGAATTGTTGTCACAACCTTGTTGGTTATGGGTCACACTAGAGAATATAATAAAAATTATGGTCTCTTTCCACAAAATTAAGGGTGAACAATCTTTTTGAAAAAGTCCATATTGTAATATCCATCTTGAAGCCTGTCCATGAGCTATAGAAAATATTTGCCCCTTAGAATAAACTTGGACTTCATTGAACACCAACTATGCTATACAATAATTGCAACTAGATGAACATAAAACAACTCCTGTTCTCAGTGAGCTCAGCTTTACTCATATATCAGGCTTCTCAGGCTGCCATAACAAAATACCATAGACTAGGAGGCTTAAACAACAGAAATTTATTTTCTCAAAGTTCTGAAGTCTGAAGTTTGAGGTGCCAGCATGGTCAGTTTCTGGTGAGATCTCTTTTCCTGGCTTGCAGATGACCACCTTCTCACCCAGTCCTCGCATGGCGGAGAGAGAGCGTTCTTGTGTCTCTTCTACATCTTATTAGGGACTAATCCCCTCATGAGGCCCTCACCTACATGACTTTATCTAAACCTAATTATCTCCCAAAGTCCTATCTCTAAATACCATTACATTGGGGGTTAAGGTTTCAAGACATGCATTTTAAGGGGGACACAATTCAGTCCCTAACGACTGGATAGACAGACCATTAAACAAACAAAAACAGTATAAGTCCTGAAGGGGATGATGTAGTAGTAGAAAGGAGGGAGTGACAAAATTTGCAAACTGAGTGGGAAACATGCACTAGACCATAAAGTTTGGGGAGGAGCTTGACAGAGGAAAGAGGAAGGATATTTCAGGTAGAAGAAGTAACATGATCATAGGGACTAGAGAATCTTTTATGTAGACAATGAGATTAGTGAGTTCCATTTTACTGGAGAATCAAGAGCTTGGAATCAGGGTTAGATTGGGACTGTTAAGTTAGTTGGATCCAAGTTTAAAGATTTATGTGTATCATGTTGTGGAATATAAAATTAATCCCATAGGCCACACTTTTGCTTAGTGGTTTATAGGAAATGAAATGGACAAGATGCCTAAAGATGGTACTTTTCTTGCCATAGAGATGAACTTGTTCCAAATTAGTTCACTGCTGGCAATAGCATTAATATTTGGTTTGCTACTGAGTATATCTCCAGGGTAAGCACTGGAAAAAAGTGAACATGATCATTGTTTACTTAACAAAATAAAGACTTGACACAGATATTGCCATTACTCTGGTTGAGTTAACAAGGTGGAAACACATAAAGGGTAAGAATATAGAAGACTGGGTGTTACTGGTGACATATATAATAATCTGCAATTAATTTTTACCTCAAAATTATATAACCAGAGCCAGAAAACAGCTGAATGATGATTTTTAAACTACACATGGTATAATCCAGAAGAAAAACAAATGAGTTTTGATTTATTTTTGCACTTAGAGAAAGTAGTTTAAAGGTTACTACAAAAATGTATTATTTCTGTCCCTTGCCATCTTTAGGATATGTCCGTTGTTTACAGTATAATTTTATATAGTGAGAATTTAATGACCTCAGTGATGAGGCTCTTGATCAGTTAAGGTTGTTATAGCATAGATCACTCAGAACTTCTATCACTACGATATTATTATTGATCTTGATGGGTCTTCCCATTGTCATTTTCTTGACTTCCATTCCACAGATGGTCTGATTTCCTTCTGGTCCTATTAATGAAAAGTATGGATTTTTTTCGAGTTTATCCAAGGACATGAGTTTTCACAGGCAACATGCTGTTAGGAAGAGAGGAATTTTATTTAAAGAGGTTTTACCAAAACAACCATCCCTACACACGTACTTATCTATTGAATTTGACTCAATTCATTCTAACTTCAATCCACTAGGAAAGATTTTGGGAAAGATGATAAAGTTAAATATACATTTAAAAAAATCATTTGCCTTTGAGAAGGGTTTTCTGTCACTTGCACTCAGTAAATTTTAAATAAAACAACCACTTAACCATGTGCCTACCTAAGTCAGAGCAGATAGCCAAAAATGGGAAAATGTGAAAATTTAACTTAATTGCTAAACCAACAAAAATCTACAATGGTGGTAAAATACAGTAAACAGCCCTTTGACTGATGTGATTTAAATAAACAATTGATTATTAATCAGAAAACTCAATGAAACCTAGTCATAAAAGTGATAAATTCTTTTAATAAACACCTTTTTTAAAAAAAAATTACATGTCAAATCACATTTTTTTTCACCATTTGATGCAGGAGCATCAATTTTTTCCTTAAGAATAAAATTTTGCCTCATAGTTCTTTCAAAAGACACATTTTTATACTGTTTTTAATTTATTTTGACTTTCTTTGAACTAGAGTGAAAACTTCAAGATACTTAGAAAACAATCTAAGTGCATGTTCTTGATTTGACAATTCAGTCCTAGTCCTATATGAGCCATAATGGGTTTGATTAACTTTTAGAAACAAAACATGAGAATCATAGTAGTACATTGTGTAGCACGTGATGTTTAATAATTGTCCTTTATTAATTGTTATCTGGAGGCTTAAAGTACGATAAAAAACAAAGAACCACAGCTCATATTGTTCTCTCTCTGAAACTTATTAAATCTTTGCTACTTAAATGTGGTCCAAGGATCAAGATTCTCTAGCAGCTTATTGAAAATACAGACTCTCAGGGTCTACCTTAGAACATTGGTCCGGAACCTACATTTAACAAGATACCTAGGTGACTTTTTGTGCACCTTCAATTGGGGAACTGGCTCACAAATCACACTTGGGGGTTGTTAAATAAGCAATGTACAAAGCACACTTGGATGTTAATGAATCAGTGTTCATCAGTTCAAAGACAGATTTCCCAGAGGGTTAATGTCATGAGGTCAGGCTTCTTAGCACCATGTAAGATATTTTGGATTCTCACTGTTACTATCTACTAATATCCAGTAATTCTGTTAAGTCCTAACTTGCATCTTTTATTATCCTCAGGTGTATTGATTTAGCTTATGAATGCTTAAACGTGGGAAGTCATCTATACATAACATATAAAAGAATAATTTTTAAATAACCAATAGGACAAGAAGACTTCATTTTAGGCCCAGGCATTTTTAAACTGTTCAAGACTTGACCATATGTTGTAGTAATCATTTCCCAAATTATTGGCCCCTCACCAACTACTGTTTTAAACTTTGAGCAAGGTAATTTAACCTGCACCCTTGGGAAAATTCTTAAGGCATAAATTACCTAGGAACATTGAATGACTCACAGTTGTGGATTATGTCTGGATTCCATCAGTTTTTGGGTGACATTTTCATTTCTATATATGTTTAAAAATAATTAAAAATTCATGTTGTATACCTTACTAAGAATCCAGTAAGTGTCCATTTGAGAGTTAAAAAAAAAAATGAGGTGAATAAGATGGTTCAATTTGTTTTCATTAGTTTCCAAAAAGTCAAACTGTGGTGCAAACTTTGAATGTTATCACCTGCAAGGTACTTGGTAGCACATACCTCCTCGTAACCAGTGACCCTTGTAACTCTAAAAATTAATATTTATCTTCTACCAATGGTACATTGAAATGTATGCAAAAGAAAATTTGATATCCTCTTTCTACTTATTCCAAATTCATTGTACTTGGCCATCAATATATCTCTGAGAAGAAACAATTATTTTTATATAAATTATAATAATGTAGATATTAATGTTTTGCCTTGCTGGAAACTTATCTCTGCCCATGTTGATACTGATTTTGACTTGGAATCAAAGTTTCTTTACATAAAAATAAACTTTAACTTTAATATCATACATTTATATGTATATTTTCTGAGTTTTACTTGACATTTGAACTACACATCACTGATATTATCAAAGAGTGAACATTGAATCTTAATTGGTTCAAAATTTTATTAAGATTAAAATTTGTTCCTGGCCGTTTATAACTAATATCATTTTTTAAAATGGATATATTTAAATTTTTAAAATCTATTAATTTAATTAATTTAGCACTTAAAAGAAACTTTGGCAGATGAAAGGAGATTATTTCATTTATGTAATATATTTTATGTCACAAGTATTAACATACTAATGCAAGTGTTTTAGTGTATTTCACTAACTGTATACTTCTTTTCCAAAGATGAAATAGAATTTCTTTCCTTTGGGCTATTTGGTCCAATGATCATTTGCCACACCTATATTCTACACAATCTTTTACCTTGAACCAATACTGTGCCCAAGTGAGTAGCACTTAGACTACTCAGAACTGCCTTCTGAAAAATTGTATAGGATAGAGAATCAAACTGTAATGAGTTTCTGTAAGGTAGGGATACTGAAAATATATTAGGTGGGTAATCTATGATATCTCTATAATTTCATATATAATTTAAAATATATATCTGTATGTACATACATGTAAATTATATGTATGTTTATGCCTATATGTCTATCTGTGTATACACACATCTTTAAAAGACTTCTTTAAAAGGCTCATTTGGATGCCCTTTTCTCAGTGTAAAAGAAATATATCACTTTGCAATGCCAAGTAGACAAATGTATTCTTGAAGTTTCTATATTAACTTCACCCTATGGTTTTGATATGGTTTTCATGTACAACAAACTAGCATGTACAGTTTCACAATATTAGCACTCCAACTCATCAAGTCAAACAAAATAAATGCAGTACAATGAATAAATTTTAAGATAATCTTGAGCGATGCAGCAGGAATACATCTATCAAAGCAACAATTCTCACAGAACACTGGCTGAAAACTAGCAGAAGACCTTGGACACTGGAAAGGACTATAAAGGTCACTGCATAACCGGGTAGGATGGAAAAAAGAAGGGAGAAGGAGGAGGAGACAAAGCGGGACAAGACCTGCACCCTGGGGCAGGGGAGCTGAAGCAGATAGACTCCCGAATTCAGGGAAACCCCCTCTCCGATGGGGAAATTGGGACAGAAGGGAAGCATTTGAGACTGTCAGGAGAGGGTGAAGCAGCGGATCTGTGGCAGACGGAACAGAGTGAGAAATACACAGGCAGTCCGTACCACGGCCCTATGTGCCTCAGACTGTAACATGTGTTCACAGGTGTGCAAGGGGGCTGGGAGTTGGTGCACGGGGATTGGAGAACAGACCCAGTGCAAGAAGTGCTGCTGGCTGTGGGGAGATGGACTGAGGAGATGGGAGGGAGGAAATCCACAGCAGGGAATGCTTATGGAGGAAGACTGGACTGTCATGGCAGCAGGGCGCTACTGCTGAGTCACAGGCAGGGAGAGGAGCCACTATTGTAACCTCTCTCTCCCCACACGCCAGTGCCTGCTGATAACAATAAAAGAAGCCTGCTCAGGGTTGGCTCTTGCTTGCCAACTGCAGGGCAATAAAAAAAAAAGCCCTCTCAGAGCTGGCCCTCATGTGCCAGCTACCAGGTTCCAGAAAAACCCTGGCCAGGGCTGGCCCTCACACGCCTTACGCCAGGCACCAGAAAAGGCCCTCACTAGGGCCATATCTCTTGTGCCCGTAGCCACCAGCTTTCTTGTGCATTTGGCACCGCCAGGGCTCCTGAGATCCAAGCAGTCATACCACCTCTGTGTCTGGTCCTCACAGGGGCAGACCCAAGAGCTCCAAGGCTGCCTCAGGACCAGACTCCTGTGGGTGGACCACACACAGAGGTGGGGATAAAACCAAAGCTGAACCCCAGGGATGGGGTGACTAAGGAAGAAGATTGAAAATCTTTCCATCAGCTGTATAAGCTGCAGATTAGATCCCCACAATCAACTAGGTAGACCCTGCATCTATGGAATACCTGAGTAGACAATGAGTGTTCCCACAAATAAAATGCTCTAGCTCTGCAAGCTGTGGAATTTGGAGGCAAGCACATGCAGGAACTGGGCCAGATCAGAGTCTGAGTGGTCCCCACAGGGGCCACAGCAGGTCCAGAGACCAGCCCAGAGGCAGAGGACAGCCTCTTGGGGAGGTGGAGGTGGGCAGTGGTTCATGGCGTGTGCAAGGACACTTACAGCTGAGACCCCAGGGAAACATAATTATTACTATTAATTTTATTATGTTTTGATTCTTTCTGTTGTTGGTTCTGGCGTTTTTTTGTTTTTTGGGTTTTTTTCTTTCTTTTCTGTATGTTTGTTTGTAGTTTTAGTTTTTTTTTTTTTTTTTTTTGTCTTTTGGGATCTCCGTGTTTTATAACATATTTTTTATTTTTTATATATTCCTGTTTTTATTTTGCTTTTCTATAGTTCTGTATTCTTTTCCCTTTTTTTTTCTTTTTTTTTTTTAATATTTCCATTTCTACTTTGCTTTTCTGTTGTCCTGTGTTTTTTCTCTTTTTATTTTATTTTATTTTATTATTTTTATTAAATTATATTTATTGGTTTGTTCTGTTTCCTTGCTTTATTCTTCAGTTGCCACACTGTTTTGGCTTTGTTTTTAGGTTATGTGGTTTTGGAGTTTTAATCCTAATTCTTTGATTTTATTCTTGGGTTCTTTTGTTTGTCTGGTAGTTCTCTTGCTTTTTGTTTCACTTGGCTCTGTTTTTGTTTCTTTTTTGTGTGTTTGTTTCCTTGTTTCTGTTTGTTTGATTTTGTTTTTACCATTTCTCTGGGATTTTGTCTTTTTTTAAAATATTTTTTCTTTTTTTATATATTTCTATTTCTATGTTGTTTTTCTGTTATTCTTTTTTCCCTTCTCTCTTTTTTTAAATTTTTTTAATCATTTTTGTTTGTCTGTTTTGTTTCCTTGTTTCATTCTTTAGTTGGCACTCTGCTTTGGTTTTCTTTTTTGAATTTGCGTTTTTGTCAGCTTTCTTTTTAATTGTTTGTTTTTGCTTTTGGGTTCTTTTGTTTGTCTGGTGGTTCTCTTGCTTTTTGATTTATTTTGTCCGGTTTTTTTTTTTTTTCTTCTGTGTGAGTATGCATGTTTCTTTGTTTCTGTTTCTTTTGTGTGATTTTACTTTTTAACATCTGTCTGGGGTTTTGTTAGTTTTTTTTTTTTTTTTTTTAATTCCCTTTATTGCCGGGAGGAGCGATTTGCAGGGCCTAGGTCACTCCACCACAAGTAGGGCCTGAGGCTCTGGGGTGGGAACACTGAGTCCAGGATGCTGTACCACTAGAGACTTCCTGGAACCAGAGAAGATTAATCAACAAGAGCTCTTGTGGAGGCCTCTATCTGAAACTAAGCTTAGGTTCCACCCAACTCCCAGCATCTCCCAGTGCTGGAAGCCTCACACTAAACAACAAACAACACAGGGAAACAAACCCACCCATCAGCACACAGACTACCTAAAGTCATACTAAGCTCACAGACACCCCAAAACACACCACCTGTCACAGCCCTGCTCATTAGAGGGAAAAGACTCAGCTCCACCTACCAGAATGCAGGAACCAGTCCCTCCCATCAGGAAGACTATGCAAGCCACTGGGCCAACCTCACTACCAGGACAGAGAACAAAAGCAAGAGGAACTATGACCCTGTAGCCTGGGGAAAGGAAACCTCAAATACTGTAAAATAGACAAAATGAGAAGACAGAGAAATATCTTACAGGTAAAGGAGCAAGATAAAAACCCACAGGAACAAATAAATGAAGAGGAAATAGTCAAACTACCTGAAAAAGAATTCAGAGTAATGATAGTAAAGATGATTCAAAATCTTGGAAATAGAATAGAGAAAATAGAGGAAACATTTAACAAGGTTCTAGAAGAACTAAAGAGCAAACAAAGAGTAATGAGCAACACAATAACCGAAATTAAAAATACTCTAAAAGGAATCAAAAGCAGAATAAATGATGCAGAAGAACAGATAAGTGAGCTGGAAGATAGAATGGTGGAAATAACTGCCACAGCACAGAATAAAGAAAAAAGAATGAAAAGAATAGACGACAGTCTCAGAGACCTGTGGACAACATTAAGCACACCAACCTTCAAATTGTAGGCATCCCAGAAGAAGAAGAAAAGGAGAAAGGGTCTGAGAAGATATTTGAAGAGATTATAGTCGAAAGCTTCCCCAACATGGGAAAGGAAATAGTCAATCAAGTCCAGGAAGCACAGAGAATCCCATACAAGATAAACCCAAAGAGAAACATGACAAGACACATATTAATCAAAATAACAAAAATTAAACACAAAGAAAAAATATTAATAGCAGCAAGGAAAAAGCAACAAATAACATACAAGGGAATCCCCATAAGGTTTACAGCTGATCTTTCAGCAGAAACTCTGCAAGCCAGAAGGGAGGGGCAGGACAAATTTAAAGCAATGAAAGGGAATAACCTACAGCCAAGATTATTCTACCCAGCAAGGATCTCATTCAGATTTGACAGAGAAATCAAAAGCGTTACAGACAAGCAACAGTTAAGAGAATTCAACACCACCAAACCAGCTTTACAACAAATGCTAAAGGAACTTCTCTAGGCAGGAAACACAAGAGAAGGAAAAGACTTACAACACAAACCGAAAACAATTGAGAAAATGGTAATAGGAACATACATATCAATGATTACCATAAATCTAAATGTATTAAATGTCCCAACCAAAAGACACAGAGTGGCTGAATGGATACAGAAATAAGACCTGTATATATGCTGTCTACAAGAGACCCACTTCAGACCTAGAGACACATACAGACTGAAAGTGAAGGGATGGAAAAAGATATTCCATGCAAATGGATATCAAAAGAAAGCTGGAGTAGCAATTCTCATTTCAAGCAAAACAGACTTTAAAATAAAGACTATTACAAGAGACAAAGAAGGACACTATATAATGATTAAGGGATGAATCCAAAAAGAAGATATAACAATTGTAAATATGTATGCACCCAACATAGGAGCACCTCAATCCATAAGGCAAACCTAACAGCCATAAAAGGGGAAATCGACAGTAACACAATAATAGTAGGTGACTTTAAAACCCCACTTACATCAATGGACAGATCATTCAAACAGAAAATAAAAAAGGAAACATAAGCTTTAAATGACACGTTAGACCAGATGGACTTAATTGATATTTATAGGACATTCCAACCAAAAACAACAGAATACACTTTCTTCTCAAGTGCACACAGAACATTCTCCAGGATAGATCATATCTTGGGTCACAAATCAACTCTTGGTAAATTTAAGAAAATTGAAATTCTATCAAGCATCTTTTCTGACCACAACACTATGAGACTAGATATCAATTACAGGAAAAAAAAACTGTAAAACATACAAACACATGGAGGCTAAACCATGCACTACAAAACAACCAAGATATCACTGAGGAAATCAAAGAGGAAATCAAAAAACACCTAGAAACAAATGGCAATGAAAACATGATGACCCAAAACCTATGGGATGCAGCGAAAGCAGTTCTAAGAGGGAAATTTAAAGCAATACAATCCTACCTCAAGAAACCAGAAAAATCTCAAATAAACAACCTAACCTTACACCTAAAGCAATTAGAGAAAGAAGAACAAAAGAAACATAAAGGTAGCAGAAGGAAAGAAATCCTAAAGACCTGATCAGAAAAAAATGAAAAAGAAATGAAGGAAACAAGAGCAAAGATCAATAAAACTAAAAGCTGGTTCTTTGAGAAGATAAACAAAATTGATAAACCATTAGACAGACTCATCAAGAAAAAAAGGGAAAAGACTCAAATCAACAGAATTTGAAATGAAAAACAACTAACAATTGACACCACAGAAATACAAAGGATCATGAGAGACTACAACAAGCAACTATATGCCAATAAAATGGACAACCTGGAAGAAATGGACAAATTCTTAGAAAAGTACAACCTGCCAAGACTGAACCAGGAAGAAGTAGAAAACATGAACAGACCAATCACAAGCACTGAAAATGAAACTGTGATTAAAAATCTTTCAACAGACAAAAACCCAGGGCCAGATGGTTTCACAGGTGAATTCTATCAAATATTTAGAGAAGAGCTAACACCTATCCTTCTCAAACTCTTCCACAATATTGCAGAGGGAGGAACACTCCCAAACTCATACTACAAGGCCACCATCACCCTGATACCAAAACCATTCAAAGACATCAAAAAAAAAAGAATAGCACAGGCCAATATCACTGATGAACATAGATGCAAAAATCCTCAACAGAATGCTAGCAAACAGAATCCAACAGCACATTAAAAGGATCATACACCATGATCAAGTGGGGTTTATCCCAGAAATGCAAGGCTTGTTCAATATACTCAAATCAATCAATATGATACAACATATTAACAAATGAAGGATAAGAACCAGATGATAATCTCAATAGATGAAGAAAAACTTTTGAAAAAATTCAATAGCCATTTATGATAAAAACGCCCAGAGTGGGCATAGAGGGAACCTACCTCAACATAATGAAAGCCATATATGACAAACCCACAGCCAACCTCATTCTCAATGATGAAAAACTGAAAACATTTCCTCTAAGAACAGGAACAGGACAAGTGTGCCCTCTCTCACTTCTATTATTCAACATAGTTTTGGAAGTTTTAGCCATGGCAATCAGAGAAGAAAAAGAAATAAAAGGAATCCAAATTGCAAAAGAAGAAATAAAACTGTCACTGTTTGCAGATGACATGATACTCTACATAGAAAATCCTAGAGATGTCACCAGAAAACTACTAGAGCTAATAAGTGAATTTGGTAAAGTAGCAGGATACAAAATTAATGCACAGAAATCTCTTGAATTCCTATACACTAACAATGAAAAATCTGAAAGAGAAATTAAGGAAACAGTCTCATTTACCATTGCAACAAAAAGAATAAAATACCTAGGAATAAACTTACCTAAGAAGGCAAAAGACCTGTATGCAAGAAGACTATAAGACACTGATGAAATAAATCAAAGACAATCCGAACAGATGGAAAGATATATCATGTTCTTGGATCGGAAAAATGAACATTGTGAAAATGACTATATTACCCAAAGCAATCTATAGATTCAATGCAATCACTATGAAATACCAATTTGAAAAACCAATGGCATTTTTCACAGAACTATAACAAAAGGTTTTACAATTTGCATGGAAACAGAAAAGACCCTGAAGAGCCAAAGCAATCTTCAGAAAGAAAAACGGAGCTGGTGGATTCAGGCTCCCTGACTTCAGACTATAGTACAAAGCGACAATAATCAAGACAGAACGGTAGTGATACAAAAATAGAAATATAGATCAATGGAACAGGATAGAAAGCCCAGAGATAAACCCACACACATATGGTCAACTTATCTTTGATAAAGGAGGCAAGAATATACAATGGAGAAAATACAGCCTCTTCAGTAAGTGATGCTGGGAAAACTGGACAGCTACATGTAAAAGAATGAAATTAGAACACTCCCTAACACCATACAAAAAAAAATAAACTCAAAATGGATTAAAGACCTAAATATAAGGCCAGACACTATAAAACTCTTAGAGGAAAACATAGGCAGAACATTCTATGACATAAATCACAGCAAGATCCTTTTTGACCCACCTCCTAGACAAATGGAAATAAAAACAAAAATAACCAAAGGGGACCTAATGAAACGTAAAAGCTTTTGCACAGCAAAGGAAACCATAAGACGAAAAGACAACCCCCAGAATGGAAGAAAATATTTGCAAACAAAACAACTGACAAAGGATTAATCTCCAAAATATACAAGCAGCTCATGCAGCTCAATATCATAAAAACAAACAACCCAATCCTATAATGGGCAGAAGACCTAAATTGACATTTCTCCAAAGAAGACCTACCTATTGCCTACAAACACATGAAAAATTGCTTAGCTTCACTAATCGTTAGAGAAATGTAAATCAAAAGCACAATGAGGTATCATCTCACATTGGTCAGAATGGCCATAGTCAAAAAAATCTACAAACAATAAATGCTGGAGAGGGTGCGGAGAAAAGGGAATCCTCTTGCACTGTCGGTAGGAATGTAAATTCATAGAGCCACTCTGGAGAATAGTATGGAGATTTCTTAAAAAACTAAAAATAGAACTACCATATGACCCAGCAATCCCACTACTGGGCATATACCCTGAGAAAACCATAATTCAAAAAGAGTCATGTACCACAATGTGCATTGCAGCATTATTTATAATAGCCAGGACATGGGAACAACCTAAATATCCATCGACAGATGAATGGATAAAGAAGATGTGGCACACATAGGCAATGGAATATTACTCAGCCATTAAAAGGAACAAAATTGAGTTATTTGTAATGAGGTGTATGGACCTAGAGTTTGTCATACAGAGTGAAGTAAGTCAGAAAGAGAAAACGAATACCATATTCTAATGCACATATATGGAATCTAAAAGAATGGTACTGATGAACCTAGTGGCAGGGCAGGAATAAAGATGCAGATGTAGAGAACAGACTTGAGGACACAGAGGGAAAGGGGAAGCTGGGATGAAGTGAGAGAGTAGCATTGACATATATACACTACCAAATGTAAAATGGATGGCTAAAGGGAAGATGCTGAAGATGGCTAAAGGGAGATCAGTTCAATGCTTTGTGCCGACCTAGAGGGGTGTGATAGGGAGGGTGGGAGGGAGGTTCAAGAGGGAGGGGATATGGGGATATATGTGTACATATAGCTGATTCACTTTGTTATACAGCAGAAACTAATACAACATTGTAAAGCAATTATACTCCAATAAAGATATTTTTAAAAAGTAAAAAAAAGGATGATCTTGAAATGTTCAGATATATTTGTATACCTCTGAAATTAAAAAAAACTTTAACATTTTACAGGGTTAATTACCACGGCTAGGACTTCCTAAGTTGTGTCTCTAAGTGTCTGTCTATGATACTTGGGAGACAGCACAACACAATATAGTAGAAAAATCCTGAGATGTAAAGTCTAACTGAACAGGGTTTTGCACCTGCTCAGTTATTTATGTGTTTGAGAAACTTTGACTAAATTGCATAACACGATAAGTAGTCTCAATTTTCATGTGATGTAATAGAATAGTCCATCCTTCATGGGTTTATTGAGGAGATTAAAATGATAATGTGTGCAAAGCACCTAGCACACTGCTCGGCAAATAATAGGAGTTCATTACATATAACTTCATTTCCTTCAAATCCCTTATAAAGTAAAATTAATGAAATAAGTTCTATTACAGTTATTTACCTTTGAAAGCAATTGTAATTAAAATAAAAGGTCTCAGATAACTTGTACTGAATAGAGCTTGGTTAAATAAAAATGAGAGACTAAGCTAAATGAAAGCACTGATGTCGCTAACAATTTATAAGTAATTATTAGTTCCACTGCTATGTCTTTTCACCCTATTCTATTTTTAGAACCTATTTTTCTAACAGTACACAATTATTTTTTTATGATTAGGTATGTATAACAACATATGCTATTTAAAATCAGAGGGGTGGGATACGGAGGGTGGGAGGGAGACACAAGAGGGAGGAGATATGGGGATATATGTATATGTATAGCTGATTCACTTTGTTATAAAGCAGAAACTAACACACCATTGTAAAGCAATTATACTCCAATAAAGATGATAAAAAATTTTTAAAAATAAAAATAAAAAGAATAATAAAATCACCCTGGCTGACATTGAACTCTCTTCCTCTACAGTGGTGGACTGCTAATTCAAGGTTCTCTTTCTGCAGACTGTAACACAACATCATGAGCAATTACCCTTCAAAAGGTGCCTCCTGATGGTAATAATGGTGTGCAATAAACTTCCATTTACTTGGGTTTTAAACGACCATAAAACTTAGAGGGCCAGATTTTATTTTTATTCTTTACCAATGGCAACTAGGTCATATCACAGTTCCAATCAAACAGGGAACACACTCCTAGAAGATTTTCTTTCTCCTCAAGGATACAACTGTCACCACTTGTGGTCATTCTATACTGTGAAATTCATGCCTGCAGGTTACTCCTTGCCACCATTATTCTGTCTGGTTCAGTCCAAGGGCCATTTTTTCCAGTATAAAAAGATAAGCTCTCAAATGTTTTAGTTGATGTTAACATATTTAAAATTTTTTTTTTATTTTCTCCATTTTCTGTTGTTTTTGAACATCCACAACATATTCTTGAAAATTAATATTTTTTAGTATAGTTTTCTTCTTCATTGTCTCCAGTGGATCCCAGGATCTTCTGCCAATCAGTGTGCATCAATAACATGAAAAGTCCAGAGGAGACCCGATTGACTTAAATCAAATACTCCAGGCCAGACCAGTTTACTGATCCTAGGTCACTTTCCTACTGTGAGTTGTAGGGATATCAATTGTTATCAGAGCTAAATTATATACATAAAGTTTTGTATATATTTTTAATCATTCTCATTTTCATTCTTGATCTTGCCTTGCATGTACTCACACACACACATGCGTATATATATACATACAAAGACACACAGACAATATATTTTGTGTAATTCTGTAATGTTTAATATATATATGCATATCATGTGGCTAAATTTTCTTTAAGGCTAAGTAGCTTGTGTCTCCAGTTTCTATTTTAAAATGTTAATGTGAAGTAACTTCAAAATTCTAGTACCAGGATGCAGATATAACACCTGTATTATATGTTTAGGTGGTGGCATGTGTTAACATGCTTTAACAGTATCATTTGGACTGAAGTAAAAACCCAAAAAAGTGAGTCTAAGGAACAGTGAGGTATTTTATAAGATAATGTTTAATATAACAAAACTATTCATGCTGTGAAATGCTTTTTGAAATTCTATATCATCCCAAATCACAGATAGTCACAATTTATAAAGTTTAAGATATATTAGAATCTGGACAGTTTGAAAAGCTGGAAAATTTGAGGTTTGAATAAATGTGTTTCCAAGATCCTTGAGTTACTTTGCATTTATTTATTTTAATCAATGATCTGTGAAAACTCTTAACTTGTGTCAATAAAAGAAAAATAGAAATGATAAGCACAGTATCAAGTTCTTTCCTTGCAATAATTCTCTATTCTCTATTTTCAGAAATCTGTGTTTAAAATAATACATTCTTTGGTTGAATAATTAAACTTTAAATGCATCCTATTGTTTTGTAGTTAAAGAAGTTTTTTGTTTATTGAAATTCACTTAATCTGAAATTAAGTATTTAATTTCTCTGAGTTTTAGGTATCATTGTTTTGTTAAGTTTATAAAATATAGATATTCTATTTATTATATTTAAAGTATAGTTCTCCAATTATATCATTTATAAATCATGCTATAGATTCAAATTATGTTGCTTTACTGCTGAAACTTAGACATATATGTTTTGGAAATATAACTAAAGAAGGTGATGAATTACTAAAAATATTTCATGTTGTGACTGATTTTAAATACATATATTTAGAAGATCCAGCTGAAAACATGATATGTATACATATATTAAACACTGCACAATTATACAAACCATGTATGTGTGTGTGTGTGTTTTCACATGATATTTGATTAGAAAATAACTCGACGAGGTGACAGGAGACCCAAATTTGAATCCTGTTTATTCTACTTCCTACATATATAAACCCAGATAAATAACTTTGTTTTTCTATTGTCAGAATTTTAGTTATAAAATAAGAGGATTTTTAACATATAATGTCTAATGTTGTTACTAAGCAAGGGCTCAATGCCCCAGACACATAGAAGCCAATAGTATGGCATCGGTTTTTGAGAGAAGAGAAAACTTTATTGCAAGGTCGAGCAGCAAGGAGACAGGAGGCAAGACTCTCAAATCTGCCTCCCTGATCTGGAGCTCAGTTCACCTTTTATGAGTTAGCAGAGGAGGGCTGGTATGCTGACGCACTGGTGGCCCAGGCTTTGAGTGGAGGGCTTTGGAACTTGGCTATTTATGGTAAGGTAGGATAAATAAGGCTTCAGCACTGGAGAGTCCTGGACAGCGGACCCTTTGCCCTTTGCTTCTGTAAGTGTTCTGGCTTTCAGGTTATGGTCACGTCCCAGTCCTTTGGTTCTGTGGGGTGAGAGAAACTTTGGTTCCGCGTGTTACTTGAGGTCAAAAATTTCTCCTCTGGCCACAGTGCATGACCCGTGGTCTTATTCTGTTGTTTTTGAAAAAACAACTCAGTTATCTTGTTAGAAACAGGATAGGACCAGTTTGGACTGGTTCTGCAGTTACAATGTCATTTCTAGCTCTGTCATTTTTCTGATTCTCTTCTATAATTACTTAGGCTAGAGACTCAAATAATTATGTAAGGAAATTTTAAATAAGTTGAACTATTATAATTCTTAGGTTATATGTAAAATTTAAATGAAATAAAAAGTTCTCATTTCATTTATTTTTAAGAACCTCAGTCAATTTATCTTATTAATAAAGATGACAATGAAGTATGAACAACTGAATTTATTCATATCACATATTTAGAGACAAACAAATAACCATTTTCTAATACAATCTACTATTAAAAATGTTTCTGGCTGAAGCCAGAGCCAAACTCAGACTCAGCTGCTCATTGCTCAAAAGTTACATTTCTTGTCTATGAAGACAAAGCAAAATGTGAAAAATCCTCTAAGCTATAATACACAGAATGAAATATTACTAAAAGACACGTAGGTGAGTGTTTTCTTGTGGTGAGTGTTTTCTATTACTTTGACTTTGAGAACTTGAATAGATATTCTGTATCATTTTCTATGAATAGATTTGAAAGCCATAGACAATACAAGATTGTCTTTTACACTTTTACAAAACTTCTTTATTAAAAACCAAGTCTTGAGCATATTTCAGAATTTATATTTGTACACCACAGTATGTATTTGCATTAAAATTTATTATTGTCTTCCTGATCCAATATTTATTTTAGTGAGTTAACTGATTTTTAGAGTGCCAATTTCACTAGACTCAAGATTAGTGTTAAAAATTCAATTCTAACACATATTTGCCTCTGATATTTTCAAATAAGATTAGAAATATATTGTAAACAGTAGATTTTCTCCAATATTGATCAACAGTTATGTGATGCATTTTAGCAGAATATAGGTCTTGGACATTAATTTCCATCATATGTTGAAAAGAACCTCACAAACTCACAAAAGAAGGCTGATTATTATCCTGATACTATATGGCCAACAACAATTATATATATGTATGTATATATATATATATATATATATATATATATATATATATATATACATTTTTTTAAATTAAAGTTGCTTTACCAAAGCTCTTGATAACATAGAGGATAATATTGTTCACAGACACATGTCCTTGTCAAGTCTGAGAAGAAAATAAATGGTTCTATAATTAATTTTTGATGATCCAGAGATTGACAAATACTTCTAGTTATTTTTATCTCAGTTTGTCTTTATCTGGTTTTCTTACTTTTTGATCAATAATATCTTCAATATCACCTGAGGGGAAATTAAAACATTATACATAATGAGCATCTAACATATTAAAAAATTGTGTAAAAGCTTTTGTGAAAGTTTGTTGAGAAAATAAAACGAGATGAATTGACTTGAAAAGAAAATACGGGCATTATATAGATATAATTCTTTATAGATTTACATTACAAATTCCATGTGTTTTTATAACTACAATAAAAAATGTATTTAAGCCAACTTAATTTTACAATTTACCCTGTGCTGATTTGCTTTGAACTACTCATAATCCAACATCATGAAAGCAAAACTCATTACCAGTTTATACATCTTTAGGCATTATAGCGATCTATGCCAAATCCTATTTGATTGTTTTATTTTAAAACAGTAATGTTTTGGAATAGATCTTTAAATTACTATCCATTTAAAATTTAACTTGTTTGATTAATTCCTCTGAATAAACACTGATTCCCTAATCATTTAATTAAATAATGAATTATGTTATGGATTATTAATGTGATTAATAACTGAGTCATTATTGCTCATTGGGTAAATTTAGGTAATTTTGTAATCTCTCTGCCTCATCTCTAAAATGAAAAACATCACTGGACCCGCCTCTGTCAGTTCTTCTAAGTGTTCAATATGATAATCAAGTTAACATGTATAGTGTAGGTTCTGATCTGTAGTAACCATATCATTTCTTTTTCTCCAGAGATAAAGGTATATAAACACACACTTTTTTTTAGATATAAAATACACTGGATTTTTTGAAATTCAGTTTCATATTAATTTATGTTGAGCCATGATTTTTATCTTACATTGACTAGAACTAATGATGATTTATGAGGTTTTGGTAACAATTGAGGGTTTATTCTTTAAAAATCAGTTTGTAGAATATATCTAACCTTCAGTTTTCATAGATGGCAACCCAAACAAGAAATTTTTCTCAGCTAGTAAGTTAGAACAAACAGAGAGGGAGGTAGATATCATGATGTTGATGTTTTATTCTCTGTCCTTACTCAATTATTTTCCTGTGACAGCTTTTCTAAGTACATAAACAGAACTTTAACAGAGTTTGACATTCCTTTATTTCAACTAAAACAGGAGCTAGGAGCACCCTTTCTGAAGGCCATTTTTGCAGCTCTACTTATATCCAGGACATGGAAGCAACCTAAGTGTCCATCAGCAGATGAATGGATAAAGAAGATGTGGCACATATATACAATGGAATATTACTCAGCCATAAAAAGAAACGAAATTCAGTTATTTGTAGTGAGGTGGATGGACCTAGAGTCTGTCATACAGAGTGAAGTAAGTCAGAAAGAGAAAAACAAATACCGTATGCTAACACATATCTATGGAATCTAAAAAAAAAAAAAAAATGGTCATGAAGGACCTATGGGCAAGACGGGAATAAAGATACAGACCTACTAGATAATGGACTTGAGGATATGGGGAGGGGGAAGGGTAAACTGGGATAAAGTAAGAGAGTGACATATATACACTACCAAATGTAAAATAGATAGCTAGTGGGAAGCAGCCGCATAGCACAGGGAGATCAGCTCGGTGCTTTGTGACCACCTAGAGGGGTGGGATAGGGAGAGTGGGAGAGAGGGAGACACAAGTGGGAAGAGATATGGGGACATATGTATATGTATAACTGATTCACTTTGTTATAAAGCAGAAACTAACACACCATTGTAAAGCAATTATACTCCAATAAAGATGTTAAATAAAATAAAATAAAATAAACATATGCCATTCATCTTGATTTTTGAATTTATAAATACATGCCTAGTTAAATTATTATGTTGATACAGCACTATTTAGTGTGTCATGAGATGTAGTGGAAAATGCATGGCAAAATTAGAAAGAGTTAAAGCCAGAAAGGTGATGACTTGTCCAATACGATAAATAAGTAGTTGAGTTAGGAAATAAAACCAGGCAAGCTAAGTTTTCAGTCAACAGCTACACCAAAATTAATATTTCCCCTAATAAACCAGTTTCATTCTATTCATCTGTCATTCATTTATTCATTCATTTATCAAACATTTACAGAAAACACAATGGTGAACAAAATACATGCAATGTCCTCCTCTGGAGTTTAAAAAGTAACAAAGAACAAAGAAAATGAACAAAAATGAGAATCCTATGAGAAGCAGACGTTTCTAAGAGAGAATGTAACAGAGAAACCAAATAGAATCTGTGGGCCCAAGGGAAAGGCCCCCAGTTTTTCTGAACCTCAGTTTGCTGATCTGAATCTGAGAGAGTTGATTCTCTGAGATAATTATTTATAAAATCATTAGCAATCTTGATAATTATAAACATATGAAAAAAACATGAGATATCTTAGATTTAGAAACATATAGCATTCGGATCTTCCTAATTTGGTTGCAGATTTTAATCTCTTTTTTCTATTATCATAATTTATTCAAATGCTTCATGTTCCATGTCAAGATTTATTTATTTAAAGTTTATTAAAATTTATTATTAAAGTTTAAATACCAAACTCACCCTTACCTCAGCAACTCGTGGACTTCTTTTTCTATACATTTTTTAAGTGTTTCTCAACTAGGGAGATTTTATCCCCCAGGAGATATTTGTCAATATCTGGAGATATTTTTGGTTGTCACAACTTGGCGATCAATGCTTTTAGCATCTAATAGGTAGAAGGCAGTGATGTTGCTAAGCATCCTATAATGTATAACATATTGTGCCAGAGCAAAATAATTATCTGCCCCAAATGTTGAAAGTGCCAAGGATAAGAAAACCTGCTTTAGAAAACATAATAATTTTTCCCTCCTTATTTTACCCCCCTATTTTTTCAGACTCTTAAACAAAATACACAGTGTAAGGATATTTATTTTAATATATTAATTATTAAATTCATTAATCTGTTTCCTTACTCAGGTCACGCAATTGTATAACACTGACAAATTCATTTTTTTATCCATACATTTATCATAAATTCAACAAATATTTATTGAAGGTTTACTAAGTGTTAGGCATTCTGCTCTTAATACAAAGATGAAAGAAACTTCAGACTCTTCCATCACAATGGAGAAAATTCATTTAAATAATTAGCAATATGTAATGTTTAAACTGTTTCTGGCTTGAATATATTTCAAAGTCTAGTGTTATGGCATTAAGTAAATTTCAGTATATACACATAGACATAAATAACTAGAAAATGTTATCTCAACAATTACACTTAATTTTATTTATAATCTTAAAAACATTTTAAATTGTTTTTCCATCTCTTATTACCCCTGTATATTATGCAACCTACCCTACTACAAGTAACTTAAGAAGGTCAGTTAAGCTTTGGAAACCATGACACAAACACAATTGCTAATCCCTGTGGTATTTTCCTCTTAATTGATTTTAAACTACCAGTTTTCTTTACTTCTTCTTAGCTCTGAAAACTTAATGTGCCAAGACTAATATAATAACATTGCTATCATCAAATTAAATAGAATTTAATTTCTTAAAAATATAAGGAAGGAACTACATCCAAAACTATTCATTAAAATATATGTAGCTACATTCACAGTAAAGTACAAAGTAGATTAAAACAGTCTACTTTTAAAATAATTTAAAATGATTTCACACATTTTTTTCCACACACAATGACATTTTTATACTCATTTCAATTCTCCTATTCTCCAAGTGCATGTTTAATTTCATAGATTTCTGTTACCTCAGTTTCCACCAAAGGTCTACAGAGGCCTGCAATTTACTGTTTCATATTACCTCGTGTTGTTTTCTGAATGCGTAGGTGAATGGAGTCACGTGCCAAGTCTAGAGAACAGTGGATGAAAATGTGCTTCCAGACCCATCATCTACGGCATCATAATCTTTTTTCTCATAAAACATAGCCTGTTCCTGACTAATTCTCAATGATGCCCAGGCCCAAATTATTACTGTCAGGTCTGCCAGGAATCAATGCCAGCAAGAGTAATGTATTATCTTAATTTTATGTTCCTGGTATATACAACACATAGCCCTACTATAGCAGGAATACATGTACCCAGGGGAAGATGAAGGATAGAATTAAAAAACTACAAGCAAGTAAAAACTGTATAAGCTTTCCTTAACTTTTGCTTTCCCCTAAATTTTTTTTATCCAAGTGTGTAAATTGTATAAACTCATTCAGCATAGAGCATAAAAATATGACATGACATGGGAATCATATAACAAATAACAAGCGGTCAAGAACTGTTTTTGAAATTGTTTTCAAAATATCAAGTTTAAACAAAGACATATGCTACCATAAACACTTAGTAGCAAATCACACTGAAAATGGAAAACATAATCTCTTCAGAAAAAATGTGAAGAGAAATATTTCACTCTTGGTTAGATTATCGTGTGACCCCATTACTATAACTTGTTATTGGATCAAGGACATTTCTGATTGGACCTGCCGAGAAACAGACTGGAAAAACAAAGTTGATGAAGTTGTCAGAAGTGAAAAAGTGACACAGACATTCAAATGTCAAGTCATTGGCATTCTGGGAAATTTTCTTCAGATAAAAAGAGGAAATGAGAATCTCATAGAGAAAAAAATATAGAAGGAATAAGTAGAATTCTGGAGAGCATTTCAATAATTGGAGACAGAGGGCAGAACAGCAGATATCATGGAAAAGGAAGAGAGCAGACATGCCTGTATATGTTTGGAAGCACGGGAGGTTGCCAGTTGAGGTAAGATGGAGATAGAGGTGGATCTAAAGTACAGAGACAGATTCCTACTGAGTCATGGCCACAGCAAAACAGTGTTAAGATTAAAACTATGCTTTCTGAGACCTATGAAGATGTAGGAAACTGTGTCTTGTTTTTGTTGTGGTAAATAACAGGCAATTCTGCAAAAGCTAGATTATTTTCTTTCTTTGGATATCCTTAAAAATCCAAAGGGCAGGGAGGTAACTTTATACACGTGCTACACTTGCTTTTAGTGGCTAAAATTGCCCAACTAGAATTTTATTTCTTTACATACGCACACTGCCCTGCTAAAATGCTAGTAGCCTAGAGAGAGGTAATATATTGATTCATTTTTAGAAAAATTATTTACTGTGAACCAATAAAACAATTTCCATTGTGACATGTTTGAGAGAAAATTTCTTAGAAACTGTTGGTGGAGGGTGATGATAGGAGAGAAATGAGGGTGGGAGAAAAGGTGAGAAAAGAAAAAGGTGGAATTTGGAAAGAACTAAGTCCTAGTATTGAGAGAGTAGACTTGGGTACTGGGTATGTAAGAGGCAGCATTAAAGCACTATCAGTCATTAGTTGTGGGGAGAAGAGAGGAATAGCAATAAAATAGAAGTTCATTTAAGATAACCATTGTCTGGTTCAAAATTTTAATTAAGGCTCAGTTTATATTTCAGATTATTCTATATCTGTTATGTAGTAAGGTAAAATTTAGTGACCAACTTTATATGAACTTAAGATTTACTAGATTTATCATACTAATTACCTCTATTATGTACTTCAGCATTATGTTTCCTTTCTGAATGCAGATATTAAATAATCCCAGACAATTTTTTTCAGAAAGAAATTGTAATAGCTAGTTTGTGCATGTGAAAAAGTGTTATTTTATGATCAGTTCTAAAATGTGATCTCCTTTTTGCTATACGTAGTCACAGAATTGACCAATGTTGTCAGTCCTGTTACATGAAATTAATTAATGTGGATGACACCACCTAAGGAATATTTGAAATGTATGAAGACTTTTTTGTTGTCACAAGAACAGAAAGGCTCTACCAGGATAGAATGGGTGGTAATGAAAGATGCTAAACAACAAACAATGGATGGTAAGTTTTGCATAACCAAAATGTTTCCATTCAAAATGCAATATTTCTTACTGAGTTACACTGGACTTGCAACAGATAAACTTTAAGGTAATATAAATAATTAGAAAATGGCAGGCATCATTAACTCTCTAATCTAAGCTTTTCTTATGATCTCTTTTTCTCTAGGCACATTCCATGTAGGGCAGGGATGTGTGACATGGCTCCTACTAAGGAGACAAGATTGGAAATCAGCTGTGTGAGGCTTCTGAGAATGTTTCATTTTCTTTATAAAAAATAGACAAACAGATAAGGCATAGTTTTGACTCTTTCATCCCTTCCACCATCTTCACATCATGAATATGAATACATGGCAACCACCTTAGAAAAGTGAGGTCATGAGCATGAGGAAATAAACATGCCATAAATAGCAGAAGATGAAGGTAGAACAAAGTGTGGTGACTAATAGCATTGCTTAATGCCTTCTGGGCTCTGGACTTCCCAACTCCAAACTTTTATTTTAAGATGGGAAAAAGAAATATCTATGTATTTAAACCACTATATCCATGCTTTCTATATTTCAGTACTGCGTGTGTGTGTGTATTCAGTTTAGATTCATCTGTGGTTACAATTTGTTTAAAAATTACTGACAAATTTCTGGAAACACTAAGACATTTCCCTTAAACAACTTTATACTGTTACCCTTTGGATTGTTCCTTTGAGAAAGATTCATCTAAATTATGATATGAGTGGTCATATTCCTGTTAGTTACTGAAATCCACTACTGGAACATCGAAAATAGAAACACAACTGCAAAAAAGGTGCAACATTCCTAAAATATATTAATTCTCATCACTAATTTTCCTTACAAATGAAGAAAAGATGAGAAACAAAGTTTATGCATTACTAATAATTTAAATAAATAATGATTATTGATTTGAATATAATATTTGTGTCACTTCAGTTTACCATTGCCAGCTCTTTAGAAAGACTAGGTTGAGAAATATCTTTCTGGTACAGGAAAAGGCTTTGTAGGAAAATGTTTGCTATAATTATCACATTTTTCTGTGCATTATATTACTGCATTAAAATTTTAGGGATTTCTTGCAAACTCTTACCACCTAACTAATTTATGTATTAATCATTCTCTATGCAAAATGCTTGAAAGGCCTATTGGCATTTTCTTATGTTTTGCAGCTCAAAATTTAAACAGGTTAGGTCTCTATCTCTTCTAGAGATTCTGTTTTTTCTATAGAACTTTCAGCTGGGCTTTTCAGAATGTCCAGGACACTTGGCTTGAGAAACAGGAAACTATCAGGTTCACTGAAAAATTATGGGGTCTTTTGGAAGTGTCTTAGGGTCTCCAAAGAACATATCATTGTCAATGTGAAACCTGCAAGAATGATGAATTTTTTAGAGAATAGTCATCAAAAGGATGCACTGAAATAAAATTACAGAAATCAAATATTCCAAATTAGTTTTCCTATTTTACCTCCATCTTAAAACGTAGAAATTTGATTTTAAAAGCCTTAAAATAAAAGTTTAGAAAGTTGTGGGAAACAATTCTACAGATCAGTTATTATTTAAACATGCAATTTTAAAATTACAAAAATCCCTTTGCTTAAAAGGTTACCTCGTACAGAATTTTTAAAATTCAGTCACCATAAATTTAAAACTGACTCTGTTTATAAGGACACTTATCAACATAAAAAAGTAAATATAACCTAACTTCTGTTTAAAGTGAGCTTCATTTTTAACAAGTTTCACAGTAAACAATACACAGTGGTACTTTGACAGCTCAAAGAAAAGTGGCAAATTCTGTCAAACCACTTCCTGCCTAAGGGCAATCTGTTGGCTTCCTTCAACCCTCACCATACCTCTTGAGTTCCAAATGCCTCTCTGACTCTTCAAACTTGCTCTGTGGCTATCTAAACCCTCTTTCTCTTTGTTGTAGTTCTTTCTAGCTAGTGTTGCTTAAACTCCAAGAATACTACTCTTTCTTCCTCAAGTCCAGCTGAGGTCCTGATATTCTCAGTGTGACTATTCTCTCTTTAGTGTTCATGATAAAAGCCAACTTCTTTGTTTACTAAAGTAATTCATTCTGAGGTTTGATTTACTAATAATCCTGGCCAGATAACTGCAGTTTACATATACTATTGTATCTAATGTGTTGCAATTAATTTATTTTCTTGTTTATCATCTCTCTTCCTCACTGGAATAGAAGCTTGGTGAGAGCAGGTATCTCTGTTATTATGATTCCTCTGTAGTATTTAGTTCAGACTCAGCTGTATTCACTCATGTTTCTTAAAGAGTAGTAAATGTTAGAAGTTCATTGAAGAAGCAGAACGTTATGGGTGATCATGGTTGGGGAGAATGAAGAGAAGGTCCCTTAAGCTGGATTTTGAAGGATGGACAGGATTTGTATGAATCAAGTAACTAGGTACTAAACTCGGCCCAAAGTTCCTACGTATGGCTACCTCTCAGTCTATACCCAGAAACGTTACACATACAGTTAGGTGTCTGATGTCAGAGTGGTGCACAAACTCTATGGGTGCTTATCTCATCTGAAGGAAGAAACAGAAAATGGGATACATACTGGGGACACGGACTGAATTTGGAGCAAGCAGGTAGCTGCTGGGGGTGGTACAGTGAAGTTCTGGCTGAGGGCAGGCAAAGATGGAGCGTTTATGCTGGGAAGCCCAAAGAAGTAAGTTAAGTCTGTCTTTCCCACACGTGGTCAATGTCAGGGTCCAACTTACTTACATACAATAGGAATGAATATTGATAGATCATATAATAACAACTATACACTTACACTCAAATCATTTTTTGATTTTTCATAACAGTCTATTAAAGGAAATGTTACTTCCTTTGAAGTATATTTCAACATTCTCAAGTAAGTTCAGTTTGCTGGACAATATCTCAAAAAAGGGAAGTTACACGTTTAAGGCTGCAATACTTAATTATTCTCCTGTAGCCACTATTTTAATAGATTAATTTATTGGTTCCATTTTCTCATACTTAGTGGCTAATTTATCAGCTAAAAGCAATAGTCATGCCAAATTAAAGTAATAGAATATTGGGCATGTTACATAGACAATTTCCCATTATCACACAGAATGAAGTCTCAACACTACAATCCGTTTAATCAGAATATGATTAAGTAGGACACCGTCTTTATTGAAACAATTTCTTGAGATAAATTTTTCTCTAAGTATTTCAATACAATACACTTTTTTTCCCCTTCATTCAGAACAAAATTATTTCTTGTACTCTGAGATGTCATAGTCATCCAAAACCACTTCAAGATAGATAAAAGTAACTTAATAAAAGCAGTGAACATCTACCTACATTTTAAAATCCTTTTTTAAAAAATTGCAAGAGAATGATAAGCATAAAGCATGAGAATATTTTTTCAATCTTGCATTAGTACAATATCACATGATTATTTGCAGAATGTTTACATTTGGAAGATTTTATTCTTATTACTTTCTTCTTTTCTGTTTGTATCTGTAACACTGATTTCATGGTTTGAATTTGGTTCTAAGTTGCTCAAAACAAACCTTTGATAAAATATATATAAAATATATAAGTTACACCTAAGGAGTTTTATTAAGAAAAGCAATATCAAGCCAGCATAATTCTGAAAAAATAATTTAATCATAAAACTTTTCAGAAAATTTCTTGTAAAAGAAGAAAATGAACAGATTCTTCTCACAATACCTGTAACCACAAAGCACAAAGTAAAATACTTTATTTCATCTTTATGGTTCCAAGAAATCAAGAGTGACAATAAAACATCTTTTCCTTATTTATTTTCTGTTTACTCTAAGTGGATTTTTTTCTTTAGAATTTAATGGAAATATGACTTTGAATATAGAACACGGGCTTATAGTTAGATGGATGTCAGACACATTAAAGAATTGCAGCAAAAATTTACCTGCATCCAAACAAGGTTGTTTATATGATAAATTCAAATTCTAATTAAATGAAATTACATTTAATAATAGCATACAGGTTAACTGACCTGGATTTAACAAGAATAAGTACGATTTGTCAAAAGAAAATATATAGTCAAGGTAAGTACAGGAAATTCAAGGTCAGTAGGAAAATCTTCACAACAATCATGTCAATGTTTTGCAATATTTTAGAGCTGTGCAGTACTACAAAGAACTATGATATGAGACAAATGTGGGTCACATAAGTCTTTTAAAATTTTCTAATAAAAATTTAAAAAGAAACAGAGGAAATTAATTTTAAAAATAAATATACCCCAAATATAATCACTTCCATATCTAATCAATTTAAAAATCTTAAGAGACACTTTATGGTCTTTTTTTTATACTAAGTCTTTGAAATCTGGTGTGTATTTTACAATTACAGCACTTCTCAATTTGGACTAAACCACATTTCAAATGTTTATTAACCACATGTGGCTAGTGGAGACCATTTTGGACAGTAGACTCTTAAAGTATTTCAATATACAAAGCCAGCTTTCAAAATGTTTCATATTCACAAATTAGTCTTACAGCCAACTCAATTCTGTTGTTTCTTATGTCTCTTCTATTTTGTCAAAGCAAAACAGTGTAAGACTTTTCTAGTAGTAATGTTACTGGTCTTTGTTGAGCCAATTATAGGAAATGATACGGTTTTCATTAAACAATCAATTTTAAAGAATCAATTTATATTAGAGTATTAGAAGTAGAAGCTATAACCAGCCTATATATATATATATATATATATATATATATAATATATCATATATTACATATATATTATATCTGTAATACTATATAATATTATATAAACAGTGTCCCTGTGCATGGGATTAAACTTGGCCTGTATTTTGAATAATATATATAAATGTATAATATTATCATTACAATATATTATATTATATATAATCATATTACAGAACAAGTTTAATCATGTGTACAGGGACACCTTTGCATGAATAACAAAGTGTAATATATTCAATATATTCAACATTTTGAAATAATTACTTTTTCTAAGGTAAATAATTCTAAATAGATAATTCTAAGTAATTTTAAATAAATAAATTCTAAAATAATCTATTTCTGATTAGAAAGTATTTTGAAGTATTTTATAAAATAAACTCATGTGGAACAGTATTTCATTCTAGATCATAGGTTTTTTTAAGGAATTCATTTTTATTCTTTCTTTTGTTGTACTTGTTTCCAATATTGACATCTGTGACATTTAGTTAGCTTGTATTGTTACAATTATTTATTTTCCAAAAAATAAAAATCTGCTGGATAGGCTGTAAAGTTGTTTTCCTTAGGGTGCAGAATCCAAAAGAACTAAAATATTCAATTTTATATAAATGTTAATGGCAATAATATAAGGTCTAATATCTAGATGCCATTTTGATAACATCCATACCTTACTTAATTCAGTACAGATATTTAAAATCAGCTGGAAAGATATGCTTTTGATGGGTAAAATTCCTTCTTAGATTTCTCAGTTTTGTTCTCTACTTTGTAAGAAAACTAAACTTTATTTTTAAGAGTATAACACCAGGTCAAAGCCTCAGATTATAACACACTGTGAGAGCTAAGTAAGATCAACTGGGAAAAGATTGATTGGCATTGAAAACTGACTGATTAGAAGCTGCAGGATTTATGGAAAACCAAGGCTTAAATCCAGGGATTTCAGGCAGGCTAACAACCTAGGAGCTTTTTCAGAAAGACCGGACTAAGTTGCTGACCTAGAATCAATGGGTATGTAACATCATTCCAACACAATCAGAGATATCAACATATAATTTTGTACACACTGTTATATTTTAAATAGATAACCAACAAGGCCCTGCTGTATAGCACAGGGAACTCTGCCCAATATTCTGTAATAACCTAAATGGAAAAAGAATTTGAAAAAGAATAGACACATGTATATGTGTAACTGAGTCACTTTGCTGTACATCTGAAACTAACACAACATTGTTAGTCAACTATATTCCAATATAAAATAAAAGTTTTTTAAAAAGTTATGCAGATAATCCATACAGTGAATATGCCTCCCAGGTTAGCTGAGAGTTTGCAGCATATGCTCAGATCACTTCATGCTACATATGCTTATGTACAGAAATTGCTTGCATTGCTGCAAATGACTGAGATTAAATGCTGTTAACTGCAAGGACTAATTTTTCCTTATTTAAACAATGTGCATGTGTAAAGAAAATGATAATTAATAATATGTATATCCACTTGTTTTCCCTGGTAAAATTCAAGATGGAAAACAATACAATTTAAACCATATATATTTGAAATATTATGGATATTAGGGTAAATAAAATTATTCAGTAACAACATAAATGGGAAAAGAATTTGAAAAAGAATAGATACATGTATATGTATAACTGAATCACTTTGCTGTACACCTGAACTAACACAACATTGTTAATCAACTATACTCCAAAATAAAATAAAAAGTTAAATAAAAAGTATTCACAAAGCAGAGGTGAGAGAAATCTCAGATTAAGTATGCTTTCAATATTTTTAATTAAAAAAATAACTATATATCTCTAGTCATAGACAAAATTATTAGAGACACATCTACAGAATAACAAGCAAAATTATAATTACATAAATATATAGTTAAAACTCAAGAAAAATAAAGGTAAAAAACATATTTTACTTGAATGATCTGAATATTTTAGGCAAAAGCTTACTTTTTTTCCTGTTAAATTAGGTCTATTCTAAAATTTCAAACGCTGATTCTAAGGAGTTGTATGTGTTTCTCCCTTTCTGTCAAGGAAAAATCTACTTCTTCTGTTACATTCCGATCCATTAGAAAGAATAAAATTTTTGCCTAAATTTGCATTTTTCTGTCCTTAGATTCAAGACTTCCCCACAAAAAGTTTTGCATCAAGGCAATTTGTGAAGGAAAAGAGCAAACATCACATGGAGTTTATGAAGAAAGTTTCTATAACCTGGGCTAAGACAGTATTAACATGGAAGAGATGAGGTCTTGTTGAGGACATTCAAATATATTAGGGAAAAGGCCTGAAATGTCAACTCTGTCATTGAATTTTCACAAAGTCTCTATAAAAGTAGAAGTTAGTCTGTTTCTGGGTTCTGAATACAAAGATTTTGGTGTAATAACTCCTATGATTCTTATTAACATTTTATGAATATAGGCTATAGCTTTAGCAAAACAGAAATAGCTCTTTAAATAGGGACAAAATTAGAGAAGGAATCCAAAAATTCAGGACAGTAAAAGCCATGAATCAGATACACCTTTCTGAAAGAAATGAATACATTTTGAGTAGATATTATAATATTAAAATATTCACAATTCACTGACATGTTACTAAAACCAATCATTTAGATTGACCAAGGAGGGACTGAAAGTAAACTGCCCTTGAAAAGTGAAAAGATGGTATTTTAAGGCAGATGAAATGTCACCAAATTATCAAAATAAGTAATAGAAAAGTGGCACCATATATAGAAGTTCTTCTTTGACTTGGCAGGAACGACAGGTCCCATAAAGAGTCCGGTTTTCCTCATAATTTAATGTTTCTGCGTGATCCAAATATAACTGAATTTTGTATAGAATCCTTTAGTTTCTGGCTTTAAACCCAAAAAGTTCAGTTTAACATGCAGATTGAAACTATTTAAAATAATTTTTAAACTGGCAAATAATGACATTAAAAAATAAACATTTTGTATATTTTTTGGTCAACGTGGAAGTAAGTGTTACAGAGAACAAATTGATATTAGAAATTGTAGCCTCTTTTTAAGGGAATCTGACTTAATTAATTGGAAACTGTAAGAAAATCTTAAAAATTTTTTTTTTCATGCACCTAGTATATTGCAAATCCCTTCCCTTTTTCAGACAAAAGAAATTAGAGGATATAAAATACTTGTGACCCCAGGAGTGAAAGAAATTACATATTTGTTAACAAATTAAGCTGAACAAAGGTTCAAAGTGTGATTCAATTTAGCCATGCTCTCTCTTTGATCTTAACCTATTCCCCCTAAAATGGAACCATTCATCTTTGTCAAGAAAACTGAAGTGTGCCCAATAGCCAGGTGGAATCTTAAGGCCTATTTAAGACAGAAAAAAATAATTATTCAAAACTACACTTGCTGTTAATCTCATCAGATAAATCTGAAAATACGGTGAAGTCACTGAAATTTCTTACTCAAAGCAAACTTAGTCTTCACTCTCTCTCTAAAAAAAAAAAAAAAAAAAAAAAAACTAGTTGAAATGTTTTGGGCTGTTAAATTCTGAGAGAATTCTTTGACTCCTTTGTGGTAGGGTATATAGCAAGCTAGAATAATAATAAACATGATTGTCTCTTCATAATGGGGACTTCCCCGGTGGTCCAGTGGTTAGGACTCAGTGCTTTCATAGCTGTGGCCCTGGGTTCAATCTCTTTTGGGTAACTGAGATCCCACAAGCTGCATGGCAGGGCCAAAAAATAAAAATCTCTTCATATTGCACAAATATTATAATTTGCTTACTCAACACATATATAGTGATGACTTAATAGTTATTTCACTTATTAATGCAATGAATGTATCTTTAAATTACCTTAAGAGGTTTATATGTAATCATCTCAATTCAATAATTTTCCCTTTTCATAATTTAAATTTTCATTTTTATCCAAGTTATATTATTTCCTGAATTTATATTTGTTGCTTAAGAATATGATCTCGTATTTTACACTTTAGTAATGAGAGATATTAATCCTAAAGAAATTGAATCAATAATCTGTATGAGTATAAACAAAAATAAGTAATAAATATTCAAATGATTAAGTCTTAAGGAATATTCTCATTTGTTTCTGTGTCTCTCCTACTTAAAATCCTACGTTGATGAGACTATTTTTAGAGCATGTTTGTCACTTTGCTCTTCAGTAATTTTTTCTATCCATGATTAATTTAGATGCTCTTTCCCTTCACGAATACAAAACACTGTTAAAATAAATAAATGTTTGGCAAATAAATGTTTTAAATGATTCAGGATTTTATGCAAAACTGCATATCATTATCCCTTGAAACAGGTTTCTTTCCCTTCAAGTATACCCAGTATTTAAACTCCATATTTAAAATACAAAGGAAAGATCATTCTTGCTCAAAACAAAATTATTCACCCAATAAACGGTGCAAACTATATCACATTTCAAAAATAAAATCCCTTAATGTATATAAACTATTATTCACCTAAGAACACTTCAACTTGATGCACTTGAAAGGCATCTATTCTATAACGTATGACACAAGTATAATTAACAGATAAAGATATTTTATATCCCAAACTGCAGGTTCTAAGCATATGTTCATGAAATTTTTGTTGATTAAAATAATTATTTCTCACTCAGATAATTGTTAATTTTCCAGCATTTCAGAAGAGTATATATTTATAAATACTTCTTTGATTAAAAGCCCTCTTCTGTTTGAGCTTTGGAAATCCAATTATTCCATTATGTCTCAGAAACTCTTAAGCATCATTTAAGCTATTTAACTTCCTAACTACTTCTTCTATTCATCACAGTACAGATAGTTATTGATTATACCCCTGTTTTTAATTTGAATATGTTCTTTCATTTATGCCCTTTAATTGTTGTATGAATATAAATTGTACGCCTAATCTGATCACAAATTTTCTTTGAGCAGGAAGCACATCGTAGGTATGATTTCCTGCCCTCTCAAAAACTAGCTTATTTCTGAATGCAAAGTACCATCCATTAAAAAATGATGAATTGCTATTTTGAAAATAAATACCAATTTTAAAGAACCTCACAAGTAGTAGAAACCTGGCAAACCTTCATGCTATCCTTTATCATTTATTTGCTCTATAGTTTTGCTCTAAGTATGTAAAGTACTTTTACTACTATAAATAAACAATTTTTTTTAATTTCTAGGAGGAAACATCCATTGTTCATGTAACATACGAGGAATATTATTTAATCCTTAAACTAACCTTGAGATATTACTTTTTCCATCTTAAAGACTAGGATATTGAGAATTGGTAAAACACTATGGGCCAGATCTTGAGTTTGGACATGCTGCTCTCTGACAGTATCTTTTTATCAATTGCAACACGGTGTCTATCTATAAAACCCAAGCACAAAAGATCTAGTTTAAAAAAGAAATATGCAAAATTAGATTAACTGAGTATACATTTTCTTTTCCAATGGCTATGGTATTAATTGAATGCTAAAAATTATGTAATAAAGTAAGAATGTTATATCTGCTTTTTAAATTTAATTATAACCTATGAAGGGACACAGTACCTCTATCTTACTTAATATTTTGATTCTGGATTCATTGGACACATTACAAAATAAATGTATGCTCATGATCTTTGTAGATTCCAAATATTTTAAGATAAATAGCATTGAAAGATTCTCCTATCTAGATCCCAAATATACATGATCATCAAAATGAAAATGAGTGATCAGAGATTCTCCCCCTGACAATTTGTGGGCAAGAGGAGCTTTTATAGGTGGAGGGAGGGTCTACATGCAGAAACAGCACAGTCAGCTCTGATACTCATCTTGAAATTGGTCATGCTGTGGTCTGACCAGCATCATCTTTATTGTTTTAAGTACAGTTAGTCTTCAGTTCCAGGATCAGTTTGTTCCCATTTCTTTGAGGCCACTTCTCAGAACTGTGGCAGCTTATGTCAGGGCTACAGTCTAGTCATCATGCAGTTAACTTCTTCCACCTGGCGGGGGTTTCAGTATCTATAACACAGCTCAAAGGATATGGCTCAGAATATTATCTATAGCCCTTGAGGAGGAACTAAATGTGCTTGACTGTATTTAATAACTAAACTATTATTATTTTGTCGTGTTCGACTGTTTTCCTTTGCTTCTGCATGTTCTCACTTATCTGATTAAACTTATTCTTTGACTAAAGTTTTTCCACAGACAAAAGGCAGGTGGAGGAAATGGGGCGGGAGGTGGACCATGAGGTCCTGCTCCATTTCACAACCACATCTCCAAATACTCCAAATAATAGAAAAGAAACAAGTCCTGTTCCTTCATACATGCACTCTACTGTACAACATCTGAAATGCAGATTGCCTGGAGATATTTTAGTGACTCTGATGGATTCTGGCTTAACATGCTAAAGGGGACACATGCATCCCTAGTTTCAGAAGGGATGATGCTAATATCATTGGAAATCTTAGAACGTATGTCAAAGTTTCTTTAGAGAAATCATTCTTTCCTATAGCAAAATAAAAGTTTCTTCATCTGTTTTAAAAAAGACTTTATTTTCAATACAATTTTGGGAAAGGGAACAGTCCTCTCTCTTTGCACATTTGAGAGTATTTATTTAAAAAAAGAATTCTCTGCTTAATAGCAATTTATGCCACTTTTCGCTTATCTTTAAATGTTTACTTTGAAATTGCATAAACTCTTTCCAAGGTATTCATTTCCAAGATATTGTGGCAAGCAAAATATAACTGTCAGTGATTTTTTTAAAATTGCAGCTTTTTATAGGAAGAACGCATTTTGCATCTTAAATTACTACTCTGAACACGTATAAATTATCTTGAAAGAAATCACTTTGGAAATACCTTGTTTTAAAAGCTAAACCAAGTGGCCAAAAATGCATCTTTAAAGTATCTGGGTTTATTACAAACTTTTCCTATACTTATCTAAGATTTTCATCTATAACGTCCAATAAAATTCATCTTGAAATGAAAACATTTGGAATCTTGAGTTTTAAAGTCCTAAAAACTGAACAACTATAAATTTAAGTTTTAATGATTAATAGGGACTAAAGTTTAAAAAATAAGAAATTTGACACTGGTAACTTATATAATATTGTACAACAACTATACTTTAATAAAAAAGGAACTTTCACTTTTTCACTTAAAAAAATAAGAAATATGAAATTGATGGCTTCTATGGCTCTTGAATTGAGACATTCTGACTGTGCTTAATTTTCAGCAGCAAAAGATAAGAAAAAAAAAAGATTTTTAAGAGGCCAATAAGTTTGCATTTAAAAATATACTGAATGAAGTAGTATTTATCACTCTGTTAGAATTTTGAGGAAGCTCTCATGTAATCCAATTTGTGAGAAATCGTAAGAGTTAAAAATTATAATCCTTTTCTTATGGCATCCATTTGAGTTTGGTAAAAGCTTAATAAAATGCATGGGGAATAAATTACTGTTCCTAATTGTTCTCTCCAAGACTATTTATAGTAATTTCCCCCAATATCTGGAGAAGGAAAATGCACATTACACATATGAAATTGCAGAATTGTGCTAACCACCTGCTTAATGACAAAAGCAAGTTTCCATAATCTGTTAACAAGTTCCAAAACCTGTTTCTATAATCCCTTTGCTATTGATTAAGATCTTTAAGTGTTGAATATATTCCACAAAAATCACGGAGCAGGGCTTATTCTCCATAAAGCCCTGTAATTTATGAACATGCTTTATTTGCATCAATTGAATAGGCCATCACATGTAGTGAATCAAGACCCATTCGTATTACACAGATTTTGAACCTGTCTGGAATAATTTTCTAACATAGAATCATAAAACTTTTGCATTATTTAATATTGCCAATTTTCAAGACAGGGACGCATTCTGTTGAGGAATTTTTACACTTTCCAGAATGCAATATGTGTTCTGTTGAATACTATCGTTGTTGTATGACAAATGAGGTTTGTGTTCATTAGTTCAATTTATGGATAACTTGAGGAAATCTTGAAGAAAATATATTACTTGTACTTAATATATAATTATGTAAATATGTTACATGAAATATGTTATATATCCTCTTCACCAAAAAAAAAAAATGTTCCAGTATATTTTGGAGTATAAAATATATAAACTCCATGAGGGAATTTGTTGTCCTTGTTTTTCACTGTTTCCCTGGCACCTAGAAGAGTGCTTGCAACATAGTAAATATCTAATAAAAAATGATTAATGAGTGAAATACCTAGTTCCATTCTAAAGTTTACTTTTAAACAAAATAAAACTGGTGTTTCTTAGAATATAGTTGTGTATGAGTATAAATTTTATACATTTGGAAAAGAGTGGACTACCCTATCTCCAAAAAGCAAGTTCTATAAATCTCCCAGTTGCTGTGGCTGGGATTCTACTCATGAAAATCATAAGTTAGCTTTAACATAACCCTTAAATTTTCAACAAATGATGCTTAATTCTTATCATAGTTCTGTGTGGAAGAATGAAAAAGCTATGTTTTAAACAAAAAGAAAACCAATACTAAAAATTAACTTTATCAGCACCAAATATTTCCTACCTTTAAAAAATAAATTCAAGAAAATATAAAAGAAGATAAAAACCAAACCAAAAAGATGAAAATATACTTTGAAACACTTCAAATAAGACACCTTTATATAAAAAAAGGATCAATATGCTAAGGAAGTATTTTCCAGGTAACTTAGCCTGAAACAGAAGAAAACAAGGTTAAATTTCAGCAAGTGGATTTTGTGTTTATAGTGATAAGAAAGAGTTTGGTAACTTCTTTTTTCTTTTCATGACTTTGTTAAGTAACCACAAGACTTGAAAATAACTCTGAATTAAATCTAATGCTGCTTTAGTAATATTGTTTATGATATGTCCTCTGTTTTCTCATCACATTTAGGAAAAAATCCTATTTATTTTGTCATATTTGAGCATAATCCTTTCTGTGGTCTATAAGTGGTCCTGTGTCTGTGATACAGACCTTAGCTATTTCTCTAGTCTTGCCTTTTCCTTTCTAACTCTGTCTGTACCCCTCCTTCCTGGCTTGCTGCTTGCTAACCTCTGCCCAGGACATATTTCCCCCAGTTATGTGAATGATTCACTCTACTTCGTTCAAGTTTCTGTTCAAATGTCACCTTTGCAGAGAGGCCTTCTTTCATCACCCTTGCTAAAGTGGTGCCCCACTCACCATCTCCTTGTTCTACTTTAGTTTTCAATTGTAATCATGACCTAACATACACTCAGGCAAAAGTCTCTGCTATTAAGATGTAAACTGCAGGAGTTCAAAAGTTTGTTCACTGATGACTCCTCAGCAACAAAGATCGTTTCTGGCACAAAGTATTCTAAAACTGCTTGCTCAATTAAATGGTTTGGTATGTTTGAATGAAGATTGCCAAGTACTAAGTATTGTGTATCAGTGTGCGTATATACATCCACACATACATGTAAGGTCTCTAAATTATGATGGTTTGACTTACCATTTTTCACTTTCAAATGATGGGAAAGCATACACATTCAGTATAAACCATACTTCAAATTTTGAATTATGATCTTTTCCAGAGCTAGCGATATGCTGTAAATTATACTCTCATGATCCGGGCAGAGTCAGCCAACTACAGCTCCCAGTCAGACATCGGATCCTGAGGGTGAACAACCAATACACTGACAACCATCTTTTACCCAGATAACCAGTCTGGTTTTCACTTTCAGTACAGTATTCAATTAATTACAAGAGCTATTCACCACTTTATTACAAAATAGGTTTTGTGTTAGATGACTTTTCCCTATTGTAGGCTTAACATTAGTAAGTGTTCTGAGCATATTTAAAGTAGGCTAGGCTAAGCTATGATGTTTGGGAGGTTAGGTGTATTAAATGCATTTTCAAACTATGATATTTTCAACTTCCTATGGATTTATCAGGATGTAACCCCATCATAAGTCAAAGATCTGTATACATATTTTGTCTCTGTTTTTCAAAGAGGAAAAGGAACTCACCTAAGATAACTTAGTCAATAAGAGATGGAATCACTATGCTATACTCTCCCCTAAGATCATGACAAAGGAACATTCCTAAAACTGTTTATTCATTGAGAGCTAAGAATGAATATAGAGGAAATTATCTTCAGAATTAAGTGAGAATCATTGATCAAGTCTCAGAGAAATGGAATCTGCCGTCTCCATTTTACTTCAAGGATATTCATGAATTAGGAAAAAAATGCTGCAAAGTAAGTTAAGAAACTTGGGTAATTTAAATAAATTTTAATAAAATTCAATATAATTAACTGCTGAAGAGCAGTTAGCTTCATAGCACTAATTCCCAGCAAACCTGTTGAATTTATTTCTAGGGTTTCTAAAGAACAGAGGAAGTCTTAGATGGTTGAATTGAGTGACACACACAGATATAATGATAAATACAAAATGTTTAAAAGCAATGATTAACTCTATAATTTGATATAATTACAAGAAAACCTAGAAACTAAATATTTAATTCATTCATATTAAGTAATACAGAAATTTCAATGATCCACCCATTAGATCATTGTTTCTGAAACTTGCAGCCTCACTAGAGCAAGATAATTCATACCATGACGCTTTAAAGTGAGCTACTACAACTCCCAAAACACCATAGGCAACAAGTATGATTGCAGAAGTCAGAAGTTAGAATTTAGGTTGTGCTTGTGACAGAAAGAAAAGGGTATTTTGTAAAGGGGAATAATGTAAACTTAGTATTTAAAAGAATAAAATGAAAATTTAACATAGAGAGTGGACTAATTTGTCTGTGAGGACAATTTATCTAGACAAATGTTTAGAAATATGGTTAAAAACAAAAGTAAATATTTGCACTTGGTCTTATGGACTGTTTTCAAACTTTTAAATTATATATTCCTGTTAATAAAAATGAAAATATAATTTACTAAATATTAGTAAATTTAATTATTTATTTTAGTGAATATACATTTAAAATATTATTAAGATTATTTTTATGTCTTCAGTGGGTGAGCTTTGCCATATCCTGAAGGATGTCCATCCTCTTTTTAAGAGCCCACTGCTCTGTGCAATGGTGCAAGTGGGACAGAAACTGATAGATTTAAATACGACAGTGACAAGATCAAAACAGAATTTTAGAAGATGAATCACCCATTCAATGCAGGAACAGATAGAACAAGTGAGATGGAGACTGTAAGACAAGTAAAAAGTCTATCTCTGGGGCTTCCCTGGTGGCGCAGTGGTTGAGAATCTGCCTGCTAATGCAGGGGACACGGGTTCGAGCCCTGGTCTGGGAAGATCCCACATGCCACGGAGCAGCTGGGCCCGTGAGCCACAACTGCTGAGCCTGCGCGTCTGGAGCCTGTGCCCCGCAACGGGAGGGGCCGCGATAGAGAAAGGCCCGCGCACCGCGATGAAGAGCGGTCCCCGCACCGCGATGAAGAGTGGCCCCCGCTTGCCGCAACTGGAGAAAGCCCTCGCACGAACCGAAGACCCAACACAGCCAATAAATAAATAAATAAATAAATAAATAAATAAAAGAAAAATCCTTTCATTGCCTTTCCAGGCTTGCAATTTAAAAAAAAAAAAAAAAAAAAAAAAGTCTATCTCTATGGTCCATACATAAAATAATAAGAAAGAGATCCAGGGTGGAGACTGTCTATGAAATCATTTCTGATCCAGACAGCTGCAGTGATTTCCATTCTCTAGCTCATTAGTATTAAAAAAAAAAAAGACATTGACCTTCCCACATCCAGGAGTCGGAAGCTTTTGAGTAAATGGGGTAATGTCACTTACTTCTCCTTTGCCTCTGATAATATGTCTAGTATAATAGAAAAAATAATGCTCATAATAATTATTTTAATAGAACAGGTAAAATTATGTTTCACATGGGATGTAGTGACATACGTTGACCATGATTTCAAATTATTTTGATGAATAAAACTTTAAATCTATCTTCTGAAATTTGTCCTACAGACATTTCTCACAGCAATTAAGTACCTTCTGTAGTCTGTGTTATAGTACATATTGTATTTACATTAAAATGTGAAATGTCCAGATGTGAGTAGGTTTGGGCACTAAGATTGTTTCTATTATTTAAAAAATTTTCCTGACATTTTTTATCCATGCTTGAAATTGAAAGCTATGAATATTATAATCCTTCTGTGAATTAAATTTCCATAAAATGCTCATGAAATATTCATCTGCATTTTCCCATATTTTAAAATAAACCAACAACATAAATTAATATGATATGTGCAGTGCATTTATTTGTCTGACATAAAATTATATACATGGATAAGCTTATTAATATTTTTTTAAATATTAAAAATATATTAAAATATATATATATATTGCACATAATCTACTCTATTTTGTAGCCAGAAATTCTATATTTATAACAGATAGAATTCTATATGATTTTGCCTCTTGATTTTGTAAAACATGGGGGAGTTTCCAGGAGACAATTTCTATTCAAAACTGACATTTTGCTCAATTTCTCTAAGTTTAACTCACTGTATAATTTTATCTGTGGAGTTATGTTCATTAGGACTTCAGTTAGAAATAATATTCTAATTTAACTATACAGTAGTTCTTTATTTGAGCAAAAGGAAAACAACACAAGAAATTCATGGTTTGAAATTTTACATGTAATAACCTTTCATTACATGTAAATCACATTTCTTTCAATCTAACATCTAAATATTTTTAACATTTAATATTTGTCTTTCTCTTAAGTTAGACAAAGACAAATATATGATATCGCTTATATGTGGAATCTAAAAAAATGATACAAATGAACTTATTTACAAAACAGAAATAGAGTCACAGATGTAGAAAACAACTGATAGTTACCAGGGCGGGGGGAGAGGGATAAAGTGGGAGATTGGGTTTGACATATACACACCACTATATATAAAATAGATTACTAATAAGGGCCTACTTTATAACACAGGGAACTCTACTCAATACTCTGTAATGACCTATATGGGAGAAGAATCTAAAAAAGAGTGGATATATGTATATGTATAACTGATTCACTTTGCTGTACACCTGAAACTAACACAACATTGTAAATCAACTATCCTCCAATAATTTTTTTTTTTAAAAATCAGAAAACATTTAATATTAATCATTTAAGTGATATTTAAATATTTTTTCTCAAAACATTTTCCATGAGTATTTTCTGAATTATATATTTACTTATCCAAAGTATAAATTTAAGCTATATTAATATATAAGTAAATTTACTCTCAATTCATTCATTCTTTTCCATAATCAACACTAATACTACTTTGAAATAACTGAGCTATTCCTCTAACTGAGACAGAGTTGTTAAGGATTTAAACTAATAATAAGGGGTGATAGCAGGTTTGGGGTAGGACTTATTTTAGTAATAGTATTAAATGAAATTAAAAAATCTAAATCTTTGATACTGACAACAACCTAAGAAGTATTTACTGTCAATATTATTTATTTACAGATGGGAAAAGTGAGGCTAAGTATTCACAGAGGGCAAAGTGTATCTAGGAACTGAAGCAATGTCTCCTAGGTTAAATAGCAAGATAATGGAGACACTAAGATTCTAATCAGGCAGGCAGTCTGTTCCCAGAGCTAGTGCCATCAACAATTTTGCAATTCTCACCCTCTAGTCAGTTTGGGTGGAGAGACTGGAGTGAACTTTAACTAAAGTCCCTTTGTATGTGTGTGATGATTTCAAAATGTATTCAACAGCTAGAGAGAAGTGGTTTGATAGATCCTTTTTCCATACTGAGTTATATATGAACCAAAAAGTTAAAGAACACTCTTCCTTATGTTTTTTTAAAAAAATGAAACTTAAGAAATTTATATTTTAGAATATCAAAAGGTATTAGTAGTAACAGAAGAGAACAAATAGATAATCCATTCCCTCAAAACCAGTAATTTTGGGACTTCCCTGGTGGTGCAGTGGTTAAGACTCCGCACTCCCAAAGTAGGGGGCTGGGGTTCGATCCCTGGTCAGAGAACTAGATCCCACATGCACGCCGTAAATAAGAGTTCGCATGCCACAACTAAGGATCCCGCATGCTGCAACTAAGGAGCCAGCGAGCTGCAACTAAGGACCGGTCTGCTGCAACTAAGATCCAGTGCAACCAAATTAAAAAAACAAAACAAAACCAAAAAAACAGTACTTTTATAGTCTGGCTTCCAAAGAGTACGTTTTTGAATGTCTGCATAAGAATCTAGGTCAGACATTCTATGAGTTAGTGGAACTTTAGAGTGTCAGTGAATCACCCGAAAAAAGTATGAAAAATAGTGTGAGTTGTGTTAGCATATGTGTGATGTAATAGATGCCACTTTTAACAAAAGCAGTTCAGTTGATTAAAAAACCAAAAAGGAACTATATACTATAAAGGAAAATATGTGGCATAGGTGCTCAGCCCTTTGCAGTAGCTTGATTCACAGGTAAAGATTACACTCTCTAAGACAGAGCAGAGACATCAGGGAGTATACAAATCTAAAGTTTTACATAAATCTTGCATACATATGCATTATCAAGAGTAGAAGTTCATACCTTTCATTAGAATCTCTCAAGCATCCATATAGCAACAAATTTGAAATAACTTCTTCCTTGTAGGTAATCAGTCTTCTTTCTGTTGTGTTTAAGATCTTGTTGTCTAATTATTTTGAGATTTGGGGGACATTATTTTCAGTTTTTTTCTTGCCTGGAAATCATGCTTCTGGACTCTAAAGATCCATGTCTTTTATTACCAGTTCAGAAAAAATTTTTAGTCATTACCTTTTGTGAAACTACTTCATTCTCAATTCTCTTCTTCTGGAAGTATCTTAGAGTCAAACATAGAATGCCATGATTTCACCTAACTTTCCATATTTTTATTTATCTGTTCTGATTTTAGGATAATTTATTCCACTATATCATCTAGTGCATGTCTTTTTCTTGTCTGTATTAGTTTTTTTAACATGTCATGTTTTTCATTTCAATGATTGCAGTTTCAATTATCATTTGATTAGAATGACAGGATAAACTCCAACACAAAAATTAACTTGATAGATGATTCTGTTTCTTAGAAATTTGTCAATTAGTTGCATAACACTTTCACTTGCACATTCTTTCCCAGGTCCTATATGTTTAAATTTTCAAGTCTCAGCTGAAGCCTAACTGTTGTTCTGATGATTTATATTATAGAAAACTAATTTTCAAAATACAGTAAATTGCAAACAATTCATAAATGAGCAACTTCATCTAAGTATAAAAAGTGAGACATTTTGACATATTTTGTACATTATCACAAATATAACAAGTTTTCTGGGTTAGGGCAACATGACATTTTCTTCACTTTTTCATCTTAGATTTTATGAATGTGTATTTCACTGTGATTTCAGGGAAGAGAAAAAAATAATCTTACCAAACAGCTACTCCTCTTTTTAGTTCTTCTAATGGAAATGACAATTTAATGTTTTCTACATATAAATTTCCTTTTATGGGATATACAAATTTTGTTTCAAAAAAGGACATTTATTTTTCATTTGAATTGGAAATGTTTGATCAGCTAAAATTCATACTTAGTTTATTCTCTTTATGGACACAAATTATCACAAATATTATGTGATTTGGTTTTCCAAAAGCTTAGTTTATGCTTAAAATGGTTATTCTTTAATTCTGAAATTAAGGAAGAAAAGCATCAATTTGAAAATAACAACATACTATAAATGAAACATGTTGTAAAATAAAATTATTCTAATACCTTCTATCCTTAATATTCAAAGGATGCAATGATAAAATACAATTTGGAAATAGCTACCTAGTTGGATCTACGCAGTGGCCTCACAGGATGTAATTACAATGTATAAATATTAGTATGTAGATGGTAATTTGAATATTATTGAGTTTAGTTTGTAAACACTGTAATTAAGGTCATGTACAGACTCCATTATTAATTATGTTTCTAAAATCTTACTCAAGTTCTAATCTCAGCAAAAGCATTTATTTATTTCAATTGAAGTTTGCACCAAACAAATCCATTTTCATATAGCAGAAGTCATTTTCAGTCTTATGAAAAAACATCATTTTGTCAATTTTAGTTCCATTGACATTTCTGTTTCTGTTATTTACATTATTTTAGGGTGCAGTTTTGTAGTGGCAAAATATAGTAACCTGAAATGTTAGCAAGTTAATTTTAAATGGAAGTGTGAATAAGAATGCAGTAGATAAAATTAAGATATTCTATGTATATTCTTCCTTATACACAAAAATGCTACATATCATCAATAAGTACAACCAGTACCAGAATAAATTAACGTTCCTCCAGTTTCATAAACTAAATATTTTAGAAAACTTTTGAAAGCACATATTTCATAGGATAACAGCAATAATAAAAACTGTTCATACACTATATAACTTACGAATAGGCATTTGCAAAGACACAGAGGTCTGAGTTGCTAAAATAACTCTAGAAACTGACACAAATGTAGGCCTGACTTGAAGGATCCAGAACATCACCTTAAAGAAAACTTCAGTATCGTATTGAAAGTACATGTAAGTTAGAAGTTATTTAAAATTAACTTACATACATTTTCAAACAACCAATTTTGGTTGTGACACAAATACGCATTCACACACAAATATGTGTGGCATACACAAAAATATTTACATTTTTTGTAATCCAAAAATTGGGTAGATTCAGTTTATGTGAAAATTCTGTGATCGTATAATAGAAATTACATGGAATTTAAAACCACAGTTTTTCCTCACCTTCTTCTTTGAGGTACATTCTAACCTACCAGATTACCAGATTTCATCCAAATCAAGTAGTAGCTGTTAGATTTGTGACAAAGATGTAACTAAATCACTTTATTAAAATGAAATCATTGGAAGCATCTGTGCCTGAGAGGAATATGTGATATTTTAAAGTGTTCCTAGTGGATTCTTATATTGCTGACCTGGATCACCTCCCACCCTCCAAAAAAAGTAATGGCTTCATTTAACAAACCTCAAAACTCAGAGGCAAGCATTAAACAACAAAAATTTATTACATATCCCTAGCCTCTGAATCAGGAATTCAGGCAGGGCTTGAATTGAGGATTCTTCTCTTCCACGTGGCACCAGCAGAGGTCGCTCTTTAGATTCACGTGTTCACGTGGCACATGGGCTGGTCTGGGTGATGAAGTGTGCACCATGGTTGAAGGCTGGCAGTTGGCAGTCTCAGGGTAATTGGAATCCACACATTTCCAGAGACCCAGTCCCAAGCAGCAAGGTCACTTTTGGTCCAGCCTTGCACTTCCTGAAAGGTCTGTTCCACTACTTTCCTTTGAACAAACCATTCACTAAAAACCTTCCCAGATTCAAGAGGAGAAAAATGTTATTCCACCTCTCACTTGGAGGAGTAGCCTAGCATTTACAACACCTGTAATCCACCATGTAGTTGAAAGTGAAAGATTTGAAAAACAATTTTTTTTCATTTTAATGTTTGTTCTTCATATTAACTAGAGCAAAACAATCTGTTTAAATTTCTCCCCAGTTCAGTCCTTATGATTACCATACTAGGTGTAAAATATAAAAATTGTTGCTGCACTTAGAATCAATTATAACAAAGTAGCTATCTTTTTTGTGTGTCAACACCTTAAATTTAATAGGGTAAGGATACAAGCAAGGTAATAAAACAAATTGTTAAATCACAAGTAAAATATGTTCTCTCTATAAATATTATTCTAATTTCTATTATAAGCCTTTGTTACTATAATTTTCTTTTTATATTAAAAACATTACATCTTAACTCATTCCATACATGCAGGTTCTACCATTATAATGGATTTCTAAATACTTATTTCATCCCTCAGGAAAAATTATATTTTGGACTCTCACCTCTGAACAGAAATGAATGTAGGTGCAGACAACTCAATGGAGAAAAATATAAATAAGACAATTTGATGTCTCATATCATGATTTGTTGTCTTGTAACTTTAATTTATCTCATATAATAATGAAGTATAATAAATAGGTAACATAAAATGACTACCTTGTTACAAATGATATTCTAATTTTAATTAAATGTGCTATACAATCTCTGCTTATTTTGTTAAATCCAGTACACAATGCCTGTTACCTCCTGTGTTATATACATTGAAATTAGGAAGCATAATATCTTTGAAATGTTGAAAATAAATGGACAGGTCTCTGCTTAAACCGAAAAAGAAAAGTTTTTTGAACATTAAATGGGAGGGCCTAATCTATATTTCTTATGGTTGATGATATTAGTGAGTTTGGCTTCAAATTATGAATGGTTGGAGGCTTTTCTTCACTTTCACAGTAAATGTTAAAAATTATGGATTGGGTTCAAAGGTAAACAGTTTACTCTTGCAGATTTTGTAAGATTATGGGCAATCATTTAATTTCCCTAATCTCTATACTTTTTTGTTGATAAAATTTTAAGCCAGTTGTAGAGCAAACAAATAAAAACAGGAAACATAGTTTCACAATAAAAGAAATCAACGTATTTGTAATGTTAAATATTACATAGTCAACAATCGTTAGCTTTCCATGGCCTGCTTAGATGAAAATTACCAAAAATTTTATTACTAAAATAAAGGTGTCACTGATTAAAGTACCCATCAGAACACCTAATGGCCCAGGCTTCAAATACAAGGAATAAGAATATTAGAAAGGTTCAGTTTTTTATCATTGTCATTATGTGCAATTTTCAACTAGAATTTCCACAAATCCTCATATTAAAAGCAGATAAAAAAGTGTTATTTCTCAACCATTAAGATATGATTACACTAATTTGAAAAACAATAACTAAATCAGAGGAGCAGACTAAATTTTAAATAAAAATTCTTTTTTTTTAACATCTTTATTGGAGTATAATTGTTTTACAATGTTGTGTTAGTTTCTGCTGTATAACAAAGTAAATCAGCTATATGTATACATATATCCCCATATCCCCTCTCTCTTACGTCTCTCTCCACCTTCCATATTGCACCCCTCTATGTGGACACAAAGTACCGAGCTGATCTCCCTGTGCTATGCGGCTGCTTCCCACTAGTATCTATTTTACATTTGGTAGTGTATATATGTCCATGCCAATCTCTCACTTTGTCCCAGCTTACTCTTCCCCCTCCTCTTGTCCTCAAATCCATTCTCTATGTCTGTGATTTTATTCCTGTTCTGCCCCTAGGTTCTTCAGAATGATTTTTTTTTTTTTTTTAGATTCCATATATATGTGTTAGCATACGGTATTTTTTTTTCTCTTTCTGACTTACTTCACTCTGTATGACAGTCTCTAGGTACCTCCACCTCACTACAAATAACTCAATTCCATTTCTTTCTATGGCTGAGTAATATTCCATTGTATATATGGGCCACATCTTCTTTATCAATTCACCTATCGATGGACCATTAGGTTGCTTCCATGTCCTGGCTATAGTAAATAGTGCTGCAATGAACATTGTGGGTACATGACTCTTTTTTTTTTTTTTTATAATTTTATTTATTTATTTATTTTTGGCTGCGCTGGGTCCCCGTTTCTGTGCGAGGGCTCCCTCTAGCTGCGGCAAGCGGGGGCCACCCTTCATCACGGTGCGCGGGCCTCTCACTATCGCGGCCTCTCTTGTTGCGGAGCACAGGCTCCAGACGCGCAGGCTCAGTAGCTGTGGCCCACAGGCTCAGTCGCTCCGCGGCATGCGGGATCCTCCCAGACCAGGGCCCGAACCCGCGTCCCCTGCACCGGCAGGCAGACTCTCAACCACCGCGCCACCAGGGAAGCCCCCGACTCTTTTTGAATTATGGTTTTCCCAGGGTATATGCCCAGTAGTGGGATTGCTGGGTCATATGGTAGGTCTATTTTAGTTTTTTGAGGAACCACCATACTGTTCTCCATAGTGGCTGTATCAGTTTACATTCCCATCAACAGTGCAAGAGGGTTCCCTTTTCTCCACAACGTCTCGAGCATTTATTGTTTGCAGATTTTTGTTTATTGTTTTTTTATTTTTTTAATTTTTTAAAATTTTTATTCTTATTTATTTATTTAGTTAGTTAATTAGTTAATTTTTGGCTGCATTGGGTATCTGTTGCTGCCCATGGGCTTTCTCTAGTTGCAGCGAGTGGGGGCCACTGTTCGGTGTGGTGTACGGGCTTCTCATTGTGGTGGCTTCACTTGTTGCGGAGCACGGGCTCTAGGCATGTGAGCTTCAGTAGTTGTGGCACGCGGGCTCAGTAGTTGCGGCTTGTGAGCTCTAGAGCACAGGCTCCGTAGTTGTGGTGCATGGGCTTAGTTGTTACACGGAGTGTGGAATCTTCCTGGACCAGGGCTCAAATCCGTGTCCTCTGCATTGGCAGGCAGGTTCTTAACCACTGCGCCACCAGGGAAGTCCCATTTACAGATTTTAGATGATGGCCATTCAGACCAGTGAGAGATGATACCTCATTGTAGTTTTGATTTGCATTTCTCTCATGATTAGTGATGTTGAGCATCCTTTCACATGTTTGTTGGCAATCTGTATATCTTCTCTGGAGAAATGTCTGTTTAGGTCTTCAGCCCGTTTTTGGATTGGGTTGTTTGTTTTTATGATATTGAGCTGCATGTTCTGTTTGTATAATTTGGAGATTAATCCTTTGTCAGTTGCTTCATTTGCAAATATTTTCTCCCATTCTGAGGGTTGACTTTTCATCTTGTTTATGGTTTCCCTAGTTGTCCAAAGATTTAAGTTTCATTAGGTCCCATTTGTTAATTTTTGTTTTATTTCCATTTGTCTAGGAGGTGGGTCAAAAAGGATCTTGATGTATTTATGTCATAGAGTGTTCTGCCTATGTTTTCCTCTAAGAGTTTTATAGTGTCAGGCCTTACATTTAAGTCTTTAATCCATTTTGAGTTTATTTTTGTGTATGGTGTTAGGGAGTGTTCTAATTTCATTCTTTTACATGTAGCTGTCCAGTTTTCCCAGCACCACTTATTGAAGAGGCCGTCTTTTCTCCATTGTAAATTCTTGCCTCCTTTATCAAAAATAAGGTGACCATCTGTGTGTGGGTGTATCTCTGGGCTTTCTGTCCTGTTCCATTGATCTATGTTTCTGTTTTTGTGCCAGTACCATATTGTCTTGATTAATGTAACTTTGTAGTATAGTCTGAAGTCAGGGAGCCTAATTCCTCCAGCTCCGTTTTTCTTTCTCAAGGTTGCTTTGGCTATTCAAGGTCTTTTGTGTTTCCATATAAATTGTGAAATTTTTGTTCTATTTCTTTGAAAAATGCAAGTGGTAGTTTAATAGGCATTGTATTGAATCTGTAGATTGCTTTGGATTGGATAGTCATTTTCACAATGTTGATTCTTCCAATCCAAGAACATGGTATATCTCTCCATCTGTTTGTATCATCATTAATTTCTTTCATCAGTGTCTTATAGTTTTCTGCATACAGGTCTTTTGTCTCCTTAGGTAGGTTTATTCCTAGATATTTTATTCTTTTTGTTGCAATGGTAAATGAGAGTGTTTCCTTAATTTCTCTTTCAGATTTGTCATCATTAGTGTGTAGGAATGCAAGAGATTTCTGTGCATTAATTTTGTATCATGCTACTTCACCAAATTCATTGATTAGCTCTAGTAGTTTTCTGGTAGCATCTTTAGGATTCTCTACGTATATTATCATGTCATCTGCAAATAGTGACAGTTTTACTTCTTCTTTTCCAATTTGTATTCCTTTAATTTCTTTTTCTTCTCTGATTACTGTTCCTAAAACTTCTAAAACTATGTTGAATAATAGTGGTGAGAGTGGGCAACCTTGTCTTGCTCCTGATCTCAGTGGAAATGGCTTCACTTTTTCACCATTGAGAATGAGATTGGCTGTGGGTTTGTCATATATGGCCTTTATTATGTTGAGGTAAGTTCCCTCTACGCCTACATTCTGGAGGGTTTTTATCATAAATGGGTGTTGAATTTTGTAAAAAGCTTTTTCTGCATCTATTGAAGGTTTTTATCTTTCAATTTCATAGTATGGTGTATCACATTTTTTGATTTGCATATATTGAAGAATCCTTGCATTCCTGGAATAAACCCCACTTGATCATGGTGTATGATCCTTTAAATGTGCTGTTGGATTCTGTTTGCTAGTATTTTGTGGAGGATTTTTGCATCTATGTTCATCAGTAAACATAGTTTTCTTTTTTTGTGACATCTTTGTGTTGTTTTGGTATCAGGGTGATGGCGGCTTCTAGAATGGGTTTGGGAGTGTTCCTCCCTCTGCTATACTTCGGAATAGTTTGAGAAGGGTAGGTGTTAGCTCTTCTCTAAATGTTTGATAGAATTCGCCTGTGAAGCCATCTGGTCCTGGGCTTTTGTTTGTTGGAAGATTTTTAATCACAGTTTCAATTCCAGTGCTTATGATTGGTCAGTTTATATTTTCTATTTCTTCCTGGTTCAGTCTCAGAAGGTTGTGCTTTACTAAGAATTTGTCCATTTCTTCCAGGTTGTCCATTTTATTGGCACATAGTTGCTTGTAGTAATATCTTATGATCCTTTGCATTTGTGCAGTGTCAGTTGTTACTTCTCCTTTTTCATTTCTAATTCTGTTGATTTGCGTCTTTTCCCTTCTTCTCTTTATGTGTCTGGCAAATAGTTTATCAATTTTGTTTATCTTCTCAAAGAGCCAGCTTTTAGTTTTATTGATCTTTGCTATTGCTTTCTTCATTTCTTTTTCATTTAATTCTGATCTGATTTTTATAATTTCTGCTAACTTTGGGTCTTTTTCTTCTTCTTTCTCTAATTGCTGTAGGTGTAAGGTTAGGTTGTTTATTTGAGATTTTTCTGGTTTCTTAAGGTAGGATTGTATTGCTATAAACTTCTCTGTTAGAACGGCTTTTGCTGCATCTCATAGGTTTTGGGTTCTCATGTTTTCATTGTCATTTGTTTCTAGGTATTTTTTGATTTCTGCTTTGATTTCTTCAGTGATCTCTTGCTTATTTAATAGTGTATTGTTTAGCCTAAATGTATTTGTATTTTTTACAGTTTTTTTCCTGTAATTGATATGCAGTCTCATAGTGTTGTGGTCGGAAAAGATACTTGATACAATTTCAATTTTCTTAAACTCACCAAGCCTTGATTTGTGACCCATGATATGATCTATCCTGGAAAATTTTCCATGAACACTTGAGAGGAAAGTGTATTCTGTTGTTTTTGGATGGAATATCCTATAAATATCAATTAAGTCCATCTTGTTTAATGTGTCATTTAAAGCTTGTGTTTACTTTTTTATTTTCATTTTAGATGATTGTCCATTAGTGAAAGTGGGGTTTTATAGTCCCCCACTATTATTATATTACTGTCGATTTCCCCTTTTATGGCTGTTAGCATTTGCCTTATGTATTTAGGTGCTATGTTGGGTGCATAAATATTTATAATTGTTTAATCTTCTTCTTGTATTGACCCCTTGTTCATTATGTACTGTCCTTCTTTGTCTCTTGTAATAGTTTTTATTTTAAAGTGTATTTTGTCTGATATGAGAATTGCTACTCCAGCTTTCTTTTGATTTCCATTTTCATGGAATATGTTTTTCCATCACCTCACATCCAGAATGTATGTGTCCCTAGGTCTGAAGCGGGTCTCTTGTAGCCAGCTTATATAAGGGTCTTCTTTTTGTATCCATTCAGCCAGTCTATGTCTTTTGGTTGGAGCATTTAATCCATTTACATTTAAGGTAATTATCGATATGTATGTTCTTATTACCATTTTCTTAATTGTTTTGGGTTTCTTTTTGTAGGTCTTTTCCTTCTCTTGTGTTTCCTGCCTAAAGAAGTTCCTTTAGCATTTGTTGTAAAGCTGGTTTGGTGATGCTGAATTCTCTCAGCTTTTGCTTGTCTGTAAAGTTTTTAGTTTCTCCATCAAATCTGAATGAGATTCTTGTTGGGAGAGTAATATTGGTTGTAGGCTTTTCCTTTTCATCATTTTAAATGTGTCTTGCCACTCCCTTCTGGCTTGCAGAGTTTCTGCTGAAAAATCAGCTTTTAACCTTATGGGGATTCCCTTGTATGTTATTTGTTGATTTTCCCTTCCTGCTTTCAATATGTTTTCTTTGTATTTAATGTTTTGTTAGTTGGATTAATATGTGTCTTGGTCGGTTTCTCCTTGGATATATCCTGTATGGGACTCTGTGCTTCCTGGACTTGATTGACTATTTCCTTTCCCATATTAAGGAAGTTTTCAAGTATAAACTCTTCAAATATTTTCTCAGTCCCTTTCTTTTTCTCTTCTTCTTCTGGGACCCCTATATTTCGAATGTTGGTGTGTTTAATGTTGTCCCAGAGGTCTCTGAGACTGTCCTCAATTCTTTTTATTCTTTTTTCTTTTATTCTGCTCTGCAGTAGTTATTTCCACTATTTTATCTTCCAGATCACTTATCCGTTGTTCTGCCTCAGTTATTCTGCTATTGATTCCTTCTAGAGAATTTTTAATTTCATTTATTGTTTTGTTCATCATTGTTCGCTTGCTCTTTAGTTCTTCTACATCCTTGTTAAACATTTCTTGTATTTTCTCCATTCTATTTCCAAGATTTTGGATCATCTTTACTATCATTACTCTGAATTATTTTTCAATTACACTACCTATTTCCTCTTCATTTGTTTGGTCTGGTGGGATTTTACTTTGCTCCTTCATCTGCTGTGTATTTCTCTGTCTTCTCATTTGGCTTAACTTACTGTGTTTAGGGTCTCCTTTTTGCAGGCTGCTGGTTCATAGTTCTCGTTGTTTTTGGTGTGTGCCCCGAGTGGGTAAGGTTGGTTCAGTTGGTTGTGTAGGATTCCTGGTGGAGGTAGTGGTGCCTGTCTTCTGTTGGCTGAGGCTGGATCTGTTCTTTTTGGTGGACAGGACCACATCCAGTGGTGTGTTTTGGGGTGTCTGTGAACTTATGATTTTAGTCAGCCTCTCTGCTAATGGGTGGGTTTGTGTTCCTATCTTGCTAGTTGTTTGGCATGAGACTTGCTAGTCATTGAATCAAGCTGGGTCCTAACATTGAGACGGAAATCTCTGGGAGAGCTCTCGCTGATTGATATTACGTAGGGCCAGGAGTTCTCTGGTGGTCCAATGTCCTTAACTTGGCTCTCCCACCTCAGAGGCTAAGGCCTGTCAGCCGGCCGGAACACCAAGACCCTGTCAGCCACACGGCTCAGAAAAAAAGGGAGAAAAAAAAAGAAATAAAAAAATATATATTATATAATAAAATAATGTTATTAAAAATTTTTAAAGTTAAAATAGTAGTCCTAAAAGAAAAAGGAAGAGAGCAACCAAACAAATGAACAAATCCATCAATGATAACAAGTGCTAGAAACTATACTATGATATACATAAAAATCAGACTCTAGTCAGTCACATACAGCAAACCCCAAGTCTACAGTTGCTCCCAAATTCCACCACCTCAATTTGGGGATGACTTGTTGTCTATTCAGGTGTTCCACAGTTGCAGGGTACATCAAGTTGATTGTGGAGATTTAATCTGCTGCTCTTGAGGCCACATGGAAAAATTTCCCTTTCTCTTCTTTGATCGCACAGCTCCTGGGGTTCAGCTTTGCCTTAGGCCCATCCTCTGCATGAGGTTGCCCTGTGGCATCTGTCCTTTGCCCAGACCTGAGGGGATTAAAGGCTCAGCTGATTCAGCTCTGGCTCACTCAGCCCAGGGGGAGGGAGGGGTATGGATTGCGGGGCTGGCCTGCGGTGGCTGAGGCCAACGTGACTTTGCAACAGCCTGAGGCGTGCGTGCCGTGTGTTCTCCAGGGGAAGTTGTCCCTGGATCACGGGACCCTGGCTGTGGGGAGCTGCCCAGGCTCCCGGGAGGGGAGGTATGGATAGTGACCTGTGTTAGCACACAGGATTCTTTGTGTGTGCAGCAACAGCCTTAGCATTTCATACCCATCTCTAGTGTCTGCACTGATACCCGCGGCTCACGCCCATCTCTGAAGCTCGTTTATGTGGTGCTCTGAATCCCCTCTCCCTGTGCATCCCAAAACAATGGTCTCTTGCCTCTTAGGCAGTTCCAGACATTTTCCCGGACTCCTTCCCAGCTAGCTGTGGTGCACTAGCCCCTCTCAGGCTGTGTTCATGCAGCCAACCCCAGTCCTCTCCATGGGGTCTGACCTCCGAAGCCTGAACTTCAGTTCCCAACCCCACCCTCCCTGGCGGTTGAGCAGACAAGCCTCTCAGGCTGGTAAGTGCTGGCCAGCAGCAATCTTCTGTGCAGGAATCTCTCCACTTTGCCCTCTGCACCCCGTTGCTGAGCTTTCCTCTGTGGCTCCAAAGATTACCCCCACCAACCCCCCTTCTCCACCAGTGAAGGGGCTTCCTAGTGTGTGGAAACCTTTCCTCCTTCACAGCTCCCTCCCAGAGGTGCAGGTCTCACCCCTATTCTTTGGTCTCTGTGTTTTCTTTTTTCTTTTGCCCTACTCAGATACGTGGGTAGTTTCTTGCCTTTTGGGGAGTCTGAGGTCTTCTGCCAGCGTTCAGTAGGTGTTCTGTAAGAGTTGTTCCACATGTAGATGTATATCTGATGTATTTGTGGGGAGGAAGTTCATCTCCATGTTTTACTCCTCCGCCATCTTGAAACTCTCTCTTAAAAATGCTTTAAAACTATGATTATGGTTCCATATTCTGAAAGCATATTCAGTCCAGTATCCCAAAATAATTTCAAGTGGTAAGCATTACAATGATAAATTTAAATTGTGCTAATATTTTTTATTCTTTCTAAAAAGAAAATAAAACTACACTTTTACATCCAATGAAATTGTGTTTAATAATTTTAGTCCTTTTGTATTAATACATAAACCTATTTTTAACTAGCATTTCATTATAACTCATCAAAGTTTTTTTGTTTGTTTGATATTAATCCACATAAAATTATTTAAATAACAATAACATTATTTACTTCAAAAAAAAGAAACACATACAAAAGAGAGAAAAGGGGTTGAGATGAATATTTGATCAAATGTAAAACAAACTACCAGGAAAAATCTATTTAAATGAAAACCAAACTTACCAGGAAAAATCTATTCAAGAAAATTAGATTTATTCTTAAATAAATAATTAGAAAAAGTGGGTTAAGTACTAAATTAGTTAGTATTGAACTACAATCATGAATAATTAATAGTGAAATTTCGGTCAGAGTTCTGACTAAGGTATATGAAGAAATGTTAAAGGAATATGGATTAGTTAAAAATGAAATTTCTAAATTTACCAGTAGCATGTAAGTGGCATTTAAATTAAATTAATCACTTTGGAGAGAGAAAGAAAATTCCATTTAAATAAAGCATTCATGCATAAATTTGAAACAAGGAAGAAATTTCTAGAGTTGGATTTTTTTTTTTTTTAAACCTGAAATCTATCAAATTGAAACCTGGTGGATATTTGAGAACCAGTTTTCAAATCAAAACAATAAGAAAGTTCATTTTGACTCAGTGATGATTTACTTAAAATTCTGTTCATATTAGAGCAAAGCTTTTTATTTCTGCCCTTTGTAATTTAAGATAATAAAATCTCTGCACATTTAACTCCCAGCCTTAGATAAGCCTTAAATTCCTATCACTGTAAACATCTTTCTTTGTAGAAATAGTTCTAGATTCTTGATGACTGAAAATGAAATTGAATATCAAACTGGAGCTATTCTTCCTTGCTTTGTCACAGGAACTGCTTTAACTGATATACTTCATTCTTTGAAACTGCATTTAACAAATTCTAAGCCTTTCTTTTCTGGTAATACCTATAATAATAGAAATGTTATATGAGTCAACAAGCTCTGTTTCAATAATATTAAAAACACAATGATAATTCTGCTAGAGAGATAGAAAACATTGTTTTTTGGTTTTTTTTTTAAGTCAATGTATTAGTAGTAGAAACTACTGAAATAATTATTTCCATATATATTTGCACACAGTCCCTGGTAAATTTGGAAAAATAAAAAGCTCTGGGATTTGTACACAAGTTTCTCAAAATAGATTTTGCAAAACAAAATCTTTTAACCTGTCTACTGGAGAGATTCTACGTAATTTGTTGGTGTGCTTTGGTTTAAGTATTTACACCAGGAAAATGTATCTGTGACTAAAAGCAACTTCTTTTTAAGGAAGTGAAAAATAATTATCCTAATTATATTTTTTGGAACCACATTTTAAATATCCTTCTTGGTTTGTCCAATCCTTTCTTATATGGCTAAGGTCAAGAATAGACAGAACTCTCATTTAATTACATACCTGCTGTGATGGTTAATTTTATGTGTCAACTTAACTGGGTCATGGAGTCTTCAGATATATGGTCAAACATTATTCTGGGTGTTTCTGTAAAGGTGTTTTAGGATGAGTAACTTTTACATCAATTTACTGAGTAAAGCAGATCAACCTCCCTAATGTGGGAAGGCCTCATCCAATCAGTTGAATGCCTGAATAGAACAAAAAGGTTAACCATACCCTAAATAAAAGAATTTCTCCTCACTGACTGCCTTCAGTTTGGGAACTCTCTTGTTTTCCTAGTGTTAGACTTACACTGAAACATTGGCTTTTCCTGAATGGCCTTTGGGCTGGAAGTACACCATGGCTATCCTGGTTCTCAGGACTTCGGACTCAGATTGGAACTATATCATCAACACTTCCAGTTCTCTAGTATGGCAACTGCAGATCTTGGAACTTGTCAGCTTCTATAATTGTGTGAGCCAATTCCTCATAATATCTATCATCTCTTTTTCTTTCAGTCTTTCTCTCAGAAAGAGATAGAGATAGAGAGATATATATCTCCTATTGGTTATGTTTCTTCAATAATTCTAATATACCAACATTATATATTACCTTGATATTTTCTGTATCTATTACTTTTCACTTTTATGTTACATGAGTAGTGAGGGTAGACTTATAAGCTCTGTCTACTAAATGGACAAATAAAGCAGGAGCCATCTGTTATACCTCTTTCTATCTTTAATTACTCACTCAGCATGAAACCCAATTCCTGATTAAATAAAGTCATAAATAGTTCTTACCTAGTATGGCTTTAATTCTTTCAAATATGGTTTTAAAATAGTAACACCTAGACTAGCAAAAGCAATCTTGAGAAAAAAGAACAAAGCTAGCGTTATCACACTCCCTGACTTCAGACTATACTACAAAGTTACAGTAACCAAAACAGTATGATACTGGCAAAAAAAAAAAAAAAGACACATAGATCAGTGGAACAGAATAGAGAGCCCAGAAATAAGCCCATGCACTTATGGTCAGTTAATCTATGACAAAGGAGGCAAGAATATATAATGGAGGAAAGACCATCTCTTCAATAAATGGTGATGGGAAAACTGGACAGCTACTTGTAAAAGAATGAAATTGGAACATTTTCTTACATCAAATACAAAAGTAAACTCTAAAAAGATTAAAGACCTGAATACAAGACTGGAAATCATAAAATTCCTGAAATAAAACAGACCATACTCTCCTTGCCATAAGTTGTAACAATATTTTTTGGATCTGTCACCTCAGGCAAAGGAAACAAAAGCAAAATTAAACAAATTGTACCTAATTAAACTTAAAAGCTTTTGCACAAAAAGAAAAACATCAAAAAACCAAGATGACAACCTACTAAGTGGGAAAAAATATTTGCAAATTATTTAATCAATATGGGGTTAATATCCAAAATATATAAACAGCTCATACAACTCAATAGCAAATAAACAAACAACCTGATGAAAAAATGGGCAGGAGACCTGAACAGACATTTTTCCAAAGAAGACATACCAGTGGCCAACAGTCATATGAAAATATGCTCAACATCACTAATCATCAGGGAAATGCAAATCAAAACCACACTGAGATGTCACCTCACACCTGTCAGGATAGCTCTCATCAAAAAAACAACACAAATAACAAATACTGACAAGGATGTGGACAAAAGGAAAGCCTGGTACACTGTTGGTGGGAATGTAAATTGGTGCAGCCACTGTGGAAAACAGTATGGAGGTTCTTCAAACAACTAAAAATAGAACTACAGTATGACCCAGCAATTCCACTCCTGGGTATATAACCTGAAGAAAGTGAGAACACTAATTCTAAAAGATATGTGCACCACAATGTTCATAGAAACGTTATTTACAATAGTCAAGATATAGAAGCAACCTAAGTGTCCATCAACAGATAAATGGATAAAGAAGATATGGTATATATATACAATGGAATATTACTCAGCTATAAAAAGAATGAAATTTTGCCATTGCAACAACATGGATGCACCTGAAGTGTATTATGCTTAGTGAAATAAGTCGGACAGAGACAAATACTGTATGTTATCACTTATATGTGGAATCTAATAAATAAAACAAAAGAATTAATATAATAAAACAGAAACAGACTCACAGACACGGAGAACAGACTAATTAGTGGTTACCACTGGGGACAGGGATGGAGGAGAGGCAAGCTAGAGATAGGAGATTAAGAGATATAAATAACTGTGTATAAAATAAATAAGATACAAGGATGCATTGTAGAATACAGGGAATATAGCCAATATTTTATAATAATTTAAAGGGAGTATAATCTATACAAATATTAAATCACTATGTTATACAACTGAAACTAATATAATATTGTAAATCAACCATTCTTTAATAAAAAAGTAACATCTAGAAAGTTAGATACACTTTAGTGTATCTAGTTCTTTAGTGTAAAAACATTTATATGCAGGAATGAATAAAAATTATTCCAGTGTTCTGGTGCATCTTCTATGGGTTGGACATGCCGGAGTTTTGAAATGCACAATACTTTAGAATGCTTGGGTGTTTTGCAAATTTCAGCTACTGACCAGATACAATACGGCTGCATTAATTGAGCATCCCGTGAGGTACCATATGCAAACGTTGCGGCTTGTTCACTGATCTTACAAACACGCCCATTCAGCTATAAGTTTAGGTAACTCCTCAAATGGATCTTTTGTAGAACTCAAAGGTATGAAAACCATCTGTTTATGAGATGGGTACTGCTGTAGCATATTTTTTAATGTATCATTCCCAACTCCTCTGGCTTGTTTTCCTCTCTATTGGAATATTGTTTTGACATAACTCATGACATGAGAGGTATTTCTTGTCTCAAAATAATTTTATGACCTTCCATAATAGAAACAGTTTCATTAGAAGCCTAGTAACAGACCAAAAATTGTCTTTCAGAGGGAATTTGTATGGCAACAGCTTCTGGCAACTTTCTACTCCAAAATCCCAGCAGTTATTGTTGGGTGGCAGACATGAGCTTTTGCAAAAGGCTGTAAACAGCCTAAGTGCAAGTGGCTGACACTTCTTATATCATTTGACCATTGGAGTTGTAACGCCCCAAGGAATAGACCGGTAAGCTATTAGACTGAATTGTTTTAAACTCCAAGAATGTCTTCTGTTGTACAGAACATCATTAAAATTCATCTATTTCCCTAGTACTTCTGTAAAAAGGGACTAGTAAAATTCTCAGATGTGATAGGTGATTTTTCCAGAAACCAGCAACTCAATCAATCTTCATGCTTTATTTTCATTTTTGAGCTGGCAAAGAAAATAACTTATTTTTGATTGTTTAAGGTACATCTTAGTGTCTCTGGTCCAGGTAATTTTTAAGAATCTTATCATTTATTTCCTGTCTCTGTAGTTTAACTGTGTTAATCTATGACCCTCTGGTCATAAGATTAACCAGCATTTAGTTCAGTCCATTTGATCTTCAGATCGAGTTGTCCACACCATATCACTGATATGTTGAATTTTTTGTATTTTTTTTCACTTAGTCAAATCTAAGTCTCTTCAGAGCAGGTTTTGCCAATAATCAGCAAGATCTCTATATATCTGTATGAATATACAGTAAGTATGCTTTGGGTTCCACTCCACATGTATACAAATTACTTTGGCTTCCTCTTGAAAAAGGAATTGGGAAAAATAACCAAATTGTTCACAGAATATTGATTTCTTTTAGCACATTGCACAGTTTGAACTGTTAAGACCATATTGGATATAGAATACTATTAAGGCAACACTTTATTTAATCCCTTATAGCCTATGGTTTAACTCCAGGATTCATCAGCTTTCCTCACATATAACACTGGAATATTAAACAAGACTTTTGGGGTACTAATACAGGTGAAACTGAAATATCCTTAAACAAAGCCAGATTTTCTTGATGATACCCAAACATCCTATACTGTTTTAAATTAGCCACTTGAGTGAGTTTAGATAATTTTAAAGCTTTCCATCAAACACACCACATTAAAACAAGTGAAGAGCAGATTCTCAGGGCTTTCTTTTTCTTAATGTTTTAGGTGTGGGAAAAATATTCCTCATTCAGACATCACATCCATTCCTATAATACTTTCTGGTAGAGAATGCATTAGTATACAATACTTCCATTTATAAATTTCTACTTTGAGCCATATTTTTATATGTAAGCCTTCCAGAGTTGTATCAACATATCCCCTAACATAAACACATCATCCTTTAACTTTTATTTTATTTTATTTATTTTATTTTTTAAGAATTAAGTATTTACTAAACATGTTTAATCGCAAACTAAATTACCACATTAAAAGGAAACAATAATTGAATATACTAGGCAAGATTGTCATAATAGTTACACAATGCTTTCTTGTGGTTTTTTTACTTTAATCCTTCTAAAAACCTCTATCTCCCCTATCTTCTTTTTTTTAAACTTTTTATTTTGTATTGGAGTATAGTTGATTAACAATGCTATGATAGTTGCAGGTGTACAGCAAAGTGATTCAGTTATATATATATATATATATATATATATATATATATATATATATATATATACATGTATTTATTCTTTTTCAAATTCATTTCCCATTTAGGCTGTTACATGATATGGAGCAGAGTTCCCTGTGCTATACAGTAGGTCCTTGTTGATCATCCTTTAACCTTTAATTAGCAACTTCATTAGCAAACTTGTGTATAAGAGGACATTGTGCACTAGTATCTGCTAGTTATCTCCCTCAGGTCATTTAACCCATATCAATAAAAAGATTCTCCAGCCCCTCCTACTCCTAGCCCCCCAAGAGACTTTGACCAGCCCATCTCTCAGAATCATAATTCTCTCTTTTTTTCACACCGTTTTAATCAGCACTTATTCTGAAGAGACCAAAGTTTTCATATTTGTGTCATTATTACATTTTAAAAATTCATTTAAGCTAGGAAAAATTAAGTGAATCTGTTCTCTTCTGTTATTTTTATAGTCCAAGGAGTTGATAGACCAGCCAGACCACCTAGTATTTACTATAATCTATTAAAATTTTTATAACTACTTCATCTATCTCCAACTTTATTTCATTTTAAGTAAACTATACAAACCCTCCCACTGGTTTAATTGTACTAAAGTTATTCAGTGTTTTCGTTTTGTTTACTCTTTCCAAAATAATTTTAAATATTTCTCATAATTTAATCGCATTTGGGATACCTGAGCTAACAGCCTCCCTCAAATTATCCTATCCCTCGTCAACAGGAGGGTCAGCAAGAGCCCAGGCAGTTAGAGTTCCTTTTATCAGAGCATGAATAAAAATGAGCCAAAGATCTAAATTTAGGGGATACTTTGTTATCATCACAATGAATCCAAATATACTAGCATGTTTAATATTTTTGCAGCCTAAGAAGAATTCCACTTAGTATCAAAGGGTGGTGTGTCTTCCTGACTCCCCTTTGGATTCATGTCTCTGCGTTTTTAAGAGAACCTCTGGCAGCCATTGATTTTTTTTTTTTAAACTTCCTTTTATTTTCACTAAAACAGCCCAAGCAATCCAAAATACAGAATTCTTGATCAATTTCACCTTTTAAAAAGCTAACTTAGCTATTTTTAGATCTACCAGTTTCATTCATACATTCTCTTCTTATCGGCTTGTGTGACCTCAAACCAGGGATGGCCTAGGAGCCAAATTTGTATCAAAGGACAAGTTCATTTATATTTCCCACATCACCAACTGCAGCTGTTACACACGACTGATATGGAAAGGACTGATAAAGGACTGCATAAAGGCAAAGCAGAGTACTAAAATGTACCATCAAAATATGTGTGAGATACGAAGTTTGCAGCTAAAGCCAGGCTATATAAACTAAAAACAAACAAAACCAAAAACAAACAAAAAAATAACATCTATACTTTTTTAATAACAATGTAGACAAGCTAGTACAGGGTGACCTCTGTAGGGATAATTTGTCAGATAAGTTGTTCTACTATTTAGTATAATAGTGGATAATAGCAGATAATTTGTCCTACTATTTAGTATACTCTTGGTCAAGTTTAGTACCATGGTTCCAGACTTCTTAGGTAATAAGACTGAACAGCCACAGACAAAGTAAAAGCTAATTCCATGTTTATGTGTAAGATCATGTGTTACATATATCATTATTTGAAGACTGTGGGTGGAATCCAAAAAGATTGTAAAGATTTCCTTTGCAGCTTTTTTACAACAATTTTATCACCAGACAGATGTTGTGAAATCACCACTAAATCTAAACTAAAATGGGAAAGAAAGTAATTCATATCAACATCATTATAGTTGGACACGTACATTGGGGCAAGTCGACCACTGCTGCCCATCAGATCTACAAATGTGGTGGATCAACAAAAGAACCATCAATAAGTTTGAGAAGGATGCTGCTGAGATGGGAAATCGCTCCTTCAAGGATACCTGCATCTTGGATAAACTGAAGGCTGAGCATGAGTGTTATATCACCATTGATATCTCCCTGTGGGAATTTGAGACCTAAAAGTATTGTTTGAACATCGCTGATGCCCCAGGACACAGAGACTTAATCAGAAACATGATCACAGGCACGTCACAGGCTGATTGTACTGTTTTGATTGTTGCTGCTGGTGTTAGTGAATTTGAAACAGGTTTCTCCAAGAACAAGCAGACCTGGAAGCATGCCCTTCTGGCCTACACACTGGGTGTGAAACAACTAAATGTTGATATTAACAAAATAGATTCCTTCAGCCAGAAGTTATACGAGGATATTGTTTAAAAAAAGTCAGCACCTACATTAAAAAAATTGGCTCAACCCTAACACAGTAGCATGTGTGTCAATTTTGGGTTGAAACGATGACAACATGCTGGAGCCAAATGCTAAACTGTCGTGGTTTAAGGGATCGAAATTCACCCATAAAGATGGCAATGCCCATGGAACCATGCTGCTTGAAGCTCTGGGCTGCATCCTGCCACCAACTCATCCAACTGATCGGCCCTTTGGCTGTCCTCCAGGACATCTACAAAATTGTTCATGTTGGTATTATCCCTGTGGGACCGGTGGAGACTGGTGTTCTCAAACCAGGCATGGTGGTCACCTTCGCTCCAGTCAATGTTACAACTGGTGTCAAGTTTGTTAAAATGCACCATGAAGTTTTGAGTGAAGCTCTTCCATATGGGCTTCAATGTCAAGAATGTGTCTCTCAAATATATTCGTTCTGGCAATGTGGCTGGTGACAGCAAAGGTGACCCAGCAATGGAAGCAGCTGGCTTCAAGGCTCAGGTGATTATCCTGAACCACCCAGGCCAAATCAATGCTGGCTATGCACCTGTGCAGGATTGTCACACAGCTCACACTACTTGCAAGTTTGCTGAGCTGAGGGAAAAGATTGATTGCTATTTGGAGAGAAACTGGAAGATGGCCCCAAATTTTTCAGACCCGGTGATGCTGCCACCATAGAAATAGTTCCTGGCAAGCCCATGTGTGTTGAGAGCTTCTCTGATAATCCTCCTCTGGATCGTTTTGCTGTTCATGACATGAGATGGGCAGTTGCTGTGGGTGTCATCAAAATAGTGGAAAAGGAGGCTGCTGGAGCTGGCAAGGTCACCGTGTCTGCCCAGAAAGCTCAAGATGAATACTATCCATAATACCTGCCACCCTAATCTAGAAGATTAGGGTGGCAGGTAGAAGACCTGTCTCAGAACCGTCTGTATCAATTGGCGATTTAAGTTGAATAGTAAATGACTGGTTAATGAAATAATAACAATACATTGAAAAACCTTCAGAAGGAAAGAGGAACATTTTGTTGATCGTTTGTGTGTGTACGTGTGTGTGTGTGTGTGTGTGTGTGTGTGTGGTGGTTTTAAGCTATTAGTCTTTAAAATCAATACTTTTTAATAAAAACATGATCAAAAATCTGTCACAGAATTTTGAGACCCTTTGAAACAAAATTTAGTGAGAAACCTGTGTCTTCTTTCGGCCAACACTGTCACTTGCTATAGTACTATGTAGTTAGGTGAATGATTTAAGAGTTGCCCATAATCCATTTCTGGTGTCCGTCTGCCTAAACTTCAGGATTTGATAATTCTGAGTTAACATTTTTTTTTCTAGGTGGGAATTTCAGGTTTGTTCACCTTTCATGAGGGGAGGTATCAAGTATGCTTTAAGTACACAGTGAAAATCTATGGGATGGGGTCTGTTGGTTACAACACTTCATAGATTAGGACAGACAAGCAATGAGCAACTTTCTTTTTATGTAAGCTACCTTATAAAAAGGCCAAAAACTGTAATGTTAATGGCCATGTGTTGCATATAAAAATTTTTGCAGTTACACCAATATTAAGTGCGTTGGTATAACTTCAAAAAAAAAAAAGAGATTTCCTTTCCAAATAGTTGTGTGGTTTTGGTATAAGTAAATTTTTGAAATTCCTAAACTATTTCATTAATATACATTTATTTTATTTATATACAAGACACAAATTAATAAATATCATAAAATGGATTTTGGATTTAAAATATCACACCTAAAATATAGAGTGTGAACTACATATTGACAAAACATAAAAATTTTAAAGTTTGTTTTTAATATATTAAACTATCATTGACCTGATTAATAAATATTTATATTTTTGTTTGTTTTATTATTTACACAGTTAAGAAGGTAGTAAACTGTCCATCTTGGAAGTATCCTACAGAAGTTTGGTAAATGATATATACAAGACTTAAAATTCCCTTCATTATTAAATATTCCTTTCTAATTCCTTTTTGGGAAATTTTAAAGAGTTTACAAGTGTTTAAAATAGTATGGATTACATATGTATGTTTTTAAGAAAAGATTTGCTTTCTGAAGACATTTTCAAATAAGCAAATGCATTTTATTTCACATTTAAAATAACATTCCTATCAATTCAGCAATGCCAGGAATTCTTCAACAGAGAAGTTTTATCAATGTATTATCTTTTTCTTTCCCAAGGTGACAGTTTAGAGAAAGCCATCAAAATATTGTTTTCAGATAGGTCATGAAAGCGTCTTACCTATTAGAAAAAATATTTAGACCAATGCCAATGCACAAACTACTTCTTATTGCTCAATGACAAAAAATATATATATATATTTACAATGAATTTCAAAGTCTAGGTCTTAGAACTGAAAACCTTTTATTTAACTCTCTGATTAGTTTCAGTTTACCTGACACATGGGAAGTAATGAAACGGAAGAATAATCTTAGTGGCTTATCTTTGGCCATGGTCAATACAAATATCATTTAATACTTGGAATACACAGAAAAAAGCCCCATGGAATTGTGACTTAATAGTTGACCATGTAGTTAATAAAATAAGCCACTGAGAATTAACATGTTATTTAAGATGTTACTTTAAATCCCTCTTTCCTTTTTCTCTCCTTCCTCCTTTGTTTGTTTATAAAATCTTAAAGAGGATTTCAATTTCACTTAAGTTTTTCAATGATTCTGTAAGGATTTTTGTTACATTAGAGAGGAGAGTTTAGATTTTTTGAATTACTGTGTAGGCTATCGTATTTACCACAAATTTAAATAAGTATTTTAAATTAGTTTAGAATAAATGTAGCCCTGAGTCCAGTCGCTGAATACTATTTTTAACTACATGAGATTTCCTAAGTCATAGGAGATTTTGTGTGGAAGTCACCAACCTCCCATTTATTTTCCAAGGACACTTACGAACTCCCCTGAGTACTTGTTATTGTTGAGCAGGAGGTGCTGGAGAAATTGTTAATTTACATTGCCTGAATTTTGTGAACTCTGGACATTTTGTCTCAGTGGAGGTCTGAAAACTGAAGCATTATTTCTCACAGCAATGAGTTTGTTTTTTCCAGGCAGGCATTTTGATGAATAGCATGGGCAACTAAACATCTATACCGTTCTCTCAGGTTCAGTTCTGGTCATACCAGTGAGCAGAGACAAGGACATAAATGATGTGTTGGCAATTTGTACTATGATCTGCGAACGGTGTGAGGGAAAAATAAACCCAATGTTTTTATGTATAGATCAATTGCATTTAGGATCCATCACAGAGAGCAGCCAAAGAATTCCATCTCAGAGACCAGCTCTTGTCCAAGAGACATAAAATAGAAGGTCCCACCATTCCTTCACTTTTTGAAACATTGAAAAGTTCCAGGAAGCTTGATTATTTTTAGGAGTGACAAGATGGAAAATATTATATAAATATAAGAATTTAGACCACAGGTAAAATAACATCTGACAAGCAATTTCATCTCTTTGTTTGTTTGTTTGTTTGTTTTTTAACATCTTTTTTGAAGTATAATTGCTTTACAATGGTGTGTTAGTTTCTGCTGTATAACAAAATGTATCAGCTATACATATACATATATCCCCATATCTCCTCCCTCTTGTGTCTCCCTCCCACTCTCCCTATCCCACTCTCCCTATCCCACACCTCTAGGTGGTCACAAAGCACCAAGCTGATCTCCCTGTGCTATGTGTCTGCTTCCCACTAGCTATCTATTTTACATTTGGTATTGTATATATGTCCATGCCACTCTCTCACTTCGTCCCAGCTTACCCTTCCCCCTCCCCATATCCTCAAGTCCATTCTCTAGTAGGTCTGCATCTTTATTCCCGTCTTGCCCCTAGGTTCTTCAGGACCATTTTTTTTTTTTTTTTTTTTTTTAGATCCCATATATATATGTTAGCATACGGTGTTTGTTTTTCTCTTTCTGACTTACTTCACTCTGTATGACAGACTCTAGGTCCATCCATCTCACTACAAATAACTCAATTTCGTTTCTTTTTATAGTTGAGTAATATTCCATTGTATATATGTGCCACATCTTCTTTATCCATTCATCTGTTGATGGACACTTAGGTTGCTTCCATGTCCTTGCTATTGTAAATAGAGCTGCAATGAACATTGCGGTACATAACTCTTTTTGAATTATGGTTTTCTCAGGGTATATGCCCAGGAGTAGGATTGCTGGGTTGTATGCTAGTTCTATTTTTAGTTTTTTAAGGAACCTCCATACTGTTCTCTGTAGTGGTTGTATCAATTTACATTCCCACCAACAGTGCAAGAGGGTTCCCTTTTCTCCACACCCTTTCCAAAATTTATTGTTTGTAGATGTTTTGATGATGGCCATTCTGACCGGTGTGAGATGATATCTCATTGTAGTTTTGATTGCATTTCTCTAATGATTAATGTTGTTGAGCGTTCTTTCATGTGTTTGTTGGCAATCTGCATATCTTCTTTGGAGAAATGTCTATTTAGGTCTTCTGCCCATTTTTGGATTGGGTTGTTTGTTTTTTTGATATTGAGCTGCATGAGCTACTTGTAAATTTTGGAGATTAATCCTTTGTCAGTTGCTTCATTTGAAAATATTTTCTCCAATTCTGAGGGTTGTCTTTTCGTCTTGTTTATGGTTTCCTTTGCTGTGCAAAAGCTTTTAAGTTTCATTAGGTCCCATTTGTTTATTTATTTATTTTTTTTATTTCCATTTCTCTAGGAGGTGGGTCAAAAAGGACCTTGCTGTGACTTATGTCATAGAGTGTTCTGCCTGTGTTTTCCTCTAAGAGTTTGATAGTGTCTGGCCTTATATTTTTCATCCTTTTTTAAGAATAGGAAAGGATTTTTGAGATCACTGTGTTATGATGGCATTGACCTCTCACCTGATGACCAAGACTTGCCCAGAAAGGATGAGTGACTGTTAAAGGTTTTCATACATGAGCTTATAAATATATGTTCCTGAATCCCATGGTCTGAGCGAGATTTGAGCCACTAACCTAAACACTTTAAGTTCTTTATGGTCAGCCTATCAGACTTCATTGAGACATTATTATGTCTAATGATGAGACCATGTTTCAGTGTGCAGTGACTCCTGCCTCGTATAACTGATTTTATATAATTTTCAAATGGCACCTTTGAAAATATGAACTAAATGACTAGCAGAGGTGAAAATGCTCTATTACCTGCCTCAGAAGAGATAAGCTCTGAGTAAAGAAATATGGAAGTTAAGTCCCTGAAGTTAGTTTTGAGGACAGATTGCAGAGGATCCTGAGTTCAATGACAGGGAGTTTGGATGTTATTTGTTTTGCTGTGGGAAACAAGTATTCTTAAGAAGGGAACTTAAGAAGTGACATTAAACACTTTATCAAAGAAGTGTAAAGATGCAGAGGCATAAAAGATGCAATGATTGGGGAATGCTTGGAATAGAGAAGTTAATTAAGAATCTATTTCAGTTGTAAAGGCTTTGCCAAGAGTCTGGCATTCATAACTCTGTTCACAGATATGAGAAAAGGTTGAAACTTGGGAGAATAATATTAAAACAAATAAATAAATAAAACCTAAACACTAGAGGAAATTATAATCTATTCAGAACTGGAAGAAGATACCATATACTGCATTCTCAATCAGACATAAGCATATCAAGAAAGATCTGGTAAAAATGAAAGTAAATCTATTTATATGGCTATAAGAGACTCCTTTAAGAGACTGGGACATAGAAAAATTCTGTTCTAGGAATTAATATGAGAAATGTTCCAACATGTACCAGAACAATGGCCTTAACCAGACTCCTGTTGGAGCCATAAAAACCACCGGTAGTGAACTCTGGTGTCCTCTTAAACACAGACTCTAGCTTCTGCATTAGTTCAGATCACAGCACTTGTTCACAGCACACCTCCCCAGCTCGACCTTGATATGCAGGTGAGAGAGAGTGAGAGAAAGAAGGAGACAAATATTTGAAGATTTACACTGATGGCTCTGAAGATGGAGAAAGAGTCTATGATTCAAGTAATGCAGGCTGCCTCTAGAAGCTGGAAAAGGCAAGCAAATAGATTCTCTCCCAGATCCTCTGGAAGAAAAACATATTGATTCTACAATTTCTGGCCTCTAATAGTGTAAGATAATAAACGTGTGTTGTTTTAAGACATAAAGTTATTGGTAATTTGTTATAACAGCAAAAGGAAACTGTTACAACAAGGAAGAAAACTCTATGAGTTACTCTGTCTCCAGACTCTCAGGTTGTTTTCTTGAATGTTTACTGGCAGGATATCTTTCTCTTATACCTGAAACTGCAGCAGTAGTTCAGGGTCCATGGGTATGGCTCAAATTGGGAACAGTGTCAAAAGAAAAGAAGGTTTGTATTTGTGGGATACTGAAGAGATTGAATTGACAAAATTTGGAAATAAGCAAAAAAAAAATTATGGAGGAAAAGAAAAAAAGAAAGTATGAGTGTAGACCATTGGTTTTTAAACTCTTTTGCATGACAAAACCATCAACCTCATACTGAGAAACATATATTAACATACAATTTAGCCTACAATTGCTGAGTTCACAGATGCTTTGGCCAGAGGTCAAATTTGTAGTGGAGGTTTATACATCCTGAGGGATGGCTTGGATGGTCTATTAGATTTCTTTTAATTCTACAATTCTATAATAATCATAAAAACTAAGAGTTAAGATACTGGTGGAGTCAATGATGGATACAAGGAAGGCATGAAGAGAAGATGATATTTTTGTGAATAGGTGAAGGGGATGGGTACATGAGAAACCATTTTTCTTTTAAACATAATTAATATGAGGTACTGTTAGAGCCCTCATGAGGAGATGCTGACTGGATCATTAAAAGCACACAGGTGGCATTTGAGCAAGTGTTTAAGGCTCTGGATGATATCCATGGGTGTTAATCAATAGCAGCTCGGCATCAGTTGAGCTCTCTATGGGAATAGGTATAAAAGGAAAAGTGTTGATAGTGGGATCAGAATGGTGGAGAATACACATTCCATATTTATAGAGTTAAGGGAATGAGGCTGAGAAAGAGCTAGAGAATAAACAGAGAAGTAGGTGGCATCACAGGAACCAAATCAAAAACGGAATTCATAAGAGATTTCACGAAAATGTGAAATAATTTTAGCCTTAGCCAATTAATGTTAGAGAGTCTATGGAGATTGAATTCTAAAGTAAAATAATCAAATCTACTTACTTACGAAGGTAACGTTGACATTGTAAGAGGATAGACTGAATCTGAAGAGAAATTGAAGTCAAGGAGGCTAGAAGGTCAGGGAGTAATGGAAAAATATTTAACATCCTAAAACCTAGCAGAAAAGCTAACTTAAAATCGAACTTTCTTCTTTACTTTCTTTCAGTTATGAATGCTGTATTTTTGAAAAACATGGTTTAGTTTGGTTTCGTTTTGCTTTGTTTTTGGTAACTTAACACATATGTAATCTGTTTATAGAATTCAGAAAAATGGGTTACGATGAAAATCAACGTCACAGCCAGATGGTAAAAGATGTTTTGTGTGGAAAGAATGCAAAGACAAAGAAAAATTAAGGAAACAAAATTTATAGGATTTTTTAAAAAAAACAAAGGCTTTCTTTTTGTTTAATTGTTCCTGGTAAGAAAATGAGAAAGAACGTTATTCTCCATCCTTGAGAACATGATAGTAGGAAGAATAGCTTCTAAAAAGAGTTTTCCTTGAGGCTCCATAACTTACATCCATTTCAGATGCATTTAAGTATCTGCCAACTTAGCCCACAACTTTGTCGAATATTCTTTACAGCAGAAATGTTGATACTTAATATGATTTATTTGGAGTTGTGTTTAGAGTGAAGAATACATGAAATTTTATGAAAGTACAGTGTTAAGATATCCAAAAAGATAAACGGAAAGATTTGAGAATATTCAGATGACCATGATCATTTTAAGAAGAAAGGAAAAAATGATAAAGAAATGGCTAGATATGGACGAGTAGAATTAAATATTAAAATGAAGTCACTGATTTATCAAAATATTTGGAAAATGAACTCACCTGGACACCAGAAATGTCTTATATGCTGATTGACACTTTATAAATGTTTTTAAAGACACTAATATATTTTTAAAAAGACACTAATGTACATAAAAATTTATGTGGGAAAACTGAGGTTCAATTGTTTAAAGAAATTATGCCAGATCATAAATCTAGTAAATGGTAGAAATGGGAAATTGGGATTGAACTGCTGTCTGTGAAGTAGGGGTAGGACTAGTAATAGTACAGTATCAATGGTGGTGGTGTTGGTAGAAACTTCTAGAAAGCATTCATTATTTTCCAGGTAATCTTTAGAGTGCTTCATATGTTTGAATTCATTTGTTTATGATGACAACCATATGAAATAGATCTCATTCTTATTCTATTTTACAGAGGAGACATGGGATATAAAGAAATTGGCCCAAGAACACACACGCAGACTACATCATAATGAAACCCCACAGTTGACCAGTGAAAGCAAAGTGAATCAGTCAATAGGCTAGGTCAGTCTTCAGTAGCAAACACCTCAAAATATGTCAATGGCTCAAAATTTATTTCTACCTCACACTTATCTATTGCAAGGCAGCTGTGCATGTTTTTGTTGTTGGTATGTTTTTTCTATCTTTTTTTCTTTTATTCTCAGACGGCCCCTATTTGAACCTCTATCATTTATTAGTCTTGTCGAAGAGAAGAAAATATAATTTAAAGAGTAATAGTGAAACTGTGTGATAGCTTTGAAAATATTTTTTCAAGGGTACTTCTTATCACTTCCTTTCATAGTTTACTGGCAAGAGTAAGCCATATGACCAAGACCGGTGTCGATGGATGGGAAGTACAATATTTCCATATAAAGGAGCTCTGGAATAAAAGTTGTATAATGTTGGGTAGTGAATAGTTTGAACTATATTACACTCTACCACAAAGGGCTACCGGAGATGTATTTTTCATTGTTTTAATTCTAGTTTCTCATGGAAGGTGTCCAGTGGATAGCTTGACTTAGTTTCACACCAAAATGTTAATGGTATCATCCTAAATGTTGATTCTTGGTTTGTCAATATTAAACAAGTAATCATTCAAGTGAATAAAACCTAGTAAATTGAAAGAGCTACCAATTTCTAGGACTAGCATGAGTGTAATGTGGCTATAGATTTGAGAGACAGAGCTCTGGAATGAGCTAAAAACAACACTGAGCAGAGCACCTGAGGAGAATGAATGTAAACAATGCACCAAATCATACAGGACAGAAGTCTAAGCTGACCTGGTATGGTACCAGCAGGTGTGCCACTGGTATCCTTCTTCGACAAAGAAATTGCTCTTCCGCTTCAGTGACTGCAGTTATCTGACACTCTTATCATCCTTAGGATCTACCTCAGTTTTCAAGCCAAGATCTTACTTCACCTGGACAGCCCAAGATTCAGTATGTTAGAGGTACTATGGTCTAGCCATTTTTATTCAGTGCAAGACTCCTCCAATGGGTGATCCTTGCTCTGGAGTTCCTAATTGGGTTGTTTGTACTTTGTCAGATCTGCATCACAGTCTGAGTTCTCTCTGCACAATCATCTTCATCCCCCTTCCCTTTCATAGATTTCTGATCTCCACTGTGGTCTGGTGACCTTCTCTGGCCATTTCTGCTTCCTGCTCCTTTTAGCTTTCACAAGTGAATTGTCACTTCTTTTCAATATTTGCTCTCTAGAGGACCCAAGTCACACATCGGGTGGGAGAGTTTCTAGGGAAAGATAGGTAAAGCAATAAGATAGAAGTTGAAGATGGATGAAGTAAACACTGAGATTGTTTAACTTATCAGTGTATGAAGATCACTTCATAAGTGAGAGCATCATGTCCTGACCTGGTTGATCCGAAATGGCCCCATGATGAGTTGACTAGAGAAGGTTCTAAAAACAGATGGGTCCATGAGATGTAATTCAGAAATAGTTGGAAGGGAAGACCAGAATGGCCATATATATGGCTATGTTTTTTAGAAGTGTAGAACCTGGAAAACCATTGGCAAGAGAAAGTGAAGAGTAAGGGAGGTGTTATAGGAGACCAGGTAACAAAATACACATGGTCTGATTTAGCCCAGTGACACAAGAATTGAGAGAATGAGTAGTTTTTATGAGATGGTTGAAAGACAGAATTGACAAATCTCAGAGATTTAATGGAGGGGGATAGGTAGTGGAGCAAAGGAAACAAGATTGATGATTTCTTGATGACATCTTTCACTCACTAAATGAAAGTGTTCTATTGACATCTATAAAAATAATCAATGTAAATATCCTTATGAAAAATATAAATGTTAAATATTAGTTTGGCAACCATTCTGTTACTTTGGAAAATTATTTCTTCAAGCCTGGATGAGTAACCTGTATTTGTGTAGCTTCTGCAGTAAATATTATTGGCATGAATAATGGAGTGAATGTCATAAAAACTAAGAATGAATATGTATAAAGTTAATGGCTATCAAGTAAATGATAATGAATTCTAGCAATATAAGGAACATTGCATCTTTGTTGGAAGATGCTTACATAATGTCCCAATGGGATGCAAGCAAGATTCCAAAGTCTGGAGACTGGGCTGGCTCCAAGGTTTCTGGCTGAACAAAGCAGCTACAAAAAAAGGCTGGAGGCATTTGATGTAGATAAACAGGAGAAAATTCTTGGGAAAAGTTGACTGCTTTCTGGGAAGGATAAGAAAGGAAAGATAACTCCTTGGAAGGATTTCAGTAGAGATTCTTGGTGAAGACAGAAAAGTCCACTAAGATTTAATTAAATTGTGTTGTTGGGTTATTTGTTACAAAATGCTCTTTTATCCTCTCCTAATAATTTTTGGTAATATCTAAAAGCACACACAGGCACATACACACACACACACACCCTCAAAATGTTGAAAGTGACTAAAGTTGTTCTCCCTAACAGTGATAGGGTTGAGATTTGCTTACCTTTTGGCACAGGGTAGAGAATTCTAGGAAAAGGGAAAACCTAAAAGCTGAATTAGGAAGGAGGTTATAAACAGTGCTTGACCTCCTTAGGTGAAGTCTATTTGTCTTAACATTATGCAATGTACTGTATTTCTTTACTGTCTTTCAAAGGATAATTTTAAAAAGAGCGTGTGCTCATGAATATGATACAAATATGAAATGAACGTGTCAATGATTTTATTTAATTTATGCATTAATTAAGAAACCAGTAAGATGTTACAGCTGGTTCAAACAAAATTTAAAAATTCACACATTTGTATGCAGTGAGGGAATGCTGAAATGAAGTTAAAAATATGTACAAAAATTGGTCTATCCACAAGACAATCATCAGTTGCATTCCACTGAACACAACTGCTTAGCATTTCTGTGAACAAAACTCATTTGTATTATTATCAGCTTTTTACACTTTACAGAGCTGTAAAGTAGCTTAAGACATAAAAGGCACAAATTATCTGGATGTGTGACACAGACAGATCACCAATTAATCTCTTTTTAAAAATGTTTTTGTCTATTTTAAAGTCTTCCTAACACTTCAAATTTGCAAGTAGCAGATTTAAAACAAACAAAAAACCTTGGAGTTAGATCTCCAAGGTGATAAGCGATAATTATATGAGTGAAAGCTCTCACCTTCAGGTCTAAACATGATACCATAAATATAAGTAGACACTTTTTTTCTTGTGTATTCCTTCTCTATCTACATCAGTGACAAAGTTACTGACTTTAAATGCTACATCTTTGTCCCTCTTTGCCTCATCTGTGAAAGAATATAAGATTAATTTATGCCTGACAGCAGGTTAATAGATAAATCACAATAAAACTCTAACAGAGAAAGCTGTGAAGAATGGATATTTGGAAATGATTAATATCTTAAAGGAATAAAAAATAATAAAAATAATAGGTGGTAAATTATCTGGGCACTTACAGTGTTATACATTTAAAACGGAAAATTTGATTTTAGGTTGTGAATGCACTGGTACAATATCACATCATGAAATATGAAGAAACCATTCACTTCAGAGAATTCAAGCATGAAAATCAAATAGTTGAGTGAAAGTGAATGCAATATAAAGGGAAGGGAAGATTATAGGGCTAGAAGCATAAGCTTGGAGATAAATACATAAATGAAAAAAGTTTAAAAGGATCCCAATGGAGTTTATATTGAAGATGGAAGAGGAAGTAAGAGAGAGAGAAAAAAGTTGGTAAAACATGGTCTGAACTGCTCAATTTTTTCACTATCAAAGGAGTTTCATACAGATTCCATGTATTTTTCTGCTTTTCACAAAACAATTACCAATTAGTTGATAATAAAAGGTTTGAAAACTTATCTCTATATGGCCAAATTCATTAAGTGCCAAACTTAAAAATGAAGGAACTTGGAAAAACGTATTTTCTTTAACATAACTATATATAATCTAGCAATTTCTGGATTTCATATATAGATTATAGAATATGGAGCTGTATTATTTTTATTTCTGTGAATAATAATCTTTTACGTCAATTTCAGAAATTAAAAAAAATCATGTTTTGTAAGTTTTCTTCAATGGACAGGTATTGTAACTTTGTTACATTGACACTTATTAAGTAGGTCCCAGGGGTGTACTGTGGTAAGCCACCTTTCACCAGAGAAATAGAAAAGTTTATTACTCGTAGAATCTGGCATACCACGAGAGGCCACAGAGGTAGGTCAAGGCAGGGTGCAGGCAGAGAGTATGGCAGGGCCTGGGAAACCTGCCTTTATTACGGTCCACAAGTCAAGTATTTTGGGGTTTCTGGGCTAAAGCCAGATTGGTCAATTCAAACCAAAACAGTGGTTTTGGTGAGCTTCCTAGGAGTCTTATCTAAGGGGCCCACAAGAGGAAGACCCTGGAATCTGGGGGAGAATGCTTATCACAGGGTGTTTGGGGAGACATATCAGGAACTTACATTTACTTGTGACTCTGTAGGCTGTTATCTAAGCTGCCTGCTCAGGGAAGGGTTAGGGTCACTTCAAAGCTACTGTGTGCCTTGTGGCCACACAAATGGATGCTAAGGCAGCAATATTATGGAGCAGTTTAAACGTTCAGCAACAGGAAATAGTGAAATGGAGAATAATTTCACCAAAACACTCTTTTCACACATGATTAGCCAGTTTGATTACCAACTGAATTTTAAACGACATTATCATATTTAATACTTAAAATTGTTTTATCTGTCAAGAATAATGTGTTAGTTTGTTAGGGCTACTGTAACAAAGTACTGCAAACTGGGTAACCTAAACAACAGAAATTTATTCTCTCACAGTCTGGAGGCTCCAAGTCCAAAGTCACTGTGTTGGCAGAGCTGGTTCCTTCTGAGGGCTGTGAGGAAGGATCTGTCCTTGGCTTGTAGATGACTATTGTCTCCTTTTGTTTCTTCACATGGTTTTCCCTCTTTGTGTGTCTGCCTCTGTGTCCAAATTCCCTGCTTTTATAAGGATATCAGTCTTATTGAATTAGAAGCCACCTTAATGCTTTCATTTAAACATGGTTACCTCTGTAAAGACCCTGTCTCCAAATAAGATCACATTCTGAGATATTGGGGGTTAGGACTCTAAAAAACCTTTTTCGGGGGAGGGGGGTGCACAATAATAAATAATGTTTGCATTCAGCTTTGTGCCTAGGGTTGTCCGCATTTAAATCAATAAGTTGAACAATATTTTGTGGTATTGGTACAAATTTTTACATATACATTTCATAACAGGCCAAATTAGATATGTGATGAAATGGAAAGTGGCATATTTTTATCAATTATTAAATTAACTTTAACATTTTTAATCAGTTAATCAAATCATTCTGAATCTAGCCCAAACATCACTTTGAATAGCAGCAATAATGCTATGGCTAAATATGTGTGTTATTTTACTTTTTAACATATGATAGTCAAATTAATAAAGGTCACAGCATGAAACTTTGTGCATTTAACTATAAAACCCTAGTAAATCAAGATTTGTGTGATGGATTATATTACAGAGAGGTTACATAGTTTTGATTTCATGATCCCCTAAATAAGCTTTGTGGCATATTTTCCTTGAAAAAAGTCAGCATCAGGAACTAACTCTTTAATGACATTTCTTTTTCCTGGAAAAAAGTCAAGATTGTTTTAAATCATTTTATATTCCAGCATATTTTTCTGCCATGCATGTAAAGATTATTTACATAAATCGCCTACTGGGCACGAAGTATACTTTTTTAAAGAAAAAATTTACATATATATGTATAACTGAATCGCTGTGCTGTACACTTGAAACTAACATGACATAAATCAAATATACATCAATAATTTTTTTTTTTTTAATTTCTATTTTGGCTTTTGAGTTGTATTACATATGTAGAAAATCCTCCCTTATCCCATGATTGTAAATAAAATAATCATATACTTTCTCCTTAAATAGGATGACCAGATGTTCTGGAAGCCTAAGTAAATATGCATAATGAAAGGTTAAAAAGAAAAAAAAGGAAAAAAATTCACACCAGACAAGATGAGCAAGTAGAAATTGATTTCATTCCAATACTATTGCCGGCAACTGAGAGAGGACAGACCAAGTGGTGACGTCACACTCAGCTGTGTTGAAGCAAAGGGTGGGAACATTTTTAAGAGCTGAGGGAGGGGAGAAGGGGGGATATTAGGGCATCTTTGTTTACTAATTGGCTTACCCAAAGGCAAAGTAAACTTTCTCCTATCTTCAAGATGCAGTTTTTACAACTTGGAGTAAGATGCCCTTCTAAGTTAAGCTTCTACCTTCCTACAGACTGGGAGATGGGGGCCCTATGTTCCTTGATGATTATGTTTCAAAGAGATAGCTCCCAGTTTCTTGAGAAAGGTAGTCCTGGGTTGTAAATCTAGCCCAGAGACTTTTAGAAGGATTTACACATCAAAGAGGCAGAGAGAGAAATGACAAGTTTTCTGAAGTAAATACTCTACGAAAAGGAAAGTCAGGGACCCACAGGCTGGAAGAAGTGTGTCTAAAGTTACTCCAGTTGAGGGGAACATTAAGGCCATCTTGTTCAACTCTAAATAAATATTTCTTGAATGAATGAATACATGAATGAGTGAATGAACATTGTATAAAGCAGGGTATTGAGAACAAAGGATGTTGGGAATTCCCTGGTGGTCCAGTGGTTAGGACTCTACACTCTCACTGGCCTGGGTTCGATCCCTGGTCGGGGAATTAAGATCCATAAACCAAGAGGCACGGCCAAAAAACAAACAAACAAAAGAACAATGGGCGATATATATGAAAAAATAAGACACAGAGTCACGGTGTTTAGTGAAACAATTTTAAATATTGCCTACATTTTCAGTTGTAGTGATACCGGTTGTATTCTTTAAGTTTTTTGAGAAAAATATCATTTATACTACTCTAACCTGTTTTTGTAGTATATGGATCTGCTTTTAATCAACTATACAGTAAACATACAGTTATTTATTTTAGTTTCAATCATCAGAAAAGGCAACTTGGAGAATTGTTTTTGCAAAAGGATTCAGTTACTCTTTGCAGGTATATTTCATATTTATTGATCACATTCAGTGAGCCAGCCACTGTTCTAGACTAAAAGACAAAGTCCTCGCTCACAGAGAGCTTACATTCTAAATGGGCAAATAGTTATAAACAAATACAAAAGAAAGTATTAGAGAATTATGAGGAAAAAATAAAGTAGGGTAAAGAAGATAGGGAGTGCTATAGTGTGTAAAGCAGTGGTGTTGAATTTAAACTTGATCACCACAAATGTGATATTTGAGTAAAGATCTAAAAAAGGTATATCCATGCAAATCTTTAGGGAAAGATAATTTCAGGAAGTCCAAAGACACTGAGGCCGGAGCATGCTGATATCTTTGAAGAACAGTGAGGCAGCTAATGAGGCTGGAACAGAGGAGTCTAGAGGTCAGGGGTTTAAGTTATCAAATAAGTAATGGCGGAGTGTGTGAATGGGAAAAGAGTGCTAGGGAGATGATCAGATCATAAAGAGCACTGTAGGCTTTTGTAAGGACTTTGGGATTTTCAAAATGAAGCCATTAAACATATTGGATAGAGTGACTCGATCTGGTTTTCTATTTAAAATAATTGGTCTGGATACTGTGCTGAGGATGAATTCCAAGGAAGAAAGAGTCGAGATTAGGAGACCAGTCAGAAGGCTGTCTAAGTAACCCAACTGATAGTCGGTTGCATCAGAAAGATTGTAGTAAAGCAGCTGAAAAGTCAAGATTCTGGATATATTTTGATCTTAAAACCAGTAAGATTTACTGATAGATTGATGAGCTTTGTGAGAAAAAGAGAGGCGATATTGTGCAGAGAATTTTGGCCAAATAGGATAATGGAGTTCCCATGAATTAGATAGGAAGACTATTGGAAGAGTAGGTTTGGAAAGTAAGATCAGGAATTTAGTTTTAATTATTAATTATTTCATGTTTGAGCTAATGTTTTAAGATAGCATGAAGGGAAATAAATGGAAACAAGTATAGACTCTCCTCCAGAGGAATTTTTCCAGTAAAGATCAAGAAGAAAATATGAAATAGCTGGAGGGAGCAGTGGGGTATTGAGAGGCTTTTCAAACCTCAGTAGAGAGAGAAAAACTATTGATGCAGATGGGGTAACTCCTGGAACAGTGTCTGAAAAGATACAGAAAGAGAGAGAGAAATTATTTACTTGCAAATAATTTGAAACTTAAAGAAAAATTGCAAGACTAAGAAATAGAATGTTTCCCAGCTTTATCTGTTGTAATCATAGGACCCATTTGTTTATCATTAACCATTTCTCTCTCATTTTTTGGAAAGTAAAGGTATTACCATAAAATTAATTATATTTATAAGTATAGCTATAGATTATAGATATAGGTATACATACAGATACTTTTTCTGGACTATTTGAGAATAATTGCATTTATTTATTTAATTAATTTATTTATTAGTGAGTATGATATTTTAAGGAATGGACACTAAAAACAAAAATGTTCAAAATGCTCCTTCAAAAATTCCCCCCTCAAATATTAAATTAGGTCTATGGATAACACAGAAAACCCACAAGGTGGCAGGAGTGCCACATATATGTAAGTTTCTTGATTACTTTCCTTTTTATCAACTCCCCCATTTCTTCATCTAATGTAATTTTACATTTAATGTTTTGTTAGTTTGAAATATATATAATTTAAGACACTTAAAGATAGATGGTAATATAAATAGCTAAAAGGGCTTTAAAAAAAAACAAATAGCAAAAACATCACACCTGGAGAATCATAATAGTAAACTCCTCAAAATTAAATCCATTAAATATATCTTGTGTTTAGATTAAGGAAAAACGTGTTCATGTAATAAGACTATATGTCAGAGGTCAGGAAGCTGTTGTAAGAACAATACTTTTTAGTGTACAATAAGCTAGGTTTTTAGAATTGCAACCATAACACATAGGTTTTAAAAACATAATATTAACATATGTGTATATATACATAGTAAATAATATAATATATAATGATATATGTATATATTATATAGCAGGATACATATATGTACACATATAATATATTAATATTTTGTCTATAAAATCCATGCCTTATGATTGTAACTTTAAGAAAAGTTATTTATATGAAGTCCCTAAGGAACACTTGCATCTTTGTTTTCAAAAAGATGAAAACAGTAATGGTAATTTTTTTGCAGCAATTCTACTAGTAGTGAGCTGCAGTTTAACAACACAAGAGCTATTAGATTTTATAGACTTTGAATCCAGTTCCATCTCTTACTTGATGAGTCACTTTCTAGTTCTGAGTTTCAGCTGCAAAATGGAAATGATTATACCATTCCCATGGGGCTTGTTATAAGTCACATCACAAGTAAAGAATCTCATGTATAATAGTGAGAACAAATCCCTCCCAACATTCACAGGTTTTTTTGTGTGTTTTTTTTTTTGTTTTTATGTCTCCATAAAAATGTATTCAGTCAACACTATCAGTTTCCCCCTTCCAGAGCCAGTGGTATTCTTGTAGGCATTCTGGATATCTGGAACAAACTTAGATGGGACCCCATACAGACACATCCTTAAGTCCCTTAGGGAGCGCCACTTGGGTTTCAGCTTGGGAACTGGGCTCAGCTTCTTTTTCTTTCCTATACTCCAGAGTCCAAGTTTTAAAAGGTTACCAGAGTCCAACTAGGTAAACATAGGACTTAAAGAGTTAACCATCTTTTTTTAAGTGATTTTCTTGGGAGGACAACAACTTTTCTCCCCATATTTAGAGTTCACTTCCAAGTGATATACTTGGAATTTAATTTCAAAGAATAACTTTTGTAAAGGCACCCTTACCCCATTTAGCTTTGAGTCCTAGAGGAAAGAGAGGCATTACACCTTGTATGAGGGTCTGTAGTACTTACCACACATTTCTCTTTTTTTGAGCTAAATAAACTAGACTTTATTTTCTCAGCATTTGTCTTTTCAATGCATTATTTCTGTCTACTTGTTAGTTTCTTTACTTTTTCCTTCTTACTTTTTTTTAAAACTGAGGTATAGTTGATGTACAATATTATATGTTTCAGGTGTACAACACGGTGATTCACAATTTTTAAATGTTATACTCCTTTCATGCTGTTGCCAGCTGTGTTTCCCTGCAGGAGAGAAAGCTTTGTTCATTGTTGTGAAATCTTTCTCTTTTGTTATAAAGCATAATGGTCTTTGTAAAGGCTTGTTTTTGGGTCTTATGTGTTTAATTATGCACTTATTGTATTAGGCATATGATGATTTATGTCCTATGGTGTTATCCAATATATCATAGAAAAATGAGAATAAAGAAGGTGTTTTATCAGAAAGCAAGATGTCCTCTTTATCCTTGCATGTAATTTACTAAAGATCTGACAAAGTCACAGTACAGGCTGCCTCTTACCATATCCCCCTGCAGACAGTGAAGAGGCTGACACTGAGACTGCTTTCTAACTTGGGTCCAAGTGTGAAATTTGGTGATGTTATGTACAGATTACTTATTAGCACACCAGGAAGGAATAAGTTTGCCTATATGAAAACAGGCTCAATGGACGTATGCTCTGGACAAAGTCCGGTGGCAAAGATGCTACAAGGGTGCTTAATAACTAAATACGTGAACACTGTAATGACTTCAGAATCATCTGCATTCAATGTCAGGAAAGAAATACATTACAACACATGGAGAACATTGTGGTAGTAGGATGGGAATAGAAAACAAAAAAGAAAAATGAATACTATTGTAAAGATAGGAATATCATTGGTACATGAGATTTGTAAAGAAAAAAAATAAAAGAAACAATGTTCAGAAGAGAAATATATTTTATGAAAGTTAAAAGAGGATAGAGCATAAAAAGGAAAATAATCGGTGAATATACTGAAGAAAGAGCTGTCTTCATGTGCTAAATGACAGTAATGCTGATAAATATGACAGTTATAAGTAAATTTTATAAGGAACATTTTTGATCTCATGAGTATTAAACCACAAAAGGATTTCAAGCATAATTTAATTGGTTAATTGTTCAACTGGTTTCAGCAACCCAGACTTGAGAATTTTAGGGCTCTTTAATCCCAATTGATGAATACAATTTTCCTATACTCAATCATCTTCTGTGTGTAGAAATTCATGTAGGGTCAAAAAGGTACAGACATTCTTAAGATATATTAGCTTGCTATTAAAGTAGATTTAGTACTTCTGAAGAACAGTATTTATTGTTCCTCTTCAAAGCCCTTTGAATATCAAAAATGGTTTGAAAATAATCACTTTTGGTTTTCCATTCCTTATTTCCAACTCAGTTCAGTTATGTTTGGTGAGACGGTCTCCTTATTCAAACACATTGGGTTAGGCTGTACTACTTGACAGCACCATCTGCATGGAATATGTAAAGGAAAGGGGACTAAGGTTCAAAGTTTGAGGTTAACAGAAGGAATCAGTGAGGAGATGGGAAGGAGAATACAAAGCTGGGGATGCTTTGAGAGGGCCAGAAAGTAGAGACCAAGTTACAAAAGAATTCAACATATCCAGTCAAGACATTAAGAATCGATAGTTAGCTAATCTGGAAAGTGGTCCATGCATGGGGCTTCAAATATGTAGGTAAGCAGCGGTGTAAGTTTCAGGTGGAGTCTCAGGCTAATTTAGGTTATTCCAGGAATTTCATACAAGCAAGGGGAAAAGAAAATGAAGATTCATAAAAGTAAGAAGTGAGCCAAGGAATTGAGATGATCAAGTCCAAGCCCCAGGCTTTAATAGTCTGGAGTACAGCATAAAACAGATCTTCTGCAACCAGAGAATTCTGAAGTAGGTTATTTGAATTGCAGACATCCAAGAAACACAGACAAGGGTTAAAATGGGCAAACAGGAAACTCCTAAAGTGAGACAGATTCCCAATAGTAGCTCCGAGATAACTGATTCATCTATGCTTCAGCGCAAAGAAAACATTTTCTCCCATACTTACATGATGCACTATGCAATTTCTTAAATTCTAAGGGACTTTCATTTCCTTGGCTTAGGAGAGGTATTGGGCAGCCCAGAGATAACTCAGACCTTGGTCTAAACAGATGGATGTGGTCAGGTAGACGAAGCACTGATAAGGCTTCTGTAACCCTATTGATGCTATGGTCCACAGGGTTTGTGCTCATAGTTTCTGATGCCTTTTAAAAGCATGCCCCAGACAATAATTCATATCTTTACTTGCTTGCGTTAAAAGTTCCACAACATATTTAAGCACTTAGTTCATGGAAAATCTTATTAAAATCTGTCTTCTTTGCCATTCTCTAAATGCTCCTAACTCCTGGGAAGAAATTTCCAGCTTCCTTATCCATTCACTTCAGTCTCTGCCTTCACCACACCTCATCCATATATCATGCTCATCCATGACGTAGAGTCTGTGCAGCTCCCACCATTTGAAGTAATCTTAGGTGTATGATTTATCTTCTCTGATGGCTTTTCTCAAAGATAAAATCTCCATGGCTTTTGTGCATTGTGTTTGTTTGTTTTTTCTATTCCTTCATTGTCCCAATTCCAGAGTACCAGATCCTACTAGTCTAAAAGTAGCAGAGCTTTCCTCAGTTGGGGTGGAAGGGGCACAGCAAGCAAAGCTAAAGCCCGTTTTCCTAAGCGAGGGAGAGGCATGATTAGAAGCTCTATTTATTTATTTTTGTCATATCTAATTTCTAAACATTCATTTTGATCTCTACCTTAAAATTACTTCTTCCAGTTACATTTCTCCATTTAGAATAGAAAACATTTCCTTTGGGCATCCAACTATCCAATTCATATTTTCCAAACCTCACAAAATCATCTTTAAAGATAATCAACATTAATAAGTTCAAAAAAGTTTTCTCAGGATAGATGAGTCTTCAGAATCCATGTTCTCTAAAGTGTCTGCCTTCTCCCTATTTCCAACTCTGTTCCCTTCACCCCCCCCCCCAGAGGTTTTATTTTCTTTCATAACATTTATTATCTGAAATTAACCTTCTGTCATGAGAAAAACAACTTTTGTTTTTCTGTGTTGTTGCCTAGGCATTTTACAGTGTGATAACCCTGCTCACTCCCAGAATCTGGACATTGAGATAAAGATGTGAATTTAGGACACCAGCCATAAGCTCCTGCTCTATTTTTCTTAGGGTATCTTTTAAAATAATTACTTAGAATAAGCCCGCAGAAGGTGAGTGACCTCTGCTTCAACCACCTTAGAAGTAACAGGTGCTTGCTACCCTGCTCTCTACCTCCTGCTGGCTGGTGACCTGGGATGGAGGACTGCCCTTTCCCTGGCTCGTTGGGCTCTCCTGCTTCTGGGATCTCTAAATCTTGTGCTCTACTTCCTTTGTGTGGGTGTGTTGAAACTGCATCGTCAGTCAAAAACACTTGTGGGTTTTACTTCCCCAAAATGGGAGCTTCAGTGCTGAGGGAGCTACCTGACGCCCCCATGTGGGTGGCGGGTGTGTCTGCATTCAGTAGGTCATAATCTGCATATTCTTAATTCCTTGCACACCTTCTTCCTTTGATTCACTTGCTTGAAGTTTAATGGTTCTTTCAAATAGAAGAGAATCTCCATTAATGGCAGTTATATTATTTGTCATTCTGTATTGTGTTCCAAACTCCTAATATAGTTCCTGCTATATATAATTCCTACTATTTTTTTCCTGCTAAATAAATATTTATGAAGTAAATAAGTTAATGTCAGATTAGATATCTTTGCTTGGAATACAAGTGTTTTATAGTATTTATATACTATTTTATAGTATTAATAGATACCTAATATTTGCTGAGTACTTACAACATTTTAACAGTATTATATGCATTGACCCATTTAATCTCACAAAAGTTCTAAAAAGTAGACACTATTATTATAATTCTAATTTTATATATGCATAATTTGAGATTTAAAGAATTAAGATATTTGTACAGAATCATGGAGCTAATGGCTAATATGACTAGTATTTAAGTCCAAATCTTTCAGAGACCAAGTCTGTCTCAATCACTTTGATATAATTCTTCAATTCATTCTTTGAAATACCAAGGTAGAAAGACTATAATTTTTTGTATTAGTTTCCTAGGGCTGCCATAACAAAGTACCACAATCTGAGTAACTTGAAATGATATTTATTTTGTCACTGTTTTAGAAGCTAGAAGTCCAAGAGTGTGTAGATTCCTTATGAAGGCTCTGAGAGAGAATCTCCTCCATGCCTCCATCCTGGCTTCTGGAGATGGCCAGAAATCCTTGGAGTTTTGTAGTTTTAGATGCATTACTCTAATTTTGCCTCCATGTTCACATGGTAGTCTCCCTTTATCTCTGTTTTCACATAGCTGTCTTCTTATAAAGACATCAGGTATGTTGGATTGGGGTCCACCTGACTTCAGTATACAATAAGTCCCCTACATACAAATGAGTTCCCTTCCGAGAGCTCATTTGTAAGTCCAATTTGTTTGTAAGTCCAACAAAGTTAGCCTAGGTACCCAACTAACACCATCAGCTATATAGTACTGTACTGTAAGAGGTTTACGATACTTTTCACACAAGTAGTACATAAAAACACACACACACAAAAAAAAATAAAGAAAACATTTTTAATCTTACAGTACAGTACCTTGAAAAGTACAGTAGTACAGTACAACAGCTGGCATACAGGGGCTGGCATCGAGTGAAGAGGCAGGAAGAGTTACTGATTGGAGGAGGGAGAGGAGGTGGGAGATGGTAGAGCTGAAGGATCGTCAGCAATAGGAGACGGAGGGCAGGCTGCACGTGACAATGTATGCCAGATATGTGAACTAAGTTACGTGATTGGACATGCGAACTCACATTCTCATCTTTGAAAGTTCGCAACTTGAAGATATGTAGGGGACTTACTGTAACTTTGTTTTAACTAGATCGAATCTGTAAACTCCTTATTTCCAAATAAGGTCATATTCACAGGTACTGGCAGTTAAAACTTCAATTTAATGTTTTTGTGGGGGGGGGGGGGGAATCTGACCAATGACCCTTTCCAAAACTGTAAATTGCAACCAAATACCTCTATTCCTATCACTTCAAAAGACAGCAAAGGCCAACTGTGTGAAACATACCACAGCAATATCTCTAGAACACTGGTGTAAGGTTGAACATTGTGCTTATCTAAATACTGGCTCATTAGAATGAAGGGGACACTACAGGTTTTCCAGGAGTGGAATTCAACTCTGTAGGAACATTAGCTTCCTAGAATTGTTTATACAGAGTCTAGATAACTACTTGCAAGGCATGTTATGGAAGAGATTCCTCTTCTGGGTAGTTGGATATGCTAGGGGTCTTTGCTCCTTCAAAGCAGTGTTTTCTAATTGTATTTTTCAGAGTGGTAGGTTTCTACCACGTAACTGCCAGGGTAGAGCTAGCTCTAGCTCCAATTTAAGCTGAGTATCTCCAGCTTACCTGTTTTTACATTAGATTTCTAGTGTTCCAAAGGCAAATACTTTAGAAAGCTCTTGGTCTTGTGAGAATGCCCTAGTGAACAGTAGATAACATGGGTTTTTCTGTCCATGTTATAAGCAGGATTGGTGTTTGTATGTGAACATTTACCCTTTTTTTTAAACAAGTAGTAGCTCAAAGCACAGATATTGTGCTGAATGTGGGATTTTTACCAGAACAGATCAATATAACCTCTGGCACTTTGTAATTGGTCTAGTGAATCCTTGCATATCCACATTAGCAAGGAAAATCAAAAGCAGTTTGAATTTATGTAAGAATACCATAATCCATTTTTCTGTCTCGCTCCAGGGCTATGTTAACCTTCCTGCTCTTTGTAAAAATATAGTCCAAAGGGAATTCTAACATTTTGAGATTCTGTGAAACTTCATAATGATCAACTCTATTGATGACATCTTGCTAACTAGGCATGGTGAGCAATAGATATGTGGTCTAAATACCTAATAAGACACCACATACATGCCAAAGCATAGCAGACAAAATTCTGTGATTTCAGAGTGACATTCAGAGGATTATATTATTTCAGGACATGCCATTCCTTAAGAGAAAGAATATATTCTTCCTTTTTTAATAAAGGGCAGTAATAAAGAGGCATAGCATTTGGAATTTCAAGACAGTACACATTAACCTGCATTTGGTAAGATTGTTCTTATTCGTTTATCATGATTTAGATAACAACCAATTTTGATTCTAGACTGTGGTGCAAATTTCTATGTTGATTTGGCCATACAACACATAAGATCCAGGGGGTTGGGATGCGTGTGGAGTCTCTGACAAGTTCTAATACGAGAGCCAAAGCAGAGATCTTTGGGGTTCTGGAACAAGGTGATGTATTTTATAGTATAAAGTATTCGCCATCTGAAGAATGACTCCTGGGGTGTGGCTGGGCCTTAGTGGAGACTGAATGCTTGGACATGGGGCACTGAATAAGTGTGAGACCTGAGATTCCCACTGAGTCATACTTTTTTGATAAGTGGGGCACAATAGCAATCCATTGTACCATGGATTCATAACTGGGCCTGAGAAAATCCAAAAGGTACAAGTAAATTACATATACAGTGACCTAGACTACAATGGCATCTACGTATTTGTACTGATGCCTCGCCATAGGCTCACATCTATGGCTTCCTGGAAGGTTTCTATGACTCACTGATGGACAAAGAAAAAAAATAGGGCTTGATTCACAGCTAGTCATAAATCTAGTGCTGCTACACTACAGCCCCACTCAGGGATGGCCTCAGAAAACATAGTGAAGGAAAAATCCTCCTAAAGAGCAGAGTAGAACACTAGAAACTAGGACACCTACCAAATCCAAACACATACTTAGTACCCATTATTTTTTAATATCACCATTAACTTAGTTCAGTGACATGATTGAGAGCTAAGTATACAGATTTTATTAGAGATTAGAGGTTTGATATCATGGTATTTTAATGGTATTGATTTCAAGGCCAGAGAGTGCCTATAACTTTATCTGAAGTAACTGTGAATTCAAGAATTGATAGCCAACCAAAGAATACAAAAACACTAATTCCAAAAGATACATTCAACCAATGTTCATAGCAGCATTATTTACAATAGCCAAGATATAGAAGCAAACTATGTCCATCAACAGATGAATAGATAAAGTAGATGTGAGATATATATATATATAGATATATATATATATATATCTCACATCTACTTTATCTATATATATATATATATATATAGATATATATATATATCTACTTTATTTATATATATATATATGTATGTATGTATATATATAAAGAATTTTTAGCAATTTCTTAAAAGCCTCTGTAAATTGGAGGTATCATAATGTGGTGATTACATGTATCTCTATTTTATAATCTGAATGGGGGGGTGGTAATAGTAAATTCCGTCTTCCCATTTTTGCCCTTAAGAAGTATTTTATTTTATTTTATACATATAATGGAATATTACTCAGCCTAATAAAAGGCCTTATAAAATGTTGCCTTTTGCAACAACATGGTTGGACATGAATGGTATTATGCTTAATGAAATAAGACAAACAGAGAAAGACAAATACTGTATGTTATCACTTATATGTGGAATCTAAAAAAATAAAATGAATGAATATAACAAAGCAGAAACAGACTTACAGACATAGAAAACAAACTAGTGGTTACCAGTGGGGAGAGGGAAGGAGGGAAGGGCAACACAGAAGTAGGGGATTAAGAGATACTATCTACTGTATATAAATTAAATAAGCTGCTATGATATATTAGCTTATATAGCCAATATTTTCTAATAAATTTAAAAGTATAATCTAAAAAACATTGAATCACTATGTTGTACACCTAAAAGTAATGCTGTAAATCAACTATATTTTTAAAAAATCGATAGCCAAAAGGGAAGTGCCACTTTGTTAATATTAAATTTCCAACTTATTATTTTCCTTCAACCAAGCTTTGATTAGGTAGTTTGTGACTGCAGACCCAACTGACATTTCCTTCTCTTTACTTATTTATTTCTTTTGGGCCCCTGCTGTTAAGAGGCATGTTGTAATCTTGAGATTTCACACTAGCAGTTCACTAGCTATGTGACTTTGGACAATTTATATAGCATTTCTGAGCCTGGGTTTTCCATATTTCTCAAGCGAACATCAAATGACTACCTATGTCAGAGGGTTGCTATGAATATTGAATCATGTATGTAAAATTACTTATAAATAGAAAATTGTCATCCACCACTAAGTCATAGTGTTTCTTCTACTTCTGGAAAAAACTCGGGGTCTCCATAGCTTGTAGTGCATGTTACAGATTGAAAAGTCACATTTCCTACGCTTGTTTCTTTACCTGCCTTATTCATCTTTGTCCCATTTGGAGAGCAATGCCCTTCAACTGTGCATGGTTTTACACCTCAGTAGCAACTCTGCAGAAAATGAACGTCATGGTAGCTGTAGTGTGTGCTGGAAAATTAATGGAATGTGACGAGGAAAATGCCAGTTCTGCCTCGATCCTGGTGAAACCAAGATGACACAGTGATGCCTGTAAGTGAAGCCAAGTAACGGGTTAACATGGAAGACAGCCCCAGTAACCGGGAACTTCACGGGGACTACTTGCAGTCCATACTTTAGAAATTCACAAAAGGACTGAAGAAGATGGAAAGATATTCAAATTCCAAGACATGTAAAGGAATTATTTTTTCTCTGTAGTTAAATAGCATTGGATCCAAAGGTTGTAGGCTTTGCTAATATTTATATTGTATATTTAAAGATTTACACCAAGGGTATGTAGGATATCAAGGCAAAGCAGGATAAAATACAGAGCAATCACACTGGCAATTCTATGGGGTAAAAATACAAGTGGAAAAAAGCAAAAAAAATTGGTGATCAAAAATAATTGGGAAGAATTGTACATTATGTTTGCCACTAATTTGGAAGCTAACACACCAAATTCGTCAACCTTCCATTTACTTCCATAAAAGACATTTCTCCTGCCCAAGTATTTTTTTTCATTCATTCATTAATCCATTAAAAATGTTGGGGTTCTTCTATGTGCCATGTATAGAACTAGAAGCTTATGCATATGCTAGCAATTTAATTCTCACATTAATTATTTTCAACGGGTACAATATTTCTATTTTACCTCTTAAGAATCTGATGTGTAAATAGCATGCAAATTGTGATACATTCACTAAGAATCATAAATGGGATTTGTACTTTTTTTCACTTAAAAATCAAATTTCCTTTCTCTGACTTTCTGTCTTACACTTTTTTGTTACAGTGACTTGAATTGAAAAATTTTAAAGAATTTTTAGCAATTTCTTAAAAGCCTCTGAAAACTGGAGGTATCATAATGTGGTGATTATATGTATTTTATAACCTGAATGGGAGGGGTGGCAATAGTAAGTTCTGTCTTTCCATTTTTGCCCTCAAGAAGTATATTAGACTACATATCTCCAGGCTGGAGATAGCCTTTGTAGATTCTTTTAACTCATTCTTTATTTTGGCCACACCATGAGGCTTGTGGGATCTCAGTTCCCTGACCAGGGATTAAACCCCGGCCACGGTAGTGAAAGCCTGAAATCCTAACTACTGGACCACCAGGGAACTCCCTAAACCATACTTTCTAATCAGAAATCTCCATTAGAATTATCTTGGAAGCTTTCTAAAATACACATTCCTAGGTCACTTCAGACTGGATCAGAATCTTTAAGGTTGAGCCTGGGAAGCTACATTTTTAAGAAGCAGACCTAGGGAATTCCCTGGTGGTCCAGTGGTTAGGACTCCACGCTCTCACTGCCAAGGGCCAGGGTTCAATCCCTGGTTGGGGAACTAAGATCCCACAGGCCTTGCGGCATACCAAAAGAAAAAAAGCAGACCTATACTTTCTGACTCCTGCTCAAGTTTGAGAACCACTATCCTAGATGATTCTCTACAGAAAGCCCATACACAGTGGTTGGTGGCAGGACAGCTGGTCCTCTCAGAGTCTGCAGAATTCAGCTAACAACTTCTGAACTTCCAGCCTTAGTCAGGCCCTTCCACCAACCACATCGCGTGAAGTGGAATCGCATCAAAACCCATCTATCCTGCTCACGTTCCGTGATCACTCCCAGTTCACCCAAGTCCCTACCCTGATCCTGAGTCTTAACTTCCATGGACACTGGGAGCCCTGGCACACTTCTTGCTATGACTTAGTTAGAGCTGTGGTTTCTGCTTCTTCCTCTCAATACCCAGTCCTGTGCTATGTTCCTGATGCCAGACCTAGATTTTTCCCTGGTTGACCTCACTCCACTTCTCCACAAGAAGTCTCTTACATCAGAATGAATAAAATCATCTCTTTATCTTGATTCAGGAACTGAAATTACACATGTAAAATATCTCTTTACTTGGTTAATGATGACTTAATGCCTTGCAGGAGTCAGAACTAATTATGCACCACTAGATGGGGTTATCATAATGACTCTGCTAATAGAAAGAGTGATCAGGTGAAATCAGTGATTGAGTTGAATTTTTTTTTACTAGAAGTTTCTGAATTTTATACTTGAATGACTGTATGGTCAGACCCCATAAGATGGCTGCTCTCTTGCTCTCTGTACATCCCCTGCCTTACCCAGCTCTGCCTCACCCTTACCTTATGTAAGCATGATCTCTGGACCCCCAGCTTATGACTGTTCTAGTCTTGAGACCAGAAGGGCTCCAGTATGTTGGGTCATCATAGGAAACAGCAACAATTGCTAACCCAAAGAGTTATGGGGGAGGGAGTGTTTCAACAGTGCCCCAAGGAGCCCTTCTGACATCATGTCCCCTATAACTGATGACCTCCTCCTCCCCTGTGTCCTGCCTGCTATCAGCTGTACACAGTGGGGTGTTGATCCGGGACCTCTGCCTCTGACTTGTAAATTCCCCATCCAATAAATCGCTGATGATTCTGTCACTGATTCTGGGTTCTTTCTTCCATCTCACAGCTGAGCAGTTGCAAGGACTGCAAGAGTGTGGGGTGTAGCCCGACAATGACATACAGCCTCTCCATAGAAAGAAATGCTTGGATGCACCTCTGAAATGTGCAGAATACATCCAAAAAAATAATTTGCACAAGCTAAGCAAAAGATAATGAAACTTTCTCTTAAAACATTTATTATTTCATGAGATATAAAACAACCTTAAAAATTAACATTTTGGAACACCAAAGATTTTAGTACTGCATGTATAAAATATACAATATTAACTGAAACATTTCTCTGCTTTTTTATGTACTTCGAATGGTAAAAAGTATCGTGAGCAACAGGAAAATTGAAGTTAGGCGCAACCATCTAGGACATCCTTCTTGGGTCAGAAACTGCCTTTACTGCCCGGCAGCTCTCAGGGGAAGTTCAGCAGTTGTAAATCTCTTTTGTTCCTCCCTCTGGAGGTGGGGGGTTGTTTTTGCTCATCTCTTTTTGTTTCAATCTGTATTCTGCTCCCAACAGAAACAGCAAGACTAGTAAAATATGTCCTGGAGAATCAAAGTGGTCAGGACTGACTCTAGGCTCACTGAAAGATGGGAAAACTGTGTTTATCCATCAATCACTAATTTCAGTATGGTACTTTGATATAAGTGGAACAAGCAGAAACTTTATGGTTAAAGGTGGGTTTGAATCTTGACTCAAATGTTTACAAACTCTCAGATTTGGGAAAGAGATTAAACTTTGGGTTTTGATCTCATTTTGACATGGTGATTTCTCAGTCTGAACTACTCTTGCCTTCCTTTTATTACCTGCCTCTTTGAAGAGGACACGTGTTCTTATGCTTTAAGAAAAATCTAAGCTGGTCTCTCCTGCTGGCTAGTTTTTCTTCTACCCATAGCTGTATTAGGTTAATGTTTCTCAAAATAATGTGGAGAAGTAATTGTTATTTTGTTTAAATCCCAGTCTATCATGGAGCAAACCTTTTGTGAAATAGAATAAGAATGAACAATCAGAAGTAGCAGAATGACCTCAAAAGTGATTAGGCTTTTCGATATCATTGCAATATAAATGTTTCTTCGTGCTTAATCTCAACATCTGTACTTAATTTATGAATAGCTTGATAGTTTACAAGTAGTACTAGTCTGAGATGTCTCTCTTCCTTTTTTCTGTAAACATCTTGAGGGCAAGTTACCTTTTTCATCGTTGCATCAAAGCTGTCAACTCATAGTGAGTCATACAGCAAATGCTTACAAAAATATGTTTTTGGATGAATGACTCTGTAAATATAGAAACATCTGATCAAAAAGTCTGGTTCTAAGGCTTGAAATAGAGAATAATTTGTGAAGTTACTGGTACCATAGCAGAGGCTGAATAAATGGTAGCTTGCTTCTCCCTAGGAGCCCCCTGAATTCTCTTCCCAACTCTGCTCTGATCACCAGTTTTATGAGCCAAGTCTAGCTGGTGTTTCCTTGAGCTTCACACCACTTTTGGAAATGCTACCTGGTGCAAAAATGCCAATTGAAAATTTAGAGCCTGCTTAGGGGAATAGCATTCGCAGGGATGTTGCATGTTTAATTTAGTCTCAGTTGACAAAGTTGCCTTATGAGATACTATATAGCTCTTGTCACTCTGAGATGGCTATATGAGCTGGAAGGCTTTTAAACCTCTTTCAGAGAAAACTAACCAACTTGACACTTAAATCTAAAAATGAGGCTGTGTTCCCTCTCTGGGTGTGTCCTTTCCTTCCTACCGTGGGTCATATCTTGTAGGGCAGTGTATATATGGGACCTAATAGATCCATGTAATCAGAATACTTACTCTGCAATATGCAGGAATGGTTATGCAAGGTTGTAACTGCAGAAGTACTTGTCAGCTAAGAGGATTGCCCATCTCCATCAGTTAGAATGAAGAGACTGGTATATTTTACTATAATAATGACTATAAGCAGAAGCATTTATCAATATATATATTTTTTAATTCATCCAGAAATTGCAAGTGAGGAAAATTCTTTTTTACATAAGATGCTATATATGTGGAACATCTCTCTCAAAACCTACAGAGTATGAAATAGAAAATAGAGACAGTGTAGTTAAACTGCAGACCGTATTGTTTTATCCAGGATTGGGTTCAAAATCAAGGCTGAGTAACAGGGTGTTCTGGAAGATTTTTCTGCTCAGTGGAGGCTCCCAGGTTCATGATCCCTAATCAATCACAATGTAGATATCATAAGTGCATGGGCTATTTTGGAAAATAGTAACCTGGTTAATAGATAATTCCAATATATGTTATAAAAAACAATCATCAGAGGATAAAGAATGAAGTAAAACTGAGACAGCCCATACATTTTATTGAAAGGTAACTTTCCAGGATTTAGAAGATTTGGAAGGATTTTGTAGTACCATTGCTGTGTTGTCTATTGACAGAGCCTGTTAAGACAATGTCGAAAAAGAAGGAGGAAGTACATGACTTTACTTTGAGTCAAATGGACTCAAGTATGAGATGTATGATAGGCTTTATGAAAAGTCAGTACAACATGTCAATACGAGATGTGTTTTGTTTCCAACAGTAAAATAGGGAAAATGAACCCCCTTTAATAAGGACAAACTTTGCTTCAAGTGCTTAACACCGGCCTTGAGATCAAGTATCTGGAAATGCGATGCTTGCACGTTCTTGCTGTGGCCTGGCTCTGTGATGTCAGAGGTGGAAGCTGACTCCACTTTTAATCTCTGCCTGAGAGAATCAACTCAGATGAGTATCAGCCTTCCCTGGGGCGAACAGAGGGGTCAGAGATAAAGCCTTGTCCTAGCTTACGGGAATGGCTCGCCAAGGACATTGGTTTCATTCTACACAGGCCATTTTTTCAGAGCTCTCCAATTTGTACACAACCAGTAGGAATGTTGTGGAAGTAGTACTGGCTGGCTCAGAAAACAAAAATTCACATCTCTGAGAGCAGAAAAAGGATTTTAAAAAGCTGTAAGAAAATACTTTCTCACTCTTTGGACTATGTCAGATTAGTGTTTGTGTTCTCAGGAAAAATACCAACCATGAGAAGCATAAAAGAGATTTCTTTTCCGTATATTGTTATGCTGTACAAGACACTTGCTCTTTTTGTTTTTAAATCCTCAACTAAAATTAGTTTTTGAAAGTAAGTCTAAGAAATAAAAATAAATAGCTGATAAAAAGTATTAAAGTTTGATTTGCATTTTCTGATGAACATCAATTAAATCTTAATTTTCTAGTTTTGTATAATTATCTTGTGACTTTTTATTAAGTAAAATAATAATATGCTACAAATAAATTTTAAATCCTTTACCTTTTATTAAGTCTTACCTTTCCATATATATACATATAATATAGTGGTCCATATATATATATACATATTTTTGGAGAGGTATTTATGGTCTTTCACAAGGTTCTTATTGATACTGTCAAGTTTTATATATATACATTGCTATATCTATGAAGGTTATTGTTGGGGTTTGGAGTAATAATATATTTTATTTCTAGTAGTAATATTTTTTAAGACACTTCTACTAATTGTACTTTCAGAGGTGATAAAATCTTATTATAAAATGCAATATATAATTTTATACTCTATAACATCATTATAATTGTTTCCTACAGATTTTTACTAATAATGAAAAGAGACCAAGAGTCTCCGTAATTGAATTGCGGTATCACTTTAATTACGTTGGAATCCAGGTTATCTTGTATTAATATAACAGAAAAATAGTTTGTCCTGAAACCAAAATGAGGCTATCAACTCTTTCTCCCCAACTCCCAGCCAAAATAAGAGTTTGCTACATTCCTTCAATTTCTTTAGTTTTGACTTCCTGTTACAGAAGATATTATTTGTTATTTATATGAATATTTAGAACTTATGTAAATAAGTGCATAGAACAAATGCATAGATCAGGTCTCAATTATTAATATATTTCTGTAACACAAATTATAGGATAAGTTGTTATATGATTATATTAAAGTTTGCCAGATGAGTGCAAAGAAAAGATATAGAGGGTAGAGAGGTTAACGCGATGCTATTCAAATGTTGGGTCCACAAATGCATTTGCTCACAATCAGTTTATTACCAGTCTATGGCAAGAAAAATACAGACAATGGGAGTAAATGTTTATAAAATGTTATTGAAACTTGATAACATTTTATCTGTGAAAACTAATAATAAATTAATGGTTTGCATCTTGATTGTCTTGGGGGATTATTAAGTTTCATTTTTAATAATTTATTTTTATTTTATTTTATAAAAGTATCGTCCCACAGTGGGCTATGAACAACACAATCATCCTTCTCATCATCAACAACTGCAACATCTTTTATAACAGATCATTTGATAAGCACTAGTTCATTGTGATTTGCAAGCATGTTACTGCATTTATGAATCGTAGGCTCTAAGTTAATTGTAGAATAAACAAAGGACTGAATTGAAGGGATGAGTGATGACAGGGTTTAGGGGACCAGAGGTTCTTAGGAGAACAGCGAGTCTTGAATATTCATGGCTGTAGTCAGGGAGCAGAAAGCATGAGACAGTGATCTTGGAGGAGTAGTTATACCTTGATTGTAGCTGGCTCAGGTGGAATGGCTAAGAAAGTCAGCGATAAGGAGATGAAGGAAATGAGAGGCCATTATTAAAGATAAAACTTCCACGGAAAATGTTTAAGTCACCAAAGGAAGACTGCATTACTCAGCGCTGATGGGAAACCTTTGATCCAGGTGGCCGTGGAGGGCAAATGGAAATTCTACAGGGAGATAGAATGCAGGAGGAAAAAAAAAAGGAGCACGTTCTGTTTGTAACAAAAATCCCTTCAACTCCATAGTTTGACTAGTTAGATGAAAAAGAGTATGTGTGAGATAAATGACATAGGAAGGGGAAGATAAATAAGAGAAGACATGAATAAATACACAGAGCAATACAAAATTTTTAATTCCCTGTAGAAAATGATGTTATCTCATCTCCTGCCTCATTTAGCTGCTGAGTTCTTCCTGTGGCCTGAAGAATAGATCCATTTTCCACAAACATTTGTTTTGTCTCAGTTTTCAAAAGTGAGAGCCAACATAAGAATTACCTATCACAAAAGTGATATTTTGGAGCATGTAGTCTTCATGAATCTGTGAATCAGCAATAAAGATCTAGGTGGTCTGTGGTCTGGACCTCATGGGAATTTCATGATTCCTTTGTCCTGTTTTCCTAAAAGATACTGAAAGCAGTGCTTCACTTAAAAACTTTCCTGGTCTTGCTCATTTTCCCTCACACTGAGGGAAAGAGAAATAAGCCCACATAGAAAGTGAACTTTTGACTTCCATTTACACTTCTGTTTAAAAGTTTTATATTCTACTCTAATGGTCTTATTGTGAGACCTTGAGAACTCTTTTTTGCCCTTGAATCATACTAGAGATTTTTCTTCTTAAGTAAGCTATGGGGAAAGCATCTGCTCTGGCTGAGGAGTAATTGGATGTCAGAATCTTGAACTTTCCTGAGGAAGTAGCAGGTCACCAAATGGGGTTCAAAATTAGTCAGTCTTTCAGATTAAGTACTTTGAGAAATTTTGAGTATTATAGAACATTTATTATTTATTAATTTACCCTTAAGGTGAGATGCAAAATGATTTTGCTTAGATTGACCTTGGATGAATTATTTAAGGAATTTAGTAATCCTTAGTTTATTCTAGCTTCAGCAGCCTGGCATCTGACGGTTTACATTTCATCACCCCTTTACATGTACCTCAATATTATATTTTCTCCCTATATAATTAGTGGACATTTTGAGATTTAAAAGCTAAATTGAATGTGGCACCAATAGATCTCTTTAGGAGTTAATGTTAGAAGTTTATTTTTCTTTTATTTTCTCTTCTGATATTTCTGTTCACTCTCCCAGAGCAAGTTGTACTGTGACTATTTCATAAGTATGCAGATGGATTCATGTACTACTTTTTTTGTTATTTTTTATCATGTTGTTGACCAGTACATTGTTTTTCTCTTTGATTTTTTTTTCTTTTTAGTCTGCGTGTGTGTGTACACACATAGTAGAAAGAACATGGGCAGGGTGAAATGCCCTGACTCTTATGCTATTCTACTGTTTGGTGGGTCTCAACCAGGGGCAGTTGGTGCCACAAGGAACATTTCACAATGTCAAGAGAAAATTTTGTTTGTTAGAATTGGGTTGGTCGGGGTGTGCTATGGGTATATAGTGAAAGAAGCCAGGGATGCTGTAAACGTACTGCAATGCACAGGACAGGGGCTTGCAATAAAGAATTACCAGGCCCAAAATGTCAGTGGCTCTGAGGTTGAGAAACCCTGGACTAGCTGAACAAAATACCATCTTAATGCTTTAGCACTGAGACCAAATAATTACCGTCTTGCTCCATCATTGCAATGAATGGGCACTACGTGGTAAGATATTTCTAAGTCTTCGATATTTCACCTGCAAATTTCAAGTTCTCTGATGTTGGCATAACGACGAAATCTTTCTGAACGTGATCTTCCTTTTGATAAAATGGAACTAACATGGCCTTACTCCTATGGTTGCTAGAAGTATTAAATTAGATGCATATACAAAACATTTAGCAGTGTGTTCAAGACAGATTCTGAAGAGTGATTCCTCCATCTCCCATGACGTTATAACACATTTTAGCAATTTCAAAAAGATTACTTTTTATTTTAACATTTCAGTCAGAAGAGGAAATAACTATGAATTTTGAATCAAGACAATAAGAAAGAGAGGGATTATTTAGTGTTAGCTTGATGGCTCTATTTTCTTTTTTACTTTAAACTTTTCATGATACACTTCAGCAGGAATTATTTTTGCACCTTAAACAAGATCTACCAGTGGGAAATCTTGAGCAATGTAGCATTGGGGCAAGAAATAAATCTACACACTTCTTTTAGTTACCTTGAGGAAAAAAAAAAATTGATTAAAGTTTTAATTTTTTAAAGTTAATGATTTTCTTGAAGAAAAAAAGGACATGCATATCTGTATATATATATATTTAAACAGATTTCAGGATACTCTATGAAGTTTCTTTAAAAATAGTATGCACAGTTAGCTCTTTTAGCAAGATATTTCTAGCTATTTTTCTCCGCCAAATAAAGAATAAAATATCCTGGCTGGGATTTCCTACAAATATGATACTGAAATCTCGTATCGTTTAGAAATTTGTGATTGCAGATTTATAGAAATACAGTCAAATGAGTGAATGTCTATATTCCAGGTATTCATACATAATGTAATCTTGAATCCTGATTTTTTTGGCAAGGAAGAGATCAAAAGTTTTCATGCAATTCAGACATTTCAATATGCATATACTTTCCTTCCATTTCTTTCCTTTCCCCAGGCAAGCACAAAACTTTACAATAAAATTGCCTGTTTAGTAGTTTTCATTTCTTTCTAGAATCCTTCAGAACATATTAAAAGTTCCTCTGACAAGGCTGGCTATTTTTCAACAAACATAATAAATCCAGGGTTTATGTAGTTATGTACTTTTACAATGCATATAAAAACAGACTTACCTTGAATTTATGGATTTTCTATTACATGCAATACTTGAGAGTTAATAAAAATTTTCCTTTTTTTAATCACAATGTGTGATTCAGATTTATACTAAGATATCTGAGTGTCCTTTTGAGAAAGTTAAAAGTAATGGTAACAATGTGAGGCAACTCAAGTATGTGTAAGATTATCCACTGAGGTGTAGGAAGAAACCTATAGCACTTCTAATTATATTTTTATTTAAAAACTAAAGAAAGGGTTAAGCTTCTGACTATAGGACACAAGAACTTACCACGTCCCACACACATTAGTGAGGTGTTAGTTGGGATACTCAACATGTCTGAGGACTCCCATGATATCCTAAACATCACAGGGTTCCACAGAGTTGCTTTCACTTTTCATTTCAAAGTAATGCCACAAACTACAATTTCTCTTTGCTTATTTAAGTATTTAGTTAAAACTTAAATATTCTTCCCAAATGAACAAGTTTTTAAAATATTCCCCAGTAGAAATTGTAGTTCAAAGATAATACTAACATAAAAGAAGTGAACAGTAAGAAAATGGCAGAACTACCTTTTCTCCTATTACTAGTAGATCTTTTGAAGCAGCATTATGAGAGAAAGACAGTAATGACTTAATGAGACAGGATAATAAATTAGTTAAAAATTAATATTATCATCTTATTGAAATATGAATTTATATCCACTGCTATAACAATGAACCATCCCCTAAGTGTGTATGTGTTTGTGTGTGTGTGTCAGCATATATGTAATAAATACTCTAACTTTATGAAGTAACTTTTTAAATTTTCACATCCACTAACAATTATATAAAACTAAACCAGTTTAGAACCAGACTTTTGAATATCTGTATCTTTAATTGCTAAGCCAATTTTTTAGGGAGAAATAAAAATCAATAACATAATTGCCACTATTATTATTAATATATTAATAATACAAGCAATAGAGTATTAATAATATTATATATAATATATTAACAATAATCCTCCTATTATATAATAACCAAACTTTTAACCATATGTTAGTGAGAACAAAACAAATTTTCTCTATCTCTAATAAACAAAAGAAAATTTAAAATTTTTCTTTAATTTTTATCTCATCTGTTTTAAATGTATTATTAAATTTTTATTATATATATATAGAATATACTGATGTATAATCATACTATATATAAATATGTTTATATATACATATATATGCATATCCACACACATACAGCAAAATTAAATTTTTTTACTGATGGAGAGGCACTAACAAAAATGCTTTAAAAATGTTGCTGTAATGTTAGGAGTAGAAATTTAATATGTTCTTTCCCTTCAAAGGACCTACAGATATAATAAAAATAACAAAGCAAATAACAATGTTTTATTTTCCTTTAGTAACTTAAAAACAAGACAAATAGAGCTATTGATTATGAAATATGAAGCAAATATTTGTTGAAAGGATTATGCTAAAATTTTAAACCATTTAATCAATAAATAGTAACATATGCAGTTCAACTCTTTTTTTTTAGAAATTTAAAGAAAATTATTAAAAAATCAGTATTTTATACAATGCTTTATGTGAGTTTATGTGGCTTTTTAACATTACAGAGTGCTTTCACACACTTTTGTTTGTTTTAATTTTGACAAATGAAGCCGTTTGGGAACTATTTAGATTGGGTGTGTTTCGTTCCATTTTTCAGAAGACAAATCTGAGGTTCAGAGAGGTCATTCACTCAAGCACACACCTAAGAGACGTGAAGACATGAATCTTCTCCCTGCTATTTCTCTATTGAGTTCTTAATCTCTTCTAGTTCACATTGATGTTGTTTTCATAAATATTTTCCAAGTATATAAAATTGATATGCTAACACTTACTGCTTTTTTCTCTTGTCCCTCAAAAGGCATATTTGATGACAGTCAAATGACTGACAGTAATTGTTTTTAAATTTTTGTTAGTTAGGAGGTCATAATTTTTTAGCTTCTTTTTAATGGATTAACATTTTTTAGAAACTTTTTTTGCCATGATAGCATCAATTTTCATTTGTTGATGTGTATGGCAGAGATGACTGTCCATCAAAATCTTCTTCCCGGACACAGGGCAAAATGCCATTTTCCAGCCTCTCTTTCAGTCCGTGTAGTCACTGGAGTTCTTCTTAATGGGATAAGAGTAGAGACAGCGTGTGCTGCTTTCATGTTTGAACCTCTAACTGGGTACCTGTGCCTCCTCATGACTCTTCTCCCTCCTGTCACCAATTGCTGGGCATGACAGCCTGGCCTTTAGGATGTGGACGGTGACGAGACCCTAATGGATAGCAGAGTTCTAGAAGGGAATAACCAGGAGCTGTGGATCCCTGTGTGGAGGAGAACTGCCCACCAGCCAGGAACACCTGCCTGGATGATTAAAGGAGAAAGAAATAGCAACCCTTTGTGGGTCTTTTTGTTACAGCAGTTTACAGTAGGCTTTAATATGATATTTTAAATTTAATTTTTAAGCACATTCTTTTACTTTTCACAATCTACCAAGTGTATGGAGGTTTTCAGGACATTTTTCTTTACCCCTTGGCTTCTCTGACTTCCCAGACCTATAGAGAAGGTCCAATCATTACTTAACCTAATTCCCATTACATTTGATGGCAAAAGTTCTGGCAAGTTTTCTGTTTACCTCTTGGGCTTTTCTGTTAGGCTTGCTTGATGTCCTGATTTGCACAGTGAAATGAACTTTAGCTCACATTTTAAATCTCAAAGCTTACATTCTGATGCACATAGCAAACGTTGGGAAGAAACGCTAAAAGGCACAGAATGTGTCAATTTTCCCCACCCCTGCCTTGTAAAGACTCTCCTTAAGACCTTAAAAATGGCAGAATGATTCTCTTTCCATGTACAACACATAATCCATTAGATGCCTTCACCTGAAGAAATTACATGCTGTACAGTAGTCATTTTAGAAAAGAGTTACATATAGTTGACTACATTAACAACAATTTTGTACTCTTGCCTTAGAGTCTCTGGCTATTACGGAGTCTTATGAGTGACTGTAATAATTTCTTCTAAACTGTTGAAGAATAGTTTATTCTGGGACACCTACTATATAGCCCACTTCCCCGTCTCTCAGAGGACTAATCCAAGGCTCATTTCCAAGGTTTAGAGACTTTTCTTATAGTGATTAGACTGGGAATTCCTACATTTACATAGACCAAAATCTACTCGGGAAATTCTTTGCAATTCCACGGTGACTCAAGATGTGTAAGGAATTACAAATAACACTCAGTTAGATGCTAGAAGTCTAATATACTCTGTACAATCGGGTGTTAGGAGGATTGAAATGGAAGTAGTCTTGTTCAGGCTTCAGGGATGATGTTAGGCCTCTAACCGATTCGTGACCTTGCCCCCGGACTACGTGCCTGCTTGTGAGCTACTGCCAGCTAGCCCGGCGGCACTTAACGATAAAGAAAGGAGTGGATCCTGGAATTTCTTGAGCCTCGGGGACCTGGCCAGTTGCCCGGGGGTCTAGAAATTCTTATGATACACACAATGAGATAAGCGGCATTGTTAAAGAAACCCAGAGCTGCCTATTTGCACTTAAACTGAGGATATCAGTTTGCGGGATATCCCCTAAACTGCAATTTGAAGTCTCACCCTCAGAGTAGACGCACTGCCCAGGACCTTCCCAACTGGGACTCCAGATTGCTGTTCAAGGGACTTCCCAGCGCCGTTCAAGTCTGGAGGTAGGTGTCGGCCCAATTTGGTGATGTACATGCTTTTACTTTTCTTTCCCTTTTCATTTCTCTTGCTTCCTTTTTAATGATTCTCTATTAAAGTTAAGTTGAAATTGTCTATTTGTGTGACGAGTGGTGTCTTTTTGTTAACGAATCTTCCGAACCTAAGAAGAAAATAAAACTTTCGGCAAAACACCGGGTTTCTGCTCATTTATCTGTCCTTCACTTAATTAACACTATTTTCATAATAGGTTGCTGTGCGGTTTAATACAACTCTAAGGACAAAAAGAATTAGGAAAAATGAAGTTCTGAATAATTGGAAGGCAAAAAAGTTTTGTATGTCTATAAATAGCCACAGTAACCAGCCGTAAGAAATATCTCTATATATTATATATATTTAAATTCCAAGAGTGTACAAGTTTTTCCTAAGATCACTTCGAATCTGTGCATACTAACTTTCTCCTGCTCATGTTTCCTACTTGTCTCCTTCATCTGTTACATCAAAAAATAAGCATTTTCTTAAAACTTCCTACCCTTACACTAATTACAATGATGATGTGATTTATGGTAACATAGTGAAGATGTAAAGGGGAGTGATCCAGACTGTTTCAATGCCTATAGAAGTCAGTGAAATAGTTAGTAGTATTGCTTTAAAAAATGGACATAAGAAGAAAAAAAGAAAAATATCTCCTTTGTCTGATTAACCTTAAACCTTTGGAATAAAAGCCTGTTCCTGATCGGTTATATAGCAAGATATGTGTATATGTATATGTTTGTGTGTGTGTAGGATGTGCACATGAGTTTCAACTTTAAATAAAACAAATTTTCACTTGGAATATGTTTATGCTTAATTAGTGTAAACTTTACTGTGTTGTACGTAACGTTTTGTAATTTGGGGTGATGGATGGTACAGAACTTAAAGAATCTACTTCAAAGGAGTTCATATATTCTATGCTCTTTCCTAATTGTGAATATTAAGAATCTTTTAAATTCTGTTGCTTATAATTCTCATAAAAATCCCATGGAAGTGGGCACATTGATGACTAGAGAAGTTCTAGTTTGCTCATCAGTGGGTAGAAAGGAGAGATAAACTGAGGATTTCTTCTTCCTGGCCCAGTTGCCTAGCCTCTATGGCATATGGCCATTTTTCTCCTTCCTTGCTAAAAATGTTATATTCCCCTTGTCCTCCTCTCACTACTTAAAAATAATACAATTTAATGTAGGCAGTTTCTCCCAGGGATATTTCTCAGTGGGGCAGGTTTGGGATTTTGCAAGACTAACTCTTTTGCCTTTAGGGTAGTTGGAAGGTCTGTGGATCCACCAGGGATGTTGTGGAATGATCCAGAGTCTTGGAATGTGGGTCCCTTTGCATCAGTATAGGCAGGCATGGGAGATTTACCTAGTAAGTGTGGTTGAGAGAGAGTAGTTGCCTGAGAAATAAGACTTACTTTATCTTCTGGGCATCCTCTTATTGCTGAGAACTGTAGTTCTTGATGCAATAATAACAAGGACAGAAAAAAAATGGTATTGTACTTAACGTTCAAACAGTTAATATAAAGATTAAAATATTTCAGTAATAAACTGTAGATACCTTTACTTTTTTATATTTAATACAAAGTAATTTTAATAGACTTTTACTTAAGATAAAAATCTATAGGGCTTCCCTGGTGGTGCAGTGGTTGAGAATCTGCCTGCCAATGCAGGGCACACGGGTTCGAGCCTTGGTCTGGGAAGATCCCACATGCCACGGAGCAACTAGGCCCGTGAGCCACAATTACTGAGCCTGCGCGTCTGGAGCCTGTGCTCCGCAACAAGAGAGGCCGCGATAATGAGAGGCCCACGCACCGCGATGAAGAGTGGCCCCCACTTGCCGCAACTAGAGAAAGCCCTCTCACAGAAACGAAGACCCAACACAGCCATAAATAAATAAATAAATAAATAAATAAATAAATAAATAAAAATTGTATAACTTAAAAAAAAAATCTATAAAAGAGACTTTAGTTATACTTATCTATTAACTAATTCTATTATTTTAATTTAGTCAATACAAAAATATATACACATTGTTTTCTAAGATTTGCCTTCCATGAAGAGACTGCTCTGATATGCATATTTCTAAAGGTCATTGGAAGTCAGAAAGCGTTGGTGGCATCTCTAGATTCACAGTGAGGGCATTGTCATGGATGAGGCAAATTTGAAGTCTGCGTAAATATCAAAGCATTACCTAGGGCATACAGTACTGTTGTCCTCAAAGAATTATGTTAATTGGAGTAAAAGACATATTCTCCCACAATTTTTATTTCCTCTCGAGTGCCTTGCAGAGTTCTAGGCACTTGGTGGATTTGCATAAATATTTGTTAAACAAAAATGAAGGATTTGAGACCATCAAAGTCAGCAGTTCATTTAAGATTCTTTACCAGTTAGCTATCTCTGTGTAACCAAACACTTATAACTTAAGAGTTTTAAAACTACAATCATTTTCTTCTGTCTCATGATAATGAGTCTGTGGAAAGTTCTGCAGATCTAGGTCATACTTGACTGACCTTGGTGTAATCAGGGGTGCGTCAGCTTGGGGCTGGCTGGTCTAAGACTGCCTCACTGGGGTGGGTCAGCTCTGCTCAGGGTGGTCTCTCATCAGGCAGCCGGCCAGTCCAACTTATTCTCAAGGTAAGTGAGCAGGGTTCCAAGAGAGTGCAGAATGAAAGGCCTCCAGAGCCCTGTACTCAGAATGCCAGGCTGTGACAGCCCTGCATTCCATTGGCCAAATCAAGTCACAAAGTCAGCTCTGATTCCAGAGAAATCAGAGAAAGCAAGTTCACTTCTAGTTGGGAAGAGCTGCAATATCACATATAAACAACATGCATATCGGAAGGGGTGGTGAGTAGGGGCCCTTTTTATAATCAATATCTGAAATATTGAAGCAAAAAAAGAAAGAAATCAGAATGTACTCAAAGCTCAACATTCCCGTATGATGAATCTGTTAGTAGCCACATTTTTTTCCTGTCAGCAACTCTAAATGACAGGGAAAAAAATCCACAGTTGGTGGCAGCAGAATAAGCTTTTCAAATGATTTATGTTATTTGTCAAAACAGAGTAGTTATTCACACAGACAACCTAGCTGTGGATTTGTCAAAGCCCTGATTTTCGTGATCTGAGCATTGCTATTTATAGTACAATGCTTCTACTGGGCGGGCCTTTCATTTCCTCTGCTTTATTTTTTTACCTTTCTGCAATATTTCCTGTTTAAATTTATATCAGTTGCTACAAAAATCCCTTTATACTACAAAGAATGATTGGTTTAGTTACTCTGATAATATTTCTTTTTTTCTGAAGTGATGCACAAAACAGCAAAACCTTTTTATAAACACACTTTGGAGGATTATTCATCTTTTTTTTAATTGTTAAACCTTATTTTTTCTTTAAGAACAGTTTTAGGTTTACAGAAAAATTGAGCAGAAAGTACAGAGTTTCCCATACACCCCCTCCGCACAAACACACACACTCCCTCATTATCAGCATGCCCTGCTAGATCGGTACATTTGCTATAATCAATGAACCTACATTGACACATCATAATCACCCAAAGTCTATAGTTTATATTGGGGTTTACTCTTGTAGATTCTATGGCTTTGGACAAATGTAGAATGACATGTATCCATCATTAAACATTATATAGAGTATTGTCACTCTCCTAAAATTTTTCTGTGCTCTATCCCTCCCCTGCCCCAACCCTGGCAACTGCCAATCTTTTCACAGTTTTTAGTTTTGCCTCTTCCAGAATATCATATAGTTGGAATAATGCCATGTATAGCCTTTTCAGACTGGCTTCTTTTACTTAACAAGATGCATTTCACATTCTTCTGTCTTTTAATTGCTTGACAACTCATTTCTTTTTAGCACTGCATAATAAATGTTCTGTTGTGTGGATTACCACAGTGTGTTTAACCATCCACCTACTGAAGAATATCTTGGTTGCTTTCAAGTTTTGGCAGTTGTGAATAAAGCTGATACAAGTATTCACTTGCAGGTTTTTGTGTGGATATACATTTTCAATTCATTTGTATAAATACCAAGAATTACAATTGCTGGATGGCATGGTAAGAGTATGTTTAGTGTTGTACAAAACTGCCAAACTTCCAAAGTGTCTGTACCATTTTCTATTCCCACCAGCAATTTGGAACGTTGCTCCAAATCCTCACCAGTGTTTGATGTTCTCAGTGTTTTGCATTATGACATTATTAGCTTTTAAACATTTTATCTTTAAATTGTTTAGCCTCTTTATAGTTTTGACTTGTAGTTACATAATAGAGAGCTTAAAATTTATTTAATTGCAATTTACATAAAACTTTAAGTAAAACGTATACTTTTTATAACTAGCATTAATCATATACAAAAATCTGATTTTCTTTTGCCAGATTTAATATATTTATTATTATAAAATATCCGTACAACAGATATTAATCTTAATGGAAACACTTTGAGAATAAAAGAGGTAGTGATCCAAGATGAGAAACTGATGCTTCATTTTGTGGAACTCCTAGGTTCAAAGGTGAAACCAGGCTTCAAGAGGGTTGGCAAGGGACTGAGTCACCCAGTATCTTTCTATAGTTGGGACTTGACCTGCCCAGAGGAGTAGGGGGCCTCATTCATTCTTCTCAGGATCCTGACACCTGCTGTGTTTCTGGAATGGGGTATCCAAGTCTATTTCCAGGAACTCTCTCTTTGACCTATAGTGGTCTAGAATTTTTAGTTAAAATCAATGACACATTTCTTTCTTCTCTGTCTTCTTTTTCTTCTCCTCTTCTTCCTCCTCCCCTTCCTTCCCTTTTCCCTCCCCTTTTCCTCCTTCTTCTCTTTTTCTTTTCTTCCTTCTCCTCCTCCTCCTCCTTCTGCCCTTCTTCCTCCCCTTCTTCCCCTTCTTCTTCTTCTCCTCCTTCTTCTGCTTCTTCTTCTTTTTCTTCTTCCTCTGATTGATTACTAACTACTTAATTTAGAATCTCAGTGGCAGCACTGTTTCTCTAAGCTTATTTAACTTTATCAAGGGAATGATGCAAGATATGGGAACCAGAATCTTAGCAGATTAAACTACAGCTAATCCATATCAAGTCAAATCTGTACCAAATGAGATCAGTGAGTATTATACACGCACTGGAGCTGAAGAGGAGCCTATACTTCAGAAATGTCATTGCTTTTATACTTTAATTGTTTGTTGTGAGATTTTTTTGGTAGTCTATTTAGAAAATGGATCATTAGAGAATGTCAGTTGCTTAAAAATTAATCATAAGTACTAATAATGTCGAGATAAAATGAAGTAAATTATTAAAAATTAATGTATACATTTAATTTAGACAGTGTTTGGGGGGAAAAAGATTCAAGTTTAGTTCGTTCTAAAAAAGACCTAATATAAGCCTACCTGCTGTAAGCAATGCATGTATACTCCTGCCTTTTCCCAGAAAAAAATACTCTCTTCAAATTTCTATTGTAAAAAGGAAGACCCTCTCTCTGGAGCACTGAAGTTGACTTAAAGCTTCCAGATAAGACACACTTTACAATAAGTTACACCTGGTAATAACTTTACAACATTCTCAATCTCTTATATTTATAATGGTCTTCCTTAACCTTGGTTAAAAAACAAAATACAAGTAAAACTATGTTAGTAAATACTAATAAACACTAGTTTAAATACAAAGACTCCAATCTCATTATTTTTTCATTCCTCACCAAGAATATCAAAACTCTGATGTAACTGCAAAGTAACAGTTGATTTTTATTTTGCTTTTTATTGTCACGTTATTAGTTTGTAAATAAAGAGTGTTAACTCTCTTCATAGTGGAAATTGTGTCTCTGTGTTCTAATTTGAGTATTCTCATTACCTAATATCATCGTGACATTTGGTAGGCATCACACAAATGTATCTGTTGAATGAACCAATGAATCAATATGAATGAATAAATGTTAAGAATTTATAAATAATTAATAAGGTGGAAAATGAATAAATGTTAAGTTTGAGAGTGTAGTTTAGACTGTTTGCCCAAAGAGGGAAGATTTATAGATAAGGAAATCCCAGAATATTCAGAATCTGTTAGAAGTATGAAGGAAGTATTTTGTTGTTGTTGTTGTTTGTGTAATTGTTTATTTATTCTCTCTCACTTTAATCAGCATTCAGCATAGTGTTATGTAAACAAAGTGATTTATTAGAATATCTGGGCCCAGGTGCCCTTGAGCCTTTAAATGAACAAGATCATTAAGCTTTCTCATTTCCCCCAACACTACCTAAAACAGCATCACTCTCACCTTCAACAGCAAAGATCTTAACCTTTCAAATACTCAGCACCTAACATATACTTCCATTGGCCTTGCTTTTCGCTTCATTGAATTTATTGACAAAGGAACCACTTGTTTTAAAAGAGATAATAGTATTACCTTAAGTCATGTAGGGAAAATGACATTTGGACTTGGTAAAAATACTGCATGGTTTAATTTTCTTACATACTTATCAACTTTTTCCTTTATAGTATGTAGATTTGACTTACTTTTCTTAAAGTCATGACTAAATGCTTTAACTTGGTGAATATTTACCAAATTTTCTGCCCTTATATATCTTCTCCACACAAATTAGTTTTCAATAAACATCGCCAAGGCTCTCTTTCCTCATATCTTTATCCCTAACCATCTGCAAAATGTTTAAAATAAATAAATTAGATACAAAACTGTTAAAGGAAGAGTGAGATTTTGATCTCAACTATTCAGATAACCCAATTTCTGACTCTCCATATTGATTAAAATCGCCAGATTTTGTTCAAACCTCTGCTTCTGTTTGCCTGTGTAAACACAATGTATTTTTTTTTGGATGCAGTTTTATGAGGAGGGATTGCTAGAGCTTCAGAGAATAGCTCAAGCATTTTATATATGTTTGCACAAAACCTAAACTTAGATTGAGGGTCTTCCTATTTATATCTTTTGCTAAAGAAACTAGTAGCTCTGAACTGCCTCAAGAGAAACACTGTATTTCTCAAATGAATAGCATATACTTAGATCAGATGTTTTGCCTTACAAAATTCAATATTTCCTTTCTTTAGGAGAAGAAATAATGATTTAATAATGCTTTGCAGCAAGCAACACTTTAGGTGTAATAAATTCTTGCATTCTAGTAGTCCATTTTGCAAATGCCTTCTAGTAATCCAGACAATTGATGCCCTTTTATATTTTTCTTATTATACAGATTTTCAGGGAAATACTTATGTGAGCAAAATTAATTCTACAGATTTTTTCCTCATTATCATCTTGCATTGTTTTCGAGTGGAAGTGCAACTTTTCTTAAGACTACCTACAACTTGTCTTTTAGTATTAGTCGTACTCCTGATATGTCATTCTGCTTTTTCAAGTTGAGAGGTTGAAGGAGAAAGAGTCAAGAAATTTATTTGAAAATATTCAAATTCATGCTGTTCTAAGGTCACAAATGTAACCTCCTGGCCTGACCACTGTTGGTCATTGACCAAGAGAGTGAGAGAGCGGTGCAATGGTGACAGCTCCGGTTCCCATAGTGCGACTAAGAGTGCATTGTGTTTTCCAATTATGAAAAACTATATACAGCATTTTGCCTATCATGTGCATTTTATAACTAAAACCAAGTCTTTATCATGTTTGTGCTGGATACGGTCCCCGCAGGAAACAGAGAGCTCATTCAAACTTGGCACTTAAAAGATAATTGAATAATAGTATTATTGTTATAAGTGCCATCAGAGTTTAGGTCAACCAGCAGGGGACAGGACAGTGATTCAGGACTATAAACAGCAGGGACACTTCACTAAGGCTGGACTTGAAGAGTTGGGATCAGTTACAGGAATACAGAAAGAATAGCTAAGGTGAGGGCTACCTCATAGGAGTTGGGACTTTCTGTAGAGGGATGCAGCTGTCCCACGATGACTTAGTAGGGAAGTAGCTGAGGTGAATGCATACCAGAACCTCTTTTCCTCTTGTCCTCTTGATCTCCTTTTAGAGTCACCAGTTGGCCAAACACAACTGGAGAACAGAGCATAAATCAACTCGCTGTGGCAATTTACACAGTTCAGACTTCTGGATGCAAAGAACAGGAGAGAGAGGGTAGAGAATGGATATGGATGGGAAAACACTGCCACCTGTCACAGAGTCTACAAAGTTTTATGTGATCTGGCCATGATGGCTTCTACCATTTCTACCACATTCCATTACTTAATCTATTACATGCTTTTCTTTGACCACCAAAGCCTTCTTCCTCCCTATCAATGAAACAACTGTACATTTGTCACCTCCTTATTGAGGCCTTCTACAACCACCCAGTTTGAAGTGTCTACATCACTAGTCACTCTTAACACATTATCCTTTTCACTTTCCTCATGACAGATACCACCCCATAAAATCACCTTGTTCATTTATTTGTTTCCTTATACATTTACAAGAATTTAGGTTTCTAGTACAAGGACATCATCTGGATTATTGATCACAGTTTGTCCAGTGTTTGGAAGAATCCGTGGCCCAAATATAATTTCATTCACATATCCAGCTTGCTTTTTTAGTGGGCAAGAAACCTGTGGCACAGATGTGCCCCAAGTCATAGGCAGTGTAAGGTTAAAGGAAAAGCTTAGTTATCCCTAACTCCACTAAGTAGCACCATAAATTATACTGCTTTCTAATTTTGCAATTTGAAAGACAGTAGGAGGGCTTCCCTGGTGGCACAGTGTGGTTAGGAATCTGCCTGCCAATGCACAGAACATGGGTTCGAGCCCTGGTCCAGGAAGATCCCCCATGCCACGGAGCAACTAAGCCCCTGCACCACAACTACTGAGCCCGCGTGCCACAACTACTGAAGCCCGTGCGCCTAGAGACCATACCCCACAACAAGAGAAGCCACTGCAATGAGAAGCCCACACACCGCAAGGAAGAGTAGCCCCTGCTCGCTGCAACGAGAGAAAGCCCACACATAGCAATGAAGACCCAATGCAGCCAAAGATAAATAAATAAATGTTAAAAAAAGAAAAAAAAGACAGTAGGGTTTTGCTTGTGACCTGTTAGAGTTAATGAAGCATTAGAAGTTGACTCATTTGAGAATAAGCACTTAGTTTATGGATGTAGAAAATTCTGAGTCAGTGTTTGTTGTAGAGTGGAGAAGAGAACTCTAAATAACTCCATGTCAGTAAGTCTATATAACGGTTGTTTAAGTTTATGCCTTTAGATTTTTAACATATTCAAATCTACCATGTTACACATAAAAAGCAACTTCTGCTCTGCATTTCTATCCATGATACCTGGGCAAAACCAGAAATGGCTTATTTGATGAAATGCTTACTGTTTTGTTAAAAGAAAACTACTTTCAATCCTTGCCTAACAGAAACTACACAAGTTATATCCCTTTTTCATTTGACATTTCAATTAAGTCTCATCCCTCCCCTTTCTCTCTGCCTTCTGAATCATATCCAGCTGGAAGTGTCGATGTCACTCTTGGAAAAAAATATGGACTCTTTTTCATTTAGATAGTCATTTCCAGTATTCTTCCCTAGCTTTTGGTACACATAATGAAAACAAAAGCTGATAGAGATGTTTTTAATGAAAGTTTAAATGCGTGGTAGTAGAAATGGGGAAATAAGAATGGGAAAGCAAAATAGCAAAATATTTTTAAGCATTTACAATAATAGTGTTTCCACAATTTCTTTTCTTGTATAATTACAATGGGAGCAACCCTTCTGCTTGGCATCCTTTCTTCTCTTGCTGTACACAATTCTCTCTCACATCCACTGCTCCTTATTTTACAAAATAAAGCTATGTGCAGAGGGGAAGATAAGCCCCAGTTTAATTTTCTACTAACTTGTCAAAAATTTTAACATTTCATTCATTTCAGTCATTTTATAATTTGTGTATTTGTTGGCATTGGAAATGAGGCATTGTTTCTCCTTCATTTTTTTCATTCTATTTGTTTTTGCTTCCCAAACATCCAAGCTCATTCTATGTACCAGCCTTGTATTCTTGTACCTACCTAAGCGGGGCACCAGGGGAGCCAGATATTTTCATACTCATGGCTGGAGAAGAAGACAGCGAGAGCTCCAAAATTCTATCCCGATGACTCATTTTGTTGAAAGCTCTAAAACCCTTCTTTACAGAACTCCACTCTGTCACCCAACAGCTGCTCATATTTTTGCAATTAAACTGTGATTTCAGTGTTTCCCCTTCCAGGGAATCACAACATTCTTAGACATCGCTTTTCAGATTTCTTTTACTATACATCAGTTTTGTTTGTCTTGACCTTCTTATAAATGGAAGCATATAGTATGTCCTTCTTTATGCCTAGTTTCTTTCATTTAAAAACTTTTTTTTTTAACACACACACTGTATTTTATTTTTACAAGAGATAAATAGACTGACACCAAGCATTGTACATGGATGACCACAACAAAAGCAACAATGATTGCAATTACCAAACATGAAACACACTCATACTATGTCATAATATTGACATTCAGTCCAGTAATCCTCCACTGTAACAGCTCCTTTACTTTGCAGTGAAAATTGATTTGTATATTCTTTGCCTCTGAGTCCTTGTGGGATTTTTTTTTTTTTTAATTCAGGCAGAAAGTCACAAAAATTATACTCATCCTCATCAGTTCAGTCAGTCCCATGTAATTAATTTTTTTTAATGGTTTTGTTATGTAAACTTGTTGTACTATTAGTGGTTTTTTTTTTTTTTTTAATTGAACTGTATTACTGTACTGTATGAATGCACCGCTATTTCTTTATCCATTCTTCACTTGATGAAAATTTGGGTCTCCAATTTGGGGGTATCATAAATAAAACTGGGATAAATAGTTTGTGGACATATGATTTGTTGACCTTGGGTTAATATCTAGAAGTGGAATTACTAAGTCCTAGGGGAGGGATATGTTAAACAGTATAAGGAAGTGTGAAAACTTTTTGCTAAGCTGTTGTAACATGTTATATCCCAACTCCTGAAATGTATGAGATTCCAGTCATTCTACAACCTCACCAACCATTAGTTTTATCAGACTTCTCCGTCTTAATCACTCAAGTGGGTATGCAATGATACATCATTTTGATTTCAATTTGTACTTCTTATTGTATAAATATGTACAGGAATATCTTATGTATTAATCGGCAATTCCTACAAATGCTTGTGTAGTAGCTGCTCACCTTTTTGGCCAAATATTTTAACGTTGGGATTTAATTTTTTTTTTCTAGTAGTTTCCATATTGTGGACACAAATTCTTTGTCAGAAGGGAGAATTTAGAATGTTATTACAATTCTAGGGCTGGTCTTTAATTTTCTGAATAATGATTTCTAATAAGCAGAATTTCTTAACTGGAAGACAAATTTTTAAAAGTTGTCTTAATACTTAGCAGTTTTTGGATCTGCTCAAACAAATCTTTACTTTGTTGAAGATAGTATTCCATTTTTTTTCTCCAGCAGCTTTATAGTTTTAAGATTAAGTGTGGCTAGGCTGATGATCCCTCTAGAATGAATTTTTGAGTGTATAGTATGAGATTGATGTTGAGGTCCTTTTTTTTTTTTATTTTAGCCAATTGTTTCAGCACCATTTGTAGGAAGGGTTGTCCTTTCTCAATTGAATTGCTTTGATGCCTTTGCTGAAATCAATCAAATGTGTAGGTTTATTTCTGGATTCTCTATTTTGTCCTATCAATCTAAGTCTGTCCTTTTGCCACTTCCATATTCCCACATTGTCTGAATTACTGTAGCTTTAGACCAAGTCTTGAAATCAAGTAGTATAAATCTTCCAAATCTGTTCTTCTATTTAAAGATTGTTTTGGTTAGTTTTGATCATTTTTATTTCCATATACATTTTAGGATATACTACCCAATTCTCAAAAGAAAGCATGTTGGAATATTAATTGGGGTTACATTTCATCTATGCATGAATTTTGAACATTTTAATATTACAGTCTAAATATATTGTATACTCCTTCCATTTATTTTTTAATTTTTACTGGAGGCTAAGACCTCCAGAGCAATATTTAATAGAACTGATGACAGCAGAAATATTTGATATTTTTTTCTTATCATGGGCAGGAAGATAGGTCACTATTTCAAATTAAATATGATATTAACACTTGGTTTCTTATAGACTCCACTTATCAGTTTGAAGAAATTCCCTTCTATTAATAATTTTCTGAAGATGTTATTTACTGATTTTATTTAATAACTTTTATGCCTATTGGGATGGTTATATCATTTTTAATCTGCTAATATGGCAAATTACATTGTTTGATTTTCAAATATTCAACCAAAGTGCATTTCTGAGATAAACCCCACTCAATCATTAAGGTATCATTGAGTTTTTCTAATATACAGATGAATTTAAATTGCTAATGCTTTGGTAAGGATTTTTCTGTCTGTCATCATGAGTGATATTGGTCTATAATTTTCTATTCTTATAATGTGTCTGTCAGATTGACATATCAGTTGGGAATTGTTCTCTTCCTCAGTGTTATCTGAAATAGCTTTTCTAAGATTTCAATATTTCTCCTTTAAATGAACCACAGAATTCACACCTGACATTATCTGGCCATGGAGATGTTCTTTGTGAAAAAAAAAATTTTTTTTTATAAAAACCTTAATTTACTTAATAGGTATACCTCTATTCTGATTTTTTTTAAATTTATTTTTGTGACAATCATAGTAGGTTCTATGTTTTCAAATAAATGTTCATTATTATCTATATTGCTGAATTACCATAGAGTTTTTTATAATACTATTTTATCTTATTTAAATTCTGGTTTGATCTCTACCTTATCACCTCTTTCATTCCTAGTAGTAATCATTTTGTTTTCTCTTTTTCTTTTTTTCATTTCCAATATTCCTTAAGTTTCTCAAAGAAAAACACTTTGACTTTGTTAATATTTTATACTATTTTGTGCTTCATTGATTTCTGCTCTTATATTTATTATTCCTCTCCTTATTCTCACTTTGTGTTTAATTTTGTCTTCATTTTCTAGCTTTTTATGATAAAAACTTATTTCAGTGATTTTAAACCTTTCTTTTTCCTAATATAAAAATGTAAAGCTATAGAAGCAACCACTCATTTTAATATGTCATAATTTCATTTTATTCACATTTTCCAAATCCTTTGTAGTTTCTTCTTTGATGCATGGATCATTTAAAAGTGTATTTGTTTTAGTCCTCCTGGGTCCCTATAATAAAATACCGCAGACTGGGTAGCTTACAAGCAACAAAAATGGTTTTTTTTAACCATTCTAGAGACTGGAAGTTTAATACCAGAGTACCAGCATGGTCACATGAGGGTCCTCTTTCAGATCACAGACTTCCTCATTGTATCTACACTTGGCAAAAAGAGCTAGGGAGCTCTGTGGGGTCTCTTTTATCAGAGCATTAATCTCCAACATGAGGACTCACACGACCTAATTGCCTCTGAAAGACCCCAGCTCCTAATGTCATCACCATGGGGTTTAGGTTTTCAAAATACAAATTTTGGGAAGAACAAACATTCAGACCATAGCAGAGTGTATGGTAGTGTGTGTGTGCATGTGTGTGTGTGTGATTTCCAGATATTTGGGTCTTTTTTAACTGATTGGTTTTTATTGATTCTAAATTAATCCATGTGGTTGAAGAACATACTCTGTACTATTTCTTTTTTTTTTTCTTCTCTTTTCTTTTTTAAGGCATATTATGGTTCAACATATTGTCTATTTTGGTGAAATTCCTGTGTGAAGTCTGAAAAGTAGGGTGTAGTATTCTATAAATTTCAATTGAGGTAAGTTGCAAGATAAAGATAATGTTTTTAAAATATTCTAGGTGCCTGGTAATATTTTTATCTAGTTCTCTGAGTTACTGATAAATATGTTTTAGAATATTCAATTATGAGAGTAAACTTGTCTAATCATCTCTTTAGTTGTCTTTATTTTGGCTTCAAGTATTGTAAAGCCCTGATTTTCAGTACATACACATCCCATAATGGTATATCTTCCTGGTAAAATTACCCTTTTGTCCATATGCAAAGTTCCTCTTTGTGACTGGTAATACTACTTGCCTTAGAATCTGTATTGTCTAACTATAACCACACTTGTTTTCTTATTTTTACTGTGTGCATGCCTTTTTCTATCCTACTACTGTTAATCCATCTGATTTTTTATATTTAAGTTGTTTTTTCTATGAAACCTCACATACTTGAAGCTTTTATTTAAAAACCCAGCCAGGCCATTTAGGTGTGAGATCTGAAATTAAGATTGAATATTTAAGTGATGTCTTGACATCTGGTAATATTGGGAAGGTCTCAGACAGCCTACCCACAAGTTTCCCTCCCACCATGGCTGCTGAAGATAAGGTTCCTTTGCCAACCAAGCCCCTTTATCACAGAGACCAGGCATAGTGCCTGCTTATGCCCAGTAGCAAGCCTCAGTTTCCTGCCACCATGTGGAATTATTTAAATTAGCTAATTACATCTTTCCTCAGAAAACCAGGGTCAACCCACCCTCTTTTTACTACAAAGCCTACCTCTCACAGCCTCTGCTTATTCACGGTTCCTAAGTGCAGCCTTGTGTGGCCCTGAGGGTATGCAGTGCCCTCCTCCCCATGCTGTGAGTCTTTGTGAATATGAATTGTAGTCTCTTTCATCTGTCCAGTGCCACGTGTTGTTTGTTCAGCCATTTCATATTATTTAGAGGAAGAGATCCCTCCCTTACCAACAGGGTAAATAGAGGTAATAAAAAACAACAATATCTGTGCTCAAAATAGATTGTTTGTCTCTTTATATTTAATGCAAATATTGTGATTTATGGATTTAGGTCTATCATTTGTTGTTGTCTCTTTTTCTTCTACTTATTATTTTTCCTCTTCTGTGATTGCTTTTTATTTTTGGGTATATTAATTAGGCTGCTATTTTATTTTAATTCCTCTGTTGGTTTTTCAGCTATACCACTTTATATTATTTTTTATTGATGTGGGTGACTGTCAGGGGGTTATAATATTATTCCTTGTCATCAAAGTCTAATAATTAAACTTTTTCCATAAAATTAAAGATCATTACATCAATATAATTCAATATGTCACTTCTTTTCTTTGTGCTATTTTTGACACAAATTTTACATTATACTAATAAACATATTATTTTTCATGCTCTCAATACCTTATACCCATTTTAATTCCCATCTTGTGTTCTTTTCAGCTGAAAATTTCCTTTGGCATTTTCTGTAGTTCATGTCTCCTAGTGACAAGTTTTCTCATCTTGCACTGATCTGAAAAAAAACAAACAACTCTATTTTTCATTAATTTTTGAAGGATATTTTCTTTATATGTACACTTCTGAGTTGAAAGATTTTATCTCAACACTTTAATGATGTTCTTTCCATTGTTTTCTTGCAGCCATTGTTTCTGAGGACACATAAACTGTATTTAGTATTGTTGCTACCTTTTATATAATCTGACATTTTTATCTATTTAGCTTAAAATTTTTATCTTTTTTCTTGGCTTTCAACAGTTTGAATATGATGTGACTAAGAAATTTTTTGTTTTACTTTATAATATACATGTTACTTGAGGTTTATTGGTCTTCCTGAATTTTTTGTTTATATTTTTCATCACATGTGGACATTTATTTGCATTTATTTATCCAAACATACTTTTGCTCTTGTCAGTCTCTTTTTCCTTTCCTTAAAAGACTCTGTTTACCCTTATAGTAGAAAACTCAATACTGCTCACAGGTAACATAGTACTTATTCTCTTTTTCAGTCTTATTTCTCTCTGTTCTTCAAATTGAATAACATCTTTGAACTATCCTCAGGTTCACTGGTTATCCACCCTGTTAATGTTTTTTTTTATAGAAGATATTGTATTTTTAACTTTAGAATATCACTATCTATTTTTAATTTTCTCTTTAGTGCTGCAATACCCATGTAGTTAATCATTATATATATATATAATATATATTTTTTGCTTTAAGTTCCTGAACATGCTTAAAATGAATGTTTTAAGCCCTTGTTTTCTAATTCCAGCATCTGGTTAATCTAAGTGTCTTTTTCTATTGACCACTCTTTGTCCTAACAATGTGTCACATTTTCTTCTTTCTTTGCATTTCTATTGATTTTATTATTATTATTATTATTATTATTATTATTATTATTATTATTATTATTATTACATACTAGCTATTGTGTACAATATGTTCCAATTCGTTTGGATTTAACTGTATTCTTCTGAAGAGTGCTTATTCCTTTTATTTGGCAAATACATTACTAACTGATCATATTGATATTTTGTAGGCTCAGTTTTACATTTTGCATGGCAGAACTATTCTATTTGCCCTTAGTCATAGTATTGATCTCCTTGCCATCAAACATAGTGTTTGACCTTAAAATGTAGCAATTCTTAGGTTTGAATGGGAAGACTTAGTTGTTCATGAAACCTGTTTACGTCTGCATGACTTACTCTGCAAACTCTATTTTCTTTGTATTGATCAGCAGCATCTTTGTTCACCATTTTAGGCCCTCCATTTTTGATTTTCTACTGGGCTCTTACTGTCCCCTACATGCATCCATATTTCAGGCTGCAACCAATGTTTCCAAGAATGTTTATATACAGATAAGTCTTATCCCTACATGACTTTTTTCCTTATGTGTTTTCCCTCCTCAATTTCCAGCTGCTTTTGAATATCTGAAATCGGTCCTGGAAAGTCTGAAAATGATACAATCATCTTTTTTAAGTTTTAATCCTAAATGTCCCATGCTATGCAGATTATTGAGTTCCTTCAGGGAAAAGATAGATAAATGAGGATCTCACTCATGCACAGCTCTCTTCTTTCAAGGCTCAGATTTTTCCTTGTTTTTACTTGTTTTCCATTAACATTCACATACACACACATAGCCAATATGATGGGGGAAATGCTCCTCATTCAATTTTCAACCTGAAATATTAAACTTATGAATGAAAACAAAGAATCTGAGGTGAAAAATAGCAAGGGAATAATATAGAACAATAAGAGTAGGAAAAAGCAGAAAATTCAACTGAGTTAAGATAACACCACTTTCTTAATATTGGATATAGTCTGGTATACAGCAGTAATTTTAAGAATTGAGGAAATGGAAAATATCTCCAACTCCTTACTGTTCTCTACTCAAATTTTGTACATTTCACATCCATCATTTTTGCTGCTGAGCTTTTAATATTTTTAAAGGCTCTATCCCTAAAAATGAACTGTTGGAAAATGTCAGATGTAGCTTTGCTGTTCTAATAAAATGATGTTTGCATATGTATTTTGTGTCTATTTATTCTGTTGTCAATATCATATGGACAAATTAGGCTTTCTATATTTCAGAAAGTATAAGTGCCCTTTTCCACTGAATTTTCTTTTTTTATAAGAAGATTATTTAACAAGTAACAAACCATAGCAGGGACACAAGATGTTTTTCTAGCTTATTGTGTTCCCTATTGTCATCAGGTGATTTTACTTTCCTAGGTTCTCCAGGTTTTAATTTACCCAGAAAGATGTTTTAAGCCGTGGCCACTTTGCAGATGTGGTGTCTTATTCTCGCTAGACAGGAAAATGAATATGGTATATCCTTGATTCTAATCATATTATGTTACTTTTTGAACAGAGGTAAACCCGAGGGGTGACCATGCAATGATACTCTTTATTTATTTTTCATTTTTTGAATTTTATTTAATTTATTTTTCTAAACAGCGGGTTCTTATTAGTTACCCATTTTATACATATTAGTGTATATATGTCAATCCTCATCTCCCAATTCATCACAACACCACCCCCACCCCCACCACTTTCCCCCCTTCGTGTCCATACGTTTCTGCTCTACATCTGTGTCTCTATTTCGGCCCTGCAAACCTGTTCATCTGTACCATTTTTCTAGATTCCACATATATGTGTTAATATACGATATTTGTTTTTCTCTTTCTGACTTACTTCACTCTGTGTAACAGTCTCTAGATCCATCCACGTCTCTACAGATGACCCAATTTCGTTCCTTTTATGGCTGAGTAATATTCCATTGTGTATATGGACCACATCTTCTTTGTCCATTCATTTGTCAATGGGCATTTAGGTTGTTTCCATAACCTGACTATTGTAAATATTGCTGCAATGAACATTGGGGTACATGTGTCTTTTTGAATTATGCTTTTCTCTGGGTATATGCCCAGTAGTGGGATTGCTGAGTCATATGGTAGTTCTATTTTTAGTTTTTTAAGGAACCTCCATACTGTTCTCCATAGTAGCTGTATCAATTTACATTCCCACCAACAGTGCAAGAGGGTTCCCTTTTCTCCACACCCTCTCCAGCATTTGTTATTTGTAGATTTTGTGATGATGCCCATTCTAACTGGTGTGAGGTGATACCTCATTGTAGTTTTGATTTGCATGTCTCTAATATTTAGTGATGTTGAGCAGCTTCTCATGTGCTTCTTGGCCATCTGTATGTCTTCTTTGGAGTGATGTCTATTTAGGTCTTCTGCCCATTTTTTTATTGGGTTGTTTGTTTTTTTAATATTGTATATTTTGGAGATTAATGTTTTGTCCATTGATTTGTTTACAAATATTTTCTCCCATTCTGAGGGTTGGCTTTTCATCTTGTTTGTGGTTTCCTTTGTTGTGCAAAAGCTTTTAAGTTTCATTAGGTCCCATTTGTTCATTTTTGTTTTTATTTCCATTACTCTAGGAGGTGGATCAAAAAAGATCTTGCTGTGATTTATGTCAAAGAGTGTTTTTCCTATGTTTTCCTCTAGGAGTTTTATAATGTCTGGTCTTACATTTAGGTCTCTAATCCATTTTGAGTTTATTTTTGTGTATGGTGTTAGGGAGTGTTCTAATTTCATTCTTTTACATGTAGCTGTCCAGTTTTCCCAGCACCACTTATTGAAGAGACTGTCTTTCCTCTATTGTATATCCTTGCCTCCTTTGTCATAGATTAGTTGACCATAGGTGTGTGGATTTATCTCTGGGCTTTCTATCCTGTTCTATTGATCTATATTTCTGTTTTTGTGTCGGTACCATATTGTCTTGATTACTATAGCTTTGTAGTATAGTCTGAAGTCAGGGAGTCTGATTCCTTCAGCCCCGTTTTTTTCCCTCAATGGGAATTCCCGTTTTTTCCCAAATTCCCAAAGACTGCTTTGGCTATTCGGGGTCTTTTGTGTCTCCATACAAATTTTAAGATTTTTTTGTTCTAGTTCTGTAAAAAATGCCATTGGTAATTTGATAGGGATTGCATTGAATCTGTAGTTTGCTTTGGGTAATGTAGTCGCAGTGATACTCTTTTTAAGTCTGCTATTCCAACTATACTTACTATTGCATAAGTAGCCTTGGCTTGGATACCTACAATCAAAACTGATTTTTTTTTTTCTGGCTACATACACAGTGGGCTTTTTCTTTCTTTTTTTCCCTCTGTTACTTGTCTCAGCTATTGTTTATATCAGTATCTGTTTATCAACTATTATCTTCATTTTTCAGAAGAGACATATGAGTTATATAACAGCCATATATTTGACCTGAATATCAAAGAGATTTGTATTGACTCTGAGACTTCATTCTTTTTTTTTTTTTTAATTTTTTAAAATATTTATTGGATTGTAGTTGCTTTACAATGTTGTGTTAGTTTCTACTGTACAAAAAAGTGAATCAGCTATACATATACATATATCCCCACCTTTTTTGGATTTCCTTCCCATTTAGGTCACCACAGACCACTGAGTAGAGTTCCCTGTGCTAAACAACATGTTCTCATTAGTTATCTATTTTATACATAGCATCAATAGTTTATATAGTCAATCCTAATCTCCCAATTCATCTCACCCCCTTTTTCCCCCTTGGTATCCATACATTGTTACATACTTCATTCTTTTTTTTTTTTTTTTTTAATTATTTATTTATTTATTTATGGCTGTGTTGGGTCTTCGTTTCTGTGCGAGGGCTTTCTCTAGTTGCGGCAAGTGGGGGCCACTCTTCATCGCGGTGCACGGGCCTCTCACTGTCACGGCCTCTTTTGTTGCGGAGCACAGGCTCCAGATGCGCAGGCTCAGTAATTGTGGCTCACAGGCCTAGTTGCTCCGCAGCATGTGGGATCCTCCCAGACCAGGGCTCGAACCCGTGTCCCCTGCATTGGCAGGCAGATTCTCAACCACTGCGCCACCAGGGAAGCCCCATACTTCATTCTTAATTGAGGTATTTTACTTTCTGTGTCATTAATAATATATTGATAACCAATACCCTGGACATGGTCCCAAGGTTTGTAGAGATGAGGGATGACTGAGAACTTCTTTATTCTTTTTCATGACTCAGCATCATCCAAGGATACTCTTGGAAGACCTTAGCTTGAACAAAGTGTGACAAGAATTCTCACAGAATGACTGCAGCCTCCTGATGGGTGGCAGTAGGAAGATACTGGTATATTCCAGGAGCAGTAGAAATATCTAAGCAAGCACACTTACTCACGTAGTTTTTGTATTCATTTTGAAGCAATTATCTAGCTTAATTCTTTATTTCTTTGAGAATAAAATGGAAGTGAATTGATTCTTCCTGAAATCCTCACCTTTCCAAACTGCTGAATAAAATAAATGATTGAGGTATGAGTTTCTATAGCAATATCTTATTAGAAAACTCTGAATTAATGTTAATTTAGTCACAAGATCTTAAAATCCCCTTAAGTCTTACCCCAACTATTAACATTCTATTACAGTTATGAAAAAGATAAACTGTCCAATGACCAGAATATCATGACATCATAGTTATGAGAAAAATTAATTTTTCAATGAACTGGACATTTTAGTCATATTTATAACCATTTTCTTTCAACTTTATATCATGTTAATTATAGTTAACATAGTAATCTAGTTAATAATTTAAAGAGTGTTGTGATTTTCTTTCAGTTCCTTGATTTCTTTGTTGAAGAGCAATAGCTCAGATGCATTTTTACAACAACCTCAGTAAATCACTACATTTTATTCCCAGTTTAATATAATAAAACCAATGGAATGCTCTACTTTTAGAAATATTTGATGTAGTATCTCTCTACATGACCTGAGAGAAAAAAAAATCAGTTTACATTTTTCATTTTATGAGCTCTATGATGCAAAGTCCCAAGGTATATACACTGTTCTTCCTGAGATTTTCTGACCACATTCTCTTTTCTCTCTTCTAGTTCTTTTATATCAATCTCACAGTTTTTGACTGGTTTGCAAGTCAGTTTATCTACTGTCACCCAGGATGATATAAATACTCTATTGACACAGTGACATAAAGATCTTACTTTTTAGTAATACCAGATTGTCTCACTACGTGACACTCTTTACATTTATTTAGTAAGATTCTTACTAAATTATACTTTTCTGTTACTTATTAAAATTCATATTGAAATGTTCAAAGTTTAAAAGTATTTTCCTTGCTTGAGTTATGTAATAGAATAGGGTTGGTTTTTGTTTGTTTGTTTTTTTGTTTGTTTGTTTTTTGAGGATTGTGTTAAGACATGTGAGCACTCAGTTAAAAATACTTAATCTTTATTGCTGGACAAGTCCTGATTTTAATACTTGGGCATTTATTTATGGAATGTTATAAGAGCATGTCTCCATAAGTGGCAGCCAGAAACATGAACTTTAAAAATCTTCAAATTTTCAAATTCTCTTCAAAATTCAGTACCATTAAGAGGTATATACCTTCAACTCATGCAGTCCTTTAAAACCCTCTTATTGACTATATATAAACTTCCTAGTTTCTCTCCCAGAGAAGTCTAAAGCCTGAAAGACATTTTAAAGTAGATAATACCTAGAAGGAAACATTAAGAATTCTGGAGAGAAAGCTCCAAGGATCAAATCAATAAGCTCTATCAACCTGAGAAAGGAAATAAAAATCATTTGGGAATATTAAGAAAAACTGCAAAAAAAAAAAAAAAAAAGTCAAATTAAACACTTCCAAAGCAAATACACTTCAAGTCCAAGTGCCATTGTTTGGTGTACTCAGCTGAGTTACCTTACTGGCTGAACAGGATAAAGCTCGCAAGACTAACTCTGTCTAAAGATTCCGTGAAATTATCACAAATTGGGCTTATCTACACTTGTGTTTATTTCTAATAAAAATTAATTTATGCCAACTCTGCTCGGTTCAAAGTAACAATGTAATAATGCCTATAATTTATGGATGTTAACCTTTAGGAAAACTCTATGAGATTTATATTTATTTGTATAGGAGAAGGAGAAGAATCATAGGAGATTAAATAACCTGCCGTAGGTCCTGTTTGAGGAAGAATCAGAACTGAAACGTGAGCCAAACAAGTCTGACTCATGTTGAAGTCTGTATTCTTAAGCACTGTCTATAATAAGTTGAATAGTTGATGTTTTTTATAGTGAGGGACAATATGATTCAAAATGCTTCAAATGCTTTTGGTGTATTAAACAGGAAAAATATAGTTTATCAATATATTTAGACTAAATAACTAATAAAACTAGATACAGTTCCTTGAAGAAGTGATTTTGGCAACAAGGAAAGTTAAACAACTATTCCATAGTGTTTTGTTTTTTTTTTTAAAGATTTATTTATTGATTGATTGATTGCTATGTTGGGTCTTCATTTCTGTGCTAGGGTTTTCTCTAGTTGCAGCAAGCGGGGGCCACTCTTCATCGCGATGCGCGGGCCTCTCACTATAGTGGCCTCTCTTGTTGTGGAGCACAGGCTCCAGATGCGCAGGCTCAGTAGTTGTGGCTAATGGGCCTAGTTGCACCACAGAATGTGGGATCTTCCCAGACCCAGGGCTTGAACCTGTGTCCCTTGCATTAGCAGGCAGATTCTCAACCACTGCACCACCAGGGAAGCCCCATAGTGTTTTATGTTATAGAGCCTACTATTCTGACATGTTTGTTTTGAAAATTCAACTTTCACAAAAATCTTCACTAATAACAACATATTCTGCATTATGTGGATAATGTTTAACATTAAGCAAAAGATCCACATAATTCTGATTAGAAAAACTGGAAGAAAATTGAAAGATGATTGTGTAATTGTATTTTGCTTAACCCAAATATTTAAATTACTTATAGCCTTAGAGAGCCATTTTCTCGTGGTGTGTTTTACATAATACCTAGCAACACTTCCTCTACTTTTGTTTATGAATCTCATAAACAAATGAATTTCATGCATGCACTAACTAGTAATAATCTGCAATCAAATTCTCTTTGTCTCATTATTCAGAGACTTATTTTACATAAACCTTGAGTGCAAAGTCCTTGAAAGCTTTTATTTTTATTTTATTTATTTATATTATTTAACACCTTTATCGGAGTATAATTGCTTTACGATGGTGTGTTAGTTTCTGCTGTATTTCAAAGTGAATCAGCTTTATATATACATATATCTACATACCCCCTCCCTCTTATGTCTCCCTCCCACCCTCCCTATCCCACCCTTCTGGGTGGTCACAAAGCACCAAGCTGATCTCGCTGTGCTATGCAGCTCCTTCTCACTAGCTATCGATTTTACGTTTGGTAGTGTATATACGTACATGAAAATCTCTCACTTAATCCCACCTTGCCCTTTCCCCTACCTCAGTCCTCAAGTCCATTCTCTACATCTGTGTCTTCATTCCTGTCCTGACCCTAGGTTCTTCAGAACCATTTTTTTTCTTTTTTTTTGTTTTTTAGCTTCCATATATATATGTTAGCATATGATATTTGTTTTTACCTTTCTGACTTACTTCACTCTGTATGACAGACTCTAGGTCTATCCACCTCACTACAAATAACTCAGTTTCCTTCCCTTTTATGGCTGAGTAATATTCCATTGTATATATTTCCCACATCTTCTTTATCCATACATTTGTCAATGGACATGTAGGTCACTTCCATGTCCTGGGTACTGTAAATAGTGTTGCAATGAATATTGTAGTACATGACTCTTTTTGAATTATGGTTTTCTCAGGGTATATGCCCAGTAGTGGGATTGCTGGGTTGTATGGTAGTTTTATTTTTAGTTTTCTAAGGAACCTCCAAACTATTCTCCATACTGGCTGTATCAATTTACATTTGTACCAACAGTGCAAGAGGGTTCCCTTTTCTCCACACCCTCTCCAGCATTTCTTGTTTGTAGACTTTTTTATGATGGCCATTCTGACCAGTGTGAGGTGATACCTCATTGTAGTTTTGATTTACATTTCTCTCATAATTAGTGATGTTGAGCATCCTTTCATGTGTATATTTTAGAGATTAATCCTTTGTCAGTTGCTTCATTTGCAAATATTTTCTCCCATTCTGAGGGTTGTCTTTTCATCTTGTTTATTGTTTCCTTTGCTGTGCAAAAACTTTTAAGTTTCATTGGGTCCCATTTGTTTATTTTTGTTTTTATTTCTATTTGTCTAGAAGGTGGGTCAAAAAGAATTTCACTGTGATTTATATCATAGAGTGTTCCACCTATGTTTTCCTGTAAGAGTTTGATAGTGTCTGGCCTTACATTTAGGTCTTTAATCCATTTTGAGTTTATTTTTGTGTATGGTGTTAGGGAGTGTTCTAATTTCATTCTTTTACATGTAGCTGTCCAGTTTTCCCAGCACCACTTATTGAAGAGGTCTCTTTTCTCCATTGTATATTCTTGCCTCCTTTGTCAAAGACAAGGTGACCATATATGTGTGGGTTTATCTCTGGGCTTTCTATCCTGTGCCATTGATCTATATTTCTGTTTTTGTGCTAGTACCATACTGTCTTGATTACTGTAGCTCTGTAGTATTGTCTGAAGTCAGGGAGCCTGATTCTTCCACCTCCGTTTTTCTTTCTCAAAATTGTTTTGGCTATTTGGGGTCTTTTGTGTTTCCATACCAATTGTGCAATTATTTCTTCTAGTTCTGTGAAAGATTCCATTGCTAGTTTGATAGGGATTGCATTGAATCTTTAGATGGCTTTCGGTATATAGTCATTTTCAAAATATTGATTCTTCCAATCCAAGAACATGGTGTATCTCCCCATCTGTTTGTATCATCTTTAATTTATTTCATCAGTGTGTTATAGCTTTCTGCATACAGGTATTTTGCCTCCTTAGGTAGGTTTATTCTTAGGTACCATATTTTTTTTTGTTGCAATTGGAGTGTTTCCTTAAATTCTCTTTCAGATATTTCATCATTAGTGTATAGGAATGCAAGAGATTTCTGTGCATTAGTTTTGTATCCTGCTCCTTACCAAGTTCATTGGTTAGCTCTAGTAGTTTTATGGTAGCATCTTTAGTATTCTCTATATATAGTATCATGTCATCTGCAAGCAGTGACAGTTTTACTTCTTCTTTTCTGATTTGGATTCCTTTTATTTCTTTTTCTACTCTGATTGCTCTGGCTAAAACTTCCAAAACTATATTGAGTAATAGTGGTGAGAGTGGACAACCTTGTCTTGTTCCTGATCTTAGTGGAAATACTTTCAGTTTTTCATAGTTGAGAACAATGTTGGCTGTGTGTTTGTCATATATGGCCTTCATTACGTTGAGTTAAGTTCCTCTATGCCTGCTTTCTGGAGAGTTTTTATCATAAATGGGTGTTGAATTGTGCAAAAGTTTTTTTTGCATCTATTGAGATGATCATATGATTTTTATCCTTCAGTTTGTTAATATGGTTTATCACATTGATTGATTTGTGTATATTGAAGAATCTTTGCATTCCTGGGATAAACCCCACTTGATCATGGTGTATGATCCTTTTAATGTGCTGTTGGATTCTGTTTGCTAATATTTTGTTGAGGATTTTTGCATTTATGTTCATCAGAGATACTGGCCTGTAGTTTTCTTTTTTTGCGACATCTTTGTGTGGTTTTGGTATCAGGGTGATGGTGGCCTCGTACAATGAGTTTTGGAGTGTTCCTCCCTCTGCTATACTTTGGAGGAGTTAGAGAAGGATAGGTGTTAGCTCTTCTCTAACTGTTTGATAGAATTCTCCTGTGAAGCCATCTCTTCCTGGGCTTTTGTTTGTTGGAGGATTTTTAATCACAGTTTCAGTTTCAGTGCTTGTGATGGGTCTGTTTATATTTTCTGTTTCTTCCTGGTTCAGCCTCAGAAGACTGTACTTTTCTAAGAATTTGTCCATTTTTCCATGTTGCCCATTTTATTGGCATGTAGTTGCTTGTAGTATTCTCTCATGATCCTTTGTATTTCTGCAGTGTCAGTTGTTACTTCTTTTTAATTTCTAATTCTATTGATTTGAGTCCTCCCTTTTTTTCTTGATGAGTCTGGCTAAGGGTTTATCAGTTTTGTTTATCTTCTCAGAGAACCAGCTTTTAGTTTTATTGATTTCTGTTATCGTTTTCTTCATTTCTTTTTCATTTATTTCTGATCTGATTTTTATGATTTCTTTCTTTCTGCTAACTTTGGGGCTTTTTTGTTCTTCTTTCTCTAATTGATTTAGGTGTAATGTTATGCTGTTTATTTGACTTTTTTCTTCTTTCTTGAGTTAGGATTGTATTGCTATAATCTTCCCTCTTAGAACTGTTTTGCTGCATCCCATAGGTTTTGGGTCATCATGTTTTCATTGTCATTGTTTTCTAGGCATTTTTTGATTTCCTCTTTGATTTCTTCAGTGATCCCTTGCTTATTTAGTAGTGTATTGTTTAGCCTCCGTGTGTTTGTATTTTTTAGTTTTTTTCCTGTAGTTGATATCTAGTCTTATAAGTTTGTGATTGGAAAAGATGCTCGATACAATTTTAATTTTCTTAAATTTCCCTAGGCTTGATTTTTGACCCAAGATATGATATCCTGGAGAATGTTCCATGAGCACTTGAGAAGAAAGTGTATTCTGTTGTTTTTGAATGGAATGTCCTATAAATATCAATTAAGTCCATCTTGTTTAATGTGTCATTTAAACCTTGTGTTTCCTTTTTTATTTTCATTTTGGATGATCTGTCCATTGGTGAAATTGGGGTGTTAAAGTCCCATACTATGATTGTGTTGCTGTCAATTTCCCCTTTTATGGCTGTTAGCATTTGCCTTATGTATTGAGGTGCTCCTATGTTGGGTGCATAAATATTTACAATTGTTATATCTTCTTCTTGGATTGATCCCTTGATCATTATGTAGTGTTCTTCTTTGTCTCTTGTAATAGTCTTTATTTTAAAGTCTATTTTGTCTGATATGAGAATTGCTACTCCAGCTTTCTTTTGATTTCCATTCACATGGAATATCTTTTTCCATCCCCTCACTTTCAGTCTGTATGTGTCCCTAGGTCTGAAGTGGGTCTCTTGTAGACAGCATGTATACAGGTCTTGTTTTTGTATACATTCACACAGTCTATGTCTTTTGGTTGGAGCATTTAATCCATTTACATTTCAGGTAATTATCAATATGTATGGTCCTATTACCTTTTTCTTAGTTGTTTTGGGTTTTTTATTGCAGGTCTTTTCCTTCTCTTGTGTTTCCTGCCTAGGGAAGTTCTTTTAGCATTTGTTGTAAGGTTGTTTTCGTGGTGCTGAATTCTCTTAGCTTTTGCTTGTCTGTAAAGGTTTTAATTTCTCTGTCAAATCTGAATGAGATCCTTGCTGGGTAGAGTAATCTTGGTTGTTGGTTTTTCCCTTTCATCACTTTAAATATGTGCTGCTCCTCCCTTCTGGCTTGCAGAGTTTCTGCTGAAAGATCAGCTGTTAACCTTATAGGGATTCCCTTGTGTGTTTTTTGTTGTTTTTCCCTTGCTGCTTTTAATATTTGTTCTTTGTATTTAATTTTTGATAGTTTGATTAATATGTGTCTTGGGGTGTTTCTTCTTGGATTTATCCTGGATGGGACTCTGTGCTTTCTGGACTTGATTAACTATTTCTTTTCCCATATTAGGGAAGTTTTCAACTATAATCTCTTCAAATATTTTCTCAGTCCCTTTCTTTTTCTCTTCTTCTTCTGGGACACCTATAATTCGAATGTTGGTGCATTTAATGTTGTCCAAAGGTTTCTGGGACTGTCCTCAATTCTTTTCATTCTTCTTTCTTTATTCTGCTCTGCAGTAGTTATTTCCACTATTTTATCTTCCAGGTCACTTATCCGTTCTTCTTCCTCAGTTATTCTGCTATTGATTCGTTCTAGAGAATTTTTAATTTCATTTATTGTGTTGTTCATGCTTGTTTGTTTCCTCTTTAGTTCTTCTAGGTCCTTTTTAAACTTTTCTTGTATTTTCTCCATTCTATTTTCAAGATTTTGGATCATGTTTACTATCATTATTCTGAATTATTTTTCAGGTAGTCTGACTATTTCCTCTTCATTTGTTAGGTCCGGTGGGTTTTTGCCTTGCTCCTTCATCTGCTGTGTGTTTCTCTGTCTTCTCATTTTGCTTAACTTACTGTGTTTGGGATCTCCTTTTTGCAGTCTGCAGATTTGTAGTTTCCATGGTTTTTGTTGTCTGCCCCCAGTGGGTAAGGTTGGTTCAGTGGGTGTGTACGCTTCCTGGTGGAGGGGACTAGTGCCTGTTTTCTTGTGGATAAGGCTGGATCTTGTCTTTCTGGTGGGCAGTACCATGTCTGGTGGTGTGTTTTGTGGTTTCTGTGAACTTAGTATGATTTTAGGTAGCCTCTCTGCTAATGGGTGGGTTTGTGTTCCTGTCTTACTATTTGTTTGGCATGCGGTGTCCAGCACTGGAGCTTTCTGGTCGTTGAGTGCAGCTAGGTCTTAGCGTTGAGATGGAGATCTCTGGGAGAGCTCTCGCTGACTGATATTACATGGGGCTGGGAGGTCTCTGGTGAACCAATATCCTGAGCTCGGCTCTCCCCCCTCAGAGGCTCAAGCCTGACACCTGGCAGGAGCACCAAGACCCTGTCAGCCACACAGCTGAAATAATAGAAAATGGATTTATGCTTTCTGATGTTTTCACTTCCGTTTATTATGATTTTCCATCCTGTCACACTCCAATATTTTGCTGTTGTCTGTGGGAATCTTTTCATCTTTCCTTTGGAACCACTAGCTAATCTTCATTGTTCCAACATTTTCACTTCACTTCAGAAAATGTTCTACCTTGTGAACAACTTCCTTGATGTTATTGCTTCAGACATTTGTTTGCTCTCACACGCTGGCCCATTCCTGCACCCAGCCACTGACATCAAGGCTCCTTCTTAACTGATGCAGACTTCTGTCTTCTCTCCTTGAAGGCTTTTAAATGAATATATAAAATGCCAGGACATCTAGAATCAGGGGTGTTTGTAGTAAAACTCTTCATGTTGTCTGCAAGTTTCATTCTTCTGTTTGACCGTCGAGAAAGCATGACACCTTTACACTTTTCTGTTCTCCTTTTTATGGGCACCAGGAAAAGGATATGTCTTAGTACCCAGAAAACCTTCAGGTTGCAAATATGTCTAGGCTTTTAGCTTTGGATATATATTATTCCTCTTATGGTGAAACACAGAAGTTTACATCTGAAACATAAATTGGAACTATTTTCATAATGGCATTCCGTTTAAGCAGTGGATATAAAAAGGAAGAATACAACAGAGTTAACTAGATATTTTTAGTGAGAAAGGTGAAAAAGGTATTCTCAGCAGTAAATTGCATACCTAGAAATGCATATCAATATTTTGATTTCAGGCTGTCTGCAGTTTCAGTTAAGCCATTTTATAAACCATATTCTTGTTTTAATCTCCCCAATCAATTTTTTAATACCTGAGTGAGTATACATGGAGAAAACAATACGTGGAGAAAACCACATGAAAACATGTAAGTTTTCCACATGGAGAATTCCCTCTCCAGGTATTTTGAAAGACGGAAGCCCAAAACTAACCCAGATGAATTGAACCAGAATATTTGTGTTTTGGGGTTGGGAGGGTTACTTTATAATGATCCACAGTTCATTCTGGCTCTCACAGACGTTGAGATTCAATATATTAGAAACAGTTTATAGTGTTGGGGAACAGAGAAGTTGAAGGCCAATCATTCCAGGACTCAAACTTTAGACTGAGCTTGGCCACTGCTGAACTACAACACCTGAAGTTCAGGGTGGATCAGAAACCGTGACTCTCTTCCTTATCCTTATATCTTCAGGGCTGGTCTAGTGTCTGACACATGGTAGGGTTTCAGTACGTGTTTGTTAAGTGAATTAATAAATAAAGGGGTGAATTGCTTTCTCTTTCTTCAAGAGAAGAAACTTTAAGAAATAACAAAGGCTGTTTGCTACCACATTTTCCTGGAAAGGACACATATTTGATTGATTTAATCAGGACCAATTTTTGAAGGTCAGACTGTCCATTAAATTCTGTGTGAGGAGAGGCATTTGGGGTGTCAAATAGGAGTTTGTTCAGGTCTCCAGTGAGCATTAAAAAGAAGGTTGTGGGAGGATTTGTAAGAAGATGATTACTTCTTGATACCTTAGAAGGAGAGTTCAAAAGGAAATTGACTTTGATTTTCTTGATTTCTTGAGGATATAATGCAAGTCTTTTTCCCCCTCTGGGGTAGTGAAATGAGATTGCAAGGGTCAAAGACAATGATTTATGGACGTGGTCTTTGAACTAGGTGTCTTGAATTAAAAAAAAAAAAAAAAAAGTACTGCATTTCATGGTCTTTCCTGATAAACTACAGAAAGAAGTCATACTGATTCAATGCAATGCTTTCTGATGGAGTGTTGCTGGGACAAATTGTTATAAGCAGATTATGTTCCAGACGTCTTAACTGTGTTTTGAAAATTACCAGAATTCACTTTCTGTTTGTTTGCTTTTGTTTTTGATGTTACAGCCTTGGGATGAGACCATTTATAGGAGAATGTGTTTCTTAGCTCTCCTTCCTAGACATAGCAAGCTTTGTAGTCAGATTTTGTGATCAAGTGTCAATGTGAAATATATTTATCTAATTTATATAGTTTCTGTGGCAGAATTTGAAAAAAAACTAAAATATTGCATTTCTCATAAGAAGAAGTAGTAACTTTAGGTAAAAATGCTTTGTAAGTAATTTGGACAAATTTTGTTTGAGGTAAATCTATTGTTTAGGTAAAAAGAAAAGTTCTCAATAAACTGACAATTTGCTAATAAATGAATATCATAAGATGTTTAAATACAGCATCTAAATTATTACTCAAATTTTTCCACCTTTTTTGATGGCTTGGAGTTCTATTAAGAGCCTATAAATAGAGTAGTCTGCATTGATTTGGAAGATAATATTTATACATTGTCAATTGAATTGTACAGGAACACCACTGGTGATTTCTTTATATCTTGACTCAAAATCCTTATGGGGAGCTCAATTTGTATGTCAGAAAATATGGTGGCCTACTCACTGTAGGCAGTAATGCAGATTTGCTCTCTATATGCGTTCAGCTGAAATTAAACTGTAGGTCCTTGCTGCTCTAAGTGAGATTCGTGAAACTTGTTAGAAAAACAGTAATTCAGGCCTGTCTTCATATCTACAGAATTAGAATCAGCCTTTTGACAAAGAACCTAGGTGAATAATTGGATGCATGTTGAAGTTTGATAGCACTCTTCCAGGCTTTTAGAATGTAAAATAAGGCATCCACTGCATAGAAAATCTAACTCACAGACAAGACCATCTTTTCATTATTGTAAGATTAGACATAAGAAGCAGTATTAGTCTTGGGTTTCTCTAGTAACAATTTTAAACCTGTTAGAACACCTAAATTAATGTAATCAAATACACTATAATCTTATATGATATCATATCATATTTTTACATTAGAATTGGATCAAAATTTCAGAAAGTAGATGCCAGTGTTTTCTTTCTACAGGTAAAGAATCTGAGACCTTGAGAGGTAAAATGGCACACTCAAGCTTCCACAGCTGGTAAGTGGCAGAGCTCTGACTACTGTGAAGGTGTCTGGAATCCAGTCAAGGACTCACCAAAAAGAGATGCTTTCTTCACTCTGCAAATTCACTAAATATCTTTATATAATTTTTTATTTTGAATTTAAAAAATGTATACCTGTCATTCATATGAAAAAAATATCTGTGCATAAATATGTGTATATAACACGTACTATACCAGTATTTAATGATGGTTATATAGCAGACAAGAAGTTAAGGGTTATTTCAGTTGGTAGAACAAGCAAATATGCACAAGAAAATATTTGCAACTATTATATATTAAAAATTCAGCTGTGAATGATATTTTTATGTGGTGTGTGATATATGATGAGGGATCTGACTTGTACATATATGCATGGTTTTGTGTGTGTGTGTGTGTGTGGTAGAGAGCTTAATTCTTATCTTCGATTATAGTAAGTCAATAGAAAATGGCTAATTTGACAAAATGAGGGAGAAAGAGAGAGAGGGAAAGAGAAACGGAATGATAAGCATATTACTTAGAAATATAGAGGTAGCTTACCAAGGTGCAGCTAGAAGACATGGACTATGTTGCCTCTGGAAACATGGGTGGGCAAGGATGTTTTAATGGTTGGCCCTTTTCCATTAAAAGCCTATATTTTGGTAGGCCTACCTATCATCTACCAAAAGCCTGTAATAACTTTTAAAGATATGTTTAAACTTTCAAAAGGAGAGAAAAAAAGGAAATACATCATAGTTCACCTTATGTACAGTTCAACAAAAGAATTCAACAAAACACATGCAGATCAGTTGATTCTGAAAGTAGTTGATTCTGAAAATAGTGAACTGTGTTTAACTGGCAATTTCAGTTGGGTTGCAGGAATCTGGAAGTATAACCTGAACTCACTTCTATTCAGCACCTTGGCAAAGCTCAGATGAGTAAAACAATGTTATTAGAGGATTGCCATAATTACCATAGTAGAAAAATATTTCTCTAAAAAGAATACCAGAAAATATAGTTACTAAAAAACATTTCTTGAGTATCAGTAGGGGGCACTAAGATTCCACTGAAAGGAAATTAATAACCCTGGAGCAGTCATAAATTATTTGTTTTCTTACTTTAACTTTAAAGGGAAAACATCATAAACTCTATGCTTTTTTAACTTCAGTATAGGTGGTGGAAATGCTTTTCCTCTTAACCCTTTTAACAAGAAGATGCATTTAACTGTTTTCTTTAACTGGAAATTTATTTATTTTTTCTCTTATTTTCACCTCTGTCTGGTGTGCCTCTTATTCAGCATTCAAATGCAATGCTAGTTTGCTTACTTTGTCAAAAATAGAGCAATTGGGTTTTTCACAGATAAATAACTTCCTAATAAATGACCTTCTGCAAGAAGGTCTTTTAAAATGAAGCAAGAGTGTGTTTACTGGAAGTTGGAGCCAAGAAGGAAACTGTAAGAACAAAAATAAGATTTGTACAACCAACCCTCCTCACCCGCCCCCAAAATAATGAAAACACCATTCCTCAACTAGGACCACACTAAAAATAATTCTAAATATGAGAAGAAACTAAAACTATAATCATGTTTTGAATGGCCATTGAATATTAATCTCACAGTTAAAGAAAAGATGTCTTTTATCCACAAAGGACATTAGCAAATTAGGGAAAAAACAACATAGATAAACTATGAAGGGGTGAAATCATATTGGTGGATTTTCATGTTTTCTTCAATACTGGTTCCTTTAAATATTAAGAAAACATAAAAACTCTAAATTGCCATCTTAAATTAGAAATAATCCCAGAAAAGAATCAGCGTTATCTGGAAACAAAAGAACAGCTTTATTGTTCCCAAGGTTTGCAAACCAGGGATACAAAGGCTTCCTCTGTAACTGAAAGTGTGTTTCTCCTATTTTTCACCCTGTGAAGGGGGTGAGGGATTTTTAAAAGCAAAAACCTTGAAAGCCACAGTTGGGAGACTTGTAAGGAGGTTGGATGGTCCTTGCAGCCTGACCACAAGTCCTTGCAACTGGGCCGCAAGTTTTTTGTTTGTTTGTTTGTTTTATTTATTATTTATGGCTGTGTTGGGTCTTCGTTTCTGTGCGAGGGCTTTCTCTAGTTGCGGCAATTGGGGCCACTCCTCATCGCGGTGGGCTGGCCTCTCACTGTCGTGGCCTCTCTTGTTGCGGAGCACAGGCTCCAGACGCGCAGGCTCAGTAGTTGTGGCTCACGGGCCCAGTTGCTCCGCGGCATGTGGGATCTTCCCAGACCAGGGCTCGAACCCGTGTCCCCTGCATTGGCAGGCAGATTCTCAACCACTGCGCCACCAGGGAAGCCCTGGACCGCAAGTTTTTGATGGTTGCCTGTCATCCAAGCTTCTCCTTAGGGACTTTATCCAGGTAGGACCCTTAGCAGCATCATCAGAAGTCCTTACAGTTTTTGTTCATGGTTTTCTCTAAGAACACAGGGTACGTGACTGAAGTCCAGGTGTGTCATGATTGCCCGGCTCCATGTTGGGTCGCTTTTGGCCACCCCAGGTCAATTTTCGATGTTGTTTCCATAGGGCATTTCTCTCACTTTTACCTTTCTTTAGGGATTTTATTTTTTTCTTACAAATTAGGATAATTTTGAAGTATATTGCTAACGGGTGTTCAGTGTAATATTTTGGACTTGGCTGTATATATTTTTTTCCGTATACTTTTTTGTGTTTGTAACTACCAAAAAAAATTAAAAATCAAAAGAAAAACAATAAAAAACACAGTTTAAAATGTAGGCTTTCGTTTTGGTTACACTGACCATCTTTTTAGGTAATATGTGGATTCCTAATGAATGGCATGAGAAGTGGCATTGCTAATGGATTTATGCTGATTTTGCTTATTGTAGTGTAGATCTAATAAACCAGGCTGAGATCATAGAATTGTAGATCTGTGAAGAACTCTCTCAACAACCCTTTTATTTTACAAATGAGAAATCTTTAAGTACAGAAAGGTCACTCAGAAACCTTTAAAAACAGAAGTGAATTATTTGCCTTGGTAGCAAAACTGGAAGAAAATTCCAGGTCTCCTGACTTCAATCCAGAGTTACTTCTTCGTGCCATGCTGCCTTTCTGTGTGAAGAATAATTGATTCACTCTCAGAGTAATAGATTTCTTTAGCAACGGTTTGGAAAACAACCTGAACCAAAAGGAAAACAAGTGAATGTTGATCTTATCTGCATTTGGATAAACAGCACTGTACTTAGAGGTGGAGGATATTACATGTTGATACAGAAAAATGGATTTCTAAGACTATTAAGGAATGACTCAAAGAGCATGTCGCTTGTTGGATTCTTTTATTGGTTTTGTCTGTGAGTACAGGTGAAGTACTGTTCCAAAGAAGCCATATCAGAAATGAGGAAAGATCTCCAGCAAGGACAGGTACTTTTAAATAAGATTGATATTGCTTTGTGTCAGAACTCTTAAGAATGGCACAAAAATGAAAACCTCAGCTCTTAACCTAAAGCATATTCTCTCTCCACCAGTTACACAATTTGAGTTGTGTGCCTTGTTTGCATTTGGCTGGCTGTGCTGGTTCAGTCCATTTTTGCCCTCCTTCTCTTCAATATAATTAAATCAAATTTATACGCTGAGCCTGTGATGACTCAGTCTGGCTGTTAGCTGCCAGTAAAATGTTTTGCTCTCTACATTTCATGCTGGTTCCCTTTCTATTAACAAAAATGGAATTTTCAGGCTTCATTACAAGATTAAACTTCTGATAGAATTAAAGATTGTTGATCCTTTCTTACCAGTTCCAAAGCAACGTTCCTCTTGGGACCTACCACCCTGAAAACTAGAACCCCAAACTACAATTTCTCCAGGGATACATTTTTTCTTTTCAGCAGGGAATAGTTTGGTAATATATTATCAAACTTGGCAGAGGAGTTAAACAATGTAAAATGGAATGATTTGAAATGAATGAAAGAATCTAATATAATGGTGTATATAACCACCTCAAAATACTTATGAGATGTGCTGCACCACATTACCTGTGACTTCAGAGACACAATTGTTTAAGATTTTTATAAAATAACACAGAATGCTATCCAACCTCTTAAAACAATAATTTTTTTCTTTTGCCTTTTGACATTGAAGATGCACTGTAAATTATCAAGAGGCTAAAAGACAGGTTTCCTTCGCCCTCAATGCAAATATGTTAAGATAGTGTTAATTTTCTTGTTCACACAAGAATTGTTTCCAGTCTATTTTTGTCATGTCGATAATAGCCACTGATGGTAATGAAAGTGATAACTAAATAACTAGATAAATAAATGAAATACTGTTAAGTCTCTCCTTTCTCTTGTTATTTTGTTCTTTCTTTTCTTTTCTTGTTTATATGAATGAAAAGAGATAGCCTGATGCCTTTTTCAAGGGAATGTGTTAAAATTTCATTCTTAAAACCATGTCTGGAGAAGGCCTTGTATCTTACTTAGCTTGAGAAAGGAGTGTTTGCTAATCTAAATGGAGAATGTTTATTTCTTATTGCATCATTTCAGTTGAGTGTTTTTCTCAAAAAGCTTAATATTGGGTCTAAGAATTGCCATTAGACCAGAGAACTATATGCAGATAACTGAAGACATTCCTCCCCAGCCATTTTCATTTAAGCTTCTTCTTATCAAAGAATAAAGAGCCAACTTAGACCATTATCTGTTATATGTATTCACTGTACATAGAATGCTTTGTTAAACCCCACAATCTGAGGTCAAACTATATATGCAAATGAAATGATTTTGTATATAAGAATGCTCTAAAGAATCCACACAAAAAGCTAGTGGAGTTAATAAACAAGTTCATCAATGTGGTAAGATATAAGATCAATAAACAATAACAACAACAACAAACACCCACATTTTGTCTGTAAGATAATTGAAAACTAAGGCTGGGATGGGCATGAAATTAAGCTAAAGCCACACAGTAGTAAATTGCAGAACGGAGTTTTGAGTTCAAATCAGTCTGACTTTAATACACGTTTTTTTCCACCCTCCCCCCAACTATCTCACAGTTTCTTCTGTGTTCAGTTCAATGACTCAATGAATATTTTTAAATAAATGGAAGAATTTTATTAAATAAAAAGTACCACACTTAAAACATTTGTATGCCATTATCATAAAAAAAAAATTCCATTTATTCATTGTCTGGATCAAAAAAAAAAAAAATTGAAACTCTCTTTGAGGCTAATAGCATAATAAGGGCTGCCTTTTGACCTGTGTGACACTAATGATATACAGCAAACTCTAAACAAGGTTTTATCCCCCTGGAACTCAAGGGATGCTGGCTGCAGTTCATCTCTCAGATTTGGCAGCATTTCTGGTACTGTAACTCTAGGGCAGGATCTCATTGCTTTTCCTTACCTTTGATTTCTGGTCTTGCTGTCTCTTTGCTGTGAGTTAGCAGAAGGATGTATTGCGTTAAAGGTGGAGAACTTGAGGTAGGCTGGAAGAAAGTTGCGTTGTAAACATTCTTGGAATCATGAGGAGTTTTGTAGCCAGGTCCTAAAGATAATACTGAGAAAGAGTCAGGAGAAAGTGAAACCAGTCTCTGGGAAGCATAATGGGAGGACAGGAAGGAGAGGTATGGAATCCAGGATTGGAAACTAAGGTATTATTATAGCTCAACTACTCACTGTATGTGCATCTCTGGTTCTGAAGGCTAAAAAGATAAAAATAAATTTCACTAAAATGTTACCAATGCATACTATAATCAAGCAAAATAATGATCTCTCTCCCTTAAAAAAACAGTACGTCACTCATTACATGTCCTAGGGATTTAAAAGTTCTGGCCTCTACATCTCCCAGCCATCAGTTGTTTGTAATGGCTTAGTAAAAGAAATAATTTTGTTTCAGTTTACTAGCTTTATGCATTTACTCTCTCTTAGCTGAAATGAGGGATGGAATTTGAATTCTAAAATCATGCACTTCTGTTCCACACAGTAAGTTAATTTTCAAGTTCATCAGATGTGTATTTACATGGTGATAGTATCTGTCACATAAACATTTTGTCAATCACTGCCTTCCTTCTGTTCTGATACACTACAAATTCCGTCTCAAATGTGACGAATACTTTGCTTGTTCTAAGTATAAATTGATTGTGGCAATGACAAGTGTTTTGCCAAATCGCATATGCTCTATTATTACGTTGCATTAACCAAAGTAATCATTGAAGTTTTAAATTAAAAAAAATAAATAAATATCTAGGTCAAAATTAAATCATGAAATGATTTTGCTTTTGCCCTTTAAATTCTTTTATCTTTTGAATAAACATTTGTCTAAAAGAACTATAAATATATAAACTAATCCAAGATCTTAAATTATAAAACCAATCAGAATGTGTGAAATAGCAATAGAATCTAATGAATAAATCAAGTCAGCCTTGCTTTTTTTGTACTGGTATTTTGCTTGGTTATACTACGCATGAAAGAGATGACCTTTTTCCTTTAACAGATAATGGCGCATCACTCTTGACCGTCATCACAGTAATAATTCCTTTGAGCAAAAATCACCAGTGAATGATAAAATTAGTGAGCAAAATTTGAAGTGACATTAGAATATTTATATGGTCTCAAAGTATCTCTGCTTAAATACTTATTGATTACAAAGGTATAAATATTAACTTTACAGTGGAGAAACCTAGCAGGCACAGCCTTAACCAAGTGATCAAAATTAACATCACCTTAATGGGACAAATTAACATTATGTGTCTCCTGACATGATACACTGAGAGGAGCACCCATTATTTCTTCGGTATTATTGCCAAGAGTATATAACCTGAATCTATGAAAAAAACATCAGACAGGCCCACGCTGAGGGACATTCTACAAAGTAACTAGCCTTAACTCTTCACAAGTGTTAAGACAAAAGCAACCCTGAGGACCTGTTCTATATTTAACAAACGTGGAATTAAATATGTGTGTTGCTATATTGGATCATGAACAGAAAAAGACATCAATATGTAATTTTATGACTTTGACCATCATTTTTTTATATAAGAGAATATCTTTTGTTTTAGAAAATATACAGTGAAGTATTTAGAGCTAAAAGGGCATATCTCTGTAAATTATGCTCAATATTTTCAAGAAAAAATAAAGAATTAAAGAGAATAAAGCAAGTGTGTGAAATGTAAATATATGAGGATTTGAGAAAGCTATGTGAGAACTGTTTGCATTTTTTGCAACTTTTCTTGTAAGTCAGATGTTATTACAAAAAACGTTTAAAAAACAGAGTAATGGCAAAAATTTGGAATTTTGAGATGATGTCAAAGGGAAGAGAACAAATAATTAAAATTTTCCGAGTCCCCAGTGAACGCACAGAGTGTCCGAGCCTGCCTCCTGGGTTTCAACAGCAGCAAACCAGGCGGCGGATTTCAGATAATCAGACTCCACCTTTACTTTCAACTGCGTTGGCGGCGCCAAAAGTGACTCTCAAGGCTATTGGAGCTGCTACACCAGGCAAGACCTTCAAGATGGTGGGAGAGAAAGACTTGGAGATCACCTTCCTCACCACAGAAATATTCAGAAATATACCTACATGTGAAATAACTCCTACAGAACACCTACTGAACGCTGGCAGAAGACCTCAGACTTCCCAAAAGGCAAGAAACTCCCCACGTACCTGGGTAGGGCAAAAGAAAAAAGAAAAAACAGAGGCAAAAAATAGGGACAGGACCTGCACCAGTGGGAGGGAGCCATGAAGGAGGAAAGGTTTCCACACACTAGGAAGCCCCTTCGCGGGCGGAGACTGCGGGTGGCAGAGGGGGGAAGCTTCGGAGCCACGGAGGAGAGCGCAGCCACAGGGGTGCAGAGGGCAAAGCGGACAGATTCCCGCACAGATGATCGGTGCCGACCAGCACTCACCAGCCCGAGAGGCTTGTCTGCTCAGCCGCCGGGGCGGGCGGGGTCTGGGAGCTGAGGCCCCGGCTCCGGAGGTCAAACCCCAGGGAGAGGACTGGGGTTGGTGGCGTGAACACAGCCTGAAGGGGGTTAGTGCGCCACAGCTAGCCGGGAGGGAGTCCCGGAAAAAGTCTGGAACTGCCTAAGAGGCAAGAGAACATTGTTTTGGGGTGCGCGAGGAGAAGGGAACCAGAGCACCGCCTAAACGAGCTCCAGAGACGGGCGCGAGCCGGGGCTACCAGCACGGACCCCAGAGACGGGCATGAGACACTAAGGCTGCTGCTGCCGCCACCAAGAAGCCTGTGTGCGAGCACAGGTCACTGTCCACACCGCCCCTCCCGGGAGCCTGTGCAGCCTGCCACTGCCAGCGTCACATGATTCAGGGACAACTACCCTGGGAGAACGAACAGGTGTGCCTCAGGCTGGTGCAATGTCTTGCTGGGTTCTGCTGCTGCAGGCTCGCCCCACATCCGTACCCCTCCCTCCCCCCCGGCCTGAGTGAGCCAGAGCCCCCTAATAAGCTGCTACTTTAACCCCGTCCTGTCTGAGCGAAGAACAGACGCCCTCAGGTGACCTACACTCAGAGGTGGTGCCAAATTCAAAGCTGAAACCCAGGAGCTGTGCGAACAAAGAAGAGAAAGGGAAATCTCTCCCAGCAGCCTCAGGAGCAGTGGATTAAATCTCCACAAACAACTTGATGTACCCTGCATCTCTGGAATACCTGAATAGAGAAGGAATAATCCCAAATTGAGGGAGTGGACTTTGGGAGCCATGATATATATATATATTTTTCCTTTTTTTCTTTTTCTGAGTGTGTATGTGTACGCTTCTGTGCGTGATTTTGTCTGTATAGCTTTGCTTTTACCATTTGTCCTAGGGTTCTGTCTGACTCGTTTTTTTTTTTTTTTTGAATAGTTTTTAGTGCTTGTTATAATTGGTGGATTTGATTTTTGGTTTGGTGGCTCTCTTCTTTCTTTCATTCTTTGTTTTTTTTTTTACTTTTTACTATTTTAATTTTTAATAATTATTTTTTACTTTTTATTTTAATAACTTTTTAAAATTTATTTATTTGTTTATTTTTCTTTCTTTTATTCTGAGCTGTGTGGTGCTCTGGTTAGGTGTCAGGCTTGTGCCTCTGAAGTGGGGGAGCTGAGTTCATGACAATGGTCCACCAGAGACCTCCCAGCTCCACATAATAACAAATGGCAAAGATATCCCAGAGATCTCCATCTCAACACCAAGACCCAACTCCACTCAAGGATCAGCAAGCTACAGTGCTGTACACCCTATGCCAAACAACTAGCAACACAGGAACACAAAGCCATCCATTAGCAGGGAGGCTGCCTAAAATCATAATAAGGTCACAGACACCCTACAACACACCACTGAACGTGGACCTGACCACCAGAAAGACAAGATCTAACCTCATCCACCAGAACACAGGCACTAGTCCATTCCACCAGGAGGCCTATAAAACCCACTAAACCAACCTTACCCACTGAGGGCAGACACCAAAAACAACAGGAACTACGAACCTGCAGCCTGAGAAAAGGAGACCCCAAAAACAGTAAGTTAAGCAAAATGATAGGACAGAGAAACACACAGCAGATGAAGGAGCAGGTAAAAACCCACCCGACCAAATAAAGGAAGAGGAAGTAGGCAGTTTCCCTGAAAAAGAATTCAGGGTAATGATAGTAAAGATGATCCAAAATCTTGGAAACAGTATGGAGAAAATACAAGAAACGTTTAACAAGGACTTAGAAGAACTAAAGAGCAAACAAACAATGATGAACAACACATAAATGAAATTAAAAATTCTCTAGAAGGAATCAAGCACAACAACTGAGGAAGAAGAAAGAATAAGTGACCTGGAAGATAAAATAGTGGATAAACTACAGCAGAACAGAGTAAAGAAAAAAGACTGAAAAGAATTGAGAACAGTCTCAGAGATCTCTGAGATAACATTAAATGCACCAACATTCGAATTATAGGGGTCGCATAAGAAGAAGAGAAAAAGAAAGGGACTGAGAAAATATTTGAAGAGATTATAGTTGAAAACATCCCTAATATGGGAAAGGAAATAGTTAATCAAGTCCAGGAAGCGCAGAGTCTCATACAGGATAAATCCAAGGAGAAACAGGCCAAGAGGCATATTAATCAAACTATCAAAAATTAAATACAAAGATAAGTATTAAAAGCAGCAAGGGAAAAACAACAAATAACATACAAGGAATCCCCATAAGGTTAACAGCTGATCTTTCAGCAGAAACTCTGCAAGCCAGAAGGGAGTGGCAGCACATATTTAAAGTGATGAAAGGGAAAAACCTACAACCAAGATTACTCTACCCAGCAAGGATCTCATTCCGATTTGATGGATAAATTAAAACCTTTATAGAAAAGCAAAATCTAAAAGAATTCAGCACCACCAAACCAGCCTTACAACAAATGCTAAAGGAACTTCTCTAGGAGAAGAACTTCTCTTTTCCTAAGAGAAGGAAAAGACCTACAAAACACAACCAAAACAATTAAGAAAATGGTAATAGGAACATACATATCGATAACTACTTTAAATGTAAATGGATTAAATGCTCCAACCAAAAGACATAGACTGGCTGAATGGATACAAAAACAAGACCTATGTATATGCTGTCTAAAAGAGACCCACTTCAGAACTAGGGACACATACGAGTGAAAGTGAGGGGATGGGAAAAGATATTCTATGAAAATGGAAATCAAAAGAAAGCTGTAGTAGCAATTCTCATATCAGACAAAATAGATTTTAAAACAAAGACTATTACCTGAGACAAAGAAGGACACTACATAATGATCAAGGGCTCAATCCAAGAAGATATAACAATTGTAAATATTTATGAACCCAACATAGGACCACCTCAATACATAAGGCAAATACTAACAGCCAAAATAGGGGAAATCGACAGTAACACAATCAGAGTAGGGGACTTTCACACCCCACATTCACCAAAGGGCAGATCATCCAAAATGAAAATAAATAAGGAAACACAAGCTTTAAATGATATATTAAACAAGATGGACTTAATTAATATTTATAGGACATTCCATATAAAAACAACTGAATACCTTTCTTCTCAAGTGCTCATGGAACATTCTCCAGGATAGATAATAACTTGGGTCACAAATCAAGCCTTGGTAAATTTAAGAAAATTGAAATCATATCAAGTATCTTTTCAGACAACAATGTATGAGACTAGATATCAATTATAGGAAAAAATCTGTAAACAATACAAGCACATGGAGGCTAAACCATACATTACTTAATAACCAAGAGAACACTGAAGAAATCAAAGAGGAAATCAAAAAATACCTAGAAACAAATGACAATGAAAACACGATGACCCACAACCTATGGGATGCAGCAAGAGCAGTTCTAAGAGGGAAGTTTGTAGCAATACAATCGTACTTTAATAAACAAGAAACATTTCAAATAAAAAATAAATAAATAAACTTACACCCAAAGCAATTAGAGAAAGAAGAACAAAAAAACCCCAAAGTTAGCAGAAGGAAAGAAATCATAAAGATCAGATCAGAAATAATTGAAAAATAAATGAAGGAAACAAGGGCAAAGATCAAGAAAATGAAAAGCTGGTTATTTGAGAAGATAAAGAAAATTAATAAACCATTAGCCAGACTCATCAAGGATAAAAGGGAGAAGACTCAAATCAATAGAATTAGAAATTAAAAAGGAGAAGTAACAACTGACCCTGCAGAAATACAAAAGATCATGAGAGATTACTACAAGCAACTCTATGCCAATAAAATGGACAACCTTGAAGAAATGGACAAATTCTTAGAAAAGAACAACCTTCCAAGACTGAACCAGGAAGAAATAGAAAATATAAACAGACAAATCACAAGTCCTAAAATTGAAGCTTTGATTAAAAATCTTCCAACAAACAAAAGTCCAGGATGAGATGGCTTCACAGGAGAATTCTATCAAACATTTAGAGAAAAACTAACACCTATCCTTCTCAAACTCTTCAAAAATATAGCAGAGGGAGGGACACTCACAAACTCATGCTACGAGGCCACCATCACCCTGATAGCAAAACCAGACAAAGATGTCACAAAGAAAGAAAAATACAGGCTAATATCACTGATGAACATAGATGCAAAAATCCTCAACAAAATATTAGCAAACAGAATCCAACAGCACATTAAAAGGATCATACACCATGATCAAATGGGGTTTATCTAAGAAATGCAAGGATTCTTCAGTATATGCAAATCAATCCATGTGATACACCATATTAACAAACTGAAGAATAGAAACCATATGATCATCTCAATAGATGCTGAAAAACTTTTGACAAAATTCAACACCCATTTATCATAAAAACCCTCCAGAAAGTAGGCATAGAGGGAAGGGAGAGGGAAGGGAGAGATATGGGAACATATGTATATGTATAACTGATTCACTTTGTTATAAAGCAGAAATTAACACACCTTTGTAAAACAATTATACTCCAATAAAGACGTTAAAAAAAATGATACACAACGCCCAAGTTGAGACTTATTCCAGAAATGTAACTTTGGTTCAAAATACAAAAATTAATCAATGTATTATAATGTATTAACAGAATACAGGAGAAAAACACATGGTCATCTTAGTAGAGCAAGAAAAACAACTGATAAAATTTAGGATATAACCTTTTAACAAACTAAGAATAGAAGGGGACTTCCTTAACATGATAAAATGAATTTATTACAAAAGCTTACTGCTAACTTCATTCTTTTTTTTTTTTTTTTTTTTTACTCTTAAATGCATTTATTATAAATTGGATTTGTTTCCCTACAGAGTAGAGAGAAATAGTATATCGATAACTTGGGAATTTTAAATTTTAAAATGTTTGCATGATATTTTGGCATGTAAAGAAGCACTTATTTTCTAATACATGTTTAAACTTTTAATGATATAATAATGTCAGTATAACATACCAGATTTTAAAAAATAACCTTCCCTTCATTGTAACAATCACAAAACCCACCAATTTTTTGACCCCATCTGAGTAAGTGATGCTGTTACCAGGGAGATGGAGATGGAGCAACTGCAAATTGATATCTTTATGGTCTCATATATGTGGTTCCTCCTGACTTGCAACTGATAGAGAAGCTAAAGAAATTCAAGCAGAAAGAAGTGTCTCTAACCTGAGGCGGTTACTCTTACAGTACTCTTACAATAACTTGCATTTGACATTTGTGTAAATAATTTTTTCACAGGAAAATAATATATATCAGAATATTACACTTAGACCATGCATGCACTATAGAATTAACCTTTGCAACATCATATAAGCAAGGAAGAAAACTCTTAGGAGAGCTAAGTTATTACTCTGCACCCAGAGAAAGTAGCAGAAGGACTGCTCCTTAGATTACCAGCCTGTGGAGAAACCCTTGTGTGTACAAAACGTCTGCACACGAACCAGCAACTTGACATAACATTTTATACTCCATATGTGTCAGGCCTTGGGATCAGGGAAACAATATTCTTTCAGCCTATTTATTCCATCACTAACTGTAACAACCTATGGCGGTTTTAATCTGTAAATACCCAGCAAGTGTACCCTTAAAGGCGGGAGAGACTTGCTCAAATGTTCTGCACACCACAGAGTCTGAGAGCACGCTGACCGAATGCAAAGGGATCGAGTCAATTTTGCCCACAGAACAGCAACATCGTAAGCTGGAGTCATGGCTGGAATGCACATCCAAGCGAACTTTCTCAGATACCTGAATTAAGACAAGAATCCACACCCATTATGGAGAAGAGGATTTAGGTGAAGGAAGGAGAGGTACAGTCTTGATGGGCTCTGCTCTTTTAGAGAAACAGGGAATGGAATAAATTATGGTTCTTTATTTAAAAACAGAAAAATGTGAAGAACAAGTTTAGACCTAAAATAATCACAGGTACCTGAGGATAACATGCACTTGTGTAGAAACAGAATGGACCAGTATTCCAAACTGAAACAAAACAAAACAAGAAAGGAATTGCCTGACTCAGTAATTTATCACCTTGAGCAAGTCAGTCAGCCGTCCCTAGCTTTGGTTCCATCATTTGCAAATGTGTATAATAAATCTGCAGATGTACCTCATCAGATTGCCAGCCATTAAGATATCCTGACTATCTGACACCAAAGTGTGCAGAGACAGAAAGTCTCACAAGGTGCTGGTGGAGGTATAACTTGCTACAATCCTTTTAGTATTTCTTTTTTTTTTTTTTTAAATTTTTTAAACATCTTTATTGAAGTATAATTGCCTTACAATGGTGTGTTAGCTTCTGCTTTATAACAAAGTGAATCAGTTATACATATACAATATGTTCCCATTTCTCTTACCTCTTGCATCTCCCTCCCTCCCACCCTCCCCATCCCACCCCTCTAGGTGGTCACAAAGCACCGAGCTGATCTCCCTGTGCTATGCGGCTGCTTCCCATTAATTATCTATTTTACATTTGGTAGTGTATATATGTCCATGACACTCTCTTACCCTGTCACATCTCACCCCACCCCCTCCCCATATCCTCAAGTCCATTCTCTAGTAGGTCTGTGTCTTTATTCCCGTCTTGCCACTAGGTTCTTCATGGCCTTTTTTTTTTTTTTTTTCCCTTAGATTCCATATATATGTGTTAGCATACTGTATTTGTTTTCTCTTTCTGACTTACTTCACTCTGTATGACAGACACTAACTCCATCCACCTCATTACAAATACCTCCATTTCATTTCTTTTTATGGCTGAGTAATATTCCATTGTATATATGTGCCACATCTTCTTTATCCATTCATCTGTCGATGGACATTTAGGTTGCTTCCATGTCCTGGCTATTGTAAATAGAGCTGCAATGAACATTTTGGTACAAGACTCTTTTTGACCTATGGTTTTCTCAGGGTATATGCCCAGTTAGTGGGATTGCTGGGTCGTATGGTAGTTCTATTTGTAGTTTTTTAAGGAACCTCCATACTGTTCTCCATAGTGGCTGTATCAATTTACATTCCCACCAACAGTGCAAGAGTGTTCCCTTTCCTCCACACCCTCTCCAGCATTTATTGTTTCTAGATTTTTTGATGATGGCCATTCTGACCGGTGTGAGATGATATCTTATTGTAGTTTTGATTTGCATTTCTCTAATGATTAATGATGTTGAGCATTCTTTCATGTGTCTGTAGGCCATCTGTATATCTTCTTTGCAGAAATGTCTATTTAGATCTTCTGCCCATTTTTGGATTGGGTTGTTCGTGTTTTTGTTATTGAGCTGCATGAGCTGCTTGTAAATCTTGGAGATTAATCTTTTGTCAGTTGCTTCATTTGCAAATATTTTCTCCCATTCTGAGGGTTGTCTTTTGGTCTTGTTTATGGTTTCCTTTGCTGTGCAAAAGCTTTTAAGTTTCATTAGGTACCACTTGTTTATTTGTGTTCTTATTTCCATTTCTCTGGGAGCTGGGTCAAAAAGAATCTTGCTGTGATGTATGTCATAGAGTGTTCTGCCTATGTTTTCCTCTAAGAGTTTGATAGTGTCTGCCCTTACACTTAGGTCTTTAATCCATTTTGAGTTTATTTTTGTGCATGGTGTCAGGGAGTGTTCTAATTTCATACTTTTACATGTTCCTGTCCAATTTTCCCAGCACCACTTATTGAAGAGGCTGTCTTTTCTCCACTGTATATGCTTGCCTCCTTTATCAAAGATAAGTTGACCATATGTGTGTGGGTTTATCTCTGGGCTTTCTATCCTGTTCCATTGATCTATATTTCTGTTTTTGTGCCAATACCAAACTGTCTTGATTACTGAAGCTTTGTAATATAGTCTGAAGTCAGGGAGCCTGATTCCCCCAGCTCCATTTTTCGTTCTCAAGATTGCTTTGGCTATTCGGGGTCTTTTGTGTTTCCATACAAATTGTGAAATTTTTTGTTCTAGTTCTGTGAAAAATGCCAGTTGTAGTTTGATAGGGATTGCATTGAATCTGTAGATTGCTTTGGGAAGTAGAGTCATTTTCACAATATTGATTCTTCCAATCCAGGAACATGGTATATCTCTCCATCTATTTGTATCATCTTTAATTTCTTTCATCAGTGTCTTATAATTTTCTGCATACAGGTCTTTTGTCTCCTTAGGTAGGTTTATTCCTAGATATTTTATTCTTTTTGTTGCAATGGTAAATGGGAGTGTTTTCTTAATTTCACTTTCAGATTTTTCGTCATTAGTGTATAGAAATGCAAGAGATTTCTGTGCATTAATTTTGTATCCTGCTACTTTACCAAATTCATTGATTAGCTCTAGGAGTTTTCTGGTAGCATCTTTAGGATTCTCTATGTATAGTATCATGTCATCTGCAAATAGTGACAGCTTTACTTCTTCTTTTCCGATTTGGATTCCTTTTATTTCTTTGTCTTCTCTGATTGCTGTGGCTAACACTTCCAAAACTATGTTGAATAATAGTGGTGAGAGTGGGCAACCTTGTCTTGTTCCTGATCTTAGCGGAAATGGTTTCAGTTTTTCACCATTGAGGACAATGTTGGCTGTGGGTTTGTCATATATGGCCTTTATTATGTTGAGGAAAGTTCCCTCTATGCCTACTTTCTGCAGGGCTTTTATCATAAATGGGTGTTGAATTTTGTCGAAAGCTTTCTCTGCATCTATTGAGATGATCATATGGTTTTTCTCCTTCAATTTGTTAATATGGTGTATCACATTGATTGATTTGCGTATATTGAAGAATCCTTGCATTCCTGGGATAAACCCCACTTGATCATGGTGTATGATCCTTTTAATGTGCTGTTGGATTCTGTTTGCTAGTATTTTGTTGAGGATTTTTGCATCTATGTTCATCAGTGATATTGGCCTGTAGTTTTCTTTCTTTGTGACATCTTTGTCTGGTTTTGGTATCAGGGTGATGGTGGCCTCGTAGAATGAGTTTGGGAGTGTTCCTCCCTCTGCAATATTTTGGAAGAGTTTGAGAAGGATAGGTGTTAGCTCTTCTCTAAATGTTTGATAGAATTCACCTGTGAAGCCATCTGGTCCTGGGCTTTTGTTTGTTGGAAGGTTTTTAATCACAGTTTCAATTTCAGTGCTTGTGATTGGTCTGTTCATATTTTCTATTTCTTCCTGGTTCAGTCTCGGCAGTTTGTGCATTTCTAAGAATCTGTCCATTTCTTCCAGGTTGTCCATTTTATTGGCATAGAGTTGCTTGTAGTAATCTCTCATGATCTTTTGTATTTCTGCAGTGTCAGTGGTTACTTCTCCTTTTTCATTTCTAATTCTATTGATCTGAGTCTTCTCCCTTTTTCTCTTGATGAGTCTGGCTAATGGTTTATCAATTTTGTTTATCTTCTCAAAGAACCAGCTTTTAGTTTCATTGATTTTTGCTATTGTTTCCTTCATTTCTTTTTCATTTATTTCTGACCTGATCTTTATAATTTCTTTCCTTCTGCTGGCTTTGGGGTTTTTTTGTTCTTCTTTCTCTAATTGCTTTAGGTGCAAGGTTAGGTTGTTTATTCGAGATGTTTCCTGTTTCTTGAGGTAGGCTTGTATTGCTATAAACTTCCCTCTTAGCACTGCTTTTGCTGCGTCCCATAGGTTTTGGGTCGTCGTATCTCCGTTGTCATTTGTTTCTAGGTATTTTTTGATTTCCCCTTTGATTTCTTCAGTAATCACTTCGTTATTAAGTAATGTATTGTGTAGCCTCCATGTGTTTGTATTTTTTACAGATCTTTTCCTGTAATTGATATCTAGTCTCATAGCGTTGTGGTCAGAAAAGATACTTGATACGATTTCAATTTTCTTAAATTTACCAAGGCTTGATTTGTGACCCAAGATATGATCTATCCTGGAGAATGTTCCATGAGCACTTGAGAAAAATGTGTATTCTGTTGTTTTTGGGTGGAATGTCCTATAAATATCAATTAATTCCATCTTGTTTAATGTATTATTTAAAGCTTGTGTTTCCTTACTTATTTTCATTTTGGATGATCTGTCCATTGGTGAAAGTGGGGTGTTAAAGTCCCCTACTATGATTGTGTTGCTGTCGATTTCCCCTTTTATGGCTGTTAGTATTTGCCTTATGTATTGAGGTGCTCCTATGTTGGGTGCATAAATATTTACAATTGTTATACCTTCCTCTTGGATCGATCCCTTGATCATTATATAGTGTCCTTCTTTGTCTCTTGTAATAGTCTTTATTTTAAAGTCTATTTTGTCTGATATGAGAATTGCTACTCCAGCTTTCTTTTGATTTCCATTTGCATGGAATATCTTTTTCCATCCCCTCACTTTCAGTCTGTATGTGTCTCTAGGTCTGAAGTGGGTCTCTTGTAGACAGCATATATATGGGTCTTGTTTTTGTATCCATTCAGCCAGCCTGTGTAACTTCATTCTTAATGGTAAAATATTCAATACTTTTCCCCAAGATAAAGAACAAGACAAAGAAATTTGCTCCTGCCACTTTAACTCAGTATAAAGGTTATAGACTAGTTAAGTAGGCAAGAAATTGAAGTGAAAGACCTTCAGCTTGGAAAGAAAAAAAGTAAAACTACCTCTATTTGCAGATAACATGATCTTGTATAGAGAAAACCCTAAGAAATACACACACACATGCACACACACATGCACACACACAAGTATGATGATTAAGTGAATTCAGCAATGTTGCAAGTTACAAAATTAAATAAAATAATTAATTGTACTTCTAAATACTAGCAATGAACAATTCAGAAATTAAGAGAGCACTTCCATACAACAAATAAAATACTTAAAAATTAATCTAACAAAGAAAGGCAACACTCGTGCAGTGAAAACTATAAAACATTTATGAGGGAAATTAGAGAAGACCTGTATAAATAAAAGATATCTTGTGTTCATGGATTGGAAGACAATATCGTTAAGATGATTGCAATCATTTCTAAATTGTGCTATAGATTAGACATCATTTCTATAAAATCCTAGCTAGTTTTTTTTTTTTGCAGTAATTGGTAAGCTGACCCTAAAATTCATATAGAAATTCAAGGGATTCAGAATAGCTGAAATAAGCTTGAAGCAGAGGAACAAAGTTAGAATACTCATACTTCCCAATTTTAAAATTTACTACAAAGCTACTGTAAACAAGACAATGTGGTGCTGGCATAAGCATAGACATATTAGACCATTTGAAAAGAATTATGTGTCTATAAGTAAACACAATCATTTATGACCAATTGGTTTTCACCAGGGTGTCAAGACAATAAAGCATGGGAGAAACAGTCTTTTTAACAAATGGTACTGGGACATCTGAATATCTCCATACAAAGAATAAAGTTAGATCTCTATCTTACAGCATTTACAAAAGGTAGATCAAAATGGATCAAAGAACCAAATATAAGTGATAAAATTATAAAAAAGAAAAAAGCGTAAACCTTTGTGACCTGGGATTAGGCAACAGTTTCTTGTAAGTGAAATCAGAGTACAATTAACAAAAGAAAAAAATACATAATTGACAAATCATAAAGATTTCTTTATCAAAATTAAAACCTTTTGTGCTTCAAAGGACACTATCAAAAAACTGAAAAGACAATCTGCATAATGGGAGAATAAATTTGCAAATCATATATCTAATAAAGGTCCCCTATCCAGAATACAAAAGTAATTCTTTCAACTTAACAATAAAAAGACAAATAACCCAGTTTTGTTCTTTTATTGAGTTGAGTTGTAAGAGTTCTTTATATATTTCTGGAGACAATGACTAGTGACCTTGAGCATCTTTTGTGTATATATTAGCCATCTGTATATCCTCTTTGAAGAAATGTCTATTAAAACCCTATAATTAAAAATGGGCAATAGGTTTGAATAAACATTTCTCCAAGGAAGATATCTATATATCTATATATCTGTACCTATATCTATATAACCTATGAGCATGTGGAAAGATACTCAGGATCATTAGTCATTAAGAGAATGCAAACCAGAACCACAAAGAGATACTACTTCATAGTCACTAGGATAGCTGCAATCAAACACTAAGTGTGGACGAGGCTATAGAGAAATAGGAATACTCATAAAATGTAAAACGGTCTAACGTCTATGGAAAACAACTGGGCAGTTCCTTAGAAACTTAAACATGGAGGCACCATATGGCTCAGAAGTTCTATACTAGTTTGTATACCCCCACAAAAATCAAACCCACAAAAAATCTGTACATGAATGCTCATAGCAGCATTATTCATCCTAGCAAAACAGTGAAAACAACATAAATATCTATTAACTGATAGCTGGGTAAACAAAATATAATATAGCACACGATGGAATATTACTCAGCCATAAAAAGGAATAGAATACTGATACATGCTACAATATAGACCAACTGGGAAAACACTATGCTAAGTGAAAGAATGACAGAGGAGCCCCAACCAGGCCTTGCATCACAGTACAATTGGGTAGAAAGAATGAAGGCCACAATAACAAACCAATGCAGGAGGGGGGGGGTCTCCTTGACTCAAGAAAATGGGTACATAGTGCTTCACAGATCCAACAACACAACTTCGAGCCACGGAGCCACAAAGATTTGGGACCTTGGGTCACTCTTGTGTCCTAAATGGACAAGACTCCATCTGTTCAAGCAAGGCCCAGCAGTTTCCCAAAGGAGAATGATAGAGTGGTCAGCAGCCTACCTATGTGTGATTTGCTACTTGACCTTGATATTGGAAAAGAAAAAGTGTAGAATAATGTTCCACATTTGTTGAATAAGAAATGTTCATTACTCTTTGAAGTATTTTGGGCCATTTATTGAAGGTCTGTTTACCTATGAAAAAGCTCTCAAACTTTTCTGGAAATTTTGCATATTAGACCATTTTGCTATATCTACACATTCTAAATGTAAGCAGGTTGCTACCATATAATAACATCGAGTTAAAAAATCACACATTGTAAATGTCCTTCAAAGATCATACAAGAGAAATGTCTTCTCAAAAGAATTTTTGGAAATGAAATTGTTAGAACATCACGACTATAAATAATACTAGGAGCATCATACACAGCTGTGTTCAGTGGGTTGGAAAGGTGGAGTAGTTTGTCAATTACAGTCCATGATTACCTCCACTAGTACTGGTTCCCCTGGAGGTTTCTTCTTGTGAGTCTCAGTTTCAGTAAGCCATGACTTCCTGTATTTGCCTGTCTGTCTCTCCAACGCGGGAGATAGCAGTTGGCCCTGTGTCTTCATGTCTCTTATGAATCCAAGAAGAATTGTTGATTTTTCAGTCTGTTTAGCTTTTTCCTTGTTGTTAGAATGGAATGGTCACTTCTAAGCTCCTTACATGTGGAAACAGAAACTCCAAGTTCTTGATCTTTTATGAATATTTCTAAGAAGTTATATGAATTGAGTGCTGAGTAAATGCTTTGAGCGTTAGAACTCAAAACTGTATAAAATAATGACCTAGATAAACTATCCTGTGAAAGCTAATCATATACACTTTACTCTGATTGACTTAAAATTTTCTCTCTCTTAGAAATGTTCTTCAGTCACCAACATTGTACTTAACAACTTACAGAGCTGGTCTCTAAATTGTTGCTTAGTGCATGCGCTATGTTGTGATAGACACGTAAAGCAGCTGGAATCTTTAAAACAAATGACACAAAACATGATCCCTCATCTAGAAATTCTGGCAAGTAATTAACTGACTTCTTTGTGGAAATCTCCATCCATCAGCTAGATCTTTTAGAGGCCTTGTTGATAGACAGATAAAATAATTTTTCCAAACTCCCAAGCATCTCAAAATTATGCTTGAGATAACAAGCATAATTTTTGAGTCAGGAAATAAAGAAATAGGACTTTTCTTAAAGATATGCCATAAGAGAAATATGCATATTCATTATGATGTAGCAGAATTCAATTTGCCTCTAAAATAAACAGTTTATCTCAAACCATATGAAATTGCCATATCTGACCACTTTTGACTTATGAAAATGTGTATTTTATGCAAAACCTAAAAAATACATAGGAAAGCTAATGTAAAAATTAAAATATATTTTTCTACTATACCAACAATAAGGCAGTTTCCTGTTAATGCTAGAATCTTCTTAAAATATATTAAATATATTAAAATATATTAACTACTGCATTTTGAGAAATATCATGCACATTAAAAAGAAAAATTGACAAAGTAAAAATAGACTCTTTAAAGTTATGCAATGGCATTTCCATTTAGCATTTTGACTCTGGAAGAAAGAGTAGATAGAGATATAATAGCCACCAGATGATGTTAGTGAGATGAAGGCATTCAAAATAAACTCAGACATAAGTAGGTAATCTATGCATAAGATATGGGGGCAGAGTGTATGAATGCAATGGAAATCAGCATAAAGTTTTCTTACAAAGAGTACAAAATTCCACCATATTGTCTCAACACACCATAAGCATTACCAAATTTTTTATGGTATTTCTAATTTTAATGTAGTTTTATCAAGAGAGAAATACACATACATTATTGATTCAGTTTCATGAAGTATCTGAAAAGTGCTTCAAAAGTAGATGTAATAATTATTTATTGGCAACATAGGCACAATTTCTTAGTAAAAAGCTTTCTTAGTAAAAAAAAAAAAAAAATGAGCACGACAAGAATGACAATAAGGTAATCTCCAGCTTGAAACAAAGTGTAAAATATAGAGGTGAATTTAACAAAAGTCAACTCATAATGTGCAAAATCAGGTGGCAAGACAATGAGCAAAAGCCCCTACCTGCCACCCCAGCCCCAAGATTCCCTAATATCACAACATTTGTACTCATGGGAAGCAATGTGGTTAACTGACCATGTTCATTGCTTTTTTAATTAAGAAAAGTGTGCCAAAGCATCTGCCGACTTTCTACAAAATAAGCTGTGTATCTGCTAGAAAGGAGAAACAAAAGTTATGTCTGTAGACCATGATCATATCTTTTTGTTTAAACTAACGTTTGATTTTTTTTTTTCAATAGAATATGTTGAAACCTTCACCACCCCTGCCAGTTAGACCCCCAAAGGAGACAAGGGGAATACTTGACCAGTCATTTCTGTTTTGAACAGAATAAGAAGAGGAGAACACCCAACTTTGCTCTTTGCTGGAAGCTGCAGATAAAAACCTCTGTTTTTGGCCCCAATTCTCACTATAAGCAAAGCTAGAACTTAGCTTAAGGATGTTATCTGCCTTAAGAAGAGATCCAAGCATTGCCTGACACTGCATTTGGTATGGAATTCTGTATTTGAAATTCTTTTTTTTTTTTTTAATTTATTTTATTTATTTTTGGCTGTGTTGGGTCTTCGTTTCTGTGCGAGGGCTTTCTCTAGTTGCTACGAGCAGGGGCCACTCTTCACTGCGGTGCGCGGGCCTCTCACTATCGTGTCCTCTCCTGCTGCGGAGCACAGGCTCCAGACACGCAGGCTCAGCAATTGTGGCTCACGGGCCCAGTTGCTCCGTGGCATGTGGGATCCTCCCAGACCAGGGCTCGAACCCGTGCCCCCTGCATTGGCAGGCAGATTCTCAACCACTGCGCCACCAGGGAAGCCCTGTATTTGAAATTCTTAATCCCACTTTAGTTCCATCTCAGTTTCATGGTTTCCTGAAATCTCTGATTTATTTTAATTTACTAAGAACAACAAACTTAAGTATGTTCTGGTGCTCAAGGTAAAGCAACCCCTAAGAACTTATTCTTAACTCATGGCGTATGAATTGACTTCAACATATCTGTCAACGATTTTAAAGAATATGCAAAATTTATGTGGATGTAATATGTTTGTTTTTCTAGAGAAAAGGCCAATAAAAGGAAAGTTTCAAGATAAAAGGAAGATGTACTTAGGTGGTCAGTGACAGGAAATTTATAAAATAAATAAACAAATATGTAATTGATTGTACTGTTCTCTGTCTGAAGAAAATTTTTGTTACTGTTCTTGAAAGTGGAATCAAGCAACACGTAATTGGTCAGTAGATCTCTAGCAAGTCTAGGAGAAAGCAGACCCTAATTCAAGGACTCAAAAATCTATTTATAAATGGTTGCATAAAGCTCTCTGTTTTGTAATACTAGACCGACCACCTAATTTTTGAACTTCTGTGTCAATACTTACCAAAAATTCTTCTGTATGTTCCATTTGATCAAAATAAAATGATGCAAAAAAAGTCATGAAAATAGTAATACAATTTATAGAAAGTTTAGAACGTGTATAAAACATGTAGACCATATACTATATTTTTACTATATTTGACTACATTTGAACATAGTTATCAGATCTGAAGAACATATGGCCTCTGATGTTGAAAGACTCCTTGTGGATTAATCTACAATTAATTGAATAAAAACTTTTTTATCTCCTCTGAAATTTCTCGTGATTCAACAGCAGGCATTTACAGGAAATTGTCAGATATCTCTAAGACTCCATAAAATCTTGATTTTATATGTATTCTATATATATAGAGAGAGAGAGAAAGTGAGAGAATACTAAATTCGGCTGAATGCCCTTGAGTTTTCAGTCATTTGAATCAAAAACAAACAAACAAAAATGTTCCCTGTGGTAGTGGAATTTAGTAACAAATTTAATCATGTGCAGATAGCAAGGTAGAAGTAAAGCTCAAGTAGGCACATGTGAGACAGCAAGCAGAGTATAGTGCCTACTACAGTACTACAATAGGATAAGTTTGTGCTGTGTCTAGTGGATGTCATCTTAAAGTACGTAAAGTGTTTGAGAAGAAAATAAATTCCTGTTTTAATGTGGTTGTGATAGAACATGTATCTCTCTTAGATTTTAAAGAAAAACCTTATCTCTGACCCAGTTTCTAGGATTTCCTCAGAATCTTCTTATTGCCCAGATTTTGATTACTTCAGTTTGGTTAATATAAAAATTTAATGAACTAAAAATTAAGCGAGCCATTTTAACAATAAATATGCAAATAAAAATCCAACATCAATTTCTTAGGAAACATTTTTAAATTCTTTTTGTTTATTAGTGTCCCACTTTTATTTTCTGTATTTGCTTACATTTGAAGAGGAGGTGCAATAATGACATAAAAATGTCAAATAAGATAAAAATCATGTGGTCAGTAATGGACCCCATTACAATTTTGGCATCAGTTGGAAAAATCAAGTATTTCATATTCTCCATATGTTTACAATATTGTCTAGTTATTCTTACATGGTGATAGTTGCTAATAGTAACTTTTATATGTATTGAAGTGTAAAATATACCAACTCATGCCAATTTGATACCATTATGTTTAAAATAAATCATAGTAATATTAAGATTATATAATTATTTAATATCAAATAATTTTGCCTGTTTTAATCGTTCAAAACTTATACTTGGGTCCCTAATACATATTTATTTGGGGCACCTGAAAACTGGCTATTTGGAGAGCATTTTTAAAATTTGCATGAATTCCTTCAAAGAAAAAAATAGTTCCTGTGATATTTGGGCTGGAGAAGACTCTTCCGTAAAACTTCTGAAGGTTAATAAGTTATCAGTCTCTGAGTGGCAGCAAGAGGAAAGAAGTGTTTGTCTTATGGATGGAAAATAAAGTCACACTCTTGGAGCATGATCCATTATGAGAAGGGTTAGGAAGATGAAACGTTGGCTATGTCCACCACCTGCTAATTTCCTAGCTACTTCTTTCATTCAAAAGTTGAGTTTCATCTTCTGTTCTGGAGTCAGTAGTAATAAGGTCATCAGCCATGTGAAAGAATGATGATATTCTGAAATAATAGATGAATAAATAAAATGTGGAAAGGGAATGAGACCTTAACATGAAAATATTTATTAGGTCATTTTCAACACACTAATCCAAGTCATTAACTCAATTATTCAACAGATACCTGTTGAGATCTAATTATACCGAAGACTCACGTCCCTGGAGTTATTAATTTCTAGTGGGTAAGTTCAAAAAAATCCCATTTTGCAATGGCTGGTAAGTTATCTCATAGAGTTTTATTGATTATAATGATAAAAATCGTGATGATAATTGCAAACATTAAAGATAGTGATTTTCTTTCATCCAAAATGTAAAATGAAACAGGAAAGAAAGTGAAAATCTATATCAATTTTATATCATTATTCAAGAAAGGAAATAATTATGAATAACTGATAGATCACTTATAAGAGTAGAAATCTTTAACATCAGCATTCAGAAGCTGTGCAGAGCTCAACATATGTGTTTGGCATGCCCACCCTCCATGGTTCAGTATGCAATTTTCCAAGTATTTGGGCATAATTTTCTTACTTACCTGGGGGGTCACCTTCTCTGCATGTGTTTCTCTTCCAAGAGTTTTCTCCTATTTTCAACTGATGTGCCAGCCTCAAACACAATTTCTGAGTTCTTATTTTGGATAAGCCAGTTATTAACACAACTTAACTTTCACACCCTATAATTAAAAGCAAGTATCTTACCATGTCCTATTACTATAGGCAAACTTTGAAAGACAGAACAATTTTTATTAAAGATTCAGTTAAGAGCTTATGGCTCTCCTTGAAGATGATCACTTAGTCAATTTAATGGTGATTTCAAAACTTAAACTTGAAAATTTTCTTCAAAAAATATCTTCTAATATCAAATGTTCTTCAAAATTTGAATATAGGATGACTTTAAGTGAATAGATGTTTGATCCTATTTTTGTACCTAAGTTTCTATCTTTCATGTTCTAGTTCACTGAGAGGGAGTTTAGGAACTTAAACTTGGAACTGTCTCGATTATGACAAGAAAATTGGAAAAAAAATCACCAGAATTCTTGCCACATTAAGCAGCACATTGTTAAAGATAATTATGGCAGGCTGGCTCAGGAACTAGCAGAGTTTGGCTGTAGCGTTCTAACAAGAGAAAGAGAAGATATCTCTCACAATGTAAACTTCTGTCAACAAAGACTTTTAAAATATTTTTTTCTATATTTGTAAAATCACAGATGCAGATATACAGAAGCTATGGAGACAGGAAAAAGAGCCAAATATACAATTTTAATCTAGTTTTGGAGATTGAGAACTTCAACATATTTTCATTTGCATTTCACATAATGCCATTCCATCACAGAGAAAGCAGGCAGCACTGACATAAGAGCTTCACATCACATCACACATAGGAGTGGAGAATTTGAAAGCCATTGAGCACTGAATTTCCCCATTGTACTGCAATTACACCTGTGCTACCTAGCTGTGCACAGAGCCCCATGAAATACAATGTTCCAGAATGTCAAAATGTCTCATTTCTTGCCTTTGATGCAGAGGCCTAATTGTGCTGGATCTGGCGCTTGTGTTGGGCTATGTTTCAGTTACAAGCATAAAGCAGAAGGTCTAATGATTTTTAATTTAAACGAAGATGCAGTTGTAAACATTCAGCTTTGTACCATTCTTTAAATAATGCTTTTGGTTACTTATAAAGAAAAATATGGGAGTTGCTGTGATATAAAAATAATACTTAAATCATGAGAATGTTTTAACAGAGCTATTGATCTGTAGTCATCTGTATAGCAAAGTTATACATACTTATATTCCTTTTCATATTCTTTTCCATTATCACAAGATATTGACTCTAGTTCCCTATGCTATACAGTAGGACCTTGTTGTTTATCCATCCTATTTATACTAGTCTGCATCTGCTAATCCCAAGCTCCCAAATGTTTCTATATTTAAATAAAAATATTTAAAAGTTTAGAACTTTGTGAATTATTAAAAGGCAGGTACACTTTTAACAACTACTAGGTCAGAAAATAGAAATTCTGCATATACATTCCACTAACCCCTTCCAATCACATGCTGGCTTTTATGATAAACACTCTAATGCTCTTTAAAATAACTTTATTCCATAGTTTTGTTTCTTTTCAATTTTTTTAAAATCCATGTGTTCCTCCTTGATCTCTTTTATTGTTTAATTTGCTACCTATTTGTCTAAAAAGCCAGATAATTTTTTCTGAAGTTTCCTACAATCCAGATTTTGCTGGTTGGATCACGATGTTGTAATTTAATATGTGTCTCTGTCGTTTGTAATTTTTGTTAATTGATAATGGGATCCCTAGTGTAATTAGATTTAGGGTGAATGTTTTGGCAAGTCTACTTCATAGATAATATGTTTACTTCAGTTAGGAAGAATATAATATTTGATTGTCTCTCATGTTGTGATATTAACAGCCATGAATTTTCAGTTAATTCCCTAGGGATTGCAAAATGAATTTGTTCTCATTCTAAAATTTCTTCTTCACAAAACTAGAATATATTTAAAAAGATATATTTCATTTCATCCATGTCTTAGCTACCTTGTGACATAGTTAATATAAGAAAGGCAGAATAGATTCTCTCCCTTCTTTACCAACAGTTAAAGAGTTGATTTTCTAGAATCCTCAAAAGATAAGCAATTAGTTTTTTTTTTTTTAAGTATTATTTTAAACTGGTGAATTTAAGTATATTTGATGTGGTTTGATATATTGTACTTATTATCCTCATTGATGTTAAAAATTTGTCAGCTCTGTGCTTTGTGACCACCTAGAGGGGTGAGATAGGGAGGGTGGGAGGGAGGGAGATGCAAGAGGGAAGAGACATGGGAACATATGTATATGTATAACTGATTCACTTTGTTATAAAGCAGAAACTAACACACCATTGTAAAGCAATTATACTCCAATAAAGATGTTAAAAAAAAAAAATTGTCAACCTTTGGCCATTCTACATCTGAACTGGAAGCAGGCAATTTACCCATTTATTTCTTTTGGTGGGAAATAGGATTCCAGGACCTCAGTCTGGGTACTAGGAGTGGTCACTGTTTTTAGAAATATGAATATAAATCCCCAGGAGTTCTTACTGACTTGATTTTTTCCTTTTTTAATCTCAAGATAATTGTCTTGAATTATAATTTTTGGTATTTATTTTATTCTCTTGCTTTGGTGTTCCTTAGCAAACTTATTTTACATAAGCTGTATCTTCTTTGACTAGTTTCTATATTTATCACATTCTCTTGATCCATTTGCATCCTTTTCTTCATTTCTTTTGGATTAATTTTTTACGTTATTTCTCAGAAGGCATTATCTATTTTGTTTGTTTGCCCTGTCTTTTTTCTGATCTTCTTATTTTGTCTCCAGTTAGGAAATATGTTTTCTTTAATTTTATTGTCTCTGAGTTTTATCCCCTCACTTCTCAGCTATAAAGTTATGTCTATCATATATGTATTGTTTGTATAATTCTTTTAGCACATTTAAAAATGTTATAGTTTTTATTTTTTTGTGGGTGTTTCTTTCTAGCATGCTTTTTTTTTTGTCTCTAGGAGTTATACTAAGGCAACCAGTATTTTTAATATTATTTTTAAAATGAGAAAAGTCGTTCAAGATTGCTTTATAGCTCAAGATATCCCTTTAGTTCAAAAGAATGGCATCTTGCTTTCTGAATTTTCCTATATTCCTTTTATACTTTTATCTGGACTTTATTCTTTTTCTATTTTCCTTTTTATGCTCAATTTAGACTTATTCTAAGAAGTTTATCCTGTGTGGGGCTTTGTCCTGGAAGGGGGTTTAGCTGCCTAGTTTTGAGAGTTCAGAGGGCTTAGACTTCCCAGCCCTTTTAGATCTCAATATGGAGCTATTTTTTCACTTAGCATTACGGTGAGTAGAGTCCCACTCCTGTTTCAGATGATCTCAACTTGACCTGTTTAGTTTTCAAGAAAGTGTGGTCCTTTTGAATTTCACAGGTATGTAAGGCATACCCTTGCTTACTTCTACCCTCTGCATAGTGCTAATATTACTCAGATCATGTGGCAACCAATGGTTTGTCCACATTCACTCATATTTAAGGATCATCTACTTTTATTTCACATGTTGTTCAGGAATTTTTAGTTTTGCTACAGAAATTGCACTGTCAGTGATTCAGGGGGAGAGTGTGGTAGGTTTGGGGAATACTTAAATGTATTTCTCCCTACATTCTCCTAGAATCCTTCTCCAACCATTTTTGACTATAGAAATCTCACCTATAAATCATGCACATTAGTTATTCATTTACAGCAAGAAGCTGATGACCACAATATAAACACCCTGAAATACACAACATAAGCCAAAGAAATAGATCTGATTTTTCATTAGCTTGAAGGAAATATCAGTTTATTTATTTAATGTAGGATAATCCATGTAGACTGATTTGTAAGTCAAAGTTAACTATATAAATGCTAAATGAATTATTTACTTTGTCCTACATGCACACAAGTAATAGAATAAAGAATACTTTTTTATTCAACCTATGTTAGCCTATTTGGGTGACTTGATTACAAAATTAGATGAGGTTGTTAGAGGATATATAAAGAGTGTGTTCATTCATAAATACACCAAACATATGTTGAATCTTTACTCTGAGTTAGACACTTTCAAAGTGACTATATTGGTGTGCTTGTTTATATCAGTATCTGTAATCCTCATTTTCAGGATAAAACATAATATATGTGAAAGATCAGTTATATGACTTGTTCTATGTTAGGAAATTTTGTATATCTTTTTTTTTTTTTTTATTTAAAAAAAAAATTTAACGTCTATTGAATTTGTTACAATATTGCTTCTATTTTATGTTTTGTTTTTTTGTGAGGTACATGGGATCTTAGCTCCCTGACCAGGGATTGAACCCACACCCCCTGCATTGGAAGGTGAAGTCTTAACTACTGGACCACCAGGGAAGTCCCTGTATATCTTTTAAATTTAATATTTACAGCAGTTCAATAGAGATGCAGTATTATTCACTATCTAATTTAAGGAAACCAAAGCTCAGGAAGTTAATAAAACTTACTGGCTGGGAGACTAGAGACAGGATTTGAACCCAGGATTTCTAGTAACAATGTGCATGTTCATCCTTAAAACTAAGTCTCTCATGCTGAACTATAGCTTTGCTTTCTCTGCCTTTATTTTATCATAGTAATTATCATTAATTCTTCAGACAAGGAATGCTACCTGTGAACAGTGTTAGTTAGCTATTCCTACGATAATGTAATATAACAATCAATCCAAATATCTCAGTGGCTATTAACAAAACACATTCACTTTTTGTTGTCCAGGGGTAACTCTCATCCATGCTGCATGTTGAGTTCTTTACCAGAAACAAGTCTCTTGTTTCAAAGTCTGGTTGAAGAATTTGAGGCTACCTGGGCATAATCTTCTCACTTCGTGTAAGAGAGGAAGCTATTCATGAGAGCATTTGTAAAGTCTTTTGTTAGAAATAGTATGCCTATATACACTTGCATTCTTTAACCAAAATAATTAGCATGACTAAGCCCTAAGTCAATGGCACGAGAACAGAAGAATTAATTGAGAGATAAGTACAATAAATCACATGCAATGAGACTGTATTCAAATCCCAGCTGTTATTCCGTAGTCACATGACCTTGGGCAAGCTATTTAACACCTCTGAACCTCAGTTCCCTCATTTATTAAGAAAGAAAGAAAAGAAAGAAAGAAAGAAAGGAAAGTTGATTATTTTCCACTGTATGAGTTTGTTATGAGAATTTAATATGAGGACAAATTTAAATGAATTGTCGTTGTTCCTAGTGGAAGCTAAATATTTAATAAATATATGTGCTAGGACTCACAGGATAATATATATATATAGGAAATATATAATATAATTTATATGATATAGATTACATATTAAATGTAATATAAATAAATGCATATTATACAAGTTAACCTATTATATATGCATATATTTTAAAATATATATAAAATACATTCTATTTGGATATGTATACCCACCCCACCCTGCCATTGTCCATTCCATCCTGTTGTGGAACGAGTTTATACTCCTTAGAGAAAAACTGGAACAGGTTCTATGAAACTTTTTGGCTTTCTGTAGTTACAAAAAATAGAGGCCCTCCTCTAGTCACTGTAATATTTTTTTTAAAAATCCCTCATATCAGGGATTGATATATCTAGAATACAAAGAGTGAGGAGGGAATTGTAGATTATGTCTGGGAAGCAGTAGAAGGAGAGATAATATAGGGATTCATAACAAAGTTGAAATCCACTCTAGGTGATATGGCAATCTATATGAGAGTTTTTTTCAGTAAAAGAGTCACTCTATCTGACTTTGGGTTTTATAGCATCACTCTAACTGCAGTTTTGGGAATACAGAGTAGAAAGTCAATTTATGAGTCTTTTGAAATAATACAACTAAGAGATCGAGGTACTTAGACCACTTAGTTGTGGAAATGATGTAGAATGGTTAGAATTTTGATATATTTCTAACACAGGCTACAGGAAATTTGGATAAATTGGACATGTGGTGTGAAAGAGAGCAAAAGAGCAAAGATGACTCCAAGTTAGGGGCTAAGCAAATGCAAGAATGACATTTATAAACATGAGGAAGCCTCAGGAAGAGCAAGTTCAGCAAGGGAAAGGAAGAAATTATTTTGGATATGTAGTATGCTTATTAGATATCCAAGCAGAGGTATTGAGTAGATTGTTGGAAATATTAATCTGTGGTTCAATTTGAGATGTTGGGACTGGAAACACAAGTATGGGAAGTGTCAACATATAGATTTCATTGAAATAAACTGGGCTATAAAAGATTTAAATGCATGTATTGAAAAAAGGAAGAGGGTCAAGAACTGTACTTGGGACTCTCCAACAGGTAGAATTTGGGAATATGAGGAAGAATGAACAAAAGCAATAGAAAAAGAATTGGCGGCAGTGTTGTCACAGGAGACACATGAGAGAGGTTATCTAAGGAGTCAAGTGAAGAAAAAAATATTTTAAGAAGGCTTCCGATTAGCTGTGACAGATGAAGCAAGAAGAAAGCTGAGAATTGACCACAAATTTTGACAATGAAAATGTAGCAAATGATCTTGACGGAAACAGTTTCAAGGGAGATGAGATTGTGGAAACTTGATGATAAAAACCAATAGTGAATGAGCGGGAAAATGGAGATAGAATACAGAAAACTCTCTTGAAGACTTGACTGGAAAATAGTGAAAAGAAAGGTCACCATCAGGAAGGTGAATAAGTAGAAAATATTAACACGTGTTCACACTAATGGAAAAGTTCCAGCAAAGATGGAGAATTTGATAACACAGAAAACAAGAAGAAATAATTACAGATGCGGAGTCCTTATGTGAATAGGATGGAATAAATACAGGTCATAAAGATAGAGCTTACATATATGCAGATGCAGGTAAGCTGGTAACATTTGATGTGAAATTTCTCTGATGGCTCCTATTAAGCAAGCTCATCAACTGAGTGAAGAGGGTGAGGAGGAGGTGGGACTTTAAAGAGAGAATAAAAGATGTGAAATTGTTTAGGAAGGTGCAGACTAAATTAACTAAAAAAAAAAAATGTCAGGTTTGTAAGGCAAGACTAAGAGCTCATCATTGTGTGTTTTCTCCTGTCATACTCAACACAGGTAAAAGTAGAGAGTAGGTGGGATACTGTATTTCAACAACATTGTGCTTTTGCCTAGAGAGTGAAACAGGGAGAAAATCACAAAGAAGGAAAAAATATGTAAGAGGAGTGGTGTTAATGACTGCTTATAGGGTCAAAGGTAAGAAGAGAAGAAAAGAAGAGAAGAAAAAAATTCATTGCAGCTCTATGTACAGTAGCCAGGACACGGAAGCAACCAAAGTGTCCATCAACTGATGAATGGATATGGAAGATGTGGCACATATATACAATGGAATATTACTCAGACATAAAAAGGAATGAAACTGAGTTATTTGTAGTGAGGTGGATCGACCTAGAGACTGTCATACAGAGTGAAGTAAGTCAGAAAGAGAAAAACAAATGCCATATGCTAACACATATATATGGAATCTAAAAAAAAAAATGGTCATGAAGAACCTAGGGGCAAGATAGGAATAAAGATGCAGACCTACTAGAGAATGGACTTTAGGATACAGGGAGGGGGAAGGGTAAGCTGGGACAAAGTGAGAGAGTGGCACGGACATATATACACTACGAAACGTAAAATAGATAGCTAGTGGGAAGCAGCCACATAGCACAGGGAGATCAGCTCGGTGTTTTGTGACCACCTAGAGGGGTGGGATAGGGAGGGTGGGAGGGAGGGAGATGCAAGAGGGAAGAGATATGGGGACATATGTATATGTATAACTGATTCACTTTGTTATAAAACAGAAACTAACACACCATTGTAAAGCAATTATACTCCAATACAGATGTTAAAAAAAAAAAAAAAAAAAGAAAGAAATAAAGAGAAATGAGGCTGATGGGCAGTCCTGGGAATCAGCCCAAACACTAACCCAATGGTGCAGGCTCCAGCTACTCATCAGAAAACTCACGAAAGAAAGAAAGGAGGCCCTCGGAGACACTAAGGATGGTGGTGGTAGATTGTGAGCCAGACCAGAGATGCCCAGTGAAGATCCCCATTCAACAATCTTTGTTGAATTTCATTGCTATTTAATAGTGTATCTTTCTTGAAATCCACACAGACCCTGGTGTCTGGGATATTGGCAATATTAATATTATCTTTATTAATAAAAACAAAAAGCTAACCTTTTTTAAATATATATATATATATATAGTGTTGTTATTCAACTAGTAATATCACAAAAACGTTATATATGTGATTTAGTTATATTAGGCTTTCAATTTTAGAGGATCAAAATGCCTTATTTTAGTGTTTAGTGGTTTAAAACCACAAGCTCCTACATTTGCTAAATTTATCTTCAACATTCTGTGGAATGCATGATAGAATGTATTTGAGTATGATTACACAGTGGGTTATCATTTTTATGGTTTTAATGATAGCCTGTATAATGATCAGGACCAAAAGAGACATTTAGAGATTTCATCTTATGTACTATGGGAAACTAATGTGCAGAAAGTGAAAAAATCACCGTGCTCAATGATTGCTTTGAAAAGCTATTCATTATTGGGCATAGCATAACTTTCAAGTAAGAATGGTTGATTGGCTTTAAGATCTTCTATGTAAAAATAAGATATGACATACATGATTCTTCTTTTCTCTTTCTAATGCACACATTGCTTCTCTTAAGCCCAATGAAAGTTATTTAAGCTGTCATCATTAACATTTGACAGGTGTCTACCATGTGAGACAGATATTTATTCCACTGAAGTCCCCATGGTGCTTTCTGGTATGTAAGTGCTTTATTGCAGTGTTGAAAATGTTAGACTCTCTAACCTGGAAAGTGAATTTATTTAAGAACCCTACAGTGATTGTTCCAGTACTAAACATTTTGCTCCTTAAACAAGATATCTGAGGAATTCTGCTCTGGTATTTGCCATTCTGTAATTCTCCCACTGATATGGACATTAGCAACCAATGCTAAGACCCTCTTGCTAAAATGGTTTTAAAATAGTAAATATAGCAAAATATGATTTTATTGTCTAGGGCTGGACTATGTGTCCTTAATCCTGAGTTTCCACTTTCTTAAACTTATAGCATAGCTGTCTAGTAACTTTTACTTTCCAAGTTTTGGACTCATAATTTTCAGTTTATTCCGCTCACCAATTCCTACAAACTAAAGTGATTAAAAATAAAATATGCCATGGCTTATGACCTCAAAGTACTTGATATGCAGGGAGAAAAGAGTTAAACACAAGTGGCATGTATTCAAGATATAGAGTAATTTTTAAAAATAAAAATAATTTCTATTCAGTAGAAAGGAAAATTTTAACTACTGCCTGGCTAGTTAATAGCCAGTAAATCAAGTAAGACTTCCTATCAAAATGGCTTTCAGCAAAACAGATGAAAGTGGAAAGTTCCCTAATATGGCATTGCTGGGAGAGTAAGAAGACTTATGGAAATTGTTAGGTTTTTTTCTTTTATTTGAAAGGGTAAAATGTTAAACAAGTGGCCTATATAAAATTTGGTAAGTATATTTCAATACCAGAAACAATCACTACGATAGTATACTAAGAGATATAATCAAAAGTCAACAAACAAATTAAAATGGAATTTGAAAAATTCAAATAACCCAAAATACCTCACTGCCCCAGGTGTCCACAAAGAAAAATAAAAGAATGTTGACAAGAAATTTTTGATAGAATTAATCATTCAAATGTGATCAGATTTTCTCTAAGTATTGGTGCATATACTGAGGGTTCCTGTTATGAGGTGAATGTTCAAGTCCCACCCCTCTCCCACAAATTCACATGTTGAAGTCTTTTTTTTTTTTTTTTTTTTTTTTTTTTTTTATTTTTACAAGAGATAGATAGACTGACACCAAGCATTGTACATGGATGACCACAACAAAAGCAACAATGATTGCAATTACCAAACATGAAACACACTTATACTATGTCATAACATTGACATTCAGTCCAGTAATCCTCCACTGTAACAGCTCCTTTACTTTGCAGTGAGAATTGATTTGTATATTCTTTTCCTCTGAGTCCTTGTGGGATTTTTTTTTTTTTTAATTCAGACAGAAAGTCACAAAAATTATACTCATCCTCATCAGTTCACTCAGTCCCATGTAATTAATTTCTTTTTTTTCATCTTGATCTTTTGTTAGCACTTTTATGAGTTCATCAGTTTTTCATTAGAGTTCTGAAAATGCTTATTCATTCAGTTCAGCAGTACAGTCAGTTACCAGAAACCTGTACTTGTCAGAGTCTTTTCCATGAATTTCTTGAAGATGAAACTCTTTTATAGGAACATATTTGCAAAATCATCAGAGTACACCCAGAACTGTCTGTAAATGACAAAAGACTTAAAAATGACCATGGTTAAAGATTTGATGAAAGTTCATAATAATGCAGTTGACAAGAAAATTAGTTATTTCTGAGATATACATTTTAAAGTAATAACTAGGATTATTACTTATAACATTATACCAGAACATATAAGATTTTTAGACGTTTCCTGTAATGTCTGAAACATTTATATTAACATATTTCCATACATATTTCCATACAAATACAAATATAAGATTTTTAGAAATTTCATGTAATGTCTGAAACATTTATATTAACATATTTCCATACATATTTCCATACAAATACAAATATAAGATTTTTAGAAATTTCATGTAATGTCTGAAACATTTATATTAACATATTTCCATACATATTTCCATACAAATACAAATATAAGATTTTTAGAAATTTCATGTAATGTCTGAAACATTTATATTAACATATTTCCATACATATTTCCATACAAATACAAATATAAGATTTTTAGAAATTTCATGTAATGTCTGAAACATTTATATTAACATATTTCCATACATATTTCCATACAAATACAAATATAAGATTTTTAGAAATTTCATGTAATGTCTGAAACATTTGTATTAACATATTTCCATACATATTTCCATACAAATACAAATATAAGATTTTTAGAAATTTCATGTAATGTCTGAAACATTTATATTAACATATCTCCATACATATTTCCATACAAATACAAATATAAGATTTTTAGAAATTTCATGTAATGTCTGAAACATTTATATTAACATATCTCCATACATATTTCCATACAAATACAAATATAAGATTTTTAGAAATTTCATGTAATGTCTGAAACATTTATATTAACATATTTCCATACATATTTCCATACAAATACAAATATAAGATTTTTAGAAATTTCATGTACTGTCTGAAACATTTATATTAACATATTTCCATACATATTTCCATACAAATACAAATATAAGATTTTTAGAAATTTCATGTAATGTCTGAAACATTTATATTAACATATTTCCATACAAATAACCCAATGAAAGTTTAGTATTAGTTGTTTTGTTTGTTTTTTTATACTGCAGGTTCTTATTAGGCATCAGTTTTATACACATCAGTGTATACATGTCAATCCCAATCGCCCAATTCAGCACATCACCATCCCCACCTCATCGTAGTTTTCGCCCCTTGGTGTCCATATGTCCATTCTCTACATCTGTGTCTCAACTTCTGCCCTGCAAACTGGCTCATCTGTACCATTTTTCTACGTTCCACATACATGCATTAACATACGATATTTGTTTTTCTCTTTCTGACTTACTTCACTCTGTATGACAGTCTCTAGATCCATCCACTTCTCAACAAATGACTCAATTTCGTTCCTTTTTATGGCTGAATAATATTCCATCGTATATATGTACCACAACTTCTTTATCCATTCGTCTGTTGATGGGCATTTAGGTTGCTTCCATGACCTGGCTATTGTAAATAGTGCTGCAATGAACATTCGGGTGCACGTGTCTTTTTGAATTACGGTTTTCTCTGGGTATATGCCCAGTAGTGGGATTGCTGGGTCATATGGTAATTCTATTTTTAGTTTTTTAAGGAACCTCCATATTGTTCTCCATAGTGGCTGTATCAATTTACATTCCCACCAACAGTGCAAGAGGGTTCCCTTTTCTCCACACCCTCTCCAGCATTTGTTGTTTGTAGATTTTCTGATGATGCCCATTCTAACAGGAGTGAGGTGATACCTCATTGTAGTTTTGATTTGCATTTCTCTAATAATTAGTGATGTTGAGCATCTTTTCATGTGCTTCGTGGCCGTCTGTATGTCTTCTTTGGAGAAATGTCTATTTAGGTCTTCTGCCCATTTTTGGATTGGGGTGTTTGTTTCTTTGATATTGAGCTGAATGAGCTGTTTATATATTTTGGAGATTAATCCTTTGTCCGTTGATTCATTTGCAAATATTTTCTCCCATTCTGAGGGTTGTCTTTTCGTCTTGTTTATGGTTTCCTTTGCTGTGCAAAAGCTTTGAAGTTTCATTAGGTCCCACTTGTTTATTTTTGTTTTTATTTCCATTACTCTAGGAGGTGGATCGAAAAAGATCTTGCTGTGATTTATGTCAAAGAGTGTTCTTCCTATGTTTTCCTCTAAGAGTTTTATAGTGTCCAGTCTTATATTTAGGTCTCTAATCCATTTTGAGTTTATTTTTGTGTATGGTGTTAGGGAGTATTCTAATTTCATTCTTTTACATGTGGCTGTCCAGTTTTCCCAGCACCACTTATTGAAGAGACTGTCTTTTCTCCATTGTATATCTTTGCCTCCTTTGTCATAGATTAGTTGACCATAGGTGCGTGGGTTAATCTCTGGGCTTTCTATCTTGTTCCATTGATCTATGTTTCTGTTTTTGTGCCAGTACCATATTGTCTTGATTACTGTAGCTTTGTAGTATAGTCTGAAGTCAGGGAGTCTGATTCCTCCAGCTCCATTTTTTTGCCTCAAGACTGCTTTGGCTATTCGGGGTCTTTTGTGTCTCCATACAAATTTTAAGATGATTTGTTCTAGCTCCGTAAAAAATGCCATTGATAATTTGATAGGGATTGCATTGAATCTGTAGATTGCTTTGGGTAGTATACTCATTTTCACAATGTTGATTCTTCCAATCCAAGAACATGGTATATCTCTCCATCTGTTGGTATCATCTTTAATTTCTTTCATCAGTGTCTTATAGTTTTCTGCATACAGGTCTTTTGTCTCCCTAGGTAGGTTTATTCCTAGGTATTTTATTCTTTTTGTTGCAATGGTAAATGGGAGTGTTTCCATAATTTCTCTTTCAGATTTTTCATCATTAGTGTATAGGAATGCAAGAGATTTCTGTGCATTAATTTTGTAACCTGCAACTTTACCATATTCATTAATTAGCTCTAGCAGTTTTCTGGTGGCAGTTTTAGGATTCTCTATGTATAGTATCATGTCATCCGCAAACAGTGACAGTTTTACTTCTTCTTTTCCAATTTGTATTCCTTTTATTTCTTTTTCTTCTCTGATTGCCGTGGCTAGGACTTCCAGAACTATGTTGAATAATAGTGGTGAGAGTGGACATCCTTGTCTCGTTCCTGATCTTAGAGGAAATGCTTTCAGTTTTTCACCATTGAGAATGATGTTTGCTGTGGGTTTGTCATATATGGCCTTTATTATGTTGAGGTAGGTTCCCTCTATGCCCACTTTCTGGAGAGTTTTTATCATAAATGGGTGTTGAATTTTGTCAAAAGCTTTTTCTGCATCTATTGAGATGATCATATGGTTTTTATTCTTCAATTTGTTAATATGGTGTATCACATTGATTGATTTGCGTATATTGAAGAATCCTTGCATCCCTGGGATAAATCCCACTTGATCGTGGTGTATGATCCTTTTAATGTGTTGTTGGATTCTGTTTGCTAGTATTTTGTTGAGGATTTTTGCATCTATATTCATCAGTGATATTGGTCTGTAATTTTCTTTTTTTGTAGTGTCTTTGTCTGGTTTTGGTATCAGGGTGATGGTGGCCTCATAGAATGAGTTTGGGAGAGTTCCTTCCTCTGCAATTTTTTGGAAGAGTTTGAGAAGGATGGGTGTTAGCTCTTCTCTAAATGTTTGATAGAATTCACCTGTGAAGCCATCTGGTCCTGGACTTTTGTTTGTTGGAAGATTTTTAATCACAGTTTCAATTTCATTACTTGTGATTGGTCTGTTGATATTTTCTGTTTCTTCCTGGTTCAGTCTTGGAAGGTTATACCTTTCTAAGAATTTGTCCATTTCTTCCAGGTTGTCCATTTTATTGGCATAAAGTTGCTTGTAGTAGTCTCTTAGGATGTTTTGTATTTCTGCGGTGTCTGTTGTAACTTCTCCTTTTTCATTTCTGATTTTATTGATTTGAGTCCTCTCCCTCTTTTTCTTGATGAGTCTGGCTAATGGCTTATCAATTTTGTTTATCTTCTCAAAGAACCAACTTTTAGTTTTATTGATCTTTGCTATTGTTTTCTTTGTTTCTATTTCATTTATTTCTGCTCTGATCTTTATGATTTCTTTCCTTCTGCTAACTTTGGGTTTTGTTTGTTCTTCTTTCTCTAGTTTCTTTAGGTGTAAAGTTAGATTGTTTACTTGAGATTTTTCTTGTTTCTTTAGGTAGGCTTGTATAGCTATAAACTTCCCTCTTAGAACCGCTTTTGCTGCATCCCATAGGTTTTGGGTCGTCGTGTTTTCATTGTCATTTGTCTCTAGGTATTTTTTTATTTCCTGTTTGATTTCTTCAGTGATCTCTTGGTTATTTAGTAACGTATTGTTTAGCCTCCATGTGTTTGTCTTTTTTACGTTTTTTTCCCTGTAATTCATTTCTAATCTCATAGCGTTGTGGTCAGAAAAGATGCTTGATATGATTTCAATTTTCTTAAATTTACTGAGGCTTGATTTGTGACCCAAGATGTGATCTATCCTGGAGAATGTTCCGTGTGCACTTGAGAAGAACGTGTAATCTGCCGTTTTTGGATGGAATGTCCTATATATATCAATTAAATCTATCTGGTCTATTGTGTCATTTAAAGCTTCTGTTTCCTTATTTATTTTCATTTTGGATGATCTGTCCATTGGTGTAAGTGAGGTGTTAAAGTCCCCCACTATTATTGTGTTACTGTCGATTTCCTCTTTTATAGCTGTTAGCAGTTGCCTTATGTATTGAGGTGCTCCTATGTTGGGTGCATATATATTTATAATTGTTATATCTTCTTCTTGGATTGATCCCTGGATCATTATGTAGTGTCCTTCCTTGTCTCTTGTAACATTCTTTATTTTAAAGTCTATTTTATCTGATACGAGTATAGCTACTCCAGCTTTCTTTTGATTTCCATTTGCATGGAATATCTTTTTCCATCCCCTCACTTTCAGTCTGTATGTGTCCCTAGGTCTGAAGTGGGTCTCTTGTAGACAGCATATATATGGGTCTTGTTTTTGTATCCATTCAGCCAGTCTATGTCTTTTGGTTGGGGCATTTAATCCATTCACGTTTAAGGTAATTATCGATATGTATGTTCCTATGACCATTTTCTTAATTGTTTTGGGTTTGTTTTTGTAGGTCCTTTTCTTCTCTTGTGTTTCCCACTTAGAGAAGTTCCTTTAGCATTTGTTGTAGAGCTGGTTTGGTGGTGCTGAATTCTCTTAGCTTTTGCTTGTCTGTAAAGCTTTTGATTTCTCCATCAAATCTAAATGAGATCCTTGCTGGGTAGAGTAATCTTGGTTGTAGGTTCTTCCCTTTCATCACTTTAAGTATTTCATGCCACTCCCTTCTGGCTTGCAGAGTTTCTGCTGAGAAATCAGCTGTTAACCTTATGGGGGTTCCCTTGTATGTTATTTGTCGTTTTTCCCTTGCTGCTTTCAATAATTTTTCTTTGTCTTTAATTTTTGCCACTTTGATTACTATGTGTCTCGGCGTGTTTCTCCTTGGGTTTATTCTGTATGGGACTCTCTGCGCTTCCTGGACTTGGGTGGCTATTTCCTTTCCCATGTTAGGGAAGTTTTCGATTATAATCTCTTCAAATATTTTCTCTGGTCCTTTCTCTCTCTCTTCTCCTTCTGGGACCCCTATAATGCGAATGTTGTTGCGTTTAATGTTGTCCCAGAGGTCTCTTAGGCTGTCTTCATTTCTTTTTATTCTTTTTTCTTTAGTCTGTTCCGCAGCAGTGAATTCCACCATTCTGTCTTCCAGGTCACTTATCCGTTCTTCTGCCTCAGTTATTCTGCTATTGATTCCTTCTAGTGTAGTTTTCATTTCAGTTATTGTATTGGTCATCTCTGTTTGTTTGTTCTTTAATTCTTCTAGGTCTTTGTTAATCATTTCTTGCATCTTCTCAATCTTTGCCTCCATTCTTATTCCGAGGTCCTGGATCATCTTCACTATCATTATTCTGAATTCTTTTTCTGGAAGGTTGCCTATCTCCACTTCATTTAGTTGTTTTTCTGGGGTTTTTTCTTGTTCCTTCATCTGGTACATAGCCCTCTGCCTTTTCATCTTCTCTGTCTTTCTGTAACTGTGGTTTTTGGTCCACAGGCTGCAGGATTGTAGTTTTTCTTGCTTCTGTTGTCTGCCCTCTGGTGGTTGAGGCTATCTAAGAGGCTTGATGGGAGGCTCTGGTGGTGGGTAGAGCTGACTGTTGCTGTGGCGGTCAGAGCTCAGTAAAACCTTAATCCACTTGACTGTTGATGGGTGGGGCTGGGTTCCCTCCCTGTTGCTGTGGCGATCAGAGCCCAGTAAAACCTTAATCCACTTGACTGTTGATGGGTGGGGCTGGGTTCCCTCCCTGTTGGTTGTTTTGCCTGAGGCAACCCAACACTGGAGCCTACCCGTGCTCTTTGGTGGGGTTAATGGCAGACTCTGGGAGGGCTCACGCCAAGGAGAACTTCCCAGGACCTCTGCTGCCAGTGTCCTTATCCCCACGGTGAAACAGAGCCACCACTCGCCTCTGCAGGAGACCCCCCAACACCAGCAGGTACGTCTGGTTCAGTCTCCCCCAGGGTCACTGCTCCTTCCCCTGGGTCCCGATGCACACATTACTTTGTGTGTGCCCTCCAAGAGTGGGGTCTCTGTTTCCCCCAGTCCTGTCACAGTCCTGCAATCAATTCCCACTAGACTTCAAAGTCTGATTCTCTAGGAATTCCTCCTCCCGTTGCAGGACCCCCAGGTTGGGAAGCCTGAGGTGGGGCTCAGAACCTTCACTCCAGTGGGTGGACTTCTGTGGTATAAGTGTTCGCCAGTCTGTGAGTCACCCACCCAGCAGTTATGGGATTTGATTTTACTCTGATTGAGCCCCTCCTACCGTCTCACTGTGGCTTCTCCTCTGTCCTTGGACGTGGGGTGTCCTCCTTGGTGAAGTCCAGGGTCTTCCTGTCAATGATTGTCCAGCAGCCAGTTGTGATTCTGGTGCTCTCGCAAGAGGGAGTGAGAGCACGTCCTTCTACTCCGCCATCTTGGTTAATCTCCACATGTTGAAGTCTTAATCCCCAATTTTTCTCCAGAAAAACATATACATTTATTTTAAAGAATTGGCTCATGCAATTGTAGGGGTGGAAATGTCCAAAATTTCCAGGGCAGGCCACAGGACTAAAAGCGCTGGAAAGAATTGTTGTAGTCTTGAACCTAAAGACAGTCTGGAGGCAGATTTTATTCCTTCTTGGGGGACCTCAATATTTTCTAGTAAGGTCTTCAACTGATAATAGACATTATGGAGGTTAATTCGCTTTACTAAAAGTCTACTGTTTTAAATGTTAATCACATCTAAAAAAATAGCTTCACAGCAGCATCTAGACTGGTGCTTTAGCAAACAAATGGGCACAATAGCCTAGCCAAGCTGAAATATAAAATTAACCACTATAGTGAGAAATACTTTTAGACTTTTTTTTTTTAATTTGAATATTAGATTCTGCATTTTTGGTGTCAGTGTAATTGGGTTTAGTTCCATATATAATAATGTATGATTATGGAATGTGACAGCATTGAAATGTCTTTGACCAAATCATATATATTGCTCTTTGATTAATGTATAACCTATATTTGATGTTTGGGTTAAATGTAAATGAATAGCACTTGTTTAAAGCTCATGAGCAGATAATATAGACAAAGAGCATATTTGATTTAAAATATGCTCTGTTGCTACCTGTACAAGAAGGTATTTGAGCCAGTATCCTTCTGAAAGTTAAGGTATCTTTATCTGACATGTACTCTTCATTGGAAAATTCCATAGTTCCTTACAAATGGCAATACTTGTTACTGTTCATTCATCACTGAGGGAACTGAACACTTAGATAAAAGTTATTAAGGCTGTATAATCAATTAATGATATCTGTGTGCTATTTTCCATAAACCTGAAGCCAGATTCAATTCCAGAGTTCGTTGTTAAAACAATATTTCAATCAGATGGTTTGGGGAAATATCATCCAAAAATATAAGAAACCACATATTTTTTTCTTTTTTTTTTTTTTTGCTGTTTTTTCTGTTGCTTTTTTTTTAATATTTTTTATTTTTTATACAGCAGGTTCTTATCAGTTATCTATCTTATACATATCAGTGTATATCTGTCAATCCCAATCTCCCAATTAATCCCATTACCCTGCCCCTGCTTTCTTCCCTTGGTGTCCATATGTTTGTTCTCTACATCTGTGTCTCTATTTCTGCCTTGCAAACCGGTTCATCTGTACCATTTTTTTAGATTCCACATATATGTGTTAATATACAATATTTGTTTTTCTCTTTCTGACTTACTTCACTTGGTATGACAGTCTCTAGGTCCATCCACGTCTCTACAAATGACCCAATTTCATTTCTTTTTATGGCTGAGTAATATTCCATTGTATATATGTACCACAGTTTCTTAATCCATTCATCTGTCAATGGGCATTTAAGTTGCTTCCATGACTTGGCTATTGCAAATAGTGCTGCAATGAATATTGGGGTGCATGTGTCTTTTTGAATTATGGTTTTCTCTGGGTATATGCTCAGTAGTGGGATTGCTGGGTCATATGGTCAACTAATCTATGACAAAGGAGGCAAGGATATACAATGGAGAAAAGACAGCCTCTTCAATAAATGGTGCTGGGAAAACTGGACAGCTACATGTAAAAGAATGAAATTAGAACATTCTCTAACACCATACACAAAAATAAACTCAAAACGGATTAAAGACCTAAATGTAAGACCAGACACTATAAAACCCTTAGAGGAAACATAGGAAGAACACTCTTTGACATAAATTAAATCACAGCAAGATCTTTTATGACCCACCTCCTAGAGTAATGGAAATAAAAACTAAAATAAACAAATGGGACCTAATGAAACTTAAAAGCTTTTGCACAACAAAGGAAACTATAAACAAGACAGAAAGACAATCCTCAGAATGGGAGAAAATATTTGCAAATGAATCAACCGAAAAACGATTAATCTCCAAAATATATAAACAGCTCATGCAGCTCAACATTAAAAAAAAAACAACCCAATCAAAAAATGGGCAGAAGACCTAAATAGACATCTCTCCAAAGAAGACATACAGATGGCCAAGAGGCATATGAAAAGCTGCTTAATGTCACTAATTATTAGAGAAATGCAAATCAAAATTACAATGAGGTATCACCTCACACCAGTTAGAATGGGCATCATCAGAAAATCTACAAACAACAAACGCTGGAGAGGGTGTGGAGAAAAGGGAACCCTCTTGCACTGTTGGTAGGAATGTAAATTGATACAGCCACTATGGAGAACTGTATGGAGGTTCCTTAAAAATCTAAAAAGAAAAAAAACTAAACACATTTTTAATGAAATGTATGAGACATATCATTATAGCTATTCTCTTTTTATACTCTAGACTTTAATGTCTATACATTGAGATCCTGTAACAAAGGTCATGAAAACATGAAAGCACAAATCCTGGGTGTTCTAGAGTATTGAAAGCCAATCTTTTAGTTTTTTATTCTCTCTCATTTCTAAATTGCTTTTCCTGTTTGTTGTTTCCACTTATATTTGTGGAAACAATGTCCTTGTATACTGTTTGCTCAGTGAATGTTTGTCACCGTGTACAATAACTTGAGAATTATTGTATTGTTAAATGGCTGTTCTGTAGTTTTGCTTTGAATTGAGTTGTAGACATTAAGCCTATGAAAGCAATAATATTTCCATTACATTCCATGAATGTGTTCTAAATGAGAAAAGTAAGCACTTCGTATACAAATCTGAAAATGAAAAATAAGATTATTTGTAAGAGATAAATATGTGTATGCATATACACACACATGTGTGTGTGTGAGTATATGCATGCACATATATTTAAATAACTACAATTTTGGTATTTTACACTGTGATGGCTCTTAAAATTTATGTGACAATTAAGAGTTCTTAGAGGCTAGATTAGAACTTCCTTTATATATATATTTTATTCTTGCTAATGTTACAAAGAATCATCAATAGTAAGATCTATTATATACATTTTTGTAAAACTTATAATTTGCTTCCTGAACTTATCCCTCAATATTTTAAATACACTTAAATACATGAAAAAAAAGATTGGGTCGCAACTCTTATTCTAGCTTCTGATGTAGCAGTTGCTTCTGAATAGACTGTCCAAGTTTGCACTAGTTCATATTACAAGGTTTCACTTAGACCTACCTAGGCCTTTTGCCTTTATTTCCTACCAAGGGACTTTTTTTTTTTTTCAATTTTATTTTATTTATTTTTTATACAGCAGGTTCTTATTGGTTATCTATTTTATACATATCGGTGTATAAATGTCAACCCCAATCTCCCAACCCATCCCACCACTACAACGCCCACATGCCACTTTCCCCCTTGGTGTCCGTATGTTTGTTCTCTACAACTGTGTCTCTATTTCTACTTTGCAAACTGGTTCATCTGTACCATTTTTCTAGATTCCACACATACGTATTAATATATGATATTTGTTTTTCTCTTTCTGACTTGCTTCACTTGGTATGACAGTCTCTAGGTCCATCCACATTTCTACTAATGACCCAATTTTGTTCCTTTTTATGGTTGAGTAATATTCCATTGTGTATATGTACCACCTCTTCTTTATCCATTTATCTGTCGATGGGCATTTAGGTGGCTTCCATGACCTGGCTATTGTAAATAGTGCCGCAATGAACATTGGGCTGCATGTGTCTTTTTGAATTATGGTTTTCTCTGGGTATATGCCCAGTAGTGGGATTGCTGGGACATATGGTAATTTTATTTTTAATTTTTAAAGGAACCTCCATACTGTTCTCCATAGTAGCTGTATCAATTTACATTCCCACCAACAGTGCAAGAGGGTTCCCTTTTCTCCACACCCTCTCCAGCATTTGTTGTTTGTAGATTTTCTGATGATGCCCATTCTAACTGGTGTGAGGTGATACCTCATTGTAGTTTTGATTTGCATTTCTCTAATAATTAGTGACATTGAGCAGCTTTTCATGTGCCTCTTGGCCATCTGTATTTCTTCTTTGGAGATATGTCTATTTCGGTCTTCAGACCATTTTTTTGACTGGGTTGTTTGTTCTTTTAATGTTGAGCTGCATGAGCTGTTTATATATTTTGGAGATTAATCATTTTTCGGTTGATTCATTTGCAATTATTTTTTTCCCATTCTGAAGGTTGTCTTTCCATCTTGTTTATAGTTTCCTTTACTGTGCAAAAGCTTTTAAGTTTCATTAGGTCCCATTTGTTTATTTTAGCTTTTATTTCCGTTACTCTAGGAGGTAGGTCAAAAAAGATCTTGCTGTGATTTATGTCAAAGAGTGTTCTTCCTATGTTTTCCTCTAGGAGTTTTATAGTGTCTGGTCTTACATTTAGGTCTTTAATCCGTTTTGAGTTTATTTTTGTGTATGGGGTTAGAGAGTGTTCTAATTTCATTCTTTTACATGTAGCTGTCCAGTTTTCCCAGCACCACTTATTGAAGAGGCCGTCTTTTCTCCATTGTATATCCTTGCCTCCTTTGTCATAGATTAGTTGACCATAGGTGCGTTGGTTTATCTCTGGGTTTTCTATCCTGTTCCATTTATCTATATTTCTGTTTTTGTGCCAGTACCACATTGTCTTGATTACTGTAGCTTTGTAGTATAGTCTGACATCAGGGAGTCTGATTCCTCCAGCTCCTTTTTTCCCTCAAGATTGCTTTGGATATTCAGGGTCTTTTGTGTCTTCATACAAATGTTAAGATTTTTTGTTCTAGTTCTGTAAAAAATGCCATTGGTAATTTGATAGGGATTGCATTGAATCTGTAGATTGCTTTGGGTAGTATAGTCATTTTCACAATATTTATTCTTCCAACCAAAGAACATGATATATCTTTCCATCTGTTTGTGCCATCTTTGATTTCTTTCAGCATTGTCTTATAGTTTTCTGAGTATAGGTCTTTTACTTCCTTAGGTAGGTTTAATCCTAGGAATTTTATTCTTTTTGATGCACTGGTGAATGGAGTTATTCCTTAATTTCTCTTTTTGATCTTTTATTGTTAGTGTATAGGAATGCATGAGATTTCTGTGTATTAATTTTGTATCCTGCTACTTTACCAAATTCATTGATTAACTCTAGTGTTTTTCTGGTGGCATCTTTAGGTTTCTCTCTATATAGTATTATGTCATCTGCAAACAGTGAAAGTTTTACTGCTTTTCCAATTTGTATTACTTTTGTTTATTTTTCCTCTCTGATTGCCGTGGCTAAGACTTCCAAAACTATGTTGAATAATAGTAGTGAGAGTGGACATCCTTGTCTTCTTCCTGATCTTTGAGGAAATGCTTTCTGTTTTTCACCATTGGGATGATGTTTGCTGTGAGTTTGTCGTATATGGCCTTTATTACGTTGAGGTAGGTTCTCTCTATTCCCACTTTCTGGAGAGTTTTTATCCTAAATATGTGTGCATATTTTATTCTCAATTTGTTAATATGTTTGTATCACATTGATTGATTTGCATATATTGAAGAATCCCTGCATCCCAGTGTAAATCCAACTTGATCATGGTGTATGATCCTTTTAATGTGCTTTTGGATTCTGTTTGCTAGTATTTTGTTGAGGATTTTTGCATCTATATTCATCAGTGATATTGGTCTGTATTTTTCTTTTTTTTAATGTCTCTGTCTGGTTTTGGTATCAGGGTGATGGTGGCCTCTTAGAATGAGTTTGGGAGTGTACCTTCCTCTGAAATTTTTTGGAAGATTTTGAGAAGGATGGGTATTAGTGCTTCTCTAAATGTTTGATAGAATTCACCTATGAAGCCATCTGGTCCTGGACTTTTGTTTGTTGGAAGATTTTGAAACACAGTTTCAATTCCATTACTTGTGATTGGTCTGTTTATATTTTCTATTTCTTCCTGGTTCAGTCTTGGAAGGTTATACCTTTCTAAGAATTTGTCCATTTCTTCCAGGTTGTCCATTTTATTGGCATAGAGTTGCTTGCAGTAATCTCTTAGGATGCTTTGTATTTCTATAGTGTCCATTGTAACTTCTCCTTTTTCATTTCTAGTTTTATTGATTTGAGTCCTCTCCCTCTTTTTTTTTTGATAAGTTTGGCTAAAGGTTTATCAATTTTGTTTATCTTCTCAAAGAACCAGCTTTTAGTTTTATTGATCATTGCTACTGTTTACTTTGTTTCTGTTTCATTTACTTCTGCTCTGATCTTTATGATTTCTTTCCTTCTACTAACTTTGGGTTTTGTTTGTTCTTCTTTCTCTAGTTCCTTTAGGTGTAAGGTTACATTGTTTCTTTGAGATTTTTCTTACTTCTTGAGGTAGGATTGTATTGCTATAAACTTCTGTCTTAGAACTGCTTTTGCTGCATCCCATAGGTTTTGGATCGTCGTGTTTTCATTGTCTTTTGTTCCAGGTATTTTTTGACTTCCTCTTTGATTTCTTCAGTGATCCCTTGGTTATTTAGTATGGTATTGTTTAGCTTCCATGTTTTTGTGCTTTTTACAATTTTTCCCTGTAATTTGTTTCTAAACTTATAGTGTTGTGGTCAGAAAAGATGCTTGATATGATTTCAATTTTCTTAAATTTACCAAGGCTTGATTTGTGACCCAAGATGTGATCTATCCTGGAGAATGTTCCATGTGCTCTTGAGAAAAAAATGTAATCTGCTGTTTTTGGATGGAATGTCCTCTAAATATCAATTAAAACTATCTGGTCTATTGTGTCATTAAAAGCTTGTGTTTCCTTATTAATTTTCGGTCTGGATGATCTGTCCATTGGTGTAAGTGAGGTGTTAAAGTCCCCCACTATTATTGTGTTACTGTCAATTTCCTCTTTTATAACTATTAGCATTTGCAGAATGTATTGAAGTGCTCCTATGTTGGGTGCATATATATTTATAACTGTTATATCTTCTTCTTGGATTGAACCCTTGATCATTATGTAGTATCCTTCCTTGTCTCTTGTAATATTCTTTATTTTAAAGTCGATTTTATCTGATATGAGTATTGCTACTCCAGCTTTCTTTTGATTTCCATTTGCATGGAATATCTTTTTCCATCCCCTCACTTTCAGTCTGTATGTGTCCCTAGGTCTGAAATGGGTCTCTTGTAGACAGCATATATATGGTTGTTGTTTTTGTATCCACTCAGCAAGCCTGTGTCCTTTGGTTGGGGCATTTAATCCATTCACATTTAAGGTAATTATTGATATGTATGTTCCTGTTACCATATTCTGAATTATTTTGGGTTTGTTTTTGTAGGTCCTTTCCTTCTCTTATGTTTCCCACTTAGAGAAGTTCCTTTAGCATTTGTTGTAAAGCTGGTTTGGTGATGCTGAATTTTCTTAGATTTTGCTCATCTGTAACACTTTTGATGTCCCTATCAAATCTGAATGATATCCTTGCCAGGTAGAGTAATCTTGGTTGTAGGTTCTTCCCTTTCATCACTTTAAATATATTATGCCACTCCCTTCTAGCTTGTAGAGTTTCTGCTGAGAAATCAGCTGTTATCCTTATGGGAATTTGCTTATACATTATATGTCATTTTTCCCTTGTTGCTTTTAATAATTTTTCTGTGTCTTTAATTTTCTTCAGTTTGATTACTTTGTGTCTCAGCATGTTTCTTCTTGGGTTTATCCTGCTTGGGACTCTCTGCACTTCCTGGAGTTGGGTGGCTATTTCCTTTCCCATGTTAGGGAAGTTTTAGAGTATAATCTCTACAAATATTTTCTTGGGTCCTTTCTCCCTCTCTTCTCCTTCTGGGACCCATATAATGCAAATGTTGTTGTGTTTAATATTGTCCCAGAAGTCTCTTAGGCTGTCTTCATTTCTTTTCATTCTTTTTTCTTCACTCTGTACTGCAGAGGTGAATTCCACCATTCTGTCTTCCAGGTCACTATCCATTTTTCTGCCTCAGTTATTCTGCTATTGATTCCTTCTAGTGTATTTTTCATTTCAGTTATTGTATTGTTCATCTCTGTTTGTTTGTTCTTTAATTCTTCTAGGTGTTTGTTCTATAATTCTTCTAGGTCTTCGTTAAACATTTCTTGCATCTTCTTCATCTTTGCCTCCATTCTTTGTCCGAGGTCCTTGATCATCCTCATTATCATTATTCTGAATTCTTTTTCTGGAAGGTTGCTTATCTCCACTTCATTTAGTTGTTTTTCTGGGGTTTTATCTTGTTCCTTCATCTGGTACATAGTCCTCCGCCTTTTCATTTTGTCTGTCTTCCTGTGAATGTGGTTTTTGTTCCACAGGCTGCAGGATTGTAGTTCTTCTTGCTTCTGCCCTCTGGTGGATGAGGCTATCTAAGAGGCTTGTGCAAGCTTTCTTATGGGAGGGACTGGTGGTGGGTAAAGCTGGGTGTTGCTCTGGTTGGCAGAGCTCAGTAAAACTTTAATCTGCTCATTTGCTGATGGGTGGGCTGTGTTCCATCCTTGTTGGTTGTTTGGCCTGAGGTGACCCAGCACTGGAGCCTACCCAATTCTTTGAGAGGACTAATGGCAGAGGCTGAGAGAGCTCACGCCAAGGAGTACTTCCCAGAACTTCTGCTACTAGTGTGCTTGTGAGCCACAACCACCCCCCGCCTCTGCAGGAGACCCTCCAACCCTAGCAGGTAGGTCTGGTTCAGTCTCCTATGGGGTCACTGTTCCCTCTCCTGGGTCCTGATGTGCACACTACTTTGTGTGTGCCCTCCAAGAGTGGAGTCTCTGTTTCCTCCAGTCCTGTCAAAGTTCTGCAATCAAATCCCACTAGCCTTCAAAGTCTGATTCTCTAAGAATTGCTCCTCTTATTGCTGGACCCCCAGGTTGGGAAGCCTGACTTGTGGCTCAGAACCTTCACTCTAATCGGTGGACTTCTGTGGTATAATTGTTCTCCAGTTTGTGAGTCATCCACCCAGTGGTTATGGGATTTGATTTTATTGTGATTGCACCCCTCCTACCATCTCATTGCAGCTTTTCCTTTGTCTTTGGATATAGAGTATCTTTTCTGGTGAGTTCCAGTGTTTCCCTGTTGATGATTGTTCAGCAATTAGTTGTGATTCCGGTGCTCTCGCAAGAGGGAGTGAGCACACATCCTTCTACTCTGCCATCTTGAACCAATCTTCTCCATCCCAAGGGACTTTTCTAACCTAACAAATTGACATCCTTGTTAGAAACCAACCTAACATTTAAACATGTGAACCCAGACATGAAAGTAATTAACCCTCCTGGAGCCATCATTGCCCTCTTAGGAATAGATGTTGGGTGGATAAATCTTCCCCCTTCCATGCCCCAGGCAGCCAGTTCTAAGGGGCATTCCATAAGGCTCTTCAAGAGGTCATAGGTAAGATCTAACACTAGTCAACCTTTGCAATGACCAATTCAGTAACTCATCCTGAGGTAGGAGATAGATTGGTCCCAGGCTGAACAGCTGGAGTTTGTCCCCTGTGGACAGAAACTCCAAGATGAAGAGGAGGAGGAACTAAGCCCTGCCCAGATAAGAGACCACGTATTTCTCATTCTCGAGGTCAAGGAGAGCTTCCCAACTACACATGCATAGAAAGGCTCCTTGGAGCTCAAAAAGGGAAGAGGTGTCACGCCATAGTAAGTGATGTCAACTACCCATAGGCCCCTTTGTTGGAATCCATCTTGGCTAAGAGATGCACATGCATACATGAGAGGATCCTGAGACAAACCAAATACAGACTCAGAACCAGGCAAAGCAAGATGATTGGCCAAAGGAAACCCTGAAGAAATGACCCATATAAATGACTCAAAGTACCATGAGGGCACGACTCTCTCTCTGAGTCCACCCTTATGTCTATCCACACGTACCCTTTCTCCTTCTAATAAACACTTTACTTGTTTCACTTTTTTCCATCTCTATGTGGAAATTCATTTCTACACAGCTGACGGGCCAGGGCCTCGTCAGTGGCCACTGGTTCCTGGTGGTCTAGTGGATAGGATTTAGCACTCTCACTGCCATGGCCTGACTTCAGTCTCTGGCTGGGAACTGAAAACCTGCTTCAAGCTGCTGCAGGCCAAGGTCAGCCAAGATCAACAAAACTATACCTGCCTTCAAATACTTTAGCAGATACCATATATTAAATATCTTTCAGAAAATTCATAGAACACATTTAGCATAATGGGAATTCTAAGAAGCCCAACAGTTAATAAATATGTTAATTTTTAATTTACTTTGTTTAAACTTGAATTTTCCTACTTTTTTTAATCACAAAGCCTTCCTTTCCTTGACATAATATCTTTGGACATCCTAACACTAAAAAATGTTAATGACCAGGAAACTGACCATGTAGTTCTCTTATCATTCCACCATATTATCATTCACTGAGACATGAGAAGTTTCCTTCACTATCTTAACTCTTATTATATTATTGAGAACCATGATTTTTGCTGTGGATTAAGCAAATCCACACATATATCCTATATGTCTTTAAGGACATTATTTGAAGGCGTTCATATTTCTACCTTTAGTTGCAAACACCAGCTTCAAAACCTGGGAAAAAATTATAAGAATTAAAATTAAGTTAAAAAAAAGAAAAAAAGGGAGATAGTTGAATGATTATTATATGTAAGGTCAATTGGAGAAATTAAAAAAAAAAAAAATTAAGACCATTTCTTTCCCCAAGAAATCACAAATATTAAACAAACAGTAAAATTTATGTTCATTAGTATTAGATGTTAATAATCATGTTGCCTTTTCTCCAGACAGCTTAACCTTTCATGCTCCTTTGGAATTTTGTGATTTGCTTTGTCAATGAAATATGAGCATAGCTGATATACCTTATTTTTCTCCATACTCGATAATTGTGGAGCACAAGTTGATATGAAGGAGTCATATGACTGAAACAACCTACATCAAACAAACAAAAAAGCTTTTGTTAAGTCATTGAAATCCTAATGCTAGTTATTGCAGCTTGACCTAGCCTATCTTGACCTATGGAATAATTTGAAAGAATGATAGAATAAATGCAACCAGATTGAACTTGAGGTAACTTCTAAATAAATTATTAATTCTTTCTCATGAAAATATTTTTTGAGTGTTAATTATGAGACAGGTCCTCTTGTGAGCACTGCAGTTTGAATGGAGACCAAAACAATGTTTCTGTTCTCATGCAGTTTATTCCTTAGAGGAACACAGACAATAAACTAATAAATATACAACCACCAAACAAGGTGGTTTTAAATTACTTTTGATTATTAAGAAATATAGCAGCAGGGACTATAATGGAAATGCTGGGGGTCCAGAAGCAGGGAACTTCAGTTACTCCTGGAAGGCCTCCTGGAGAAGAAGGTGTGATCTGAATGATAAGAAGTGATATTCTCCTCTGAAAGAAACTAGGACTCCCAGGAGAAATGGCTAATTCTAGGGCTGGAGCAAGGGAAATACAAGATGAATTTGGAGCCTCATATATACCTCAAAATAAGGAAGTGCTCAAAAAAATTTTTTTAAAGGATGAAGGCTTTCAAAGAGTTACTGGAGACAGTCTGAAAGAGTTCCCAAGCTTAAAAAATTTGAGCAACAAATTAATAATGTAGTACTGGATTATAACTTAAGGTGTAAGTTACTTATTGAATCTATAATGGTGTCATAAAAATGATTGAATAAAGAGAGAAGGGGAATATTTTCCTTACAGAAGAATTCTACATGATAGAGAGATAGTGTTTGTTATGGTCTGAATTGTGTCTCTCCATAATTCATATGTTGAAATCCTAGCTTTCAGCACCTCAGAATGTGACTGTATTTAGAATAAGGCCTTAAAGAGGTGACTAATGTAGGGGAGGAAAAAAAAAAAATCTCTTCCCTCTCCTCTTAAAACCAATGTCTGTGGCTAGCAAATCAAACTGATAAAAGATTAACAAAAGAAAAACAATGTTATCTATACAGATTCTCATGGGGGTATGCGAAGTAAAACATAACTCAAGGAGGCAGCCAGCTTATATAATATTTTAGTCTAAACAAAGGGAAATGGAATTTTGGGCTTCTGGGCTGAGAAGGCAAATTATGGGAGGGTGAGGGGAGGAAATCTACGGTAAATAAAGGTTGTCTTGAAATTTATATTAGAGTCTCTTAGATGACATGGGGCCTAGCCATTTTCCTGGTATAGAGATATCTTTACAAATAGAAATTTTCCTTATAAATGTAAATTTATTTTATAAAAGGAGACATTAATAATTTATTTTTAAGTAGTTGAAGAGAGGTAAATAACTTTTGCTGCATCTGCCGGTGCTCAAATGGTTTTATCTCCACGTAATTCATATGCCAAGGAGGCATAATTTGGGGTGGGATATTCAAATACATTTCATTAAATTAAAATGAGCCCTTTAGGGTGGATCTTAATTCAATCTGACTTTATTAAAAAAAAAAAAAAAGAGATTAAGATACACAGAGAGGGATATCAGAGGCACAGGGGCACGGAGGAACAACCATGTAAAGAGGCAGCAAGAAGGTGGCTATCTGCAGGCCAAGGTGAGAGACAGCCTCAGGGGAAACCAACCCTGCCAGCACCAGCACCTTGACCTTGGAATTCCAGCCTCCAGAACTGTGAGTAAGTGCATTTCTGTTGTTTAAGCCACCCAGTCTGTGGTACTTTGTTAGGACAACCCTAAAAAATGAACATATATATGTATATACATAATTTTATCTATATCAGTATCTATCTATCTATAGCTAATCTAAAAAGAGACAGAGGGACAGAGAGAAACAGAGAAAGAAAAGATCCACCTCCCGGAGGCAGAACTTAATCTTCCACCCTGAATGTGGGCAGAACTTAATAGCTTGGTGCCACAAAAGAGAATATCAAAAGGAAAAAAGAAATAATAACTTTACCATGGAGAAACCTGGCAAACACTACCTTAACCAAGTGATCCAGTTTGACATCACTGATAGTGTTGTGTTGCTGACACATATCTACTGATTGAGGTAATGAAAAGGGCACTCCATTTCTATTCTTTCCCCAAACCCCTTAACCCCTGTCTAATAATGAGAAAAACATCAGACAAATCCAGTGAAGGACAACATGCCTGACCAGAACTCAAAACCACCAAGGTCATCAAAAGAAGAAAACCTATGAAATCATCATAGACCAGAGGAAGCTAAGGAGACATAATGAATAAATGCAATGTGGTGTCCTTGATAGAATTCTGGAACAGAAAAGGGAAATTAATGGAAAAACTGGTGAAATCTAAGCACATTGAAAAGTTCAGTTTATAATAATGTATCACTGCTGGTTTCTTAGTTGTGACAGTGTAACATGGCTACATACAAAGCTATATGCAATGACACAATCTAGTCAAATTCTGACGTCCTCCAAATAGAATCGTAACTAATTATGGCTAGGTTTGAGCTGGTGATAATTTATAGAAAAACGTATTATTTGTTGATGACCAAGTGATCAATATCTTTCTAGTTCAGATCTCTTTTCTGGAACAAGAATCTTGCATGAGAAAACTAGGTATTTTACTTCTATATTCAGTGAAATATTCTACTGCAAAGAATTCTGTATTCAGGGACATCTGGTGCAAGAGGACATCTTGGTTCAAGATTTCTCAGCCTTCATCACATTTTGTTACTTTAATAAAATGAAGTATGCTCCTTTGTCTTCCTCTCAATATTCTGCCTAATCCAAAAATGGCCCTCTAGCCCTTCACTGGCTGAACAGAAATACCATCATTTTATTCAGAATGAACATAGTCCAATGGTTGTACCTCTCATTACGTATGATCTTTGGAATGACTGGTGTGAGCCTAAGAAGTAATATATCTTTATCATAATTAGTCTGAAGATATTTTTTCATGTTCTTGGTCCAATAATTCTAATAGGTATATCACTATTTCCCACTCATTCAAACTCAAGCATGAACCTCATCTGAACCCCTTTTTATCCAATGACCCATACACTTGATTCTTCACTTCTAAATATTACATCTTGTATTTATTGAAATAAGTAATTTATTTTCTTATTCAGTTCCTCATTTCTCATTTTCCAGTATGTTTTTATTGAAGTGATGTATGTATATGTGCACGTGTATATGCTTGTCAAAAGGGTTAAATTTAAATAAATAAATGTTGGGGATCGTACAGACTCTATGATCTAACATATTAATATAAAATTTGAAGCTTTCCATGCCCCTGTGTTCAGAACAGTATGAAAGTTCAACTACTGTGACAAGATTCTAATTACCAGTTTGACTTTCCCAATGTTTTAACACTGGGCTACTCTTGTAAGACATTTCAAAAAATAGCAGTCCCTACACATATGGCTCAGAAATCCTACTTTTATAAATGGAAGAATAAAATTAATTTTCTTTCCTGCTTAAAAACTTACTCCTTCCATGAAATCTACACAGGTATCTTTTATTTAGTCCCTGGAGGAGATCTATCGCCTCTCCCTGCCCATCAAGGAATCTGAGATCACTGACTTTTTCCTGAAAGTGTTCCTGAAGGGGGAGATTCTGAAGAGTATACCTGTGCAAAAGCAGATCTATACTGGCCAGCAGACCAGGTTCAAGGCATTTATCACCATTGGGAATTACAACAACCTGTCATTCTGGGTGTTAAGTGCTCCAAGGAGGGAGCCATTGCAATGTATGGGGCCATTATTCCGGCCAAGGTCGCCATAATCTCCGTGCAACAAGATAGTGGAGGGACGAGATTGGCAAGCCCTGCACTGACCCTTGCAAGGTAACCCACTGCTGTGGCTCTGTGCTGGTATACCTCTTCCCCACCCCCAGGGGAACTGGCACTGTCTCAGCCCCTTTGCCCAAGAAGTTGCAGTTGATGGCTAGTATCAATGGTTGCTACATCTCATCCAGGGGCTGCAGTGCCACCATGGATAGCTTCGCCAAGTCCACCTTCCATGCCATCTCCAAGACCTACAGATATCTCATCCCATCCTCTGGAAAGAGACTGTGTTCACTAAGCCTCCCTATCCGGAATTCACTGACCATCTTGTAAAGACCCACACTACAGTTTCCACATAGAGGACCTAGGCTCCAGCTGTGGCCACCACACATTTTTTAAGTACAAGAAAAATAAAGTAAATTAAGCTTGTTTAAAAAATAAATAAAACTTCACATCCCATTTAAGTCACTATGCTAAATCTGAAGAGAAGTGGGTTAAGATGGGTTAATATTGTTATTATTGTTGAATATTAAAATGAGTGTGGTCTTCAATATTCTGTAATGACCTATATGGGAAAAGAATCTGAAAAAGAATGGATATATATATAACTGAATCACTTTCCTGTACACCTGAAACTAATACATTATAAATCAACTCTACTCCAATATAAAATAAAAATTAAAAAAAAAAATCATGCCATAAACAAAAAATTAAAATGTAAAAAAAAAATAAAATGAGTGTGGTCTTTTGTTCACTTTAGGCACTATATTTAAACAGGAGTATAATTCAAATTAACAAAAATCTAAGATAAATTGTCTATAAAGAAAACCAAAGAATGTTTGGCAAACTAGTAAGTTTAGGCTACTGGGGAGAGAAATTAAAAATTTAAATCATAGTGAGCAGAACCTAATTTAATGTAAGACAATATTCAAATTTGGGTTTCTGGGCCCTTAGGGCTGTAACTCAAATTTGTTTTGGCATCTCCAACACTGTGTAACCGGATTTTTCATATATTTAAGCAGTGAAACTTGGCAAATAATTGATAGTAGATATGATTGATTTTAAGGAACCATATGGCAATATACCAATAATTTTATTTCCAATAAACAGAATTTAAATAAGAGATAATGGACTTTCTCCTCTGTGGATATTAATCCCTTTTCAAATCAATTAATTTTAGGGAAGTCTTTAATATCTTTGTTAATCTTCTGGACATTATCTACAGCATTTGCTATATGATAAGAATTTTGATGACAATGTAAAACTCAGCAGCATTAGAAATCTTTTAACTATAAACTACTAATGTTGGCTTCCAAAATAATAGGAGTTGTACTTTTCTACTTATTCCCTTGCTTATAGAAGATTTCAATCACACAGAAATCATCTAGCAAACTACAATTTTGATGTGTTTATAAAACCTTTATTCTTCCCCCACCCCCACCACTGTTATCACATATGATACACATTTGCAGAGAAATTAGGATGTACCATTCCTAATTTATGTAGAGAGTGAATTTTCAGGTTAACTCTGGCATGTACTCTGCATCCATTTGCAAAGTGATGTTTTTAATTACTCAGTTGAGGCAGGGAGCAAGAAAAATAGAATCTAAATAGTTTTCTAGTGTTCTAACTTAAGCCTTAAAAAATTGACTATTTAATTTGAGCTACTATAAACCCTAAAAAAGTTCAAGCATGTTCAATATAAATATGGGAATACAAAACAAAAATAAAACTAATTTTTGGATTACCTTCTCCTTTGAGTACTTGTACTACCGCAATAGATTCTGAATTATTGACCATAATGAAAATACTATCTGATGGATTAAGACCTAAAATGTCTTAATATTCACTCTATAGATTAAATTAATTTAAAACTTCTCATTGGTTTATAGGTTTCTAGCCACTTTGTAATATTCTTAAAGGATTATAGGTCAACTAAAATGTTGAAGTTTCTAAAGCATATTCCATGAAAACATTTTTTAAACAGTATTTATATACATGAATAAGCCATTGTTGGGAGGAATTTGTTTTCATTGCCTTTTTTGTAAAATTATTAAATGTCCTTATTTAAGTTTGAGATAGATTCTCTCTTAAAAACTCAAATACCCATTTAACTAAAATGTATATTTTAATAACTGATATCTCTGATGAACAAGACTGGATTTACAACCATAGACTGTAATCAAAGTCTTGAGAACTCAAACTGAATACTTTTATTCTTACACTGATGAAAAAATCCCATAATATCTATATCTAATTAAGTATTTACCATGATGATACCTTTCCTATGAGCAAGATGCAATACTTGTTTCAAAGGTAGTGCAGTCCAAATTCTTAAAGTGACAAAATGATTTTCAATATAGCTCATATTCTTGAAATTGAAATATTTTGGTCAAATTCATTTTACCCAGGGGGTCAGGTCTAGTACATTGTGATTTGTGAGTGTCCTAAATGGAAGGACAGCCATATTCAGTTGAGCAGTATTACAATTAATTTTTTATACAAAAGATATTCCAGGGATGAAAAGAAACTTACATCCTGAAAACTTGTAATTATTCTACTACTTTTGTTTGCCCACTCATTATTATATAATCACAGCATTGGACAGTCTGGACTATAGACTATATTGAATAGACTTTGCACTTTTACAAATTATCATTTTCCTTAAGCAAAATATTTTAAAGATGTTCTTAACTCAGAAGCTTGTTCATATTTCCTATTAATTAATTCCATTGAGATAAACATACATAGCTTCTGCTTCTGAAAATCATTTAGTTCACAGATATAACTTTGTTTTTCATTTTCTGTTTATTTTTATCTTTTTAATTGTCAGAGTTGGAGAAAAAACTTTCTGTATATTAGCTTCCAGTTTCAAATGGGACATTTGCACAACTAAATGTAGATTCTGTATTTCTATATAATTCATAACCATTGATTTTATGGTAGTCATAATAGGAGCAGCAATGGAGACAACAGGTATTGCATAAGGTTTTTACCATGTGGCAGCTAGTGGGTCACATGCTTTGCATCTTTCTCTTTTAATCCTTGTACACTCCTATGAGTAAATTCTTGTTATTCCCATTTTACAGATGAAGGAATTGAAATTCAGAGTTCAGTTGAACAAGGTTGCAAACCAATAAGTGATGGAGCTAAAATTTGAACCAATATTTAAATTGCTAAAGCTTATGTTCTCAAGCTCTATTGCCTTCCTGATAGAAATCGTTATGGAAGCCATAGCTAGTAAGTATGATGAAATAAAATACATTATAGAATATGGTAGATACAAGTAGAAAACAGAAGGAAGAACTCCAGACAGGTTGGTAAAATAGGGTTGGGTCCTCTATCAGGGAAGAAAGCCAACACTTATTGGCATCCTGTTACAGTACAGATGATGGGGAGCCATTTCTAGTAATGCTGATTTGCTGGTTCAGTGCTTTCCTAGTGAATTAACTTGAAATAACTTCCTACAGAGTCTCGAAAGAACCAATACGTAATTGCTTCTCGCAAAAATGTAGAGGTAAAAACCACGCAATTTTAAATATTAAAGAAAATGACATACCTAACAATTGTGTATTAAAAAACTGTTTAGAAAAATGATAGTACAGTGAATGTCTTTTATTTTTGATCTAAGTGCCATATATTAAATCATTACTAGGCTCATTTTATTTTTCTATGATATTTTATAAATACTTCTAAGCTGAAGAATATAAATTATGTTTTCCTACATAGATTCAAAAATTAAAGGTTATATTTTTCATGCATAACTAATACAATTGCAGTACCTTTTAAGAAATCAGAAAAATAAAACTAAAAGTGGCAGAGCTTGGAAAAGAAATGTCAAGATGCCAAGGTACTGACAATAACAATACAGTGATAGAATGAGTGACATGTACAGTGGTGTTGGCAGGTGCGGTTATCTCAAATTGTCAAACTAACCAACTGCATTACCACCCAGGCCCCAACGTATTGCTTAACCCTTAGAAACACCACAGTGATTCTGTTAAGTATTAGAAAAAGAGTGCCACACAATTTTTGATAATTTGGGGAAAATGGCCACACACATACACACAATCTTATGTATATAGATATGGATTGAATTTAGATAGATTGAGGCCAATCAAAGGAAGGAACCTTAAGTTCAATATTAAATCTCTAAAATATGAACAGAGGCAAGATAATGTTTCCTGATTTCTCCATGTTTTGAAGCAAACTCTTATAAGAATGTTTGCAAAGAAGTGTCTCAGGAGGCGTGCGCCCCTTCTCGGTAGGGTCGGAGCTGGTGCACTTAGCAAATCTTAATGTGCTGTTTGCCATTGCTTCTGGGCCACCAATTTCCTTATCTTCCACTCTGACTTCCCCAGCCTGCTGTTCCGGGTGTCCACAAAGAAAAAAAAAAAAAAAAGAATGTTGGCAAAAAAAAAAAAAAATTGATAGAATTAATCATTCAAGTGTGATCAGATTTCTCTAAGTGTTGGCACATATGCGGATGGTTCCTGCTATGGGATGAATATTTGTGTCCCACCCTCTCCCACAAATTCACATGTTTAATCCCCAATGTGATCGTTTCTGGAAGTGAGACCCTTAGGAGGTAACTAGGTTTACATGAGGCCATGAGGGTGGAGTCCCCATGATAGGATTAGTTCCCATATAAGATGAGGAAGAAATCAAAACCCTCTCTGTCTCTATCATGTGAGCATATAGCAAGAAGGCAGTCATCTACAAGCCAAGCAGAGAGATCTCACCAGACATCAAAGCTGCTGGGACCTGGATCTTGGACTTCCCAGCTTCCAGAACTATGAGAAATAAGTGTCTTTTATTTAAGCCACCCAATCTATGGAATTGTGTTGTAGCAGCCCAGGTAACTAAGAAAGTTCCCTTCTCTATTCTCCAATGATATTATGGTTAGTTCTCTATGTCAATCTCTCTACAACTAGACCTGTAAATACCTTGAAGTCATAGTATATGGCAGAATGAAATCCCTAGAAATATCCTTATATGTAGCCCATTGGATGACAATTCAAATTGCTCACATTTATGCAGTATTTAAAATTTCCCAAAGTGCTTCTACATGTTACCTCATTTAGCACCATCACACTATCATTGTGAAAATATTTAATATATCTAATTTCCAGATGAAAACAACTGAGTCTAGATAAGACAAGAAACTTCCCAAAGTCATAAAGCTATGTACATTTGAATTTTTGAACACATTAAATATTCATATACACTTTTTCTACCTTGAGCTTGACATTGATCTTTCTAGTTAATGAAGTTATTCATTAGTAAAATTATCTTTTTGAGACTATGTCCTCAAATAATTATCCAGGTTATTTTCAGAACATTTCACATTTATATCTGAGTGATAATGATTGATTAGTTTAAAAAAGTCCACCTCTCCTATTTGTTGAATTTAATTTTTTGCAAGATGTTTCAATGGAATTCTTGCAGCCTCTGTTTGAAATGAGGTTCTGCTAGACAGATAACAGCTGTTGTCTGTTAGGTAACAGAGTGAGGAAGAAACAGACTTCGCCTTAGGTAGAAATTGCAGAAGCAATTTAGAGAAACCTGGATCACCATTCTTGAACCCTTCAGTCCAATCAACTGTGATAGATTGGAAATTACCCTTCCCCACAAATTCATGTTTTAATATTTGCAATCTATGAATGCTATCTAATGTGATAAAGTCTTTATAGAGGAGATTAAGTCATAGACCTTGAGATGGGGAAGTTATCTTAGATTATCTGTGTGGCTCCTTGTCGCCATCACATGCACCCTTATAAGAAAGAGGCAAAGGTAGATTTAACAGAGGAGAAGGCCATGTGAAAATGGAGCAGGGAGAGATTTAAAGATGCTCACCTTGAAAATTGGAGTGATGTGGTTATAAGTGAAAAAATGCCATCAGCCACCAGAAGCTGGAAGACTCAAAGAATGGATTTGCCCCTAGAGACTCCGTATGGAACATAGCCCAGCTGACGCCCTGATTTCAGCACAATGATATGGATTCAGACTTCTGGACTCCAGAACTTTGAGAGAACAAATTTCTGTTGTTTTAGACCACCTAGTGTTTGGTAATTTGTTACAGTAACCACAGGAAACGAATACCTCAAAAACATATAAAAGGCAACGAAGTGGGTAGCAGTGAATTACGGGCTAATTTTCCCTATAGAGATTTCCATGGGAGAATGCAGAGGTCCTGAGTTGAGTGAGATGAAGTCTAGTGTGTGACTCATGCCTGAGAAAGACAAGGTATCTATGGAGCAGGAAAGAAGATGCTGCCAGGATTTATGGGGGCAAGGGATGCATGAGTGTTTCTGTGAACTAGATGTGGACCACAAAAGAGGGAATGAGTGTAGATCTACTTAGATCCTTTCTGGCATTGGGTAGATAATTTGTGGTGCCCTGTGCAAAATAAAAATGTGACCCTCTTGTTAAAAAAGCAGGACACTTTTCCCTTTTCTTCTACAGTTTCTCTGTCTACCTTTTGTGGTAGGCATGATGGTAGTCTCCCCAAAAATGTCCTTCTCCTAATCCCTGGAACCTGAGAATATATGAGATTATGTAGTAAAAAGGGAATTAACATCACAAATCAACTGACCTTAAAATGGGGGAGGGGGGGCGGTTTGTCCTGGGTCTAATGTAATCTCAGTGCTTCTTTTTTTTCTTTTCTTCTTTTTTTTCCTGTTTTTTTCTTTTTTTTTTCTTTTTTAGCATCTTTATTGGAGTATAATTGCTTTCAATGTTGTGTTAATTTCTGATGTATAACAAAGTGAATCAGCTATATGCATACATATATTCCCATATCCCCTCCCTCTTGTGTCTCTCTTCCACCCTCCGTATCCTGCCCCTGTAGATGGTCACAAAGCACTGAGCTGATCTCCCTGTGCTATACCACTGTGTCCCACTAGCTATCTATTTTACATTTGGTATGTATATATATGTCCATGCCACTCTCTCACTTTGTCCCAGCTTACCCTTCCCTCTCTCTGTGTCCTCAAGTCCATTCTCTACGTCTGTATCTTTATTCCTGTCCTGTCCCAAGCAAGGTTCATCAGCACCTTTTTTTTTTTTTTTTCTTTTTTTGGACTCCATATATATATGTTAGCATAAGGTATTTGCTTTTCTATTTATGATTTACTTTGCTCTGTATGACAGACTATAGGTCCATCCACCTCACTACAAATAGTTCAATTTCATTTCTTTTTATGGCTGAGTAATAGTCCATTGTATATAAGTGCCACATCTTCTTTATCCATTCATCTGTCGATGGACACTTAGGTTGCTTTCATGTCCTGGCTATTGTAAATAGTGCTGCAAGGAACATTGTGGTACATGTCTCTTTTTGAATTATGGTTTTCTAGGGGTATATGCCCAGTAGTGTGATTGCTGGCTCATATGGTAGTTCAATTTTTAGTTTTTTAGGGAACCTCCATACTGTTCTTCATAGTGGCTGTATCAATTTACATTCCCACCAACAGTGCAAGAGGGTTCCCTTTTCCCCACACCCTCTCCAGCATTTATTGTTCACAGATTTTTTGATAATGGCCATTCTGACCGGTGTGAGGGGATACCTCATTGCAGTTTTGATTGGCATTTTTCTAATGATTAATGATGTTGAGCATCCTTTCATGTGTTTGTTGGCAATCTGTATTTCTTTGGAGAAATGTCTATTTAGGTCTTCCACCCATTTTTGGATTCTTTTTTTTTTTTTTTTTTTGGATATTGAGCTGGATGAGCTGCTTGTATATTTTGGAGATTAATCCTTTGTCAGTTGCTTCATTTGCAAACATTTTCTCCCATTCTGAGGGTTGTCTTTTCACCTTGTTTATGGTTTCCTCTGCTGTGCAAAATCTTTTAAATTTCATTAGGTCCCATTTGTTTATTTTTGTTTTTATTTCCATTTCTCTAGGACGTGGGTCAAAAAGGATCTTGCTGTGATTTATGTTATAGAGTCTTCTGCCTATGTTTTCCTCTAAGAGCTTTATAGTGTCTGGCCTTACATTTAGGTCTTTAATCCATTTTGAGTTTATTTTTTGTGTATGAGGTTAGAAAGTGTTCTAATTTCATTCTTTTATATGTAGCTGTCCAGTTTTCCTAGCACCACTTATTGAAGAGGGTGTGTTTTCTCCATTGTATATTCTTGCCTCCTTTATCAAAGATAAGGTGACCATATGTGTGTGGGTGTATCTCTGGGCTTTCTATCCTGTTCCATTGATCTATATTTCTATTTTTGTGCCAGTACCATACTGTCTTGATTACTGTAGCTTTGTAGTATAGTCTGAAGTCATGGAGCCTGATTCCTCCAGCTCCATTTTCCTTTCCCAAGATTACTTTGACTATTCTGGGTCTTTGGTGTTTCCATACAAATTGTGCAGTTTTTTGTTCTAGTTTTGAGAAAAATGCCATTGGTAGTTTGATAGGCATTGCATTGAATCTGTAGATTGCTTTGGGTGGGATAGTCATTTTCCCAATGTTGATTCTTCCAATCCAAGAACATGGTATATCTCTCCATCTGTTTGTATCATCTTTAATTTCTTTCATCGGTGTCTTATAGTTTTCTGTATACAGGTCTTTTGTCTCCTTAGGTAGGTTTATCCCTAGGTATTTTATTCTTTTTGTTGCATTGGTAAGTGGGAGTGTTTCCTTAATTTCTCGTTCAGATTTTTTGTCGTTACTATAGGAATGCATGAGATTTCTGTGCATTAATTTTGTATCCTGCTACTTCGCCAAATTCATTGATTAGCTCTAGTTGATTAGCTCTGTTGGAATAAATTTCAGGCTTGCAAACAAAAATCTGATGAATCTGTTCATGTGTATTACAATCAACTTCAGATTATTTTCTAAAGAAAATTCTGATCTTCCTTCAGATGTTGATTTCACCCAAGGAGCTTTTAACTCTGTTAATTAGTAAGCTGAACCAGGATCTTTCCCTTTTAGTAAAAAGGACCAGGCTGGGGTAGTAAACTATGTCTACTCCAGATTTAGTTAATCTGGCAGACCAGCTCTCTCACACTCTGAATGAGTCACCTAAAAGGAAGACCGCCAAAATTCTTAATCTTCAACTCCAGCAAATAAAGGCTCCTAAACAAAACCAAAACCCTTTTAGCTTCTGCTGTTATTGCAAAGAGCTAGAACATTGGAGAAGAGATTGTTACAAGTTTAAGCACTTTAGGCTCCTTCAGCCCTCTAACCAGTCGTTTTAACATCCTCCTCATTCTCAATAATGGGGCTCCAAGGAAGCACAGGGGCTCTTCCTAGTCCTCCCTCTTTACTGGCTTGGAGGAACAGTCCTCCAGATTGGGGATGAATCTCTTCCAGTCCTAACTGACACTGAGCCACACTCTTGGTGCTCAACCTCACTACAATAAAACTGTCCCTGCCTTGGGGTAATAAAACTGTTCAAATAGTGGAGATCTCTAATGAACTTTAAGAAGTTCCTGTCTCTGAACATATTCCCTTTAGTTTAGGGGCATTGAGAGATACCCACCCTGTTCTTCTTAGTTCCTCTCCCTCATCCCCAACAATCCATTCATTAGGTCGAGACTTTTTAGAGAAGTGTCATGCTGGAATTCCTTTCTCCCAAAAGAGGAAAATAATTCTAGAATTTGACAGTAGTCATTAAAGTAACTGACCAGTGAATTAAATGACCTTTGACATCTTTTATTTGTTCTGTCTCTGACGGTACTAGAGTTAATTCTGGAAACACTGATCATTAGTGCCTACTGAATCAGCTACCACCTTTCTTATGGGCAAAATCTCCAACTGATGTTGGCAAAATTCACAGTGCACCTCCCATTAGATTCAAATGGGAATCTACCCCTCAAAATCTCTTCCCAGAATTAATCAATACCCTATAAGTAAAGAAGGCCTTCAAGGCATAAAACTCATAAAAGAAGACTACAAGTTTCAAAGCCCCATTATCTCTTGCATCAGTCTTGATAATACTCCTGTTTTATCAGTGAGAAGACCTAAGGGCTGAGGGTAGAGGTTTATCCATGACATCAGAGCAATACACTGTTATTTCTGAACACCCTGTTTCCCCTAACTCTGATATATTGCTAACATCCATTCCTAACAAAAGTAAATTCTTTACTGTAATTGAGTTATGCAGCACAATCTTTACCATTCTAGTTGATGAAGCTACTCAATACCTTTTGGTCTTCACTTGGGACAAAAAACAGTTCACATGGACAGTAAGCCATAAGGCTTACAGAGAGTTCTTCCTATTTCTCACAAATCCTGAAAGCTGATCTGGATGACATAAAGTTCTCTAAGTGTTCTACTTTGTTGCAGCATGTGAATAATTCTCTTCTTTGCTCTCCTTCTCAAGCCTCCTCATAGGAAGACAGCAGCATCCACTTGTTAAAGATTTTAGACTTAATGGGACATAAGGTTGCCCAAAAAATAAAGAAAAGAAAAGAAATTGTAGACTATTCAAAACCAGGTTTGATATTTAGGGTATCTGATGTCAAAACAAGGGCTACATTTATATCCAGATAGATTTCGTGGTGTCCTACATTTCTTAAAACCCAAAGCTAAACACCAACTGGGAGTGTCTTGAGCTAAATAGTTATTGCCAAAACTGGTTTCCAAATTTCTCTCATGTCCAACATTCTGTATGTTTTATTAAATAATAGCAATCCCCACCCTATTTTATGGGGGAAAAAACAGACAACATAACCCTCAAGGCCTTAAAGAACAGTTTGAAGAACACACCTGCCCTTGGGCATCCAAGTTATCAGATTTCTGCTTGATTTGTGTCCTGAAGCTTTAATTCCTTGCCCTGCAATATAACTGTGCTTTGACCACTCTGACTGTAACAGGATGTCCCTCTGCCTCTGCTGGTTTTTTAATCCACAATGAGAAGAACAGTGCAATAGGTTGAAAGCATCCCTTTATCCTAAATGAGAGGCTTTACCCCTTCCAGGTCAAGCTAAGAGATTGTACATCTGTTTGTTTCAATGTTAGTAGGTGTTTCCCATCTCCAGCTTTTAAAATCTTGTACTCCAAGGATAGAGTTCCTTTGCTGAGTTGTTGAAATGGTCTGTGCTCTCTCACTCATGCTGCCTCTTACCTACATTAAAGAAAAGAAGAGTGCTGCCCTCTTCCTTTGGCTAAGGAAGAGGAGTTTAAGGCGGGTGGGCACTGGAGTGTGGGCAATGTGTATTCTTTGGCTTAGGTCTAGTATAAGGAAGTCTGTTTAAGTCTGTCTGAAAGAGCCAATCGGAGAGAGAGAAAAAAAAGAGAGCATCTTTACTAAGAAGAGAGCAAAAGTCCACATTTTCTCTGTACTATGTAGATTAAACCAATCTGGCTGGAGCTGTCCTCAAGGGCATTCCAAATAGGAGAATTGCCTAAGTGGCGAAACGACCTGGCAATACAGCGAATGGTCAGAAACTCGGGGACTGAAGAGAAACAGAACGTAGTCAGTGGAAGGGTCACCATAAACCTCATAAGAATTGGAATTGAATGTTGTCAGTAAGAAAACTTAGGAGAAACTCACAAAGACATTCTAGCTCAGTGCTTTCTAAATGTTATTGTATGTACAAACCATTGGAAGAACTTGTTAAAATATAGGATCTGAATCAGTAAGCTGTAGCAATTTCCAAAGTGAGGCTGATGCTTCTGGTCCAGTTTCCACACTTTGGATCAGGTTGGTAAGAGAAAGAGTTGGCTTTGTGTATCCACCACACCCAGCGACCATCCACACCAGAGCCTGCCACTACTAGTCTCGTAAAGGCTATGCTTGCCTTTCTGCTGTCCTCTCTCCCCCAGTGCTAGACTCCTAAAGAGTGAGAAATTCAAGTTGATGAAGGGTAGAAAAGAAAGATGAGGAGAGAGAGAAGATGACCATTGACTTTGTCAAGTTGTTGTATATTTCTCTCAATATACAAAGACACAAGGGCCGGACCACATGTAACAATTGACCTCTGAGCCACATTAGAAACCCAGGAAACCAAACCACAACCTCTGCAGCAAGCAGTCCAGGAAGCCAAACCACAGTCTTTGCAGCAATGGGTTCATATGATTAGGATTTGGTCGATGACATTGAAGTTCCCATTTTTGTTCCCACTTCCAACTCAAGACTGACCAGTCAAAGCCAAATATCTTTTCTAAATCAATCACATAAGATGATCTGTTTCTAGTTAGGCTGCCTTACACTGCCCCACAAGTACAACCTCCAATCAGAACATACCTAAATTTTTTAAATTTGTATCAAGTATTGTGACAAACTAACAAGGATAAAAGGTAAAGGAAGGTTTAGTACCTGCTATAGATCATAGCGATTAAATCTCTTTCTCCAGAATCAGACTTGGATTTGAGCCCCACGTCCTCCAAGCATTTCCTGTCCTCTCCTGGACAAGGCATTAAACCTCTTTGAAATTCAGTTTATTTAAGAAAAAAATGGAATAAATAATAGATTTACCTTACAGGGCTACTATGAGTATTAAATAAGAAAATAACTATAAAGTCCCTAGCATGTAGTAAACATACAAAGAATATTTGCTATTGTTTCTATAACATTAAAAGACTTAGCATTTGAAATAATACTGTTTATTCAAAGTTATGTAAAAACAGATAACATTTAGTTTAACATGGAGTCCATCTCAAATATTAGTAAATCAGTATTATGAAACGTAGTAGATTCTATATTAAATGCAAATTATTTGCTTTCTCTAAAGAAATATATAGCAAGAACAATTTCTAATTATATGTTTCACAAATCAAAAGGCATGTGACATAATGAAATATGTCAAAATAAGACAATTAATAGGTCAATAATGGGTCAAATAGCTCTTAAACACACAAGCTAAAATACAACAGAATTTCAATGACTACATGAAAAGAAAAGATGCATCATTGTTACTGAATTTTTATTCATGACAAAAAATCTTAAAGTCTGAACATTATGTGTTCATCAATGGTAATTTCTTGTTTAATAGATAATTTCAAACAAGATTAAAGTGAATTAAATTATCCTTGATTTCAGAGCTTTATATTATTTACAATACTTTTCATTCATTTTTCATGTTTTCACACTTAAAATTGTACAAAATATACATATTTTAGTCAAGATCTTATCACAAACATTTTCTATATTTCACCATACGTTGTAATTTTTATTTTTAATTGTGAAAAAAAAACCATATTAAAGTGAAGATAGAAAATAATGCAAAAGAAACTATCCATAATTCTACAGTTACTGTAACCACTTGATATTATTACTACTGTTAGAATTTCTAATCTTCTCTCGTGTGTGTGTGTGTGTGTGTGTGTGTGTGTGTGTGTGTGCATGCATATTTTTAGTAGAATTGTATTGGTAGAGAAACTGCAATATATCCTGCTTTATCCAATTGATATTATGTTAGATGTATTGCTAGAAAAGAGTTGATCTATTTGTTTCTAGCAGTATATAGTTTTTATCCCATCTTATCTAAGCATGAAATGTTTTTCTAAGGTAACCTAAACAAAAAGTAGACAAATAAGAAGACAAGTAAATGGTCATCCCTTGTTATTTTAATTTTTATATTTTCAATTACTGGTGATATTAGTATTATCCAATTAGTTTTCTTGTTTCAATCTGCATTTATTATTTTGTATACTTATTATCTACCCATTTATGTATTATGATTTTAGAAATATCTAAAATTTTTGATATCTCAATTTTTGGTGATATTCTGTATAATAAAATCATAATTTCATTGTATTTAAATATTAAATATTTCTTCTGAGGATATCTTGGGTACAATTCTCAGAATAACAATTTCCTAAAATTTTACCTTAAAATAATTTTCTAGAATTAATATAATATACAAAAGATGGATGTATTGCCACTCTCCTCAATGGATAACTCAACTTGTGTATATTAGTATCTATAATGGATAGCAATGGTAGTGAAGTTTATTTAGATTCTTAGTGTTATTATCTTAAATAGTGGGATTTTAAATATCAGATAGATAAAAGTTATTTGTAAGATTTTCCCAGATAAATCCCTCATGTGCATAAAGCTGAAGCAGTGGGTACTAGACTAGATATTTCTTCTAGTTTTGAAATTCATATGACACCTCAAGCCCATTCTTGGCATGAAGAGTGGAATGAGAAACTGCAAAGATTTTAAATTCACAGCATGCCTGGGGCAAAGATAGAACTTAACTCAGCTGGTTCTATTATTCATGGTAGACAAAGCTAAAAATTAAATTTGTATTTTTCTTATAGTGCATTAACTGTTCTCAATGAAAAAGTTCTAACTGGGGAAACAGGCTTCATCCGTTTTAGACTTTCTACTATAGGTATTATAGAATATTAAAGATAAACCAAATCTTAACGGAAAATACATTGTCTTCCATTTTACATGAAAAATTCTGACGTATGTTTCACTTTTAATAACCACTTCTGAGTATGGGCAGTAGTATCTAGATTGTAAAAATCCCATGGTTTCAGTAAAAAAGAGATAATCCATATTTCAAAACTGAAAAGAAACAGAATTTTAAAGACATTAAGTAATGATAGAATTCAATTAAATAATAGGAAAATCAGATGAAAATATCACAGATATATCTTAATGAAGTCTTAGAATCTTAAAGTTCTACCAGAATGGCATTTAGAAGGTAAGGGCCTTTAACATGTCATAAAGAATTGTTTACAGAAGATCATCATGTCAAGACATTTACTTGCACTCCCGATTTCCTCTTTTATCAACATAAAAGCAGAAGCACGGTGCTCTTATTAGTGAGTAGTTTATTCCTTTTGTGTGATGATGAGTTCCCTGTTGGTCCCAGAGCCTGGAGTTCTAGAGTCTTGTATATTCTAGGTCATCTGGGCTGCACCACCTGTGCCTGTTCATTTACAACCTTTCCAACACCCAGTCCCCTGTACAAGCTTAGCACATACTATGAATATAACAATTCAGCCTTTGGGTCCATTCTTAATCTTGATCTTACATTTTAAAGCCCAGTACACTATTTATCAGTGAATTCCAGGGGCACTTTGACCACTAAACCTCCCTATAGACTTCTTACTGACATCACTTTCCCTTATCTAGAAGCTCAGTTTACCTGAGCACAGCTGGCCCGAAAGTAAGAGACCTTGATTCCCATCAGCAATCCTTCTTTACCATGTAATCCACATGCAGTATGATTTAAATTGCTTCCTAAATTGTGTCTATTTAAGCACATTTTCCCCTGAAGACTTCATTTTCCTCCAAGAGGAAAGTTGTGCTTTTCTTCCTCAATTACATAGATGGATAAGATGTGATTTATTTTCCCAGGGTAGTATTATGTCTCTTTTAAAGAGTAGATTTCTACATTTGACCTACTGTATACCTGGAGCTGTGAAATATAATGGCCTTGCACAGGAAAATACACACATTTTGGAAATAAATACTCCAAAGTTACATGTACTTGTATCTTTATTTTTATTGCAATATTGAAATTGCATTTATTCATTTCATCTTTGGCGAATATTTATTGAGCTTTATAAAGCACTGTGAAAGGAAGATAAAATACAAAAATTAAGATTGGACACCTACCCTAAGGAAACACAATTTATTGATCTCATAAATGGTATTTTCTTCAACATTGACTTTCTGTAGAGCATAACCAGAGGTTAAATGAATGATGATATATTAAATCATTTTGTGGCTTGACCTATGCTCCTTAGTGAATTTAAGAAAGGACTATCCATTGGACTACTTTAAGCCATACATTTGTTTATTCATGTATTCATTTATTCATTCAACAGATATTTTTTGAGCACTTACTAAGTGCCAGGCCCTGTTAAGCACTACAACTACATCATTGACATTGAACAAAACAAACAAAAATCTTTTCCCTCTTGATTGACTTGATAGGAGTGAGTTGATAAGAATTGGGTTAATAAAAAAAAATTTGAGCAGGGGTAGTTTGTGCTGCATGTGACGCTTTAGTAAGTTTTTATGTAATGTAATTATAATTCAGTGTGGGTGCAAACCATGGTTTTATTTTTCAAGCAGTGATTGGTGGCATTTTCAGAGCAATTTCAGTGACAGGGTAGTGGGAGAAAAGAAACCTTTTTGGGGGGGTACGTAAGAGCAGAGTGAATGCAAATAGAAGAATAAGAGTCAGTTATGACTGATAACTGTAAACACATTGCTGCAAAGGAGAAAGAGTTGAAGAAATATCTGGATAGGTGGAGGGGTAACGAGAGCTTTTACTTTTAAATGGGGAGAGAAAATAATAGCATATTGTAAGATGATGGGAATACTCTAATAGAGAAGAGAAATGTGAAAGAGACCATGGAAAATTTCTGGAGCAATTTTCTTGAGAAATAGAAAGAATAGGATCTGCTGTAGAATGGAGAATAGATTTACTAATAGAATGTGTGGGTAAAGATTCTACATAGTTATGTGTATGGTGGGGCTCCAGAGAATTTCTCTTCAATTTTTTTAGTGAAGTATGACGTTTCCTTTAAATGTCATATTGTAGATGCTCGCTTGGCTCTCAAAATATATTTTTCAGTTTAATGATCCCTGGATTAAATTGTTTGTATTCTTGCTCCTTATAGGAGCTTACATCCCTGATAAAATGAAGAATAGCATAATTAAGTACCTGGACTCCAGATTCAGGGTACTTAATATTGAAAAATAATTTCCCTGTTACTAACAGTGTGATTTTGAGCAAGTTCTTTGACTTCATCTGTAAAATGGCAAAGTAAAAATAAGAAATAATGAAAAATAAATGCTCCATAAGGTTGCTGTAAGAACTTATTAAGGTACTGACTATCAAAAGCCTGTACACAGAATCCAACAATAACATAGCAGTTCATTATCATTAATTTACATACAGAGATATTAATATTGGCTTACATATACAGCTGACTAAAAAAAATAAATTGTGCTCTCTTCAACTTTTTATCTTATTTACTCATGTCTCTGTTTTAGTAACAAAATTTTCATTGCAGGACATAAGTTCGGCAGATTTAACTCCTGAGATTCCAGCTCCTTTGTTTCTCTCCATTGTTTTGACATGGTCCCACATTATGAAAAACCAAACACTTTTTTCCACTGGCTTCAAGACGTTGCTTTTCTGCTTAAGTTAATAAACTATAACTACTGATTAATTAATTATATCTTTTAAAACCTCATTTGAAGAGGTAAATTTTACCTTCAACCAAACAGATAAGTCTTTAAAATTAAGCATTCAAAGAAACACTGAGAGATATTTCTTTTTAAAGAACTCTTCGTCCTTTAAATCTCTCTTAGTCATTTAGTTTTAGAGTCCCACTATTTAGGTTTAAAATATTAGGTTCAATTTTCTTCTTAAAGTTGAAATTTTGCTTGATGTTCTCAGAGTCTTCTCCCGAGGCAATGTTCTCCTCCCCCAAAGACTTTGACTTACCAAACTTTTCCTCCTTCAGGTAGCAGGAAAAACTAATTCAGAGGATAGGAGTGAGACTTGCCATTTCTCTCTCAGTTTTCTGTCTCCAAAATTTATTTTTCCCTCTCTTTGTAAGGGAAGATTAAAAAAGACCCCACTACTTGGAAATATAAGGTCTTACGATCTAAGTTTCTTTCAGTTATCAAAGGTTTTCCTGCTTCATGTTACCTTTGTATCTTTGCTCAATTTTTCCTTCTCAAGAAGCCACTTTTTTATACCTAGAGTATTTGATTTAAAATTGCTTTCCATTTAAAAATGATCTCTTAGCCAACTTCTTATGCCCTTAGCAACACCCCTTGCGACTTCAGATTAAAAACTACCTTGCCAATTCTTCACAATCTTCCAAACCTCATTTAAAAGCACAAAATGTAGACGTGAAACAGTTTGAACAGCAAGTTAATACCTATTTAAGCAGCTATCCTTGTAGCGGAAATAAATTATGATGTGCTTAAGTATCGGTTCAGTGTAAGAACTGATTAGAGCTATACTGCATGGTTAAATACAGTTTTACTGCTAGAAATTAGGAAAATACTGTGTATAAGATTTGTATTCAAACTCATAAATATGTAGGGAGGTAGTAAGCTCCTCACAAATCAGTTCAAAAAGGCTTAAAAGTGGAAGGATATTTTCATGCACGCCTGAAATAATCACAGAGATAGAAGTGGCAGGCAGTGGAGTTGGGGACAAAAGTTCCCTTCAACATGCAGTGTTTCAGCAAAGCCACAAGGGTTAGAGTGGAATGAGCTATGACAAGGGTTTTGCATAGTGTTGTTGACAATGAACAACTTCCAGTGAAGTGCCAAAGTTGGCATAGAAATCTGGAGTATGCTATAAATGTATACATATATATGTATATATACATATATATATAGAGAGAGAAAGAGATCCAATATATACATACATATAAGTATATACTATACATAATATTTGTATATTCACACATGCATACACACACAAACCTACACACACACATATTTATACACACACACACACACACACACACACACACACTATGAGAAACAATCACTGTATTATCTTGTAGATCAGGATCAATGTACTATACTGTGAATCATTCTCAAATTACTAATAAATCATTTACATCTTTGAGATGGAGCTAAAATTCAAAGGTTTGTGTTTTCTTCTGGTGAGAAATAGGAAACCAAATAATGTGGACACACAGATGCAAGGAAAAAGAAAAAGAACGATAAAATAAATGACACTAAAGAAATCACAAAGGTTATGTTTGTATTCTTTTTATATAGTGGTAAAAATGCTGCACTGGACACAATAAATGTCCAATACATGATGAGTCATACGTATATGAAAATAGAAACCAAGACTGGGACTGAAGGAAGAAGCCTAGGACATGTTAATGTACTTAAACTGGAGTTTAAGTTTCCAGTTCTGGAACTTACTTATGGAAGGAGAAGCCTATCAAGGCAGGCTCCAGAGGTCAAGCAATGCACTTCTTTCCCTGACACAGAGCCTTGCTCTCTGGTTTGATGAGAAAATATTAATCTTACTTTCTGGACACCCAACCCCAGTCAGTGCATTTCAGGGACGCTAGCTACAAAATATGGCAAGAATGATGGATTTTTAGCAGATGGAAGCATTGCCAAACCCCTGAAGCTTTGCTTGTCTCTGTGTTCACAGATGAAGGTAGAGGAACAGGTGCCAGAAACAATCAAACAGTTTTCAGGTCAGGGAAATAAACACTGAAGGAAAACTATAGCTTGCCAGACAGATGATCAAGAAATTAAAACATCTGATGATGAAACGCTATGTCCAAATGGCATTTATCTCTGACTTTTCAAGGAAAAAGAATAATGATTGGTAGAAAAAAATTACCATTCCTAGAGATAATTTGATTCCCTATGAAATCATGGGAGGTAGGCATTGCACAAAAATAAAAGCTAAAATACTTAAAATACATATATTAGGAAATAATATAAAAATCTTAGGAATGATAGAACACTTTTGCATAAATCATGAAAACATTATTACACGTATTTAGTTTGTATTTCTGACAGATGTGATAACAGCCAAGTTTAATCATGTCCATTTAATTTTTTATTCCATAGTGAAATATTAGCTAATATTATAGTGTTTAATCATTGTTTTCTTTCCATCAGTTATTTCTGGTTCTGCACCTGGACATAAGGAAGAGTGGTTTTTCTCTATCCTATCCCCTTGAAGTCAGATGTTTTCCTGGTAGAGAATGATTCATATGTGTCACACACTTCTTGATGGAGGAATTAGTGCATCCTGTGTTACTCTTCTGGGAGAGGGCTCATCGAAGTTTGCATCTGGTTTCCTTTGGGTTTTGACCCACACACTTTTTCCTTTTGCTTTTTTTTGTATACTTTGGCTGTAATAAATCATAGCTGTGAGTAGTACTATATGCTGAGTCCTGTGAGTCCTCCTGGCAAATCACTGAACCTTGGGGGTGGTCTTGCCTACCCTGATACAATGTCACTTCCAGGCTGGGAGTTTTAAGGGCCAGTTCATGATCTGACATATTACTTTTTCTGTTCTGGCAACTACAAATGCATGCACTGCAGCCTCCTTCAGCCTGAGACTAGATGAGGCTGATGTAAAACAGAATGACACTCTTGCAAGGTGCGATGAGACTTTTGTTGTTTTAATCATGGAGATTTTGGTGTTATTAACTCAGTATAAGTATCATGTCTAATTCAAACATAAAGTAATGAAGCCAAGATATTCACAGAACACCTCCTAAATTATTCAATTAATTGCTTTTAGGATACAGTAAGCTAATTGTGTAGAATATTGTACAAAAGATTTTGAGTGTTGCAAAGTGCATTGAGGTAACATGTTTTGTTTGAAAAGATGATACACATTAACCAACGCTGGAGAATGTAGTTTTCTATTCTAGGATCATTAGATGTGATCTTCATTACAAAGTCCAACAATTTTCAGAGGATCAGTGTATCATATACCATAATTTGATGCTTAAACATGCATTTTAGTTTAAGGTTAGTATGAGAAATCAAGGGGAGTCACAGAAGAGAAGAAAGCCTGAGTCTAGACAAGTTGAGTCACATGTCTACAGGTAGGAATATGAGTCCAGGAATTAGATCCTAAGCCAGGAGATCAGAGAATGGGAGCTGAGGCGGGGGAAAGAGAGGTCTTTAAGAATGTAGCTTTTATAACATTCCCAGCTGGGTTAAAAACTTCATCCAGTGAGAAGTAACAGAAGTAACAGAAAAAAAATGTCAGCCTTACAGTAGACCTGCATTTAGTATCCTTCAAGCCTGGGGCAGCTGTCTGAGGCACAATGGGAGAGGAGTTTGAGGACAGGAAAACATGTTATGGTACAAGAGCAGGGCTTTTCAACCTCAGTGCTATTGACATTCGAGATCAAATCATTCTTTGTTGTTGGGGGCAGTCCTCCGCATTGTAGGATGTTTAGCAGCATTTCTGACCTCTACTCTCTAGAGGCCAGGAGTATTCCCATGTTGTTGCAACAGATATTATTCCCAAACATTGCCAAATGTCTTCTGGGGGGCAAAATGCCCCTCCATGTGAAAACCGCTGGACTAGAGCACGAGGCAGAGAAGTCATAACTGAAGAGAGAAGAAAGCGAAAAAAGAACTTTGTAGAAGTTAGGGTACCTGAGCACACGGGCAGTAAACTAGCACAATGGAAGTGGGTAGTGGGGAAAACTCAACCACTGGAAAATCTAGAGATTGGGATACAAGTTTGCTTTAACCAAGAGAAAGACAAATCCAGGAACTACTGAACTACCAACGTGCCCAGAGGCCAGGAATTAAGTAAGAATACCAAATGAATGTAAATGTCCATGTCACCTTGAGTAGATTGGCTGGATAATAATGAGTCACAGGCACTTTTGCTGACTCAAGTCCTCTATTAATTTTCAGGAAAAAAAGTTAGAAAGTATATACTTTCCCTAGATTTACAGCAACTAGGGGCCTCTTCTCCTTTACAGCTTGTATGCAAAGGGAAAGACAGGACTGGTGACCTCCAAGAAGAAAATCCTCTTTGCAGATCTCGTGGCCACTGCTTTCCAAGGTTTTTAGGGTTTGCGATCTTAATGACCATGTACCACTCCCTTGCTGGGATCTGAATTAGGAGCTATATCAACAGTCTACTTCTTTCTTCTCTGCCTTCTCTCTGCTACTATCATACACAAATGAAGAGAAACAAATGCCAGATCTGTGTGATGTCACCTGCTGTCCTTGATCCCAGCTCCCTGTGTGTCTTTCTCTGCCCTGCACTGAGGCAGGACTCAAAGACGTGATTTCCCATGGACTCAAATTGAGTTTACACACCTTCAGTGGCGGAATCCATCATTCTGTCCTGATGGTGTGAAACCCAGGTAACTCAGGAATTGGGATTCTGCCTTCCTAACTCCTATCGCCAACTACTCAGTTGGTGTTCAGTAAGTGTTTATTAGATAAATAAACACACTGTGTTGAAATATCATTTTATTTACCTTGCTTTGAATCCTCACAACAGTCCTGCATGTTTTATATTATTATACCCATTTTGCAGATGAGAAACCTGAGGCTGATGAGATTAAGTCATCTCCCCAAAGTTACAGAACAAGTACAACCTGTAGATCTAAGATTCAAATGCCTATCTGATTCCAAAGCTTGGCTTTTCTTATGCTTCCTTTATTTCCACCATTGAGAACCACTGCAGTGGTTCCCAAACCTAAGGGTGCATCAGAGTCACCTGCAAGCTGATGAAATAGATTTCTAGTACCCGCATCCCTGGGTTTCTTATTTAGTAGAACTGGGATGGGGCCTGAGTATCTGTAATTCTAACAGGTTTCTAGGGATGCTGATTATGTTTGTCAGAGAGCTATGCTTTGAGAACTCCAGTTCTAACAAATGAATAAGTACACTGAAAAAAAACTCATTATGGAAGTAATGCAAACTTACTCTTATACTAAGATGTAATCAATTTTCAGAAGAAAATACACAAGAAATGGATATACCTGAGTTTCTCAGGCAGAATACAATATCCCAACAATGTATCTCGAGGAGCTTGGAGAAATGATGATGAAAATCAGAAAAGGAAAAAAGTCTTCCCTGTGGTGTCCATAGAAATCAGGGGGAAAAAAAAAAAAGAAAGAAAAAAGAAAAGGAGAAAGCACCAAAAATGAGGAGCTGAAAATCAAAGTTAAAAGATTAGCACCTTTAACATGTACTACTTCTTGCTTATATTTTTCCTTCTTCCTACCACTGTAATTCAGTGTTACATTTGAAAAATATTAAAATTCAAATCAGTGAATAAATGTAAAGGCAAATAGTGTTCCTGTAAGTCTAGTTCTTTAAAAGTGTTCTTGCCCAAGTCATTTATTTAATTATTCATTTAATAAATATGTGTTGAGTTCCTACTAAGTGCCGGATACTGTTTTAGATGACAGAAGGTAGGAGAAAACAGAGCATATATATTTCCTTCTCTCACTTAGAAAGTTCCGTGCCTTTACTTTTCATTTCCACCGTGTTCTTTTTTTAAAAATCCCTTTCACATTAATTTTAGCCTCCTGTCTTTTTCTTCATGAGTTTGTCAGAGTTTGTCTACTTATTTTGCCAAAGATCCAGCTTTTAGTTTTTGTTTCTTTTACAATCACTAGTTTCTGTATTAATCTAGGTTCTCCAGAGAAACAGAACCAATAAATACCTATCTATGTATCTACATATCTAAATATATATATAGAAAGAGAGATAGATATGTATAAGAGGAGAGTTATTATAGGAGTTGGCTCACATGTCTGTGGAGGTTGAGAAGTCCCATGATCTACTGTCTTCAAGTGCGAGAACCATGAAAGCCTGCGGTATAATTCAGTCCTAGTCCAAAGGCCTGAGAACCAGGGGAGCCAATGGTATAAGTCTGGGAGTGCAAAGGCCCGAGAGCCAGAAGTTCTGAAGTCCAAGAGCAGGAGAGATGGCTGTCCCAGCTCAGGAAGAGAGGGCAAGAGTTTACCCTTCTGTCTTTTTTGTTCTATTTGGGCCCCAATGTATTGGATGATGCCCACCCACATTCCTGAAGGTAATATTTACTTGGTCTACTGATTCAAACGCTAATCTCTTCTGAAATCACCCTCACAGACACACCCAGAAATGATATTTTACCAACTGTCTGGGAATCCCTTAGCCCAGTCAAATTGACACATAAAATTAACCATCCCAGTTTCTATCCCTTACATGACTATTTCTGAATTTGACCTTATTTGGGTTTACTCCGTTCTTTATCTAATTTTTAATTTTAGTTCTTAGTGCTTAACTCATTAATTTCCACTTGTGTCTTCTATTACTTGCATTAAGTTGTAGCACACACATATTGATAATATATAGTGATTTTGTTTTCATTCAAATACATGTATTTGTATATATGTGTATATAAATCTTCTAAAGCTGTTCTCTGTGCAAATACCCTTACCTTAAAAATGCAGTCAGTGCTTCTGCCTGAAAAATATACAGAAATGTGAGAAACCCATAGAGAATTTTCTCTCAGCCTTAGATAGATATGGAATAATGGGTTTTGGCTATTTACCTAAATCACTTTACATATATTATCCTACTTTTGTTTTTACTAATGGGAAAACTGTTGGCAGTCTACAAAAGTCCTATGGGAAAGGACTTTGTCCCACTGTTGACCATACCGGCTCACCCTCGTCCCCTTGTTCACTGAGTTTTGGCCACTGTGACTACCCTGTGATGCCTGGAACACATATGTTTATTTCTCAGAATATTTCCACTCGGAATAGTGCCCATCACTTGGAATGTTCCTGAACCTTAATGCTTTGCCTAAATGTCACTTCTCAATCAGGCCCACTATGCTCTAAATTTCAGTGCCCCAGTGGCAATCTTCATCTGCTTTTTCCTACTGCTTATTATCATTATCATACCTCTAACAAATCATATAATTTACTTTTAAATATATTTTGTTTATTATAAATTCAAATTCTTTAACTTCAGGTATTTTCTATTGCTGTTGTTTTGCAAAATACAGGTCTTTTACTTGAAGACCTTTTTTTCTGTTGAGCTGGTAAGAATCAAACTCCTGTTTTTAAGAGTAACTGGGCTTACTAAGCTGTAGAGAATGAAAAGGAGAAAAGAAAAAAACAGATGTGCAGGGACAAAGGTCAGGGTATAGTGACACAATAAGACTGCTCCAACTCCTATAGAAAACTTTCAAAAGAAAAATTCCTTTTCTCAAAATAATTTTCTTTCTCCTGTCTTCGAAATCCCTGTGGGCATTAGAATCAGAACAGGACACCAAAGGAAGTTCTATTTGGCACTGTAGTAATTGGCTTAGACTACTGTTAAAGAATTATCTCTTGTTTGTGCTTTTCTCCCTGTAGTGACACATAAGCCTTCTGAAATAACTTGAAGCTTTGTGTGGGTTTTATCTCTAGGGCCTTTCTTTATTATACAAGACTTCATGGCTTAGATTGTGTGTCATCAGTAAACATCCTGTGCCTACAGCGGAGAGATTCAGTTTTTCATAAAGAGGTCAAATATTGTACAGAGAGATTCTGGTATACTAATTCAGACTTAACTAGGGCAAATTCTGTCCTGTTTTTCCAGAAATTATATGAACATTTGGTTTTGTTCTTGAAGACAGTGTATAAAGCTATAGAGATAGTGAATTAATTTACCAGGCAGTTGTGCTAGGTGCTTTTTGAATGAATGGAGGTATAATAAGCAAAATATGATTTTAAAAATTTCTGTAAAGGAAGCCCTTAGAATATACGTTAATTTTGAAGGTTATAATCTTGGCATTATGGTAATTTTTTATTATTTGTTATTTCAGAAGAATGATGTAGACTACTCATATTTTTCTTTCTAATAACACAGAAAAATATGTGTGTGTCTGTTGCTTCAAAAGACTTATTTCATTACATGATGTTTATTTAGAATAATTTACAGCTTTTATATTTATAGATGCATTGCCATGGGACAAATTTTTCAAATTACAATCTCAGGTCATACAATATGAGCTTAGATTTGTTTTTTTAATACACCAATAATATTTATTTTAATCAAAGACAGCTAAAAGGGCAAAACCTGTGAATTCAACATAGTCGGACTCTTTTTATTCATATCTGACAGAAGTGCACTCTTTTTTAAAAAAATAAATTTATTTATTTTATTTATTTATTTTAGGCTGTGTTGGGTCTTTGTTGTTGCACGTGGACTTTCTCTAGGTGTGGTGAGCGGGGGCTACTCTTTGTTGCGGTGCACGGGCTTCTCATTGCTGTGGCTTCTCTTGTTGTGGAGCACGGGCTCTGGGCACGCGGGCTTCAGTAGTTGTGGCTCGCGGGCTCCAGAGTGCAGGCTCAGTAGTTGTGGCACACTGGTTTAGCTGCTCTGCGGCATGTGGGGTCTTCCTGGACCAAGGCTCGAACCTGTGTTCCCTGCATTGGCAGGCGGATTCTTAACCACTGCTCACCCAGGGAAGCCCAGAAGTGCATTCTTTTCTCAAGAAATAATTTTGAATTGAAACTTTGCCCATATGAAATGCATTTATTTTTGTGTTTTTAACAATGTGAAATTTCAAATATATGAGATTGGGGATCCATAGATGTTTTGTTTGTTTTTGCTAGAAATTGGTGATGATTTGTGAGGTAGTGGCACCTTTGCAAAAAGAACAGTTAAACATATGGACAGTTCAAAGAGAGGGAACTGAGTGGCCTATTTTATCACTGATTGATAGATTGATTGACTCACCCATTAGATACTGAGAACTTTATACGTGTTGAAGGTTTGGGGGATTTTAAAATGAACAAAGCAAAAATCTTAGAACTCGAGGAGCATCTGTCTGAGTGATAAGATATGATAAATGCTGTCCACTTGTACATATTTTGCCCAGTTAATTATGCTGTTGTAAACAATGAACATTGTTATCACACTTAAATTTCTGATGACGTAGAACAGGTATGATGAACCCTCCTCAGAAAACCTCCTGTTTTTTGTTCAGCCTGTGACCCAAGAATATTTTTTACATTTTTAAATGGTTATATTTTAAATGGTTATATAAGTACCTGCATACTGGATTTCATCTTTTGTCTCACAAAGCCTAAAATATTTATTACTGTGCCTTTTAAGAAAAAGTTTGCCAGCCCTGATATAGAATACAAACATGTACCTGATTCTTCCTCTATACATGATGATATCCGGCTTTACCTTTATATACATATATATATACATATATAAAATTATACAAACAAATATGTAAATATGTACATATACATATAAATGTACATGCATGTGTATGTATGTGTGTATATCTCTCTTTTTCTCTTTCTCTATCTCCCTCTCTCTCTGAGAGAGAAATGTAGGAAGTATCCTCTGGGCCTCTCAGTGGATGGACGTAGTTGGTGGTGGGGACAGTGTGGGTGGTATGCAGACTACATGTGATAATGCACTCTACTTCTATTTTGCAAAGTCTTCATATTCTTGTATCCACATTAGACTAAGAAAGGTTTAGCATCTGAAACCTACTGAATGTATGTGCCACTGATCCAAGTTTCAGATGAACAACCAAGTAAACTGATAGAAACACTTCAAGCTGCATAAGCTAATAGATCACAATTAGAATTTTTGGTATATCCCCGTATCAATACATTCATATCAATCCAGTGAGTGATCAAGTTCATCCTTCTTAATCTAACACTTTGGGAATTCATTTCCACACATACTTCCAGGTTTATGAAATTAGCAAAAATCTTGCATTTCTTTTGGAGTATATAAACTATTTTCTCTAGGGTCAGACTCCCCTGAAACAAGCTGACATCTGACCCTCGTTAGTGATGTAGAGGTAATAAGGGGTGACCTGGGTGAGTCTTGAGAACAGTAGATATTCACTTACAGGGCAACTGCCTCATGTATTTTTATTATAACTTACTTAAGCAATAGGAGGCAAATGTCTTCAGACATGGGATGGTAAGTGCTTTACTGGCAAAGGAACTTTAGTGTTCAAATCCTTATTTTCTTCTGGTTACACACAAACATCCACATTTCCAATCTCAGAATCTGCAATGATTATGATTAGTTTTATGCAACAACCTGGCTAGGCTATAGTCCCCATTAATACCTAATCTAGGTATTAAATAAAGATATTTTGTAGATATGAGTTAAATTTATAATACATTGACACTAAGTAAAGGAGATTATCCTAGATTACCTTGTGGACCTGAATCAATCAGCAGGATGGCCTTAAGAGCAGAACTAAGGCTTCGGAGAAAAAGAAATCCTGTCATGGATTGCAGATCTCTAAGGACAGGGCACCACCTGACTAGTACAGATGCCTTAGGGACACTAGGCAGACCCCCATGAGTCTGTGACCCAGTCCTCCCAGGAGGATTGGGCCAGCTGGGGCATTGCTTCTCAGGGGGGAAATAAGACTGGTTTTGGAGTATAAAAAAATATCAGCAAAACTGTTGCTTTGGGGGCCAACTGCTCCTGCCCCTGTAAGGAACTCTTGCTGGAGTAATACTGTGAGGAAGTATTGTGTGTTAGGAGCACAAGGCAACAGGAAACTTCCTGTCTCCCCTTCTGTTACCTATTGGCAAAGCTCAACAGGGATTGGCCGGCAAAAGAAATGAGTTTCGCAGAATCCCAACTTCAACATCACAGAGCTGAGCAAAGAAGGGTCAGTTTGAAGCTGATAGTCAGTAGCTAATAACAAACACACTGGTCATTGTTTTATAGTGTTACAAAGGAGGATTTAAATTGGGCTCCTGGAAAATAAAAATGCCTTCAGAAGACATTTAGATTCATCCCCAGGTTTGGGTGTTCCAAATACTATTTTTTATTAATGGGTATCACTGTCATAGCTAACCTGTAGCTTCAGTTCAACATATCAAATATGTATTTATCATTTATTATAACTATGAATCCTATTAGATGTAGTACCATAACCTTGTGAGAAGATGAACTGTCAATTTGGGGACCTTCATTCAGCTTTATTTTCCACTAGTAAAAAGAATATCCCAATATTTGAGACTATATCACATGTGGTCTCCAACTTCTAGTTTTCCTGTGGATGAAAACAGAAACTTATGCTTCTTTCATAAAAGCTGCCATGTAGCAAATGCAGCTGAAAATTTGAGGAGAAAAGTTTCATGATTTGTAGATGAGAATAAATTAGAAATCATACTAATTCCTTGACTCTTTAATATTGTTTAGAAATAGTCAATATGTGTGAGGCTTTTGCTGCAATCACGTTGACACTGTAAAAGACTATGGATGTCGCTTTGTGAGAATATAATGAATGTTCAATTACGGCTAAACTTAAACTCCATATTTGATTTAAGAGATAGGAAAGAAATGTAATTTCAAAAGTATAAATCAAAGGGCATTTGTCTTGAGACTTATGTTTTAGGTGAATCGGAATGTCCTGCAGCTTATTCAGTAGAACTGAAAACATAGAGAAATAAGTTCTGAGATGTATTTGTAGTCCTATCAGATACTGGAGTACTCAGGTCTCATTCATAGAAGTGATAGCTGATTATAATGATATGTAATATTTCCTTTTAAAATAATAGTATGGGAGTCTCACAACATAAGAGCTCTGTTAAGGAAATTCCTGGCCAGAGAGATACTGTCAAACATGAAGCGTGCTGTATAGAATGTTCCTTGTCATTATTGCTGTGCCAGGTAATGGCTGGCAGCTAAAGAGGAGAACAAGCTGATGACTATTTCTTTCTCATGCAGCAATTTTTGCTTCAGGAGAGTATTACTTACCTTCAGATTGTGCTGAATTCCAAATATTCTTCTTTCCCAAAATATGATTTTGACAAGATTCCATTTGCCCTATCAGACAGGAGACCCTCATAATCTAATACCTTTAGATCGAAGTTACATATTTAAAGACATATTTTAGATAAATAGCATATATCTCTATATTATAACATGGAAATAAATATTTTGAGTTTAAAGTACCCCTTTCAATCAGGAAAAACTTCTTGTATTTCCCCAGTTGGCTTTTATCACTATCTTCTTTGTAGAAGCATTATATACTGATGCAATAAGAAATTGGTTAAGAACCCACATATACTGTAAATCAATACCATACATATATTTTTATTTTTAAATAATGCCCAGGAACTGTAAAAGAGGGGGAAATCATTGTCCTTCTTCTAGTATTTTTGTCCCTTATGTATTTGTTATATTAATACATCACTGCCAACATTAAGGGTACTTGTATCTTCTAACCAGGAAAAAGTGAAACTGTTAAAGAGCTTGCCAATAAAGTCATTTCTAATTCTTTCTTTGTAGAAAATATTTCCCTGTAATTCCACCTCTGAAGAAAATTGCAAGTAAGTAGTAGAAAAGACTGAAACACCAATTAAATAATATGGTGCACCTGTACCATGAACAGTAATTTATTTGAGAATAAGTGAAATTTATATCGAAAGGAAGTTGGGGATTAATAGGAAGCTTAATAGTGGCTCCTGGAAGAATGATATAGAAATAAAGGTGGTAAATTCAAATTATCCTGTTAAAGAGAAACCATCATTTCTTTTTCTTCCCAAAACATTTTAGCATCTCATAACACTAGCCTAAACAAAACCTCAGAGCTTGGCTTTCCTTATCTGTAGGAAATAGGGATAATACCAAATCAAATGCACTTAGTTTAAGAATTAAGTGAGCTAGCACATGTGAACTTGCCTATTATGTCAATAATTATAGGTTCTATTATTCAGAAACTTCAGCTGGATACACATATGCTGGACCTACTGTGCCCAACTTATATTTTTAGTTTCACTTAAGAAAGAAAAATAGAGAGATAAAGAGAGCAAGGAGAAATGGAGGGAGGAAAGGAATGAGAGATGGAGGAAGGGAGGGAGGCAGGTTGGTGGGCCACAGGAACATTTCAGCCCTTTATCTGTGTACTCTGAACACTCATATATGGCCATACTCATACCCCCTATCAGGAAGTAATGTCAGGTGTTGGGTTTATTTTTAAGTACTCCCCTCCCTCATTTGGGCTTATTACTGTGTATTTTTTAAAAATCATGAAAAAGATCAAGTTTATTTCATAAAGTGTATAAGTTAATGATGTTCAGTTTCTTGTATTTTTCAACCAGCTTATTATTTTTTTTCTACTTCAAAGCTTAACAGAGCATCAAAATAAAGCAGTGGAGTGAAAGCAGGGACTTCCAGGCATATCCCGCCATGAGTGCTCCAAAATGATCTAGTTTCATCTTATACTTTCTGTTTCATGTCCTTGGGGCAAGTTTGGTTTGTGATATTGGAGAAAGGTTAAATTATCCTCTGCATTCTATAAAGAATGTAATACTCAAGATAAAGCAGCCGTTTTTTACCCCGATGTATAGGCAAGCGGCAGTTTCCTTCTACCCATTCTTTAATTCAGGTGTGTAAATGGGGGAAAAGTAGTTCAGTAAAGAAAGGGCATAGGATTGATTAGTTTTCTGTTTGAAAGGCATCATGTAAAAACATATGAATATCTGAATTAAAAATTGGCTTAAACTGGAGTCATTGCTCTCACTGCCCAAGAAGCCAGGCAGTTAAAGGGCTCAATGCACTTAATTGTAGACATGCCTAAGCATTCAGCTCTGCCAATTTCCAACCCACACAAGCAGATCTTGTACTATAATGGAAAAATGCAGGTGTATCTTTGTTCGTGCCTAAATTCAATCCCAGGTTGAGCTTTAGATCCCCAAACAAGCATCTATGAAAAACTGTTTTCAGTTTTTTTTTTTTATTTTCACTCACCATATTTAAAAACAGAACACTGACATCAATATATTTTATCTAGAGATTTTGAAAAAGGAAGCATCAAAATTTACTGTAATTCCATAGCATCTAATAAGTTGATTATGCAGTGTACAAATAAAAAAATATGATTAATTATTATGTATTTAAATTAAACTAAAATCTCCTTTTAAAGTTTATTTTGAAAGCTATTCCAAAATGAAACAAAACATATTTTATCCCGTGGCTCACTGAAATGAAAAGATTTGAATAAGTTTATTAAAAACATTGGTGGTTCTGGTTGAAACTGAATGCTTTACTTTTCCCCTCATGTTTTGCCCTCAAAAAACCATTTAAAAAGTACAAGAAGGTGACGTGGCTATATTTCATTTTGATTACCCAAAATGTATTTACCATACTTAGAATAACAATTCAGAAATTTGATTAAGGGATCAGTTGCCCACCCCTACACTCTCAGTCCATACAGCCCACGTGGGACTCCATCCCAATCTCCAGAGCATTGCCGAAGTGGCAATCCAGGCCAAGGCCACTTTGGTTCAGGGCTGAGCACATGACCTAAGCATGGATCACATGACATATGTGGAAGCTACCAGAAAACAGGATTCCTGCTTATTTTCTTGCATGGAAATTGATGGGCATCCATCCATCTTGTAACCAGAAAGAAAGGATCTGTCTGCTAATGAGGAGTAAGCATAAGCTTAGCAAGAAGTTTGCTGAGAAATGGATATGATTACATTGTTTCTGCTTTTATATCCACACATACCTGAAATCAGAGACCACTGAATTCATCAGATACATGAGTCAATAAATTCATTTTTGCTCCAGTCGGTTTCAATTATGTTTTATGTCATTTGCAACTAAATGAGCCCAGCTCTATGTAAAGCGAGATAAGAGTTTCGTTTCACATTGTGCTATCTTCAAACTTTACCATATCTATCATAACAGTATTCATAATTTTATAGAAATAGTCCAAATAATAACACACCTTGATGTATAAAAGATAATCCAAAAAACACCACTACTAGAGTTATAGATGAATAAATCTCACAATTATTATTTGTCATACTTAGGAAGTAGCATTCCCTTTTTTCCAAAATATAACCATTTACACATTCTTTAGTAGGACCTGAAAATCATGGGAGAGTATATAAAAATGAACATTTATAAAACAAAATACTCTTTTAAAATATATCTTTGGTTAATTCTGTTCATAAGTAGGGCATTGAATAGTCCTGATCTTCAGTTCTTCAAAAGCTCTTAGAGAATGAAAAGTAAAAATGGAATTAAAACCTACATCTTGGGAATTCCCTGGCGGTCCAGTGGTTAGGACTCCAGGCTTTCACTGCCTAGGGCCTGGGTTCAATCCCTGGTCAGGGAACTAAGATCCCACAAGCCGCATGGTGTGGTCAAAAATAAAAAAAACAAAAAACAAAAATCAAAAAAACCTACATCTTGACTTACGGATGATGCCAGTTTTCATCAGGGCCTTACTCCATGAAATCTGTGAGTGTTAATTTATCTCTGCTTCTTTAAAAACTGCCTTTAATCAAAGAATTAAAAAGTATTCATTAACATTGGTATATTTAGCTTTACCCTAATAATTAGACCATTTTAGGCTTGAGGTAAGAAGCCTGTGCAACTAGTTTCATTTTCTTAATGATGAATGGAGCGTAGAATCACTCACCTTCCTGGCTGGATGTAAGCTCTCAGGTTGGGCTCCAGTTTTGTGCTCTGATTCACCATTGCTTAAAAGTGATTCAAGACTTGATGTTGGTGTGTTGGTTCTGAAATTGAAGCTTAAGTCTCTCACCACACATTTCTCCTATGCTATTAATAGATCTCATTACCCCCCTTTTTTAAGTGTAGAGGGGTCCGATGGCCAAAGTTTCTAACTCCCATTGCGGTCATTTATATATCTAACCAGGTCCTGTCAAAGTGCTAGATACATGCCGTATATCTAGTGTCTAATTTGAGGAATGGAGCCCATCTCCTGATCTCTTGAATTTACTTCTAGATGCCAACAGATCTAAAGACCCTATTACGGAGTTTTAATAGCTTGTTGGAGACAGCCTGTTACAAGTTGGGCTGCTTACAGCTGAACAATGTTTTGGAATACTTCTAAATTGTATTAAAACAGGGTTGTTGCTGGATCTCTTGGATACTATGCCTTCTCTTTCCAGATGGATTCCCACAATCCACAGAGGTTTCCACTGATACCTGATCATTCTAGCAAGTATGAAACTTCTCAGTCTACATTTTTCTCCTACTTTTTCCTTCGTCCTCAACTACATCGTCTAAATGTTAGAACAGCAAAAGAGAGTTTCATCTGAGGAGAATGCTATATACTTTACATCTTGTAATAGAATCTATGATATGCTTATAATACTTTAATTTTAGGAATTAAATGCTCATGAAGTAAAGCCTCTGACCACTGTTCCCCTGGGCCATTTCACAGGTTGTGTTTGTAGTGAGCAATTGTGAAAAATGAAGTAACACCTCCAACTCTGACAAAGACTAGGCTTGCTTACTCACTGTTGCAAAGTACAGGACTCCCTAAGCTAAGTGTTCCTGCCCTGTAAAGCAAACCACTGTGTGTGCAGTTATCTAAGTCCATCTGCATTCTCCCTGGGGGAACTGGGTCTCAGGGAATTGACATGAATATGCTAACACTCCAGCTATTGCTTCTTCTGAGAGTAATAGAGCCTTTTGTCTCTGACCCAGGAGTTTCATTTCTTCTGACAGCTTCCATGAAACTGTAATAGGCTAATTTGTTAGATACAAGGAGGGTAAAATCATAGACTCTTCAGAGTTCTTAACAGTTAGAGTCAGGGGACATGTTAGATTAGGGGGAAAAAAAAGGTATATTCTTTTTTTTCTTTTCCTTACAGTTTTTAAATATAAAAAACAGTATACAATGGTTAATAATTCCATGGAACTATGTTGTGTATACTATCTAGCCTACAATATATATAAGCTAGTATGCACGTTTAATCATAATTAGTGTTAATTAAGGCCCTGTCAATAATAATAATCCCCAGGGAATTACATAAAGAACATATACTACCCAACTAATAAGAATTGTGGCAATCAGTTAATAATAAATTACTGCCATTAGTTTTTAAACTATACTTTTTATCTTGAACTTTGGAGAATCACATTTCCTCTGGAGTGTTTTAGACACAAAAAATTAATTTTTGTGTCTAAGTATATAGACACATCTGTATACTTATACCTATCCTCTATCCCTCCCATCTTACCAATTAGAATGAGATATCATTTTTTTTTAGGTAATCAAAATCCAAAGTAGTATATAAAGGCACAACTTGTATTTATCTGATATATCTGAGGATCTACAAAGAGCGGGAAGAGTGGTACTGAGACAAATATTTCTTAAAAATAGGGCTGTGCTGACTGATGATTTAGGGCAACCTGACTCAGAGAGGTGAAAGCAAAGCCATATATGTAAGAGAATAGGAGTTCAACTGTGAAATAGGACAAATGTTTCTTCTGTTCTGAACCTAGAGTAACTGAGTCGCTGGAAGAAATTGCATTTATGTCTATGTCTATGTTTATCTACATTTACATGTATCTATCCATGTGCATCTCTATCTAAAAACTCAAGGTAACATTGAAAAGCCTTCTTTCCTTCCTCCCTTCCTTCCTATTTTTCTTTTAACATATCCATGAAACAAAGTTCCTTCTTCTACTTTTGCCTCTGAATATTCTAATTCTTTTATTATATTTACAAGTCTTTTAAATTTCCTTAGAAGTTTAAGTTTAAGGTTTAAGAAATTATTGAAAGCATACAGGGAGTTTTAAGGTTAACTGCTTTAAGACAATATTCAATTAATTTTTTCAAATTGATAGCAGAGATATAATTCTGCATTAAAACTTATAAACCAATTTAAGGAAAAAATAAATTTAGAATAAGATTTAGATTAAAAATGGATTATTTTGAAAAAATAACTGTTGCTTAGATAAGTTCAACTTTATTTGTATTTATTTACTTACCAAACCATTTTTTAATTAAGCTTCAAGAAAAATGGAATTAAATGAAATAGCAAAACACAGATCAGTAATTACTTATTGTTTATTCTCCTTTTACAAAAAGACACTTGGAACAAATAAAATAGTGTATGCCTTGTTTAGATATAATTGACATATAACATTGTGTAAGTTTAAGGTAGTTGATGTGTTGATTTGATAAATATATACATTGCAATATGATTACCAGCATAGTGTTAACTAACACATTTGTTAGGTCACATAACTATCATTTCTTTTTTTTTTTGATGAGAACATTTAAGATCTAGTCTCTTAGCAACTTTGAAGTGTATAATACAGTATTGTTGACTCTAATCACAATGCTATGCATTAGATCTGCAGAACTTATTCGTCTCCTAACTGCAAGTTTGTGGCCCTTGACCCACATTTCCCAATTCAACTTCAATAAACGGAACCTGATTCATTATGTTTGACATAGACAGAATTTAAAAAGATAAGTAGAAACCATTGCAAGATAAGAAAATTATACCCGTTAATTATGACAAGAAAACTATACTCATTTGTTTGCTCAATGATCTTACAGCCACTTTAATGGGAAAAATAATTAAATGCATTTAAAAATTTAAATTTCAATCAAAATTAGCAATTTCTTGCTCACCGCTGAGCACATAATCTTTTTCAAAAGGACCATTGTTAGTGACATGACTAGAAATAGTTGCTCTATATGAAATAGTGAATTCGATTTTACCCTACATATAGGTTGGTAAAGCAATTGAAAAAAAATTCAGCATTTATTTCTTGTATTAATGCATGAGTGAAGCAAAAGTTCACTGGAGCTGTTGACTTATCTGCATATAAAATGTTGAGAGCAATCCAGGAGAGAGTGTTAAATGTTCCACAGCCTTGCAAATTTGCATAATGAAGAAGAGAGTGCATTTAATTTACCATTAACTTGTTAAACCTCTCTGTAATATTTTCTCTCTGTAATTTATTTTTATATGCATTACAAGGTAATTGAATCAAAACTGCAATAGGTTAATGTAGTATAAGGAAAAAAAAAGGAAACTATGAACTGGATTTGCCCTTAGAATATTACCATAAAGAGCCAGGATATTAGAGTCTGTTAGTGTTGAAGGCTATTCACTGAAGCCTGATATTGGACTTCCAGATGGTAGGTAAAACACTTTAAATCAATTTTTATTTATATCTTCTGTAGAGATTGTGCATTGGTAAGCAAAAAATACAATACACTGTGTACTGCCTTACATTTTGCGTGATGGCTATAATAACTGAAAATTCTGGAAAGAAAGATGGGATGAACCAGACAAATTGGAAATAAGCATGTAAGCAATTGCTTTCCATCCTCAGCACTCCAACTAGGTTGATTTAAAAATATTAAGAAAACATGTGTGTAATAAGTATGGAAATGGCTCAGAAATATCAGTGGTGATAGTAAACATAAGTGATATGTTTTAACATAATCCTCATTATAAACGTAGTTCTCACCAGACTCATTCCTGTAAATGAGGATGGAGCTAATACTTTTCTTTGCACTCTGTACATGATATTAAAAGTCATCTTTAAAAATATACTTCCCAGAAAATGCATTTGAACAATAGCTTGACAGAGATTAGAGATATACTCATTCCCTCACATTTAAAGGATGATATTTTTAGTATTTGCAGGTATTATCTGGAAAACATACATATTTTAATAAATGTTATCACATAAATATATTTTTTACTGGTAATTAAACTAACCTGAACTAACAATTGTTGTTAAACACTGTAGTGCAGGTTCTTTAAATACAGAAGCGCCCCTTCTCCCAACTACACCCAAGTATACTTCTTCCTGTGCCTAAAAACAGCATTTGTTAATTAAAACTGCTTTCTAAACTTTTTAAAACGTCTAATTTCAGGAGACATGTCTTTCCCATTTTTGCCAATCGTCCCTCAGCCTCCTCCTCATCTTGTTAGTCCCTCATTTATCTCCCATTGACTTTTGATGCAGTGGATTTCAGCCCTCCAAAGCAAATTAGATATTCATGTATGGAAATGAGTTTCTAAATTCTAGAAACAGTTTTATATAAGTTGTTTGAAAAAAGCATGTTAATATAGGGAATGTATTTGTTCACAAGGCCTCCTTTAGTCCATACCATGTCTTTGTTATCAAAAGCTGTCTCTCCCGGGAAGGTGCAGACCTGTGGTTGTACAGGTGGATTCTGGCTAGTGGCTTTGGCAAAGCGAACAAAGTGTGGAGCTGCACTCTGCTTGCTAGTCCTTTCTCATATAAATTCCAATCTCTAATTAAAACAAAAAAACATGTAGGGACAATTCCTAAAAGGGTATATATGAATATATGTGAGAGCAAGCTGGAAGAAGCCTGTATTTGCAAACATATGACACATTTTAAAAATTACATTTTTTTTTAAAATAGTAGACACAAGGTTATCACCTGCAACATAGTAAACCATAAACTCATCATAGTAGAACTGAAAAACATAGGAAAAAGGAAGACGAAAAAAACAAACCTGTCTACTCCTAGAGTTAGCTATTGTTAAAAAGTCACGTTGCGTTTTCTTTTTTCACTTAACTTTAAATAATGAACATTTGTCCTGTCATTCAAAATTTAATAAATTATAATTAGTATTTTAATGATCACCTTAATTTGCTAAACATTATTATGCATATGTTTAATTTAAATTAAATAAAATATCTTTTAAGTATTTGAATAATGAATTGTATGCTTTGTACTGAAATAATTTTTTTCCAAAACAAAGAAGATGACAATATGAGGGAACTACTTCTCTAGGCTAGCAATGCTTTATTATTATCACTTTGATCTTGCTACATTGCTACAGGGTACTGGTATTTTATCATGAAGCTTGGTGTCTGATCTCAAGCAAGGATTTTTTTTTTTTATCCTCCTGTAGTACAAATTAATGCTATAATATACCAAGGGTATACTTACCATTCTAAGTAAAAGTCAAAAATCAAATATATATAAATAGATATATATATAAACAGAAACCTAAACAAAGATTGTAGAACTGAAAATAACTAAAAAATATACTGTATTGCCTAATCTAATCAGGACTTACTTTAAACTAATAAATATTAAAAGGAGGTCAGAAAAACATTACTTGATCGCAAATATTCCTACACAGAAATCTGTAAAAGCAAAACACTATTGCCAATACTACTTTAATTGTAGAATCTCCTTGTTTGAAAAGGACTCCTTTCTGAAAGAATTTGCATCACTGAGTTCTGTATTCACAGCATATACAAAAACAATGAGCCACTTCATCAAAGAAAAAGAAATCCAGTCCATTTCCTGCTTACTAGTCAGTACTGTGGTTACAAGAACAATGTAAAATCTTTAGACACAGACTGATTTTTTTTTAAACAAGAGGTTCTATTTTTTGACTTTCTAAGATCCTTCCACCCAAATTCAGGTTCAGCCACTATTTTCAAGGAAAATTCTCTGTAGTTACAACCCACTGGAATCATTATGCAACAAAAACTCTCTAATAGATAGCCACAAGTGAGTTGACATATTTCCACAAAATTAGGCAGCACAGAGTGACGACGAAGCCCAATTTATTCACAGTCCTCAGGAACGAATAAAAACTAATATCAACCAGGTTCTAGCAGGACGACTACAAATAACACAAATGCCCAAGAAGTTCAAATCATTGGATTTGACCATGAGATGCCCAGTCTCCTATAAAAAAACAAACATCTGCTTCAGTGTTATGGTCTTGCACCCAGGTGACTAATCGAGGTATATCACTACTCTTCGGAATGACAAAGGAATTCTTTCACGCTTTAAACTGTAGCCTTTTTTTTTCTGCTGTCAAGAGTTTAGGCAAGTGTGTGAGTTCATCAGCAACCATTTTCTGAGAAAAGTCTTTTTGTTCAGGCACTTCCACTGACCTCTTCTGTAGGTACTTGCTATCCAAGTACCTGGCGACCTCAGTCTCCATAACCATGGCACTCACTTTTCTCAGAACTTCAACTGCAGCAACCTTCACTTTGAAAGTAACAGGCTGAGAAAGATGCTTTATCTTTGTCATTTGACAACCGTACCAAACAACTGGGCATTCCTTTTGCAACCCTACATCTTGACTCCAATGTTACCTCTCAGTATTTCATTGAAGGACAATTTATGAAAAAAGTCATATGCCTGAATTTCTTGTGAAGTTTGGAAAAATTAACAGGGTTTTCAAGACCAAGTCTTGCCATTGCCAATATCATTGGTTACTTTGATCAACATTCCTGGTGACTAATTCTACTCAGAGTACAGTGCCATTTAAAAAAGTGTTGTTAACACTGAGCTGTTGTATCTCATCTTGACAGATAACGTACACTTTGACACTAACATGTTTTTCTCTGTACTGTAATGGCAGGGACAGTCAGGTAAATTCTATATTCATCTTACTGTTATAGGCTATAGAATAGCTGCTGGAAATTTTATTGCTTATAATAATGGCTAACATGCGCTTAGCATACTCTGTGTCAGGCACTCTTACAAATGCATTGCATGAGTTTCTTTCGTCCCCAAAAGGACCTTAAAAAGAAAAGAATATTTCTATTTCCGTTTTACAGAAGCACAGAAAAGTTAAGAGAGTTAACCAAGGTTTTACTGGTAGTCAATGGCAGAGTCGGGACTCAAATCCAGAGAGTCTGACTATAGAGCTCATGTGCTTAACCATTTCTGATGAAATAAATGTTTTCAAATGATAGAGAATTCTAGAATGTGGAGGGCAGCCCTTGAAGGGAAGCTTCTGTTCCTTTGAGCAGCAGTGTCTGTCTTTTAGAGAACAGACAATATCTCAACACCGTGGTTTTAGCAGTTCAAAGTAGACCCCATGAATCCTGTAAGTTCATGGAACTTTTAATTTTCTGCCTCCATGTTTCCATATTCTACTCTTTGGCCACAGATTAATTTTGATGAGGAATTTATATCTTTTGTTCACAGAAACAATGACCCCCAAGAAATTTATCAGTTTACAGAATTCACTGGAGAAGATGGTATACATAGGGAAACAGCCCAATATCATAGCATGAAGCCTCTGCCATCCAACTGGCTTTACCTCCATGTCCTTCCTATATCTTCTCTCTTTTTTCTCTCTAGAAGAACAAACTCTCCTTCCTCTTGTGCAGAACAGTTCTGTTCATGTTACTGATGTAGAGGGAATCTTACATTCTTACCACCTTGAAATAAATATAGTAAATAACATTTTCTCCATTTCATTGCATTTGTTTTGATGCTTTGGTGATTTCTAGAGTATATATATAGGGAGCTATTTCTCCTTACATTTGCATTTGAAGTTGTTAAAAATCTATATTAGTTTTCTGTTTTTAGTGTTTAATCTATAAACTATTATAAAATGAATTCTAAATCCAAGAAGCTCATCTTCTGAAACTGAAAGTTATTGTAAAATTTAGTTTGCACACACACATTGTGGATTTTAAGAAACCTTGGGGAGTTTGGGGATCTGGATTGGGGCTTCATGTTTGAGGGTTGACATATGAAGACATGTTTGGTAAACAATCTTGAAGAAGATTATACATTGTATACAGATGTTAGTGAGGGGAGGAAGGCCTTTAGGACAAAGAGAAACCCATGGAGACAATCTAGAAGTGAGCCATTTACTTAAGGTTTAGGGTGACTTTAATTCTACCTTGAGACATGTTCTCTGAGGATCCAGCAAAGAAATAGACTGCTTGCTAAAGAAGTAGGACAATATATTCCAGAGAGAGAAAGAGAAGGAAAAAATAAATACAGATAAAGAAGGAAGACTTAGAAAGGAGACAGAATATGTATTTTAATTTTGCTTCTGCTATAAACTAGGTGGTGGGCCCTGGACGCGTTGTTCAACCTCTCTGGACCTCTATTTTTTATCTAACCAAATAAAAGGTTGAGAATCATATAATTTATTATTTCTTCCAAATATAAATCTTAAGGTTTTAAGAGGAATTTTACAATATTTTAGCCAAATAAATTCCTGAATTTGGACATTATTTTGCATCTCCAGGACATTTATATTTCCATATCTGTAAAAGAAGCCTTTGAGAAATAAGAACCCTCATCAGGGTTCAGATGCCCCTGTTTCCCTGATCTGATTTTGGGTAAGTTAACTAACCTTTTTAAACCTCACTTTTTTACTTGATAAATAATAATAAATAATAACGGTATGTTAGAAAGCTGTTTTGAACATCAACTGTGAAATTAAATGCTTATTTCTTTTCCATACATTTTGCTCTATCAGAGGTTCAGAGGCAACCAAGAGGTGATCTCCTCTTCAGGGGTTCCAGAGAGGTGATTGTCTGCTAAATAAGTAATTTCAAAATCTAAGGATGTGCTGGCTCAGGAGAGCCTGTCTCTTTATTGAAGAGCCAGAGAAATTAGAGTTGCCAGCTGGGGAGCTTGTTGCCAGAGGAGTAGCCAAAAGTCAGTGCCTCTCAACAGGCCATGTGGAGAAGCAGATGGGCCACTTCCTCATATGTCAGGATACAAAAATCCAGATTTTGGCAGCCAAAGAAGTTTACATAATAAATGCAGAGAATGCGCCATCTCAAAAATCTAAAATCATTGAATGCAGGGCCAAACTGTGGATGCTGGGCATTTGGGTGGGATCCGAGGCCAGAGCTGCATCATGACCTTTGTGGATAAGTATAATTGGATTCTTTTTTAGCGCTAATCTTGGGCTGCTCCTTTACATCAAAGTTTTCTCTTCAGTGCTACCCCTTCACTAGTCTGCGTTCGGATCAGTCATAGAGAACCAAGAATCTGGCAGGTTTAGGAGGAAGTAGCATAGCTTTTCAAACTATTTCTGTGGTCTGGAATGGAAAAGAAGAGGATTCTCACACTTCCAGTTATAAAATAAATGAGTCTTAGAGATGAAAACGTACAACATGGGGAATATAGTCAATAATAATGTAATAACCTTGTATGGTGATGAAGGTGGTCAAAAGTTACAGACTTCCAGTTATAAGATAAATAAGTACTAAAGATGTAATGGACAATATGATTAATATAATTACAACTGCTGTATGTTATATATGAAAGTTAAGAGAGTAAATTCTAAACGTTCTCATCACAGGGAAAAAGTATTTTTTTTCTTTTGTTTTTATTTTGTATATATGTATATGATGATTGCTCGCTAAACTTATTGTGGTGATAATTTCATGATGTATGTAAGTCAAATCATTATGCTGTACACCTTTAACTTGTACAATGCTGTATGCCAATTGCATCTCAATAAAACTGTAAGAAACAAAGAGAATATTCTCTATTGGAGAATATATGGAGGGAAGTCTACCAAAATAAGTGCAAGAGGGACAATGCTTAGAATGAGGTCTTTAATTTTTCGGTTGTCCTGGATCATTTCTAACAGAGCCAGTGTTTCTGGCTGACCAACTAATGGTGAGAGAAACTCAACATCAATGCTATGCTAACACTCTTGTGTTCAAAGAGAACCTAGAAACTACATGGGGAATAAGATTTTGGGGGATAGTATCATAATAAAGAACCCAATCTCTGGAATACAAGGAGCTGTCCAAAACCCAACAGAAATGACTTCAGGCTGAAGAAAGACTTTCTCTTTTTTCTTTCTTTTTCTAAATTGAGACATAATTAAAATACAGCATTATATTAATTTCAGGTGTGCACAATAATGATTCCATACTTGCATATATTATGAAATGATCACCACAATAAGTTTAGCTAACATCCATCACAACACATGATTTTAAAAATTTTAATTTTAAATTTTTTCTTGTGATAACTTTTAAGATCTACTCTCTTAGCAACTTTCAAATATATAATAAAATGTTTCTAACTATAGCCACCTGTACATTACATCTCCAGGGCTTATTCATTTTATAACTGGAAGTTTGTATCTATTAGCAATGGGCATCCAGATTTTGGTTTCTAATACTATTCTCCATTAAAAGGAACCCGGGCTCCTTGAGGAAAAGGCTGATTCTAGGACTGGAGCATAAAATGCACAAGATGACCCTGAAGCATTTGTACTTTTAGGAAATAAGAAAGTGCTAAAGCAACACACAAAAAAATGAAAAAATCACACACATTGATAGGAGTATGTCAGAGGAACACAGGGACTATTTCTTAATTCTTTTGAGGTCTCATATCTGTAAAATGAAAATTACTTTGGGAATTAGTCATAGCAGTCCCTGAGGGCTAGGTATTGGAAAGGGTCAGAAAACATGATCATTATTATTTTACTCACTGGGATTAGCATCAACATATTCTACTAACAGTGGAAGAGGAAGATTATCTTTTTTTTCTTCCACATTATCTTCTTGCAGAAGTAATGCTTGGACCTCCATTCTTAGCTAAGTGTCCATTTGCTTGTATCACCCCCTCTGGAATGTAAGCTCCTTCAAGAAGTAAATAATCACTTAGTCCAGCTGTTCTCAAACTTAAGTGTTTCTCAGATTCCATTGTAGGGATGGTTGAAACACACATTGCTGATTCCACCTCTAGAGTTTCTGTTTCAGTAGGTCTAGGGTGGGGTCAAAAATGTCTCATAAGCTCCCAGGTGATGCTGATGATACAATATACTAATTAACAATAAAGACATTTTTGAGAAGAACAGAAGACCTCCAACCAGTATCATTTCTTATGGTTATGGGCTGAAATAATAAATGTCATTTAAATAATTTTACTAAATGCCATGTCTTTGATTTCTTTTTTTGAAAAAGCACTTATTTGATAGTTGTTATATACAAGCTCTTTTGTAGTGAATCTGAATTTTTTTCGGTATAATTTCAGAATTTTTAGGTCAAAGGAAAACTCACTGAGGGAAAGGGTTTCTTTAAGTAGATTCATTATTTTTTGCAGATTGGGGCTTTGATATTATGTAGTCCTGGCTATGGACAGGCAGCTTAGAAAGATGGCTATCCATTCTTTTTAAATATTTGCAATTTATAAATAAATAATAATTAAATGGGCTTATAATAACAAACACAGCAAGCCCTTTGTAGATTGTGATTAGTCCTTTAAAAGATCCTGGAAATTGAAATATTTATCATTAACAAAGGGTGAGAACTCGAATAAGTCAGCATGCTTTCTCCACAAAATTCAATCCAAGTCACACTTAGAAAAAAAATTCATTTTTTTTAAATTGAGCTACAAAATGCAGAGTTGTGACATTTTGTACTTCAGGTACCCCACAAATGCTTCATCACCTACTTTGTCATCGTTTGGTTATTTATAACAGGAAGCCATTTACCACTGCTTAGGAGTGATAATGATTTTCACTGAGGTCATTGGCTAATAGGTGTGCAAATAGCAAAAAGACCTTTGCATGTGAGTTTGGGTCTCTGCTTTTCCTCGAATAGCTATGTTATTCTCTGTTGCTTAATCAAAGTAAAATAAAAACTTGCTAGATATAGTACAAGAACATGTCAACATATGAGCACTCACATAGCAGACAGATTTAAATTTCTTTCAATAGTTTGCGTATAATAGCATTTAATTGATACAAAGATAATATCTGAGGTAACATTAGATAAATGACATAGAGAAGAATGAATGCGCTGTGTGTACATGTATGACTCTGTGCCCTTAAGTGATATCTCTTAAACATATGCTTTTCCCTCTATATAATTTCTTTGTAAATTGTGACTTTGGGACACAGTGCCTTGGTAATCAGAGATTTATTAAAATTCATCTAGTTAATCACACTTCCCAAAAGAATGACATTAATTGCAATTCTATTTTGTTTCCCATTGAAATTCCTGTTTGCGCATTTAGGCTATTTTGTTAAATTATTGCTATTTTCATGTAATATCTACAAAGACAATAAACTGACACAGTATCAGAACTTATAAATTCATTTAGCTGAGCAGTAACATTCAAAATCAATGTACAAAAACATTATATCATTCCAATACAAGGTCATAACTAACTCTCCATTTTCATAGAAAGAAGATCCTATTCATAGAAAAGTCTGTAAAGTTTCTAGGAAAAATTTAACATTAGATGTACAAGTCATATATTAAGAGATCAGAAAAATTTAGTGCAAGACAATAATAAACTGACTTTTGGGAGAGAGAGATGTGATGGTTAATTTTATGTGTCAAATTGGCTGAGTTAAAGGATGCTCAGATAGCTGGTAAAACATTATTTCTGGGTGTGTCTGGGAAGGTGTTTCTGAAAGAAATTAGTGTTTGATTCAGTAGACTGAACAAACATCCTTCTTTACCAATGTGGATAAGCATTAGCCAATCAACTGAGGGAATGAATGGAATAAAAGGTAGAGGCAGGGAAAATTCCCTCTTTCTCTCTTCTTGACCTGGAATGTTCATCTTTTCTGGCTCTGAGAGATTAGAACTCCTTGTTCTCCCACCTTAAGACTCTGGGTCTTTCACCAGGGGCTCCCTGGTTCTCAGGCCTTTGGCCTTGGACTGAATTATACCACTTTCCTGGGTCTCCATCTTTCAAGTGGTAGATTGTGGGACTTCTTGGACTTCATAACTGTATGAGCCAAATCCAACAATTGCCATACGTGTGTGTGCGTGTATGTATGTATATATATATATATATATATATATATATATATATATATATAGGGGTGGCCAAAAAGTTTGTTTGGGTTTTCCATAAGATTATTAAATTATTATATATTATTAAATTATATATGTATATAATTTATTCTGTTTCTCTGTAGAACCCTAATACAAGAGATATGTCATGTCCATGGCTAGAAATACTTTAAACTGTAAGCAGGTCAATCTTTTCCCTACTGAACTATATATGTTCAAATAAATCATACCCAAAATCCCAAAAGAAATCTAGTAGACCTTGTTAAGATACTGATGTTCATAGGAGGAGAAAATTGGCAAAGATGATTAAAACTACACTTTTATTGATATATAATTAACATATAACATTGTATAAGGTTAAGGTGTGAAAACTACTTTGAAAAAGAAAATAATTAGTGAGAATGTGCTTGATCAGGCATGAAGACATACTATAAAACTACAGTTATGAAATAAATGTGACATTGATACAAATTAATCAATATAGCAAAATAGTACTATAGAGCTGTGGGCCATTCAGTATATATTTTTGACAATTGACTATTCTTTCAAATAAAAGCAATTCATGTCTATTTCATATAGTACACAAACATAAACTCCAGAATGTTATATTCATGCATAAATATACAAAAATCAGCACAAGAAAAGCCATATTAAATATGAACCCATATACTATCAGCCTCACCAATAAGAGACAGGAGAGAAAATAAATGGAAACCACTTGAAGGAATTTAAGCTTGAAGTTGATGCCTAAGCTAAAATATTGGTTAAATATACGTAGAAGACCTTAATTATATAAAGTTAAGAAATCATGGCAGGATTCAGCAATAGATTTAATTTGAAGAAAAATGCAACATAATGTTTACATTTGAAAGACTGGAAAGTTGAAGATGGACATTACTAGAGAAAAAATGTATCACTTGTTACATAAAACAGGAAGATGATAGATTCAAAACTCACCTAATATTACACTGTAAGAATGTCCTCGTTTATTTTTTTAGGTATCACATTTTTTTGATAATTATAAGGTAAATATTCATAAAACTTATTGATTAGAACTTGTTTTTGTTCTTTTGCCCTCACAGAGTATGTCTAACTGGCCCTAAAAATACAGCTTAATCATAACCCGGTCCTGGCTCTTCATGGCTACCATAGCCTTCTCCTTGACACTGTCCTATAGAGGAAGGAAGGTGACCTAAATATGCAGAACATAAACATCTGAAGCATCTGGAACTTGACTTCATTGAAAATTTGTGGCAGGTTCCTGGCTAGAAAAAAATAAGAAAATCTTCCCAAGAGCAAGAAGCATAAATATTCCATGACACAGTAGAGGGCAATGATAGAGCCTATTTTTATTTGATGATCAGGTGGTTGGGCTTAGAATTTTTGTCTAAGTCAATGCAAGTGGGAGATGTTCCCACACATATTATAGCATCACGCAAAAGAGGGGTCAGATGTAATAGAGTTAGCTTCACGTGACACCCAACTTAGCTCTATTTTTTCTCTAATGTTTTGACATTGAGGAGTAGAATGACAGCAAGTTTTAACAAGTGTGGTATTTTTATTTAATTGACAAAGTTATTTGTCAGAAAATACAGATGAACGTATTATGAAGGCGTACAACAAGTAAGGAGAGAAGGAAGTACACTATACGCGAGAAGAACAAGATGTATAGTAGCTGAGAATCTGCTTTACAACCAAATTGCTATCTTTGCAAATGGCTGCACCTCCAGTTTTCTGCATTTTGGGAAATCTCTCTCTCTGCTTTGGTGCCCTGGACCAAGCTTTTAGAAGGCAGTTGCCTTAAACTCTATGCAGTCTCAGATTTCCTGTCCCATTCCAACCCTCTGATAGCTGGATAGTTCAAATGCATAGGACTTTGAGGATTTTCTCTGATCTCCCTTGCCCCATCCCTAGACTTTAGCTGCTGTTTCAAAATTGTTTTGTTTTTTTAAACTTTTATATGATGTTTATCTGCATTGGAACCTTTTCTTTATTGTCATGAAATTATTTCTTTTCCACATGTATGTGTGATATGAACAGAGGAACATCATTTGACATTTTTAAAGCATAAATAGGCTTTATGTTCCCCATCCAAACTCTATTATTACTATTATTATTATAAGCTATTATCATCATTGATATTATTAATCACCTAAAACATTTACAATAAATCCAGATGGCATAATTTTGATCATGTCTCTTTCGTCTTTCTATTTTTTACTTTCACTTTTATAATCAACAGCTGTTTCAGCTATATGGTTTCACCCTACCTTGATCTAAATAAGCCTATTGCTGGATGTAATAATGATTTCCTTGATCAATAGTGGCTCTGATCTCACCCTTAGTCAGATCTAAACCTGTTCACCATAGTCTGTAAGACCCCACATGCTCTGATCTGTGTTTATGCCTATCTCTTCATCTCCTATCACTCTCTTGCTCACTCATTCACCTTCACTGGTGCTGGCTTTCTTGATGTCCTTAGACACAGGAAATTTGTTCCCACTTCAGGATTTATCTATTTGATCTCTCTGCAGAGACCTGGGCATGGATTTTATCTTCAGATCATTCAGGACTCTGCACAAATGTTACCTCTTCACAGAGGAGTTCTCTGACCACCTTATATAAAATAACCTACTTCCACTTTCCTCTCTAACAATTACCTGATTCAATTCTCTTTCTAGAACTTATACCTATTTGAAAATTATTTACGTATTTACTTGTTTACTGTTTTATCTTTCCTACTAGAATGTAAGCGCTAAAAGAACAGGTAATCTGTCTTATTAATTAAGTCTATTCCCAAGTTCTGTTACACTGTCTGGCACAGTGAAGATGCTTAATAAATATCCTCAATGTCTGTGTAACCATAGGCAAGGTTTATTGAATAAATGCCTAGACTTTGTGCTCAAATGGTCCTGGTTTCATGCTATTTGTCAACTGAATTATTTTATCTGGGTTTACTTTCTAAGCTTCATTAATATTTACCAATAAACTGTTGTTGTAAGTAGTTAACCCAATGCACAGTGTACATTGCTATAGTATTTTCACTAGTGTTAACTCATCAGCCTTACAAAACTATAAGTTTTATGAGGGCAAGAACAATGGCTTTCTTGCCAATATGATACTTACAATGTCTGACCCATCCAAGTAGTTCAATAAATATTCGTTGAATGAATAACAATAAATAATTAATGTTTGAAGCAGAAAGTATGCATGTGTACATATGTATACACATATTTTTATATCCTATACTACTGTGTATATATGGTAACGTATAGTACACATAGCAAATACTATATTGTATATAATTTATATGATAATTGTAGTGGTAACTGGTCTTTTGATATGCTACGTTGGTGTTACTCAAAGTAAATTCACCACACTTTGTAAGCATAGGTATTTTATTATTTAAGATATTTTTAAAAATAGTGGGTCTTTGATGTGCTACGATTTCTTGACGTCACAGGGATATATGAAACTTCAGATGTGAAAATTTCCGTAGATAATGAGTCATATCTTACAAAGCGAAAAACTTGGTACTTGCAAAATTAGCAGTTTCTTAGAGTTAGGCTTATAGTCATCCTACTACAAGTGAGATTATGTCTGGCATATTTGATAAACAGGAAATTCTGGAGTTCTTGGAGAAGACGGTGGAGGATTAACTCTGTGAAGGGACTGTAAAATTCTCTTCACTTAAAGCAGGTGTCTGACAGAAGTTCAGTCTCTGGCACTGACACTGCAAAATATGCTACTTGGATGAGGTTACATTTATAGCTGCAATGTCTTCTGGAATTGCCTTTTAAAAGGAGAGCCCTGAAAGACCTCTTTAGAAAACCCAACTCTCTCCATTTGCTAACTTAGACCAACTCACATCTTCTAAAATTACTCTGGACTTGCTTTTTTATTGCCAATAGTTTGTCGGGTCTACAATCAATGTAGTTTTGATGTGATGTGAAAAGATCAATAACTTTGAAGCTTTCATTTTAGTGTAAAATAAACTCATTTTCTTTCTCTTGTTATTTTTGCCAAGAAAAGAATGTTTAAAAGATAATGCTAAGATATTAAAACATATAATACATTTATTTGACAACTCTGATTAAAAGGATTTTAAAATAATCATTTAAAGTATGTATATTTTTAAGATGGTTTTAGAATTTGATTTTTTTCCCTTACACTTGAATTTCAGCAGACAAATGAATGGTTATACACATTTAAGTAAGAAAAGGGCCATTTTGTAAATATTTATTAAAAATTACTAAAAAGATCACAGCAAAATAATCTCATTATAAATTTTATAGAAATTGCATGTTTGATCTTCCAAGGTTGTCAAATACATCATTAAAACTGTATTTTATAGAGATACTAGTTTATTTACAAATACATTGTACCAACTAATTGAAAATGGATTTTACCAAGTATTTTTGGAGTAAATTTTAAATTAGAAATTAAATTTATCTGTGCTAAGTTTGAAATCTTTGCTTTAAAAATTGGTAAATTATACTCATCACATTGTAAAATGAAACAATATATTTTATGACAAGTTTTATTGAAACTGTAGATAATAAATCCTAGAGTTATGCATGTGTTTGTACTTAGTACATATACATCAAATATTTAGAATATATATGTGCATATACATGTATGTATATACATATTTATATTTGCTACATATATATTTTGTGTTAAATACATATATATTTAGTAAATGTATGTTTGTATTTAGAATACACACTCATACATACATATAAAACAAACAAGACTGTATTTTTGTGCCTCAAAATAAGTTCCCTTAGAATGAGTTTATTGGCAAGTGCCTTGGTGGACACGCTCATAAGAAACCGAGGAAGACAGGCAAAGTTGGATAGAGAGAGAAGGTTATTTTCAATGTGATTGCAAATGAAGACTCAGCCTATCTTACACGGAAGTCTGGAGCTGTCATTATCCTTCAGGTTTGTCCCAAACTGAAGCAAAGCTCCTGTAGTACCACATCAGCCAGACATTTATTGAGGACAACCTTGGGAGTGAATATAACTTTGGTTGAGTCAGTTCAATGCAACTGATATTCTTAACAGTTAGGGGATGAATACATTGACCTTGAAGAAGGATATCTGGGCAGAGAATCAGAGTATCCACTAAAATTTACCCCTTTCACCACTCTGATCTACATATGTAATTTAATAATTTTGCTTAATCCAGGCTTCTACCAGTTTTACTTTTATGTTCAGTGGGGAAAACTAAAATCCATGCTGCTGCAATTGATCTTGAGGCCATTTCTGATGCTCAGCCCCTTTGTCACTTAACTTTGTTTCCCTTAGCACACCTGCTCATCTACTTGGCTTGCCTGCTCAGGCGATCCAATCCCTCATCACCGAGGGATTTGAGCACCTGCCTAGCAAGTTTAATAGGACTCATATTGTGTTTACTGTAGGGAGAATTTTCCCTCTGGGGACCAGAAAATATGGACCTGCAGAAAAGAACGAAGTACCAGTTTATAGAATGTTATAGGACCAAAGCATCCCATGGTTATTTACTTAATCAACTCCCCCACCCTGCCCCTTGCTGTTGAATGGAACCCTTAGTCTTAGACAATGTTATGTGAAATCCTATGTTGTTTATTAAACTCTATGAAATTTCTCAACTATTGGTACTGACTAAGACCCAGTAGGTAGAGAAGGCAAACCCATTCCTAGAATATGTGTTGATCCTAGCAAACATAATTCACTGCCTTTTCTAGGATTAAAAGTTTTCAATGCAATAATATTGCCAATGAGTGGATGATTGGTTTACTAGAAGGATGAACGTTTTAGTGGTGAAAACAAACCCATATACTGAGTGATGTAAAATGTAGGCCTGTAACTTTGTGTGAGCACCAGAGTAGACAATAGAGTCCAGCCTGTAATACAAGTAGCCCTGCCTCTTGAGCCATGCAACCCTCTAGGCTTCATGTTAGGCTAGAATGTTCTATGGTTGGAAAAGATAGTATGTGAAATTTACAACAAGGCCTAAATTAAAAGGTAGTCCCTTAGAAATTTGGAGCAACACCATACCATCTATAGAAAAAATTATATAGCATTTGAAAATCAGCACCTAGAATGTGAGCTCTGGTCAGATGGAGCACCTGACAATGGATTACTAAAAGCTATGCAACCAGAGCATGCCATGTGAGCTGAGGCCTGTTAGACCCGCTAAGGTGTATGTTGCGTGGGTGTTTGCTGGGATGTTAAATCCTGTTTAAGGCTGAATTCCAATACATCTTCCTTATGAAATATTTTCTAGGTGTCCCACCTCCTTCCTCATTTGGAATTATCACTCTCTTCTCAAAAGAGTATGTTCCCATATTGATAAGCTATTCTTTGTTAAATTTTGTGTTGTTATCTAACACCACAGAATCTGGTCCCATAAATACTCTTCTACTGCTTAAAGGCATATATTAGCCACATCTGCATTTTCTCCAGACAATAATTCCCCTTCTTCCCTAGAAGGCCCAACATATCTCCAGTTGGTTATTGGTCAGATGGACAGTAGAAAATTTTGAGGGAGATCCTGAAGAGGAGGAGAATTATCTTATAAAATATGAGGCCATTTAATGATCTTAATGCAAAAAGCGTGGCATTATCAGCAGGAATTAAAATATAAGCATTTTTAAAGCAACAAGAAATCAAAGCAGATCCCAAAATAATGTTTATGCACATGTTTATGCATGTGTGCTTTTGTGTATGTGTGAACTTTGTGTAGGTATGTGTGCCTGTGTGTGTGTGCATATGTGGTAGTCTGTATGTATAATGTGCTAATTCCAACTGTTTTGTTTTAGTCTAAGAGAAAATGCTATTTGTTTACTTTATGAAGAAGAGAAAGGAATTAAGCTTTGACAAAAATATCACTTATGGAATACCACTAGGTAATGAAAGGAAATGGACCATTGATATATACAACATCTTGGATGGATCTCAAAGTTATTGTACTGATTGAAAAAAATATTAAGCTCAAAAGGTCACATAATAAATTATTTAATTTATTTAACATTATTGGGATGACAAAATTATGGGGATAGAAAACAGATTAGTGATTGTTAGAGAGCTTAAATGTTGAAGAGACCTAGGAAAGCTGATGTTGTAGTTCCCGAGTCTGAAGGCCTGAGAACCAGGAGAGCTGATGCTGCAAGTTCCAGTCAAAATCCAAGTCCAAAGGCAGAAGAAGACTGTTGTCCCAGCTCAGTCTTCAATGGATTGGATGAGGCCCACGTCCATTAGGCAGGGCAATCTGCTTTACCCAGTCTACTGATTCAAATGCTTCTCCCATCCAGAAATAGCCTCACAGACATACCCATAATAATGTTTAATCAAATATCTTGGCAACCCACGGATCATTCAGGTTGACACAGAATATTAACCATCACAGAGATGGAGTGAGGGAATGGGGATGCCTGTGAATAGAAAGAAGAAACATGAGGGAGAATTTTGTTGTGATAGACTATTACTGTAACTCAATTGTTATAAAACCACACATGTGGTAAAATTGCTTCACATTGTACCAATGTCAATTTCCTGGTTTTGATAATGTGCTATAGTTACTACCTATTAGGAGGAACTGGGTGAAAGCTACACAGACTTCTCTGTACTATTTTGAAACTGCTTATAAATCTGTATTTACTTTTTAAATTAAAAAATAGCTTTTACATTTCTTATTTAAAGTGTGATTTGTTTCAAGCATTGAGAAAGACACTATCAAAAAAAGTCATATTCAAGATGCACTCTAATATAATATATACAGTATTTTTCTTAATGATTGCCATCCTAATTAGCAAAATTATTAAGTGTGATTTAACACAGTGTTAAAGTCTTATCGATGACCTGGATGAATATCTGTAGTTCTCCAGAAAAGCATTTTACTTAATTCAAATTTCCAAGTGTTTTATATATATATATTTTTAAATCTACAGACATTAAAGATAATTTCCTCTTTGTGGTGGTTCAACACACCTTGAAACCAAAAAGAAGTAACAACTTGTTTTCCCAGAATCATACTTATTTATTGTTGTGGTGATGTATAAGAATTATCACCTTGGAAGGTGTTTTGATGTCAGATTTATTGCCAGGTTTCAACTGTTCCTTTATTTTACATCAGAGTTACTTGCCAATGCCAAGGATCAATAGCCCACTGGGAATGACAAGCAAAAGGGATTAGAAACTTGAAGCTAAGCTACCTGCCTGGAACATATAGCAGAACAGGGGCTTTTTTTAAAAAAATATTAAAACATATAGATGACAACACAGTCATAAGAGTTCTGTCTAAAGCAAAAGAGATTGCTTATCTGTAGCTGACGGTGTCTGCTGATCTGACAGCCTTTTCTTTTTTTTTTTCTTTTTTTTTTTTTTTTGACAGCCTTTTCAATGAGAATCCAGGTCAACAGTTTTATTCACTGACTTTGATTTTTTCTTACATTCAAGGGAAATAAAACAATGCAATAAAAAACAAAAGAGAGTACTGTAGATGAAAACTGAAAGAAATTACGATCTAAAGCTTTGGATTTGTAGTCTATGCTTTGTTTTCAAGATTCTCTCCTTCCCTTATGATCCTAACCCTTGTGGAAATGCAGTTTCTGATTAATGCCATAGTGGTCATACAAAGCAAACTGATACGTGAAAAAGTGGACTTTGCAATTACTATAACAGATAATCTCAGCAAGAACAGGGGTGGCCATGTTGCTTATGTTTCTTGAACATATTGGCAGCTGGAAGGAGGGCTCTGGGGGTAGGTAGCTGCCTGAGTTTCTTCATTTTCTTCTGTCTAACTTTAACATCTTTTAAAAGCAAAAACTGAATGAAAACCTTCAGGGGTCGCCCTTGTCTTTACAACCTGGATAATATAGAACATAGTTTGGGTTGTCTGTCTGAGTGATGGCTTTATGACACTGATTTTTACAGAATCCTGTCCGTGGTAATTGTGCGTAGTCTCAAGAATGATTATATCTGTAACACATTCACCCTACGTACCTTTTTGTCATCTCTTGCTTGACATGCCTACTCTGAGTTTCTCTGATGATCACTTTTTACTCTTTTAAAACCGTCTCCCCATGCAGTGGCCTTATGCACATCTCATTACATCACAAGCTAAGTCGTAATTGAATCCTTCTCCCCAACACTCTTGTGTGTGCACGCACACACACACACACACACACACACACAGATATGCCATTCACTAAAGAAAAGTCAGGATGAGACTACTGGATAAAAAACAGAAATAAAAATAGGTAACTTTTTGAAAAATTGGGAGTATTAGAATGAAACGAAAATGCAAAAAATAAATAAAAGCACACGCATGCGCATAAACTGGTTACTAGGTTTTACCATTCCTTCTCCACCAGGATTCTTTACAATCTTTGCTCCACGGCTCTGTCCCCTTCCTCCAGGTGCCCACCATTTCTCAACGGTTGGTTTTCACTTTACAGGAGTCCAGTTCAAATGTTTTGTGCCTCTCTGGAGTGCAGGTTCCATCCCTTGGACTCAGAGAGAGAAATAAGTCCACCCTATCCCTCAGATTAAAGTCTGCTGCCTTGATTTGCCCTGAATGATTGATCTTTGAAACACCACTTCCTTCAGGGGAAGCTACTACTCTGACTTCTGAATGTTTTCTGTGGCCTAGAGACAGCTTAAGCCATCACAGTAGAAGATACATCTTTCTCACAGCAGTAAGGCTTCCTGGAGAATGTGCTTCCAGCTTGAATAAGCTCACGAAAGTGGTCCATATCTTCACTGAGGGAGGATGTGTCCAGAGAGAAACTTCAATTTCCACCCAGGAAGGTAGAAGGTGCATTTTACCGACCATTTTTTTTGTTTTTTGTTTGTTTTTACAGCTGCAAAATGTAAAGTCAAGGATCCTCCTCTAACAACAGAAATAAATTGCTGATAACTTTAATAGTTCGTTCCTGCTGCAAAGTGGGTTGGATACTAATGCTGTATTTTTGTTTTCGTTTGTTTGTTTGTTTGCTTTGGTAGTTGTTTAATCAATATACAGTCAGTTTTAGAGGTATTCTATTTGAAAAAAATCATGTCAGTTATAAAGTTGGCTTAAGTTAGTGGAAGTCAGTGATTTTCTTCTGCATTTTTATGTTTGGCTTTTATTTTGATGTATGTTTAGTGAGGACATTGTACTGCAGGTGGCAGCTGATTTTGTGATAGAAATAATTAAGAATGGATAGAATTGAAAGGTGAAATATACATTTTTTGTAGATCTGAAGATTAAAATAAATACTACTTACAGTTATTCTTTAGAGACATCAAGTAGAGAATTAACTAGCAAGTATTACCAAGAAGAATTCACATTCTAGATCTAGCCCTAGGCTACGTGCTATGGGTTAAATACTATTTAAATTTTAGAGAAACTTTTGATATTAAAAAGTTTCAGTCATTTTTTTTGGAGATGTCAGATTCCTCATAAACTAGAATGTGCATTTCTGAAAATCCTAAATTTATTAGGCTTGAAAAGAGGCAGATTAATTTCTTTGAAAATCTACTTCTTGAATGATACATAACCTGTAGCAGTATCTTGGTAAACAAGTGTTATTTTATTTGCTTTCTGCAGTGAAAAATATAAATATGTCATGTGTTTGATAAAATAGGTTTAAAGACTTCTTCTGTCAAATCAGTCTTATTTATTTAATTTCACTAGTCTTCATGTTGAGAGCATACTCATTTTAGTTCCTTTATTATATTTTAGTAGACTAAAAAATCATGCTCAATTATTTATTTCATATTCTAATCAGGTATAACCTGATCAGTTCTACCAAATTTGAGCCATTGTAAGTCCCCATTCCCCTCTAGATTTGCTACAGTTACACACCCTCCTTTGGCGTGTTTTGCCTGAAGAAATAACTGTTCCTGTCTTCACAGCAGAATCTATCAAAGTGGTTGTGCATCATGGCCTATCCACTGAGAGTTATCCAAGAAAAGCTGCTGACTGAAAATAATGTGTGGAACCACTACTGATCATTGTTCTGGTAAATCTTTCTTTTTAGTTGCAAAGGGCCCCTTGGTAACAGTATAAAAATACACATATCCACAGAACTGTAGTTTGTAATATAGCTTTCTCCAAATGGTTCCTTTGAGGTCTCACACCAAGTTTTGAAAATATTTTTAAAGAGAACATGGACATCTGACAATAAAAATATTCACGATTGTATAGAAATTGTGAAAACATCTATGTTATTATTTGGCATAATTATTCTATGGCATCTTACCAGGGCCTTTTAAACATCATTTTTTCAAAATAAGTTTTAGATGAACTTTGAGAAATGTGACTTGATCTTGCAAATTCTAAACATTAAGGTCCCTCAGTTTTAATAATATATCATTTGGTGATTTTACTGAGGTTGTTTTTATAGTTGTGACCCCTTAATCCTGACAGTTCTCTTCTTCTGAACAAATACTTTATTCTCTTTTTTTCCATTTAAAAAAAATTACAGGTATTTTAATATTAATATTTAGGTGTAAATACTTTTTTATATTTCAATGGTATGCTAGAATAGTGTGAGGTGGAAATGTTTAGAAGGATATTAATTACATTTTCTGATTAACTTTCTGCTTTATTTTAAAATGTTATTTATTTATTTATTTATTATTTTTGGCTGTGTTGGGTCTGCATTTCTGTGCGAGGGCTTTCTCTAGTTGCAGTGAGTGGGGGCCACTCTTCATCGCGGTGTGCGGGCCTCTCACTCTTGCGGCCTCTTGTTGCGGAGCACAGGCTCCAGATGCGCAGGCTCAGTAGTTGTGGCTCACGGGTCCAGTTGCTCCGCGGCATGTGGGATCTTCCCAGACCAGGGCTCGAACCCGTGTCCCCTGCATTGGCAGGCAGATTCTCAACCACTGCACCACCAGGGAAGCCCTCTGCTTTATTTTAAATCAAACTGAAAGGATGGTAGAGCATTTCAACCCAAATCCATAACTAGCAAGCATATTAACCAAAAACCCACTTATTTTTATGGTCTTTACTAAATGATGGTCTTTTATGGTATCATATTAGATTTCACCATGGGTACCAAAATATATGTGGAGATTATGGACTGATCTTGCATGTGTACTGACTCCTGGCATATTGAAGGAACATTTTTTCCAGCTTTATTGAGATGTAATTGACATATAATATTTTGTAAGTTTAGTGATGACTTGATATACATATATATGGCAGACTGATTAGCATTTTCACATTGATGTATTATCTGTGGATAGTTGCTAGTTGGTCTGCTTGTGAGGGGGAGTGAAGTCAGGAATGACTTAGATCACCATCTTAACGAAATCATTTGTTTTTAACTAAGCTTTGGGGTGGTGTGTTTTGTGTGTGTGTGTGTGTGTGTGTGAGAGAGAGAGAGAAAGAGAGAGATTTCCTTATAACTGAGGTGAAATCATGTGTTTATCAGTCCTAGTTAATTGAGACTGAGATTTTATCCCACAAATCTGATATTGAATCCTTTATTATTTTATAAAAAAATACAAATTGTGAAATGCATGTGTGCTATGTCATTTGGAGAAACGTTTATGTTGCTTTTTGATAAATGTAAACATAAGAAATTAAATTGGACAAAGCCCTTTATTATGTAGCATTTAATATCATAAGTATTTTTGGTTTATGTGTTTCTGTGGTAACATTACTTTGAGGGTAGTTCTTCTAAAGCTGCAGGTGTGCGGTCCATGAGTGTTTCACCATATGTCTGCTCTTCTACATTTTTCTTCAGGTGCATGGAGGTTTCTATCTTTCCATACTGACCAAATGCATAATTGTGGAAAAAATGGTTAAATAGCAAAGCCAGGGGCTGTGGGAGCCAGGGATGAAATTAATCAAGGCAGTAGAGGAAATCAGTATTGATTTTTCCAATAATGGGTGAAGACTTTCTGAAATAGTACTCACCGTGGAAGTTACTCTTTTTTGTGTCTCTGTTCCATATGGTCACAATGACCGCTTCTTTACATCTTTCTATCCATAACCCAGCCTTTACCAGCCCCCATCACCCCACCAGTGTGAAAGAAGAAGGCATTGTGTGGAATATGGGTGTGGTTCCAGTTGGCACACGTTAAAGAGAGTGGACATCCTCATTTGCTTTCTCAGCTGCACGAGCATACAAACTCCGCAAGAGTAAGGTATTTTGTTTTGTTCACTCATGTGTCCCCAGAACCTTAAACATAGATGACACATAGGAGATCCTCAATAAATATCCATTACTTAATTAGTTAAAGAAAATGTAAGTAAATGTAGTTGATAAAAAATTCTGAACCTCAGGGAATATAAACAAAATGGCAGAATTTTCCATTGATGGATTTTTCTTCCTCATACAAGTAAGAGATCATACCAATAACAATTAAATTTCCAGCTCAAAAATTCGAAACAGTATAACACTGGACCAAGAGCATAACACAGAATCAAGTTTAAAGTAAGAATTGGACTGGTCTCAGAGAAGGGTGCATACATTTTCCTAAACCATAGGAAAACACACACATACACACATACACACACACTTTTATATTGCATTTAAGTACTTAGTAAACAATTTGCTATATTGTGGTTTCAATCATTCCCTTTACTGGTCTTAAAGAAGTTCTTAAAAACAGTGGTTCTCAAGCAAGGAATTTTTCTCCTCGGCGGATATTTGGCAATGTCTTGAGACATTTCTGACTGTCACACTGGAGGCCTGCTATTATCATCTAGTGGGTAGAGACCAAGGATTCTGCTAAACATCCCATAATATTTAGACCAGTCATCCACAACAAAGAATCATACATTCTAAAAAATCAATAGCACTGAGATTGAGAAATTCTGCAGTGAAGGAACATTTATCATACTTTCACAGAGATCTCTTGATTGGTAGAGAAGACACATTGCTAAACAAGCCTTTGGTACTCAGGTTAGTTAATCCAGGTAAGGAGAAGCTGCATCGAACACAGTTCTATTTAAGCACTTCATTGTTACACCCAAAATGAACTACCTACACAAATGCAATAAAAAAAAAAAAAAAGTACATTTAAAATGATCCTGGGAATTTTATCTCTTTACAGGTACATTTGATTGTCCTAAAAATTAGAATTGAAAATTTCTTTCAAGGCAATACTTCCAACTCGGAAACCATGTGAGTAATGCAAAGGTACTGTTTGAGAGATGAAGTTTTGTCCACATCTAACATATAGCAAGACCACAGTAATTATCAAGTATATGAATAATTAAATATATGAAATGCAACACTTGATTTTCTTTGAATCACATAGAATAATATTAAGGCATAATCACTCATCCAGTTGATATCAAGAATGATATATTGAAAATGATGTGTTAGTTTGGTTCCTTCTAGAAGCAAAATCTGAAATGGAATTAGAAGTGCCTGAGATTTATTGGGAGGAAATGCCTGCTCAGCATGGTGAGGGAGTCAGAGAAGGTGAGAAAAGCAATTAGACTGCGTTGCAGTTCTGACAACTGTGAAGGAGAGGGGAAGGCAGGAGAGTCATGTAGGAAGTGTCTTGGACTCCAGCACAGTTCCAAGAAAGGTTTGATCCGGCCAATAAGAAATCTTCAAGCCCAAACCTCCCATTTGAGGAGTTCCCTGTCTTGCAGGAATGGGGCAACATTAGGATCCCTGCTGTGCAAGGTTATCAACTAGGGGCAGCCCACAGAAGCATGACCTTGTCGTGAGTGCAGTGGAATGTCCAGAGAAACAGCAGCAGTGCTGAGTGTCTGTCTATTCTCTGTAGTAGGAAGTGTGAATAGTGCATTTTTATAGTGGTTACGTCATTAAAGACAAGATGTTAGAATGCTCTTCAGTCTGTTTCCACACATGAGACATCAGAAGCTCTGAGAATATCTCCTGAGAATAGTAAATGAAAGCAGAAATGACAATCTGTATCCTCTCTCCCCATTTTTGGTAATGTTTTGTAACTATTAAATCTTAAACACAGAATTATGCTGTGGTTTTCATATCAATTACAGATGATTCGTATTTGCAAGATCATGAATTGATATGAGGAACCATTATTCACTGATAAATACAGAATCCTGACTGAAGATTTTGAAAGGATGATTGAAAAGAGTACTTTACAAGTGGAGGCTGACACAGAATATATCTAATAATGCAGTGATTACCCGATATGTGGAAATTTACTTATACCAACAGTTTCTGATTGAAGGTTTTACAAACTTCAATGTTTTTTATTTAACTGGAAGGAGTGTTAGAAATGGTTTTAATATAACAATACTGGGATTTCTACCTTGGATCTATTGATACTCCAAAAAACTTACTAATAGAGTTAGATATAAAGCTACAAGTTTTATATGGTGGTTTTGACACAAATTGGTTTAGACTTGAACTTGACAGTAGGAACTAGTCATACTTCACATTTTTCTATTGTGTACTTCCTAATTTCTTCCATGACTATTCTTTCAACAGTATTACACAAATATTCATGAATGCTGCATCTGTGCTAATCGCTAATCTGAACCAAAGTGTACTATCAATTAGATTAACGAAGGTTTGATGTAATGACTTTACCTCTTTTTGATATTCATCTCTAAATAACTCTAATTTTATCTTTTGAACCAGTGCTTCTTATAACTGGAGTGGGCACTCCGTTATTCCTACTAAGAGATTTATGCTGGAGAAAAATGAAGTGGACCAGTACCTTAGGGCACACTGAAAATAGCACCCCTGTGACCGCTTAGTAAGATTAATTCCCATCCCTACCATTTATGGTAGATTGCCATCGTTTCCCCCTTAAATTTATGCTGTTTCAATTACTACATTTTTTCTGCCTTTATTCTAACTTACTTAATAACTAATAGGCATATTTCAAAAGGGGAATAAAAAGAAGCTCAGAAATTCTGTGTGCACTATTTTAAGACTGCAGCTGCACTTATTACTCTATCTCTTTAAAATGTTCAGTTTATTTTTATCTAATTTTTCTAAGAAGGTGTTAGCCTCATGTGCTTTCATACCTTACTTTATCCCTAACCTTCTACATCTACCAAAGCGAAGAAGAAAAAAGATAATCAAAGCACAGTTAAGAAAACGAAGTTGGACTAATCCTAGTTTATTTCCATAATCCATAAGCTTCAATAATGCAGTAAATGCTGTGCCTTCCTCAGGTCTGCAAAATTCATTGTGGCTTATTGTGCAAAATTCTTCAACTTACTTCACATCATTCTGCAGGACAGGTTCCCAAGAAATTTTCTGTCTTCCATTTTTGCCATATTTCCTTTCTACCTGTCTTCTTTTTGCATTCTTTCCTCTTTCCTTTCTTTCCTATATACAATATTATATTCTTATTCTCTTTCTTTTTTGCACAAAAAGAATAGGAGGTTGTTGACAATTAATATGCCAACCAAAAATAGAACCTTTAAAATTATATCTTGGTTACAGTGTCAGACACTCTTCTAAATATTTTCTATATATTGTTACCAAACCAAACTTGGGTCCACTTGCACATGTGCAGTAAAGCCAATCTACTGACACCGGGTTGTGGTGAAGGAAAGGACAACATTTACTGAAGGGGACCAAGCAAGGAGAATAGGCAGCTCATGCTCCAAAGATCCAAACTCCCAGATGTCTTTAAGGGAAGGAGTTTCAAAGGCAGTGTGAAGGAGGAGGCTGCCAGGTGCATGATCAGCTCGTGCACAATTCTCAGATTGGTTGGCATCAAGGTTAAGTTTCAAGCATCTCTAATCTTCTGGTTTCAACTGGTCTGGGGCTTACGTGCTGACAGCCAACAGTTTTCATCTGGTGGGGGTCTGCTTCCTCTAAAAACAACGTAGTAATATGTGTCAGGCCTTTATCTATATCTTTCAGGGAACTGAGATTTTGATGACTCTGCTGTGTGGCTGGTTTATGGTCTAAATTGTTGCTAGTTTCTTGGCCCACCAGAGATTCTTTATCTCTACATCTTCACATCTCCTTAATCATTAACTCTGTTTTAAAAAATAAATTTATTTATTTATTTACTTTTGGCTGCATTGGGTCTTCAATACTGCATGCAAGCTTTCCCTAATTGCGGTGAGTGGTGGCCACTCTTCATTGCGGTGCACGGGCGTATCATTGCGGTGGCTCCTCCTGTTGCAGGGCACGGGCTCTAGGTGCACAGACTTCAGTAGCTGTGGCACATGGGCTCAGTAGTTGTGGAGTGGGCTCAGAAGTTGTGGCTCATGGGCTTAGTTACTCCACAGCATGTGGGATCTTCCAAGACCAGGGCTTGAACCCGTGTCCCCTGCATTGGCAGGTGGATTCTTAACCACTGCGCCACCAGGGAAGTCCCAATCATTAACTCTTAAGCCAGCCTTTTTGAGACTCAGAGGAAGCCTGAGAGACTAAAGCAAAAACCTTTCAATTCAAGGGGCACGGGCACAGGGGGCTTAAATATGGTTTCAATCCCCCATTTTCTTTGACACTCCTCAATCTTGAAAGGAACAGGTTCAGGACAAGAATGGGAATAAAGTTTCAAATAAAGAGGTTAATCATAAACTTAGCAGAGGAATTAGGTTTTAGGGGAACTTGGTTTCAATATTATCTCATTCAATCCTCCCAAGAACACTTTTATATAAAAAAAATTGAAATTCTCATTTTGCAGATGGAAAATCTGATACCCACATAAATTAAGGCACCTTCCCAAGGTTACACGGCTAATATATGAGAGTTAGGACTTGCATGCAAGTAAATCAGACTTAAATCCTGTGACCTGAACCCCTTATAAAATGCTGCCTCCCTGAAGTGACAGTCTGCCAATGGTGTGGACTAAAATAATAGATGTATCTATTAAAAAGAAATATGACATTACTTCAAGATTAAAACAATTTACATTGCTAATAAATTCTATTAGATATTAACATGTAAGACTTTATCCATGGAAACAACATAATATTTAATAGTTAATGCTGAAGAAGTATTCAAGTAGCTTTTCCCTTTCCTATGACCTTGATTATCAGAACAAACATAATACAAAATATTTTAATAAAGTAGTGGTTAGCTAATCACTGAAGACTTCGTAGTTTAATTTAGGTAAAGGTTGGTCTAGAAATCCCTCAAGAATAGGAAGACTAGTATTCAACTATTTTCTAACGTAAAATGTTCTCCAACTGTGTGCTAGCAAGTCCTTGGTATCAGTCATATTAAGTTAAATTTATTAGGGGACATAGTATCTTTGTTGAGGTTAACGTAGTCTGGATTTCAAACCTGCAGGAGTAAGATTAATAGTCTTACCTGCAATAGTCTCTCCTGAGAGAACTTACCTGTGTTCTCACAGCAATGGCAGGACACCTTATCTTTATAAATGAATCAGTAGGAAATTCTAAGAATTTCTTCATATAGCACTTTCGTATTTCTCTTGAACCTTGAAAAGTGCTTGTTTGAAACAAGAATTCTGCACCAAGGAACAGGGAAAACATGATTGTGACTGAACATTTTAAAATTCCATTATCCTGGTCAAAATCTTTGATTATGTTGATCACAGAAAAACCTGATGCTGCTGGGTAAACCATTCATGTAAAAGTGTTATGTGGGTTACAGCGATCAATTATCATTTAAGTAATGGAAGGTTATGCTCAGAAATATGGAAAACGGCAACCTAAGCATAGCATCACACTGAACTATCTTAGAATCCAGGGATTACATGAGAACTGAAAGGATAGGATACAATTTGAGGGAGAGGTTAATCATACTATTGCTCCAATGGATGGAGTTTATTCATCTTCATTCTGCTATTCCATCATAATCATGACTTAACTCTTCTCTGTCTAGGCTTTTCTTTGCCTTTCATCTTCCAAATATGAATATCTTGATTCTATGTCACATCCAATCTCTTAGAGATAATCTAAGTGATATAAGTAAGCCATCATCATCTCTGATGGGTTGAGGATTGAGGGCTTTAGACTACTGGGCAATTTATAAATGTGATGTCCTTAGGTCTGGTGCCCTTCCTTATTCCAAATACCAGCTATATAGAGCAGGTGTAATTCACAGTTGCTCATGCTAACAGAAAATCTTAGGGCCTTTGCCTTTATATTGATACTGTATGGACAGAAACAGCTGCTGTAATCTTCGAAGGTACCATGTTTGGCCTGCTGATCTCAATGACAATAATGAATACAACCTTGAGACACAGCATACAGAACAGAATCAGTTAGTTGCATATTGTGTTTGCAGCTTTTTAATCAAATTTGCTCTTTAAATGACATGGATTATTTACTATCAACCATTTCAACCTGAAAATCCATGAAAATTTGGCCAAAACTAATAATGCTGTTTTCTTCAATTAGACTAACTAGAAAATGAGAAGATTTGCATCATGAAGCCACTCTTCTTTCTGATAGCAAAGCTATATTATTGATGCAAGGGAAGGTACATATTTTTTGCTTCGACAAAAAGCCAGGCTTCTAGTTCATTGAAATGTATTCAGGTATAAGTTAAAAGTGTAGTGAAGGCTCAGAAAAAGCCCTTCTTTATGTTACTTGAGGTAAAATTGTGGTCTGTCAGTGCTTGCTTACCTATTCTGTTTCTGTCAGAGAAATATAGTCCTTTGAAAAGTCATTACTTTAATCCTGACCCTGTGTTGCTCAACCCAGAGTGGTTTCTACCAAAGACTTAAAAGCTGCTGATTGAAAGCAGAGGAACTTAATGCATTTCTACATATTTATTCTGGATTCTGCAGGAATGTCCTTTTGTAATACAGTTATTTGCTTGTTGTGTTTCTCAGCAGCCTGAATTGAATGAAGAACTGAAAATCCCAGACTTTCTGCCTACTTTAGCCTGGAAGAGAAAAGCCCATCTAGTAGTATAAAAGTCTTGCAAGAAAAAAGAAACATCCTTTAAAAATCAAAATGTCCATTCCCCACCTTAAAGTTGGGTTACACTTATTGACTGAATTCCACAGGGTAACAAAAAGAAAAAGTCACTTTATAGTGGAGAAACCTGGCCAACGTTACCGTGGCCAATTCATCAAGGTTAACATCATCAGTGAACAGTCAGGTCGACTGCAACTACAGCTGAAATGATGTGACAAGAAGGACACTTCACCTCTGCGGCATTTGTCCCCCAAACCCATAACACCAGTCTGACCATCAAAGAAATGTCAGAAGAATCCAAATTGAGGGATCCTCTGCAAAATACCTGACCAGTACTCCTCAAAATTGAAAATCAAGGAAAGTCAAAGAAAGTCACAGACCAGGGGAGCATAAGGAGACATGTCCACTACATATGATGTGGTACCTTGGATAGGATCCTAGAATGAAAAATCGTCATTAGGGGACAGTTAGGTAAATGGTTAAAAAAGAAAACAAATTAAGTGTAGATTTTAGTTAAAAGTGTTTTTACTAAAGTTGGGTTCTTAGTTATAACAAATGCTTAGTTATAACAAATGTTAACTTTCTTAATCATCGGATCTTAGCATTTCAGTCATCAAAATAAAACCAAACCAAACAGGAGAGCTGTTTTGCAAGTCAAGATGGCAAAGTAGAGGAGGGTGGAGTAAAGTGATATGTTTTCACTTTTGAATCCTTAGATTATATTTGGCTTCTGTTTAGGATACATTTTTCAATTTCAATAACAAGGAGATGAAAAAGTCAAGTCCATGTTCTCATACCATCAGTTTAAGACTATAACCAGTGTTATGGGTGGAATGAGGCCCCCCTCAAAGCTCATAGGTTGAAGTACTAACCCCTGGTAACCAAGGTAGGGCCATTACAGAGGTACTCAAGCTGAAATGAAGTCATTAGTGTGGGCCCCTGTGGAATATGACTGATGTCCTCATATAAAGGGGAAATTTGGACACAGAGACACAAACAAAGGGAAGGCAATGTGAAGAGACACAGGGAGGAGATGACCATTAATAAGCCAAAGAATAAGGCCTGCAGATAAGGGAAGCAGATCCTTCCCTCACAGTTATCAGAATAAACTCAGTCTGCCAACCCCTTGATTTTGGATTTCTAGCCTCTGGAATGGTAAGGCAATAAATTTCTGTTTTGTTTGTTTGTTTTTTAAGAAGCCCAATCTGCGGTACTGTGTTAGAGCAGCCCTAGCTAAGTAATAGAGTCAGTGACTAATGATCAAAATGAACATGTTTGGTGTCTCAGTGGAGACAGATTCAAGTGCTATGTGGAGTGTCAGGGCACAGCCAAGGAAGTCACATTTGGGGAAGAACTCCAGGGTCAGTGAGGAGTTACAAGCAGGGAGAAAAGGTCTATGTTAAGTTGTACGGGTAGAGTAATAAAACAGGATTGGTGTTTACTAGGCTTGTTCCACAGCAACTAGGAAATAAAGTGTCAGTTAAGAATCAAGACTCAGCCCAACTTTTGCTGTTCAAAGAGCTAATTAACAGGGAGCTGGAGCATATCTGGCTGGACACCTGACTAGCGGATCATTGCTAAGGTTTGTGCCTCAAGGTAACTCGCAGTAGCCAGGAATAAAATGAACCATAAAGGACTGTAGCTAAAAATATTGACCTGGAGGAATAAGAACAGATTCAAAATTTTAAATGAAACCAAAGGTCTTGATTCAACATTAGAAATGAAGTGAATCAGAAATACAGGTTCAATATGATTGTGAGAGTGAGGGGGCATGCCTCCACTATCTTCTACTTTAGAGGGGTTATTGATAAATAAATGTCCATCGTTCTTACCAGCTTGCATGACCATTCTTGTAGGCCATGGCATCAGCTCTCCTGTAAATACATTCAAAAAACATTCATTATTATATTCTTACTGCATTCACAGGCCTGACAAATTATGTGGAGGAAAATAACAAAAGAGAAATCACACAGTCCTTCTCCTCAAGTTTTTTTTTCCAACTAAATCATCCGGGGCGGGGGGGGGGGGGGGGGAAACACCTCTAGTTTAACATCAACCATGTATAATAAACTCTGTTAAAAACTACACAGTGCATAGTAACATGATTCAAGGGATTCTTGGTTATAAATTAGCAGTGAAAGAAAATAACTTATAAAGATTTATAACACAAGCCATTAATATCCATAAATTCATTTTAGGAACTTTGAACTAGATAAATAAGTTAACTTCTATTTTTGGAGTGCATGTGTGCGTGCTTTGAGTGAAAGGAACTTGATTGATTACATGGAAAATTTATGATGTGTACAACTTCCATCTATAACAGGGATTAGTACACATTTAAAGTAACATATTCTAAGTAATGCTACAGAAATAACTTTTGATAGATAGACATATGCCTCAGATTACACTGTTAAAAAAACTTAATTAGATGATAATAAAAAACTATACAAAAGTGGAATGAACCAAAAGTCAAATCCCAGATTAAAATCACAGAGGACTCCAATGTTATATACACATAACGTGTTATAAAATACCCCCAAATTTAGTTGCTAAATAGCCGTCAGTTATTACTGCTCACAGGTCCACAGGTCTTCTGGACAGTTCTCTGGATCTAGAATAGACTTTTCTGAGCTTAGCCGGGGTCCTGGTTAGTTGGTGGACAGGGAGGGAACTGATAGGTCAACATAGCTTAACTGGAATGCCTGGCAGTTGGTTGGCGGTCTGCTAAGGTGAAGACGATGACTGGGCCATGTGTCTCCTGTCATCCTGCAGTCAGATGACTTTTGTTCAAGGAGGAGACAAATTTTAAGACAGAGAAAAGTGCACAAGGTTTGAGGAGGCCTAGGCTGGGAACTGGCACAGTCATCTCTGATGTGCTCTATCAGCCAAGGCAAGTCACGAGGACTTGCAGATTCAAAAGCAGGGGACTATAGTTTCTACCTCCTAATTGAAGGGGCAACAATGGGTGTGAACACAGGAAGGGATGAAGGATTGCACCCGTTTTTGCAGTTTCCCACAGCTATTAATCAAAGTGATGTTCAGCCTTGCCAGAACATTTAAACAAGTTTTCCGGGAAAGTCTTCTTTATTTAAATCCCCAACTTTAAGAAGTGTTTTCTAAAATGTCACATATGTACTGAATATAAACATAAAGATACCAAAATCAATATAAATATTTCCTCTTGTTTTACAAAATGGATATTCAGCTATTTCCAGAAATAATATATCCGAGGCTATTACTATAAAAGTTGAGAAAAGGCAAGAAACACTTTTTGTCTTAGTTTGCTAGGATGTCCACAACCAAATACCACAGACTGGTAGCTTCAACAACAGAGATTTACTTTCTTACAGTTCTGATGGCTAAAAGTCTGAGGTCAAGATCTCAGCAGGGTTGGTTTCATTCTGAGATCTCTCTCTTTGGCTTGTAAGTAACCATCTTCTTGCTGTGATCTCACATTGTCACACCTAAATCTGTGTGTCTCTGTGTCCTAGTCTCTTCTTATAAGGACAGGAGACATATGGGTTTAAGCCTCAGCCATATGATCTCATTTTATCATAATTACCTGTTAGAAAGCTTGCTCTTCAAATACAGTCACATTCTGAGGTATTGGGGGTTAGGACTTCGATATAAGAATTTGATGTAGGACACAATTCAGCATATAACGCCTTCTATACAAATAAAGCCAGACAGTCTCGTGGTTGCTTGAGATGTGATAGAGTTCTTGATATAGATTGTTTGTACTGTTGTTAACATTACCTCCACAATTGTTCTGTTCACACTGTCCTCAGCTGAGACCATTGGGAATGAATATTATTCTCTGCTCACTCTCTTGAGAATTATCTGTGCCCTACTTTGATACACAGGATTTCTTGTCATGCTTTTGGAATAAGCTTTTATGGTTTGATAAGTACATATATGGATAAAATACCTCAGTGAGTAGAATTTGAAACTTTTGGGAAAAGCTCGACTTTCTGGATGGATTTTGGTATCAATCTTTTACCTTCATCTCAGCACAATCTCAGGTAAAGATATCAAAATAGGTGAAGATCTTTTAAACATGTTGGGTTTTTTATATTACATGTGTACATACAGCATATGCATTTATATGTGCTGTGTTTATTATGTTCATCCAAGTCCCTGAGAAGGAGGTGGGTATAGTGTAATTCCTATTTTCTTTGTGTGTGTGTGTGTGTGTGTGTGTGTGTACAAATAGGTTTTGACAGTTCTGAAGATGTAGTTAGTACAGGGATTGAAATAAAAAAGCCAGACTCTCCAATTTTTCCTTCACTCCTGTTTTCATTCTATAACTAATTAGGGAACTGCAGTTGCCTGGCTCTGAAGAAATCTATATTCATCAGAGAATAGAAGACTATTTTAACAGAAATGTTATTTTTTTTTTCTATTCCAAGGCATATTCACAGACTTCAGTATGTGAAAACAAATTAAATACTCTAGACACATCTATTCATCTCAATGACTGTATATTGCTTCCTTCTACAAAGCTAAGATTATTCTTTAATTAATGGGTAATTGCATATCAGACTCGAAAACATTTCCTAAAAGATAACTACTTCTTAGTCTTAAGAGGTTGGGTAAATAAAGCAAAATACTCTTGAACTAGTACACTGACAATTAGACTCCTGGGATTTTCCAAGAGCTAGTCTAGAAGTAAATGCATCTCTGAATCTTTTGTTCCATCAAGGACACATGGATTGTACACTAAAATATTTTTATTTTATTTATTTATTTATATTTATTTTATTTTTTTTTTGTATAATTTCATAAAATAAAGAGTATAAGAAAATAATATACAAGCACAGTTTATAAACGAGACATACAACATTTCTATATTTTCAAAAAGGGATCCTAAATAGCTATTTTTTTCTGCCAAGTTCAGAATATTTGTTGACAATTTTCAAGCTTGAATTCAAACCCAAAGCTTTCTGGCACACAACATGTGTTCTTTTTACTCTGCCATATTACATAGTGTAAGTTAAACTTGTTCATATTACTTTTCTGCCTTAATTCTCTTGGCTTAGAAATTCAGCTCAAAGACAGATAACCATCTCCCCTTAAACACAGAGAGCAAAAGTTTCTAGTTATACAGATGTGTGACTTCTGTAGCTCACTTGAGTGGACATTTGAGACATTGTCTTCTAGTAACTAGGGTATTTTCTCAAATTGGAAGACCCCTGAGAGAGGCCTGACAATCTTTTGCAAAACTTTCAACAAGAACTCTCCATGTTACTCTGAGAATGTTTTGTCACAAATAGTTGGAAAACCATGGGCCTTGATCATTCTTATCTCTTGACAAATTGGCATTGTGGATTTCTATTTCTATTGCCTTGCTTCATTTAAACTCTGGAATTTTTTTCTAGATTATTTATCTCTCAATTCTAATGACTTCAGTTGAATTTCTCACACTTATCTGATCCACGGCCTCTCTCTCCAGATCTACAGATTAGACATCTAATCTTATGCCTTCTTTTATTATTATTTTGCTCCCCACGACAATGACCATCTTCTAATACTCTGACAAAATGATCCTGATACGCTGTGAGTTTGAGAGGGTGTGCTTTGTCGAAGTTATCCATACGCTAATATTAACAGGAAAGAATGGGATGTTGAACAAAATAATTAAGAAATGGTACTATGTAGATTATATATTTATTTTATTTTTACTCTGGTTATCTTCTTTCCAATGCTCTAAGGCATCCCCATTGGTGGAAAAAATTTTGTATTATTTTTCTGAACTAGGTAAAATATAACATATTTTGCTGCATTACAAACAACCCTAATATTTAATTGGCTTACAAACAAAGTTTATTCTTTGCATGTGTCTCATGTCTATCTAGGTCCAGCAAGGACTCTGCTTATTATCATTATTCAGAGGCCATTGTTAATGGAGGCTTAACTTTCATACATGCTTCCATATCCTAGAGGAAGTGAAAGAAAGGTATGGCCAGCTATGCACTGGCTCTTCATCATCTGACAGAAGTGAAGAAGAGCTATTATTTTTGCTTATATTTCGAAGCATAACATGCTGGCCAGGACTGAAGCCAGCCAGAGGGGAAGTGCAATTATTCCTCAGAGATGGGAAGTCAATATTTACAAACAAAAATGCAACCTATGCAGGCTACCACAAGTCTACTCCTCTGGTCTCAATTGTTCCATTCACTCTGCTTTCTTTACATTCCTTCTTACTTACCTTCCTCCACCCCTCAGGAGAAGTCCCATTCAGTTATGGCACTAGGCTCAAAATCTAGGGTCTTGTGATAGCCTCCACCATAGGTCCTTATGTTCTGGAAAACTAACAAATAAAATTGTCAACTTATGTGTTCCCTATTTATAACCCCCTTAGCACCTCCCCCCCTCACACACCCAGAATACACTGGTAGAAGTGGGTCATTATAACCACAATAAACATTCCTATTTAAAATGAGGACACTTGCACTTACACAGCATTCACTGGCCCAAGACAATTCTGAAATCCTGCTAGATAGACATGTTGAGGGTCCCCTTCTTCAACACATCACTAGAAATACTAATAAAGACAAGCAAACATTATAACATAAGTAAATATGTTAAAAGTGCAAAACTCAATGACATAAAATAAATGTTACACCATAAGTCAAAACAACATAATTTCTCTGTACTTGTATTTAATTGATACATTACTTAAGGGAACTGGCTTAAAAGATGTTAAATCCTCTCCTGAACCTTTCAGTACCCTTCTTTTCAGAGAAGTTCCTATAGTAAGTCTATTTTTTAAAACCCATGTTGTTACTTTGATTTTTAACTCTGGCTTTTGCTGTTCTTTGCCTAAGTGGCTGCTCTGTGTTTTCCCTTCTCTGTAGATCACCAGAGGCTGCCTTTTCTCTGATAGCGACTCTCCATTGAGTGGGAATTTGAAGCAGTTTATGCCTTTGTTCTTTTGCAGTCAATCCAGAGATATTTTGTTCACCACATTCTTGCTTAACTTGAAGATTTTTATCATTAATCTCACAATCTTTCAGTGTCCCTCTCTGCTGGCCTCCTTTTTTTTCCATGTAAAAGCACATTCTTTTACTGTCCTGGTCCAATTTTGGTGTATTAATCTACTGAGTTTTGTTTTCTGAGGTTTTTTGTTTGTTTTTTTGTTTGTTTGTTTTTTGACTTTTTCCCTAATGTCTCTGCTCTGTTTTACTGACAGTTGATTCTGACTGATTTGTTGGAGATGGTATTCTGTGGGTGTGAAGAAATACAGCTAGAAAAGCTTGCCTCTGTTTTCATTATGCATTTTGAATTGGAAAAATCAGCCTTGCTCTCACAGGAAATCTGTTTAAAGCAGCCTGGAGGAAGACTTACATGCACTACCTTTGCAGCACACACACCCTTGAAAAATGCAGAGGTCTGAGTGTCCTGTCATTTGTGGCGATTTCTATGTGATCCCTCCACCATCTATATGCACACTTTTATTTTCCTCTAAACAGATCTTAAACTACAGAAAATGTAAATGACTACCCCACTACATTGTGTTCTACAGCCAGGGAAGTCACAGATACTTCCTGGAATTGTTGTTTTGGCTACACTATAAAATATCTTTAAAAGACTATTCATACATGAGACCTCCTGCATCAGCCTTCCTGTTCACATGTTGGTCTGCTCAGTACGTCTAAATCACTATGCAATTCCTTTGGCTCAGTTGCTTTTGGAAATGGGAAACCCACTGTGGTTTCTTGAAATCTGGATGTGAAACATTTGTCAATATCTTTTTTCTTTTTACTTATTCTACAAATTCAATCTGCTAGGGGAAACTAGATGTAAAGAGGTGAAAGAAAGGCACTAGAAGTCATCCATAAGATTTTCTTATTTAGTGATTCATTTAACCACATGCATCTGAAAGACTTATCTAAAATCCACAGCCAAGATATTTCACTAACACATCCATCCTCACCTCTCTTTGATCTCCTCCTATCTCATTGTCATTAGCTATGAGAAGATTTCAAAGAAATTTAAAGCAATTTCTTCTTAGGCAGATGTTGAAAGAATATGTTAAAGGTTGAGACAATAGATGTGGATTATTTTCCTGGACAGAGTAATATGGAGAGGCCAATATCTTAGAAGTCTCAGATTCCATCAGTCTAAGTAAGCAATTCCATTGAGACTTGACCACGTTTTGCTTATGAATATTCTCTCTTTAACTTCTGTCTGGTATTTTAAAAGCCCAAGTTGTACGAAAAAGGAGGGCTATGAAGCTACCTCTATTCAATAGAAAGTATAAAGGTTTTTTTATTGCTCTTTAGGCACAGGTTATTAATGCTATAATGACATTAAACAGTATTAAATGCAAATTTACAAAGCTCTGAAGAGCTTTATTAAGATAAGCAACATTTTATTGAGTCAATTCAGTAGCTATTTTAATGAAAATCTGGCTAAATAAATCTCAGTGGAAGCCACCACAGATATTGTATCTTGTGTCCTGCGGAATAAGCAACTAAATTTGGCAGTGGTGAGAGACAGAAACCTGTAAGGGGGAGAAGAAGGTTGGAAGGGGTGAAGTATAGGGCTATAATCTAGACTTTAGAACTTTTAGAACGATTCCCTCCATTTCATTTACTGAAATTGCAACTGGATATCATACAAACCAATTATCTGTCTTTTGATACTAAATGACATCTCCCTTTCTAAGTAAATGAATGACATTTCTTAACTTTTCTAAGTGAAGAAATGTGTGTGTGTATAAATTTAAAAGAAAGAGAGGAAGGAAGGAAAGAAAGAAGAAAAAAGAAAAAAAGAAGAAAGGAGGAATTTTGAAAAAGAGGAAAAAGCAGGAAGGAAACAAGGACAGGAAGGAAGGAGGGAAAGAGGAAGGAAGGAAGGAAGAAAGAAAGGAAGGAGAGAGGGAGGTAAAGGAAGGTGGTTTTTTTGAATGGTGGTAATGACATGTTTCCCTCAACTTGACTGAATTTTGATGGATTTCTTCCAAACTATGGAGGCCTGACCTCCCTTTGATTAGAGCATTTACTTTAGAAAACTTGCAGTTGGAATTTCTTCCTCTTCTCCTTTGAGATATAAATCTCCTCTATCCCAGGAAAGTATTTTTCAAGGATCTGAGAGTCAGCCTTTGATATGTAATTCAAAAAATAAGGTCCCTATCTCCCAGTCTCTGTTGGGGGCAAAGGAGCTCAACTTCTATAAACCAAGATTAGCAAACACAGATGGCTTCATCCCATTGACCAACCTCCCTCCTAATGCTTTCCAGTACTTTTCCATTAGCCCAACCTGGAGTCTAAAAATCCTCCCACATTTGGTTTCAACAGAGTTGAGTTCAATCTCTCTCCCCTATTGCAAGTCTTGATTCCTACTGCAACTATGTTAAAGTCTTCCTTGCTGTTTTTAGTGTGTCTGATGCAATATTTCTTTTACAGAAGGATCACTAGTGTGCAAAACAAGAGCCCTAGGTTCTGGTCTTGGAGTTTGCATTTGAGTCAGCATGTAACATTTTTGCAGGTCTTTTAACATTTCCGGATATCAGCTTTTTCATCTTTCAGTTGAGCTTGTCAGTCTATAATTGTGTCTCAGCAGGTGTACTACTATTGTTTTGAAGGGAACAGTGCTTGATTGGTTGGTTCTGACCCCATTCATTGTACAAAGATCAGTACCCCGACTCCTGTCCACCAAATGCAGGTAGTGCCCAGGGGTTATGATAATAAAAACACTACCACCTTGCTACTCAAAGGTAGCCCTCAAACCAAAAACATAATTACCAAGAAACTGTTAGAAATGCAAAATCTCATGATGATGTTTATCATCATCATGTTAGATAGGTATTCAGTTATATGTTTTTCTGCATTAATTGAGATAAATATAAAAATTTTCCTTCATTTTAAGCTTGTGAATAAAATGACTCATTCTCAAGTGTTAAATATGTTCTATATTGCCATAATAAATTCAACGTGGTTGTATATTTCTTTATACATATTGATGAATTAGTTTGCTAATATTTTGCTTAGAATTTCTGATGAAAGTAGTCTCTGATTTTTCTTTCTTCTCAAGTCCTTACAAGGTTTCAGTTCCAGGAAGACACTGGTATCATGAAACTAGTTGCAGAGTAGTCCCTGTTTTTCTCTTTTCTTTTTTTTTTTTTTTTTTTAATTAATTAATTTATTTATTTATGGCTGTGTTGGGTCTTCATTTCTGTGCGAGGGCTTTCTCTAGTTGTGGCAAGCGGGGGCCACTCTTCATCGCAGTGCGTGGGCCTCTCACTATCGCGGCCTCTCTTGTTGCGGAGCACAGGCTCCTAGACGTGCAGGCTCAGTAATTGTGACTCATGGGCCCAGTTGCTCCGTGGCATGTGGGATCTTCCCAGACCAGGGCTCGAACCCGTGTGCCCTGCATTGGCAGGCAGATTCTCAACCACTGTGCCACCAGGGAAGCCCTAGTCCCTGTTTTATAGCTTATGGAAAAACTTTTATAAGATTAGATTTTCTGTATTGTTTTTGTTTTTTTTCAGATAACTGTAGCTAATATTTTCTAGGTGAGAAATATTTTACTGCATATTGAATTAATTAATATTTATTAAAATCTTAAGATTTTCTATTTATTCTTTTATTTTCACAAATTTTATTTTATTAAGAATTTGTCCATTTGTCTAATTATTTTTCATATTTTATCAAAAACTATATAATGGTTATATAATAGTATTTTATTATTAATATGTGTTAATACCTTATTTTATATTATATTATTTCACTTAATATCATTTTATTTTTTATATTTATTAAGACTGAGGGATATGTCATAAGTTTACAATATTTATTAGTGAGAATGGTTATTTGTTCCTTCTTTTTACCTTGATGAGTTTCAGAATGATCTATCTTTGTATTAATCTTTCAAAGCTTCAATATTTGGCTCTTTCATTCTCTTTATCGTGGGCTTAATTGTTATTTTATTAATTGCTACCTTAATCTTTACTTTTCTCTTTTGTATAATCTCAACCTAATTAACATTTTTTTTCTGACTTCTTGAGATAGATATTAGCTCATGATTTTCAATTTTATTTTTTCCTTTTTAAATACTGTATATTACCTATGTATTGGGGAGACCTTCAAGATGGCAGAGGGGCAAGATGTGGAGATCATCTTCCTCCCCACAAATACATCAGAAATACATCTACATGTGGAACAACTCCTACAGAACACCTACTGAACGCTGGCAGAAGACCTCAGACTTCCCAAAAGGCAAGAAACTCCCCACGTACCTGGGTAGGGCAAAAGAAAAAAGAAAAAACAGGGACAAAAGAATAGGGACAGGACCTTCACCAGTGGGAGGGAGCTGTGAAGGAGGAAAGGCTTCCACACACTAGGAAGGACCTTCCCGGGCAGAGACTGCAGTGGGTGGAGGTGGGTAGCTTTGGAGTCACGGAGGAGAGCACAGCCACAAGGTTGTGGAGGGCAAAGCGGAGAGATTCCTGCACAGGGTATCAGTGCCATCCAGCACTCACCAGCCTGAGAGGCTTGTCTGCTCACCCGCCAGGACGGGCTGGGCGGGGGCTGGGAGCTGAGGCTTGGGCTTCAGAGGTCAGATCCCAGGGAGAGGACTGGGGTTGGCTGCGTGAACACAGCCTGAAGGTGGCGAGTGCGCCGCAGCTAGCCGGGAGGGAGTCAGGAAAAAGGTCTAGAACTGCCTAAGAGGCAAGAGACCTTTGCTGCGGGGTGCACTAGGAGAGGGGATTCAGAGCACTGTCTAAACGAGCTCCAGAGATGAGCACGGGCCGCAGCTATCAGTGCAGACACCAGAGACGGACATGAGACGCTAAGGCTGCTGCTGCAGCCACCAAGAAGCCTGTGTGTGAGCACAGGTCACTCTCCACACCTCCCCTCCCGGGAACCTGTGCAGCCCGCCACTGCCAGGGCCCCGTGATCCAGGGACAGCTTTCCTGGGAGAACACACGGTGCACCTCAGGCTGCTGCAACGTCACTCTGGCCTCTGCCGCTGCAGGCTCGCCCTGCATTCGGTAGTCCTCCCTGCCCCCAGCATGAGGAAGCCAGAGCCCCCGAATCAGCTGCTCCTTTAATCCTGTCCTGTCTGAACGAAGAACAGACGCCTTCAGGGGACCTACATGCAGAGGCGGGGCCAAATCCAAAGCTGAACCCCAGGGGCTGTGTGAACAAAGGAGAGAAAGGGAAATTTCTCCCAGCAGCCTCATGAGCAGCGAATTATATCTACAAAAACAATTTCATGTTCCCTGCATCTGTGGAATACCTGAATAGACCATGAATTATCCCAAAATTGAGGAGGTGGACTTTGGGAGGAACTGTAGACTTGGGGTTTGCTGTATGTGACTGACTGGTTTCTGGTTTTCTGTTTATCTTAGTTTAGTATTTAGAGTTTATTATCACTGGTAGATTTGTTTAATGATTGGTTGCCCTCCTCCTTTTTTTTTATACATAGATATGTATATTGTTTTCCTTTTTCTCTTTTTGTGAGTGTGTATGTGTATGCTTCTTTGTGTGATTTTGTCTGTACAGCTTTGCTTTTACCATTTGTCCTAGGGTTTTGTCTATGTGTTTTTATTTTCTTAAATATAGATTTTAGTGCTTTTTATCATTGGTGGATTTATTTTATGGTTTGGCTGCTCTCTTCCTTCATTCCTTTTTCTTTTTTTTTATTACTTTTTAGTTTTTAATAATTAAAAAAATATTTTAATAACTTTATTTCTTTTTATTTTCTTTCTTTTTTTCTCCCTTTTCTTCCAAGCCATGTGGCTAACAGGGTCTTGTTGCTCCAGCCGGGTGTCAGCCCTGTGCCTCAGAGGTGGAAAAGCCAATTATAAGATATTGGTCCACCAGAGACCTCCCAGCTCCATGTAATATAAAATGGCAAAAGCTCTCCCAGAGATTTCCATTTCAAAGTGAACACCCAGCTCCACTCAACAACCAGCAAGCTACAGGGCTGGACACCGTATGCCAAAAAACTGGCAAGACAGGAACACAATCCCAACCATTAGCAGAGAGGCTGCCTTAAATCATAATAAGGTCACAGACACCCAAAAACACACCACCAGACATGGTCCTGCCCAGTGGAAGACAAGACCCAGTCTCATCTGCCAGAACACAGGCACTAGTCCCCTCCACCAGGAAGCCTACACAAGCCACTGAAGCAACCTTAGCCCCTGGGGGCAGATATAAAAAACAACGGGAACTACGAAACTGCAGCCTGAGTAAAGGAGACCCCAAACACAGTTAGTTAAGTAAAATGAGAAGACAGAAAATCACAAAGCAGATGAAAGAGCAAGGTAAAAACCCACCAGACCAAACAAATGAAGAGGAAGTAGGCAGTCTCCCTGAAAAAGAATTCAGAGTCATGATAGTAAAGATGATCCAAAATCTTGGAAATAGAATGGAGAAAATAAAGAAACGTTTAACAAGGACCTAGAAGAACTAAAGAGCAAACAAACGATGATGAACAACACAATAAATGAAATTTAAAATTCTCTAGAAGGAATCAATAGCAGAATAACTGAGGCCGAAGAAAGGATAAGTGACCTGGAAGATAAAATAGTGGAAGTAACCACTGCAGAGAAGAATAAAGAAAAAAGGATGAAAAGAAATGAGGACAGTCTTAGAGACCTCTGGGACAACATTAAACACATCAACATTTGACTTACAGGGGACCCAGATGAAGAAGAGACAAAGAAGGGCTTCCCTGGTGGCGCAGTGGTTGAGAGACTGCCTGCTAATGCAGGGGACACGGGTTCGAGCCCTGGCCTGGGAAGATCCCACATGCCGCAGAGCGGCTGGGCCCGTGAGCCACAACTGCTGAGCCTGCGCGTCTGGAGCCTGTGCTCCGCAACGAGAGAGGCCGCGACAGTGAGAGGCCCGCGCATCGCGATGAAGAGTGGCCCCCGCTTGCCACAACTGGAGAAAGCCCTCGCACAGAAACGAAGACCCAACACAGCCAAAATCAATCAATCAATCAATCAATCAAACATACGCATCTGATTCAAGATCCTCATTAAAAAAAAAAAAAAAAAAAAAAAGAGACAAAGAAAAGGATTGATAAAATATTTGAAGAGATTATAGTTGAAAACTTCCCTAATATGAGAAAGGAAATAGTCAGTCAAGTCCAGGAAATGCAGAGAGTCCCATAGAGGGTAAATTCAAGGAGAATTATACCAAGACACATATTAATCAAACTATTAAAAGTTAAATAAAAAGAAAACATATTAAAAGCAGCAAGGGAAAAACAACAAATAACATACAAGGGAAACCCCATAAGGTTAACAGTTGAGCTTTCAGCAGAAACTCTCAAGCCAGAAGGGAGTGGCAAGACATATTTAAAGTGAGGAAAGGGGAAAATCTACAACCAAGTTTACTCTACCCAGCAAGGATCTCATTCAGATTTGACAGAGAAATTAAAACCTTTACAGAGAAGCAAAAACTAAGAGATTCAGCATCACCAAACCAGCTTTACAACAAATGCTAAAGGAACTTCTCTAGAAAGGAAACACAAGACAAGGAAAAGACCTACAACAACAAACCCAAAACAATTAAGAAAAAGGTTATAGGAACATACATATTGGTAATTACCTTACATGTAAATGGATTAAATACTCCAACCAAAAGAAATAGACTAGCTGAGTGGATACAAAAACAAGACCCATATATGCTGTTTACAAGAGACCCATTTCAGACCTAGGGACACATACAGACTGAAAGTGAATGGATGGAAAAAGATATTCTATGCAAATGGAAATCAAAAGAAAGCTAGAGTAGCAATTCCCATGTCAGACAAAATAGACTTTAAAATAAAGACTATTACAAGAGACAAAGAAGGACACTACATAATGATCAAGTGATCAATCCAAGAAGAAGATGCAACAATTGTAAATATTTATGCACCCAACATAGGAGCACCTCAATACATAAGGCAAATGCTAACAGCCATAAAAGGCTAAATCAACAGTAACACAATCATAGTAGGGGACTTTAACACCTCACTTTCAGCAATGGACTGATCATCCAAAATGAAAATAAATAAGGAAACACATGCTTAAAATTAGACATTAAACAAGATGGACTTAACTGATATTTATAGGATATTCCAGCCAAAAAGAACAGAATACACTTGCTTCTCAAGTGCTCATAGAACATTCTCCAGGATAGATCATATCTTAGGTCACAAATCAAGCCTTGGTAAATTCAAGAAACTTGAAATCGTACCAGTATCTTTTCCGACCACAACACTATGAGACTGGATATCAATTATAGGAAAAAATCTGTAAAAAATACCAGCACATGGAGGCTAAACAATACACTACTTAATAACCAAGAGATCACTGAAGAAATCAAAGAGGAACTCAAAAAATACTTAGGAACAAATGACAATGAAAACACGATGACCCAAAACCTATGGAAGGCAGCAAAAGAAGTTCTAAGAGGGAAGATTATAGCAATACAATCCTACCTCAAGAAACTAGGAACATCTCAAATAAACAACCTAACCTTACACCTAAAGCAATTAGAGAAAGAAGAACAAAAATCTCCAAAGTTAGCTGAAAGAAAGAAATCATACAGCGCAGATCAGAAATAAATGAAAAAGAAATGAAGGAAACAAGAGCAAAGGTCAAAGATCAATAAAAGCTGGTTCTTTGAGAAGATAAACAAAATTGGTAAACCATTAGCCAGATTCATCAAGAAAAAAGGGAGAAGACTCAAATCAATAGAATTAGAAATGAAAAAAGAGAAGTAACAACTAACTCTGCAGAAATACGAAGGATCATAAGAGGTTACTACAAGCAACTAAATGCCAATAAAATGGAAAACCTGGAAGAAATGGACAAATTCTTACAAAAGCACAACCTTCCAAGAGTGAACCAGGAGGAAATAGAAAACAAAAACAGACCAATCACAAGCACTGACATTGAGACTCTGATTAAAAATCGTCCAACAAACAAAAGCCCAGGACCAGATGGCTTCCTGGGGGAATTCTATCAAACATTTAGAGAAGAGCTAAGACCTATACTTCTCAAACTCTTCCAAAATATGGCAGAGGGAGGAACACTCCCAAATTCATCCTACGAGGCCAACATCACCCTGATACCAAAACCAGACAAAGATGTCACAAAGTAAGAAAACTACAGGCCAATATCACTGATAAACATAAATGCAAAAATCCTCAACAAAATACTAGCAAACAGAATTCAACAGCACATTAAAAGGATCATACACCATGATCAAGTTGGGTTTATCCCAGGAATGCAAGGATTCTTCAATATATGCAAATCAATGTGATAAACCATATTATCAAATTGAAGGAGAAATACCATATGATCATCTCAATAGATGCAGAAAAATATTTCGACAAAATTCAAAACCCATTTATGATAAAAACCGTCCAGAAAGTAGGCATAGAGGGAACTTACTTCAACCTAATAAAGGTCATATATGACAAACCCACAGCCAGCATCGTTCTCAATGGTGAATATCTGAAAACATTTCCTCTAAGGTCAGGAACAAGACAATGTTGTCCACTCTCACCACTATTACTCAACGTAGTTTTGGAAGTTTTAGTGACAGCAATCAGAGAAGAAAAAGAAATAAAAGGAATCCAAATTGGAAAAGAAGAGGTAAAGCTGCCACTGTTTGCAGATGACATGACATTATACATAGAGAATCCTAAAGATGTTACCAGAAAATTGCCAGAGCTAATCAATGAATTTGGTAAAGTAGCAGGATACGAAACTAATACACAGAAATCTCTTGCATTCCTATACACTAGTGATGAAAAATCTGAAAGAGAAATTAAGGAAACACTCCCAATTACCATTGCCACAAAAAGAATAAAATACCTAAAAATAAACCTACATAAGAATACAAAAGACCTGTATGCAGAAAGCTATAAGACACTGATGAAAGAAATTAAAGATGATACAAACAGATGGAGAGATATACCATGTTCTTGGATTGGAAGAATCAACATTGTGAAAATGACTATACTACCCAAAGCAATCTACAGATTCAGTGCAATCCCTATCAAACTACCAATGGCATTTTTCACAGAACTAGAAGAAAAAATTGCACAATGTGTTTGGAAACCCAAAAGACCCCAAATAGCCAAAGCAATCTTGAGAAAGAAGAAGGAGCTGAAGGAATCAGGCTCCCTGACTTCTGACTCTACTACAAAGCTACAGTAATCAAGACAGTATGGTACTGGCACAACAACAGAAATATGGATCAGTGGAACAGGATAGAAAGCCCAGAGATAAACCCACACACATATGGTCACTTTATCCGTGATAAAGGAGGCAAGAATATACAATGGAGAAAAGACAGCTTCTTCAATAAGTGGTGCTGGGAAAACTGGACAGCTGCATGTAAAAGAATGAAATTAGAACACTCCCTAACACCATACACAAAAAAAATAAACTCAAAATGGATTAAAGACCTAAATGTAAGGCCAGACACTATAAAACTCTTAGAGGAAAACTTAGGCAGAACACTCTATGACATAAATCACAACAATCCTTTATGAACCATCTCCTAGAGAAATGGAAATAAAAACAAAAATAGGGCTTCCCTGGTGGCGCAGTGGTTGAGAATCTGCCTGCCAATGCAGGGGACACGGGTTCGAGCCCCAGTCTGGGAAGATCCCACATGCCACGGAGCAACTGGGCCCGTGAGCCACAATTACTGAGCCTGCGCGTCTGGAGCCTGTGCTCCGCAACAAGAGAGGCCGCGACAGTAAGAGGCCCGCGCACCGCGATGAAGAGTGGTCCCCACTCGCCGCAACTGGAGAAAGCCCTCGCACAGAAACGAAGACTCAACACAGTCATAAATAAATAAATAAAAGAACGTGAATTTCTTTAAAAAAAAAAAAAAAAAAAACAAAAATAAACAAATGGGACCTAATGAAACTTAAAAGCTTTTGCACAGTTAATGAACCCATAAACAAGATGAAAAGACAATTCTCAGGATGGGAGAAAATATTTGCCAATGAAGCAACTGACAAAGGATTAATCTCCAAAATTTACAAGCAGCTCATGCAGTTCAATATCAAAAAAACAAACAACCCAATCTAAAAATGGGCAGAAAACCTAAATAGACATTTCTCCAAAGAAGATATATAGATTGCCAACAAACACATGAAAGGATGCTCAACATCACTAATTATCAGAGAAATGCAAATCAAAACTACAATGAGGGGGCTTCCCTGGTGGCGCAGTGGTTGAGAATCTGCCTGCTAATGCAGGGGACACGGGTTCGAGCCCTGGTCTGGGAAGATCCCACATGCCGCGGAGCAACTGGGCCCGTGAGCCACAACTACTGAGCCTGCGCGTCTGGAGCCTGTGCCCCGCAACGGGAGGGGCCGTGATAGTGAAAGGCCCGTGCACCGCGATGAAGAGCGGCCCCCGCACCGCGATGAAGAGTGGCCCCCACTTGCCGCAACTAGAGAAAGCCCTCACACAAAAACTAAGAGACCCAACACAGTCATAAATAAATAAATAAATAAATAACTAAAAAAAAACTACAATGAGGTATCACCTCACACCAGTCAGAATGGCCATCATAAAAAGTCTACAAACAATAAATGCTGGAGAGGCTGTGGAGAAAAGGAAACCCTCTTGCACTGTTGGTGGGAATGTAAATTGATACAGCCACTAAGGAGATCAGTATGGAGGTTCCTTAAAAAACTAAAAATAGGGCTTCCCTGGTGGCGCAGTGGTTGAGAATCTGCCTGCTAATGCAGGGGACATGGGTTCAAGCCCTGGTCTGGGAAGATCCCACATGCCACGGAGCAGCTGGGCCCGTGAGCCACAATTGCTGAGCCTGCGCGTCTGGAGCCTGTGCCCCGCGACGGGAGGGGCCGCGATAGAGAAAGGCCCGCGCACCGCGATGAAGAGCGGTCCCCGCACCGCGATGAAGAGTGGCCCCCGCTTGCCGCAACTGGAGAAAGCCCTCCCACGAACCGAAGACCCAACACAGCCAAAAATAAATAAATAAATAAATAAATAAATAAATAAGAAAATCCTAAAAAAAAAAAAACAAAAAAAACAAAACTAAAAATAGAATTACCACACTACCCAGCAATCCCACTACTGGGCATGTACCCTGAGAAAACCATAATTCAAAAAGAGGCATGTACCACAATGTTCATTGCAGCTCTGTTTACAATAGCCAGGACATGGAAACAACCTAAGTGTCCATCAACAGATGAATGGATAAAGAAGATGTGGCACATATATACAATGGAATATTACTCAGCCATAAAAAGAAATGAAATTGAGTTATTTGTAGTGAGGTGGATGGACCTAGAGTCTGTCATACAGAGTGAAGTAAGTCAGAAAGAGAAAAACAAATACCATATGTTAACACATATATATGGAATCTAAAAGAAAAAAAAAAAAAGTCATGAAGAACCTAGGGACAGAACAGGAATAAAGACGCAGACGTAGGGAATGGACTTGAGGACACGGGGAGGGGGAAGGGTAAGCTGGACAAAGTGAGAGAGTAGCATTGACATATATACACTACCAAATGTAAAATAGCTAGTGGGAAGCAGCCACATAGAATAGGGAGATCAGCTTGGTTCTTTGTGACCACCTAGAGGGGTGGGATAGGGAGGGTGGGAGGGAGTTGCAAGAAGGAGGAGATATGGGGATATATGTAAATGTAAAGCTGATTCACTATGTTATAAAGCAGAAACTAACATACCATTGTAAAGCAATTATACTCTAATAAAGATGTTAAAAAAATATGTATTTTCTTCTAAATACAGTTTCAGGGGCATCCCACAATTTATGGTATGTATTATTATTCAATTCAAACCACTTTCTAATGATAATTGTAATCTTTTTCTTTGATATATGTGTTACTTAGAAATAATTTTTTTTTAAATTTCCAAATATACAAATATTTTAACTTTCTGTTTAGTTTAGTTTTGTTTTCTGTTTTTACTAAATCTAACTTATGTTTATTGTGGTGGAAAAATTACTTTATATGATGTAGGTTCTTTGAAATTTACAGAGATTTCTATGTGCCCCAAATAGAGTCAAATTTTTAAATGTTTCAAATTTTCTTGCAGCTAATATATACCCTACATTTGGGAATGATATTCTCTGTATATCCATTAAAGAAAGTTCACCGATCAAGTTGTTCAAATTTTCTATGTTCTTACTAACTTTCTATTAGTTATTGAGATAGATGTTCTTTTACTATGATTTTTGTTTCATTGATTTTTCTTTATAGTCTTTTCACATTTTGCATTATATATTATGAAACTATATTTAAGGTGCATATAGACGCCATTTACATAGTTAATCTTTTTCTCTTCACTTATTTTCAAATTTCAATCCAGTGTTGTATTAATTGGTACTTTTATCATTCTCTTGGAAAATAAAAGAAACACAGACTAGTTTAATGCTGTTAATGTCTCTTCCTAATATATGCTATTATTTTAATGTAATTTAGTCCCAACTAAACCCAGCTAGACATCATTCCATGTTCATTTGTATTTACACACACATTAGCTCTTTTCATTGTTCTTTTTCCTTCTTAAATCTCTGACATTGAAAGATCATTTTCCTTTTCTGTAAACATACCTTTGGTATTTACTAGGACTCACTAGTATCGCCTCTCACCCCTAAACTGAACCTGAGTTCAATACCTCCCCGTAACTCCATGAGGCACTCAGAACCACTGACTACACTTCCTCGACTTCTGCCCTCTCCCACATTCTGAACAAATACTTTTTCATGAGCTTGTTAGTTCTCTGATCCCTTTAAGCAGATATTCCTAATATTTTTATGCAGTTACTTTTTTTTCATCAGCAAGAAATTAGGCCCAAGTAGCTCATCCACTGTTGCTGAAACTGGAAATCCCTAGTTTATTATCTACCAAGCTGTTAGTAGCTTACTCTGCCACAAAGACTTCCAGGTTTACCTTTTCATGCTCCTTTCTGTTTATCTGTATGGTCTCCAGATGCATATTTCCTGGCAACCATTACTTGGGTTTCTTGCTTTTGCTTCCCTTCACTCTGTACTGATGGACATTGTGAGTGTACAATTGTACAAGCTTGCCCTACAGTTGCTTGTAACACCTCTGTAAAGTCACATTCTCATGAGATATTGAATTTCCTATAAGTGTTTTTCATAACAAAAATAGGAAATGTTGTTTTACCATTTGATAGGAACACTGATTAACATAATCAGTGCAGAAGTTCTAAAATCTTTTATGCCCACCTTTGGGAAGTCTAGTACAATCATAAATTAATAAATTTAGAGGAGATATTTAAGATGTTACATTCAATTCTTTTAAGTTTGGCATAGAGATAATTCTGTGTGTGTGACAAATGGTAATGAATATTTGCCAGATTTGCATGTTGGAAATGCTTAGGTGAGTGAATGAATGATAAAACAAATGAATTAACATGTACATGTTAAGTAAATATTGTATGTCAAACAATTTTATACACTTTAGTTAATAGTCACAGCAGTAATGTGAATAATTTTCTAAATCTTAAGATTAAAAGAACCTGGACGTTTTCTGACTCCAAAGACAGCAGTTTTCCAACATTCTCTGGGCAGGTATAGATGATGAGATCAAAAATTTAGGCAAAGAGTGTATTACGATATCTCATCTCCACTAGTAATGGGCATTACTATTTTTTTTTTTTTTTTTCCACACACACACACTGTATTTTATTTTTACAAGAGATAGATAGACTGACACCAAGCATTGTACATGGATGACCACAACAAAAGCAACAATGATTGCAATTACCAAACATGAAACACACTTATACTATGTCATAATATTGACATTCAGTCCAGTAATCCTCCACTGTAACAGCTCCTTTACTTTGCAGTGAAAATTGATTTGTATATTCTTTTCCTCTGAGTCCTTGTGGGATTTTTTTTTTTTTTTAATTCAGACAGAAAGTCACAAAAATTATACTCATCCTCATCAGTTCACTCAGTCCCATGTAATTAATTTCTTTTTTTCATCTTGATCTTTTGTTAGCACTTTCATGAGTTCATCAGTTTTTCATTAGAGTTCTGAAAATGCTTATTCATTCAGTTCAGCAGTACAGTCAGTTACCAGAAAGGCATTAATATTAAATAATGATAGAAGTGTACTTTTCATAATATAGATAAAGGTATAACTTTATATTACATTCCATGGCAAATACTGCCAAATTGCTTCTCACAGTGATTAAGCCAATTATTATTACTGTTAGCAATGCATGGAAATTTCTACTTCCCTCAACAACAAAATGCATTATCAAACTGTTTCTGACGTTTGCCATGTTAGAGGTAAAATAATAGCACCTCATTATAGATTTAATTTGAAAAATATTTGAGAAACTTTACATATGTTTAAAAGCCATTTGTATTTTCTTTACTATTAACTGTCTGTTCATCTACTTTTTCTATATGTCATTAAGATTTTTGTTCTTATTAGTGCTCTTTATGTGTTAGATAAACTGTAACTCCTTTTGTGATATTAGTTGCAAAGATTTGTACCAGTTTATTGTTAGCCTTTTACCTCAGTGAGTTTGTTTTCTTCCAGAAATTATTAGCTTTTAATGTAGTCTTTTCTTTTGCATTTTTAATTTTATTTTATATTTTAGAAGTGTTCTCTACTCTCATATAATAATAATAATTTTCTCCTGCTTTCTTCTTGTACTTTAAATATTTTTTTTCCGTGTTTAAATCATTTGTCAATCAAATTATTTTGGTACAAAATTGAAATACAGTGTGATTTTTTTCTAAACAACTTTTCAATTGTTCCAGTACTCTTTAATGAGTAATTCATCTTTTCCTTATAGTTTCCTTTATTTGAAATAAGTGAGTTAACATTGTTTTCAATGGCCTCTTCTCTTATGGTCTGTATGATTCCATCTCTTAAAGCACCAGTGTATATTTACGTATCTCTCCTTGTAACCACCAACATCTATGCTCAAAAAGACCAAAATATCCATTTAAATTTTACTTTGAATCCATTAATATGACTCCCTTCTTATTAGAAAATTTGGATTTAGGAGGGGTTTTGTATTTGTTTGATTTTTGGTGCTGTTGTTGTTGTTTAGCATTTTTATTTAATACCTGCCTAATAACCCAGTTAAAGCAATTTTATACATTAGCTATATGTTAAGACAAGGTTTGCTTGAGGTGGACCAACCATTCCTGTTTCTGAAAATTGTAAGTGTATCTAACTATATGTAACAAAAAACTAGCCACAAATTGGAAGCTATAAGGAAATCTGACATAGGAATGTGTGTTATTCTTTTTCATCAAGTGAAAGACTGTGGAAAATACCTAAGGTTTAGATTGGGCTTAAAATTCTAGCTCTGCCACTCAATAATTTTGTGAATTGGGGAAAGTTAATCTTTCTGAGTCCTTGTTTTTGCAATTATGAAATGGAGGTGATAAAATTAGACATTTTATAGAATCTTCTGAGGATTAAATTTAATATTTTATACAGTGTAGAAAGGTTTTCATAACTTAGTATGATAAAGAATATATGTCCATTGCAAAAATAAGTTGACCATTTCTGATATATATTATGTTGAAAGAGAAAAAATCATATTTAATTCCTTAAAGTAATTATAGTTAATGTTTGTGTTTACTTTTCAAATTTTTTCAAATTTATTTTATTCAAGTATAGTTGATTTACAATATTGTGTTCAGTTCTACTATACAACAAAGTGATTCAGTTATACCTATATACATTATTTTTCATATTCTTTTCCATTATGGATTATCACAAGATATTGAATATAGTTCCTTGTGCTATACAATAGGACTCTCCTCCTTAGCAACCACATGTCTGTTCTCTATGTCTGTGAGCCTGTTTCATAGATAAGTTCATTTGCGTCATATTTTAGATTCCACATATAAGTGATATCGTATAGTATTTGTCTTTCTCTTTCTGACTTACTTCGCTTAGTAAGATAACCTCTAGGTCCATCCATGTTGCTGCAAATGGCATTATTCATTCCTTCATTATTTCATTCTTTTTTATGGCTGAGTAGTGTATATGTACCACATCTTCTTTATGCATTCATCTGTTGATGGGCATTTAGGTTGTTTCAATGTCTTGGCTATTGTGAATAGCGCTGCTATGAACATGGGGGTTCATGTATCTTCTTTGAACTATAGTTTTGTCTGGATATATATCCAGGAGTGGGATTTCTAGATCATATGGCAACTCTATTTTTAGTTTTTTGAGGAACCTCCATACTGTTTTCCATAGTGCCTGCACCAATTTACATTCCCACCAACGGTGTAAGAGGGTTCCCTTTTCTCCACACCCTCTCCAGCATTTGTAGTTTGTAGACTTTTTAATGATGTCCATTGTGACCACTGTGAGGTTATACCTCATTGTAGTTTTGATTGGCAGTTCTCTAATAATCAGTGATGTTGAGCATCTTACAGTCACAAATATATGACATTTTGCAAAAAAATGATATTATCATCATATATTAATGCAGCTTGTTAATTGTATTAAAGAACACACACAATTTCTGCCTCCACATAAATATAGCCATTTTTTATATTATTAATTGTAATATCATCACATTAGTCTTTTATTCTGATAACAGGCCTTTGGTTCTGCTACATGGCAAAGTATTACATGAGGGTATAGGCAGAAAGTAGGATTGAGTTCTGTATCTTTCTGAGGTTTCTTATTTTTTATATACACCTTATAGAAAGTTTATAAAGCTCACCATAGAAATATTGAGTCAGAGGTTTCCTAATTTCTCTCATTTTAATAGGTACCATGATGAAGCAAAAGCCTGAGGTTTAGGGTCAGAGTAGGACCTAGATTTTTCACTGATGCTTGTGTGACCTTAGATGCATTTCCTCAACAGTAAGATGGGAATAATAATGATTACCTGGACCAAGTGGCTTTGAGAATAGTTGTAGAAACATATAGATGCTTACTAAATATTAATTATGCATGCTTATTTGGACCTATTACACTCAGAAAGTTTGCGTGTGCCCTTAAAACTGACTGAGAAAATAGGCTAATATTAACAAGTCATTCTTGGCTTATTGTAAATTGCTGTTTCATTTCCATATAAGTGTTATTAAAATTGAGAGCAAATTGTTGTTTGAGATATATTCAAGGGAGTTTAGAAGGGAATAGCTGAAGCTAAATATTCCTTTTTATTTTGTGTTTTTAACCAGGCGGGTTCATTTGGAAGGGATGCTTTGTTGAGGTGATGGATATATTTGTGGGTGAAATTATATTCATGAGTTTCATACTAGGTCATGAACCCCAAGAGCAGTGTTATAAAGTTTGAGGCTAAATCCAAGAGACTATTATTTTTTTCCATTGGTATTTGTCATGGTAGTGAAATAAGCACTGAAGATGGAAACATAGTTTTTGTTGCTGTTAAAGTAGATTCAGATAAATCAGATTATAGCTGATGTAATTTAGATGTTTGGAGGCAGAGGATTTGCTGATAGCAAAATCTAATGTACGTAGCTCCCAAAATGGAAAGCCTCTCTCAGACGGATGACCCGCATCAGGGAATTTATTTTTCAATATGTGATGCTGACACCAACTTTAAAACTGATATTTTTCCGGACTTCTTTTTTGTTGTTGCTATTGGATGTGACTCAGATTTTGTACTAAGCCTTAGCTGAAAGTAGGACTTGAGGAAGAAGACACCTTTTCTTTCTGTACCCCACTGCCTCTAGTCTGGTTCAATATTTTTACACACTGCTTCTCTTGCTATTTGTTAATGGCACAGTAATAAACACATTGACACATGTCATTTAACGGTATTCCACATGGTGAAGTAAATGTTATCCCACTCATTTTTTGGAAAAGAAAGTCTGAGATTTATGAAGTATAAATAACTTACCATGAGCCATATGGACATATCTAACTCTAGAGCTCATGTTTTGAATTGTTATGTTTTAAGGCCAAATTGTAGTAGTCATTGTGTGTTATATATACTCCTTTGTCTCCACATTTTGATCGTTAGTTTCTCTGTGGTTTGTCATCTTAGCGTCTTTACAGGACCAAGCTGGTGTCTTAATGTTTTCTTAATTCAATTTGCAACAGCTAGAGATCCCTAAACTGTACTTGGAAAAGACTGAGGGTTTGCATTGTAGTTATTGATTTCTCAAAGTGAAGTGGCCACTGAAACAGCAGCTATTTTCAAAGACCATGCACTAATGCCTTTCTTTAGAGCGCTAAGCTCTCATCCCTCCCTTAACTTTAACATCTGGGAGAGGAAAGACTTAAGAGAATGGAGAGACAATAACTTGTGTCTATTACATTTTATGTAAAACTGTAAGTAAGCCTTTTGCAAACATAACACAATCCTTTGATCAATTTTGGGCAGAATGCATCAAACTTGCTAAATTTGACTACTGCTAATTTGGTTTGGATATTCATTTTCCTTCCCTTTTTTATGTGTGCCCTGAAAGCAACCCATCATGACAGGTATAACTGGATAAAAAATCAACTTATACAACTGAATAATCACAAGTGTAGATATATGATGTGCAGTTTCAAAGAAGCTTCTAACTTCTTCTGTTTGATATGAACAGTTACATATTTTGTCAGTTTTTAAGATTTATCTCGAGGAAATGCCTGTCAGCTCTATCCTATATTCTTCATTACCCACACCCATCCCTATAGAACTATATAATCTTTTCCACAAAGTACTCAAGAGGGAAACTCTTATGCACTGCTTCCTTTAGAAACATATGTTCTCAGTACACTTATTTTTATCATTTAAGAGGCAGGAAAATCTTACAATAAAATTCTAAACATATTCACTGCATATTTTAGATAATCCTCTACCTCACCCTTTTTAGAATGTATTTTTTCTAATTGGCTTTCTCTCCCAGTCTCCACAGAGCTATTTCCAACTTTCTGAATTGTCCTTGAATTTCAAATCCATTTTTTCTCCCACCTTACTCCTATCAGATGAGCTCATCTACCTCTTACAAAAAAAAAAGTAAAAATAAAATAGAAATTATCAGAAGACAACTCCCTCAGCCTCCTATTCCCAAAGTTACAAATTTATATGAACCCTCACTTGCTCTTTCTTTCTTATTTCCTATTAGAAAGAATCATTTTCCCCTTGAGCTGCAGAAAGTTCATTTTTCTGTCCATGCTCTTCATTCCTTGCTTCCCATATTTTCAGGGGAAAATCAATTATTTCCTTTATGTGTATTTAACCTCTCACTCTCCACATGTATCTTCCTTCCCTTAAGCTTTTATATATGGTTACATCTTTGTCTTCTAAAACTTAAATTTAAAATGTAATGAACAAATTAAAAAACGCTTTCTTGTACATGGCCGGTCTTTCTGGCTAACAATCTCTTCCCTTGCTCACATAGCTAGAATTCCAAAGTTGATATAGCCCATGCTCACTCTTTCTGCTTTTTCATTTCCCAGTCCTCAGAAATCAGAATTACTTTCTGAGATTCTAAATAGTGATCTCATCAGGTCAAAATCACTCACCTGTTGCTAAAGTTAATACAACTGTACTGGTCCTTATCATTTCTGACCCTAAGCAACATCTACCAACGTTGATCTCTCGCTCTTGAAAAAAACCTCATCTTTGGCTTCCAGGAGACCAGATCCTCCTGGATTTTCTCCCATGTTTGCTGTCTCTTTGTATTAAGCATGTCTTTTTATTCTGATATTTTCATAGCTGGGGACTTACTGATCCTGGGGAGCCGACCCCTTTCTGCGCTAGCCAATTCTTTGAGATATCACCAGGAAGCATGAGTTTCATGTCAAACAACCAATTCAGAGTCACATCCTTACCCTCACCTCCTCCCTCAGAGTCCTACACTCCTGGACAATATTCCTCTACCCCAACCACCCCAGGACCAGCTACCAGACAACTGAGGACCACCCTCACACCCCAGAGCCCACTGAAATGATTCAAACTAGCCTATCCTAAACCTGCTTACCCTCCTTCACCCATTCCTTCCCATGGAAACCACAATAAAAGCTCTTGCTTACATTTTCCTGCCATTCCTTCTGCCTCCTCATTGACCCTGGTACTTCACTGTGAGAACCTCTATGGTGTGGGGTGCCCCCTCCCTTTAGAGACTGTAGGTAACATACTATCTTTTCAATGGTAATCATTTCCTGATCTGTTGCCCTCACCATATCAGAATAACAACAAAACCTACATTTTAAAACACTTATTGGAAGAACTCTTCCACTATTCATCCTCTATTCATCCCCAATTATTGGTTCAACATCTGTCTACAGAGCCTTTGGAAATTGTTGGTAATATATTTATTTATCATAATGATTGGGGCTTTGAACTACCAGAATTATTGAGAGCAGTGAGTCAGGGGTACTAGACATCCCGAAAAACAAGAATAGAATTACTAAAAGTGAAGAATTTTCCTCAGTTATACATAATTTTCAAATGTTTTGCCTGGTATATATGTAGATATTAACACTTTAAAAAATCTGATCACAGAAACCTACTGTTTACATGTACATGTACAGTATGTTGTTTTCATAGTTTTAATATAAGTAGAAATTTCCAGCAATAAAACTATGTCTTAATCTGAGGAAAATTATTTAATTAAGAATTTTACGAAAAGTTTTTCTACCGTTTTGAAAAATCATGTTACCAATGGCAACATAATTTGTGGCATTTGAATCACTAACGGCATACAACTCTATCAGTCTGTGTTTACTGTTGCAGTATTCACAGTGATTCTACACAGAGGGGTAAAACATGGACTCTACGGTCTTCCTGTGTGTAGAATTATTCCAGCATTTACTTATTAAAAGACATATTTCATTATAAATTACTTGTTCGTTTTCAAACTGGCCCTGTACACAGAAGGCAAGGGCAGACGAAAAAAGAGGCAGACCGCTCCAGATTGCAGGAGGCAGGTTTAATAAGGAAGGGAGCTTAAATATAGGTTCGTCTTGGGTGGCTGCAACACAAATTTCTGCACCCACCCACCAGATCTTAAAAGTTTGTATAGAAGCTTTAACTGGGTTCAGTCACGGACAGAGTCCAGATAGTCTCATCCGCACATTACTATCTCAAGGCTGTATCCTTGCGGCAGTTTCTGGGACCTAAGAAGGCAAATGGAATGCACATCCAAGGGCAAGGGTGGGGGTGAGGAGACTCCAGTTGCCTGAGTCCAGCTTGAGGGTCAAACAAGTGGTTGTATCTTCTTGTTAACCTCCTCCAACATTGCTTGCTTTTCATTTCTATCTAATATTATACCCAAGGCATTCTATTATATTTGTTTTACGTTATGCAAGTTTGTAGGTTTTATTAGCTTATTATTTTATTTTTAGATATGAAGGGGACATCCCAATACATTTGATAATAAAGTAGGCATTGGGTCTGATAGCATCAAGAAACAATGCCTAAAATTTTGATTATCCTTGGGATTTGGGTTAGGGCTTATCTCTTTCCTTTTAACCAACATTCCTCAGACAATTACAGTCATACCTATTCAAACAATGACTATTTTCTAGAGTACATACTCATTGAAGACCCATGCATATCTTTATCTTCTGTAGATACCTCTCTATAGAGCTCGAGACACTTTATACATCTGCCTTCCTATCATTATCTATCCCAAGTCTATGGCCCTCCAAAGCCAACACAGTACTTTGTTGAACAGATCATTTTTGCCACAGATGTCAACCTCTTGTAGTGTTCCCAAACTCCACAGGCCAGGGTCAGGGACATTGGTGCCAGTATGTATCCAAGTGCCAAACTTGGGAGTGATCTTAACCCCTGTCTCTCCTTACCATCCACATCCAAGCAATAACCAAGGTAAGTGGCAATTCTTTTCATCCTCATGGCCAGCACCTGTGAACAGATCAATTTGTTTTCCTCCAACCCATTGTTTATTTTGCTGCCATAATGATCCTCCTAAGAAAAAAACTGATTATATCCCTAATTTGCCTAGATTCCTCCACTGGCTGCCTGTTGACCTTATTATGAAAGATAGCTCCTTCACAGGGCTTCTAAAATCACTGATGTCCTGGCCTTACTTACCTTTCCTGCCTCACTGGTCAATACTACTCTCATATATTATTTTCTGCACTTGCTACACTTTCTTGAGTCTTTCAAGTGTGGATTATTTTTTCTCTTGCTTCTCATTTTTCACTTTCTGACTATATGCTATCCTAGCTTTTTTCCTAGTTCACTCTCATTTGTTATTCAAGCATATATTTAAACATCTCTACTTGTGAGAAGCTTTTAATTTAGATGATTTTTTTCTCCTATGTTCTCTAATTGGCATATTATATTTCCTTTCTATAGCATTTAAGATACTTCATTACAATTGTTTGGTTAATTTTCTGTCTTCATTCTGAGACTCAAGACAGTATTTTCCAATGGAAACATAACTTAAGCCACACATATGAGCCACATAGTTAATCTAAAATATTCTAGTGGCAACATTTAAAAAAAATCAACACCTGAAATTAATTTAATATGGGTTATCTAACTCAATATAGTGAAAATATTATTTCAACACAATCAACATGAAATTGCTAATTAGTTTATGGGTTTTTTCATACTAAGTCTTAGGAAACTGTTGTGTATTTTACACTTTCAGCACATCTAACCGTATTTCAAGTTCTATTTAACAGTCACATGTGGCTAGTGGCTACCATACTGAGCACTGCTTCCAGTTCTATAAAGTAATGATCTTTGCTTATCAGCTTGAGTATTTTACTTCCAAATTCCAACACAACACTTGGCATTTAGAGTAGACGCTCAATAAATGTTGGTTGATAAGTAAATGAATGGGTAAATGTTAAAATTTAAAGATGATTTTTAACTCTTTAATCAATTGTTATATATACATTAAGAAAATCCAATCATTATCCATAAAACTGATTTTATGCCTCAGTATTGCATTATAATTTGCATTTTGAAAAAGTGTTATAACTATTCTGTTATTGAGACTATAGGCCCAAATTAATTACTTTTCTAATTATTTCAATAATTATGTGGTTTCATACTTTTCCTAATTTAAAAAAAAATCAAATGTGAAAATCCTAGAGTGGCTCTATATTATTCCATAACATAAAGATAATAATAATAATTATTATTATTAACCATAAAGACAATAACAAAAATGCTTCTGTAGTGATACTTTACCAGCTACAGAAAAGATATGTCTCATTGGACTTTCTCACATCTGCTTAAATGCAGATGTGAGAAATGTGCATTAACCAAATTGTCATGATGGACTCGCAACTTTGGGCGAGAATTAACAAGACACCTAATGCTCTCTTTCAAATGCTCTATTGCTCTACATATTCTTATGAAGGAAGTCATTTTCTAGGGCCTGCTATAACTGGAGAACCCATGATTTTTAAGGCTACTGTGCTCACCCTTGTAAAGATATGGCAGATAGGAAGTGTGTCCTATGTCAAATTGATTCATGAATTGAGCAAATTTTTGCTAGGTTTATACTTTGTGCTTGGCACTGGTGATGGAATGGTGAGTAAAGTAGTTATGGCTCTTACCACAGAGGGTTAGCAAGTTACTGTTCTCCTATTACTTCATCCTCTTTGTTTTTAGCTTTTCCCCAACTGAAACCCACCTCTTCTCCCTGGAATAAGGGATGCTTATTTTCTGATGTCCTGCTTATGACAGGACTTGAAAGTGGCATCAGCTTCTCTTTCATGGCAAAGAGTCTATGTCCATATTTACCCAAATTTTTTCTTCATTGAAGTCTCTGCCATTTGACTGTTTCTGCCCTTCCTGATCATCACTGCCCTCTACTGAAACTCTGTTTCTCCTCAGAAAGTTTATGGCTCCCACCTCACCAGTCTCCTCTGCACTCTGATTCTTGTTCTCACCTTGAGGACTTGAATGTCTGAGTTGATTCGTCTGAGACCTAACCTCACACAAGTCATTGACTCTCTCAACTTGACTTATTATTTTTATTTTTTCACTTCAGTGATTCAGTTCCTTGAACACACATTCCTTAGTCCTCTTTCAGTGACCATAAATATTCCATGAAATTTTAACTCTAATATTCCACTCTGGAATCACTAATAACCTTAATTCTAATCCTACCAGCATCACCCATTGGACCAGGAAAGAGGGTATCCTTGGTAGTGCCCTGCTCTCTTCTCTGGCTACATCCCTGCTGATGCAGTAAGGAGTTGTGGGACCAAATATAAGTACCCACCTGGATCCCATGCACCCCTTCCCTAAATTATGTTCTGAGCTACAGGATGCTAGAATTTCCAGGCTAGATGGCCCAATTCCTGTTTCCAAGTCTTACACAGAATTTTCTACAGCTCTGTCCTCCTCAGGAGATCCTCATGGTGCAATCTTTAGGAACAAGATATTTGTGAAGGATGTAAATGTATTTTGGATGTAAGGACTTGAATGTCCACACTTGTGTGTTTCAAGTTTCTCAGTGTGGGGTAGGGCTGTGGTTGGGAAGAGAAGAGTGGAGAGATCGGCCTCGGGAGTCCCTCTTCCTGAACCCTCACATTCTGGTATTAAATCCAATCTCTTAGGTTTTTATACAGATGTATTTGTCAAGGTAACTTCAATCACATTACATTTAACAATTTGTTATTTTTTTTATTTATTATTTTTAAATACTTAGGTAAATGTTATAAAGACCTTCAATAGTTTTCTTGCCTTGGGTCCCCTTAAATATTAAAAGCAAGCCTGCTCACCTCATATATTTTATCCCCACTCTGATCACTAATCCCTTGGCTCCTTTCTTTTTAATGTCTATTAGCCTTTTTGGTTTGTTTGTTTAAGTCTAACTACTTATTTTTTTCTGAACCACCTTGATTTTCTGGTGTAGTCCCACAATCACCATTTGCATGTACCTCACTTCCTAAGCCCCTCGTTCTTTCTGATTTCCTTGTTATACAAAACCCAACCATGGATTACTCTTATCAACTGCATTGTTATTACTGAGCCCAACTTCTGAAGGCTGCTTGAGAAAATTGTATAATTTTGTGGATTTCTGCCACTTTGAATTTATGATATGCAAGTTTAGTCTTGCTCTAAAAGTCTTATTATAACACTCTTGTAAAATGCATTTCCCGTTTATCTGGCTATTTCAAAAATTTACCCCTCTTCTGAAATGAATAATTCTTGGTCTCCTCATCTTTAAGAGATTGGTTTTACCCTTATTTCCCAGGAAAAATCAAGACTTGAATGTGAAAATGCCCTAAACTCACAGATATTTAATTATATATGTGTGTGTGTGTGTGTATACACACACACACACACACACATCCCTCTTAACACTTATGGCAGATCCACCTTGATCCTTATCGCCACCTATATAATGGCCACATCTACTTCTATTTTCTTTAACACCGCACTCAACTGGGTACCTCCTGTCTTCCCTATACCTTCAACTTCTCTTTCCTCCTCTCCCCTCCCCTCCCCTCCCCTCCCTTCCCCTCCCTTCCCCTCCTCTCCTCTTCTTTCCTCTTCTCTTCACTTTCCCTCTATCTCTCTGTCTGTCTGTGCCTCTCCCAATCCACACACTGACTTCAAATTGCTCTCAGTTTGCAATAACAGGAAAAAAAAAAACAAATCTTTCTTCAATTACCATGTTGCTCTTTAAGGTAAGAATATCTCTCGGATTGACAGACAAGCTCCCTAGGAAATAGACTAGTCACTCTCCTTCCTGTCACAACATGCACTGATGCCTCAACATACTGTAACATAGAACCAGCCCTCACTGTTCCAAGAAAGCTGTTTCAGATAAACTTACCAGTGTCTTCCTATGTGCTAAGTACAGGCCTTTCTTCCCTGACTTCTCTGCAATTTCTGATAACATCAATCACGTTTTTGCTTCTTGATGCTCTTCTTCATTTTCATTTTCCTGCTTCATCCTTTATTTCTGGGACCCTCCTAAATCCCCAGCCCAGATGACTCTCCCTATGTCCATCCTCTAAATGTATGTGGTATAGAGCACAGCTTGATCTTCTTCCCTCTGTCCTTTTAACTTTACAGATCTATTTGAATAATCTCATTCATACTTGTGGCTTCAACTTTCACATGACAAATGATCACTTATCTTTCCCTCTAACAGGTCTTTCTTTCCAGTTCTGAATCACTTGCCTATTGAACATCTATATATTCCATTGAATCCTCAAGCTGAATTCAGCCTTTGCATCTTATCTCCCCACAGCCTATACTATCACACATATTTTGGAAATTGGTAAAAGTCATCAACATCTACAAGTTGTCTCTTAGACTCTCTGTGGTCAGTCTGATTCTATTCTCATTGTTTCTACTCTAAAAATATTTGCATATCTATCAAGTCCTGTATATTTCTACTACTGCAACCCTGTTCTCTTTTGTTTTAGATACCCACCATCAGTCAAAGGGAAGTTTTGCCCTAGTCTACTCTTATTTTTCTGTGGTATTTCTTCTACCCAGCTGTACTCTGTACATGCATAAGAATTATTTTTCCAACTGTCAATATCACTTGACTCTTTAGTTATAGAACAAGAAGCCATGAGTATAGAGTCTGGAAAAGATATTGAAATACAGACAGCTAGACTACTCTGCACATCATATCACTTCCTTCTTTAAAACTTTTCTTGCCTACAAAATAAGGTTTTATTTGTGCCATGCATAGCATGGCATTCAAAGCCTTTCCTTGCTCAGCTCTTGTTTATATCCTGACCTCCAACATTACACTCTTTTCCATCTACTTCTTATACTCTAGCCATGCCAAAATTTGTTCTTTTCATATACCTCTTCCTTTTGTGCCTCTAAGCTTTTGTCATATTATTCCCTCTTTTAGAAATTTTGTTCTCCCCTTGTTCACCTACCAGTCATCCCATTTTTCAAATTCAGCTGGAACATTACCTCTGAATATTTCCTTGACTTTTGGTTTTTCCAAGCAGACTTGAGGACATTTATTATGGTCCAATAGCCTTGGTCCTCATTCCATTTTAGTAGGTATTGACATGTCATGCAGAGCAATTTAGAGTCAACTGCAATTGACACAAACTCCCAAATGATGTATACAAAAGGACTCAGTATATTTTTCATTCTAACAAGGAATTCTTTGAAAAAGGGGGTGGTGGTGATTACACTTCTTTTAGTTGGATAAGACTGCTTGTTTTCAAATATTTGTTTTAATGGGCCATCTCAGTGTTCCATATATAGTGTCTGTATGTTATCACCACATGCTAGACACTATGATAATTATATTACTTTTCCCCAAAAGATGTGTGTTAAGTAAACTTTCATTGATGAACTAGCACAAAATAACAGATGTATATTACATCACCATTGACAACTTAAAGATGAATATCAGAGTTCTTAAAAATCCTTTGCCTCCTGTTATCAGAAATATCTTACTGGCTACCTTCTCCATGAACTCTAACTTCCTGCTCTGTCCCATGGGATTTACTCTTTTTCATTTCTTGATGCCTCTTTCACAGCTGTTCTTACCCTCAAGTGTGTGTTAGTATCTTATGCAGAGTAGTTTAGCTGTATGTATTTCAATGTCTTTTCCAGACTCTATACTTAAGGCTTCTTGTTCTATATGAAAAAGCTTCAAAGTATTTTCTTGAACAAAATTATTATTTTTCTAATATTGGCTCTTGAGGCATTTTTAACCTACTTTACATTGACTATGATTTTCTTGACATCTCAGAAACTTCTCAATTTTTAACTCATATAAATGTGCAATGTTTCCAATAAAGATTTCTTCAATGAAAATGTATATAAGTACAACACACTTCAACTCAAGTTTTGAACAACAGTTTTTGTTTATAATTCAGCTTTATTACTTAGGTAAAGCAGATTAATAGTGTGATATTGATTTTTCTTAATCATTTTTTGAGAACAAGTTTCTTCTAAGTTGTTAAAAATCTTTAAATATTTTAGAAACTTCAAACGTTTTAACTTCAAACAACAGAGCTTCAATACAAAACCCAAAACTGACAGCACTGAAAGGAGATATAGGAAGATCCAAAATTATAGTTGAGGGGTTCATCTTCCTTTTTTAAGCAACTGATAGGATTATTAAATGGAAAATCAGTGAGAATATAGAAAAACGAACAGCTTCATCAACCAATAGGATCTAATTGGCATATATAGAAAACCTCAACCAATAGCAGCTCATAGATGAGTACAGTTTTTTTTTTTAATGAGCCTATGAACATTTACCAAGATAGACCATATCCTTAAAACAAAACTTAAAATACTTAACAATTGATATTTTACAGATTATGTTCTCTGAGCCACAATGGAATTAAACTATGAGTCAATGACAGAAAGACAAGAAAATCATCTCCAACCACTTGAAATTTAAACACACTTCTGAAAAAATCCAACAAAGAGGATGTCTCAAAAGAAATTAAAACAAACATATAGAACTGAATGAAAATACAAGATATCAAAATTTCTAAAATGTAAATAAAACTCCTGAGAAGGAAATGTTTAGTGCTGACAACTTATAGTAGAAAAGAGAAAAAGTCTCAAATCAATAATTTAAATTCTTACCTCAAGAAACTAGAAAAAAATGAGTGAAACAAACCTAAAGAAACAAGAAACCAGAAGCAAAGAAATTTTTTTAAAAAACAATGAAATGAAATATAAAAAAAGGAAAATCAGTGAAAAAAAGCTGGCTCTTAAAAAAAAAAAAGACTAATAAAATTGATATATCTCTGTCTTAGTCCATTCTGACTGCTATAACAAAATAACACAGAGCAGGTGGCTTATAAACAACAGAAATTTATTTCTTACAGTCCTGGAGTCTGGAAGGCTGACATCAGAGTGATAGCATGGGCTGGCAAGAGCCCTCTTCCAGATCACAGACTTTTCATTGTAGCACTATATAGGCAAAGGCAGTAAGAAGCTCTGTTGGGTCTCTTTTATAAGGACACTAATCCCATTCATGAGGCCTCAGCCCTCATATCCTAATCAGCTACCCAAAGCTCCACCTCCTAATGCCATCACCTTGGGGATTAGGTTTCAATATACGAATCTTTTTTTGTAGGATGGAGGGGCAGGGATAAGGGTGGTAACAAGCATCATACCATAACAACCTCTAAAACTGACAAAAATTTAAAAAAAAATACAAATCACTAATATTCAGATGAAAAGATGAATGTCACAAGCAATCCTGAAACCATTAAAAATATAATGACAGAACACTACACACACCTTTATGCTCGTAAATTCAAAAATTTTGAATAAATGGATCAATTCCTTGAGAGATTACCACAATTCAACCAAAATGAAACTGTTAACTTGAATAGTCTATAATCATAATAGAAATTTAATTTCTATTTAAAAATATTCCTAAAAAGTGTCTTCAGGCTCAGATGGTTTCACTGGTGAATTCTACAAAATACTTACAGAAAATAAATGATAAAGGAACATTTTCACCACTTGTTACGTGGTCAGTTTTATTCTGATAAAAAACCAGACAAAGGTAGTACAGAAAGGAAAACTACAGACCGTTATCTCTCATGAGTTTAGATGTGAAAATCCTCAATAAGATATTAGATATTAGCAAGACTGTATACCAAGACCAGTGGGACTTATTCCAGATATGCAAGACTGGTTGAACATTGGATTATATATGACTGTAATATACCTTATCAATAGGCTAAAAAAGAAAAATCCCAATGATGTATAATTGTTTCAAAGAAAATGATATAATTTTATATAAATATAACAAGACATATATAGGAAATGCATCCTGAAATGTACAAAACTCTTATGAAAGAAATCAAAGTGGCCCTAAATAAATGGAAAAACAAACTGTGTTCATGTTTTGGAAGACTCAGCATGGTAAATATATCAATTCTCAAAAAATTGATCAGTAGGTTTACTAAAATTTCTATCAAAATCCCAAGCTATTTTTGTGATATAGACAATCTTGTTCTAAATTCTGTATGGAAAGGCAGAATCTCTAGAAAATCTAAAACAATTTCGAAAAAGAAGGGTAAAGTGAAATAACTCCACTTGATATTAAGTCTTCCTATATAGCTACAGAAATCTAGATAGTGTGTCAGATGGAGGAATAGATATATAGATGCAGAGATGAATAGAACAGAATAGAGAACCCACAGACAGATTCATGCAAATGTGCTCAAATTAATTTTTATAAGGGTGCAAAAGTCATTCAATGGAGGAGACCAGCCTCCTCAACAAATAGTACTGAAGCAACTGGACATTCATAGACAAACAAACAAACAAAAACAAACAAAAAACCCCTCAACTTTAACGTCATACCTCATAAAAAAGGACTAAAATTGCCTCACATATTAGAGCAAAAACTAACAATTTAGGGGAATAATATAGAAGAAACATTCACAATCTAGTGCCACACAGGAAGTTTTTAGTACTGACACCTAAAACGTACTTGTAAAAGGAAAAACTAATTAACTGGACTTTATAAAACTTAAAAAAAAAATATTCTCTATGAATGATCCTTAAGAAAACAAGGACCTACACCTTAATTTAGATAATAAATGTGTCCCTCACCTTTGAAAGTTTCCTGTGTCTCTTTTCTCTTTTTTTTTTTTTTTGTGGTAAAAATAATTAACATGAGATCTACTCTCAACAAATTTGTAAGGGTACAACAACATATTGTTAGCTAGAGGCACTATGTTGTACAGCAGATCTCTAGACCTTATTCATCTTCTGTTACTGTAACTTTATACACATGGAAAAACAATTATCTGTTTTCTCCTCCTCCCATCCCCTAGCAACTACCATTCTTTGTTCTGCTTCTATGAATTTGAATACTTTGTATGCCTCATATAAATGGAATAATGCAGTATTTTTCCTTTTGTGACTTGTTTCATTTCGAGTAATGTCTTCCAGGTCTATCCATGTGGTCACAAATGGTAGAATTTCCTTTTTTTTATGAGGCTGAATAATATTTCATTGTGTGTATATACTACATTTTCTTTATCTATTCTTTGTTGATGAACATGTGAGGTATTTTCAAATCTTGGCTTATGATTAACATTATAATAAACATGGAAATACAGATATCACTTTGAGATCCTAATTTCAATTAATTTGGATATGTGTCCAGAAGCAGCATTGTTGGATTATATTTTAATTCAATTTTTAACTTTTTGAGGAATCTCCATACTTTTTTTCATAGTAATCACACCATTTATATTCCTACCAGCATTGTCCAAGTGTTCCAATTTTTCCACATCCTCTCCAACACTTGTTTTGTTTTGTTTTGTTTTGTTTTGTTTTGTTTTTATTTTTGCCTTGTTTTGTGTCCTCAATTGGTTTTTCACTTCAGTTACTTTTTTTTTTTTTTTTTAATTAATTAATTTATTTATTTATTTATTTTTGGCTGTGTTGGGTCTTCGTTTCTGTGCGAGGGCTTTCTCTAGTTGTGGCAAGTGGGGGCCACTCTTCATCGCGCTGCGCAGGCCTCTCACCATCGCGGCCTCTCCCGCTGCGGAGCACAGGCTCCAGACGCGCAGGCTCAGCAACTGTGGCTCACGGGCCCAGCCGCTCCGCGGCACGTGGGATCTTCCCAGGCCAGGGCCCGAACCTGCGTCTCCTGCTTTAGCAGGCAGGTTCTCAACCACTAGCGCCACCAGGGAAGCCCTGTTTTGGTTTTTTGATGGTAGCTATTTTAACAGGTGTGAGGTGATAGTTCATTGTGGTTTTGATTTGCATTTCCCTATGAGTAGTAATTTTGAGCATCTTTTCATATGTATATTGGCAGTTTATATGTCTTGCTTGAAGTAATATCTATTCAAGTCCTTTGCCCATTTTGTAATTGGTTTATCTTTTATTTTGATATTGAGTTGTAGTTGTTTCTTATATATTTGGATATTTACCCCTTATCAGATATGTGATTTGTAAATATTTTCTCCATTCTGTGGGCTGTCTTTTCACCTTGTTGATCTTTTTGTTCCTTTTCTACTGTGCAAAAATTTTTAGATTGACATAGTCCACTCCCGCTTGTCTATTTCTATTTTTGCTTTTGTTAGCTGTACTTTTGGTGTCATATCTATAAAATCATTGTCAAGGCCAATGTTATGGAGCTTTTCCTTTATGTTTTCTTCTAGGAGTTTCACAGTTTCAAGTCTTAATTAAGGCTTTAATCCATTTTGAGTTGATTTTTTGGTATGGTATAAAATAGGAGTCTAATTTTATCCTTTTGCAAATGGATATCCTGTTTTCCCAAAATTATTTATTGAAGAGACTATCTATTCCCCATTGTGTATTCATGGCATCCTTGTTGAAGATCAGTTGGCTGTAGATGTGTAGATTTATTTCTGGGCTCTCTATTTAGTTCCATTGGTCTATATGTCTGTCTTTATGCCAGCACCATACTGTTTTGCTTACTGTAGCTTTGTAACAGATTTTAAAACCAGGAAGTGTGATGCCTCCAATTTAATTCTTTATCAAGATTGCTTGGCTATGCTGGGTCTTTTCATTTTTTGCCTCTTCTTTAATATATAATTTTAGGATTAAAAAAATTTCTGTAAGAAATGCCATTGAGATTTTGATAGGAATAGCACTAAATCTGCAAAGTGCATTGTGTGGTATGGACATTTTACAATATTAAATCTTCCAATCTTTGAACATGGGATGGCTTTCCACTTATTTATGTCTTCTTTAATTACTTTCATTGTTGTTATATAATTTTCAGTGTACGACTCACTCTCTTGGTTAAGTTTATTTCTAAGCATTTTTTCTTTTTGATGCTATTACAATGGTGTCATTTCATCTTTTGATATTCCATGAGAATGCATTTAAACACCTTCATAACTAATATAAACAGAAATCTCAAATTTCATATATTTTTATAAAATGTGGTGGAAAATTATAATTTTTTTTTAAACATTTTTTTTCCACAGGTAACCTTGTTTAGAGGCAGGGGTGACTACACCTTACTAAAGAACACAAGGACACAGATTTTAATTTAAGAGTTTCATTTCAGTTTGCTGGGGTAGAAAGTAACAAAGAAAACACATTTTTATTTTTAGATATTTGGAATTCAAATCCATATTTCCTTGATCACATGCAAAGCCTAATGAAATGGCCTGAGTTTTTAGTCTTTACTTTAGTAATATTTAAAAAAAGTACACCTCAATCATTAATACACATCTGCCTCATTCCAAACCCTCTGATTTCAACCACTACACAATAGAGCTCCTGTAATAATTCACAGATTGCTTACATATGTTGGATGTAATTTATATGAAAGCATAGACATTAATTATTAATTCCATTTGTCTAATAATTGCTTGTTTAGACTTCTAGTCCTTTTCATGTGTCAACTTGTAGTTGACTAGCAGCTCTAATAACTATTCAAGATGCATACAGATTACGTTTTTAAAAATCAGGATTACAATTTGTAGAAAGCATGTATTTTAAAGTATAGAGTGTCAAGTAAGACTTTTTAAATTATAGAGCATAAATTATAATTTTAAAACTTACTATCATGAGAAGTTTTAAATTGATAGAAGGAAGGATAGAGTAGAATAACATGGAGTATTTGAGAGGTTAAATATGATCATTATTGTAATTCTGATAAAGAAAATTAGTAGGTTTGTTCATTAATATGAAATGATATAAATAAAAGATAAATAGAACCACAATCTACCTTGACTTCAGGAAAAGAAAAATGAGAATTTGATGCTAAATTAGTTAAAAGAGAAGCACTGTTCACTATAGACATGAAAGAAGAAAATATGTAAGTTGAATCACAAAATTTAAAAGCTTTGGAAATCCATCAGTATAAAAGTGCTGACCATAAAATCAGTAACCATAAATGCATGTTTCTTAAAAACTTGTAAAATAGCTGAGAAGAGAAAGCCCTTATGAAATTTTTATAAATAAATCTAAGGAGAGCATACTTGGTAAACAAACTAGAAATTGTATGACAGCATGGAATAAAAGAGAGCCCATACTATGTTGAGAGAAATGAAAATAAGGCCAAACCAGGAAAGGAAACAAAAAGTAAGTCACTGATGGGTTTACAAAAATCAGAAACAGATTATGTGATTATTCATTATCCTCTTACTAATCAAAATTTTAAAAATCATTAAATGTGCTTGCAGGCTTAAGTGTGTTTTGAAATACTGATGAGTTTGCATGCCATTTCAGTAGTTGGCAGTAGGATGGAGAAAACCCACAGATGATGTGTAAATGAGGAAATATTAGATTAGGAGAGATTTTGGAACCCAGAGATGATGTGAAAATTACAACAACAACAGGTCGTAGAACCATAATGCTGCCTTATTGGTCACTTTGTGGGTACAATTTTATTTTTAATTACCAAAAAGAATATTTGTTTTTATTCTTGAATTCTTAATCTTTAAACTTAGCAATTTTCCAACAGGTGCCCAGAAATCGCACTGTGCCCCTAAAGTTCTTCTAAATTTTGATATTCAGCTTAAGCCACATTGAAGGGGTTGATTCATTCTTCCAATAATATTGGGTGGGCCAAAATGTTCATTCGGTGTTTTCCGTAAGATGGCTCTAGTAGCACTTAGTTGTCTTTAACGTCATTCAAAACAATTTTGTTAGGTTGTATGTGACAGCTGTCATATCAGCATGCATTTAAAAAAAGACTTACCAAATTGGTGAATTTTTGTTTAGCCATTTTAATATTGAAGATAGAAGAAAAAAAGCGTTTTCAGCATATTATGCTTTATTATTTCAAGAAAGGTAAAAATTCAACTGAAACGCAAAAAAAGATTTGTGCAGTGTATGGAGAAGGTGCTGTGACTGATCGAATGTGTCAAAAGTGGTTTGCGAAGTTTCGTGTTGGAGATTTCTTGCTGGACGATGTTCCAAGGTCAGGTAGACCAGTTGAAGTTGATAGCGATCAAACTGAAACAATAATTGAGAACAATCAACGTTACACCACGCAGGAGATCGCCTACATACTCAAAATAGCCAAATCAAGCATTGAAAATCATTTGCACCAGCTTGGTTATGTGAATCGCTTTTATGTTTGGGTTCCACATAAGTTAAGCCAAAAAACCCTTTTTGACCATATTTCCACGTACGGTTCTCTACTGAAACATAATGAAAACGTTCAATTTTTAAAACAAATTGTCATGGGTGATGAAAAGTGGATACTGTACAATAATGTGGAACGGAAGAGGTCATGGGGCAAGTGAAATGAACCACCACTAACCACACCAAAGGCCGGTCTTCATCCAAAGAAGGTGATGTTGTGTATATGGTGGGATTGGAAGGGAGTCCTCTATTATGAGCTCCTTCCAGAAAAACAATTAGTTCCAACAAGTACTGCTCCCAATTAGACCAACTGAAAGTGGCACTCGATGAAAAGCGTCCAGAATTAGTCAACAGAACACGCAAAATCTTCGATCAGGATAACACAAGACTGCATGTTTATTTGATCACCAGGCAAAAACTGTTACAACTTGGCTGGGAAGCTCTGATTCATCTGCTGTATTCACCAGACACTGCACCTTCGGATTTCCATTTATTTCGGTCTTTCCAAAATTCTCTTAATGGAAAAAATTTCCATTCCCTGGAAGACTGTAAAAGGCACTTGGAACTGTTCTTTGCTCAAAAAGATAAAAAGTTTTGGGAAAATGGAATTATGAAGTTGCCTGAAAAATGGCAGAAGGTAGTGGAACAAAAAGGTGAATACGTTGTTCAATAAAGTTCTTGGTGAAAATGAAAAATGTGTCTTTCATTTTTACTTAAAAAATGAAAGTTTTTGGCCCACCCAATATTTACAGAGTGCCCCTGTGTGCCAGAGCTGGTGTTAGATCTAGGGATATATTGGTGAAAAGACAAAGATACTGCTCCTCTTTCATGCAACTTTGAGACTAGTATCAGAACCATATGTTACTCAAAGAATTATAGAAAACTAAAATTATAGCTGTGATTAAGCTTTACCAAGGAAGAGTACATGGTACATTGAGATCAACTAACAGAATAGGAGATTCTGAATCTTTCTGGGAGTGAGTGTCAAAAGGTTTTCTTGAGCATAGGACATTTGAGCTGAATTCTGAAAGATGAGTATGAATTCATTAGGCTATAGTCAGGGTCCAATGAGGAAATAGAAACTACACAGCAATTTGAACAGAAGTTAGTAGAAAGAAGTGTTAAGTGATTGGAGTAGTGAGGTCTTGGCTAGTAAGAAGTATAAGGCATTCTACACATAGGGACATAAGGTTTAATGGACAGTCATTATCCTTAGAATAGGACACCCTAATAAAATCCTCACCTCTCTACCAACACTGAGAACCAGACCTTGCTAGAGAAGGTACAACCCTAGCTGGATGGCAGAGCAGTAGTCGAGGTGACACGCTGGTAGAACATATCAGAAATCTGCCCTCTAGAGTGCCAAGGGAAGCTGTCCATGGGTAGTGCCCCGCTGGAGGCACTTCTCCACAAAACCACCTATGGGGGCTGCCGGGTAATCTGTTGCCCTGGGATGTTGAGCTCTGTGCACTGCAGGAAACCTGTGTTGGAGAATTTGCATGGGCCGCAGTACCTGGCACTGGAAAAGTCATCCATGAGGCAGGAGCTGGATCCTGGGGATGCCCTGTGTACCGCAGGAGCCTGCCAAGAAGAGTACCATAGACTAGGATGCAAAGCTCTTTCTGCAAAATCTCTTTATCATCCTCTACCGATAAAGCTTAACATTGTGCCAGCTGGCTAAGGAGAAATAGGTAACGGGCCCAGCTCCATTTCCACAGCAGGCAAACAAGAGTACATTTGGACCTGAGAGACAGGAAACTGATAAGTGGCCTGGGAATTGATTGTGCAGAGGTTATGGGCAGGTAAACAAGACATACTGGAGGAAATCATTCATGGTTTTGTACATGTTATTTTCCTCTTTAATTCAAATATAATTGAATCTTTCATACATTGTAGAGAGAGTTACACTGAAGTGCAAATGTGCATGAGTCACATATATTTTGAAGAATATTTACAATAGTCACAAGTATTTCCCTACAGTCTGTGAAGGAAGACTGCAGTCTTGATGTGGTTACCACTGGACGCCTCCCAAGTGCCCTCAGGATCAGAGAGCCGGAAACATCATTATAGTCAAAGGCTGATGAATATTCTCATAGACCTGGATTTGTACCTGGAACCGTGTTCAACCAATGTTTTTAAGTGATCACAACTGGCAAAACAATAGATTTGGACAAGAAAGATCCTTTCCTTTCCGCTTTACTCCAGAAAGTAAATTAGAATATTCTCTTTGACATAAAACAGAGAATTTAACACAAAATACTGATTTGCAATAGCTTTAGTTAAGCCAAAGATATAGTCATTGTAGTGTTAAATGACATTGAAAAGGGACATTTTGCCCCTCTGATTTCATGATTTTCATACACTGGCATCTACCAGTTCCCAACTGTGAAGACTATGATTTGTATTCAAAAACACCATCAGCTTGCAAGCTTATCCTTAATGATACTTTTTTATATATCCGATAAGCAAGAGGATAATGAATCTTAACAGTTAAAACATTTTTTTTTCTGAGATATATCTTCACATACATGCACTGATAGTGATGGAGAAATTTAATTAATATTAAAGATGAGACTTCATGCAAATCATGAATTTTTTTAAAGCTGTATTCAGCACAGCTCTTCTTAATCATAGGTTTTTCCTTAAACCTCGTTATTTTATGGTTTTCAAATGACCTAGGAGAATGGGGCCAAAAGACGAAAATAAATACCATTTTTCTTGAATTTCTTTCTCAGAGAGTTTTGGACAGCATACAGAAAACACTTTCAATAGATTTTATGTCATAGATTTGCCACATATGAAGATGATAATGCTTATATGTTGGCTTTTTTAGGGAGATGAAAATGAGAAGGAGAAAGTGTCTGTACCTTAGTAGCTAGTTTTGATGCCAACGATCTTTTCTAGAACAGCAGCTTACGATGCCCATTTAAGTGATTGACATTACTCTTTTCTTTTCCTGCTTTAAAGAAAAGTAATTGAGAAAAAATAGAGAACTATTTTTAGAAATGTTGGAGAATTACTTGCTAAAAATCCAGTTCTATCTAGATTATATGTCAAATACTTATAAATTTAGCAGATTGTCTTAACTATTTTCTGTTGAAATTTAAGATAAATTACCCTGTGAATATTTGTTTGCTTGTTTGCCTTATCGACTGACTCAGATGTTTGTCGGAGGATGCTTCGTTAAGAGTATCTACATACCAAAAACCATATGAGTATTTTTCCAAATTAGTGTGTCTCATGCAGCATAGTGCATAATATTATTAATTCATTCATTGAATACATATTCAGCACATGATAACTTTGCCAGATGCTGGATACACAACAGAAACTCAAACACAACATCATGAAGCTTCTAGCCCAATGGACAATTTTTATTGCCTAGTCTTTAATAGAAATATGGAAAAGATAAATGCAAAATAATGGATATTTGAAAAGAATCCTTAGGATATAATTGTGATGAGGTTTTTGGTTAAGTGACTGAAACCTGAGAACCAAGAATATTGCATTATAGAATCTAATAGTGTGGAATATTATATATTTATGAAAGGTGGGAGAGGTAGTAAATGACAGAATCATGACATGAAAGTATTTTGACAAGCCAGAGGGATGAGCCTAAGTTTATACGATGAAATTTAGCTGGATTTAATACAAGGTTCTCAGATCAAAAGCAAGAAAATAAACAAGCATTTAACAGAATAACTACATAAATACAGAGGGAGAGAAGCAGTACTGGTTAAAAAAAAAAAGACATTTTATTGACAGTAAATTCAATACCGGGCAATGGAGAGTCATGTTAATAATGTGAGTCATCATAATTCATCCTGTTGAGAAGTCCTTTTGATCTTGGTGACACTGATAGGCATATAAAATGAGGAATGTGATAGGAGCACAGAATAAGGAAAATGACAGTACTCTGCCTGTCATTTGGTTGAATCTAAGTTTGTCAGTCCGAAGCCCCAGACTTTAAGAGAGATATTGACAAAGTGGAAGACATTCAGAGCTGAGGAGACCAAAATTGTGAAGGGAATTGACAGTATGACAGAATGAAGCCTCCTTAAAGAGATTGTGGATATTGAATCTGTAGAAAAGGAGACTCAAGTGGAATTTGAGAGCCCCTCTTAAATAGACCAAGAGCTTTTGTGTACAAAAGGCATTTGATTTGTTCCTTGTGGCCCTGCAGTTTCAAACTGGAATGAAAAACTGGAAACTCCAGGGAGCATCATTTTTGCTAAATGTAAAAAGGAACTTTCTATCACTCATAGCTGTCCAAAGAAACCTCAGACTTCCTCTGGAGAGGAATGAGCTCAGGTGGTAATATTTTCTGCATCACTGAAAGCGCTCAGACACAGGCTGGACCAGGACATGTCTGGCAAGTTGTTAGGGGATTCAACATCAAATGCAAACTGAGCTAGATGCCCCTAAATATCTCTTATCCCTTACCACTCTGAGAGTCTAGTCAAAGTACATTTTTATTCTTCTGGCCATTGAGCACAGGCATTCATCCATTTAGTTTCTTTACCCCAATAGTGAAGTCTTTGATTTATTTTTTCTCTTTATACATTTAATTTATAACATTAAAATCTTTTTGCTTAGCAAAGTTAATGAGAGAACTTTGGTAAGTTCTCCTAAGGAGAACTCCCATATCTACCTATCTTCCTATCAGTCTAGCTAGCTGGCTATCCATATCTATATATCTATATCTATATCTACCCATATACATATCCCTTTAAAACATAACTTAACCATAATTTATTTCATGAAACATTAATGAATTTGAAATATGGCTTGCTAGATGCCAAATATTTTGTTTTCAGCAATATTAGCAAAAAGGAAACATCAAACTAATTTCAATAATGCAAAAATATTTTATCCCCAATTATAGAACTGAGTTTGTAGCGAGTCGAAACTTAGTGATTGTCTCTGGGTTTTAGACCTCAAAACTTGGGGGCTCAGGCTCCACCGTGACAGAAGGACCCATGTAGGGGCCCAGGCCAGCCACAGAGAATCTCATCGTTGAGGTCTGTTCTTCTGCCACACACAGTGCTGCCATGTGGGCTCTTCCTGCATCTTCAGGCACTGTGACCCAGAGCCCTCAGAGATGGGTCCCACTACCAGGAGCTTTCCACTGACTCAAGATCAAAATGTGCCTCCAGGAATGCTTGGCACTTTTCTCAAGGCTGTAGTATGTTTGTACCCTCTTTTCACAGCAACCCTCCTGCATGTAGGCAGAGCCTAGATCTCCACCGCTCCCAGCAAACTCCCCTCCCCTCCAGCGTACCCATCTCAAGAAATCCCCAGTTTTACTCTTGGCATCAGACTCCTCCGTTAGCCTCAAGCCTTTCCTCCTATGAACCCAGCCAGCTTAATATTCATCAATGAACCTAAAAATTAACTGATGTTTATTACCCCTTTGCAAGTAAAGATGGGAGTTAAGGATTAATGCATATGTACTGGTTTCAGAAAAACAATGGCTGAATTCCATCCTTTATTTCCTTGTGTGTTGACAAAGATTTTCTCTTTGACTAAACTCTAGTCAAGTACCACTGAGGCCTCTTCCGGACTAGGCCTCAACCTTGACCTATAAAGATTTGAACAGACACCAACACAGTTTTTAACAGCTCAAATCTAAATACCTGGGGTGGTCCTAATCCCCCTTAAAGTGTTTACCTGAGAAAACTCAAGGCTGCTGAAATCATTTACTGTTTGTTCCAGGCAACACCTGAAGGGAGTGCCCCTGTCTCCCAGTCTCTGGGATGGTAGGAACCAAACTTTGACAAAAACCAGTTAACAAACCCAGATGGGTTTCACAGGGACCAACCCCCTTCCTCACCCTTCCTGTTTTTTGTAATTTTTCACTTCCCTGACTGTGCTAAAGTTTCAGACATTCCTGCCTTTCTATTCTCTCATTGTCCCTTTAAAATAACTGGTCTCCTCTGTACAAACAAAAGTTGAGTTCAGTTCATACTGGACCCTCTTCCTCATTCTAACAGTAAATTACTGATTAAAATCTGTTCTTACCATTTTAACTAGTACCGACTTTGTCGATGAGGAATGCACATGATGACAACCTTATTTTCTTAAATCATCCTGTTAAACACCAATCTTATTTATAAATACTAGGATTTCTTTGTTTCAATACATTCTTTCCTGAAGGGCATGGCCAAAATCATAGCTCATCATTGGTGGAATGCAAAGCTTCCGGTAGGAAGTTGAAATTATAGCAATGAGTCTCTCTCCCTCTACCTTCTCTTCTGTTTCTTTCTCCCTTGCCTTCTTCTCTTCTTTTCCTCTATTAGACTATTTTAAAGGTGTTTAGGCTTTTGTTTTTGGAGATAGAAAGATGCTGCTTTGGAACTGAGATGAAATTCAGATTGTGAACCTGTTTGTCTTACAAACTAGACACTAGGTTGTCCTTTGCGTTCATGCGTTACTAATTTTCAATCCCCCAGTTTTCAGTAAAATTTTAAAATGTTTTATTTTCATGCCATGTTTACTACAAGATTTAAAGGGAAGAATTCTGCATCCAGAGTGTTAAGAAGTGAGCAGTGATATTCCTCCCACTGATTGCAATGATTTCTGTAAATATATGTAAAAAATATAGATGCATCTTCTTTAGTTCGACACTTTGCAAATATTTTATTTCTTTAATAAATTTAATGCATATGACATAGTGAGAACAAAAAGGGGCTTCTTTACGAACAAAAATCAGAATCAGTAATGCCAAAAATAAAAAGGAAAACAATCATAGCACAAGGTACAAACATAGCACAAGAGATTCTGCTTCAGTAAATTTTAAAATCTAAATTAATAAAGAGATATTATGTATTTTTTATTGCATATAAAAGTATTCCTAATACAGTTTTCTAAATTCTGTGCAGTCTAATATATTTTATCACAGAAGATGTAAACTATATAATTTTAGGGAATAGAAAGTAAGCTCTTAAGGAGTGTGTTAATTGGTGAGATGCACAGAAATAACTTCCAGTGGCCAAGAAATATAAGTGCAGCCCAGGTAAGGTTGGGCTGCCTTATTTAGTCATTTTAGCTAGGTAATTGTTTTGCATGAATTTTGAACCCTGTGGTCTAATCATTTGCTGCTAAAGTCAGAAAATAAGTGGAAAGATTATGTATAGACCTGAGGTGGCTATCCTATTTTTGTCCTTGTTTTTGTTTCATTTTGTTTTGTTTGTTTGTTTTTATTTTTGTTTTTGTTTTTGTTTTCCTACTATCAGTTGACTTTCAGTTCTGTGGCACTGAAGAAACTCCTGGTGCTATTTTGCAATCCCAAATTTATGAGAATAAAGACATTTACGCAATCAAATCTAATACCTGTATGATTATGTGAATGTGAACCTTATGTCTGATCGCTCCTTTCCCCATGATCCCCCATTTAATCTATTTGCAGGTCCTGTGGATACAATCTTTGCATATTTCTTATTTCTCCTCTTCATTTTCATTTCTACTATTCTTGTTAAGGTCTCAATACCTCAGGTGGAAATCGAGGAAGAGTTCTAACATTTGTTCCCCAGCGTCCACTCTCTGCTTCTACAGTACTTTTCATACTTCTTTGTCGGATTAAGCTTCCTGAATCACAGATCTGATGGTTTCTTTATTTTAACAAATTTTTTAGTCCCCTTTTCCCATGGCCTACAGCAAAATATTCAACATCATCAGAATTTAAGATCTTCACTACCCAGATCTCAAAATATTTTTCCAATATCATCCCCTTGCAAACATGTTTCCTTTCTTTTGGTGTTGCCTGAACTGAACCACTTGCATTTGCAATGTATTTTCATAAGTTTCCTCAACCCCCGTTATGTGCTCATTCAATTATCCTTCCCTGAAATGCATTTCTACTTTATCCTTCAAGGTATGATTCCGCCCATTCTTCATCACTGTGCCTTACAAAATAGGTTTACACATTATAAGCATTCAATAATCATTATTTTGATAAATGAATAAATTAATTTCTTAATTAAATTTAAAAAGTAAAAAATAGAAAAATGTAACAAGATTTAAAAATTCACTGTTCATTTACTCACCAATCACATATCTATTGAATACCTACTATGAACTAGAGCTGTATAGATCTAAAGGATAAAAAGACAATCAAACATGATCTCTGTTATTAAGGATCTCACGGACTACAGAGAGAGACTGATTTAAAACTCCACAAGTTAGCATATGTATTAGAATCTTTATAGAAGAATTCATTAAATAAGAAGCAATCTCAATACTATTTAACCTTATGGAATTTTCACTTTTTGCAGCCCTCTCCAGGATAAGATACAATATGGTCTCATCTTATATAATGCATAATAAGATTGTATCTTGTAGCTATTTATTTTATGGTACAGAATCAAGGCCTGCTTTAATAGGGCTTCCTGTGTTGATTTGTTTATCATTTATGACCACTTTTCTACTGGAGGATTCTAACAGAAATTGGTTCCAAGGGAGTTCTAAACAAAGACTTACGTGAGTCACATGCTAGTTTAAAATGCAAGTCTGTGTGAAAGAGTGTCTGCTTGTGGTTCTAAATTAAAAAAAAAAAAAAAAAAAGTGTGTGTTTGTAACGTTAGACCATGGGAAAGCTTTTTTTATAAAAATGTGGCAGCTGAGCTATGTTTAGTGTTATTAGCAAAATTACCACCATTACAGTTTAAATTTTCCTCTTCTCCATATAGATACATGAGATGTGCCCTATCTTCACAGTTGAAACAGTGCTAACATTATTTCTTAAAAGATGCATATAGAGAGTTGTCATCAATATTATTTTTAGGGTCAAGTATTATTTAGAAAAGTCTGAAGAAGTTGTGAAATCTAAAATCAAATGATATATTAAATTAAAATTTTTTCCATATCATTCATAAATTGAGTTATATTCACAATAGTAATGACCAGGGTTTTTTAGATCCAATTTGAATGGGCTCTATATTTTTACAAAAACAAGGTAAAAAGGGCATTTACTGATTTATACAATTATATTTATCTTACTATTTATTAGCTTAAATCATTATTTTGATCTACCAGATTTAGTATTGCATGTTAAAAGAGTTGACTCCCTATGAATAAATCTTTATTGATATTTCACATATAGCATGGTGACTTCTCTGCAAAAGCGGAAAACAAATGTGATTTATGAGAGTCCAATTAACCTATTGTTTAGTTCAATGACAAATAAGTTACGCTGTCTTCATGAACTATCTTTTACTAAATGCCTTCTGTTGGAGATTGTGTAGGTACCATATTGAACATTTTTTCTATAATGATTTAAAATATAAGACTACAATGTGGGCAATGGGTCAGAAGTCATATAGTATTAATCACTTTAGAAAGGAAATTTAAGAAATTTAGGAAAAGCCTGCTGGTTTAGCTTAATACACCAAGGGTACCTACATTGGACTTTAGGATAAAAGATACATAATAGTAAAATGTTACTTCCTTCCTTTTTATCATTATTTCTGAGGTGTAACTCTCCTTTAGAGAACTTATCAGGAGAGATGACTTGAATGGTTAAGAATCAGGTGTTTTTATGTTCATTTGGGAAATATTACTTTAATTCTTACTAAAATCACTGACTCTTATAACCACTTGGACATATAAGATCACCAATATCCTTGATTCCATGAAGGATAAATATAAATATGTGCACATATATATGTATACACACATGTATGTATACAAACATGTATGTACACACATATCTGTATACCTCTGTACCTTCAAAAGGTTAAAATTATTTATGTATATACAATATTATGGCTTATTATCTTTCTAATAACCTTGGAAAACTATCACCTATATAGAATTTGAACCTAATTTTACCAATGTGAACACACATTACTAGCAATTAGCACAGTGTTAATATCTAGTGTGTATTAACATGCTTATATACTTCTCATATTTTATATATAGTTAAAATATAAAATTATATGTATGAACACACACAAACATACAGTTCTGCATATGTATATAAATATATGTATTAATACCCAATGAATGGTAACTCATTGGTTTGGTATATGACTCATTTAATTCATTATTAATCTTGATTGATTTCAAAATACATGGTCTATATATTTCTTCAGAATCTCTAGGTCTTTTCTGCCTTTCCCTATAACTCCAACTAGCCTCTATACTTTCTCCAAACACCTAACAGTTATTTAAGTGTCTTATTTATTTCTTTGTTTTCAAATGGTGAAATTATTCATCAATACTAACTCCTAAAGTCTGAGATCCTATGATGATCCATTTTCATTGCTTGTTTTCCTCTGTGTCCTCTTTTAGTTGACTTACTTGTAAGAAATAATTTTCCTGAAATTCAGGTCAATAAGATTTCCATTATTCGATAGTAATTTATGATGATCAAAGTTACCATGTATAAGAGTAACTATCTCCACCATTAGCTTTATACAGATTTTTATGTAACTTATGAGCAAAGTTTGATTTTAATAGATCAAATGAAGAGAGGTCTTGGTATTGAATTAATTATATGGAAATTTAATTCTCATCTTTTTTACCATGGCAAAGTTAGAAATTATTTTGGAGATCATTTTCTAGAAAAATAATATAGTTTACAATAGGCAAAATAATACCCCCCCCCCAAAGAAGTCCACATTCTAATCCCCAGAACCTGTGAATATGTTATATTACATGGCAGAAAGAGTTTTTCAGATATGACTGAGAGATGGGGAGATCACCCTGGATTATCTGGGTGGACCCAGTGTAGTCACAAGACACCATGAAAGTAGGAGAGAAGAGAGGAAGCATCAGAGAGATTCAAAGAAGAGACACCTTGAAATGTGAAAGAAATTTGACCTGCTCTGTAGGTTTTGAAGACTGAGTAAGTGGATCATAAGACAAAGAATGTGGGTGGTTTCTGAGAGCCAGTGGGGAAGCTGGGAGTCCATCCACAAGGAACTGAATTCTGTCAACAACCCAAATAAACAAGGAATCAAATTCTCTCCTAGAGGTACAGCCAGGCTATACCTTGTTTTTTGTCCTGTGAGATCTGTACCAGACTTCTGATCTAATGAACTGTAAAATAATGAATTCATGTTAAGTTCGGGGTACTAGAAAATGATACAACGTTAAAGTTAAAGATCTGTACTTCAAGAGTGATTTACAGCATAGTCTATCATTTTGAATAAAAAACACCCAATTTATTTTCCAAAAAGGAATACTATAAACTTCTTTTCAAAGTAAATTTCAACTCATGTTATGTCAATGATGCCTGCTCTTAAAATTACTAATATATCTATGTATGAGTTATCTATACACATTTAGTATCTAGTCGACTCTTTATCATTATAACATACATTACTAAGTCACCTTCTCTTGGCAATACTTGGTGACTGTTTCAGTGTCAATATTAACTAAACCTAAGGGGACAGTTACATCTTCTAAGAAAAATAACAAATATTTGTAGAATAAGAGTCAAATATAGATGAATACTGAATTACTTAACCTTGGTATAATCATGTCTCCTCTCCCACCCAGAGTTGACAGAATCACTCATAGAATATTCTACAATAGATTCCTCAAACAATACAGATGATGAAATCCTAAACTTACAGCATGTGTGGACATAATTATAAAATTAAAATCAGACTGTTGCAGGAAGGAGGACACCTTCCAGGGCCCAAGAGTGTGTTATAGTCTCACACTTGGAAATGAATTGTGTAAGGAGACACACGTGTTGACAAAGAAAGACACTTTATTGGGAAGGGGCACCTGGGCAGAGAGCAGCAGGGTAAGGGAACCCAGGAGAACTTCTCTGCCATGTGGCTCCCAGTCTTGGGTTTTATGGTAACGGGGTTAGTTTCTGGGTTGTCTCTGGCCAATCATCTTGCTTGACCCATAGTCTGACTCAGGGTTCTTCCTGGTGGTGCACACATCTCTCAGCCAAGGTGGATTCCAGTGAGAAGGACTCTGGAATGTTGGTCATCTCCTCCCTCTTTGGGCCCCTCCTGAATTCTACCGGTTAGTTTTTGGGGGCAACACCACGTTCCTTATTGGGACCTCCTGTTGTGAGACAACTCAGGCAAGCGGGTCTGGCCAAGGTGGTGGTTTTGGTCAACAGTTCCCTAACAAGACTGTCTTGCATATATGCCTTGCTTCTGTAGCCTTTTCCGTATGAATATGGCAGGTAAAGGAAATGTATGCTGAGAAGAAATGAAACATGGAAGCACAAACTTCATTACAATGTGTGAGTACCTTCCTAATAACCTTTAAACTGAACAGTGTTAGGCTTAAACTGAAAGCTCTTTTCTTCCTGATGAGGAAGAGGGATTATAAAATCACTGCCACAAAGCAGATTAAGGTGGCACAATGTTGCTAAGAGAAACATATTTTTTTGAGAATGTGTAGTAAGTGGATATCTCTTTCAGTATTTCCATAATTTACAAGGTATACAAGTTTATTGAGGAAAACATGAAATAGGTAGACAAGAAAAATGAAAAAAATGACATAACTCCCATTCTCCCAGTATGCAATGTGTAGCTTTTCTCTTAAAAGATCTGTATATATAAATGTGTAATTATATACATAATTAAAGAGCAACTTTTTACAATAATAGAATCATGCTCTGCATATTGTAGATAAACTGTGTTTCCCCTCCCCACTAGATCATACAGCTAATGCTATCTTTCTATCTAAATTGGATTAAGATTTAATTAACATACCCTTTTATCGTTACTTGGTATCCCTTATGTTTTACATTGAAAAAGGCTGTCCTTAAGGAGTCTAATATTAATCTTCTTCAGCATGTTAATATGTAAAGAAAAAATAATCAACTAGGTACAATACTTATAGGGCTCAGAACAAACACATTTTCCCATCAAAATCTAAACAAGACAATCTAAAAGAATATTAATTTGATTTTGTTGCCAAGTTAATTTCCTGAATCGATTTGGTATGTAGTCCAGTTTTTAATTCATGAGACAGGACCATAGCAATTTGTTTAAATTCTCATTTCCATACTTACATTTCACTAATATTTTCTCACACTGAAGAAGCTTTATATGATTCTCTAATTTGAAAATGTTGTTTTTATGTACGGAACCTTCTTCAATATATAAATCACTCAGTGCTTTTCAGTATCACCTCTAAAATTATGTACTCATGTCTCACAGAAATATCTCATTGCACATATAGTCATTTTTGGAAAAGTAAATCCTCTCCATCTGGCTGATCACTTAGCATAAGACTTTTCAAAAATGCATCTAACTTGACTTCATGTTATTTTAAATTAATACTTCTTTAACACACAACTTCACCATGGATGTGAAAACTGAAAGCATAAGTAGGAAGCAGCAGGTTTTTGCCAAATGGTTTGCCAGAAAAATTTTGATGGAATATGTGTGTGTGTGTGTATGTATATTTTGACTCTCGACCACAATTTTATTACTTATCAAGATGTTATTCTAAAAACTTATCATGAAGCAGCTTGAAAAACAAATAGTTTAGTCTCTGACCATGTAGAGCAAAAATGATCATTTTCTTTTACTGTTAAAATAAATAGGAAACAAGTATTAAAAAGACAATTCTTTTTTTTCCAACTCCTAATATACGTATTTCATAAAAAATACTAAAAAATCAAGCAATAAGCAATGTGTTTTGTTAATATTCATAGAAATAAAATTTTAAATTATCAAGGATATCTTCAAATATTTTTAAATGTTGCTGAAAAGATAACAGTGAATTCTTCGTTTGAAGATACAGAACATTAAATGTGAGCCAACTGCAGAAACAATAACGATAGTTAGGAGACAGTCCATCAGTATAAGTCTAATTGTGGTCTTACAATTAGCAGATATAAAAGTTCCAGAGGTAAGAAACTGAAGGGGAAGGAGGGAGTTCAAATAAAAAAGTTCAATTAAATTATACGTTTTATGTTTAAGTGAAGCAGAGATAAAAGATGACAACTTATGAAAAAAGAAAAAAAGCTTTGCCATTCCTAAGTGCAGAAAGGAAACAGAATGTTTAGCTATCTTAAAATACCATCACTAGAAACTAGAAATCAGAAGGGAAAAAGAGAAGCCAGGTTAAGAAGTATACAGGAAATCAGCTCTTTTACTCCACCTAGAAACCTAAGTTTTCACTTGAATTAAAGTCGAAGATTCCATAAATTCTAAAAGTGTAATGCTCCCTTAAAGTGATATTTTGACCAAGTTTTAACAGGTATCCCTTCTGTCAGGTGAGCTGTGATTATGTTACTACTTGTAGGCTGTTTCTGACTACATTGAAGTCTCCTACCAGGTCATTTATTACCTTGGCTTTTTCTCATCCTCTTCCTAATGAGTCAGGGACATGGGTAGGTTGTCAGGTTTTAGAACCTTGCCTTTGCTGGAATTAGTGAAGAAATAATCTATGAAATCACTTTGAGTTTCATTTGGCCACATTGGTTAGATTAGATGAATCAAAGTTTCCTTCTAGTACTGAACTCATAATTCAAATAATTAAAATATTTAAACTACAACTATCTAAATCTCTCATTCATCTGCCTTTTCTCAGACTATATCTGCAAGGTTTACATGAAAAAGGTAACAAAATAGGTGTTAATGTAGCACTTCAAAGAGTAAATTTGGGGAATAACAGACAAAGACCTTCTCCAATAAAATATTTAACAGAAGAGCTGGCAATAAAATTCTAGGCAAATAGACTAAACGTCTAAAGAAAATTAATATTGTTGTAGCATCCATGCTGCCTGAAAGATACATAGAAAGTCAGTTTTAAGGAATTCTCCCGAAACAAATAGTTATTCTATTATTGGCATAAATCTTTATAATCATAGTTGCATTGGGCCTTTATTATCATTTGGCCATGTTAAATGATCATTATGGTTTATAAAAACTTGAAATGGCTAAAACAATTTCAGCATCTTGAAAGGAAATCAATATACACAGGACTGCATTTTACCCAGTAGAGAAAGTCTTTTAATACTTATTTTTGTACAGAGCACAAATCTGGCAGGGAATAAAAAAGAGGTTTGAATTATTTAAGCTAATTCTTCTGATAGGAAAAACAAACAAAAACAGCAAAACTGACTCCACTGCAGGACTTTCATCTGTCTGAATGTTAACCTGTCACCACCTGGCTTCTACGTAAGATCATTGCTCCCACAGTTAATGTCACAATTTCCATTTCAAAACTCCTTTTCAGCTCTTTCTCTAGCCTCAACATAATACATTACCTGCTATCATAGTCAGAATAAATCCCCTATCTATGTGATGATGATTGGAGAAAATACGCCAAGACACAGTCATGGCAGATTTGTTACTCCACTGCATTGTTTCAATACCACACAAAAAAGATTGAGGATGTTCTAAAACAGAGAATTAGCAACATTTACTTTTTTTCACATCTAAGATATGTTGATACCAATTCTGCTTCTGCAACAGCAGCTCAACATCTATAGCTGCTACTGCAATATTGCTTTAACTATAAGGTTGCCAGATTTGGGGGTTTACTCCTCGGTTTGCTTATTACCAATGTGGGTGGAGAAAAACCACTTAATCATTCAGGAATCATTTTTGTTTTCCAAATATAAAGTGAGTACAAAACTACCTGCCTTTTTCACTTCATGAAATTGTTTTGGAGGTCCAATGAAATGATGTAAGAGTTAAGATTTGGATACAGTTTAGCTGTAGCTACTAAAGCTGGTGGAACTTGATATGTATGTAGATGGGTAGGTTTATGAAATTATTTGGGGATGTCCAAAACCATATCCTTCCAAGCCTAAAGAGGGTCAGTCATCCTTTGTAACACATCTCATTCTACATTATATACTATGTTTATCATAAGGAAGTAAAGGCACTTGATTTTTTCAAGGTCCAAGTATATAATTTATTTAAAATATCCCCAATCCTTCTCATTATAAAAGAAATACAAAAAGAAAATTATTCCTTAATTGTTGTTAAATGGAAGTTTTTTTCCCCCATTATATTCATGTTTTTTTTTTTTCTCTCTCTATTTTTCCCTTAGACATTATTTTTAGAACAACTTTAGTTTTAGAGAAAGATTGAGAAGATAATATAGAATTCTCATATATACTCCCTACCCCTTTCTGTACACAGTTTCCCTTAATATTACATCTTACATTAGTATGGTATATTTGTTAACATTAATGAACCAGTACTGATACTTTATTATTCAATAAAGTCCACAGTTTATTCAGATTTACCTAGTTTTTACATAATGCCATTTTTTTCTATTCCAAGATCCCACCTAAGACACCACATAACATTTACTTTTCAGGTTTCCTTAGGCTCATCTTGGCTGTGACAGTCTCTTTGTCTTCCCTTGTTTTTCATCACCTTGAGAGTTTTGAGCGATACTGGCTAGGTATATTATAGGATCCTCTCCCTTGGAATTTGTCTAATATTCTTCTCATGATTAGACTGAGGCTTTGGGGTTTGGGGAGGAAGATCACAGAAGTAATGTGCCATTTTTCTTATTATCGATATGACTTATGACTGTTAATGCTGACCTTCGTAACCTAGCTGAAATAGTGGTTGCCAGCTTTCTCCACTATAAAGTTACTCTTTCCCCCCCCCCCCTTTTCATGCTGTAATCTTTGGATGGAAGTGACAAAGCATACCCCACACTTAAGAACTGGCAGTTATACTTCTCCTTGATGGCAGAGTATCTATACTATATTGCATGTTATATTGCATGGGAGATTTAGCTTTTTCTCTTCTCTCTCATTTATTTATTCAATCATGTATTTATATTAGCATAAATGGATGTTTATTTTTATACTTTGGGTTGTACTCTGATATCACTTTATTTACTTTATTGCTCAGATTGTTCCAGCTCTGATCATTGGAAACACTTTCACCTGCCTCTGGTCCCACCCATCCCCCTCACATCGATGTGAGGTTTTTTTTTTTTAAGAACTTCTTTACTTTAAGGCAATATAAGATGCTTCAGACTCACCTTGTACATTTCCTGGCCAAGTTCTAGATTTGGCCATTTCTCCAAGGAGCATTGGTTCCTTTTATTGGATAATGATATCAAAAACTATGTTCTGACATAGAAAACAATCTTATGGTTACCAAGGTAGTAGGTTACCTCTGGAGTGAAATCATAGGAATGGAATAGAGGTGGAGAACACTCTATACACATATACACACTACTATATATAAAATAGATAACCGACCAAGACCTACTGCATAGCACAGGGAACTATACTCAATATTTTGTAATAACTTATAAGGGGAAAGAATCTGAAAAAGAATATATATGTATGTATATATAAGTGAATCACTGTGCTGTACACTTGAAACTAACACAACATTGTAAACCTATACTTCAATTTTTAAAAAATGCATTTAAAAAAAACCAAAAAAACTGCAGTCCAAAGGCAGACATTGACAGATGGACTACAAACAAAGAAACACAGTATCACGTGTGTTTGCATACGTCTGAACTCATCAAGTTGTACATATTAAATATGTGCAGTTCTTTGTATACCAATTATATTTCAATAAAGCCGTTAATTTTTTTTAAAATAGAGCAATAACCCTGGGGTCGGGGTGGGAACATGTTCCGGGCACTAGTTGTACTCAGTGTTGGTGAGATATCATATTTTTAGGTACTTCTAGCTGACAGAGAAATTAAATATGTGTGTGTATACCAACCCTTGTATGTTTACATATATGTAAATGTTTCTATGTGTAATCATGTTTATCTATATTAAGTTGAACATGAGTTCTTACTAATGTCTCCAACTCGAATACACTGCCCACAGATCATTCTAAACTTCTTCCATTGCTTTTTTATAAAATCTTACTCCATCCTCTGAAAAACCTGGCTCCCATCATCTGCTATTCACTGTCTTAATCGTTCAATTCCTGTAAGAAGTACAGCAGCATAGGAATAGTAAATCATACCTCTGGGGGAACTATAGGGTCTTACAGACTCTACTAATTTCCAAAGTTTCTTAGATCAGCAGCTTTTACCCCATCTTTATTTGTGAAGTTATTTCATATATTTTTTAATAAAGCTGGATTCTCTTGCCATGGTCTGTAATCATTCCTGGGATCTCTTCATATCATAAATGATTTTTTTTTTTTTAATTTGCACACATTAAGGTTCACTGTGCTTTAAAATTCTATGGATTTTAAAAATGCATAGTGCCTGCAATTATCATTCAGTATTTTACAGAATAGTTTCAGCACCCTAAAAGTATCCCCTATGTTTTACCTATTCAACCCTTTTCCACCTCCCACTTAACTCCTGGCAACAACTGATCCTTTTCCTGTCTCTGTAGTTTTGCCTTTCCCTGAATGACATATGACTGGATTCATACAGTATATTGCCTTTTCAGACTGGTATCATTTATTAACAATCGTTGTGGTTTTTCATAAGGTAATAGCTCATTTCTTTTTTTTTGATGAAAATATCCCTTTGCATATATGTGCCAGTTTCTTTATCCATTCCACCTATGCAAAGGTATCTTGGTTAGTTCTAGGTTTTGGAGATTATAAACAAAGTTATACACATTCACATGCAGATATTTGTGTAACCATAAGTTTTCAAATCAATTGGGTAAATATCTAGGGGCACCACTGATGTATCATACAGTTAAGACTATGCTTAGTTTTGTAAGAAACTTCCATACTATCTTAAAAAGTGGTTGTACATTTTACATTCCAACCAGCAATGAATGAGAATTCCTGTTGCTCCACATCTTCGCCAGCATTCAATATTGTCAGGTGTTTCTTTTTTCAGGTTTTATCCATTATAATGTGTATATAGCGGTGTCTCATTTTTGTATTAATTTGCGATTTTCTAATGACAAATAACATTATTCCATGCTTATCTGATATCCATATGTCTTATTTGGTGAGGTGTCTGTTATATCTTTTGCTGATTTAAAGATTTTTGTTTGTTCTCTTATTGCTGAATATTAAGAGTTCTTTGTAAGTTTTGGATACACGTTGTTTATCAGGTTTGTGTTCTGCAAATAGTTTTCTCAAGAATGTAGCTTGGTTTTTGTTTTTGATTTTTTTTTTTTTTCTCTGTTAGTGTCTCTTACAGAGCAGAAGATTTTAATATAAAGTCCAGTTTGTCAGTTTTTTTTTTCATGCATGTGCTTTTGTATTTTTATATAAAAATGTATCACTATACACAAATTCACATAGATTTCCTCCTATGTTATCTTTTAGCAGATAGACAGTTTTGCATGTTATAAACTCCCAGCCAGTGGTTGAGCATGCGAGGGTTACTACATTTGGGTTATTCTTACTCAATGGTGGACACATCTAAGGGGATGTCTTTGCTCTGGGCCTTCCCATATGCTTAGCGGAGACATTTTCGGAGCTGTATTACAATTGGAAACATTTTCTACTTAATAATCCTTTTTTATCGCCCTCCTTTCACATGTCCTCATCCTTACGATGTGCTCTCTAGTCGTAAGGCTCTCCCTAACTACTCCTGCTGCCTCTCCTCTTTACCCTTCATGAGTGTTTCCCCTTCTTACAGTTCTAACCCATCTTAACATCTGCTAAGTAACCAAACCACTTCAACATTAATATGGAGAAAACAGCTTAGCTACTTTTCTCTGGTGTACATTTGAGTTACTTGGGTAAAAGTTTACCAGGGAAGAAAATATGTATTATCACATTAGTTCTATTTTCTTGGAATTTCTTCAATATTCCAAGGCATCATAGGCTATACTTTTTAAACATATTAAGAAGGGGAAAAAAAAGACAAACTTGCTTATACATTTTTCTGGTAGAATTTTCAGAAGGCGTATTTGGGTATGTAATGCTCAAGTCACATGTAAATGACAAAAAGTATACTACAATTGTCATGTTTCTTCCTTTGACATTGTGAGAGCTTTGAAAATAATGTTATGCATTTAGATTTCCTTATGTCCAAGAGTGTAATAAGAAATCAATATTATTTGGTTGAATAAAAAACTATATAAATTATACTGGTGTAATGTATAAAAATAAAACTAGATGACAGATACTTTTCTGCTGATACAGATACATCTTCTTTGATTTTAAGATAAACAATATATAAGAAATGACTATCATGTAACAAGGATGATTCAATTAAAAACCAACTATGCACCATATTGATAGAACAAAGAACAAAATTACCTGATAATCTTAATAGACATAAAGAATTTGGTAAGGGTCTGATATCTACACTATAAATAACTCATAATTCAACAATTAAAGTACAAACAAAAAAATTTTAAATGGTTAAAAGATTTGAATAGACATAACTCCAAGGAAAACAATAGAAAGGCTAATAAACACATGAAAATATATTCAACATCATTAATCTTTAGGGAAATGCAAATCAAAAATATTATGAGAACAGGAAAGGGGATTCACAACAGGGCATACTTGAGAGGAATTGCTTAACACTTTAAACCATTGCCAAGGCGAGTAACATGGGCCTGGGACCTATAAGTTACTTTGGATGGATCTATCGATCTATCATCTATCTATCATCTATCGTGTGTAACCTGAAAATCCCCAGCAGCATTTTTGGTTTTGAACTCCCAGAGTGTGCCTCATGGAGAGGATGGAGTGGGGAAGATTCCACCGGAGACAGACAAAAGTGGGGATGCACTAGCTTTGAAGACCGTATTTCCTCCGTTTTTATGCCTTGGGTGTAACCAGAGACCAGCATCAACAAGGAATCTGGCTCAGGAACGCTCTTGTTTGCAGCTGTCCTTGGAACGTGACTTGCTTTTATCAGAGGTCGATGAATTGTAAATTGTGTAATTTCAGGGTCTGCTGAACCAGGGTAGGGGGGACTTTTGTGGGGGCTTGGATGGTGACACTCAGGCATCTAGGAAACTCTTGGTGTCGTCTGTAAGTCCAGACCTGGCCCCATGGGACTTCTCCCACTTACAGAGGAGAAGAAAATATACCTGGATTAGGGTGTTTACGTCTGAATTTGCTATAGCAAATGGATCTGTGTCAAATCTCCAAAATAAGTTAATATCCTAAGTTCAGACCAGCAAAAGCAATAAAACCAGTTTTTGGTATGCTTGATTACTCTTTTCTGGTTAAAACTATTTGTTGTGACCTACGAAGGTATATACCCTGTGCTGTGAGGAAGGGTACCAAAGTGGGAGTTTCTAAAAGTCTTAGTCATTTTTTTAAAAACAATTTTTTGACTTCCACTTTTTATTTTAAATTTTTAAATTGAAGTATAGTTGACATATATTAGTTTCAGGTGTGCAACATAGTGATTTGACATTTATATACATTAGAAATTGATCACTACGATGAGTCTAGTAACAATCAGTCACCATACAAAATTATTACAATATTACTGACTATATTATCTGGGCTATATATTACATCCCCATGACTTATTTATTTTATAACCGGAAGTTTGTACCTCTGGATCCCTTTCACCTATTTCGATGTACCTTCCCCTCTAGCGACCACCAGTTTCTCTGTATCTATTAGTCTGTATCTGTTTTGTTTGTTTTGTTTTTTAGATTCCACATACAAGTGAAATCATACAATAAAATATATATATATATATATATATATATATATAATAAGATACAACTTCATATCCACCAAGGTAGTTAAAAAAAAAAAAAAGAGCACAAGTGTTGAGAATGTGGAGCAATTGGAACCTCATTCATGATTGGTGAAATGATTATGCATCTAATTTAGCAAATAATTTGGAATTTTCTCAAAAAGATAAACATAGTCACTATATGATTCTTCCTCTAGAAATATACTTAAGAGAAATTGATAAACAAATGTTGTATATCTATACAATCTTATAAATGAGTAATATTCATCAATGAAAAGGAATGAAGTAATGATACATACTAGAACATAGATGAACCTTGAAAACATTATGCTAAGGGAAAGAAGTCAGCCACAAAAGGATACATATTGTATGATTCTATTCATTTGAAATACCCAAAGTTGGCAAATTCGTAGAGACAGAAAGTATATTAGTGGTTGTCATGGGCAGGAGAGAGGGAGATTAGGAAGTGAATGCTAATGGGTTTCTTTCTGAAGTGATGAAAATAATCTAAAATTAGGTAGTGGTAATGGCTGCACAATTTTGAATATACTAAAATTGAACTATGCATTTAAAATTGTGAATTTTATGAGATGTGAAAAGATTTGAATAGATATTTCATTTAAGAAGAATATAAGAGTGATATTAAGCATATGAAGAGATACTCAACACCATTCATCTTTAGGTCTGTCTCTGGTATGTAGTTCCAGGGGCAGACCCAGTGAGGAAATTGAAGAAGGGCCCTCTTCATTTGTTCCTGTCTAGAAACTACACTCCAAGTTCAATCCCATTTCTAACCTCATGTCCAGAAAGTGAGGACCAGTCTCATTGCTTATATCTTAATAAAGCTGCACAACAATAAAAGTCATACTCCATAAATTGTAGTACTGTCTTACAGTTTATTGGAAACTGATTTTTCCTAGTAGAATGCCAGGTACTTATTTTGGTTTTGCAAAACCTTAATAAACATATTTGAGACAGGAATGTGTAGAAGAGGGTGGTGTTAGGATCTAAAATGCTTTATTTGGCTAATTTGAAAATATTGTTTACTTTAGATATCATTGAATATCTACAGTTGAAACAGCCTGTTTTGAAATTGTTTTTTTCTAAGAAAGGGATTGCAAAATTCTTACAGTATAAAATGATCCCAAGCTGTAAAATGACAAACATTTTTAGGAAAACTTAGCAGGCACATATAGATGCAGACACCACTAAGAAAACCACAAATACACATAATTAGTTACTTTTCATTAGTTTACACAAGTTACAATCATCCTGTATTTGCAATTTTGGGAAGAAGTTGAAGGGAATAACATGTTTGACACTATACATGTCTCTAGTTTCTCAGTATATTCACATGAACAGCGAGAAATTCAATCCATTCTCTAGTAATTTTATCTGCTCTGACAGCCCTGACTCCCTCTGGAATGGCTCATTGAGAGAACACCCCAAGTTTCTGATGTGCATTTTTTATACTCCTTAAAGAGCTCCAAGAAATATGCCATGATTCTAACAGAGCCTGGTTAGAATCACACAAAGCAGCTGTGCTGAACAATGCACACCAGCCAGATTCCCACACTCACTGGCCATGGAGGTAGGGTCCCTGGATTTGGGCAGTGCTTGGGCTGCTGTATCATGAGACTTTTCTCCCTGTGACCTTGCAGCTACTTGGGGTGACTGCCCATGTATCTCAGAGTGAGGAAATCCTGGTATAGATGAACTCAAACTCCACCTTAAATCCTTTCCTCTCAAGTGTTGCTCATTTTCACCTGTGCCTTCTGACCATTTGCCCTTGGAAGAGGCTGGAGAACTCTGTGGGGTCTTTCTTCTCAGATATGTGACACCAGGGACAGAGCCGGGTAGGAATGTGGATAAAGATACTTCTTACTGTCTCCCCTCCCTAGAACCTGGAAACAAAGGATGAGATCATTTCTAGGCTTCTTGGAGGAAGGATGAGAAGAACCAGCCTCATTGACACCCAAGAGCCACTGCAGGGAAAGGCCTCTATGTACATCACCTGCACTCTCTAGCCAGACAGCTGGCCAAGCTGGCTCACCTGAGCTCCCCTCCAGCCTACCCGTGCCACTCCATCCACCCCTGCTGCTGGATGCTGGAAGACCCGCTGTCCCCCAAAGCTATATATCCTCCTTCTCCAAGAAGGAATGTGAGTCTCAACAAATATGCTTGCTACTCTGTCACTGCCTGAGGAGTGAAATGGTCCAGTGATGCCAAGTCACATCTGAGAGTCACCTCAGCATCACTCATCCCAGGTGGTGATGGAGGACACATTTCTGTTACTGGTTTTCATTCTTATCCCAGAATTCAGACATCCAAAGACCTCTCTTAAGAAGTCAGCCTTGGAGCCAAAATGTCACCATAAATGCATGTTTCTTATCTGGGGAGTTGGTCTCTAAGAATCCTTGGATAGCCTCATCTGGGCACTTCATAGGATAAAGACATTTGGTGTCTCCCAAAATATCCCATCTCACTCTCCCATCTCTGTTTCTTCAAGGAAGGTAGATGCTGCTAATGCTCTTTTCTTTAGGTAGGTTTATTGAGCCCTATTTTCTCACACCATTCCTCTCTGATCCAGGAATCTAGTACATGTCTGTGTGTAAATCTCTGGGAAGACTATATTTGTAAATATCCTCTGCATCTCAAGGCCTGTGCTCCTCATCCTTTCTTTTCCCTCTTCCCTCTCCCTTCTTTCTTCTCTCTGTGTATATATAAACATTTGTAAACATACAGGGTAGTACATTTCTTCTCCATAAACAATGCAAATGTGTGTTGATATTTATTGATATTGATACATACCTGTTTAGAATGAAAACTCAGAGTAAACAATGAAAATAATCTATATAACTTAATAAACATGGAGAAGATAAAGGCACTTTCAGTTATCTAATATCATGCAGTAACCTTTAACTACAATTAGGGTGATTAAGTTTTATAGAAAAGGAAGAAAATTTATTTTAAGGAGATCATTTTCTAATGAGTAAATCTAAGATTTAGTGTTTATTTGAGCTCTTTTTTAAAAATTACTTATTATTGGAGTATAGCTGATGTACAAAGTTGTGTTAATTTCTGCTGTACAGCAAAGTGAATCAGTTATACATATACATATACACACTCTTTTTTAGATTCTTTTCCCATATAGGTCATTACAGAGTATTAAGTAGAGTTCCCTGTGCTTGAGCTCTTTTCTTAATGGGATAGTCCATTGGAGGCTAGAACTGGTGGATTTGTACTTTGCATTTCCTCTTCATTCTTCAACCAAGAGAGAGAATTTCACTTTTCAGGTCATAAAAAAACAGATGTAATACAAAACATATAAGTTGTCCTTTTTTAACTCCAGAAAAAGGATTTAGGGAAAATGTATTTGCTTTTCTTGAAATGATACTGAGGACTCAGAAAAAGTCATCTACTCTAGCAGTCCTGCTGTGATATCAGGTATCACTCTACCTATGAGCATGTGGGCTCTCCTGAGAAAACTTCAACCATTTGGTAGCATGACGTGCTCTGGGGAAAAAAATCTATAATGAAAAATGAAGTAATAAATAAGCAAAGGCAAGTAATTATAATAGATTTATGAAAGCAGAAATTGAAAGGAAGGAAATAAAAAAATATTGATAAAACATGACTTTCAAAACAAAATCATTCACCCTAGTGAGTTTTTTATAAAGCATGTATTCATATGTATTAGAAGTTAATGTTTTAAAAGTTCTATTGGCCATGCATAATTAATAAGATTTTATTTTTAAAAACCCTAGGTTTTTATTAAAAATAATCATTTATGTGAGTTACATATTCATTTTTCAGTTTATTTGTCTTTATATTCTATGTGTTACTAGACTTCATTATCAAAAAATGACATGCCCACATTTCACAGCAGCTACAATCCATTAGACTAATGGATGGGAATCACAGATTGCCTTAGGAATTTTCTATTGTGTGGCAAAATCAAACCCTAGAGTGAAAAGTCTTGACATTATTAAATGTTAAGAAATACAATGTGTTCAGGAAGATGTTAATAAAAACGATTTGGGATATTTGACTAGTACACCAGAAAATAATATGATGTTTAGGCCAAAATAGAAGCTACTTGTGTTTTCTTATTATTCTTTAGTAGAACAATTTACACTGTCAGTCTTTGCCCAACAGTGTTAAATATAAAATGGGTTCTAATTGACTAATTGTCCTCTTTTCCTATCAAACAATATGCACATGCTGTGTGCATGTATATTTTATTATTACTGAAAATAATATCTTGTGCAATTGCTTTTATTCATCCCTTTGGAAATAACTACAACGTCACTGACAAAATATTGTGTGCCTTCTCTGTACCCAGTACTGGAAAGATGCATTGCTTATTGACATGAGCAGACCCAGAAATAACTTACAAAGAAATAATCTTATGCTTCCATTGTCAAAACTAACACAGAAATATTCTTACCTTTTGTTCACATTCTCATATTCCCTTAGCTGTCTATGACTCACTTTTATCACATGACGTTATCAACATTTCTGATTTGAGGGTTTCCTGATCAAGATCAGGTTCACAAGCAGCAGCTTTAAAAGTCTGAGCTTTGACATTCTCTAGTTCAGTTTTGAAACAAAGAGAAAAGAGAGGAAGAGAAAGTTTAGTTGTCCTTCTAAGGCCTACCCAATATTGCCATAGGGAACATCTGTCCAGTGAGCTGAGACACATGTTGACAGGTGTAATTAGTGTAACAAATGCGTTTTTAGAGAAGGGCTTGTGTACAGTCAAACTTCCAAGAGGAAAGAAACAGCCATTATTACCGCTGTTGCAGAGGAGTGTTGAGGTATGTTGACTCACCTCTTCAAACCTACAAAGATGATATAGCTCTGGAAGATCATTAGTGACTGAACTAACAGTGATATTAACTATTAGACCCATGTCCTACCCTTTAAATATTCAACTTCCCTTTATGTATTTTAGTTATTCTTCCACTAATAGTTTCCTTCTCTATAAATCAATCTAAATTATTCTTATGGATTGGATGATTGTGTCCCCCCAAAATTCATATCTTGAATCCTAACCCCCAAAGTGATGTTATTAGGAGGTGGGGCCTTTCAAAGGTCATTAGATTTAGATGAGGTCATGGGGGTGGAGCACCCATGATAGGATTTGTGTCCTTATGTAAGAATACACCAGGACTCTCAGCTCTCTCTGCCATGTGAGGACACAGTGAGAAGTCCCCCAACCTACAAGCCAGGAAGGGGCTATCATCAGAAAATGAATCTGCTGACACCTTGATCTTGGACTTCCCAGCCTCCAGACCAGTGAGAAGTAAATGTCTGCTGTTTAAAGCACCCAGCATATGGAACTTTATTATAGCAGCCCAAGCTGACTAAAATAATCATTTATATTTAGAAACAAAAACAAATATTGAAAAATGCTTAGAAATTTAAAGTTTAATTTTCAGGCTTAATATTAACATGATCAAACTTCAGAGATAAGAAAGAAGTGATCGATTCTGAAATATAAATCCTGCAAAGATGCAGGGAAACAAGAAAGGATTTCTAATAAATTAGACATAAAGGTCACCAGAAAATTATGGTCAACATTGAACCAAGAGTTAACATTTAAAATGGTATAATCGAAGGATAAAAATAAAACAGATTTTACGTATGGACATTTCCTCATCTAAATGTCTCGGAAAAGAGAAAAAAATGAATCATACTATGGTGGGGTTTGATGTTCTTTCTAGGAGAAAGCTGGTCATTTAAAAATTTGAAGTACATTTACCAAGACACAAGAACACGCTTCTTTCTGTCTCTTTATCTCCTCTTCCCACCCGCGCCCCGCACCACGCACACAATCCATTCATTTACTTTTATTCAGTCTAACAATATTTAATGTTCTGTGACAATATGCTTGTAATTTAGCTTGGAAGACAAACTCATTCATTCAACAGATATCTATCCAATGTCTTTATTGTGCCAATTATGTATGTGCATACTAGATAAATAACAAAAACAACTGAAACACTAAAATATGGCATAAGATCCTAAGGTAAACAGGGGAATTATAGATATGGTAAGCTGAGATCAGCATTACTGAGATTTAAAGATAAATGGAACTTAGGAGAATTAGATTTAGATAGGGATAGCAAAGAGGAAAGCCAATGCAACTAGTATGTTAGGGTGAAAAGTAGGCACTTGTCTAGAAAGGAGAAGGAATATTGACATTAAAGGGCAGGCAAGAGTCTAGAAAATATGGGTATAGTGGAAGCAGGACCTTAGTTACATATTAACTCAACACATTTACTCAAAACACATTTCTATGGACTTATATCCAAGGAAAATGCATATGTGCATCATTCCATACAATTTCAGATACTTAAAAGAACCTATCATTCTATGAAATAAGTTTTTTAAAAAATCTCATTTAGGAAAATGCTTACTCAGGTGTTTTTTATAGAGAGAATTCTGGGTTGGAGTACCTAGGTGTGGCAGGAACCTTGAATAAGCACTCTCCCACTCTTTGTTCACTTCTTATCTTATTGGATAAAGATGCTAAGCTGGAGAATACAGGTGCAGATCCCGTTTTTGAACACAATGTCCTGAAAATATAAACAGTGAAGTGTTTTGGAATTTGGCCAGGTCTATGGTTCTTTGCCAGCTGTTTTTTGTTTTGTGTTTGTTTTTTTGTTTTTTCCATGTGGAGTATGTCTCGTTGGAATCCTTAACTACTGCCAAACTCTGTTGCTTAACTTGACAGTTTGTGACTTAACTAGGAAGCATATAATCCAGCCCAACTTGGGCCTCCCAGCTGATGTCATGTGGAATAAAACCAACCTGTTCCCACTTAGATAGCTCCAAATTACATATTCATAAACAAAATAAATAACTGTTAGTTCTGCAGTCCACTGCATTTTGTGGTGTCATTTTATACAAAAGTAGATGATTAGAACAGATTTTGGTATAAGAAATGAGGTGACTCAATAATAAAACACTAAGCTTGTTGTATTGCCTTGGGAACAAGCAGTAGGCAACTACTAGAAGAACTCAAAGAAAGGGAAAAAAAGTGTTATCAAAGGCTGGAGAAAAGATGACTAATGATATGTAATGCTAGATAGCTTAACTGTTGCCTGTGCTGTGATATATACAAATTTTACCGAACCAATTACTGAATCTGACTATGGAGATTTCTATATAAACTAATTCCAGATTATTTCATTAAACTGCATATAGCAAAAATAGAGAGAAAGATTATTAAAGGAAGGGACTGGTATATTTTAAACAAGAATTGAGAGAAAGGTAAAAAGAACAAGGACTAGTTGGGTTCAAATATAAAATTAGTTCTTAACCTCAATCCACTGCAAAGATATCAACTTAAGAAATGCATTACAAAGGACCTTCAAGATGGCAGAGGATTGAGACGTGAAGGTCACCTTCCTCCCCACAAATACATCAGAAATACATCTACATGTGGAACAACTCCTACAGAACACCTACTGAACGCTGGCAGAAGACCTCAGACTTCCCAAAAGGCAAGAAACTCCCCATGTACCTGGTTAGGGCAAAAAAGAAAAAGAAAAACACAGACAAAAGAATAAGGACGGGACCTGCACCTTTGGGAGGGAGCTGTGAAGGAGGAAAAGTTTCCACACACTAGGAAGCCCCTTCACTGGCAGAGACCGGGGGTGGACGGTGGGGGGAAGCTTCTGAACCACAGAGGAGAGCACAGCAACAGGGTTGCAGAGGGCAAAGTGGAGAGATTCCCACACAGAGGATCAGGCCAGCACTCACCAGCCTAAGAGGCTTGTCTGCTCACCCGCTGGGGCAGATGGGGACTGGGAGCTGAAGCTCCAGCTTCGGAGGTCAGATCCCAGGGAGAGGGCTGGGGTTGGCTGCATGAACACAGCCTGAAGGGGGCTAGGGCACCACAGCTAGGAAGGAGGGACTCCAGGAAAAAGTATGGACCGGCTGGAGAAGAAAGAGACCATTGTTTTGGTGCGCTTATAGAGGGGATTCAGAGCACCACCTAAACGAGCTCCAGAGACAGGCGCAAGCCACAGCTATCAGCATGGACCCCAGAGACAGGCATGAAACTCTAATGCTGCTGCTGCCGCCACCAAGAAGCCTGTGTGCGAGCACAGGTCACTCTCCACACCTCCCCTCCCAGGAGCCTGTGCAGCCCGCCACTGCTATGGTCCCGTGATCCAGGGACAACTTCCCAGGAGAACACACGGCATGCCTCAGGTATTGCAACATCACACTGGCCTCTGCCACTGCAGGCTCGCCCTGCATTCCATACCTCTCCCTCCCCCAGGCCTGAGTAAGCCAGAGACCCCTGATAAGCTGCTCCTTTAACCCCCTCCTGTCTGGGCAGAAAACAGACACCAGAGGGTGACCAACATGCAGAGGCAGGGCCAAATCCAAAACTGAACCCCAAGATCTGTGCAGACAAAGATGTGAAAGGGAAATTTCTCCGTGTAGCCCTAGGAGCAGCAGATAAATCCACACAATCAACTTGATGTACACTGCATCTGTGGAATACCTAAATAGGCGATGAATCATCCCAAATTTGAGGCAGTGGACTTTGGGAGCAACTATAGACTTGGGGTTTGCTGTATGTGACTGACTAGTTTCTGAATTTTATGTTTATCTTTGTTTAGTTTTTAATGCTTGTCATCATTTGTGGATTTGTTTATTAGTTTGGTTGCTCTCCTCTTTTTTTATTACTTTTTAAAAATAATATTTCTTTTAAATTTTTAATTTTAATAACCTTATTTTATTTTATTTTTTCTTTCTTTTTTTTCTCCATTTTCTTCTGAGCCGTGTGGCTGACAAGGTCTTGGTGCTCCGGCTGGGTGTCAGGCCGGATCCTCTGAGGTGGGAGAGCTAAGTTCAGGACATTGGGTGACCAGAGAACTCCCAGCCCCATGTAATATCAATTGGTGAGAGGTCTCCAGAGATCTCTGTCTCAGTGTTAAGACCCAGCTCCACTCAACGACCAGCAAGCTCCTGTATGGACACCCCACGCCAAACAAGTGGCAAGACAAGAACATAAACCCACCCATTAGCAGAGAGGCTGCCTAAAGTCATAATAAGGTCAGAGACACCCCAAAACACACCACTGGACGTAGTCCTGCCCACCAGAAAGACAAGATCCAGCCTCATCCACCAAAACATAGGCACCAGTTCCCTTGACCAGGAAGCCTAAACAACCCACTGAACCAACCTTACTCACTGGAGGCAGACACCAAAAACCACAGGAAATATGAACCTGCAGCCTGAAAAAAGGAGACTCCAAACACAGAAAGTTAAGCAAAATGAGAAGACAGAGAAATACGCAGCAGATGATGGAGTAAGGTAAAAACCCACAAGGCCAAACACATGAGGAAATAGGCAATCGCCCTGGAAAAGAATTCAGAGTAATGATAGTAAAGATGATCCAAATTCTTGGAGATAGAATGTAGAAAATACAAGAAACATTTAACAAGGACCTAGAAGAACTAAAGAGCAAACAAACAATGATGAACAACACAATAAATGAAATTAAATATTCTCTAGAGAGAATCAATAGTAGAATAACTGAGGCAGAAGAATGGATAAGTGACCTGCAAGATAAAATAGTGGACATAACTACCACAGAGCAGAATAAAGAAAAAATAATGAAAAGAATGGAGACCAGTGCCAGAGACCTCTGGGACAACATTAAACACACCAAAATTCGAATTATAGGGGACCCAGAAGAAGAAGAAGAAAAGAAAGGGTCTGAGAAATATTTGAAGAGATTATAGTTGAAAATTTACCTAACATGGGAAAGGAAATAGTCAATCGAGTCCAGGAAGTGCAGAGAGTTCCATACAGGATAAATCCAAGGAGAAACACACAAAGACACACATTAATCAAACTATCAAAAATTAAATACAAAGAAAAAATATTGAAAGCAGGAAGGGAAAAGCAACAAATAACATACAAGGAAATCCCCATAAGGTTAACAGCTGATCTTTCAGCAGAAACTCTGCAAGCCAGAGGGAGGTGCAGGACATATTTAAAGTGATGAAAGGGAAAAACCTACAACCAAGATTACTCTACCAGCAAGATCTCATTCAGATTCCATGGAGAAATTAAAACATTTACAGACAAGCAAAAGCTAAGAGAATTCAGCACCACCAAACCAGCTTTACAACAAATGCTAAAGGAACTTCTCTAGGCAGGAAATACAAAAGAAGGAAAAGACCGACAAAGCAAACCCAAAACAATTAAGAAAATGGTAATAGGAACATACATATCGATAACTACCTTAAATGTAAATGTACTAAATGCTCCAATCAAAAGATATAGACTGGCTGAATGGATACAAAAACAAGACCCATATATAGGCTGTCTACAATAGACCCACTTCAGACATAGGGACACATACAGAATGAAAGTGAGGAGATGGAAAAAGATATTCCATGCAAATGGAAATCAAAAGAAAGATGGAGTAGCAATTCTCATATCAGAAAAAATAGACTTTAAAATAAAGACTATTACAAGAGACAAGGAAGGACACTACATAATGATCAAGTGATCAATCCAAGAAGAAGATATAACAATTGTAAATATTCATGGACCCAACATAGGAGCACCTCAATACATAAGGTAAATGCTAAAGGCCATAAATGGGGAAATCAACAGTAACATAATCATAGTAGGGAACATTAACACCCCACATTCACCAATGGACAGATCAACCAAAATGAAAATAAGTAAGGAAACACAAGGTTTAAATGACAAATTAAACAAGATGGACTTAATTGATATTTATAGGACATTCCATCCAAAAACAACAGAATACACTTTCTTCTCAAGTGCTCATGGAATATTCTCCAGGATAGATCATATCTTGTGTCACAAATCAAGGCTTGGTGAGTTCAAGAAAATTGAAATCATATCAAGTATATTTTGCGACCACAACGCTATGAGACTAGACATCAATTACAGGGGAAAAAATGTAAAAAATACAAACACATGGAGACTAAACAATACGCTATTAAATAACCAAGAGATCACTGAATAAATCAAAGAGGAAATCCAAAAATACCTTGAAGCAAATGACAATGAAAACACAAGGACCCAAAACCTATGGGATGCAGCAAAAGCATTTCTAAGAGCAAAGTTTACAGCAATACAATCCTACCTCAAGAAATAAGAAAAAGCTCAAATAAACAAGCTAAACTTCCACCTAAAACAATTAGAGAAAAAAGAACAAAAAACAACCACAAAGTTAGCAGAAGGAATGAAGTCATAAAAATCAGTTCAGAAATAAATGAAACAGAAATGAAGGAAACAATAGCAAAGATCAATAAAACTAAAAGATGGTTCTTTGAGAAGATAAACAAAATTGATAAAACATTAGCCAGACTCATCCAGAAAAAAAGGGAGAAGACTCAAATCAACAGAATTAGAAATGAAAAAGGAGAAGTAACAACTGACACTGCAGAAATACAAGGGATCATGAGAGATTACTACAAGCAGCTATATGCCAATAAAATGGACAACCTGGAAGAAATGGACAAATTCTTAGAGAGCACAACCTTCTGAGACTGAACCAGGAAGAAATAAAAAATATAAACACACTGATCATAAGCACTGAAATTGAAACTGTGATTAAAAATCTTCCAACAAACAAAATCCCAGGACCAGATGGCTTCACAGGTGAATTCTATCAAAAATTTAGGGAAGAGCTAACATCTATCCTTCTCAAACTCTTCCAAAATATAGCAGAGGGAGGAACATTCCCAAACTCATTCGAGGAGGCTACCATCATGCTGATACCAAAACCGGACAAAGATGTCACAAAAAAAGAAAATTGCAGGCCAATATCACTGATGAACATAGATGCAAAAAATCCTCAACAAAATCTAGCAAACAGGATCCAACAGCACATCAAACGATTCATTCACCATGATCAAGTTGGGTTTATCCCAGGAATGCAAGGATTCTTCAGTATACGCAAATCAATCAATATGATACACCATATAAACAAACTGAAGAATAAAAACCATATGATAATCTCTATAGATGCAGAAAAAGCTTTTGACAAAAGTCAACACCCATTTATGATAAAGACTCTCCAGAATGTAGGCATAGAGGGAACTTACCTCAACATAATAAAGGCCATATATGACAAACCCACAGCCAATATTGTTCTCAATGGTGAAAAAATAAAACCATTTCCTCTAAGATTAGGAACAAGACAACATTGTCCACTCTTACCACTATTATTCAACATAGTTTTGGAAGTTTTAGCTACAGCAATCAGAGAAGAAAAAGAAATTAAAGAATTCAGATTGGAAAAGAAGAAGTAAAACTGTCACTGTTTGCAGATGACATAATACTATATGCAGAGAATCCTAAAAATGCTACCAGAAAACTACTAGAGCTAATCAATGAATTTGGTAAAGTAGCAGGATGCAAAATAAATGCACAAAAATCTCTTGCAATCCTATACACTAATGATGAAAAACTGAAAGAGAAATTAAGATAACACTCATATTTACCATTGCAAGAATAAGAAAAATATTCCTAGGAATAAACCTACCTAAGGAGACAAAAGATCTGTAGGCAGAAAACTATAAGACACTGATGAAATAAATTAAAGATGATACAAAAAGATGGAGAGATATACCATTTTCTTGGACTGGAAGAATCAACATTGTGAAAATGACTCTACTACCCAAAGCAATCTACAGATTCAATGCAATCCTTATCTAACTACCAATTGCATTTTTCACAGAGGTAGAACAAAAAATTCTACAGTTTGTATGGAAACACCAAAGACCCCAAATAGCCAAAGAAGTCTTGAGAAAGAAAAACAGAGCTCGAGTAATCAGGCTCCCTGACTTTAGACTGTACTACAAAGCTACAGTAATCAAGACAGTATGGTACTGGCACAAAGCCAGATATATAGATCAATGGAACAGGATAGAAAGCCCAGAGATAAACCCACGCACATATGGTCATCTTATTTTTGATAAAGAAGGCAAGAGTATACAATGGAGAAAAGACAGCCTGTTCAATAAGTGGTGCTGGGAAAACTGGACAGCTACATGTACAAGAATGAAATTAGAACACTTCCTAACACCATACGCAAAAATAAACTCAAAATGGATTAAAGACCTAAATTTAAGGCCAGACACTATCAAACTCTTAGAGGAAAACATAGACAGAACACTCTATGACATAAATCACAGCAAGATGCTTTTTCACCCATCTCCTAGAGCAATAGAAGTAAAAACAAAAATAAACTAATGGGACCTAATGAAACTTAAAGCTTTTGCACAACAAAGGAAACCATTAACAAGATGAAAAGACAGCCCTCAGAATGTGAGAAAATATTTGCAAATGAAGCAACTGACAAAGGATTAATCTCCAAAATATAGAAGCAGCTTATGCAGCTCAGTATCAAAAAAAACAAATAACTGAATCCAAAAATAGGCAGACGACCTGAATAGACATCTTTCCATACAAGATATACAGATTGCCATCAAACACATGAAAGTATGCTCAACATCACTAATCATGAGAGAAATGCAAATGAAAGCTACAATGAAGAAACCGGTCTCACCTCACACCAGTCAGAATGGCCATCATCAAAAAATCTACAAACAATCAATGCTGGAGAAGGTGTGGAGAAAAGGGAACCCTCTTGCACTGTTGGTGGGAATGTAAATTGATACAGCCACTGTGGAAAGCAGCATGAAGTTTCCCTAAGAAACTAAAAATAGAACTACCATATGACCTAGCAATCTCAGTACTGGGCATATACCCTGAGAAAACCATAATTCAAAAAGAGTCATCTACTACAATATTCATTGCAGCACTATTTACAATAGCCAGGACATGGAAGCAACCTTTGTGTCCATCGACAGATGTATGGATAAAGAAGATGTGGCACATATATACAATGGAATATTACTCAGCCATAAAGAGGAATGAAATTGAACTATTTGTAGTGAGGTGGATGGACCTAGAGTCTTTCATACAGAGTGAAGTAAGTCAGAAAAAGAAAAACAAATACTGTATGCTAACACACATATATGGAATGTAAAAAAAAAAAAAAATTGTTCTGATGAACCTAGGGCCAGGACAGGAATAAAGATGCGGACGTTGAGAATGGACTTCAGGACACGGGATGGGGGATAGTAAGCTAGGACAAAGTGAGAGAGTGGCATGGACATATATACACTACCAAGTGTAAAATAGATAGCTAGTGGGAAGCAACCACATAACACAGGGAGTCCAGCTCTGTGACTTGTGACCACCTAGAGGGGTGGGACAGGGAGGGTGGCAGGTAGATGGAAGAGGGAGGGTGTATGGGGATATATGTATACATATACCTGATTCACTTTGTTATACAGCAGAAACTAAGAAACAATGTAAAGCAATTATACTCCAATAAAGATGTTAAAAAAAAAAAAAAAAAGAAATGTATTACGGCAAGTATCCAGGCCACTGTCAATAGAATGTAGTCTCATGAAAAAGATACCAAAAGATATCTTTGAGATATCCGTGAGACCCTTCATTAAGACTTTAGAGAGATGTAAGATAATGCCTGATATGCCATTTAGTAATAGTCTCTAAGAACCTTAAGTACGTTTCCCCACATCATCCTCATCAATAACCCAAGTTGAGCAGGCCTGGAAAACAATGTGTTTGTGATTTTGATCTATGGATTTAATTATAAGCAGGCACATAGGTTGCCCACTGAGTGCTTATGTATTGCATGTGTGGACCAAAAGAGCAGAAATGGTGCAAAATAAAAAGAAGACTGTGGGCTATCAAACTTCTGTTGGTAGGAAGGGAGAAAGCCCTAGCAGCAAACACAGACTATTTCTCATATAAATGTAACAATAATTCAGAGGGAGGATCTAGACTGCAGAGTATCATTCCCAAGGAGCATACCTGGATTCTAATCAAGGAACTGGCATCATGTCTTTGTCTTGACTTGGAAACTGCTATGAACCCGTGAATTCTTTGTGTCTCTTATCCCTTTCCCCTCCTCCTTTTGAATAGGCGTTTTTTCTGTGGTTACCTTATGCCTGTCATGCTGTTGTATATTGGGAGTGTGTTTTGATAGATAAATTTTCTCTGCATTTCATGGGTCTTTGGATTGTGAGGCATGGGATATGTGTGTGCATCTGAAGAATAATAATCAAGGAACTTTATTCTCACTTAAACTTGATTAGATTATGAGTGCATAATGGGAAGAGGTTTATCATGCCTTGAGAAAGGGAAGTTTTTCATGCATTTTTCATGTGGGGTTGCTGTAATAATTTGCGGTCAGAAGGCCTATTGTGTTTTAAGCCCTACCTTTATGGTGATTTGTTATACAGCAATAAATAATCAGAATGTAGAGTCAGCTGAGAGTAAGGAAGAGGGTATTTTTGGAGGCTTGAGGAAAGAGCAAAATATATAAAATTGTCATCTAGAATAATTGGGCTATAAAATTTGGTGTGATAGCCAGTCAGCACTAAAGGTCTGATTATGAATAATTATTATGAATCATGGTTTTGTTTAAAGCATCATGAATCATAAATTAACAACGGTTCTGTTATTTTTAATTTAGGTCTCTTTTTCCCCTAACAATCACTCTTAGAAATCTAACTCAAGGGCAGGATTTCATAAGAAGAGTTCTCAGAGGATGAGCTCACCACAGAGATTACAATCTGGTTTATGAGTATTTTAGTCTCAGCTGTGGACCAAATGGAGAGGACAGGAAACACAGAGCTGCTGAGAGGTATAAAAACCCTAGAGGTACACAGAAAGAAGGAATCAAATAGGGTCTGTAAGGCAATTGAAGTTATTAATAGTAGAATAGTAAGTAGAAGCTATTATGGAGAGGGTGATAAATATATTATTTCATTTATATTAGTCATATGTATATATATTTTAGTAATCCTTGAACACAGTATTTTTTTTTTTATTGGGGTATAGTTGATTTACAATGTTGTGTTAGTTTCAGGTGTACAGCAAAGTGAATCTGTTATACATATACATATATCCACTCTTTTTTAGATTATTTTCCCATATAGGCTATTACAGAGTACTAAGTAGATTTCCCTGTGCTATAAAGTAGGTCATTATTAGTTATCGATATTATACATAGTAGTGTGTATATGTCAATCCCAATATTACAATTTATCCCTCCCACCTTAACCCCTGGTACCATAATTTTTTTTCTACATCTGTAACTCTGTTTCTGTTTTGTAAATAAGTTCATTTGTGGCCTACTTTTTAGATTCCACATACAAAATAAGTGATATCATATGATTTGTCTTTCTCTGTCTAACTTACTTCACTCAGTATGACAATCTCTAGGTCCATCTGTATTGCTGCAAATGGCATTATTTTGTCCTTTTCATGGCTGAGTAATATTCCATTATATATATGTACCATATCTTTATCCATTCATCAGTTGATGGACATTTAGGTTGCTTCCATGTCCTGGCTACTGTAAATAGTTATGCAATGAACATTGGGGTGCATGTGTCTTTTTGAATTATGATTTTCTCCAGATATATGCCCAGGAGTGGGATTGCTGGATCATATGGTAGCTCTATTTTTAGCTCTTTAAGGAACTTCCATACTATTCTCCATAGTGACTGTACCAGTTTACATTCCCACCAACAGTATAGGAGGGTTCCCTTTTCTCCACACCCTCTCCAGCATTTATTGTTTGTAGATTTTTTGATAATGTCATAATGGCCATTCTAACTGGTTTGAGGTTATACCTCACTGTGGTTTTGCTTTGCATTTCTCTAATAATTAGTGATGTTGAGCATCTTTTCATGTACTTTTTAACCCTGTGTATGGCTTCTTTGGAGAAATGTCTATTTAGATCTTCCACCCATTTTTTTATTGAGTTGTTTGTTTGTTTGTTTGTTTTGATATTGAGCTGCATGAGCTGTTTGTATACTTTGGAGATTAATCCCTCATCAGTCGCTTCATTTGCAAGTATTTTCTTTTAATTTTAATTAGGTCCCATTTGTTTATTTTTGTTTCTATTTTTATTACTCTAGGAGGTGAATCCAAAAAGATCTTGCTGCAATTTATGTCAGAGAGTGTTCTGCCTATGTTTTCCTCTAAGAGTTTTATAGTATCTGACCTTATATTTAAGTCTTTAATCCATTTTAAGTTTATTTTTGTGTATGGTGTTAGGGTGTGTTCTAATTTCATTCTTTTACTTGTAGCTGGCCAGTTTTCCCAGCACCACTGATTGAAGAGACTGTCTTTTCTCTATTGTATATTCTGTCCTCCTTTGTCATAGATTAGGTGACCATAGGTGTGTGAGTTTATCTCTGGACTTTCTATCTTTGATCTATATTCCTGTTTTTGTGCCAGTACCATACTGTTTTGATGGCTGTTGCTTTGTAGTGTAGTCTGAAGTCAGAGAGCCTGATTCCCCCAGCTCTGTTTTTCTTTCTCAAGATTGTTTTGGCTACTTGTGGTCTTTTGTGTTTCCATACAAACTGTAGAATTTTTTGCTTTTATTCTGTGAAAAATGCCATTGGTAATTTGATAGGGATCACATTGAATCTGTAGATTGCTTTGGGTAGTAAAGTCATTTTCACATCATTGATTCTTCCAATCCAGGAACATGGTATGTCTCTCCATCTGTTTGTGTCATCTGTTACTTCATTCATCAGTGTCTTATAGTTTTCTGAATATAGGTATTTTGCCTCCTTAGGTAGGTTTATTCCTAGGTTTTTTTTTTTGTTTGTTTGTTTGTTTTGATGCAGTGGTAAATGGGACTGTTTCCTTGATTTCTCTTTCTGATATTTTGTTGTTAGTGTATAGGAATGCAAGAGATTTCTGTGTATTAATTTTGTATCCTGCAACTTTACTTTTAACTTTAACTTTAACTTTATTGATGAGCACTTAAAGCAACTAGTGAAAGAAAAACAAACAAAACCCAAAGTAAGTAGCAGAAAAGAAATCATAAAGATCAGAGCAAAAATAAATGAAATAGAAACAAAGGAAACAATAGCAAAGATCAATGAAATTAAAAGCTGGTTCTCTGAGAAGATAAATACAATTGATAAAACTTCAACCAGACTCATTCAGAAAATAAGGGAGAAGACTCAAGTCAATAAAATTAGAAATGAAAAAGGAGAAGTTACAACGGACACCACAGAAATACAAAAGATCATAAGAGATTACTACAAGCAACTATACACCAATAAAATGGACAACCTAGAGGAAATGGAAAAATTCTTAGAAAAGCACAACCTTCCGATACTGAACCAGGAAGAAATAGAAATTATGAACAGACCAATAACAAGTACTGAAATTGAAACTGTGATTAAAAATCTTCCAGCAAACAAAAGTCCAGAACCAGATGGCTTCACAGGAAAATTCTATCAAACATTTAGAGAAGAGTTAACACCTACCCTTCTGAAACTCTTCCAAAAAATTGCAGAGGAAGGAACACTCCTAAGCTCATTCTATGACGCCACCATCACCCTGATACCAAAACCAGACAAAGATATCACAAAAAAAGAAAATTACAGACCAATATCACTGATGAACATAGACACAAAAATCCTCAACAAAATACTAGCAAACGGAATCCAACAACACAGTAAAAAGATCATACACCATGAACAAATAGTATTTATCCCAGGGATGGAAGGATTTTTCAATATCTGCCAATCAATCATGTGATACACCACATCAACAAATTAAAGAATAAAAACCATATGATCATCTCAATAGATGCAGAAAAACTTTTGACAAAATTAAACATCGATTTATGATTAAAAACTCTCCAGAAAGTGGGCATAGAAGGAAGCTACCTCAACATAATAAAGGCCATATACAACAAACACACAGCAAGCATCATTCTCAATGGTGAAAACTGAAAGCATTTCCTCTAAGATCAAGAACAAGACAAGGATGTCCACTCTCACCACTATTATTCAACACAGTTTTGGAAGTCTAGCCATGGCAATTAGAGAAGAAAAATAAAAGGAATCCAAATTGGAAAAGAAGAAATAAAACTGTCACTGTTTGCAGATGACATAATCCTAAACATAGAAAACCCTAAAGATGCTACCAGAAAACTACTAGAGCTCATCAATGAATCTGGTAAAGTTGCAGGTCATGTGTATATATGGTATTACATATAAATGTTATGAACTGAATGTGACCCCTCCCCCCAAAAAAATTCATACACTGAAGCCTAATCCCAATGTAAAGGTATTTGGAGGTGGAGTCTTTGGACGTAATCAGTTTTAGATGAGTTCATGAGGGTGTAGCCCAGGATGGGTTTAGTGAAGAGACTAGAGCTCCTGCTCTTTCTTTGTGCCATGTGGGGATACAGCAAGATGGCCATCTGCAAACCAGGAAGAGGTTTCTCACCAGACACCGAATCTGCTGGCACCTTGTTCTTGAAATTAATATATTTTGTATACAATTTTTTTTTTGTCAGTTATACCTTGTAAAAAAGAATTTTCCGTGTTAAGGAATTTAGATAAAGAAAGCTTTGTATTTTAATATCGTCTAATCATTTATTTATTTTATTTTTAGTGCTTTCTGTGCTCCCCCCAATTATCTCATATAATACAATAAAAATTAAAAAAACAAAAAAAGAAAAAGTTTTTCTTTGTGTCTTTTTAAAGAAAGCTTTTATCATCGTAAGGTTTTCAATCTATTTTTAAATATTTTTTCTTCTAAAAATGTTAAAAACTTTCTGTGGTCGACATAATTCTAAAGATGGTCGTTCTCTAAGATTCCTGTGTCTTGGACTTAGACACTAGGAACTGCTGTGAGGTGATTTTGCAGATGTAACAAAATCCCAATTAGTTGACCTTAAGATTCAGAAATTCTGTTGGTGAGTTTTACTCTGTGAAGCAAGCTCTTTAAAAGCAGAAAGTTTTCTCCAGGTAACAGCAAGTAGCAGGAGAAATCAGTTTCAAAGTACAAGGAGGGTTTGATACACTGTTGCAGCCTTAAATATGGAGATTCCATATGATGAGGAATTTGGGAGATCTCTAGAAACTCAGAGTGGCCCTTGCTGACAGCCTACAAGGAAAAGGGGACCTCAGTCCTATAACTACAGAGAACTGAATTCCTCCAGTAAACTGAATGAGACTGAAAGATTCTTCTCCTGAGCCTCCAGACAAGAACCTAGCCTGCTCAACACCTTGACTTTGGCCTTGTGAGAACCTAAGCAAAGAACCCATCTGAGTCCACCTGGGTTTCTGACATATCACATGGTGAGATCACCAGTGAATGTTGTTTTAAGCCACTAAGCTGTGTAATTTGTTATACAGCAATAGAAACATTTTGCCTTTACATTCCAATCCTTGATATAAGCATTTAATGAGGATTTGATTTGATTTTTCTCTGTGGATAAATAGTGTATGATATAAACTAGAGATCAATTTTTATTTTTCCTCATAGATGACCAGTTGCTATAAAACTATTTACTATCCATACTTAACCTAGCAAACTCTATATTTAATCAACATTAAACTTCCAAGCTTAATAATAAAGGGGCTTATAATTATTTTATTCTCATCATCCTTGCTCTGATATACTGTTATTTCTAGTATTTTTTATTTGTTTTAATTTCAAAAATTAACTATTGATATTATTATGAAGATGTCATCATGATGACGAGGAAGAGGAGGAGGACAGTATTTTTACTCTTAAAACAGTAAGTCCTTTATATCTCTCTATAAGCTTACATTTTTCCCACATCATTCCTTTTCATTAATTTCCTTACATCTTGAGCCTTCTTTCTGAGATTTTTTATACTATTATTCCTGAATTGTCTGTAGCAAAGTTGTATTGGTGCCTTACCTTAGATTTTTCCAGTATTTAATATTAAAGCCATATTCAAAGGCCAGCTCTGAAGGTGTCATTTTATAAACAAGAAAAGTGAGCTGTGATTTTCCTAAGCCCACAGGGAAACTCAGCAGGAAAACTAGAATAATATTTCCAGGCTTCAGCTTTACGTAGTCCAGTATTCTCTCCACTATTCATTCCACAATCTTTCCTCTCCTGTTCATTTACACCACGTCTTCCTGTAATAATATCTTGTCTCATGAAGTTGGATGAGGGGATAAAGCATTGAAAATGCTCTTTTTGAATATCTCAGCTTGATAACAATAGTGAGTTTTTCTAATAATATCTAGTTGTGTTTCCAAAATTTATCCCAGTATTGGAGTACTTTGAATTATAAAGTAATGATCTTGCTCTGGTATCCTGTTGTTAGTACCTATGAAATAAAATTCATCATTATTCAATAATAGAGGAAACCAATTTCTAATTATTTCCCTTGAGCATCAAGAGTATTACATTTTGTTTAATTGATACACATGTGGTGGGTAACATCATCACATGAATATTCATAACAGAGTCACATGTATTTGAATCTAATGCATTTAGAGTGTATTATTTAAGAAACTTCATATAAATGATACTTTTCATCAACTTACTGGGCAAAAATAAATAATGCAAAATTTTTGGAAAGAGAAAACTTTTTTTTTTTTTTTTTTAATTTTTTTTTGGCTGCCTTGGGTCCTCATTGCTGCATGCTGGCTTTCTCTAGTTGCGGAGAGCAGGGGCTACTCTTCATTGCGGTGCGCAAGCTTCTCATTGGGGTGGCTTCTCTTGTTGCAGAGCACGGGCTCCAGGTGCGCGGGCTCAGAAGTTGTGGCCTGCGGGCTCTAGAGCACAGGCTCAGTAGTTGTGGCGCATGGGCTTAGTTGCTCTGCGGCATGTGGGATCTTCCCAGAGCAGGGCTCGAGCCCATGTCCCCTGTATTGGCAGACGGATTCTTAACCACTACACCACCAGGGAAGCCCAGTTTGTTTTTTAAAACAATTTATGGTTCATCAGTTTTAAAATTGCCTTTAGAAATAGAATATGGCTCACTACTGTTTACCATTAACTGTATATTTGTTGTTTATGCAACAAACTCAGTCAGCGAGTTTAATTGGGAAAATTCCTAATATATGTACTATTATTTATTCTGTATTTTGTATCATCAGAGAATCTTATAAACTGTTAGTGAATCAAGTAAACCTAATTGATTAAATGTTCACTCAAAGTTGAGTCTGATTAGACAATGAGTGTTTTGAATACAAATCATTTTGTGCTGCTTGGATCCATTTAAAGCATTGCAGTGAATTTTATAAATGAATATTGACATTTCAATATTGCAGCATTTTGCTAACACATTATCTGATAACAACAGAAATAAATAAAGGGGTTTAAAAAAAGAAGGCAATTTAATTTCACAAATAAAACAGCTCAGCCTCCTTCCACTATGTGCGACTAAAGAGATTAATCTTTGGTTGAAGCCTCATGGAGAGCACCAAAATGGAAGTGGAGAGACTATGGAAAAAGAATCTGCATTGTTTATAGCTAACGACAAGCTTCCTTGTTCTTCTATTGAGACAGCATTTACAGGGGTTAAATCTTGAAATCACACTTCTCATGAGAGAATACAAAACACGGCTGCTTCAATACCAAGTACGGAATCAGTGGGCAAAAAAGGAACAGCCGTTTTGCCCTTGCTCTTATATTTTTCTTATACAGCATTTTCTTATAATGGGCTAGTTTGCCTTAGAGTACGGAGTTGCTGGTTTTGTGACTACTTCTGCTATGGTCCTTTTCTCTCTTCTCTCAGCTCTACCTTGGACATTCTTTGCTTTGTTTTGTTTTTTTTTTAATTGATCTCCGTAGTTCTGGGACTCACATCCACCTGACATATTCATCCCATGGGCACTTGTTTCAGGGGAAGAGTGATGCAGGAAATCCAAACTTCCTTTTACAACTTTCTTTGTTAATTACACAAAATTTTATAAACACAACGATGGCAAATGTATATGCTGAATAATTAAGGATAACCAGAGAGAATTTTGAAATAGATACAATTTGAAAGCCAATGATAAACATACTGTTCCAGTAGTTCAAGGGAAAACCACACACACATGAACTATACACCTTCATCAGAAGAATGTTTAGCCTTAATCCCTAGATTTGTGATTTTCTCTTTTCTCCCTAATTTCTGAGAGTCTCATTCTTCAATCATTCCAAGGCATATTTCTGAATTTCTCTTGAAAACTTATGCACCACCACAGGAATTATTCTCACTTGATGATTCACTCTTTCCTGCTACCAAGAATCCAAAGATAATAAATGCTCACATCAGTAAATTTTAGAAGGACTACAGTCAACAATAAAACCATGTAGGATTGTCCAGCTATTCTTTCTGTAATAACTTTTGGACCTAGTATACATGTCCACATGTCCACACACACACACATAAACACAAATTTTAAAGAAAAAAGTATTAATGAGTCACCATGATAGAAGTAGTCTAATTTCATATTAAGGAAATATTTTTTTATTAAATATTATATAAAATTCCCAGATTTCCTTAGCCTTAATATAATATTATTTTTACCTTTTACCTCCTGGTTTTCAATAATATCAAAAGTCACTCATAATTCATGAGAAATGCAGCCTCTTTTAAACTGTCTCACCAGACTACAGCAGTTCTGAGGGGCCATACTTAATTTTGCAAAGACTTGCAGAAGCTTTGACATTACTGTATACTTTTTTTTTAACTGTTAGGACAAATTCTTGTGAAGACCACCTCTCCTCACTGATCTCCAGAAGTGAAAAAGAGACACAGTATGGTTTATTAAACTCTTTTTCTTCCCCTGGGTGGGGAAATTAATGTTTCGGGTACACGAGGATTGATGGTAATACTTCTTTATGATTATATTGCAGTGGAAAGGAAATCAGCAGAAGCAATCTCACACTGAAAATGTTGTTGAGGTGATGGGATATGTCAGGGAGAAGAAATGTATTAAGGAATCATAGTCCTTATCTCTTGACAAGTTGAACACATTATTAAGTATGTTACTAAGTAGCTCCAGAGGTTAGAATGAAAGTTGTTCATGGTAAGACTTTGGATTTAGTACTCGCCAAGTTGCACTTCTGTAACTAGCCAGATATTGTAATGTTCACATTGCTGGCTAGCAGGAGACTTGGTTCACAATTAATAAAATCTCTCATTGCATCAGCAAAAGCAAATTAAGTTTCATGTTTAAAGGCTAGTGCGGAAGAGGAACTGCTCATTCAAATGGGTTACAACAACTAATTCCCAGTTAGGAGAAAAATATTTTGTCTCAGGCTGTGTAATACCCATTTCCTTTCCCTATGAGCTAATTATGTCAGTCATCCAAAGCTGAACTTTGTTTGAATGATTTGTTTATATAAAGCTGAAACCTATTTTTTTAAACAAGAATAACACTTTCTTTTAAAATAATATTTTGGACATTGGTGTAGCTGTGACCGTGATTGCTTAATTAAATTTCTTTCTAGCCATCAAAAATTCAGCTGTGGTCAATGTAATATAAAGTACAGCAGAAGAGTGGAAATTATCAAATCAACTGAAGTGATTTGCTAACCTAGGAGAATTTCACTATTAACTTGAAAATAATCCGGATAATTAAATATTAATAGTTGATTTTAACAATGTGTAAAGAACAGTTAGCAAATTGCTTATCTAATTTGATACTATTAATCAATACAATAAACAAAGAATGAAGATTTTGCATGGCTAAAGGACTTCCTTTTCCTGTCCACATGGGTCAAATTTATGTGGTCTGTGCGTTCTCCTTAGAATCATTCTGATAAGTGCGCAGCTCAAGAAGGAAGCCAGTGAAGATTGCTTGATCAGAGATTAGAAAATGTCATTTTTTTCAAAATGTCTCCACATACTGCTGTGTTTATCTTCCCCCTGAAACAAACTGACACCAAGAACATTTTGAAAGAAGTCTGAACTTGAAATATCTGTTAGCTGCATGTTTATTTCAGTAGATCTGTTATATTATTATTAAAGAAAATCAAATTTATCGAAATTGGCATACTATTTTCAAAAATATACATAATCGAAATTTACATACATTCTCAAGTTATTAATGGAGCTTAACTTAGAAACATATTCATGGCTCATTATGGTTTATAGCCTTTCTATGTTGTTTGCCAAAACAGTAAAACACTGCTTTGTATAATCAATAAAAAATAACAAGCATTTACATGGTTGGACAAACTGGGAGATGGTTCATTGCAATCTTGTTCATAGTTACAACTGAGAAATAATGAAAGACTGGTGAGATGAATTTCTCATGAAGGCTGATTAGGTAATGAAATTTGCCAGTATATATGGCATTCCCTTACAAAATCAGAAATGTATTACATGGGGCGGAGATGAAGTACAGAGTCTAAGTGAATAATAGTGGAAAGTAAAATTTAAGTGTAAAGTAGAAAAAACTCATATATAAATAAGCATTGGACTTTGGATGTGATACTGTTTAATTCAATTTTAAGATGAAAATCACATCCAACAAAATGTACTTGGATCTTGGTATACGAAGACATGTAAAATGAAATCTCATAAGCTTCTTTTTCAAGTTTAAATTCTCATTGTGCAAAACTATTAGGAAAATCTTTATAAAACACCATTTTCAATGTCATAACAGAGACATAGCCAAAGTGTTAAAAACTTTACAAACATTGTAGAATTTTATGAACACATAATTAAGAATAATACATTCTGAATTATAAATAAGAAATATCTTATTTCCACTTCGTTGTTTATTAACTTATCAATGTATCCTGGAAGTCACACTTACATAATATATAGAGTTATTTCTACTCTACCTTTTAGCTGTACAGTACTCCATTGTGTGTGTGCGCCATAATTTAACAATCAGTTCCTTATATATCAATATTTGAGCTATTTTCATTATTTTTCTTTAATAATCAGTGCTTCAATGAATAATCTGGTACAATTGTCATTTTGTATTTTGGTGACAGTTTCCTAGAAGTGAGATTGCTGGATCAAAGGGAAAAAAACTGTAATTTTGCTGGATATCAACAAATTCCTGTAATAGAAATTGAACCATTTACATTCCTGCCAATAAATGTAGAAAAAAGTATTTCCCTTACAGCCTTACCAATGGTATATGTTGAAAACCTTTGGAGTTTTGCCAAGCCAATTGTTGAAAACCAAAAAAAAAAAATATATTTTAAACTGCTAGCAATCTGTTTTGCCCCATTCTGTAAATCAGTATGCTTTTATAAAAGTCACACCTTTAGAATTTTATGCATTTTTTTCTTGCTCTACGACTTTTGTCTTTTTTTTTTTTAACAGAATAAAACAACAAGAGGCATACTATTTTTTCTTTTTAAATCAGAATCTGCAAATATTAAGTCAGGCAGACATGGATACTTAACATAAACACAGATCCTGTCTGCCTATTTTAAATTAAAAAGGAGTTACAAATGCACATGGTGGTCTTCAAGGAACAGAATTTTGAGATAAGGACCATATGTTTGTTTGTTTGTTTTCTACAACAAATATGGCAGATTTAAATTCAAGCAGCATTCAACATTGCTCTCCTATATCCCAACTCAAATACTTCTGAGGATATATATGCAACTTTGGGGCATGATCAGCACTTTGAAAATACTTTGTTATCTTACAAGTCTATAGGAGCCATAGATAATTCTAAAGCTTTCATTCTGAGTGATGACTTTAGAAGCTTTTTAGAACCACTTTTTTATTCTCTTTACATAATTTAGAACAATGGTTTTCTCCCTAGTGTGTGATTAGTTGGTGGAGAAATTGCTATTTTATTTTGAGTTGATATTACAAATTCTTACTGCCAAGAAAGCCATTTCTTTTAGAACCTGAGATCCTGATTGCTTTCTAACAACTAAAATATATGAAATAAACGCTGGCACTGTATTTACATTGCATATAGGGCAAATAGAGCTTTACGCAGAGTGATCATAAAGTCTTACTTAGCGCTTTCAATAGATCGGTGTTGTTTTCCTTGGGGTCTACTATAATTCAAAATGTGCTGAGAACATGAAGGCATATTTTCTATTGGAGGCTCTTTGCTCTCTTTCTCCATTATAAGAGAGCCTATAACTTTCCAAGTTTTTAACAGGCTCTCCTTGGGGGAGAGTCCACAGTAGATATTCTACTCTTTTGTCAAAAAGCTAACATGGAAACTAAAATCTCCATTTCCAGTGTGACTTTATTTTCACTTTAAAAGGAGGAAAGAGACAAATTTGCTATTTAATTTCATTGATGTAAGTTTTCATCAGTTTGTCTACTAAATGCCACCTGTTTTACATGTATTATTTCTGTTTCACCAAATATTGTAATATAGATATTATTACACATTTTATAGATAAAAAATTAAAGTTTGAAAAGTAAGGTAACTTACTCATTGTCACACTGCTATTTGGTCTGTGGACTTCAAACTCAGTTCCTGAAGTTTTTTACTGCACTGGGTCACTCCTCCCAGTGAAGTTATGATCTGATTCTCGGACATTTTTACATTTATTTCCCTGGGAGATAGAAATAGAAGGTTTCTTTGTGTAAGTGTAATTTTATTGTGACCATGGTATTTATCAATTACACTGTAAAGACTGTATTTACATAAAACCAAGTAATTTTGTTAATAGGGAATAAAAAGTTTCTATACCTGCAGGCACAAAATATTATGTTGTTATTCACGGTGTTAAAATTCATAGGCTCCAGAGTGAGGCTGCTTGGGTTCAAATCCTCCTAAATCAGATATTAGCTATGTAGTCTTAGGTAAGTAATTTACTCTTTCATGCTTCAATTTCTACAAGTATTAAATTAGCGTAATAATATTATATAATTCATTGGGTTATGATAAAGACAAATATATACATACATATATATACACACACCTATGCATTATATATATTCACCACACATGCACACATATACATACACTATATACATACATACATATCATAGAATAGTAACTAGCCCATAATAGCTGTTCATGTCAGATCAAGCTTAATACATGTCAACCATTATTACAATTATTTCTGAAAACACAAAACTTTGTTAAATATTTTCTGCTACAGAGATCTTCCAATCAATTGGCTGGCAATTTGTTGCTTATGTTCATATTTGTCAAGAAAACTATTTTCTTGATGATGGCTGGTTCCAGATTTTATTCTGCTCTCTGGATAGCCCTTAGCAAAATTGTGAAGTAGACAAAGATTGAGTTTAGTTCATTCACTCTCCAGTCTTTTAAAATTTTGGCCCTATTTCCCTGTATTTTTACTCCCATCTTTCAAGAATCATTATTTTCTGATCAGCTTTTCTTATGTGTTTACACATTTATTCACAGTAAAAAGATTGAGAGCCTAACGTGATACTCTTAGAGGTGTATATAAATTAGAACAGTGGACTGCAGAAAAGGCAATGCTAACTACAAAGATATAAATATCTCACTCTTAGGAATTTGGGGGCAAAGTTTTTAGAGAATTTGTCCTTTGCAGTATCTCTGAAATCACAGTGGGCAAATACCCATATCAAATCTGCAAGCCTAGCCCTGCTTATCACATGTACGCTTCTTTGGTCCCAAGTTTATCATCAATTAACTGAATAGATTGGATTCAGTGATATTGAATGAATTTTTGCAGATATTTTCCCAACACATTTCCCAATTCTGAACAAATATAGTTGGCAATTCCCTTCTCCTGGGCCTCTGCTCTATTTAGTCCTTGAATCAACTCCAACTTCTTCACTGAATGTCTAGGAAGCTCTTCTGAGGTCATCAGGAGGCCTGAGACTTAGCTCAGGACAGAGTAGCAAGGCCAGGACTCCTTAAATTGTCCCTCTAGTCTCCTGACTCCCCCATTTTCTCCTCCAGCAGCCAGAGATATTCATATAAAACACCAGGGGGCAGTAGGGTCTATGGGGAACAGAAAAGGGGTTATTGGAAAATGGAAAATTTCTGAAGGAGGGTGAGTGGAAAATTACTGAAACCGGTTTGGCAATGTGGATAGAGACAAAGTATATATGCCATGTGGCAGCATTGCATTTTCTTGTGCAAAGACTCAGCACAGGGGCTGGGGCTATCTTTAGGGAAACTTAGTGCAGGCAGAATCCAGGCTAAAGTTTGGCAGAGTCCCTAAGCACAGTGTTTGTGTCAGTCCTTTGTGCCATGTGGGCGTTCACAAATATTCACCATTCACACCTTGGCTTAAAAAGTTTTACGTGATCTATGTCTCTACCTTCCTGACCTCATCTCCTATTAGTCCTCTTTTTCACTCTACTCCAACCACGCTTGGCTCTGTTTTATTCATCAAACATGCCAAGTACACAGATTCCCCACTTGAGGAAGGACTAGCCTTTGGATTTGCTGGTCCCATTTTCAGCAGTTTTATGAGCCATCTACCAGACATGTTCTCTAACTTCCTTTATGTCTCTGCTCGAGGAGGATCCAACAGCCCCCAACAAAAGAGCTCCCAACTGCTACACTGTCCTTCTTTGTTCCCCTGTCCTGATTCACTATTCTCCATAACACTTACATATATAATTGCATGCACATTATATATTTATATGTTTCTGCATATTGCTTTCATCCCTGGAGAGTGTGAGCTTCATGGAAGCAAGGATTTTATTTTTCTTCATTGCTGTCTTTCAGCTTGTCAAACAGTCCTTGATGGTAAATACCAAGTAAAATTGTAAAGTAACCTCCTCCTATGTTGGCTTATTATTATATTGAAATATCTGCAGCATTTTCTTTTTTTTTTTTTTATTTAATTAATTAATTATTTATTTATTTAGGCTGTGTTGGGTCTTCGTTTCTGTGCGAGGGCTTTCTCTAGTTGTGGCAAGCGGGGCCCACTCTTCATCACGGTGCCCGGGCCTCTCACTGTTGCGGCCTCTCTTGTTGTGGAGCACAGGCTCCAGACGCGCAGGTTCAGTAGTTGTGGCTCACGGGCCTAGTTGCTCCACGGCATGTGGGATCTTCCAAGACCAGGGCTCGAACCCGTGTCCCCTGCATTGGCAGGCAGATTCTCAACCACTGCGCCACCAGGGAAGCCCTGTAGCATTTTCTTATCTCAACATTATCCCCAGCTCCATCCTCCCAGGGAGTAGCCAAGCATTGAATTATAACTTCTTGACTGATGCTCTGAGATCCTTTCTAACTCATGTTAACTGTATACTTAGGATGGTAGGGCTGGAATCCTGATCTGAATACAGAGATCATCAAGATTGATACCACCACTTACATTATTTGATTACAACCCATCGACTATAAGTTCCTACTGCCATGCCCCATGGATAGAATCAGACTCAGCTATGAATGATGCATAAACAATACAAAGCATTGTTTTTTAAACTTTATATGGATTGTAACATTTTATTCATATCATTTGAGCTCTCTTTTTTTACATATCAAAGACAAAGGGGAAGTCTTATAAGCTATCAGAAAGGGCATATTCATAAGAAAGGAACATATGAAACTGACTTTAGTTTTCTTAAAAGTAATAATAGAGACTAAAGGACTAATTAGTCATAGTACCAATCTATGAAAATTCTATCCTTAGCTGAGCTATCACTTAGTAGTGAATATAAAAGAAAGTCATTTTCAAAGAAAGGTAGTGTTTGCAACTACTAGATTTCACTGAAAGAACTCAGGGATTTCTTTAGAGAAAGGGAGC